>NC_073227.2:125990714-127291071 GCF_029281585.2 Gorilla gorilla gorilla | reverse complement strand
GTGTAAAGATTATTTCATCACCCAGGTAATAAGCATAGTACCTGACATGTAGTTTTCGGACCATCACCCTCCTCCCACCCGCCATCCTCAAGTAGGCTCTAGTATCTATTGTTCCCGTCTTTACGTCCATGTGTACTCAATGTTTAGCTCCCACATGTGAGTGAGAACATATGGTATTTGGTTTTCTGTTCCTGTGTTAACTTATTTAGATAATGGCCTCCGGATCCATCCATGTTCCTGCAAAATACACGATCTCATTATTTTTTATGGCTGCATAGTATTCCATGGCAAATATATAGTACATTTTCTTTATCTAGTCTACTGTTGATAGGCATTTAAGTTGATTCCATGTCTTTGCTATTATTGTGAATAATGCTATGCATACATGCGCCATTATAGTAGAATGAGTTATATTCCTTTGGGATCCAATAATGGGATGGCTGAGCTGAATGGTAGTTCAGTTTTAAGTTCTTTGAGAAATTGGCAAACTGCTTTCCACAGTGGCTAAACTAATATACATTCCCACCAGCAGTGTATAAGCATTCCCTTTTCTCTGCAACCTTGCCAGTCTGTTATTTTTTGACTTTTTATAATAGCCATTCTGCCTGGAGTGAGATAGTATCACATTGTGGTTTTGATTTGCATTTCTCTAATGGTTAATGATGTTGAGCATTTTTTCATGTGTTTGTTGACCATGCATAGGTCTTCTTTTGAAAAGTGTCTATTGATGTCCCTTGCCCACTTTTTAATGGTGTTGTTTTTTGCCTGTTTGTTTACTTAAATTTCTCATAGATTCTGGATATTAGACCTTTGTCAGATGCACAGTTTGAAAATCTTTTTCCCATTCTATGGGTTGTCTACTTACTCTGTTGACATTTTCTTTTGCTGTGTAGAAACTCTTAAGTTTAATTAGGTCCCATTAGTCTATTCTTGTTTTTGTGGCAATTGCTTTTGGCTTCTTCACCATGAAATCTTTGCCAGGGCTTATGTCCAGAATGGTATTTCCTAGATTTTCTTCAAGAGTTTTAATAATTTTAGGCTTTACATTTAAGTCTTTAATCCATCCTGAGTTGATTTTTGTATATGATGTAAGAAAGGAGTCCAGTTTCAATCTTCTGCATATGGCTAGCCAGTTACCCAGCATGATTTATTGAATAGGGAGTCCTTTCCCCATTGCTTGTTTTTGTTGACCTTGTCAAAAATCAGATTGTTTTTGGTGTGCAGCATTGTTTCTGGGCTCTGTATTCTATTCCATTGGTCTATGTGTCTGTTTTTGTACCATTTCCATGCTGTTTTGGATACTGTAGCCTTGTAGTATAGTTTGAAGTTGGATAGTGTGATGCTTCCAGCTTTGTTCTTTTTGCTTAGAATTGCTTTGGCTATTCGGGCTCTTTTGTGGTTCCATATAAATTTAAGAATAGTTTTTCCTAATTTTGTGAAGAATGTCATTGGTATTTTGGTAAAAATAGCATTGAATCAGTAGATTGTTTTGGGCAGTATGGCCATTTTGACAATATTAATTCTTCCCAACCATGAGCATGACATGTTTTTCCATTTGTTTGTTTCATCTTTGATTTCTTTGAGCAGTGTTTGGTAATTCTCATTGTAGAGATCTTTCACCTTCCTAGTTAGCTGTATTCCTAAGTATTTTATTTTTCTGTGGCTATTGTAAATGGGATTGCGGTCTTTGTTTTGCTCTCAGTTTGAACATTATTGGTGAATAGAAATGTTACGGATTTTCCTACATTGATTTTGTGGCCTGAAGCTCTGCTGAAGTTTTTTTTTTTTTATCAGATCAAGGAGCTTTTGGGTAGAGACTATGAACTTTTCTAGGTATAATATCATATCATCTGCAAACAGAGATATTTGACTTCTTCTGTTCCAATTTGGATGCCTTTTCTTTCTCTTGCCTGATTGCTTTGGCTAGGACTTCTAGTACTATGTTGAAGAAGAGTGGTGAGAGTGTGCATCCTTGTCTTGTTTCAGTTCTCAAGGGTAGTGTTTCCTGCTTTTGCCCATTCAGTGTGATGATGGCTGTGGGTTTGTCATAGATGGCTTTTATTATTTTTTGGCATATTCTTTCAATGCTTAGTTTATTGAGGGTTTTTAGCATAAAGGACATTGAATTTTATAGGAAGCCTTTTCTGCATCTATTGAGATGATCGTATAATTTTTGTTTTTAGTCCTGTTTATGTGATGAATCACACTTATTGATTCATATATGTTGAACCAAACTTATATCCCAGGGATAAAGCCTACTTGATCTTGATCATGGTGGATAAGCTCTTTTATGTCCTGCTGAATTCAGTTTGTTGGTATTTTATTAAGAAGTTTTTGCATCTATGTTCATCAAGAATATTGGCTTGAAGTTGCTTTTTATTTTTTTTTTTTCTGCCAGGTTTTGGTATCAGAATGATGCTGTTCTCATAGAATCCATTGAGGAGAAGCCTCTTCTCCTCAATTTTTTGGAATAGTTTCAGTAGGAATGGTACTAGCTCTTCTTTGTACATCTGCTAGAATTCTGCTGTAAATCCATCTAATCCCGGGCTTTTTTTTGGTTGGTAAGCTTCTTATTACTAATTCAATTTCAGTACTTTTATCAGTGTGTCAATGGTTTGAATTTCTTCCTGACTCAGTCTTGGGAGGTAAATTTATTCACTTCTTGTAGATTTTCTAGTTTGTATGCACAGAGGTGTTTGCGATAGTCTCTGATGGTTTTTGCATTTCCGTGGAGTCAGTGGTGATGTCCCTTTTGTCATTTCTTATTATGTTTATATGGATCTTCTCTCTGTTCTTTGTCATTAATCTAGCTAGTGGTCTTAATAAGTTATTTAGTCTTAAAAAAACAATTTCTAGTTTCATTAATCTTTTGTATGGGTTTCTACATCTCAATGTCATTCAGTTCAGCTCTGATTTTGGTTATTTCTTGTCTTCTGAAAGCTTTAGGGTTGGTTTGCTCCTGTTTTTCCTGTTCCCCAAGGTGCAATACTAAGTTGTTAACATGAGATTTTTCTAACTTTTTGATGCAGGCGTTTAGCACTGTAAACTTTCCTCTTAACATTGCCTTTGCTATGTCCCAAAGATTCTGATATGGTATGTCTTTGTTCTCATTAGTTTCATAAAATTTGTTGATTTCCTTAATTTAATTGCTTTCTCAGAATTCATTCAGGAGCAGTTTGTTTAATTTCCATGTAATTGTAAGGTTTTGAGCAATCTTCTTGATATTAATTTCTATATTTATTGCACCATAGTCTGAGAATGTGTTGGTGTGATTTCTTTTTTTATTTTGTTTTTTATTTGCCAGGAACTGTTTTATGGCCAACTGTGTGGTCAGTTTTAGAGTATGTGCCATGTGCAGATGAGAAGAATGTATGTCCTGTTGGTTTTAGGTGAAGAGTTCTGTAGATGTCTGTCAGAGTTCTGTAGATGTCTTGACCATTTGGTCAAGTTTTACATTCTTGTCTCAGATATCTTTGTTAGTTTTCTGCCTCAACAATCTGTCTAATACTGTCTCTGGGGTGTTGAAGTCTCCCACAATTATTGTGTGGTTATATAAGTCTCTTCATAAGTCTCTAATAACTTGCTTTATGAATCTGGGTGCTGCTATGTTGGATGCATATATATTTAGGATAGTTCTTTTTATTGAGTTGAGCCCTTTACCATTATGTAATGTCCTTTTTTGTATTTTTAGATTGTTGCAGGTTCAAAGTCTGTTTTGTCTGAAATTGGAAGAGCAACTCCTGCTCTTTCTGTTTTCCACTTGCTTGGTAGATTTTTCTCCATTCCTTTACTTTGAGCCTACAGATGTTGTTGCATGGGAAATGAGTCTCTTGAAGACAACATACAGTTGGGTGTTGCTGCTTTATCTAATTTGCCACTCTGTGCCTTCTAATTGGGACATTTGGATTGTTTAAATTCAAAGTTAATATTGATATGTGCAGATTTGATCCTATCATTGTGTTGTTAGCTGGTTATTATGCTGACTTAATTGCATATTTGCTTTATAGTGCCAATGGTCTAAATACTTAAGTGTGTGTTTGTGGTGGCTGGTAACAGTCTTTTGTTTCCATATTTAGTACTCCCTTAAGGACCTCTTGTAAGGCAGGTCTGGTGGTAACATATTCTCTTGGCATTTGTTTGTCTGAAAAGGATCTTATTTCTCCTTCACTCATGAAGCTTAGGTATAAAATTCTTGGTTGAAGTTTCTTTTCATTAAGAATGCTGAATATGGGCCTCCAATCTCTTCTGGCTCATAAAGTTTCTGCTGAAAGGTTCACTGTTAGCCTGCTGGGGTTTCCTTTGCAGTTGACCCACCCCTTCTCTCTAGGTGCCTTTAATATTTTTTCTTTCATGTCATCGTCGAAGAATCTCATGACTATGTGTCTAGGGGACGATCATCTTATATAGTAACTCATAGGGGTTCTCTGCATTTCCTGAATTTGGATGTTGGCTTCTCTAGCGAGGTTGGGGAAATTTTCATGGATGATATCCTCAAATATGTTTCCCAAGTTGCTTGCTTTCTCTCCTTCTCCTTCAGGGATGCCAATGAGTTGTTGATTTGCTCTTTTCACATAATCTCATATTTCTTGGAGGTTTTGTTCATTCTTTTTTATTTTTTATTTTTATTTTTTGTCTGAGTTAGTCTGGAGAACCAGTCTTCAAGCTCTGAGGTTCTTTCCTCAGTTTGGTCTACTCTGCTGTTAATAATTGCAATTGTTTTATGAAATTCTTGTAGTATGTGTTTCAGCTCTATTAGATCATTTTGGTTCTTTCTTAAAATGACCATTTTGTCTTTTAGCTCCTGTATTGTTTTATTGTATTTCTTAGATTCCTTTGATTGAATTTCAGCTTTCTCCTGAATCTCAATGATCTTCATTCCTATTCATATTTTGAATTCTGTGTCTGCCATTTCAGTGATTTCAGCCTGGTTAAGAACCATTGCTGGGAACCTAGTGCAGCTGTTTGGAGGAAATAAGTCACTCTGGTTTTTTGAGTTGCCAGAGTTCTTCTGCTAGTTCTTTCTCATCTGTGTGGGTTGATGTTCTTTTATCTGTGGTATAATTTGAGTATAGTCAGTTGACTTCGTTTCTGGATGTTTTCAGAGGGACAAGGGTTTGTGCTGGGGCTTTATTTGTGGCTTAATTCTTGTCCTTGGTTTCACACGGGGTATATTTTAGGCTTTTGCTCAGCCATGTGGCTCCTCTGTATTTCCTTGCATTTGCAACCATGCTCACCCTCAGTGCTCTGAGAGTCTGGGCTCCTCTCCCACTGGAGTGCTGGCTGCAGATCTCGGCTTGGCACTCCCAAGCTGTGCACTGCAGCCCCGAGGCAAGCTCAAGTTTTATGTTCCCTCCTTAGCTTGTAGGCAACAGGGGAAGGAAACTTGGCAGTGGCTGTGACAAAGGACCTTTCACTTGTCTCTTTGGGCTCCACCCCAGAGATATGCAGAGCTGCTACCAGTCAAAGCAATCAATGCAGGGTGGTGTGGCTGCATTGTGGGTCCAAGCTGGGCGGCCCCTCCTGGTGAAAAGCAGGAGTGGCAGAGAGTTTGCAGGGGAAATAGATTGGCCTTTTTTCCTGTGGGTGGCCACGGTGTGCTGAAGGAGTGGGCAAAGCACTCAGGGTCTTTGTTTCTTCCCTAGTCCAATCGCAGCAAGGGCAGTACCACTGCAGTGGCAATGACAGAGGGCTGTCAGTTGCCTCTGGGAATTCCTTCCTGGAGAAACACAGAGCTGCTGCCAGTGGGAATGCTCAGCTGGGGATGGGACAGCTGTGCTGCAGTCCTGAGCTGGGCGCCCTGGCTGGGGCTGAGGGCTTACAGGGAAGAGCAACTGGGCTCCTTTTTTTATGGTAGCTATGGTGCGCTGGAGGTGTCAGTGAAGCAACCAGGCCCCTTTTTCCTTATCCAGCCCAAGGGCAGTAAGAGCGTACCACTGCAGCTGCAATGGCAGAGCGGCTGTCGGTTGTTTCTTCCCCAGAAAAACACAGATCTGCTACCAACTGAAGTGTTCAGGCAGAGGCAGGGGGGCCTGAGTCTAGAGGCCCTGCCCAGTGAGGAATAACAGAGGCAGGGACTCACATGGAAAACAGTCTGGCCACTTTTCCGTGAGGCCACTGCTCTGTGCTGGGTGCCTGTGTTAAAACTTAAGCTCTTCGCTCCTTCCCGGGCTTACGGGCATCAGAAGCCGGCACTGCAGAGCAGTAAAAATGGCGAACCTGTGTGCTACCTCTGGGAGCTCCATTCCAGTGAAATACGAAGACATTACTGGCCCAAGAGCTCAGCCAAGGCTGAAGTGGCCGAGAAAGGGTCCCAGGTCAGTAAGCCTTGTCTGGTGAGATGCAATAGATGTCAGGCCTGTAGTCCATCTGCTCCTCAGCCCCATGGATTTGGCCCCTGTCCTGGAGGTGTGCGAGGAAGCCTGGCCTCCCCCATTGCTGGAGCTACAGCCACTGGTGCCAGGGTGCCCAGAAGTCCAAGGCCCCCAAGACTCCATATATGCCTGAGTAGCAGCTCTGTCCAGACTCCAGGAAGCTCTCCATTTCTGTGTGGAGGCCCCGGTTGCGGGGTGGGAGGGGATAAGAGGAATCTCCTGAGCCCAGGGTTGCAAAGGTTTCTAGCATAAGTATGTGTCCCTGGGGCCTCTCACTCACTACCATTTTCCCATAGTGTGGAGCCTCTCCTTGCTGCATGCCAGTCCTGGGTGGACAGCTGTCATGCTTCACTCTTCTCTGTTCTTTTGGGTTGCATTGTTTCCTTGATGAATCCCAACATGTCCACCTGGATGATCCAGTTGTAGAGCTGGTGTTTCCTAGCCATTCTATCTCCTCTCCATGAGAGCGCTGCACACTCGCTGCTTCTCGTTAGCCATTTTGGCACTTCTCATGTTTTCTTGACAGCTGTATATTCTATTGTGAAATGTCTATTAAAACTGGCCCATTTTTTATTGGGTTGTTTACTTACTACTGAGTTTCAAGAGTTTTTTGTGTAGTCTGGATACAGGTCTTTTTCTCAGATACATGTTTTGCAAATATTTTCTTTTACTCTGTGGCTTGACTTTTTTTTTTAAGAAACGTGTCTTTAGAAGAGCAGAAATATTTAATTTTGAAGAAGTCCAATATGTTAACTTTGCCTTTAAAGATGGTGCTTTTGAAGAGGTATCTAAGAAATATTTGCCTAAATCCTAGTCACAAGTATCTTTTTATCATGTTTTCTTTTACAATTTTTATAATTTTACCTTTATGATAAGGACTAGCATCTATTTTGACATAATTTTTGTATATGTTGTGAGTTATGGGTCAAGGCTACTTTCTTAATATGAATATCCAATTTTCTCGGGGCCATTCGTTGGAGAGATTATGCTTGGTCCTTTCACTTTCCTTGGCACATTATTGAAAATAATTGATCATATATGGGGTCTATTTCTGAACTCTATTTGATTCAACTATTCTATCTGACTATCCTTTTGCCAATACCTCACTGCCTTGATTATTGTAGCTTTATGGTGGTCTTTAAGTCAGATATTGTGTCTCCTCTTTGTTCCCCTTTTTCATAATGTTTTCAGGTATTCTAGGCCCTTTGCCTTTCCATGTGTATTTTAGAATAAGCCTTTAGGTTTCTAAAATTTCTGGGATTTTTATTGGGATGACAGTGAATGTATAGATCAAATTAGGGCATATCAGTGTTTAGAAATATCATGTCTTTTACTCTGTGGGTAAGAAAGGTCCAAATGAACATAGTGCCTTTTCCACAAGCAGCATCCATGACCCTCTTTCAAGCCTACAATGCTGAGAGGAGTTTTCTTGCATTTCTGCCTATAATTTTTCTTGTGAGTGACCACTTGAAGTCTGTGGAGGAGAACCTACAAATTCATGCCAACTCTCCTTTAATCTGCAGCATCATATGCATCGTTCATCCTTGCCCAGGGATTTCACACCTGCATAGTCACCAGGGATTTAGCAATTTGTTAACCGTTTTTGCTAAATTCTTCCCATCCATTTTTATGGCAGTATTGTCTGCCTCTCATGCTCAGACATGAATTTGGGGCACCTGCTTTTCTTTAGATTAGGGGAGAATAGGAGAATAGATCACTCTGCAACCTCAGTTATTAAGAAATTGAGGACAACAATGATTTTGTAGATATTCTGGGTCTTTCTTGTCAGGGTGGAAGTGATATGTATTCCATCTTTCTACATCCTGGGTGGAAGCCAGGAGTTATTACTATAGCTTTATAAAATGTTTTAATATCTGATATTAAGTCTCCTCTCTGATATTTGTGAACTTCATTCTTCCATATAAATTCGTTTTATATAAAAGTTTGTTGGTATATTAATTGGTTATACTGTAGAATAGAATTTATGAATGACTTGGAGATAATTGACATATTTTCTAAGTTTCCCATCCATAAACATGATTTATATAAATATACATATATACATATACACACATACCATATAATATATAAATATAATATGCACATATTCAGAAGATTTTATGTCCTTTAATATATGTTTATTTATTTATTTCTACTGATGTGCAATTCATGACATAAAGTTAGTCATATTAAAGGGTACAATTTAGTGGAGTTTAGTACCTTCGCAATGTGTGCAACTGTCACCTTTATTAAGTTCCAAAACATTTTCATCATTCCAAAATAAAACCCTGTACTCAGTAAGCAGTCAGTCCCCTTCCCCACCTGGGCTAGTTCTGATAACCATCAGTCTGCTTTCTGTCTCTATGGATTTACCTATTCTGAATAGTTCATATAAATAGAATATATGAGTTCTTGTGTCTGGCCTCTTTCACTTAGTATAAAGCTTCACAGTTCATGCATAAAAGCTTTTGACTGGACAGCAAGGACAGTAAAGGAGAAAACAGGTGTATTTTTAATTTATCATTTCAATTTTCTTTAATCATTCGAGTTTTCTATCCTGGACTCTGGACGCTAAATACACCAATTACATCCCCAGCCACTGTGATAATCACAAACACTTGCACTGATATTCAAATGCCAGATAGAGATTGATATTCACTCTGGTTGAAAACGATGGTTATAGATTATGAAACTTCTTAGCATATATTGTTCAAAGTCTTCTTATGTCATTTCTTAAATCTCTGGTATTTGAGGTTACTTTCCCCTTTTACTGTATGTTTTTGCTTTGCACATTTTCTTTTTACTGTGAGTTTTGCCAAAGTTTTGATTTTTTTGTCAATCTTTTTGCTTTGATGTCATTCTTCTCTCTTATTACTTTGTTATTTTAATAATTTTTGCTTTTATGTTTATTGCATTATTCTTATTTCATAGGGTTTGCTCTGTGGTTCTTTTCCAAAAATTAAATTTTCATTACTTCAACATTTTTTGCTTTATGGCTAATTCATATAAAGCTATAACTTTGACAATTGTGCTTTAGCTCTAATAAACTTTAACTGCAATATTTTCATTTTTGTTCAGTTCTTAATGTTTTGTACTTTCCCTAAAGATTTGCTCTTTTACTTAAGGGCCTTTTTATAGTGCACTATTCAGTTTTTTTCAAACATTAGGTATTTTTTAAAGTTTATTTCAATTATTTCTAATATTATTGCTTTGTGATCAGAGAACACATTCTGTAAAATATTAATTCTTCTGAATATATTAAAGCTTCCATATGGCCTTGTCAATATTTAATTTTTGACTGTTTCTCATTTAGTTACTCAAGAAATATTTAATAAATACTTATTCTGTGTCTGGTACTCTCTTAAATACTTGGGATAAATTAAACAGACAAAATAATTTTCCTCATGGACTTTCTACTAGAAAGAATAAGATAATTTAAAATAGCCATAACAGATAAATGGAAAGTTAGATAGATATAAATACATGTGAAAAAGTAGAGTTAACATAAACTGGATTGGGATTGATAATTGGGGTAGTATTTCAATTTTAAATAGAGTGATCAAGGTAGGCTTTATAGAAAAGATGCCATCTGAGTAAACAGGAAGTGAAGGAATTAATCATTGGGATATCTGAAGGGATATGATTCCAAGGAGAAGGGCCAGCCCATGCAATGTCCTCTGGTAGAAATGTATTCACTCTTCATGGATTGTGTGGCAATGGCAACCAAATTATGGAGAGTCTTGTAGACGATTGTAAGGAGTTTGACTTTTACTTTGACTAAGATGGGAACCGTTGATGTTTTTGAAGAGAAGAGTTATGTGATTCTCACTTACATTTTAAACACTGGCTCTTGAGTGAGGACAGACTGTGGGTCAAGAATAGAAGCAAGGAGGGGATTTAGGAAACTGTAGCAATAATCAAGATAATCAGAGATGATGAATCGTATCACGTTTGTTACAGTAGAGGTGGTAAAATACGGTTGGATTGTGAACATATTTTTAAGACAGTGAAAACAGAATTTTCTGATAGAGCTGATGTAGGAAACGAGAGAAGAAAGGAAAGGAGCACAATCCACTTCCAGGCTGTGGGTAAAGTAGGTGTAAGGGTAATTATAAGTTTCAACAAGGTAAGTTTAAGACATTGACTGATAAACTAGATATACAGGTCAGGAGAAATGTGTAGGCTAGAGATATAAATAAATGTGGGAAAAACTTATAAGATTGGATGAGGTGAAAAATGTATAATTTTTATACGTTGAAAGTAAGGTTCTCCACATATCTATTTATTACATGGTATTGCTGTTTAAATTGTCTGTCTTTCCTTTCGTATATGTTCATAATTAGTATAGTTATTAGATAATAGCATGAACCCTAAAATCATAGTAACAGGGTTTTGATTCTGGATTTAACCCTTTCTTGCTATGGACAAGTTACCAAACAAATCTATGGCTCAGTTTTCTCATCTACTAAATGTGGATGATAGAAGTACCTGTATCTTTAGGTTGTTATGAGGATGGATTGTGTTATAATATGTAAAGAGTATAGAACAGCACCTGCAAGCAGTATACTCATCATTTTGTATGTGTTTATATGCATCATGAGCATTATTGTCATTTTATAACAATAATCACATTTTTCCTTAAAACTAGTTTTCATTTCAAATTCAATTTGTCTGATGATATGATTGGTACTACATATTTCTTTGTGTTTGGTATCTATTTTTCCTTCTATTTAATTTATAGTTTCCTTTGATATAACTATGTCTTACTGATAATATATTGGTAAACTTGTTTTCCATCCATTGGAGAACCTTTAGTTTTTGTTTTGATTTGTGAGTATATTACATTTAGATTTCCTAAAGTATTATGTTAGGACTTATCTATAGCATAATACTTTCTTTCATTTCTTTTTTTTGTTTGTTTGTTTCCTGTTCCAATTGTACAGATTATATTTCCTTTTTTCTGCTGATTTAAAAGCTATATATGTTTTACTTTGCTATTAGTTACACATAATTTAAAATCGAGTTTTTAAATTAATTGTTAAAACTTGTTATGATCTATGTATTCCACTGAAACAAATTCTATTTCCCTCTTTATATCAATACCCCGTTCACCAGTCATTTAGTTATTACCTTTTTAAAACTGTTTCTGTGTTATATGGGTTATCTTTCTTGCATTTTTATACTGTGTGTGTGTGCGTGTGTGTGTGTATGTGCATGTGTGTGTGTGTATATGTGTGTGTCTGTGTAGTTATTGCTTGCCACTACTTCTCACTCATGTCATACTGACCTCCTGGGTTCATTTCTCTTCATGGAGCGTGCCCACACCAAGGGTTTTCAAAATGGGTCTTTGCATGGTTACATTTCTGGTATCTTATTCCACTGATCTCATATTTAAAGGATAACAGCCAACTACAAAATTCTAGATTAGATATTCTTTCACTGTAATAATTTAAACTTTTTACTTAATACTTTTAGTGCATCTTATGTCACTTTTTGCAAGGCAATTTGATTCTTGCTCTTTTTGAGTCATCTGCTTTTACTCTTTGAAATTATTTAAAATGCTCCTTTTTATAATTTTAGTATCATATGTCTAATTATGCCTCTACTTGAAGACATAGCCCTTACTCCCATGGAATGATTCCAACTCTTAGGCTTTAGCCCTTACTCCTAAGGTGTAGCATTTATGATGTCTTAATTGAAATATAAGTAGTAGGCAGAAGGCTCATAACACTCACAAACAAAGGTAGGATTTGAACTATAATCTTTTGTACTAACAGCACACAGGTAAACTCTCTCATCAGCTTAATATCCTTATAGTTATTCCCTACTGCATTTTTTTGAAGTTTTGCCATGCACACATACATCTTAGTAAATGGCAAAAGACCTGGATAATGTCTATAAAGAATTTTAGTGTCTTTCTCTGTTGTTTTCGCCATTCCTGAATTCTCTTCCTCAAGTCTCAGTCACTTTGGCTGTACAAAACTTCAACTTCTGTCTCTTGAGCTATTGAGATCACTTCCCTCCTCTTGGGTTATATTCTTCTACCCCACAATGCAGAAATTTCCTTCAGAGTATAAGTGAGGTTAATGTGTAACTTACCTGTATGTTTCTCTTTTCTCAAGTACTGTCATCTCTCGAGTCCTCCTGAGTTGATTGCTCTCAAATGTCTTTAAATGGTTGTTTTATGTACTATGTTCAGCATTTATAGTAATCTGCAGGAGGCTTAGCTCAACATAATATAAGCCATTGGATTATGGCCAGAACTGGTCTGCATATGTTTTTATTTTAATTTATACATAACCACATCATATCCTGGAACCCTGATCAAAGCTGGACCAATTATATTCTCATGCCACCACCCCCACCTTGCTTGCTACCATTAATAGAGCATTTATCAAATGCTGTAAATGGACTCTAACATGGACATCCAGAGGTATACACGATGTCATCAAAACAATGCTTCTCTTCATTTTCTTGTCATCTTTTCCTATATGTTGACTTTATTTTCAGGCAGGCATTTTCCTATGGCAGCAAGGATGACTTCCAGCATCCACAAGATTATAATAATACTTTTAACTCATATTCCCAGTTGGAGATGGCATAAAATTCTTATATACAGCATCCATATTAATCCTAGTCTCAAATAATTCTAATTTGTACTGCTGTGGTTTTATGCTTACCTAGAAATACTTATTATTTCTACAGGAATGACTGATGGGTTAACCTTGATTGCACATCTATACCTGTGGTGAGAAAGTATTGCCAGAAATTCCCCACCCCTCCTAGAATTTCATAGTTGGGAAAGAGCAGTTCTCAAATAAAACAAGGTTGTCCTATTAACAAAATCTGCTAGGTAAGTAAAACAATAGATAAGTCACATAGAGCTATTCCCTGGAACTACTGAGATAAAACTGAAGAAGAGAATGATTCCTGCATGTATGAGTCTTAGAAACAACCTTCTATAAAATATGAACCCTAGGAGATGCTGGGGGCCATGTTATTAGACTTGTCGAGAAAGCCATTGGGCATTGTGAGAGAATGAAGCTAACAAAGGTCCAGAAATTCATGAAGTTCCATGTTCTATTGGCTCTTAAGTCTCTAGTTACATCTTTGGTTCTTTATTGCTTGGACTTTCCCTGGTTTTACTGGTCCAATAAATTCCTATTTTGCCTAAGTTATGTCACTTGCCAGCCAGAATCCTAACTAAAAATATGGCTACTGAGCACTTTAAATGTGGCTGGGACACATTGAAATGTTTTGTAACTGTGAAATACACATTGGACTTTGAAGACTTAGTATGAAAAATATAACATAAAATATCTTATTAATACATTTTAAATGATTACACATTAAAATTATGTTTTGATATATTAAATATAAAATATTAAAATGAATTATATCTTTTTAAAATAATTAAAGTGGCTATGAGAATATTCAAAATTGTATATGTAGCTTACACTATATTTTTATTGACAATGATGCTAGATGATTACTTAAGATATGTCTCTAAATATATAATTTGTAAAATCCGTATTTCTTTTTTTTATTATTATTTTACTTCAAGTTCTGGGGTACGTGTGCAGAACGTGCAGGTTTATTACATAGGTATACATGTACCATAATGGTTTGTTGCACCCATCAACCAGTAATCTACATTAGGTATTTATCCTAATGCTACACCTCCCCCAGACCCACACCCCCTGACAGGTCCTAGTGTGTGATCCCCCCTAGCCCTGTGTCCATGTGTTCTCATTGTTCAACTCCCACTTATGACTGAGAACATGTGGTATTTGGTTTTCTTTTCTTGTGTTAGTTTGCTGAGAATGATGGTTTCCAGCTTCATCTATGTCCCTGCAAAGGACATGAACTCATCCTTTTTTGTGGCTGCATAGTATTTCATGGTGTATATGTGCCACATATTATTTATCCAGTCTATCACTGATGGGCATTTGGGTTGGTTCCAAGTCTTTGCTATTGGGAACAGTGCCTCAATAAACATACATCTGCATGTGTCTTTATAGTAGAATGATTTCTAATCCTCTGGGTACATACCCAGTAATGGGATTGCTGGGTCAGATGGTATTTCTAGTTCTAGATCCTTGAGGAGTTGCCACACTGTCTTCCACAATGGTTAAACTAATTTGCACTCCCAACAGTGTAAAAGTGTTCCTATTTCTCTACATCTTCTCCAGCATCTGTTGTTTCCTGACTTTTTAATGATTGTCATTCTAACTGGCATGACATGGTATCTCACTGTGGTTTTTATTTGCATTTCTCTCATGACCAGCAATGATTAGCTTTTTTTCATGTGTTTGCTGGCTGCAAGAATGTCTTCTTTTGAGAAGTGTCTATTCATATCCTTTGCCCATTTTTTGATGGGGTTGTTTTTTTTCTTGTAAATTTGTTTATGTTCTTTGTAGATCTGGATATTAGCCCTTTGTCAGATGGATAGATTGCAAACATTTTCTCCTGTTCTGCAGGTTGCCTGTTCACTCTGATGATAGTTTATTTTGCTGTGCAAAAGCTCTTTAGTTTAATTAGATCCCATTTGCCAATTTTGGCTTTTGTTGCCATTGCTTTTGGTGTTTTAGTCATGAACTCTTTGTCCATGCCTGTGTCCCAAATAGTATTGTCTAGGTTTTCTTCCAGGGTTTTTATGGTGTTAGGTCTTAGGTTTAAGTCTTTAATCCATCTTGAGTTAATTTTTGTACATGGTGTAAGGAAGGGATCCTTTGTCAAAGATCAGATGGTTGTAGATGTGTGATGTTATTTCTCAGGTCTCTGTTCTCTTCGGTCTATATATCTGTTTTGCTACCAGTACCATGCTGTTTTGGTCACTGAAGCCTTGTAGTATAGTTCGAAGCCAGGTAGCATGATGCCTTTAGCTTTGTTCTTTTGGCATAGGATTGTCTTGGCTATGTGGGTTCTTTTTTGGGTCCATATGAAATTTAAAGTAGTTTTTTCCAATTCTATGAAGAAAGTAAGTCGTAGCTAGATGGGGATAGCATTGAATCTCTAAATTACTTTTCATGATATTCGTTCTTCCTATCCATGAGCGTGGAATGTTTTTCCATTTGTTTGTGTCCTCTCTTATTTCATTGAGAAGTGATTTGTAGTTCTCCTTGAAGAGTTCCTTCACATCCCTTGTAAGTCGTATTCCTAGGTATTTTATTCTCTTAGTAGCAATTGTGAATGGGAGTTCACTCATTATTTGGCTCTCTGTTTGTTTGTTATCGGTGTATAGGAATGCTTGTGATTTTTGCATATTGATTTTGTATCCTGAGACTTTGCTGAAGTTGTTTACCAGCTTAAGGATATTTTGAGCTGAGATGATGGGGTTTTCTAAATATAAAATCATGTCATCTGCGAACAGAGAAAATTTGACTTCCTGTCTTCCTACTTGAATACCTTTTATTTCTTTCTCTTGCCTGATTGCCCTGGCCAGAACTTCCAATGCTATGTTGAATAGGAGTGGTGAGAGAGGGCATCCTTGTCTTGTGCTGGTTTTCAAAGGGAATGCTTCCATTTTTGCCCATTCAGTATGATATTGGCTATGAGTTTGTCATATTCAAAAGCTAGCAGAAGACAAGAAATAACTAAGATCAGAGCAGTACTGAAGGAGATAGACACATGAAAAATCCTTCAAAAAATCAATGAATCCAGGACCTGATTTTTTGAAAAGATCAACAAAATAGATAGACCACTAGAAAGACTAATAAAGAAGAAAAGAGAGAAGAATCAAATAGATGCAATAAAAATGATAAAGGAGATATCACCGCCGATCCCACAGAAATACAAACTACCCTCAGAAAATACTATAAACACCTCTACACAAATAAACTAGAAAATCTAGAAGAAATGGATACATTCTGGGCACATACACCCTCCCAAGACTAAACCAGGAAGAAGTGGAATCCCTGAATAGACCGAAAAAAGTTCTGAAATTGAGGCAGTGATTAATAGCCTACCAACCAAAAGAAACCCAGGACCACGCGGATTCACAGCCAAATTCTACCAGAGGTACAAAGAGGATCTGGTACCATTCATTCTGAAACTATTCCAACAATAGAAAAAGATGGAATCTCCCCTAACTCATTTTATGAGGCCAGCATTATCCTGATACCGAAACCTGGCAGAGATACATCAAAAAAAGAAAATTTCAGGCCAATATCCCTATTGAACACTGATGCAAAAACCCTCAATAAAATACTGGCAAAACAAATCCAGCAGCACATCAAAAAGCTTATCCACCATGATCAAGTCGGCTTCACCCCTGGGATGCAAGGCTGGTTCAACATAAGCAAATCAAGAAATATAATCCATCACATAAACAGAACCAATGACAAAAACCACACGATCATCTCAATAGATGCAGAAAAGGCCTTCAACAAATTCAACAGCCTTTCATGCTAAAAACTCTCAATAAATTAGTTATTGATGGAACGTAAAATTCATATTTCTAACCTGCAATGCACTTAAAGAGTTCAATAGAATTGTTTAAGACTTCAATTCTAAATGATGAATATTAAAAAATAGTAGGCATAGGGCAATAGGGGAGGAGATATGTAGTATTTGACCAACAACATTGTTTCTAACTTTGAGAATGACATGTGCTTCAATCTATTTGTCAGTGACAGTCTTTAGCACATTCTTCCCCAAAATATGGCAACTTAGCATTTGAGAAAACGTCAGAAGCAGGAAGGTCACTTCTATCTTCCCCTTGCCTTTTTTCATGAAGAGGCCATTAAATAATTCTCTGACCTTTCTCTAAAGTAAGTCATAAAATCTTCATTTCAGAGCTATACTCCCTATACCTGGAAGAAATAAATGTCCTTATTCCTGAAGACACAGAGCACAGAAAAGAATCTGAACAAACAGATCTTGCTTTGCTCCACCCAGTTTGTTACCATTAGGTTATTCCCCTTTGTCCTCCAAATATACTTCTGCACAACTGTCCTTGCTTCTGAAGACCCCTATGTCACATAAAACTTACAGTAAGTAAATTTGAATGCTTTTATTTTGTTAATCTGTCTTATTTTATAGGTGTCTCAGCCATAAAACACCTTGTGATGAATGAGAAGTATTTTCTCCCCTGCACCAGAAAAGTAGTAATAACTGTTATTTGCAATCATTTCACTAACACTGGTAAAAGAAACATAATAAATATACTAGAAAAGTTTAAGGCACAAGTCAGTCATTCCTTCTCATTTAAAGAATGTTTTCTGAAACTTCAGATGGGAAACGGTGCTAACATGGGAGAGAAATGGAAATGAGCCAATTAAAAGTTTCTTGTCGCTGAATGTTCTCCAGCTTTGCGACATCCTATTAATTTCACCCAGCACAACCATGGTGTAAGCCAGGTACATCAGCCCTCACCCGCACTGCTGGGCTCTTGAGTAAGCAACCTGAGGAGCATGTGAGGAATGCACACTTTGGCATGTTCTGCAGAGTGAATGTAGGCCACTGATCATAGCACTTATTTCTAACATCTATAGTCATAGCTCTTACAATTGAAGCAGTCTTTAATTGCCATTTTTCCTGTGGAAAATCACAATTATGGAGATTAAAAACAAAATTAGTTATTATCTGTGACAGTATAATGTAGTAGCTGATTATGAGGCTTGGAATTAGACAATCCTGAATTTCAATCATTCTTTTACCACATTGTCTATGTAATCATGGATTTATTACTTCTCTAAAATACAGTTTTCTCTCTGGCAAAATGTGGAGGATAAAAATGGTATCTACCTCAAAAGATTGTAGAAAGAAATTAAAAAAATCAAGTGCCTGGCATTTACTGAATAAATAACAAATATTATTATTTATAATATGGCCATGGAGAAAAAATAATTGTTACCTCAAAATAAGTTTTACTTTTTATAAAAGTTAAATATTACGTTAAACACATAAGAAATTAAAATCAACCAAAATCTTACAATATAAAACTTATAGTATAATACAAAATTTACAGATGTAATAAACAGTCTGAAAATAAAAACCGATTACAAAATGAATATTTTTAGGATGCATTTGTCATTACTGACATGTTCCATAAGCTATATTTCAGTAAATGTTATCATTATAAAAGTTACCGTGAGTTACACTATTTAATACATCTTACAAGGACTCTAGAAAAAGAAGAAAACAGGATTAAAAAGTGTTATGTAAGTAATTATGTAGTACTATATATAGTTTTATCATTGATTACATCATGCCTTTGTGGTTTGACCACCAAGACGCAATTTACAGTCAATACCTCTATATTCCAGTAAAAACTTGGTTATGCTCTAGCCATTGAACAATCAGTTCATTTCTTCCTTTATTATTTTCTCATCATTTTATTCTTGCTATACTTTCACTTCAAGGACAAAGATTTTATTGAATACAATCTTCTCTTAAAGTACAGATTTGAGTTAATTTCAAAGCATTTCTCAAAAATGTGGAGAATCCATATATTACATTTTAATTGATACATTATACTTTTGTGGACTAAGCAGGGTAGATTTTAATTGTAGACTAAGCATGGTAGAGTTTAATTGTGGACTAAGCATGGTACATTTTCATTGGTCATGAAGTGAGGTAGGCAAGCTATTCTAGGGAATTTGCTGGCTCTATTTGCAGAAAGAATTCCAACTTTCATTTTAATATACATTTTAACAATTAGTACGATACATGCTAAAACATAGGTAGTTTAAAATGTTCTCAAATACAACTACTGCTTTATTAATATAGAGCACATATAATCTCTCTGTGATCATTTTTGTAGTTTTAAAAATTCAATTGTTTTTATTTTTTAATCTGCTCAATAAGTGACAAACCAACACGTCACTGGTTTTAGTCTGCAAGACGTGTTTGTTCTGTCATTTGAGTATAAAACATTTTATTTTAGAAAGTGAAAATTGACCCAGGAAGTGTCCATATTCGCTCCCCTCTAAGTTGACCATCCCAAGATCTAGTCTTCTGAGGTGATAGAAAGGAGACTAGAATTCCATTTGTCTCTGTGGCAGATATTCTTTCTTGCCCAAATTCCTGCCCTTTAATGCCATTACCACCCGATACTTGAGTATTCTTTTCCAGTTGCAGGCAAATACTTGAAAAGTGTTCAGGCTCATGGAAGTTCTTGAATCTGGATTGATGTATTTCATCAGTTCTATACATATTTAATATTTATGGGTAATTACCCAAGAAACCAGTATCTGTGATTTTCTATTATGATTTGAGGGTAAGGAGTGAAAGGAAGACTTATTTTTCCATATTACCATTTTCAATAGTTGTAATTCACCATGGACTTAACTATCACCATTTTTGACCATTTAACAATTACATGAAATTTGTACTGACTTTAGAAGATGGGCAATATTTAAAAATTTAGTGAGAAAAGAAGATAAAATACTTTCTCATGTTGTGTAGGTGATAAAATCTATCATTTTGGTTAAATTTTATATGTGTATATGCAAAGTAATAACATTAAATAGAGAGATTATAAAAATTATAACCCGATTTAGTGTTCAATTATAGTTTTTGTATTTTGACAGGTAAAGAATATTCACTACTTGAAGATATCTCACAGAGAATGAACATATGTTGGTTGATATTTTATGTAAAAAATTGAATACCAAATTTATAAACATTTCTTTCAAAAAAACAGAAATTAACTTTTTGTACTTTCTTACATCTCTTATATGTGCCAGGCACGGATGATTGGATGGGGCATTTTCTTTTTAAATAAAAAGTTCAATTATAACCAAATTTCTCATTTGGTAATAATAAAATAAATTTTAAAATCGTATAAACATATTTAAATTTAGCAAGTTTATAAGACCTGAAAATATGTAGAATCATTACATATACGGATATCAATGGTGCTCATTCTGAAATAGAATAAAAAATATTTATGGCTCTTTCCCTTCCTTTTCTCATTCCCCTTCCCATTCTGTTTCCCTTCTCTTACTTTGCCCTTCCCCATTTTCCCTTTCTCCTTCTAAATAATTAAGTCTACAGCCATTAGGTGAGGCTGACCAAGGTAGGTGTTGGCACTGGGAAAATGGAGTGAGTCATGGGGACCTAGATTGGTGCTCAAGCAGGGTGAGAAGGGCTTCGGCACAGAAGGGCTCTCAAGCCCAAGAAGGGTAAAGAGGATATCCATGCATTGGAGCACCCCATTGTAGGATATGAATCTAGGCAGGATTAATAGGGTGATATGGCCTAATGAAGAGTGTCAGAGTCTAAATGTGGATAGAAAAGCTTTCCAGAGCTGGGTGTCAAAGTCAAAAGTGTGTGAGGATATCATCTATCCAAAGGAAAAGCTCACTACTGGGAAAAGAGCAAACAAGAGGGCCTAGCATGGATTGTTGGAGCTTGAGTGTGATAAAAAGCTGCCCATGCACATCAGCCACCTGGCATAGCATGCCTGGAAACAAGCAGGATAAGGAGAACATCCCTGTGAAAAATGACCTGATGAGAAGTGCCAGAGTCCAACTGTGGTTAAGAGGGCATCCATGTGGGGGAAGAGGGGTGAGCATCCTAACTTAAGGATTTAAATTTCAAGCAGGTAAAGCAAATGTCTATGCTGGTAAAAGGGTGGTGGGGAGGCAAAGAAGGATGATGTGGGGGAGGCAGCATAGAGATTTTGGAAGAATATCGGAACCTGAGTGACATTAGGACACTGTCTGCAAAGGGGAAGGAGCAGTGGCAGTGGGAGATTAGTTACATACATAAGTATTGATCAAATATGTAAATATCTTATGGATAACGAAATCTTGTATTTTCACTGTTGGATAATGATATCTGGTATTTTCACTGTAAAATGATAAAGCCAGAATGATTCTTGCTATGTTAGACTGGAACTGGCGGTATCAGTGTAAACTCACAGTCTCCAACATACATTGATGGATGCAGAAGTATAACCAAAAATAAATATGAGTATGTACAAGTGGCATATATATATATATACATATATATATTTTTTCTTATCCTTGTCCATAGAAAGGGCCTGGGAATAGTGGCATTCTAAAAGTGAGCACCCATTTTGGTTTCTAAAAACCATTTTCCACTCTGAAGAATCAAGGGTCTTTGAAGAAAACAGCAGATTCCATAGTTAGATAAGAGAAAGTATAATATGAGCCTTGAACATCTCATTATGCCAAAAAGGAAGGAGATAAACAAAAAATGGTGGGCATGTGTCTAAAAGACACAGAAACCTGATTGAAGGGGCTCACACTAGCCAAATCTAGAACAATATGAAAGCACACATTAACAGTAAAGAATAGGAAACCATGAGTCAATATTAATGTAAATAAATAAATATAAATAGTAAATAAATGGACAGCTTGATTAGCATATCAGTTTTCTATTGTTGTATCACAATTTCTCCAATTTAGGGCCTTGCCAGCCTGCTGTCCAGCTGTCAGCAGAACAGTGGTCTCATCAGAGGCTCGCCTGTGGGAAGATCTGCTTCCAAGCTCCCTCAGGTTGTTGGCAGAATTTATTTCCTTGCAGCAGAAGGGCTGAGGGTTTTGGTTTCCAGCTAAAAGTTACCCTCAACTCATAGAGGCTATCTCTAGTTCTTTCTGTGGGAGCTTTACAAACATTGCCACTTATTTCATATCAGCTTTCTTCTTCAAAGCCAGAAACAGAGACCCTTCCTGCTGGAAGAAGGAGTCTTATATAACATAATGTAATACTTACAAGAATGACATCCTATCACTTTTGCCTTATAAAGTTACATAATCAATTATAAAGTAATGTTCATCACCTTTGCTATATTCTTTTGGTGAGAAAAAAGCAAGTCATACATCCTTCCTATTTTCAAGGTGAGATTATACACGCTCTAAATTCGGGAAGGAGGGGATTCTTGAGGTCCCATTAGGGTTTACCACTACAGTTTGCCCTCTAACTCCCAGTGATTTGCATTCCTTTCATATGCAAATGGGCATTTTCATATATTATTAGCAGAATTATAAATCATTAAATACTCTCTAGAGGAAAATTTGACTGTAGACCCATTTTACATTACTTTTTCTTCAGGGAAACTTAGATTAAGGCAACAATTAGGGATATGCAGAAAAATTTAGCTATGATGGATGATCTCTGTTTTGTATAATAGCAAAAAATTGGAAAATTAAACTTCCACACAGGTTGGGAGAAATGTTTAGTTTTTAAATGAATTGCCACAAAGCCCTCAAAAATATCATAGAAGTAGTGTTAGTCTGTTCTCACACGGCGATAAAGAATTACCTGAGACTGGGTAATTTATGAAGAAAAGAGGTTTAATTGACTCACAGTTCCACAGGGTTAACAGGAAGCATGGCTGGGGAGGCCTCAGGAAATTTACAATCATAGCAGAAGGTGAAGGAGAAGCAAGCATGTCTACCACAGTGGAGCAGGAGAGGGAGAGGGGTGGAGAGAGAGAGAGAGAGAGCGTGCAAAGTGGGGAAGTGCCACAATTATAAACCATCATATTTCATGAGAACTCACTCACTATCATGAGAACAGCAAGGGGAAAGCGGCCCCCATGATCCAATCAACTCCCACCAGGTCCCTCCCCCAACACTGGGGATTACAATTAAACATGAGATTTGGGTGGGCACACACAGCCAAAGCATATCAGAAGCATTTGTGTTTATATAGCTAAATGTGCAAAATACTGTTTTAAAAACTATGTTACTATACAGTATTTATGGTACTCAGATTTTTGTGAAACCTATACCACATCCACATGCATAGATGGCAAACTGAGAAATATATACTCCAGGATATTAAAAAGTCATTTATTTTTGCTTTATTTTTATTCTTTTCTTTTATATATATTTTCTGATATTAAAAAAGCATAGTTTAATTTTAGCATTTAAAAAATTAAAATTTAAAGTTTAAAAATTCAACATCTACAATAATGTAAAAATGATTAATTCATCAAAGGATAACAAATTTAGCTAATGAGAGAGAACATTTACACAACAAAAATTAATCCTAACTTATTGACATGAATAACATTTTGAATCAGTTACAGTGCACTTTATCCTTTTATAAATGTTCAGGAATTAGGAATATTCCCCAAACATTTACCCAGTTTGACACAATGTAGGTAAGAAACATTCATGAACTATATCCACAACAATGTTTAAATGTGCATATTGCATTAAATTCTTACTTTCTCTACTTCACAAATTCAATTACTTCTGTTCCTTTTCCTCTCACCAAATTATATATTTATTAACTTTGTATTCAATTCACCTAAATTATCTTAATGGGGTCAGAAATCCAGTGCCTGGAATTTCCTTATGAAGTAAAATAATTTGTTTCCCTTTTGTTCCTCTATACTTAAAAACTCTTCTCTATGGGGGCAAGGCATAGTAGAACAAAAGGCAGCAGACAGCATCTGCACAATTAAAGGTCCCTGTCTGACAACTCTGAAGTGGGCAGTGATTCTCTCAGCATGGCGTTCGAGCTCTGAGAACGGACAGACTGCCTCCTCAAGCGGGTCCGTGACCCCCGTGTAGCCTGACTGGGAAACACCACCCCGTAGGGGCCAACAGACACCTCAAACAGGCGGGTGGCCCTCTAGGATGAAGCTTCCAGAGGAAGGATCAGGCAGCAATATTTGCTGTTCTGCAGCCTCCACTGGTGATACTCAGGAAATAGGGTCTGGAGTGGACCTCCAGCAAACTCCAACAGACCTGCAGCTGAGGGACCTGACTGTTACAAGGAAAACTAACAACCTGAAAGGAATAGCATCAACATCAACAAAAAGGACATCCACACCAAAACCCCATCTGTAGGTCACCAACATCGAAGACCAAAGGTAGATAAGACCACAAAGATGGGGAGAAACCAGAGCAGAAAAGCTGAAAATTCAAAAAAACAGAGTGCCTCTTCTCCTCCAAAGGATCACAGCTCCTCACCAGCAAGGGAACAAAACTAGATGGAGAATGAGTTTGATGAGTTGACAGAAGTAGGCTTCAGAAGGTTGGTAATAACAAACTTCTCCGAGCTAAAGGAGTATGTTCTAACCCACTGCAAGGAAGCTTAAAATCTTGAAAAAAGGTTAGACGAATGGCTATCTAGAATAAACAGTGTAGAGAAGACCTTAGGAGCTGAAAACCACAGCATGAGAATTTTGTAATGCATTCAAAAGCTTCAATAGCCAATTCGATCAAGTGGAAGAAAGGGTATAAGTGATTGAAGATCAAATTAATGAAACAAAGCAAGAAGACAAGATTAGAGAAAAATCAGTGAAAAGAAATGAACAAATCCTTCAATAAATATGGGATTATGTGAAAAGAGCAAACCTACATTTGACTGGTGTACCAGAAAGTGACAGAGAGAATGGAACCAAGTTAGAAAACACTCTTCAGGATATTATTCAGGAGAACTTCCCTAACCTAGCAAGGCTGGCCAACATTCAAATTCAGGAACTATAGAGAACCACAAAGATACTCTTCTAGAAGAGCAACCCCAAGACACATAATTGTCAGATTCACCAAGGTTGAAATGAACGAAAAAATGTTAAGGGCAGCCAGAGAGAAAGGTCGGGTTACCCACAAAGGGAAGCCCATCAGACTAACAGTGGATCTCTCTGCAGAAACCCTACAAGCCAGAAGAGAGTGGGTGCCAATATTGAACATTGTTAAAGAAAAGAATTTTCAACCCAGAATCTCATATCCAGCCAAACCAAGCTTCATAAGTGAAGGAGAAATAAAATCCCTTACAGACAAGCAAATGCTGAGAGATTTTGTCACCACCAGGCCTGCCTTACAAGAGCTCCTGAAGGAAGCATTAAACATGGAAAGGAACAACTGGTACCAGCCACTGCAAAAACATGCCAAATGGTAAAGACCATCAACACTATGAAGAAACTGCATCAATTAATGGGCAAAATAACCAGCTAACATCATAATGACAGGATCAAATTCAAACGTAACAATATTAACCTTAAATGTAAATGGGCTAAATGCTCCAATTAAAAGACACAGAGTGGCAAATTGGATAAAGAGTCAAGACCTGTCAGTGTGCTGTATTCAGGAGACCCAACTCACTTGCAAAGACACACATAAGCTTAAAATAAAGGGATGGGGGAAGATCTACCAAGCAAATAGAAAGAAAAAAAAATAGCAGGCATTGCAATTGTAGTCTCTGATAAAACAGACTTTAAACCAACAAAGATCAAAAGAGACAAAGAAGGCCACTACATAATGGTAAAGGGATCAATTCACCAGGAAGAGTTAACTGTTCTAAATATATATACACCCAATACAGGAGCACCCATATTCATAAAGCAAGTCCTTAGAGACCTGCAAAGAGACTTAGACTCCCACACAAATAATAGTGGGAGACTTTAACACCCCACTGTCAATATTAGACAGATCAACTAGACAGAAGGTTAACAAGGATATCTAGGACTTGAACTCAGCTCTGGACCAAGCAGAACTAATAGATATCTACAGAACTCTACACCCCAAATCAACAGAACATACATTCTTCTCAGCACCGCACTTACTCTAAAATTAATGACATAATTGATAGTAAAACACTCCTCAGCAATGTAAAAGAACGGAAATCCCAACAAACTGTCTCTCAGACCACAGTGCAATCAAATTAGAACTCAGGATTAATAAACTCACTCAAAACCACACAACTACACGGAAACTGAAAAACCTGCTCCTGAATGACTACTGGGTAAATAACAAAATTAAGACAGAAATAAATAACTTATTTGAAACTAGTGAGAACAAAGACACAATGTACCAGAATCTCTGGGACACAATTAAAGCAGTGTGTAGAGGGAAATTTATGGCACTAAATGCCCACAAGAGAAAGCAGGAAAGATCTAAAATCAACACCCTAACATCAGCATTAAAAGAACTAGAAAAACAAGAGCAAACAAATTCAAAAGCTAGCAGAAGGCAAGAAATAACTAAGATCACAGCAGAACTGAAGGAGATAGAGACACACACACAAAAAAAACCCTTCAAAAAATCAATGAATGCAGGAGCTGGTTTTTTGAAAAGATCAACAAAATAGACTGCTAGAAAGACTAATTTTTTAAAACAGGAGAAGAATCAAATAGACACAATAAAAAATGATAAAGGGTATATCACCACCAATCCCACAGAAATACAAACTACCATCAGAGAATACTATAAACATCTCTACACAAATAAACTAGAAAATCTAGAAGAAACGGATAAATTTCTGGACACATACAGCCTCCCAAGACTAAACCAGGAAGAAGTTGAATGTCTGAATAGACCAATAGCAGGTTCTGAAATTGAGGCAATAATTAATGGCCTACCAACCAAAAAAAGTCCGGGACCAAACGGATTCACAGCCGAATTCTACCAGAGGTACAAAGAGAAGCTGGTACCATTCCTTCTGAAACTATTTTAATCAACAGAAAAAGAGGGAATCCTCTCTAACTCATTTTATGAAGCTAGCATCATCCTGATACCAAAGCCTATTCAAAAGCTTATCCACCACAATCAAGTCGGGTTCATCCCTGGGATGCAAAGCTGGTTCAACATATACAAATCAATAAATGTAATCCATCATATGAACAGAACCAATGACAAAAACCACACGATTATCTCAATAGATGCAGAAAAGGTCTTCGATAAAATTCAACAGCTCTTCATGCTAAAAAATCTCAATAAACTAGGTATTCATGGAATGATGAATCATGCTACTATAAAGACACATGCACATGTATGTTTATTTCGGCACTATTCACAATAGCAAAGACTTGTAACCAACCCAAATGCCCACCAATGATAGACTGGATTAAGAAAATGTGGCACATATACACCATGGAATACTATGCAGCCATAAAAAAGGATGAGTTCATGTCCTTTGCAGGGACATGGATGAAGCTGGAAACCATCATCCTAAGCAAACTATCGCAAGGACAGAAAACCAAACACCGCATGTTCTCACACATAGGTGGGAGTTGACAATGGGATCACATGGACACAGGGCAGGGAACATCACACACTGGGCCCTGTCGGGGGTCAGGGGCTGGGGAGGGATAGCATTAGGAGAAATACCTAACGTAAATGACGAGTTGATGGGTGCAGCAAACCAACATGGCACATGTATACCTATATAATAAGCCTGCACGTTGCGCACATGTACCCTAGAACTTAAAGTATATATATAAAAAAACTCTTCTAATTTATTCTCAAGTATTCTCTTTTATTTTTATTTTTCCATGTCTCCAAAACTCATTTTCCTCTTTCATTTCTATTTTCAGCCTCTGTTCTCTTTCTGTCAAGTCATTTCTGCTTAATTTTCCTTTATCATCCTCACTCTCCTTGCTGTGGGAAGGTGGGCATCAGGACTGCCCATAATAATGTGAAACTAAGGATAGCAATAATCATGCAGGTAATGGGCAAAATGCTTGCCCAAATTATTTTTTTAATTATTAATATGTCATAACTTGGTTCAGGGTTCAGAGACAAAGATTCTTAAACCACTTTCTTTGAAATTATCTCTTAAGTTTCAATTTGCCTCAGGTAGAAGTTTGTTAGTAGACCTGGTTAGTGTACCTGAAGGCCATGAGGAGTCACAGAACAAAATGGACCAATGACTACATAAAGATAAATTTCCTTCCTTTAAGTTTCCCTTGAATGAACAAGCAAATCAAGGAGATACTTTTACATAATGATATTTATGAGACAAGAAAGAAAAAAATTAGAGCCTCATTTATTTCTGAGGCCATAGGAAGGGTTCTGTTTAGATATAAGTCATTGGTAACAGACCTAGTTGGTGAATGATGATGAACTACCTTAATTGGTTTTTACTTGATCCTGCAGTTTCTTGATTTCTTTTTTTTTTTTTTTTTTTTTTGTGGCCATGATCCTCGAGAGCGGGCATTTGGCTTTCAGGGATCTATTGATATTAAAGCCTTTTCTTCTCTGGCAATATTATTCCAAACATGCTTCCTAGCACAAATTTATTTCATTGATTTCATCTCATTTTGATCTGAGGTAAAGCTTTTTTTTTTCAAATGTGTCTCTATGTGTGTGAACATGTATGTGTATGTGTGCATGTTTCTTCTCCAATAGAGGTAGGGGAATACATTGGATAAGCACGGGGGGTATATTGCTTAAGTCTGAATCCTGGCTTAGAAGTTTACAAACTGTGACCCTGAAGAAGTTATTTCATCACTTTTTGCTTCAGTGTCCTCTCTGTAAGCAATGAGTAAGAGTAATACCTACTTCAAAAGTGGTGATGACTAAATGGGTTAATATGTGTGAAGCAGTTGCTACATGTGAAGCATGCAGTCAACAACATAGTATTTGTTTTTATTATTTGTATTTAATATCCATATTAGTTATAAATATAATTTAAATAATATGTAAAAAGCTTTACTTAATATTAAGTTTAGCTATTAGAGCTGGCTCTAGTTTTTATGGCCTAATCTTCCCAAAACAATATCTGGAAAAGAAAAATGGCAAATTATTTACAGTGAGCAACACATCGACATTTTTCTTGATGACTTTTGGGAGGCTAAAATTAAACAAAAAGTCCTTTGGGAAACTAAGCTACAGATAATAATCACAGAAACTTTTCAGGAAATATTAAAAGGAAAACAAGAAAGTCACCTTAGTTTATGTAGCAAATGACATGCTAATTAATTCTAATTAAATAACATTGATTTCCTTTTCTAAATGCCTGAGCATTGTAAGAGTTGACTCCAAATAGACTATAATCCTGACCCATTGCTTTTATATCCTCTTTCATTTCACCATCATTCTCTCATCAGTATTTAGGCAGGAGAATCGGAAACACACGTGAGGCTCTGGTTGTGTTCTTTGGTCTTTATTGTTCCTGAGCCATTAACAAGAAGGAGCTTCCTTAAGTTTGTGCAATTTGCACTTACACAGTTGTCTCCTGCTCAATCAATCCTTCCTTCTCAGACTTTGACCTTTACCCTCATCTGAACTCTCTCTCTCCATTCGTACCTACAATAGGCCCTGAACCACTGGGTTTTGTTTTCTTGGCATGGCTTCAAGATTCATACACTTTTCTCACTCCTGGCCTGCTGCTAGCTGATCAAGAGCTCCCTAGTGAACATGGATCTAGATGCCTGTTTAACTTCTGTCCTCAGCATTTCAAAATTATTAGTCAGGATCTGGACTGGGGCCAAAAGAATATGAATATTTTAAGATGCACAGTTACTCCCATACTTCCCCCACCCCTGCATCTGGAAGACAGATAATGACTCCCCCAGAGTCTTGCTTATCCATACCCCATATTAATTTTAGTTATGGTCCTAAGTTAATAGCTCATTTCTGGCTATTAAGTTTAGAAAAGCTCAAGTGGATCTGGAGACTTCTGGCATGCTGAATTACCACAAAGTGGCTTTAGGACATATGGAGAGACCAGTGGAATTGAATTCTTGGGCCATGGAGTATTTGAAGCTTAAAGTACACCGTAAGTCCTCCCTCATATCAGCTGATTCTGCCGTTTTCATTCCAACAGGATAGGTCCATGACAGTTTGGATTGACTGTAAGATAAGTGCAGTTCCAAGCCAATTTATTGTCAGTGTGAGCTTCTATTCCTAAAACCCGCTCAATCCCCAGGCACTTGTGGCTCCAGCTGCATCTCTATAAATACAAGGTCCTTGTTCTTGAGGAGCCCTACTGTTAAACTCATCTGCAGGTATGCAGTGCCTCTTGGAAGCCCAGTCCCTAGGCAGGCTTTCTATCTTTAATTTCTCCAGTCTTGGGTTTTTTTCTCTCTGGGGAAAGATAACCCCGATCTCACTAACTCTTAATTTCTGGGAATATCACAACATATGCTGAATCTAAATAGAATACGGGTAACCAGCAATAGCTTTTCTGCCAAGACTTATACTATAAAGCTGCTGCCCCTTCATTCTTCAATAATCCATATTTGTCTTTTTCCTACTCCTCTCAGCTATTCCTCTGATGATTTGATTACTCTCTTTTATCTTGTTTTAGCTTTTCTAGGATCACCTAACTCTATTCTTTACTGTTTTCCTTCTTAACATTTTTTTCTTTCCTTTCTTTAGAAGACTTTCTCAGATAACCCCTATTTTGTATAAGAAATAGCTTGTGTTATATGTCAAACTTTTACTTTTCCTTTTGATTTACACAAAAAAGAATATTTCATAAAATTAAAAAAATTAAAGCTAATTTGTATTTTCTTGACAGTAAGTACTCAACAAAATCTTTCTCACATAACAAAAAAATTGTCACGTGATTAGTGTATTACCTAGGTATACTTCTCAAGCTATGAGGAAGATCTATACATACTTTCTATATTTCCAGAAGAACAAAAAATCAAAATAAAAAAGTCATCATTGCTTATAAGAATATAGAATTATTTTTAAGTACCATATTTAAACCAGCAAAATCATTTCATAAAATTTAGAAAATATTCAATTTGAATATACTCTTGGATAGGGTGAAATAAAATCTTTCCTCAATTTGTCATGAGAGAAATAGACACTTTAATAAATGACATATAAATAATTAGAATTTACATTTTAAAACATTGGATATCAAATAATTGACTTCATATCAATAAGTTTAAAAAGCCAATTATGTTTTCTGCAATCAGAAAAAAAGTGAGCTGACAAAAAATATAATTTTTATTACATTTAAACTGTTAATTTATGTACCATTTGTATGATATATTTGACAATGGGAATACAATCACAAAATGTGGTAGGGTAAAATTCTATGATAAATAAATGATACATATTATCTTCTTAATACTTTGCCCAAAATGAGGACATTTTAGAGTTTATGTACCATTGAATGAACAGAGAGGATTAAATCTGAGAATAAACACTGAGGATTAATCATTAATCAAATAGAAGAAATTACATTTTCCTTATGTACAGTAAGTTATAAAACACTATTCTGATTGTATTTTTAAATTCTCTATTACAATAAAATGCACTGTATACAAAAAAGAAGATATCAAACAGAATCACATGCATGTCCATATTCAAAAAGCTTTTTTGATTCCATATTTGAAATGCTTTACATTGGCCATGATATTTTCTTAAATTTATCTTCTAGAAATACATTTTAGACTTAAAAATATATGAGTATTCTTTCCTTATGTGCCTTTTGATGTCTCTTACAGGAAAAATATTTTGTTACTTGTGAATGGAAAGTAAATGAGCAGTTTTTCAGATACAAATAAACATCAAATAATGTGAAGTTATTTGTAAACAGAATGGGCACCTGAACTCTTACAAAATAAAGTGAGGACACAGAACATATCATGTTAAAAGGTAGGAAGTTAGAAAGAATGATTTGGGCTACCAGATGATATCCACATTGTTGAATGAACGAAAAAGTAATGTACAGGGTAAGAAAAACATTAAATTGGAGAAAAGCATGTTTAACAATTTCTAAATTTTTTTCCAACAGGACATAAGTATTAATGTTCATGCTGAAAAGACTTTGGATATACAAAATTCCTGATATATACTGGAAAAAAGTAAAACGATACCCAATTTGAGAGACCATCATTAATTAAAGGACCCAAGATTTTCTTAGCCTTGGTTTTATACTAAAGAAGCAGACACTTTGGTTAATGGCTCCTTTTGACAAAATATTGCTGTGACCAGCAGATGATCTCTTTAGGTAGCTTTTACTATGATGCATTTAAGAACAAAAAATCTGTCATTAACAAAGAATATTTCTAGTCTTGCAAGATTTACTGTGCTAGGTTCACTCAGGATTTGGAGTCATACCAATGCTATATTGTTCTGAGGAAACCCAATAGTCATTATAGCACATTCGGTCATATAATAACCTGCAAGAGAAAATATCTCCCTGTCCTTGACTGACCAACATCATCACTCAAATTAGAAGTGTTGACGGTCATCATATTTTCCTTTGTAAAGAGATGACTAAAATTTACATTAAAATATTTCACACTTTTCAAAATAATCCTTTCATATAAAAAATTAAAGCAAATCAATTTAAACCTGGCAAAATTAATGATGTGATTTTGCATGTTCATTTTGGTTGAATACTTTATAATGATAATTTGTACTTGTATATTAAGTTCTTGTAAGTCATGCCCAAATACTTTATTTGTTGTCTTTTCATTTCACTAATTCAACAAATATTGATTGAGCATCTACTCTGTGACAAGCACTGGAATAGCACTAGAAAAAGAGCAACAAACAAGGGCACAGGTCCCTGTCCTCAAAAACTTTACAGCCTCACAACATCATCCTAAAACCCCACGAGGTAAACCATAATGCCCATTTTACAGATTGGGAGAGTGGACTTCAGAGAGAGAGTATGTGACTTGAAAAAGAGACATATTTAATAAATGCAGAAACCATGACTTGAAAGCTGGTTCACACATTCTTATTTTTTTAATTAGACAAACCATTTGGCAATAGCTGTAAAAACACATGCAGTGATGTTCGGGAGTATGATTGGTGGAGAACTTCCAGATAATGCTCCTAATATGACTTTCTGGCTACCTTGCAGAACTGAAAGAGTTGAACAATTCCTGCAGCACTATTTACAATAGCAAAGACTTGGAACCAATCAAAATGCCCATCAATGAGGGATTGGATAAAGAAAATGTGGCACATACACACCATGGAATACTATGCAGCCATAAAAAGGAATGAGATCATGTCCTTTGCAGGGACATGGATGAAGCTGGAAACCATTATCCTCAGCAAGCTAACACAGGAACAGAAAACCAAATACCACATGTTCTCACTCATAAGTGGGAGTTGAACAATGAGAACACATGGACACAGGGAGGGGAACATCATACACCGGACCTGTTGGTGGGTAGGGGGCATGGGGAGGGAGAGCATTAGGACAAATGTCTAGTGCATGGGGGGCTTAAAACCTAGATGACGGGTTGATAGGTGCAGCAAACCACCATGGCACATGTATACCTATGTAACAAACTTGAACATTCTGCACATTTATGCCAGAACTTCAAGTAAAATTTATATACATATATATATATTTTATACAATACATACATATATATATATATATATATATATATATATATATATATATATATATATGAAAGAGTTGAGCAATTCCATACCGTAACTACCTGAGGGGCTACCCTTTCTTCCCAACATCACCAGATGGATCATTGCTGCTTTGGGGTCACTGAGAAACTCAGACTTGTGGCACTCACATTGTCTGTTCCCTAGCTGCCTCTTGAGTCTTTATTGCTAAGTTACCCTTTTCTATTATAATTTATTTGAAGCAAAACACACTATGGCATATGTTTAGTGTCACTTTATGAGAACATCATTATAGTGATCCTGTTTTTGAAAAGGTTTTCATTCTCCTCTAACTTGTTGATCAAATTTCCTTAGAGATGCTAATTACTTTTGGCATGTATTCTCTGAATTAAGTCACTTTTCTTTTTAACATTGGGTAGTTTTGAAAGATTCCTTTCACATATGCTTTGTGGCTAGATCTTAAGGACTGAGAATTGTACAAATACCAGGGTAGCTGAGAGTCATTTGGCATGTTGACACTCTCTGTGAGGAAGTTATGCTTCATACCAAGACTCTTAAGCACTGAGAAAACAACTTGAAACTCTGTGGCATTTTCAGCTTTTAAAATATCAAGGTCCAGAATTAAAATAAAATACTCTTAAGTTTTCAAAGCCAGGCCTCTGGTTCCCGATAATAGATTACAATAAAATAGTGAAGTCAAAGTTCAGAGTTGGACAGATACAACTGTCCAACTATGCCTATAGTTATAACATTTAAGTAATGTTATGCCATATTTCTCCCAGAAAGGGCATACTCCTTTGGCATTTGTCTTAACTTCTGCATTCTTGAACAAAGACAATAGAGGAAAAGGGAGGAAGAAGCCTTAAGAATCCAGTTGTCAGGGAACCTTTTAATGGTCTCTCCAAAATTATACTCTGAAAGTAAGTGTTCTCTCTTGGAAAAAGGAATGGAAGTTTAAAGGCAGTAAATGACATTTTTTTCAATTTACAAAAAAGAGTGATACCTTAGATTATCATTTTCTAAACAAGAACAATAGGAAAGTCCTAAAAACCACTTTAGAAACATTTTGAGAAACAAAGTAATATAAACAAACATAATATTTCTAAAATAGCTAAATCTCTTCCTTAATTTTGTAAGCCCCATCCCTGTCAACACCAACCCCCATTGGCTCTGCCAAAAAATTTATTATCTCAAGAGGAATGATAAAACTCTCAAAATTAAATGGATTTTAACTTAGTTTCCAGAACATGTTACAGAAAACATTTAAGAGGTTCGTAAGGACAGTATCTTATTTATATTTGTTACTCCAGTATGAAGAATGGAAACCACCCCATTTTTTTAACTAGTCAATTATTTAACAAAGCAAGAAAGTTGAAGAAGATTCTTAAAACTACCTAAAGTTCACATAGATTTATTTTTAATATTGGAACTGTAATACATATTGCAGTTATATATTTGCATATATATACACAAAACGTATTTCTTATATTTTAGCTACTTGCTACTTTGTAAGGACATACCATCTCCTTTATAAGACAAGATCCAGAAACTCCAAGGAATGATACAGGAAGTACATGAACCTCATAATGACAGCTACTGTTTGAGGTATTTACCCTGTGAGTAGAACCATTTTAAATGTGTTCTCTATGTTCCTACACCATTTAGTATTTAGAACTACATTAATATATATTGGTTTTATTTCCATTTTGGTGGTCAGGAAAGAGGTTAGGATAATTAAATGACTTGTCCAAGACACATACTAAGTTCGTGCAAAAGTAATTGCAGTTTTTGCCAACTTTTGCACCAACCTAACAGATTATAAATGAAAAAACAAATGCTTAAACCCAAAGTCTGTCTACCTCCAGAGTAGTAGTGCCCTTAATCTGTCCCCTGATAGCTGTTCATGGGAAGGAAAATGTATACTAAATAAACTCATATTTTTTAATGACAATATTTTACATTTACTCATACAATCTTACAATGCTGTCTTCTATATAATCAATTTTGGAGATTAAATATTCAAATTCAGAGGCTAACCCCACTCTAAATCACTTTGGCCACTAACGGTTATGCACACTATCAAAACTAACTGTGGTTGCAATTGTGGACCCTTTTTTCAATTTTGCTGTTGATCATAGAGTAATTTTGAGCCAATTCAAATTATCTACTTTCTTCTTAATAAAATTAAGTGAAGGAAGCAAAATAGCCTCTCTTAAAAATCAGCCAAAAAGATTTTGAGCCAGATGATCTGTCATTTGGAGTTGGCTCATTTGAAAGTCTTTTGAAAATAAGTTATTTGAAGTTAGCTCCTCCCAAATCCTCTGCCTTTGATAATACTTCAGTCTATTTAGACTTAGGACTATGTATTGTCTTTAATTTCAACATCTTATTGGATAGTCTTCTATTTACTCAAAAGCTTTTTATTCGAAACCTAATGAGAATGTAAACTTTGTAACAGCATTTTAAAAGACAACTAAAAACATATTTTCTCTGTTTACTAAATAAAATGTAGTTTCACAGTTCCAAAATTAAATGATTTTCAAGAAAATGTATAATATTCGCTCCAGAGCTTCTTTTTGTTATTAACATAATATTTATGTATGGTAAAACTTTTCCTCTTTAGTGCACAGCTCTATGAGTTTGACACATACACACAGTTTTGAAACCATCACCACAATCAAGATGTAGAAAAGTTAAAACACCCCCCCAAATAACCTTGTGACCTTTGTTAGTCAACTACTCCTAAAACCCCAGTGGCTGGAAACCTGACTTTCTGTTCCTCTAGTTTTACCATTTCCACAACGTCACAAAAATGAGTTCAGGTTCTTTCATTTAACCTAATGCATCTGATATTTATCCATGTTATTGTATCTAGAAATAGTGTCAACAAGTGAATATTTCCATGTATCTTCATGATAAAAACTTTCTGAGCAAATTTTACAGAAACCTAAATTAAAGGACAGTCTTAGAGGTCAAAGGGTATTAGACCCAGAGCTCTGTATTCACATTTAAAGAGTAATACAATTTAAAAACTTCTGGAGCAAAATGCTAGCTTTCTGGGGTAGAAACTTTTCTCTTTATTTCCAGATAGCCCTTCTTTACTTTTCAAAGAGCAATAAAACCTCGAACAATAAAACTGGTGACTTAAATTTCAAAAGATTTTAAATAACCAGGGAGCAAGTATTTCTCTATCTCTCTCGGGAAAGGTGGACTGTGGCGGCCACAACTTATATAACCTCCCAGATTCATAATCTCCAATTCTTCTCTCACGGTGCAAGAAATCCTCTTTAGTTACATGCAGGGTCCATATGTCTCTCATCACAATGCCCCAGGAAGAGGAAGAATTAGGATGTTGGAAACCAATGCAGTTATTGTTATAATTAATAGTAATCTTTTCTTAATCTAGAAATCTGATGTTTACATTCAGGAAAATATAAATAGTGATGTTAAAAATGTATCAAATAATTTATTTTTTTTAATCCTCAAGTGGTATTCCATTGTGTAGATATTCCTTAATCCATTCTTGAATGAGCTTGGCAATTTGTGTCCTTAAAGGAATTGTCCATTTCATCAAAACAGCTAAATTGTTGAAAGTCGGTTATATTATTATTTTTAACAATATTATTATTTTAATATCTTTAGGATCAGTAGTAATATACCTTAATTGATGTGACCATTTACATTTAATTATTGATATGGTTAAGTTAGAATGTGTCATCTTGATAGATATTTCCTATTTGGTGTTTCTGTTATTTAGGGATATTTTTGTTGCCTTTTATTAAGTTAATGAAGTAATATCTATATTCTATTTTATCTTCAGTATTTTAGTTTTTCAGGGCGTTCTAAGGTTTTCAATAAGCATCTTTCTTTAATAAAATATGGTCTGCTTTCAAATAGTAGTATATATTTTCATGTGTAGTATAAGAAGCTAACAACAGTATATTTCCAATTCTTCCTTCATATCTTTTGTTTTTATTATTATAAATTTACATATTCTATAAACAAATAATACATTGGTACTATTTTTGCTTTAGACAGTTATTTTTAGAGCAACGAAAAACACATTTACATTTATTTATTCCTTTTCCAATGTTTTACATTTCTTTTTATTGTTCCATGTTTTAATCTGGAATAATATTCATTCTGCATAAGAACTTTTAAACTTTTTTTAATAGTCTGGGTCTGTTCTTCGTGAATTCTCTTACTTTTGTTTACATGGAAAATTCTTTAATCTCCTAATGTCTCACAGACATTTTCACTGGGTATAGAATTCTGCATTGGTAGGGCTTTTCTTCCTTCCATTTCTTTATAGATGTTACTCTATTGTCTTTTGGCTAACATAGTTTCAGATTGAAAGTCTGCAAATATTTTTCTTTGTATTCCTCTGGGTAATGCATTCTTTTTCACTGTTAAGTTTGATTTCTATTTCTAGCATTTCCGTTTGATTCTTACTCAGAGTTTCTGTCTCTCTGATAAAATTTTTCATTCATTCATGTATGTCTACTTTTTCCACTAGCGATTTTAACATATTAGTCATATTTATTTTAGATTCCTTATTTGATAATTCCAACGTATGGGTGATATAAGTCTGGTTCTGTAGTTGATTTATCTCTTGATAATGTTCTATTTTTCTTGTGTTTTATGCATCACATTAATTTTTGGTAAAATCTGGTTATCTTTTGTAGAATACAAAATAAGGAAAATAGTATTTATGCCTGGAAATGGCATGTTTCTGCTTTTATTAGACCTTTAGTGTCAGAGTTGAATCAATCTAGTCAAAACATGAGGTATGTTTGGGGTCTGTTGTTGCTATGGTTATTCTCAGTTTACAATAGACTTCAAATTAACTTGTGTATAAGATGGGAGCAGGCTTGCCAGAGTGTTTTCCTCAGTGTCTGTTTAATCACCAGCTTTAAATCTTCCCTCTGGCCCTGTGCTTCAGCAAGGATCTCTCTCCATGCTCTTATCCTCATCCAGAACACTGTTACTTGTTACTAGACTGCTAGCCTTATGGTATGCAGTAGTGGTGGGGTCCCTCTCTGTTATTCCGGATCATTTTCTATGTTAGGTAAGCACTGTATCCTTGGGATTAGGGCCTTGTCAATGATACTGCCTCTCTTCTAGCAGCAGGAAATTTCTAGTTTTGGCGGCCCAAGACCTATCCATGTTCCTCCACCACAAGTCTTATCATTCCCCTCCTTCAACTGCAATCGGTCTTCACTTGTGACCTAATGTTAGACAGTTTGGTTGCTCTTGTCCCTAAGGTTTAAGGCTTTTGTTCCAAGAAAATATGGCGTAGAAATATCTTTGTGGTTTTTCTGGAAAGGCTATTTTCCTCCCAAGATCACTAGGGAGGCTTCTTTCCCTCCCTTGACATGCATTAAGTCTTTGTTGTAAACATCATGTGAATTCTGTGAAAAAGACTCTAAGTGTATACAAATTGCCTTACTGTGTTTAGCTTGCAATGAGTGTATTCTCAATACAGACTACACTTGGTGTTTTGCAATCTTTTAAAATTGCTTCATTCTTCTGATCTATGTGGCTTTCAGTACTTGCTCAAGTGAAGCAAGTGATAGGGTCCAATTTGTCTTTGGAAGCACCTGCCCTTCCACAGATGCTGAGCAATATGATTATGCTGTAACCTCAACTTTTAAGAAAAGTTGTTATTTGCAGATTATCTGTGTGGCTTTTTGGTTTATTTTTTGCTATAAGGGTGGGTCCAATGGTCTTTTCAGCTTTGTATATCTTAAGTCCAAGCCAGGATCCTAGAACAACATCTGTCCTCTTCTTTCTTCTCTTTCTTCCCTTTCTGCTCCTCCTCCTCCTCTTCCCCCTCCTCCTCCCCCTTCACCCTCCCCCTTCCCTCCCCTCCCCCATCCCCTTACCTTTCCCCTTCCTCCTCCTCTTCCTCCTTCTTCTTTTTTCTTCTCCTTCTTTTTCTTCTTCTTCTTCCTCCTCCTCCTCCTCTTCCTCTTCCTCTTCCTCTTCTTCTTCTTCTTCTTCTTCCTCTTCCTCTTCTTCTTCTTCTTCTTCCCCTTCCTCTTCCCCTTCCCCTTCCCCTTCTCCTTCTTCTTCTTCTTCTTCTTTGGGGAGCTATTAAATCAATGGTATATTTCAAAATTAAAGTTATCGGGAATGGAGCAGTAAACCAAATAACTTTGACTGAAGTTCTGGAAGGCAGCTGGAGCACCTTTTTAAATCTAGTATGAGTATTCCTCATGGTTCTGTCCTTGCTGGTGGGAGTAGGGAAAAGGATTTATTTCTTTTTATGCAAGGCCCTGACCACTCTTCATGGCTATCTTCACCATCAGTGGTGATTTTGAATTGAGAACATATACTAAATTAACACTCAATCCTGTTGGATGCTGCCAATTACAACTAAATCCACAGAGGTGATTGTCACATAAATTATATGAACAGATACCATCTATTGTAGGGTTAAGCTGTTAGATAAAATGCCAACTATTTTATAACTTAATTCCCATTGTAAGATACATACTGATTTCCAAAATGTGCTTTGAATTGAGAAATCATTGCTCTTTCCTTTAAATACTTTAATAAAAGTGCCTTGATTCTCTTGGTACAGTTGAAACAGGCAGACTTTCAAAGAAACTTCAAAGAGAATTTTAAAAAGCTGAATAAACACACACCACACACAAAGAGGTTTGGCGTCTTCCATAGCTATATCTCTGAGAATTCCAAGCTATGTTCTTTAGTACATCTAGCTTCACTGCCTCACTTTCTGTTCTCCTTCTCTCTAATAGCCATCACTTAAACACCCCCCAGTCAGGAATAAACACCTTGACTTTTTATTTAAAGTTCATACAAAGGAAAAAAAATTGCCTTTTCTTTCTATTGAGGGCCTTTGGCTTGGCTCCCATTTGGGTGCGAGGTACTCAGCTCTTCCCTAGATAATTAATACTACAGAATCCAAAAGCTTTATATTCCTAGAAAAAGTTGCAGAATCTTCCCATGCTGTAATGCTGCCACTTGTTAACTAAGAATAATAGTAGTTACCACTAGAGAAAATTTCTGTAAGAAGTCAATGAGAGGATACATGTGAAGCACTTAACACAGGACCTAGAACAACACAAAAATTGTTAATTACTTTTATTATTGTTACTATTGTCACCACTATTATGAACACTAACATAACACCACAACCATTACCTTTCCATATAAAAACAGTGTCTTGATTTTTCAATTTAGTAATGCCAACTAACTTGAGATGATAAATCAGCACCTCTTGGTAGTTAAGTGACTGCCAATCTTAGCAAAATTTTTAAAAAGTGTTAAGAGAAGGAAAAGATGAGCCACAGACTGGGAGAAGATATTTACAAAACACATATATAATTAAGAAACTTGTATACAAAATACACAAAGAACTCATACAACTCAACAGTAAGATAATGAACAAACCAAATAAAAATGGGCAAAGACAAGGAAGGGTGGGAAGGTAAGAGGAGGGTGAGGGATGAGATATTACCTACCGGGAACAATGTACATTATTTGGGAGATGGTTACATTAAAAGCCCAGACTTCACCATTCTACAATATATCTATGTAACAAAATTGCATCTGTACCCCTTAAATTTAGACAAATTTTAAAAATGGGCAAAAGGATACTATTGAGAAAGTAAAAAGATCAGTGTTTGTCAGGAATTGGTGAGAGGTTGGGCGAGGGATAAATGGAGAAAGGAGGATTTTTAGGGGAGTGAAAATATTCTGTACAATACTATAACGGTGGATACATGAGAGTCTGTGTTTATTAAAACTGTACGAAACAAAGAGCGAATCCTAATGTAAACTATGGACTTTAGTTATTATTAATGTATCAGTATACATTCATCAAGTGTAACAACTATGTCACTTCAATACAATATATTATTAATAATAGGGAAAACTATGTGCTGGTGGGCTGGCAGGAAGAGAGGGGGTGTGGGGAGCTCTCTTAGCTTCTTATCAATTATTCTGTAAACATAAAACTGCTCTATGAAATGAAGTCTATTAATTATTTTTTAAAAAGTAACCATAGGGTTGATGAAGTTAAAGTCATAATGTTCTTACTTTTGCTATATGTTTAAGAATAATTTTACGCTGCTACCGAGCTGCAGGAGGCAGCGGGCGCGAGACTGGGAATACGCAGGGCCCCCGCTTGGCTCTACAAGCCCGGGCCGCGGCCCCCGCCTTCCCCGCCGCCTCCCGGCGCTCCGTGCCCGACCCCCGAGGCCGGCGGCTGCTGCTACCTGGGGCCGTTGCTGCTCGTGCCGTGAGCGACGCCCAGCCATTGTCCCCGCCGCTCCGTCAGCCGCGCCGGGCCGCGCGCGCACCGGAAGGCTCATTGGCGTCTTGCGGGCTCCGGGCCGGGTGGGCAGGATGGCCTCCACAAGCCGCATGGCGCGCATGGGGAGCCTCCGTCGATGCCGCCGCGCCGCCCTCCGAGGCTGCGTCCCCGGAAGCCCGGCTCCCCGAGCGCTCCGGCCCGGCCCGGCGCCCCGGACCTGAGTGCGTCCCCATGGAGGCGCCCGGGCTGGCCCAGGCGGCCGTGGCAGAGGAGACCCCGGACTGGGCGCCCGAGCTCTGCCCCAGCTCCGAGGCGCGGTCGCCGGAGCCGCCTGCCAACCGCCTTCAGGACTTCGACACGCTGGTCACCGTGGGAAAGCAGCTAGAAGCCATTTGTGTCAAGGTAACGCCTGGAGAAACAAAAGGTCAGGAACGGCCAACGTCCCTACTGGCCACAGTCCAGCCCCAATCTGCAAGACAGAGCCAGCCGCCCCGGGGGAATTCCCGCCTGGTGGGACTCCACGTCACCAGCCCCCAGCTGCTCAGGGTACAGCCCCTCGTGAGAACCGAGCCACAGTCATGTTTCCTACATCGGCCTCCTGCTCAGGGGTTTGTACAGAGACCACTGCCAGCCCTCTAGGTGGTCCCTGCAAAGAGAGTCCCAGCCCCCAAGGCTCCAAATGGACAGGGCACCATGTTGACCCCTTTGTCGGCCTCCAGTTCGCCGACTGTAACATGTTTCATCCAGTTCAGGACGTTTATTTATTTCCAACTTGCATACAAAACATACAGAGAAACTAAAACCATCGTTAAAAGTGAAGACACGTTGAGACAGGTATCTCGACCTGCCAAGTATAAAGCTAAAGCTAAGTTCATAAAAAGGGATGATTTGGCCGACGGCCATCTGCCAGATTCTGATGATTATTCAGAACTCAGTGTGGAAGAAGATCAGAGGGAGAGGCAGGTGCTCTTTGACTTATCAAGCTGCTCCCTGAGGCCCAAAAGCTTCAAGTGTCAGACTTGTAAAAAGTCATATATAGGGAAGTGGGGACTGGCCCAGCATTTTAAACTTAATCCAGGCCATGGCCAGCTGGACCCTGAGATGGTGCTGTCTGAGAAAGCCAATGGGAGCACCCTCCGGGGGTGCGCAGAGGAAAGGACGCTCAGCCTGACCTTCCCGGGGCTGTCCATGCCAGCGGCTCCGCGTGAGGGAGGGGCCCGCTCCTGCTTGGTGAGAGAGTCAGCACGCGGTGGCCTGCAGAAAAACGTTGACCTCTTGGCGAGAATGCAAAGAAGGGAACGCTTGCTTATACACTGTTGGTGAGAATGTAAAATTGTACAATCTCTATAGAAAACAGTATGTAGATTTCTCAGAGAACTAAAAATAGATCTACCCTTTGACCCAGCAACTCCAGTAATGGTTATCTACCCAAAGGAAAGAAATTATCAGAATAGACACCTACACTTATATTTTTATTACAGCACAATTCACAATAGCAAAATCATGGAATGAACCTGAGTGTTCACTGGATGAAGAAAATGTGGTATACACACACCAAGGAATACTATGCATCTATAAAAAAGAATGAAACTATATCTTTTGCAGCAACATAAATGGAGCTGCAGGTCAATATCCTAAGTGAAATAACTCACAATTTATCTGGAAAAGCTCACTTGGAATCACGTGTCATTTCAACCAACAACTGTTGAAGAGGACGTGGCATTAAAACCAAGGGTATCAATTAAAAAAAAAAAAAAAAGAATAATTTTGTTTATTTACCATCATTTTAATATTTGAAAATCTGGCATATTTATCTTGTGATTTTTGAGCAAAAATACACAAAATGTTGACTATTTGCAAACTATATTAGAATAATTAAGATAAATTAACTTGGTTAATTTATTTTTAATTTATGTTTAGTTTACCTTTAAAATTATGACTATGTTGGTACTATAAATTCATTGTTTGAAATATCTAGAAAATTTAAAATAATTTTGAATATAATAAAATTTTTAAATGCAGTTTAAAATGTATATGGAGTTTAATTAAGTTTGTAACTGATGATTTAAGAGTTTATTCTGTTCAATTTGATTTAGTATAATATTAAGTTTTTAAAAAATGATTGTGACTTATTGTTTAATAAAATCAATAAGTATTATAGCAAGATTTGTAAGTTTAACGTGATGCAAAAATTCAGAGTTAAAAAAATTTAGTTGGTATCAGCTGAGTATTATTTTAAAGCATAATTAATTACAAGTAACTTTCTATCCCAAAGTACCTCATCATAAAAACTCAGATTGTCAGCTGAATTGGTAAGATTTAAACATATTTCTTTATTCAAAATTCATTAGATCTTTTAATATTTTAACATAAAATTTGAATTTCTAAGAATTTACTGTAGTATGTAGTATGTATTTAGTTATTTGTCCATGGGAAACATTTTAATTTGTCATCACTATTAACATTATTATTTATTAAAAATGTTTTTTGGAAATAGTCTTAGAAAGAAATATAAATGGAACAAAATCCCTTATTAAGAGAGAAAAATAAATGAGAAAATTTATTCAAATGTACTTTCAAACAGATAACGTAACCTAAACAGTTAAAAATAAATTGATATATTAATATATTAATAGTAATAAATATATTAAGAAAACAGAAAAAAGTAAATCACAGGATGCAATACTAATATCAGAGTAAAATTTGCATTGAAAGCCCTAATATGACAGGATGTTGATACATTTTTCAATATATATTTGATTCTATCCAATTAGATTAAAGAAAATTTTAATAAGCCTATGATATGATTGTTCAAAACATGAACATATATATACATGTTCATAGACATATACACGCATGTATATATGTGTTTGAATATAAACATTTATAGATTACATATTCTTGTATACATTCTCCCAACAAATTGATTTTTAATTTATGAAGCTGCATGTCCAGAATGCTCACTTTGTTCATTCTCAACCAGGTTGCAAAAGATTAGAGAAATCAGAAAATGAAACTAATTTTGTTCAGCTGTAGCCAAGGATATTTGATACACAGGATACATGGAAAATTAATAATACAATAAATAAAATTTATTTAATTGCCTCATATATTATACACTGACACCCACAAAGAAAACACTTTCTTCAATTCTTACGGTACTCCTAGAATTGATGATACATTCGGCCAGAAAGAATATCTTTCAAAAATCTGGAAATATCAATTGTACAAGTTATATTCCCCTTTGAAATGAAATAAAATCAGGTAATACTAGCAAGAATAAAAAGAAAAACAAGCAACTGTAATACTTATTCATTCAGAAATTTAATAGTACTCTCTTAAGTGACTCTTGTATCACTGAAAAAATGTAAAGTGCAATTATAGACTATTTAGATACTGTAACTGCCCTGCAAGTTATGGAATGCAGCCAAAAGGAAAAAACACTGTAGCCTTAAATGCTCTTTGTATTAACAAAGAAAGAATGAAAACAAATTGAATATTCAGCTAAAGAAATTAGTAAATGCACCACACCCAACAAAAGCCAAGCTTAAGAAGCACATAAGAAAACAATAAAAATAAGAGGAGAAGCTAACTGACAAGAAAACAGAAATACAGTGGAATTGCTCCTTATATTTGAGCTGTTTTTGTGAAAAGTTATATGACATAAACAAGACTCTGGAATAGCTAGCAAATGCAAATACAGGCTATATAACCACATATATGGAGAAACTACTTCAAAAAGATATTAAAATATATAACTAAGCTATAAAATTTGAAAATTTAGACTACTTTAATGTTTCTCTAGAGTATGTAAATGACCAACATTGAATATGGGTAGGCTTCCCAAACCATTAAAATAAATGGAAAATACTGTCAAAAAAACTACCATCATATAGGTTCAGGGCCCAGATGTTTTATGGATGAGCTCTATCAAACCTATGAGAAACTGATAATTCCACTGAGTACTTATTTCAGATCACAGAAAAGACAGATACATTTTACCTTTATTTTAAGAAGGTAACATAAATCTCTTTTAATTTATTTTGTTGGGAACTTATAGAGCCATTTTAGTATTCATATTTTTATGTCCTAGAAAACAATCTCTAATATGTATCTTTGATCTATTGCTTTTTTTTTTCATTTGGTCTAAATATTTTCTCCAGAAGTATTGACTTTCAACTCCCTTCTTTGCAAACTCACTCAAATTTTTCCTACTAATTATTGGTTAAAATGTATATACTTTCAATATACAGTAGTACATGGTGAATTTTCAATCTGGCATTGTTAGTTTTTCTTGAACTTCTTTTTAATCTCCTACCACCCTTTCACCCAACTCTACTATCTTTTCTCTTTTTTGTCTCTTCTACTACTATGTTTTAGGTTTTCTGGTCTCTTCTGACACAATATTAAAGATTCTATAATTTCTTGACATTATTTCTGGATTTCACTGGAGACAGTTTTTAGAGGTAGCTTATTTCCCCAGTTCATCAAAACATTTTTTCTAGTGTTCTGTCATATTTTAAAATTGATTCTGATGATATTTTTATCTGTACAAAGTTTGAAGTGGTGAATATCTGAGGTAGGGTCTGGGGCAGGACACACTGGGCTCTGCTGTCTTTCTCTACCGAGTGATAATTGGGAGTTCAGACACTGGAGCCAGACTGCCTGGGTTCAAATCCCAATTTTATCATATACTAACACTGTGAACTTGACTTTTCTATGTTCCATTTTCCTCATTTGTAAAGTTTAGGTTATAACAGTACCTCCTTCATACATTTTCTAGAAAAATTAAATGAGTTAATTTATATAAAGAGCTTAGGATGATACCTGGAATGTACTAAATCCTGTTTTCACTTAGTTGAAAGGCAACCTTCTCAGATCAACAACAAAAGAACAGATCAACGTTCAGAATTCTAATGTAATCTCTAGTTTAGGGAAAAGAAGTCTGCCATATAGACATGCTGTCTTCTCACAAACTGTTTCTCTGCTATTCTGATTTTTGGAAAAATGAAAAAAATAATATTCCCAGCAATTTGACAACTAATAATCTTCTTACCTTCTCACTATAAGACTGTCAAGTTTACACAACCCCATTGCTATGTCATTTCCTTTCTGTCCAATTGTTTGCTTGGGGTTACTACTTCTGTATGAATGTAAAATCATTACAGAAGAGGCTGGAGATAGGGATAGTTGACTGCAGAAACTGGGATTCTGACCTCCTCAGTAAGTAGCACCTACTTAGTAAGGAAAGGTTACCCTAGGCCTTTTATCCAATTGGGAGTAGGCTGTGCTAGAGATACAGAGTCTTTCTATCTTCTCTAATTCTCTACTACATGTGACAATATCCAGAGGTGCCATGAGATCAAGACACATATGTGCATACATATATACATTCTTATCCTGGTTCCATCTGCCCAGTAGTTAGTGAAGACCTCAGCTAGGTCCAAGCATTTATCATCTTAATTGGTGTTTATTATTTTTTAAAATTTATACTTTTTTCTTGGTGATATTATACATATTTAAAGAGAAGCTTGCGGGATGCTGGGGCTATAAGGCAGATAATTGCAAACTTTGTATATTTTTAGTGTAACAGACTACTATATACAAGATTTTCAGCTTCAGCCTTCCGTATAAAAATAAGAAATATTTTTCTCCCTCCAATGTACTGCCCAGTATCAGTTCTTTAAAACAGGTAATAATTAGATGTTTATGTATGATGTATGTGTTAAGTTGATAAGGAGAAAAGGTCTCCTTTTCATGCTTGTTCCCCCAAACTTAATAGTAACGAAATAAATAACCGTGGCTTAATACAAAAGTGCTGTTTGCAACTGTCATATCAGATGAATTACATTAAGAAAAATAACCACAAACTGTCCTAGGCATATGTCTCCTATAAATAAGACTATTTAATACTCTTCCTCTTTCTCCAGGAAAACTCCCTTCGTAAACATGCAATTTTGTAATAATTTCTCCATGTTTTTTCATGATCTTTCAGGCTTTCTAAATGAGAACTTCCCACTCTCCCACATTCCAGTGTCATTTAGTGTGATTTACCTCTTTCACACATGTGGTTTTCACTTGATTTCAGGATATTTAGCAGATTTTCTCTTAGGAAAGTTACATTAATTAATTGAAGCCAATTGAAACAAACAGTATGGCTTTTGAAAAAACTATGATATCTGGTATCCTTTTTCCTCCGAAGTTCTCTTTAACCATCCTTTTTAAGCTTTATTTTCTCACTAAATAGAGACAGGCTAAGGAAACAAAGGAATGTAACTACTTGGCTATTTGGGTTAATCTATTTAATTTAAATTAAAACCATGTGTAAGAAGGATCTCAACATCAAGGCAGGTATAATAAAATGTAAAAGAAAGAGAGAAAGTGATGCCGTATGAAATTACAGAGTCCTTTTCTTTTTCTGGTTGAACTTTGAGCATTCTTATATTTGGATCTACCAAATATTTTCCAACTCCAGTAGTTGGATCTCTTGCTAATTAAAAAATAGTGACTCTGTGGTTGACTGGTATTCCAACCATGTAGCAGATGTCTATTGTGCACAAACAAGTCAGGAGCTTCATGGAGTAGCAAATTTCATGGCTTTTGCCCCTCCTGTACTTAATGCCATAATCTCACTTTTTAAAAGAAAAACACTGAAAGATAACTGGTGTTGATAGTCCTTCCCACTGACAAAAAAGATCTTGGTTGCGTATGTTTTACATATTTTTAAGTAGCCATGAAGAAAAGTATTTTGTTTATAAAGATCACTGCACATATGGTCAACAACTGGAATTCACACAGAGGTTTCATCCGTGTAAACAATCATCGAAATAATAAAATTGGCTATTTTGGTCCTCTGGGCTGCTTTGTGAATCGGAACTAGCAATTAATCATTTTCACCATTCTTACTAAGAAAAATTTACTAAAAATTTGAACTTCTGAGATATCTACATTGTTCCGTTATTCTCTAGCCTAACTGTTCTGCTTACAATATGAAAAACAGCACTTAAAATATCCTCTACATAGACAGTCTCCTACTCTAAGATTATATAGCATAATGAATACATTATTCCCATAGTTTTTCATAATACTGAATTTATACTTCTATTATAATTTACTTTCCATTCTAATAAGCTCAACTGGACAGCCATTTCATTTTCATGTCAGAACTCAGAAATAATAAGAGAGAAATCAAAATTTGAGACAACAAGCAAGAACATGACTGTATGAGACAGTTTCTTTCCTCTTCTCCTTCTGGAATTCATAAAAATAATCAACTAGAAGAAAGAAAGAAAATCAGAAAACTACATTTTAAAGAAAACTAAACATATATATGTAGCCTACAAACTGCAAATTACATATGGGGGCTACCGAAACAACTGAGTTCAGGCAAAAAAAATGCAAGAGGAATTATAGAGAAGAATCTCAGAGACGTTTAATGTACCTCAAATGTACCAACAGATGAATACTTACCAGAAAAATACAGCTAGGGAGGAGATGAAAAGCATTATTTGTTTCAAAATTAAAATTATGCCATTTCCTCTAAAAAGAAATTTAAAATAGGGAGAATTCAGGAAAGAGATGTGAAAACAGGATTAGTCAAAATACGAGCAGGTGGGCAGGCAGAACTCATGAAAGAAGTAGAAGAATATGCAATGGTAGCAGAAATAATAATATTCAAAAGAGCGTGAGGAAGCACTGACACAGTTGAAATACTGCATAGGCTGTAGAGAATGGAAATGAGTAAATGAATTTTAAAAAACTGAAAATAAAGGACTAAAGGGGAAATAGATATAGATGATAAGCAAAGAAGATTAAGAAGATACTATCTGATTTCCTGAACAAGACATATTTAAAGGCCCATATTTGGAAACTCTACTAAAATAAAAGAACAGCTTGAATTTACAAATTGAAAAGGCATACTGTGTATCAAAGGAAATAGACCAAGAGCATAATAATCAAAAGCACTTAGCAGCCAAGCAGTAAGATTATCTAAGAAGTTAGGGAGAAATGTGGAGATTATATTAGAGCAACATATATAAAATAAACAAGTAAAGAAATTATGATCTAGGGATTTATATCTAGTCAGGTAGCTTTTAAGCAAAAAGATTTCAAAGACTTTGAACATGCAAGAATGCAGAAAAGATTTTTTTCCTGATCTCTTCTGAGGAAAATTCTAGAGAGTAAATTTCAGCTTACCAACAAATAATTGCAGAAATAAACCAAAGGACTGGAATGAGCATTTAATATATTTGACCATACAACTAAAAGCTAAGGTATTAGTATGATATACATGTTTTATACAAAGACACTATGCAAAGAATAAAAGTAGCAAGAATTGGGAGAGGGAAGATCAAGGTGGTAGGCAAGATAAATTTGTTGAATTTCCAGGATCCAAATGATATCATTTAAAGCTAATAAATCATGTAAAAGAAATGTAAAGACATTTTATACCACAAAGGTAAACACTAAGAATGAAAACACCGTTGACTATATAGAAGAAATAGAAGGAAAGGATATGGAAAGTTCTCCAAAGTACTATTAAGTAAATGACAGTGATGTGGGATTTCTTTTCTCCATCCCTTTCCAAGTCGGGCACTTCCAGCCAATAACACCCCACCCGGATCCGACTTGGCCATGCTACCGTGCCCCAGCTCGCCTGTGTTATAGCTTGTACCCACATTTGGCAGTTCCCGAGCTCTTGTACTGAGCCCAAAAAGAATAAGGATATGCTGGACATCGAAAGGTGAGGAAGGCGGAAAATAATTTTATTGAGCGATGAAACAGCTTTCAGTGGAGAGGGAATGCGGGGTGGTCCCCCTACCCGAAGGCAGAAAAGTTCCGTCGTGTGGCTGGATCTGAAGTCTTTTATGGACTCAAGAGTGGGGAGTGTGTGCTGATTGGTTTGTGAGCATGCAAAAAAAGGTTAAAGCAAAGACACCACTCAAAAGGCGGGCATGACGGTGTAGTACACCAATTAGGAAAGGGTAGGTATATGTAAAACAGATGAAGGGTGGGTAAAGTGTGCCAAACAGGAAGACAAGTTCTCAATCCAGGCCGAGGATCTAACTTGTAGCTTGGCTTTCAGGCTTGAAGCTATCTTTGGCTTGGAGGTGGGGTTTCACTGGGGACTAGTCCCTATCTGCCTAAGCATTTGGCTGCTTCCTGTCACCATCAATAGGAAGGTGCAGAATTATATATAATATTCATCTTTTGTGTATAAAAGGAAGGAGAAACAAGAACAATTATTTGTGCTTTCTTTATTTACATGAGAACATTCTGGAGGAATATATCAGAAACAAAAAGATTTTGTTCCTGGTGAAGAAGGAAGTACCAGGCAGATTGAGACATATGTGGGAGGAAAATTTATACATACATACATATATATATATATATACATATATATATATATACACATATAAACATTTGAATATACCATTCTGCAGAAAATTAAAATAAAAAAAGAATAAACTAATTAGTATTTGCTTGTCTTTCTAGGACTAGGCTATTATCAAAAGTTGACATCCTTCTTCTTTATCCAAGGTTAGTCTCTTAACTATGTCTTTAATATGTCCTTGCAATTTCAGACCTTGCATTTTTTTCCAAGGTCAATCCATTCTCTAAACATTTGTTATCATTCCTCTAAACCTTCCTAACAGGTCCATTCTAATTATCACCTCTTCCATGGAGCCCTCTTCCAGTCCCCTTACTCTGATTTCGTATCCCTTTTTTGAGATCTTTTTATGCATATACATTGTAATCTATTCCTTGATATTTTATTATCTATGGCTTTATAGTGTTCCCTAATATGTTTAAATATTTGTTCTCATGTCCCCAAATATATAAGAAACTCCTTTAAAAATGGAGAAATGAAGGAGAAGAAATCTAGGATTCTACTCCTTGCTTAAAGAATACTTATTTGTTGTGTGAATGTGAGCAAGTGATTTTACCTCTCTGGTATCTCCTACATAGTCTTAAAGTCTCTTTTTTACCTAAAAACATTAGCAAATTCCAAGTCTTGACATCGTTTAGAAGAAGGAAATGAATTAGCAAGTGAAAAACAGTACTATAACTTCAGTGGAATAAAAACAGAGATCCAAAACACAAATTTATTATCCTTTTTAGTAATGTACCCTCATTCTTTCTTCTTTCAATCTCCTGACCATTCATTATTTGGTGAATATTTGCTGAGTAACTTTCACATTTCTTGGGTAATTACAAGTAGCTACAAGCCTACCACTAGGCAAGAGTGATAGAAGATGAACAAATACTCTCAAGAAGTTTATAATTTTATTGTTGTCTATGGTGTTTATACTGGTGAATGTCTTTGTACAGGTGTGTTTGTGTGCATGCTTTAAAAGTGGCAAATGATTTAAAGGTAAAATTGATTTTTTTCAAGGTGTTTGGCTATTAGGCAATTAACAAACTATCTTCAAACAGTTATATTAGTATTTACACAGTCAAGTTGGTACTTTCTTCTTCAAAGCACTTATCTTTGAAGCCTATGAAATATTTTTAAAGCATTTTTCATCTTTAGCCATGAGCAACTTAAACTCAGAAGCATGACTATTACCTTGGAAAGAGTTAAGGAAAATATCTGTTGTATTATTGACCTACTCTATAAACTATGAACAATTTATATAAGAAATATTTAGATCAAGAGTTCATCGGTATTATAGTTATTTTTAATAATAATGTTAATAATAGCAGTTCACATTACTTGAATATATATTCTATTCCAGGCACTGTTTTAAGTGCTTTGCAAGTTTTGAATCTTAACTACCATTGTAGCTTATAGAATAAATAATACAGTAGATACCTTGTATGATCAATATTAGTGAATCAATATTTTGAGGCATGGATAAAACTTACAAATATTTTAATCAAGAAATTTTTGGTTCTATGTATGCCATTAAAGAAAGATTTGATTTAGTCATTGGTAAGTGTTTGTAGCTTAAGATAAACCTTTATTGATACCAGCTCATTTTCAGGTCACTTAAAAGTAGAATGTTTAATTTTAGTGTAAGCACCACTGCTTTTGCACTATTGCCATTATCCTGAAGTAGTAACTGAAGAGAAGAGGTGGTGGTAGAGTTTGAACAGGTGAACTGAACAGGCCACATAAATAAAATGCCATGAGTGTGGAAACATGGAGTTAGAAAGACGCTTCATGTTGACATATTTTATTACTGAAAAATAAGGGGCAGTGAAATAATAATGAGGTGTGAGGCTGTAAGCTACTAAGAAATATTTAGATCAAGAGTCTGTCAGTGTTATAATTATTTTTAATAATAATAATTGCAGAGCATATTATTTGAATACATATTATGTTTCAGTCATTGTTCTAAATGCTTTGCATGTTTTGAACCTTAACAAACATCATAGTAGGTGCAATTATTATCTAAATTTTACAGGAAAAGCACAAAAGATTGAGATATATGCCCAAGGGCAATGATACAAGTAGTGACACTTGTATGATTAAAGAGTATAATTTATCTTTGTGTGTACAAATTCTATTTTTTTAAAAGGCCTAAAGGAAATAAGGTAGAAATGTTGGAGATCCTTTGGCAAAGTATTGTGGGAAGGGTCAGAAGATGGAAAAAGATAGACTGTTAGAATAAAGGGTCGGTAGAATGTTAAAATGGATTTATTGCATGCAAACAGAAAAACTACTACTTGCCTATGCTCCCTAGAAGACGCAGGGGACATTATTTATATTAAGGCAATAGGGATACTCTATATAGTCAGGGTGCACTAGCACCTCTGAGAAGTTCAGAAATTGCTATCATCTGTACTGTGTAACTAACTGTATGCTCTCATGTCAATGGAGAAAATAAGATACGGAAATAGCAGAGCTCAAGTGGTAGCACTTAATTATTAGGAGCACAGTAGACATAATTGCTAGAACTGGCAATTATGGGGGCATAATTGCTGATTATAATTGTTAGTCAAAGAACGCTGCTTTGCTGGTCAAAGAACCCTGTTTGCCACTGTGGTACTATTACCAGAGTTCTTTGACTAGCAAGAATTTGTGACAATAACTAATATAACATTTTCTCTTAGGGCACCTGCTGGACTTGTATAATTGGAATATATATATATATTCCACTACAATGTGCAATTGCAATTCTTCAAACACTTTCAGCTCCTAGCCAGTTCTCAAGCCTAGTGCTCAATTAAAGAAGAGATTAAGTCATCTTGAGGAATGGCCTTGAAATAACACAACAGTATATACAGCAATACAGCAGTTATTTCCCAAAATTTTTCCCTCAAAAAGACCTGTAGCCATTTACTAGAATAACTATAACTTAGGGAAAAGGAAATAATCAGATTTTCAAGAGCATTTGATACAGAATCTGACCTGACATTGATACTGTGGACTTAAGATGACCTCATGTCCCGTGTCTAATTGGAGTTGTGGCATTTAGGGACAAGGTGATAAAGGACCCAAGTGTATAATGTAGTGAATCTGATGTGTCCCTGGTGCTCACTGTCTGATCCCTGAATACATAATTGTGATAATATACTTCACAACTGAAATAACTATCACATTGGTTCTTTGATCAATGGAGTAGAATTATTATGGTAGGAAGGTAAAGTGAGGCCCTTTAAACTGCCAATTTCCTGCAATCCCAGCCAAAACATTATTGGAAGCAAAACCACATTCTCACTGAATTGCAGATATTTGTGTCACTCATGTAGTCTGGAGTGATGGCCCCATCATTTACCCATTCAATTTACCTAGTGGCTGCTACACAAACTAGATAGAGTGAGGTAAATAACAATGGATTATCATAATCTTAACCAATGGAAGTTCAAATCTCAATGACTAGGTAGTTTAGTTTCTTCGGGCTTTTGTAATAAAATGCTGCAAACTAGATGATTCAAAAACAACTGAAATGCATTCTTTGACAGTTTGGGAACTAGATGTCCAGAATCAAAGAGTTGACAGGGCCGTAATCCCACTGCAATTTTAGGTGGAATCCCTCCTTGCCTCTTCCTAGCTTCTGTTGGTAGCCATGAATTCTTGGTGTCTCTTGGCTTCCAGCAGCATCACTTCAATCTCCATCTCTGCCATCACATGGCATTTTCCCTTTGTGTCTCTGTCTTCTTATAAGGACATGAGCCATATTGGATTAAGGCCCATCTTCATAACCTCATCTTTACTTGATTACATCTGAAAAAGACACTGTTTTCAAGGATGCTCACATTTAGAGGTACTGAGGTTTAGGGCCTCAACATATCTTCTTAAGGGTCACAATTCAACACCATAGCTTATAATATCTGTACTGGAAAAGATCAACTCACCCTCTGGTACTTGATATGTACTTATTGATATGTTGAATCAGTTATTTTTATTCCCTTATGCAAGAGAATCAAAAGAAGATTGTTTTTATGTGAGAAAAGAGTATTTATTCAAACTCTCGTTACAGAAATGTTAACTGTCTTGCTATTTGTCACCATATGTTTTTCAGCAATCTTATTTCTCTTGATACTCCATCAACTATTATGCTGTTTCAACATTTGATGATATCATGCTCATCAGACCAGATATACAGGAGTGTCAAGTACTCTAAATTCCTTAGTATTACATGTATTCAAGAGGGTAGGGGAGAAACTCCATAAGGATTTAGAAGCCTGCCACATCAATAGTCTTTTAGGGGTCCAATAGCCTGGGACACTCTAAGACTTATCTTTTAAATAAAGGACCAGTTGGAATTTACACTTCCTATCATTAAAAATGAGACAGTTTGGGCTTGGTGGCTCACTCCTGTAATCCCAGAACTTTGGGAGGCCAAGATGGGAGGATTGCTTGAGTCCAGGAGTTCAAGACTGGCCTAGGCAACATAGCAAGACCCCATTACATATATACATATATATGTACATATATTTACATATAAATGTATACATATATATGTAAGTATATGTACATATATTTACATATATACTTACATATAATTTACATATATATTTTACAGATATATTTACATATATATTTTACAGATATATATATATATATATCAGACTCTGGCAGTAGTCTGAACTGCCCAGTCTCAGGTATGTCTTTATCATCAGCATGAAAATGGACGAATACATAATGTTAACTGTGTTAATTCTACACACACACGTGTGTGTGTGTGTGTGTGTGTGTGTAGAGAGACAGAGACAGAGAGAGAGCTGGGTGTGGTGGCACATGCCTATAGTTCCAGCTACTCAGGAGGCTGAAGCAGAAGGATCACTTGAGCCCAGGAGTTTAAGGCTGCAGTGACCTATGATTGCCACTACACTCCAGCGTGGGTGACCAGAGTGAAATCCTGTCTCTCTCTTAACAAAATAAAATGAGGCAAAACATTTGCTACACCTATTTGCTTCCTGGAAGTATGTATTGCACTTGGAAATACTCCTTGTTCTATTTAAAATACTTCTCAGAAGGTGCTATTGAAGTATAAGGGGAAAAAAAGGATTCCAGTGCTGTTCTTGAGACAGTAAATGGGTCTCATGAGAGCTGATGGTTTTAAAAAGGGAATTTCTCTGCACAAGCTCTCTCTTTGCCTGCTGCCATCCACATAACATGTGACATGCTCCCCCTCACCTTCCACCATGATTGTGAGGCCTCCCCAGCTATGTGGAACTTTAAGTCCAGTTAAACACCTTTCTTTTGTAAATTGCCCAGTCTTGGGTATGTCTTTATCATCAGCGTGAAAATGGACTAATACATGATGTTAAATGTGTTAATTGTACTAAAAGTTAAAGATCCTTAGTTGTGTTTGGAAAGTTTCAGCTTAGGCCACTGTGATTTTGGAGTAAAGCCATTCCTTTAACATCCAAGAACTACGGACCATTTGAAAAGCTGGCTTTTAGCAGAGACTGGGTGACTGATAATAGGAGATTAAGGGAATATAGCTGCCTACGATGAACTGAGTCTTATCAAATCTGCCAAATCATAGTTTGGTGGGTAAAATAGCAAGCCATCATACACTGAAAAGATACTTTGGAAATCAGATCTAAGCAGATATTGAGGACACATGTAAGTTCCAGCAATAGATTGCCCAAATCCCTATCTCTCCTATTGTTGTCGAACCAATGCCTCCCCATCTCACTTCTATGGACACATGAGTTTGTTCTATAACTTGCTTGGGAAGAAGTAAAGAAACTGAGATCTAGGTCACAGATGGGTTTGCTGCATATACGAGTGTTAGCCAATGCTGCCACTTGACAAATCAATTCATGGTGGTCTGAAGAATAGGAATGAAAATAAATCCTCCAAGGGGTCAGGGTGATGAGCAAACTCAAACACTTTGTATAGAAGAAGAAGTGTCTGAAGAAAGGCTGTCAGTCAACTGTTGGCAGTAGTGAATGGCTTGGCTATTTGGTCATGTGCCTGGAAAAAGCAACGTTTGAAAATTAGAGACATAGAAGTCTATAAAAGAAGCATTAAATATACTTAGAGGAATAGGTACAAAGAATGCATATATCTGTGTCTTATGTGAATGCCCAACAAAGAACAGGTTTTGTAAGCTCTCAAAAACAAGGTAGGCAGGATAACTCATTTGATGGATGTCAGTCAGTTTTTGCCTGTTTTCAATGCTAGTGGTTCATAGAGATTATGGACAGCCACCTCCTTGAAAACTTAGTGGCAGTATGGATTACATGGGGCACACATAGACTGGAGTGAAACAAGACAGAAAATGTAGCAGATACTACCAATATATCCCACATAACAGCCCTTTAACCAACCTTCAAATCAGTCACAGATGTGGTCCCTATTACAAATGACCCTTTTTTCCTCAAGAGTTCACAGGATTCCTTTCTGTTTCTGTCTTAGGGTCTTCTCTGAAGCTGCAGAAGCCCATTTCACTGACTTGTAAATGCATGAAGCATGAAGGAGGTAATACCTCTGGGGACACCTTCAAGAGTGGGATAGAGGAGCCTGTTTATCAATGCTTCAGCATCCCATCATTCAGGTAGAAAATTTCAGAAGCATTCGGATTGCTTTTTAGAAGATCCTTGTAGAAATGAGCCCCCATTTTTGACAATCATTACCGTGAAACCATACTCTTATATTGCCTTTTCTTACTATTTTGACTCAATTTTCTGAGTCCCCCTCTCCTTTTTATATGATAATATCTCAAATATAATTTATGTACCCTAATCTTTGTCCCTTGTTCTGCTTTGGGGGCAATCTAAACTAATCTACTTGCCATTAAGAGTAGTTTGGGATAATTTTGAAATATATTTTGGTAGTTAGATGTATGAGAACCAAATTTAGGAGGGTGGTTATGTTGTTGATGGCTGGTTCAGGATCTTGACCTTGCTGCACAGAAGAATTTGAGAGTGAGTCCAAAATAAAAGTAGGCAAAGAAGTTTATTCCAATGAAAGGGTACACTCTGATAGCTGGGTCAGCACAGGCTTCTCAGGAATGACAGCCCCATCTGACATTGGGGAATTTCTCTTTATAGGATGTTTGTAGGATTATTCATAAGAGGATGGGGACAGACATTGCTGTTAAGCATGTTGCTGGTGGTCTCCTGGGTGCACACACACAATTGCTGTACATGCTAGAATATACCTCACATGTCTCATTAACATCTTAATTATCCACTCAGTGCTGTGTTTTTTAGTATTATCATGAGCATACATCAACCCAAGGACACTAGTCATGGATTTTCTGTGCTTGCTCAAATTTGGGGATTTTCACTTCTGCTCTTCTTCCTTGCTGCAGGATATTCTAACCACAAGCCCTGGATGCTGTTTGGGAACTATCGAGCAGTTTGTTCTCTTTACCTGTTTGGCAAGTTTGTTTCCCTTTAAGGGAGGCTATGACCACCCTATCTACCTACCTCAGTTTGGACCAAAGATATAAATTTGTAAGTGGTTCAATAGACAGTTTTAAAGCCACATGATTGAATAAGGTCACCAAGCTAGTGGAATTCTCTGACATAAAACAAATCTGTTGGATAAGGTATTGTCTCAGTTCCTCCAAAATTCGACTCCTCTTTTGAAATCTACCTGGATCTTCTGTAAATCTATTAATTTAACTCCATGATAGTCCAGCGTGTATTTGATTCAGGGAGGTAGTAGTAGGAAAGGGCAGTGATCAGCAAGCTGATAGAGTTCCCCCTTTCACTGTCACTTCAACCACAACACACGTGCTCATAGTTATTGTATGGAAAAGTTCACATAATATTTAATTAGCTGTTTTCAAAAAGTTCTTTTAGTTTGAAAATCGAATTAGAAGATCAGGTCCAGGAAAGGAAACTAACTTTTATTATAAATCTAATATGCTCTGAACACCATGTTATATATTTTTCCATTTACTCTTTCTACTAACCTACTTACTTTCCTGCCCAGGTAGGTGAAGGTCTCCAGAAGTTAACTCTCTTGTCCAAAAGTATATGCCCCTTAAGTGGATTTGAATTTCCAGTATGACTCCTGAAAACTTTTTTTCCTGTGTTTATAAGTGTTTAAAAAAGCCTCCATGTGGTGGTTTGAGGTATGGTCTATTCTCAATATTTCTTTCCTTTTAAGCCTTAAACTTGTGATGTTTTCTATATTCCATTAAACTAAGTAAGATCTAATTTTCAAACATAAATACATAAAATATAAACAAAAATATCCTGTAATAATTGAGTTCAGACTCTGGCACTAGATACCCTAGTTCAAACAAGAATGGCAAATTAATACTTATGTGACTTTTCACAAACTACCTGCCAACTTTCTGTGCCTCAGCTCTTTCATCTGTAAAATATACAGGTCTATGAAACAGTGTTTAAGATCACTAATCATCAGGGAAATGTAAGTTAAAACTACTATGAGGTATCACCTCACACACATAAGAATAGCTGTTATCTAAAAGACACAAGATAAAAAATGTTGGTAAGGATGTGCAGAAAAGGGAACCCTAGTACACTGTTGATGGGAATGTAGATTGGAACAACCATTAAGAAAAACAGTATGAAGCTTCCTAAGGAAATAAAAAAATAGAACTACCACATGATCCAGTAATCATTTTTCTGGCTATACATCCAAAGGGGATGAAATCACCACCTTTTATAAGTTTCTGCACTCTTATGTTAGTTGAAGCATTTATTCACAATAGCCAAAATATGGAAACAACCTGAATATACATCAATAAGCAAATAAATAAAAAAAGTGTTATATATGTGCAATAGTTATTATCCAGCCTTAAAAAACCAGGAAAGCCTGACATTTGCCACAACATGGATGGACCTGGAGGAAAAAGTACTATCTCCTACATAATGGTATACTTATAAAAATTAATTAATATGAATAAGGTACTCAGAAGAGTGATACTTAGTACATGAGTTTGTTTGGGCTGCTATAACAAAATTCCATAAACTGAGTGGCTTATAAACAACATAAATTTATTCCTCACCTTTCTGGAGGCTAATAAGTCTAAGATCAAGGCCCCAGATCCATTTACTCTTTCTATTTACTCTTCCATTTACTCCTTTTATTATCCTACTTACCCTCCTGCCCAGTTAGGTAAAAGTCTCCAGAATTTAATTATCTTGTCCAAAATTATGTGCCCCTTAAGTGGATTTGAATTTCCAGTATGACTCCTCAAAATGTATGATTTTCTCTAGGTCCATCCATGTTGTGGCAAATGTCAGCCTTTCCTGTTTTGTTTTTTTTTTTTTTTTTCAGGGCTGAATAATATCCATTGTGCATATATATCACATTTTCTTATTCGTTTGCTCAAGGCATTCAAAATATAGCCTAGCTGCTTCTAACAACATATGCTCATAAGCATTAGCAAAGAAATGACCTGAAACTGGACCTTATATTTAAAGGGGAAGCAGAGTGTAAAAGTTTGGAAAATTTGCAGCCTGGTCATGTGGTAGAAAAGAAAAGCCCATTTTCAGGAGAGGAATTCAAACAGGCTACAGAAATTGGCATAAATAAAGAGGAGCCAATTGCTAATAGCCAAGGCAAAGAGGAAAAGGCCTTCAAGGCATATCAGAGACCTTTGCAACAGCCCCTCCCATCACAGGCCCAGAGGCCTACGAGGGAAGTTTCATGGGTCTGGCCCAGGCCCAGGTCCCTGCCACCCTGCACAACCTCACAACACAGCTCCCCATATCCCAGCCACTCCAGCTCCAGCTGTGGCTCAAAGGGGCCCAGGTATAGCTTGGGCTGCTGCTTCACAGGGTGGAAGCCATCCACATGGTGTTAAGCTTGTGGGTGCACAGGGTGCAAGCGTTGAATCTTGGGAGCTTCCACCTCAATGTCAGAGGACATGTGGAAAAGCCTGGATGTCCAGGAAGAAGTCTTCTGCAGGGGTGGAACCCTCATGGAGAACTTCTACTAGAGCAGTGCAGAGGGGAAATGTGGGGTTGGATCCCCAGCAGAGTCCCCACGGGAAAACTTCCTAGTGGAGCTGTAAGAAGGCCACCGTCCTCCAAACCCCAGAATGGTAGATCCACTGACAGCTTACATCCTGCACCTAGAAAAGCCACCAACACTCAACGCCAGCCCTTGAGAACAACCACGTGGGGTGAACCCTGCAAAACCACAGGGGTGGAGCTGCCGAATGCATTGGGAACCCACCCCTTGCACCAGTATGCCCTCAATGTGAGACATGGAGTCAAAGGCAATTATTTAGTAACTTTAAGATTTAATGACTTCACTGCTGGGCTTTGGATTTGCATGGGACTGTATATCCCTTCTTTTGGCTTAATTTTCCCTGGAATGGGAGTATTTACCAAAGAGTATTTATCTGTACCCCCATTTTATTTCGGAAGTAGCTAACTTGTTTTTTGATTTTACATGCTCATAGGCAGAAGGGACTAGCCTTGTCTCAGATGACACTTTGGACTTTGGACATTTCAGTTAATGGCTAAAATGAACTAAGACTTTGGGGGACTGTTGGGAAGGATGATTGTATTTTGAAATGTGAGAAGGGCATGAGATTTGGGAGGGGCCAGGGGTAGAATAATATGGTTTGGATCTGTGTCCCCATTCAAATCTCATGTTAAGATGTAACCCCAGTGCTGGAGGTGGGGACTGGAGGAAGCTGATTGGGTCATGGGGGTGATTTCTAATGGTTTAGCACCATCCCCCTAGTGCCGTTCTCCTAATAGAGTTCTCATGAGATCTGCTTGTTTAAAAGTTTGTAGCACCTTCTCCCTTTCTCTCTTGCTCTTTCTCTAGCCATGTAAGACATGCCTGCTTCCCCTTCAATTTATGTCATCATTGTAAGTTTCCTGAGGCTTCCCCAGAAGCCAAGCAGATGGCCAGCATCATACATCCTGTATAGCCTGTGGAACCATGGAGCCAATGAAATCTCTATTTTAAATAAATTACCCAGTGTCTGGTATTTCTTTTATACCAGTGTGAGAATGGACTAATACAGCCAATGTGTACTGAGAATCTCTGTGAGAGTCTGAAAAGATGACAATCCATATTATTCTGTGGTAAAACATTTAGTAGAAGTGTCACCTGTCACAACTTGGAAGGCTAGTAATGTACTGATTCCATTTGTGGTTTTAGGTGGAGTGATTAGTCAGTAATGTTATACTGTGCCTTCGTTGCACACAAATAAGGTGATGCAAGAAAGGTATGAGCTCAGAAGTGAATCGGTTACTTTTCAGGAATGAAAGAAAACCATATATTCCAGATAGTTCAACACTTTTAGGGATACTTTTATAGTGTGAGTGTTTCTCATCTTTGACAAGTGCAATGAAAATAAGAAGGCCTTAAGTAATAAAGGCCAATTAAAACTCCTACTGGTGGCAACATCAAAGGTACAGTATTAATACTCTTTATTAAAATATTTTATTATTATGTGGCACTGAGCAAGTCCTCTATTGGACAAAGTGGCTCAAGGAAAAGAAATAAAAGTACAGTTCTTCTGGGAAAGACTGATAATCTTAAATTACTGATAATGAAGTAAAGGGAGAGAAGATTATCTCTCTCAGAAAAAAAAACACGTGGGCATGGCTATTGGCACACATAATAAAAATAAAATAACCTGTAATTATTGAATATTTAAGAATAATCTATAATGGAGAAATAAGAAGAATAAAATAGATAAAAAGAACTAAAATTACAAATGACCTAAGTGGTGGACAACAAATCCCATTATGCTAACATCCATTATGGACACTAAACAGTTTGATCATTTATTTTTTTTAATCAGCACATATTAATTACTATTTTTATGGCTAATCAGACAGATAAAATAAAACATCTGTCTTGACCTAAATTCTTCCTTGTAAGAAGGGCTGCTTGGTGAATTTGAATTATCTATTTCATGAAGAAATGTATCAAGTTACATATCGGGGTGATTCTTAGATACTAATAGTATTATCACTGAAATATATTTTAACTCTATATCATATCACAATGAATAACATTCTATTTGAAGAGTACCATTTCCAAACAATATTGAAATTAAACGCTCAGGCTTTTAGTCCACTTAGCTGGCTTGCAGACAGCTGTTTTATCCCTGTGTCTGTCCTCTCATGGCTTCTTCTCTGTGTATGTGCAGAGAGGGAACGACAGAAACAGAGACAGAGTGCTCTGGTGTCTCCCCTTCTGCTAAGGACACCAGTCCTGTTGGAATAGGGCATCACCCCTGTGACTGCATTTAAACTTTATTACAGTATCTCCCTAAAGATCCTGTCATCAAATAGGTGGCTAGGCTTCAACCTGTGAATTTTGGGAGGCCACGATTCAGCGCATAATAAAAGTCATCTGGAAAGACGTCAGACGTTTCTAATTTTTTAGTCATTGACAAGGGGAGATATGATCCTAAGAGAAAAAATACAAATTTGAAAAACAAATACTTTATGTGGCCAATGAGAGATGTGCTTTGTCAGAAATACTCCTTAATCTCTATAACACAGACATTCAAGAAATGGGAATTCCAAAAACTATGACCTATCCTAATCAGAACATATATGAAGAAATGCAGCCACATTATTAAGGGCCTAAATTTGTCATGAGATAATTCACATTTCCCAGGATTCCTGAATAGATATACTCAGAAGTTTGAAGTCTCACTCTGACGGAATATGATGTTTCTCTTATGCTGCTTGAAAACTCAATTACTTATGTCTGAGAAGACAGAAAACCGATACCAGAGACATATTGCAACTAAGGGAAGATAATAAAGAAAACAGACATAGCATTTGTGAAGAGACATTTGATATTTAGAAAGCTCTCTGAATAAATGTCTTGACTGATTATAATTGAAATGCTTGATTTTAATATTCTTTTGTAAAGAAGTAAAAGAAGACCTGTGTTATCTTTATCCAAATAAAATTCCTTGAACATATATAAAAACTATTTTAATGGTAGGTATTTGTAGGGGTTAGCTATCCTTTATGTTAAAACAAAATATAAATCAATAAGCCAAAACCATAAAATTCACTCACCTCAAATTGTTTGTTATGAGCTAGACTACATAACAATGCTTTACTATTCCTGAGAGTAAGTCCTTTATAAATAAAAGAGTAAATGCACTTAATATTTTATTGCTTATATTAGTAAGCACAAACTTAGCCATCTTACTGGTCACATTTTCCTAAGAAAAGAGCTCTACTATTTTATGTGTGACTGACTAGGAATTTGGAAATTGTATTTTCAGGCTGATTGGATCTCTGCCACACCCTGATTTTTAACAGAGCTCAGTAAATTGAATTTTTAAAATTTAAACTATTTTACATACCAAATATAGACATAACAAATCTAACATTTGAAGGGCAGTTGTATTGCCCAAAGTGCCAGCAGTATAGATTATAAAATATAGTGAATGCTTGAGACCTCTTGGCTCTCAAGTTTCTATGGGCACAGCTCAGGCTAAGGAAACTGTACAGTATCTAGTGGGGCATATTCTGCAATGGCACCTTCACATGTAGCCAAGGAAAAAACGAAGAAACTAAGGACCTTCCTGAGGGTAGAGACTGTGGCAATAAAACATTAAAATAAGTTGACTCAGGAGCTACACTTAGAAATCCAACTCAGAATCTAATCAAGAATATTACTCATTCTCAGGGTATAGTTAAAACTACCACGGAAAGAAGGAAAAAAAAAAAAAACAAACTTTTGTAGAGAAACCTGACAAATGCTACCTTAACCAGGAGATTAAGGTTAGCTTCGACAGTGACAGGCCGGATGCAGTGGCTCATGACTGTAATCCCAGCACTTTGGGAGGCTGAAGCGGGCAGATCACTTGAGATCAGGAGTTCGAGTCTAGCCTGGCGAACATGGTGAAACCCTATCTCTACTAAAAATATAAAAAATTAGCCGGGCGTGTGGGCCACGCCTGTAATTCCAGCTACTCAGGAGACTGAGGCACAAGAATGGAGAACCACTTAAGCCTGGGAGGTGGAGGTTGCAGTGAGCAGAGATTATGCCACTGCACTCCAGCTAGGGTGATGGAGTGAGACTGTCTCAAAAAAAAAAAAAAAAAAAAAAAAAAACAAGAAACAAAAAAGTGACAAATTTTGTTGACAGACAATATCGTTCTTGATATATGATTAAAATAATACTTTACCTCTATAGTGTTCCTTTCAAAACTTATAAATCGAGTCTAATTATGAGAAAAGCATCATAAAAATTCCAGTAGAGAGGCATGCTACAAGGTAACTGACAAGTATTCCTCAAAAGTGTCAAGGTAATCAAAAGCAAGGAAACTCTTAGAAATTATCCCATCAAAAAGGAGCATAAGAAGCTATGATTACTAAATGTAATGTGGTATCTTGGATGGGATCCTGGAACAGAAAAAGGACATTAGGTTAAAAACTAAAACAGTCTTAGTTTTTAAAGCATGGCCTTTAATTAATAATAATGTATCAACATTGTTTTTTTGTAAAAAATGTCCCATGCTGAAGTAAGAAGTTAATAATGGAGAAAAATTGTGTGTGGGGTTATATGGAAACTCTATACTATCTTTCCAATTTTTTTAGTTCCAAAAATGTTTTAAAATAAAAATGTTATTAAAAGAGAAAAATTAAAAAGAACAGTTTTGTATTCATTGTGTAGGTTTCATTTTTTGCCCAATATTAAGTTTCTGATATCCATGATGTTGACATTTGTAGCTATAGATATTTATTTTTACTGCAATATAGTATCTTGTAAATGAATATACCATTTCTATTTCTACATTCTTATTGTTGTTGACATTAAATTATTTCATATTAAAACATATCAGTATAAGTAGTTCAGTCTATATCTCTTGACATATTTATATCTGTTTTTTTGGTTAGTTTGTTTTTGTTTTTTTCTGAGATGGAGTTTCGCTCTTGTTGCAGAGTACAGTGGTGCAATCTCGGCTCACTACAGCCTCTGCCTCCTGGGTTCAAGCGATTCTCCTGCCTCAGCCTCCCAAGTAGCTGGGATTGCAGATGCGTGCCACCATGCCTGGCTAATTTTTTTTGTATTTTTAGTAGAGACAGGGTTTCGCCATGTTGGCCAGGCTGGTCTCGAACTCCTGACCTCAGGTGATCTGCCCACCTCGGCCTCCCAAAGTGCTGGGATTATAGGCGTGAGCCACCGTGCCTGGCCAAAAACTTCTTTATAGTGTATACCTAGAGGCAGAATTGCAGGATTGTAGGGTAATTGCATATTCAGTGTCACTACATAATACTGTATTGTTGCGTGAATTTATTCTCTCATTGGCAACATGTAAAAGTTCCTGTTACTTCACAAATCATTTAACATTTTATATTGTCACAGTTTTGTTTTTGTTAATGTTTTAGATGTTAAATGAACTTCAGTATAAACTTGCATTTTCTAGATTATTGAGATTAAATATTTTAAAATAAGCTTATTGCCTATTTACATATTTTAAAATCTGTGATATATATATCCATTTACTATTAGGAGTCTCTCTTTCTCATCGATTTTTTAGTATCTACTTTCTCAATTTTAATCTTTTGTCACTTACTTGTGCTGCAAATGTATTTTTCAATTAGGTTGTTTAGGCTGGGAGCTGTGGCTCACATCTGTAATCCCAGCACTTTGGGAGGCCGAGTCAGTCAGATCATTTGAGGTCAGGAGTTCAAAGCCAGCCTGGCCAACATGATGAAACCCCGTCTCTACTAAAATAAAATAAAATAAAATAGCCAGGGTTGGTGGCGGACACCTGTAATGCCAGCTACTCAGGAGGCTGAGGCAGGAGAATCGCTTGAACCTGGAAGGTGGAGGTTGCAGTAGTGAGCAGAGATCACATTACTGCACTCCAGCTTGGGAGAGAGAGTGAGATACCGTCTCCAAAAAAAAAAAAAAAAAAAAGGTTGCTTATATTCTCACAGGCTTTTGGTGTCTTTGATGAATAGACATTTCTAATTTTAATGTATTAAATGTATTTAAACTTATTTTTCCCTTATCATTTATAATTTTTGTGTCTTACCTCCTGCTCATAAATACATTTCACATTTTTAATGAAAAATGTTAAAGTCCATCCAGAATTAAATTCCTTCACATATAGTAAATTTTATTTTCTTTTATTTCCACACTTTTATGAGTTTTGGCAAAAGTATGAGTCATGTAACCATCTTGAAGACAAGGTATAGCAGATTTCCATCACCACAAAAAGATTTCCACATGTCATTTGTGGTAACGTTCCCTTCACCTCCTCACTCTCAGCACCTGGGAAACACTCGTCTATTTTTTACCTATAGTTTTGCAATTTCCCAGCACAATGAAATAGTACAATATATAGTCTTTGCTGTCTGGTTTCCTTCACATGGCAAAAGGTTTTTTAGGTTCATCCATATTGTTGCATGTTTTAATTCATTCCATTTCATTGCTAAGTAAAATTCCATTGTATGAATGTAGCAAAAATTATTCATTCACTAACTAGTTTGTGAACATTTGGATTGTTTCCAGTTTTTTATTATAAATAAAGGAACTATAAATATGATTATACAGATATTTGTGTAGATATGTTTTCAATACTTCTGCATAAATACAAAGGAATAACATTATTCATTCATACAGTAAGGGTATGCTTAACCTTATAAGAAATGGATACAAACTAGTTTTTGAAGTGGCTGTACCATTTGCATTCCAACCAGTAAAATGTACAAAAATTTAAATTGCTTCAAATTCCCTCCTACCTTTTGTATTTTTAGTTTTTGTGATTTTAGACAGTGTAGTACTGTCTAGTAATACCTTATTGTGGTTTGCATTTGAATTTCTCTAATGAATAATGAACTTGAGCATCTTATCTTGTGATTACTAGGTATCCAAATCTCTTGTATACAACTATTTGTGCAGTATTTTAAGGATAGGTTGATTTTACATTATTGAATTGTAAAATATCAGTCTATCCATCTATCTATCTATCATCTATCTATCTATCTATCTATCTATCTATCTATCTATCTATCTATCATCTATCTATTCATCTATCCTGAATATAGACCCTTTATCTAATATGAGATTTGTAAATATTTTCTCTTCATTTATTGAACTTTCTTTAAACTTTTATTTTAGGTTCAGAGGGTACATGTAGTACATATATAGATTTGTTACATGGGTAATTGTTTGTCACTGAGGTTTAGTGTACAAATGATTCCATCACCCAAGTAGTAAACATAGCACCAGATAAGTAGTTCTCAACCCAAGCCCCCACCCTGGCCTAACACTTCAAGTAGTCCCTGGCCTGTATTATTCCCATTTTTGTACCTATGTGTACTCAATGTTTAGCTCCTGCTTATAAGTGAGAACATGTGGTATTTCCTGTTCTTGCATTAATTTGCTTAGGATAATGGCCACCAGCTGTGTCCATGTTGCTGCAAAGGTCATGATTTCATTCTTTTTTATGGCTGCATACTATTCCAAGTATTCAATGGTGTATGTGTATCATATTTTCCTTATCCAGTCCACTGTTGATGGACATCTAGGTTGATTCCATGTCTTTGCTATTATGAACAGTGCTGCTGTTGAAACTAGCCCAACACTCCCATAGAATTGATGCTTACTGTTTTGTGGATAATGATAAAAATTGACCCTCCTGGTCTTAAAGCTCAAACTTACATTTATCTTATCTGAGTTTCTTCCCCAGGAACACCACCCTTGGCCTCCCAGATAGTATTCAGGAACTGAACTCACCAGATCACTACATCCAGACAATGAGATGCCAGAGCCCTCATTCATCATGATTCTTGTTTACCAACTCCTCTTTTTACCTCTCCCTGATTTCTGTTTTTCCACATGTAGTTCCATTTCTTCCTTGCTATATAAACTCCTAATTGTAGTCAGTCAGGGAGACAAATTTGAGTCTCATCTCCCATTTCTTCTTGGCTATAGCACTCAAATAAAGCCTTCTTCCCTGGCAATACTCATTGTCTCAGTGATTGGTTTTCTATGTGGTGAGCAGCAGGAGTCACACCAAACCCCTGGTGTTTCAGTAACAAAATGAAGATACATGTGCATGTGACTTTTAGATAGAATGATTTATTTTCCTTTGGGTATATGTCTAGGAGTGCAACTGCTGAGTGAATGGTTGCTCTGTTTTGAGATTTTTTGAGAAATCACCAAGTTGCATTCTACAGTGACTGAACTAATTTACATTCCCACCAGCAGTGTATAAGTGTTCCTTTTTCTCTGTAGCCTCACAAACATCTGTTATTTTTTGACTTTTCATTCTGACTGGTGTGAGATGTTATCTCATCATGGTTTTGATTTCCATTTCTCTAATGAGTAGCTGAGTATTTTTTCATGTATTTGTTGGCTGTGTGTATGTCTTCTTTTGAGAAATGTCTGTTCATATCCTTTGTCCATTTTAGATTGAATCTGTACATTGCTTTGGGCAGTGTTGCAATTTGAATGATACTGATTATTTCAATCCGTGAGCATGGAATGTTTTTCCATTTGTTTGTGTCATCTTTGGTTTCTTTCAGCAGTGTTTTTTAGTTCTTGCAGAGATCTTTCACTTCCTTGGTGAGCTGTATTCCTAGAAATTTCATTCTTTTTGTTGCTATTGTAAATGGGATTGCATTATTGATTTGGCTCTCAGCTTGAACACTATTGGTGTATAGAAATGCTACTAACTTTTGTACATTGATTTTGTACCCTGAAAGTTTACTAAAATTGTTTGTCAGTTCTAAGAAGTTGTTGACGGAGTATATAGGGTTTTCTAGGTATAGAATTATATCATCTGTGAAGAGAGATAGTTTGACTTCCTCTTTTCCTATTTGAATGCATTTTATTTCTCTTGCCTGATTGCTCTGGCCAGAACTTCCAGCACTAGGTTAAGTAGGAGTGGTTAGAGAGGAAATTCTTGTCTTCTAGTTCTCAACGGAAATGCTTCCAGCTTTTGCCAATTCAGTATGATGTTGGATGTGGATTTGTCATAAACGGCTTTTATTATTTTGAGGTATGTTCCTTCAAAGCCTAATTTGTTCATGGTTTTTATAATGAAGGGAAGTTGAATTTTATTGAAAGCTTTTTCTGTATCTATTGAGATAATCATGTGGGGTTTTGTTGTATTGTGTTTATGTAGTGAATCACATTTTTTTTGCATATGTTGAACCAACCTTGCACCCCAGGAATAAAGCCTACTTGATTGTGGTTGATTAACTTTTTGATGTTCTACTGGATTCAGTTTGTTATTATTTTGTTGAGGATTTTTGCATCTATGTTCATTAGGGAAATTGGCCTGTAGATTTCTTTTTTCAGTGTATCTTTGCCAGGTTTTCATATCAGAATTATGCTGACTCCATAGAATGCATCAGGGAGGAGTCCCTCCTTGTTGATTTTTTGGCATAGTTTCAGTAGAATTGGTACGAGCTCTTCTTTATATGTCTGTCAACACTCAGCTATGAATCCACCTGGTCCAGGGCTCTTTTTTTGGTTGCTAGGTTTTTTATTACTGATTCAATTTCAGAATTCATTATTGGTGTGCTCAGGATATCACTTTATTCCTGACTCACTCTTGGGAGGTTCTGTGTTACCAGGAATTGATCTATTTCCTCTAGATTTTCTAGTTTGTGTGCATAGAGGTGTTTGTAATAATCGCTAAGTGTTTTTTGTAAGGTTTGTGGGAATGTCCCCTTTGTCATTTTTGATTATGATTATTTGGATATTCAATTTTTTTCTTTATTAATGTAGTTAATAGTCTACCGATCTTGTTTAATCTTTTGAAGAACTGACCTCTAGTTTCATTGATCTTTTGTATAGATTTTTGCATCTGAATTTCATTCAGTTCAGCTCTGGTTTTGGTTATTTATTTTCTTCTACTAGCCTGGAGTTGGTTTGCTCTTGTTTTCAAAGTTCCTTTAGATACAATGCTAGGTTGTTAATTTGAGATCTTGCTAACTTCTCGATGTTAGAAATTCTGTGATATAAACTTTCCTCTTTACACCGTTTTTGCTGTGTCCCAGAGATTCGGGCATATTGTGTCTCTGTTTTCACTAGTTTCAAGGAATTTGTTTATTTCTGCCTTAATTTTCTTCTTTATCCAAAAGTCTTTCAGGAGAAGAAGGTTGTTTAATTTCCATGTAATTATATGGTTTTGAGACATCTTCTTGATATTGATCTCTATTTTTACTGTGTTGTGTTCCAAGAGTGTGGTTCGTATGATTTCAATTATTTTGAATTTGTTGTGACTTGCCTTATAAATGAGCATGTGGTTGATCTTGGAGTATATGCCATCTGGAGATGAGAAGAATACATATTCTGTTGTTGTTGAGTAGGATATTCTGTTGATGTCTTTTGAACTGTAATGAAGTCAATTTACAAATATTTTTCATTCATGGCTTTAGTTGTTGTGTGCTAAGAAATATTTACCTAATACAATGTCACAGAGTTTTTTTTAATCCCCCAGAAGTACTACAGTTTTAAGTTTTACATACAGTCTATCACCAACTTTATGTTATTATATAGATTATAAGAGTTAAGATTATTTTTTGCATATGGAATTCCAATAGTTCCAGTACCATTCATTGAAAATATTTTTTTCTTTCCATTGAAATTATTTGGCAACTTTGCTGAAAACAAATTGAGCATACATGTGTGGATGTATTTATATGCTCCCTCTTCTGTTCCATTCATCCATGTAACTATCCTTATACTATGCCATATATTTATCACTGTTACTTTATAGTAAGACTTGAAATCAGATACTATGAGTCTTACAGTATTCTCTTATTCAAAATTGTTTTGTGTCTTTTAATTCCTTCACTTTTCAAAGTAATATACAGCCATTCAACTTGAAAGAAAAAGTCTAGTAGGATTTTGATTGTGATTAAATTCTTAGATCAATTTAGGGAGAATTGACACAATATTCAGTCCATTAACATAGTATAATTTTGAACACATTCAGGCCTTTTCAAATTTTTGTCATCAATGTTGTTTATTTTTCCGTGTTCAAATCTTAGTTCCTTTTGATATATCCCTTTTTTCACACTTTCTGATGCTATTGTAAAGGGTATTTTATTGTTAATTTTCAGTTGTTTATGTCTAGTATGTAGAAATTCTATTGTTTTTGTAAACTGACCTCATATCCTATATTACTGCTAAGCTTATTATTTCTCACAGTTTTTTGTAGATTTTTAGACATTTTCTAAAGAGCTCCCTCTTTTGATAATGGGTAATTTTAAAGTTTGTTGTTGAATATCCAAATATTTGGTAATTCTCTAAGTAACTTTTTATTGTTGATTTCTAGGTTATTTCTCTTTGGATCTAAGAGTACACTTTGTATGATTTCTAAAAATTTGTTGAAATCACCTTTATAGCCCAAATCTCTTCTATGTTGTTAAATTCTTAGTGTGCACTTGAAAAGAACATTGCTACTGGTTGAGGAGGGAGGAATGTCTTATAAATATTGTTTAGGTCAAGTTGTTTGATAATTCTGTCCAAGTTTTTGATAGCATTATTGACTTACTGGCTTTCTGTTTACTGAATAATCACTGAAAGAAGATTGTTATAACTGGATTTTCTATATCTGGATTTTCTATATTACCAAATTCCATTTTATTAGGTTTTATTTTATGTATTTTGAGATTTAATTTTTGGTTGAATACACATTTAGAATTGTTTTGTTTTCTTGGTGAATTGAAACCTTTGTTATTATACAATGCCTCTCTTTATGCCTGTTTAAAAAGTATTTTTAATTGTTGCTATTAATTCTCATTTGGTTTCTGTAGTTTATTGTTTCTCATTATTTTTTGGAAATTTTTGGTCATTTCTCTTGACATATTTCTACTATCCTGTTCACTCTCTTTGTCTTCTTCTGGGTTTCCATTTTAATGTATCACAAATCTCTTGATTTCTTCACAACTCTGTGAGATTCTGGGTTTTTTCTTTTTTACTCTTTGCCTTTCAGATTAGATAATTTCCATCGATGTATCTCTCAGTTTACTGATATTTAATTTAAAAATTTCTAGTATTGTGATAATTCTATTGAATAAATTTTTGATATCTGATACTGTGTTATATATTCCTATAATTCTATTTAACTATTTTTATAGTATCCATCTCCCTATGGAAATTCCTCATGAAAATCTATCTGTTCATGCATGCTGTTCACCTTTCTAACTAGATCCTTTAATGTATTAGATGTAATTATTTTAGAATCTTTGTTAGCTAGTTCTAACATCTGAACCACTTCTGAGTCTGGAAATATTGACTGCTTTATCAGTTGAAATGTTTGTATTTTTTAAACCTCTCTTTTATGTGAGTCATAATTTTTAATTGAATGCTTGGCATTGTATTAAAAAATTAGAGACTGAAGTAAATAGTATTATTTATGAAAACGGATAATCTTCTGTCAGGGTTTTAGTGTGGGAGTATGAGTCAATTTATCAATAGTTGAGAAGTGTTTAGGTTTTTTTGTTCCTCTCTTTGCTTTTGGTGCAAAATAAGCTTTATATTTTTCAGTGGGGGGTTGTTGATACCATGTGCTTAGTGTCGAGTCAGGGTTTGGAAGCATTTTTCTCAGTGTTCTTGCTCTACCATAAGGTAAGCAGTCCCTGCATGCCTGAGCCTTAAAAAAGATCTTTCTCTATGTTCTTATCCCTTCCATACTGTTGTAATGCAATTACTTTTTATCCTGTGTTTGGCTTAGGATGGAGCATAGGAGTAGTGTTTCTGTTTGCTTGGTACAACATTGGTTTTAGGCAATTCCTCTGTGCTTAGGCCTCATTGGTGGGTCTCTTAATTTCCCTGACCCTCTTTCTCAACCTGAGGCAAACATACTTTGCTTTATGTCTATGGTGGCTCTTGGTCAGGATAATTTTTCTTCTCTACCCCAACTGTTGCTTTGTGCCAATGCAAGATCCTGAGCTCAGTAAGTTTTACTACACTTCCCCAAATGCAGTGCATCTTTGTCTAGGTGCTAGTAGCAGGAAGGTTTGCTGAGACTCCCACCAGAACTTAAAACTTTGTTTCATATGAGAAAGGTTACAGGAAAGTGAAAAGTTTTTGATGTCTGTCTTCTAGTAGAAGTCAATCACTACCTGCATACCTTTGATACTATAGGACTATATCTCTCCAGACTCCTTATCCTCTCCAGCCTTTCTCAGAAGAATCCAGTAGAGGTCTGTAAAAAAGTTTCTTGTGTTGAGGGCTCCAAGTTTTTCTAAACTGACATGCTGCATCACAGCAGGCCTTTAAGAAATTTTAAAATTTTAGCTGCTTTCTTTTTATCCACTCTTTTGGTAGTTACCTCTTCCTGAGCTCTGTTTATGTGCCTTATGTACCTAAATGTGTAGGGCTTTGTCACTGTTTGAAATTCAGTTCTCATATGTATATGTGTGTTTAATGAATTCAGTGCTTTAAGAAAAAAAATTAGATTATCTGAAATTTTTTTTGATTTTTAGGGTGGAAGTAATATTTTTTCTCACATCTTTGCTATGTGAAAATGAAACAATTCATTTGTATAGATAATTTGAGGTAAAAGTTATATTTTAATTTATTCTCTGTAAAGAATCAATTATCTCTGAATCATTAGTTCAACAAATTTTCTATTTCATATTTTTCTCGTTTGCTTTACTTTGAAGTGTTTGAAATCTTCAAACCATATAATTAATTTATTTGTTCTTCATTCTGATGTAATTACATTGTGGTCAGAGAACATGGAATAAATACCATTTCTTTGAAATTTGGCGAAACTGCCTTGATGGAATAGTATGTTTTTATTATTTGAAATAGTCTATGTATGCTTAAAAATAAGTACTTTCTCCAGTTGTTGAGTTTATTATTCTACATATGTACTTCAGAAAAAGCTTCACAACTAGGTTGTTCACATCTTCCACATGCATATCTTATGTCTGCTCAGTCTATCAATACTACAGTATGTATATTACAGTTTCCCACCATAATAGTAGATTTAACAATTGCTACTTGTGTTTTTGTCACTTTTTCCTTTATATGTACCTGTTTTACATGTGTTAAATGGTGTATACACATTTAAAATTGCAATAGATATTTATCAATAGAAATAGTACTCACGTACAGAGATCTCACATTTTTATCTTTAATGCTTTTGTTTGGCCTTAATATTTACATTGTCTGTAACTCATATTGCTACTCTAGGCTACGTTTATCTGTTTTTTGGAGTAGTTTAAGTTCTTATATTCTATTATTATCATACTTTTTGTGTCTTATGTTTTAATTTTTTATAAATACATATTTTGTAAATTTTTATTTGTATATATCTGGCAATCCTTATCCATAAACTTGAGTGTTTAGTCTATGTATTTCCATTACAGTTTATTTTATGTATATAGTCTTGCTTTATGCTTCCCACTTATCCCAATTTTTATCTTTCTTTATTAATGCATATTTTTCTCTTCTATTTAATGCTGTATTTTAATAATATTTTAACTTTATTTTTAATAAATCATATCAATTAGAAATTACGGGGTTCTTTACTGTTAATATTTGTTTTATCATATCTGCATATTTGCCAATATCTTTACTTTTGATCTTTCTTGAATATCAGAACTTCCATTTAGGGATTTTTTTCTTTGCATGAAGTAGCCACTTTAGAATTTCCATAAATGAATGGTTACTGGTGATAAACACTCTGTTTTTCTCTGTCTGAAAATATTTTTATTTTGTCCTCATATTTGAAATATAATTATTCTATATTTCTATGCTGACAGTTATTTTCCCTGAGCACATTGAAGGCTATTCCATTGTCTTGTGCTTCCAACACAGATATTTGGATAATTGCCTCCTTTTTGGTAGGTAATATGTTTTGCCTTCTTATCTTCTTTTAAAATCTCCTCTTTGCTTTTGGTGATTCCATTCCATTAATCTGAATCTAGTTGTGGTATGCCAAATAATGCTCCTCAAGATGTCTACACCATAATCTCCAAAACCTGTGGACACACTATTTAGTTGCTAAATAGAAATGAGAAAAGGAAAATAAAAGGAAAGCCTTAAAAATAATCTAGTCCTTTCTTCCACACAGGGACTTATGTCGCAAGAATCAGGTTTCTTCCAGTAACTAATTTACTATCAGAAAAAATAGAGATAGTGGGGCGGATGTCTAATTTTAAAAGGTTACAAGCCTGTGTCTCAATATGTACCAGTGATGTCTCTGTTCTCTATTACCTCATATATTGGTACCGGTAGAGTGGGGTGCTGCTGTAAAGATACCTGAAAATGTGGAAGAGACTTTGGACTGGGTAACATGCAGAAGTTGGAATAGTTTGGAGGGCTCAGAAGAAGACAGGAAAATGTGAGAAAGTCTAGAACTTCTTAGAGACTTGTTGAATGGCTTTGACCAAAATGCTGATAGTGATACAGACAACAAAGTTCAGGCTGAGGTGGTCTCGGATGGAGATAAGGAACTTGTTGGGAACTGGAGTAAAGGTCAGCCTTGGTATGCAAAAACACTGGTGGCATTTCACCCCTGCCCTAGAGATCTGTGGAACTTTGAACTTCAGAGAGATGATTTAGGGTGTCTGGCAGAAAAAAAATTCTAAGCAACAAAGCATTAAAGAGAAAAAAGAGCATAAAAGTTTGAAAAGATTGCAGCTTGACCATGCAGTAGCAAAAAAAATAAAACCATTTTTCTGGGTAGAAATTCTTGCCAGCAGCAGAAATTTGTATAAGTAACAAGGAGCCAAATGTTAATCAACAAGACAATGAGGAAAATGTCTCCAGGGCGTGTCAGAGACCTTCAAAGCAGCCTCTCCCATTACAGGCCCAGAGCCCTAGGAGGGAAAAATGGTTTCCTGGGCTGGGTCCAGGGCCCTCCCGCTGTGTATAGCCTTGGGAGTTGGTACCCTGCCTCACAGCCACTCCAGCCATGGCAAAAAAAGACCAACATACAGCTTGGCCGTAGCTTGAGAGGGTGCAAGCTTAAAAGCTTGGCAGCTTCCATGTGGTGTTGGTCCTGTGGGTACACAGGGGATAACAACTGAGGTTTGGTAACACCACCTGGATTCCAGAGGATGTATGGAAATGCCTGGATGTCCAGGCAGAGGTGTGCTGTAGGGCTGGAGCCCTCATGGAGAACTTCTACTAGGGCAGTGCAGAAGAGCAATGTGGGGTTGGAGCTCCCACAGAGAGTCCCCACTGGGGCACTGCATAGTAGAGCTGTGAGAAGAGGGACACCATCCTCCAGACCCCAGAATGGTAGATCCACTGATAGTTTGCACCCTGCCTGTGAAAGCAGCCAGGCTGGAGAGGGGTGGACACCTAAGCCATACCCTGCGAAACCACAGGGCTGGAGTTTCCCAAGGCTGTGGGAGATCACCTCTTGCATCAGTGTGCCCTGGATATGAGACATGAAGTCAAAGGAAATCATTTTGGAACTTTAAGATTTAATGACTGCCCTATTGGATTTCAGACTTGCTGAGTCTTCTGGCCTTCAATTTACTCCTGTGCTGGATGCTTCCTGCCATTGTATATCACATTCGAAGTTCTTCAGCTTTTGGACTCTTGGACTTACACCAGTAGTTTGCCAGGGGCTTTTGGGCCTTTGGCCACAGACTTAAGTCTGCACTGTCAGCTTCCCTACTTCTGAGGTTCTGGGACTCTGACTGATCCACCACTGGCTTCCTTGCTGTTAAACTTGTAGACAACCTGTCATTGGACTTTACCTTGTGATTGTGTGAGTCAATTATTCTTAATACAAACCCTTTCATATATACATATATCCTATTAGTTTTGTCCCTTTAGAGAACCCTGACTAATACACTTCACTTTAAAATGAGTGATTTCAATCACCATGCATATTATATTAATAGGACACAACTAGGGTTTCCTGAAAAATGTGAGAGGACTTTTCAGAGCTCTCACATCTATAATGAACACAATGAAATATAATGTTGGGGTTTCTGCAAAATAGGTACAAATAATTGATCTGGTAGCAATTGCCTGAAAGATTATTTTAATTAAGTGTGTTTTGCTGTTGACTCATGTCTCAATATCTGCCTATTATCTGCAATATTGAAACTGTATGGCATGATATGACAGGCAGGAAAGCTGCATATGTCTTTTTTGCCATTGCTACTTCTCATGCTCATATCTAGCACTGTCTCTTTGTATCTATTTCCTCTTCTGAAAGTTTCCCTTTCCTGCCCCATCCTCAGGTACAGTCCCCAGAGAGCAACTCTTATTCTTCCATGTCTCCCCAACCAGATACTCACAGGCATTACTCTTTCTGTTTAGTTACTAGGCACCAGTTTTCCATTTTTATTATTGGAAATTCATTATACTATATAAGATTTAAATTGTTCTCTGCTTGAATTTTATGTGAAAATTTTTCCAATTTGCCACATAATGCCAGCCTTGCATATACAGAAACAGGTATTTATATATTTAGATTGAGAGGAGATAGAATCAAACTACTCTTAAGTTTAACTTCATTAAATGATTAAAATGAAGGTTCATTAACCATTGGTAAATACAGATTGGATTAAGAAATAAATTATAAAGTTATTATATACTTGATACTCTATTGATTACTAAATATCATAACACTATATAAAATATAATTGAATAAAACAAGCATTTGTTCTTTTCTGATTATAACATTAATGTACAATTATTTGAAATATATTTCCCTAAAGCATAGTAAAATTAATATTAAAACTCCAGAATTATATGCTGCTTTTCCAAAAATTTCAAAACATTCACATACAAATTAAATTATTTACAGAAAAACATCCAGGGCACACTGATGCAAGAAGTAGTCTCCCACGGCCCTGGGCAGCTCCAGCCCTGTGACTTTGTAGGGTTCATCTCACACCCCCATCTCCCCTCCAGCCTGGCTGCCTTCACAGGCTGGTGTTGAGTGTCTGTGGCTTTTCCAGGTGCATGGTGCAAACTGTCAGTGGATCTACCATTCTGGGGTCTGTAGGATGGTGGCACTCTTCTCACAGCTCTGCTAGGCAGTGCCTCAGTGAGGACTCTGTGTAGGAGTGTCAACCCCACATTGCCCTTATGCAATGCCTTAGCAGAAATTCTCTATGAGGGCTTTGCCCCTATAGCACACCTCTGCCTGGACATCCAGGCATTTCCATACAGCCTCTGAAATGCAGTGTTCATGAATTTGCAAAATAATTTTGAAAAAGAACAAAGCAGAAGATTCACACTTCCCAATTTCAAAACTTACAACAAAACTATGTTGACCAAAACAGTATTGTACTGGCACAAGGATAAACTTATACACCCATGGAATACAATTTAGAGAGCAGAAATAAGCGCAGACATCTATGGCAAACTGCTTTTTAACAAGAATGGCAGGATCATTCAATGGGAGAAAAATGGCCTATTCAACAATTAGTACTGGGACAATTGGATAGCTACCTGTAAAAGAATAAAGGTGGACCTCTCCCTCACTGTGTAAACAAAAATTAATTCAAAATTTATCAAATACCTAAATATAAGAATGAAAACAATAAAACTCTAACAAGAAAATAAAACAAGAAAACACAGGGGTAAATCTTCAAGACCTGCAATTTGATAATGGGTCTGTAGATACAATATCGAAAGCATGAACAACACAAGAAAAAATTAGACGAATTGGATTTTAGCAAAATCAAAAACTTTTAAGTGTCAAAGACATTATTAAGAAAGTGAAAGGACAACATATAAACCAAGAGAAAATGTTTGCAAATTATGTATATGATAAGGATCTAGTCCATGAATAAATAAAACCTCCTACAACTCAACAATAAAAGGAAAGAAACCCAAGTACTGGAATAGACGTTTTCTCAAGGAAGATAAAAAGGTAGGCATAGAAAAAGATGCTTTACATTATTTGTTATCAGAGAAATGCAAATTAAAACCACAGTGAGATACCATTTCACACCCACTGGGATGTCTATAATTAAAAAGACATACAAGTGTTAATCAGGATGCAGAAAAACTAGAAGCCTCATATTTTGCTGGTGGGAATGTAAAATGATGAAACATGCTGTGAATAAGTTTGGTAGTTTCTTAAAAAGTTAAACATAGAATGACCATATGACCCAGCAATTCTACTCCTAGAGAAAATCCCAAAAGAATTGAAAACAGGTACTCAAACAAATACTCACATGAATGTTCATAGTAGCACCATTCACAATACTAAAAGTAAAAACAACCAACCAGACAGATAAAAAAATTGTGGTGTATTCCTAAAACAGAACAATTTTATATCATAAAAAGAATGAAGTGATAATACATGCTACAAGGTGGATGAATCTAAAAACTAAAAAACATTACACTATGCCAAACCAGACACAAAATGTCACATGTTTCATGATTCCACCTATATGAAACATCTGGAATAGATACATCCACGGAAACAAAGAGCAAACTGGTGTTTGCCAGGAACTGAGAGAAGGATGAACGGCAAGTAACATTTTACTGGGTATGGGGTTTTATTTTTGCGTGATACAAGTGTTTTGGAACTAGGTAGAGGAGGTACTGGTATACGACACTATGAATATACTAAATACCACTGAACTGTTAACTTTAAAATACTTAATTTTATGACTTAACACCTTCACCCTGTTAGGAACTGGAATTTGTATCTCCCAAAATTTCATATGTTGAAGCTCTAACCCCAATGTGATGGAATTAGGAGGTGAGGCCTTTAGAGTTAAGTAGGTTTAAATGAGGTCCGAGGGTGGAGGCCCCTTGATGGGATTAGTTCCCTTACAAGAAGAAGAGGCACAAAGCCTCCTCCCTCCACCAACTGAGGACACCAAGGTACAGTGGCTGTTTGCAAGCCTGGAAGGGAGCCCACACCAGAATCCAACGATGCTGATGATCTGGTGTCAGATTTCTAACCTCCAAAATAGTAAGAAATATATTTTCTGTAGTTTAAACCACCCAGTCAATGATATTTTGTTACAGTAGCCAGAGCTAATAAAGATATATCTCAATTAGAAAATAATTTAAAAATTATGAATCTGTCTATAGAATAATTTGCATTTCAAAACTAATTTGATCACTTTTGCAGCCATTAATTTGATATTTCTATTTCATTTAAATCTAATGTGAGAGGATAAAGAGATGAGCATATTTTAATATTTTTTTCTTGTTTGCTTGCTTTGTGAGAAATTTTCTTATGAATTTGGATTGATCTAATTTGAATAGAGGATTTACTTAGAATAACACATTTTGGTAGAAATGTAATTTACTTGAATTATACTTAGTGGGTTAAAATTATTTTTAAAAGTTCATCTTTTTGTTACTGAATTGTCTATAAATATAATATTTATTTAATCCTTAGAAAATCTTATGAGGAAAATGGTGTATGATTTTTTGAACTGAAAATATTGCCCACCAGAGGGCTCTCAGTTTTCTTCTATTGTGCATTTTGGAAAAATGAAAGTTATATTTTAATAATCATAGCTTCTACATTATTGAGCAAATCAAATATATTTTGTGAGTATATATATGCAGTAGCTTCCTGAACAGTAATTTAATTACAATTCAATACATTTAAATAAGTGTAGTGAACACATTAAGTAATTAAGTACATTTAGATAAGCTTGTCATAATTGAGGTACAAATAAAACATACTTTAGATGTACACACTCAGTGTTTTCTGCATTTCTTTATAAAACTCTCTGTGAAAAGGAATTTGTAATGTGAACTGTTATGATTTATCAAGCAGAAAATAAAACAAATTCTGCCTTTGGAAAGTCATAGAGATCAACCTCCAATGTATAGTTAAGTTTAAGTATTAATCTCCATTGAGATGGAAAGAACTATTCTAATCTGGATCTGAAAATTGATAAACTGAATTTATGTCTAAAAAATAATTTTAACGCACTGATACTATGTCTTCAGGATATGTGAGTAATTAAGATACAGGTACTTTTCTTGAGATGCTCAAACTATAATAAGAAATAAGCCCATGGATAAATTATCATATCATTTAATGGCCGTAAGAAGTATGTCCAATGAAAACATTGTATCACTAAATCTCAGGGAGAAGTGAAGACTGGGAATGTAGTATATTTTGAAAAGGTATCTCCAGGCATTCTCATCCCTCTCACATTCCACTGTTGAGAACCAATGTGCTAAGTGAAGATTGTGAAGGGAGTTAGTTATAGTTAGTTAACTGTACCTAGGCTATCAGGGAAGTTTCCTGAACCTGAAATTAAAGAGTGTATTAGATAGATAAAGGGTGGAAGGGGCAATCCAAGTAAGGGGAAGAGATTAATCAAAGCCAGAGAGCTAAGAAATTGATAAGAAAAAAAAATAGGCAAAGGAAAAACCATCTGATATTTTTACAGATCAGCACATGATTCAAGTGTCTGGGGAAATGCTTTGGCCATGTGAATGGTGAAAGATGCCGCCACTGGTGAGTTTGGGATCACACCTTCCAAAGCCCTGAACGCATGTGAAAGAGTTTGACTTTACCTTAAAAGTAGGAAGTTTAGAGTCAGAAATCATCTTTAATCAGGAGAATGGCTTGAACAGATCGTTAATTAAACAGCTAAGTTTGAGGGACCTGGACAGTAAATTAATGGTATGAAAAAGCAGAAGCAATAAAATGTGAGACACAGAATCTGATTAAGAAGCAATTACAACTGTTGAAAAAATTAAGAACCTTTAGAAGACCTGGACCAGTGTGGATAACGAAAAAGAGACTGAGGAAAAGACATTAACATCATTAAAGAAACATTTTACCAAGCTTTAAGCTAAGCATATAACTTTATCTGCTCAATGACCTTGAGCTTGCTAGAGGTTATCCAACTCATTCCAGAACTGTCTGTAGTTCTGTGGGGTAAACCAGAGAAATGACCAATCCCTAACAATACTTTTTTATTCTCACTTCTACTAATCAAATGATATTCTACTTTGTTCAGGGAAAATTTCCTTTCTTTATCCTGTTAAGTGATATGGTGAGGTGAGACCTATAAAAGGGCAGGAAGATGTCCCATTAGAATGGAGAACGAACTTCTAAGCAGAAGAGAAGAAACTGATATAAAATAATGGTGACAGATTTAACAAATCAGGCTAATTCATTAAGCCTCATCCTAGGATTATGGTAAATTTGTTAGCTAATATTATTGTGAATTCACTATATGCCACACACTACTCTAAGCATTTTACATGTACTAATTTATTAAAACTTCACAACAATTTTATTGGGGAAAAGTTTATTGTTATGCCCATTGTGCAGATTAAATAGTGCGGCAATGATTGATTAAGTAACTTGCCAAGCGTACTCAGCCAATGATCACAAAACCATTAGCTGAATCTAGGCAGGGTATATCTTTTGAATACTACTCTATCCTACCTCATCAACTAGCAGGAGGTCACATATGACAGAGTTAATTGCGGGCTAAAGAAAATCTTGGCCTCCATCTACCAGGCTTCCTGGTAAACATGCTAATGTTAGATTTTTTGGAGTTCTTATCTAAAAGATGATTTAAGCAGGTGTGCTTGGTCTGTCTATACTGATTATGGTAAATAAATCTTAAACTTATATAATTATATAATTATGGGAATATAGCTGGCTGGAGAATGGAATGAGTCTTATGCTATCATTGCCCAGCAATGACTACCCACATTATAAAAACTAAGCAGCTTAAAATCTGAATGACTTGCTCTGAGTTGACATACATACCACGCATTGTTAGTGCTTGCTTGCTACTCTCAGTATGGAAAGGGGATGATTAGGATGCTGTTTTGAAGGCTAAAGCCCCTTAAGAAAGAAATATGCATGTGTGTCTGCTTCATGCTTGTGTCTTTTGAATCATTAGTAATTTGGTATTGGGTAAGACCTATGATTTGTATGAGTTTGTTTTGACAATCTTACCTTTTTTATAACTCTAGAAGAGCACTCTGGTGGGTGTTTGGCTTTGAGCGGCTAGAGCCTTGCCCTAAGTTAACCTATTTTTTATACAGAATTCAATGTAACACCTATTTATACTTACACGCATACCTGCAGTATCAACAATTCCTAAGCTTCCTTCTAAGAGTCATAAGTCCAGTTCAGGTCTTTAGTTTGGCAGAATGGGAAATACAAATTTTGGGCAGGTACAAATTATTTGTTTTAAAAAAGCCAATGTTATTGTTTATTTATCTTCACTATTAACTTGTTTACTTTTCATAGTCATCTTATAAGATTAGTAACCTTATTATTGCTGTTTTATAAGTGGAAAAACTTAACATCTGCATCCCAATTATTGTGCTCAGTCTGGCCAGTGCTTCCTTCCCACAGAGGGGCGAGGAAGCTGGTGCAAGGAGTGGGAAGAAGCAGTCACCCCTTCCCTTAGAGGTAATGCCGGTGTCTCCCTCAGATTCTATCTCCTGTGTAGTCAACCCATATGGTTGTATTAGTCTGCTTGGGCTACTATCACAGAATACTGCAGACTATGTGGCTTAAGATCTATTTATCAGAATTTAGAGACTAGAAGCCTAACACTGAGGTCGAGCAGGTTTTGGCTGGTAGATGGACAGATGGACATCTTTTCACTGTGTCCTCTAATGACCTCTTCCCTGCATGTGGAGCCAGAGCAAGCTCCCTGGTGTCTCTTCTTATAAGGACCCTAATCCTATCAGATTAGACCTGCCCTTATAACCTCATGTAACCCCAAGTATCTCCTTAAAAGCTCTCTCTTCAAACATAGTCACATTGGGGGTTAGAGCTTTGACATAAACCTCTTGGGAGGATATGATTCTGTCTGTAACAGTGGTTCCTTTATCTTTCTGTCCATCCACTCTTCCTTTTCCAATTGCCTCAAACCTTTTGAAAACCTTTATCTTCTTTGCCTTGATTTCAGCCTCATGGTACTCACAGAGGTGAGAAATAATTTTGCCACTCTTCCTGCTGAGAACAGAGGAATCAGACTTGCTTCTGACTGAGCTCCCTGCCGTCTCGCCTTCTGTCTCTGCCTCCCCGGTATATTTTTCACATGGCCACCATTATTTTCCTAAAAATGAATTGGATGCTCTTAGTTAGCTAGACAACAATATCAAAATTCTTAAGCATGGTTTCACAGTCTTGCCCAATCCACTTTCCTTGCCTCATCAGCCTGTGTTTCAGTCTAGATTTAACTCCACTGGCTGATCTGTTGCTTCCTGCCATTCAGTGCTTTGCACCTGCCTCTGCTATGACACTTAGATCTTTCCCTTTTGTATGCTACTAGTTGTATATATCACTTTTATAAGATTATAAACCTCAGTAGGTAAAATCACTATTTATTTATCCCTGTGTACTTATCTTGACAGGGGTATGTAGAGTCTCAATCTTAAATTTTAAATTATATGATTACTTATTTAATAAGTATTTATTTGATGCCTATTCTATACCAAATGTTCTGCTTCAAGCTGAAAGCTAAAAAAAGAAAAATTCTATTAAACTGTTTTTCAGTAGGAAATGGTCTTTTAGTTTAGGCAACAACTTACAGGGTAGAAACAAATATTCAAAGGTTTTGGAATCCCTAGTTGAGGTTTCAAAGAATGCTATTAGTTCTCTTTTGTATCCATTAGGATTAGGCTTAGTTGAATGTAACTACATCATAATAGAGTAGTTTACAGTACCTTCCTCATACACATGAAAAATAAGTCCAGAAGTAAAAAGGTCACAGCACGGATGCAAGGGAGGGGTCCAAGAGTGTTAGAGACCCACATCACTTAGATGTTACCCTGCTTCCATGGTGCTCCAGACGCCACATCTGCTTTCCTTGCTGTCAAGCATCTGTCTTGCAAAACAAAATGTCCATTTAAATCTCACTGGCCAGCATAATCATATGGCCAGACCTACATGTAAAGTAAGTATGAGAAATATAATCTTTTAGCCAAACACATTGCCACGCTGAATAAAATCAGATGCTTTATTAAAAGAGAAAGAATGAATGGATATGTGGGTGTTGTTTTTGTTTGTTTGTTTTTTTGTTTGTTTGTTTTTGAGATGGAGTCTCACTCTGTAGCCCAGGCTGGAGTGCAGTGGTGGGATCTCAGCTTACTGCACCGTCTGCCTCCTGGGTTCAAGCAATTCTTGTGTCTCAGCCTCCCAAGTAGCTGGGACTACAGGCAAGTGCCACCATGCCCAGCCAATATTCAGGTTTTGATAGAAGTACATGTAAAGTTCTTTAACCAAAGTAAGCAAATCTGTAAATCTGAAATGAAATGGGATTGAAAAATGAGTTTTTAGATATAACTGAGCTGAACTTGAACTGTTTACATTCTATTACATTGCAGCTTAAATAATCAGTCTGAAAATTTAAAAAAAAAAACACAAGCAAAAATCATTGTCAGTTAAAATTTAAAGTTGAATTGGCCAGTGGGCCAAATACATAACTCTCTCTTCTTCATCTATTCTCTCCTGTCATCCAATTTACTCACCCACATTATTATCCATTTACTTTTATGTCCTAAGGACTATTTTCCCAAGAACTCTCCTACACAGCCCCTTTTCTTGGCATCTATTGCCTCTTATCACCCTTGAAGGGCTTAAATGTATGCCTAAGTAGCTTTCCCAGGCAGAGTTGGGATGAGTAAGATTTATTTGCTGAAAAGCCATGAAATTAATTATTCTCCTCTTTGGGGAAGGACTTGAAATAGTCTTCCTAGAAAAATAGCACAGTAAGAGTTACAGGGTTGGTAAAAAGGAACAGAAGAGCAGAGCAAGCAACTGACTGCAAACTCCTACACTGGCAAGTGCTATCTTGAGATAAAAGAACAAAAGACTTCCAAATGGGAAAAATATAACTGCAATTATAGCCCATTTCATTTTCATTCTGTACTGCCAGAAAAACCAGTGTTGTTTTTCCTAAAAATGTGTCCAGAAAAATATGATAAATATGTATGTACAGTATTGCAATACAAATGATTTGAATGTTATCTAAGAAAAAGTGGGAAATAATAGGCTGCTTTTCGAAAAGCTAAATTCTATGTGATTATAATGAGTGCATTTAGGAGATGATTATCCAACATAATCCATCCTCTTTGTCTCTTAATGCTAGTGTTTCCACTAAACATGTTCAAAATGAAAAATCAAAATATCTTTTCATCCTATTGATAATTCTAAACTATACGCAACTAAATTTTCCTCTTAATAGTAGCTCTAATACAAAAAAGTTGAAATAATTTTTAAGACTTTTTACAGAGCACAGAAGATTAAACATGTTTATTTCAACACCTCTTAAAACTGATTTAAATTATAGCAAATAAAAATTTAAAAATATTAAAAATGCATGGTGGATGAGAGGAAATACCAGTAGATGAGAAATGTCACCATATCTTTGGAAGATACAAGGTGAATTGATGAGTGACAACTTACTTTGTAGGACACGGAAAGGTGAAATCCAAATGCCTACAGAGGGAAATATCAACAAGTTCAAGATTGGAGGGATCTGGTATCACAGATAGAAGTAACAGAAGAATAGGTAATGAGCCTATTTAGGAGTAATTAGATCCCAGATACCCTTTCACACTGTACTTCTATAACCTTCCTTTACTGCAGCAGAAAATTGAAGATTTACTCCCTGGAGAAATTACATGAGAAAGTCTCTCTGTGCAGAGGTGAATGACAGGCTGGCCAGCCCTAGAAATGGAGAAAGTACCTGGGAATATCCTGTGGACAAGTGGGAGAAAGTTAACACACAACTCACTTCCCTAAAGTTGGTCCTAAGTTTGGGCAGCAGGCCTCATCCCCAGTAGAATTATTTCCAGGAGAGACTGACTAGCTAAAGAGAGAGGACTGTCATTTGCAGAACTGCTCATTAAACAGATGGACTTGGTTTTATTTCCCTATGTGAAGCCAACCAGTTGACAAAAACCCTTCCACACACATAGTTTCCAATGAGCTTTTTAAGGTCTCCTTCTCAAACATTAAAGGCTAGCCAAGAGCGCCAGGATGATTAAGAAATCCGCCACATAAAAAATGAAAGAAAAACACAATAAAATAGAGGAAAAATTCAAAAGAATACAGAAGGAAAGAGGGATGGGGGGAAATATACATATATATACACAAATGCATATATATATATGTGTGTTTGTATATAGTATTATGCATAATTTTTAAGAATTGTTTCTTTTTCTCTGCACTCTTTGTTTGCATCTTTTCAGATGTCTTCTTCCCTACTTCGCCATGAATATATTAATTATTTTTTAAAGTTTTATTCTCCTTTGTCCAAAAATGGAATTGATAGAGTACCTGATGCATGTGACTACACTGAGAGGGCTTTGGCTGCTCAATAGAAAATTTGAGAAGTATTAGTAGTAGTTACACCGAAAGTTAAGCAAACAAAAGAGAAGGTGACTGTTAACTCCAAGAAAAACAAGTTGTAAAGGAAAGGAAACAAAATAATACCACACAGTGTGGCTTAGCTATGAAACTTGCTTACTTAATCACAATGATGTAGACATTGAATATCGATATAATAAGAAATTGTGGTATAATGGAACATTATGAGAAAAGGGTATATGTATGTGTGTACTAAATTTGAATCCACTTTACCAAGCAGAAAGTACATAATAAAAAAATGCAAGGAATAGTATTATAAACATATTATCTAGAAATGTAGAGGCAAATAAAACAAAAAGTTAAACATTTTAAGGTATGGTAAACTTGGGAGAAAGAGGAGTGGGCAAATTGCCATTTTCTTTCAAGACTTTTGTACTGTTTGGTCTTTTTAAACATATATATATGTATCAATTTAATATAATAAAGTATTCATTTTAATTTTGCTTCTATTTATCTATTACATGACTTGACTTATCATAGATAATTTTATTTCAGTTGCAAGATCTCCTCCTCATAAAGTTTCATCCATAAAAATTATTTCCGACCAGAAAATATCAATAATTTCTATTTTTATTAATCACGTTTAATGTTAAGTACCCCACAGCATCTTTACTAGTTATTGAGCTCACATAAGAGATGAAAAATTGATTTATCATTAAATTTGTATTTATTTGATATGTGATTAATAATTAAAGATAAAATTAAATTGCCAGCCACAGTTGTAAGTCCTTTTTATACATTAAGTGCTATGCATATAGTTTACATACATCAATTTGCTTAATATATGAGGCATGCACATCATTTTGGAATAGATTTGGCTGCAAGTGAGAGAAAGCCTAAATAGCAGTGCCTTAAACAAGAGGGCAATTCATTCTCACATATAAGAAATGTGTGGGCCCGGTGTAGTGGTTCATGCCTGTAATCACAGAACTTTGGGAGGCTGAGGCAGTCAGACAGCTTGAGCTCAAGTGTTGAAGACTATCCTGGGCAACAGGGTGACACCCCGTCTCTACAAAAAATACAAAAATTAGCCAGGTGTGGTGGTGCGTGCCTGTAGTCCCAGCTACTTGGGAAGCTGAAATGGGAGGATGGCTTGAGCCTGGGAGGAGGAGGTTGCAGTGATGAGAAATCACACCACTGCCCTCCAGCCTGGGTAACAGGGCCAGACCATATTTCAAAAAAAGAAAAAAAAAAGAAAAAGGAAATGTCTGGGGTGGGCACAGTGGCTCATGCCTGTAATTCCAGCACTTTGGGAGGCCGAGGCTGGAGGATCACTTGAGGCCAGGACTTCGAGACCAGCCTGGGGCAACATAGAGAGACCTGATCTCTACAAAAAAAAAAAAAAAAAAATTAGGCCAGTGTGATGGCATATGCCTGTAGTTCTAGCTACTCTACTCATGAGGCTGTCAGGAGGATCACTTGAGCCCATGAGGTGGAAGTTGCAGTAAGCTATGCTGTGTCACTGCACTCCAGCCTGGGTGGCAGAGTAAGACTCTGCCTCAAAACAAGCAAATAAAAAATAACAAAACAAAACAAAAAAACTAAAAAGACACATAATTACCATTATTAAATCAGCTGATTCTATCATTCAAAACTGGACACTGTCTCTAAAAAAGAGAAGGAAGAAGAGGGAAGAAGAAGGAGGGGGAGGAGGAGGAGGAAGAAGAGGAGGAGGGAAAGGGAGAGGGGGAGGAGGAAGAGGAGGGGCAGGAAGAAGAAGAAGAAAGAGAAAAGAAGAAGGAGGAGGAGGAAGAAGGGAAGGAAGAGGAGGAAGAAGGGAAGAAGGAGGAGGAGAAGGAGAGAAGAAAGAAGAAAGAAGGAGAAGAAGAGGAGGAAGAGAGTGAGGAGGAGGAGGAGGAGGAGGAAGGGGAGGAAATGTGTCTGAAGATAACAGGGCAAGGGGCTGGTGAAAGGTTCTGCTTCAAAAAGCCTTCAAGAACCCAAGGTCCTCCCAGCTCTTTGCTCTGTCATGCCCAGAGTATGACCCTTATTTTTATGGTTTAAGATGAACACAGACAACCTCTGGGCTACAGAATAGAAAAATGGATGAAGAAGAGAAGCAAAAGGTGAACTTCATCTTTTACTTAAGGAAGGCTAACCAAAACTGTCATAGGCTGCTCTAGTTTAGTTTCCTTTGGCTATGTTCAAACTACTCTTGGTAACTTTTTACAAAGAAATAGAACACTTTAGTTCTAAATGTTTCCAATATTTTAAATAATAGTGTACTGTTACTTAAATATATATATTTAATATACAATATATATTTAATATATTATTGTATATGTTAGTGCTCTGATATTTTATTTATTTCTATATTTCTAACTATCAGTAAGGGTTTTTATGGTTTTTAAAAATATTTTCAAAGGTCATTGAACAATTGTAATCTCCCTTATTAATTATTAAGACAACCTTGCATGTTCCTACTTACATGGCTATTATGATATGTGAGTACTGATAATCAGAAATTGTGGTATACTGGAATATATATGTATATATGATATGATATATCATGTGCAATGTGAAGATTGTCTTTACAAGAGTAAATAGGCAATGGCAAATGGCTTGTATAATTGTCTAAGGGTTCTGAAAAGAAAAAAGGAGAAAAACTGAATAATGAGAAATGAAGATGTTCAGGACAGAGGCAGGTAGTTATGGGAAAAAGAACAAAGTGTGATGATTTTGGTTTTGCAGTTTAATGCACATTACAGATTATCCCCTACAGAAGTGACTGAAACCATCAGGTTAACAGAATGACTTGACCAGTAGATGTCAGCCAGACTCTATCCTTAGCCACCCTACTGCTCCTACAATGAGATCACGACCTGAGAGTAACCATACTGGCAGAGATGGATGAGTTTTATAGGCCTAAAAGCTCATGCTTTTTGGCCTATTACATTTAGCTGGACTATTCAATGTCCAATATCTCATCAAGGCATTTAGTCATCCAACTATTTAATGTTCAACCTGCCAGCAAAATAATCCAGTGTTGATCTTCTACTATGGTAACATTCTCTGAGGAAATCGAAGCCACTTACTATTAGCTGTAGATGTTTTATAGATGACCTATATCCACAGAAAGTCCCTTTATTCTTAGTTTTTATAATGAATGGGTGTTAAATTTTGTCCAATGCTTTTTCTTCATCTATTGTGATTGTATGTGTTTTCTTAGTCTGTGAATATGGTAAAATATATTGATTGGTTTTCAATTGTTAAACCATCCTTGCATCCCAGGAATAAACATCACTTGGTAATGATGCAACTTGTTAATATTTTTAAAATATTTGTGCCACCTATATTTGTGAAGAATATAGGTTTGTGGTTTTCTTTTCTTATGTTGTCTTTGGTTTTGGTGTCAGGATTATGTCAGTCACATTAAATAAGTTGAGAAGTGTTCTCTTTATCCTGTGAATAAGTTTTGTGGTATTTTTTTTTTAATGTTTACAAGAATTCAGCAATAATGTCATTTGGGCCTGGAATTTTCTTTGTGGGAAGGATTTCAGTTACAAACTTCTATAGTAGAGACCTATCGAGATTTTTTTTTTCCCTAGGGTCAATTTTGTTAGTCTTTCAAGAAATGTGTCCACTTTATCTAGGTGATCAATTCATTGACATAAAATTTTTTATAACATTATTTTATTATCCTCTTAATGTAGGATCTTAGTGCTCCCCCTCTTTCCTTTCTAATATTGACAATTTATATCTTTTTTCCTTTTTCTTCATCAGTCTAGCTACAGGGTTAACAATTTTCTTGACAGTCTATTTGTAATATTCATCCATTTTCTGTGTAAGTTATTTCTGATTCTATATTCATTATTTTCTTTTTTCTGCTCACATTGATTTTAATTCTTTTTTAGCTTCTTAAATTGGAAGTTTTGGTAACTAATCATTTTTAATATATGCGATGAGTTATAAATTTTCCTCTAAGTGTTGATTTAACCATATTTCACACATTTTGCTAGACTTGATATATCGTGTTTCATTTTCAGCCAGTTCAAAATATTTTATACTTTCCATAGATTTTTTTCTCTAATCCATGGTTTATTGAGCAAAATCTGGCTTAATTTTCTAATACATGGTGATTTTTAGATATCTTTCTGTTATTAATTTCTCACAATTCCCTTGTGGTCAGGGAACATGTTCTGTATGATTCAACTCTTTTCAATTTATTGAAACTTGTTAATGGCATAGCTTGGAGCACATTTGACCAATGTTCTACATGTACTTGAGAAAAAGAGTGACGCGCTGTTGTTGAGTGAAGTTTCTATTAATATCAGTTAGATCAGATTGGTAGATAATTTTTTTAAGACTTTTTATTCTTACTCATTTTCTGCTTTAGTCATTCTACAAATTATTGGGAGAGAAATATGAACATAATTGCAGATTTTTTTGTTTCTCCTTTCTGGTGTATCATTTATGCTTCATGCACTGTGAAATTGTTGTTATATGCATAGACACTTAGCATCGTCGTGTTCTTGTTTTCTCAATCCACTTGTTAGGAAATATTTCTATCTCTGTTACTATTTCTTTTTATGAAATATGATAGTAATATGGTTCTTTGGTTTTCTTATAATTGTTTCCATGGGATATATTTTTTCATCTTTTTAATACATCTTTTAGATTTAAAATGTATCTTCTGTAGACAGTGTGTGTTTACGTGTGTGTGTCTGTGTGTGTATGTATGTGTATATGTGTAAATAGCTGGGCCTTGCTTTTTTATCCAGTTTGACCATCTGGCTTTTTATTGGAGTGTTTGCCATTTATATTTAATTTAATCACCAATAGAATCGAATTTACATCTGCTATCTAATGCAAAATCACTAAATAAAATAGCTAAAGATTAAGCTATAACAATAAAAATCTGATTGCATCTATCCTAAAAATGTAACATTTAACTAGGAGAATACCTGTAAATGATTTTAAAATCATTTCAATGAGCTGCTTAAGAAAAAAAAGAGCTAAAAAGTTTATAATTTATTTTGAAAAATTACATATGTTTGAAATTTAAAATAACAATAAAATTTATCTCTTTTAAACATACTATTAACCCCACAATTACTGGAAAAAGTATAAAACTATATCCATATCAATTTTAAAAGCATCAACTTTTATAGTTTATAGCTTTTTTATAGTTTCATCATATGAGAAAACAAGAACATGACAATGCTAAGTGTCTATGCATATAACATATTGTAGTTTCATCTGTATCCTTAGACACTATGGTATGTCATTTTGCATAGTTCAAATGTATATGAATGAAATTATACTGCAACAAGATTTTTCATGAATTACACTAATGATATTCATTCATGTTGATTTATGTAGTTATAGAGTATTTATTTTCCTATCTGTATTAATATGACAAAACATATATATCCTTTTTACTGTGTATAGACATTCTGACTGTTAGTCATTTTTCTATTATAAGTAAATGACTAACTACTAATACAAATCCAGGAGATGCTTATCATATAGAATACAATGTGAAGAGTATCTCACTGAAGTTGAATGGTACATGGATTCTTACTAGCAATACTAACAGAAAAAATTTTTTTATATGTATCTCTTGCTGAGTTTGTGCAAAAGCTTTTCTGGGATATATCTAGAAGTAGAGCTGCTACAATAAACAGTATATGAATTTTCAAGGATACTTTGACATCACTTCACTGTTTGCCAAAGTGGTTACACCAATTTACACTCCCATTAATAGTACTTGAGTTTCCATTACTCTACAATTGGAATGTGTAAAATGGTGAAGTGGTATTAAATTGTGGTTTTAGTTTGCATTTCCTAACTATGAATGAGGTTGTTCATCTTTTACTGTTTATTGCCCATTTGTGTTTCTTCTATTTTTTTGTCCAAGCCTTTGGCTCATTTTTGTATTGGCTTGTTTATCTTTTTCCTATTTATGTTTTTATATATTATAGGTTCTATTTATTTATTATATGTGTTGGAAATTACGTCTACCTATATGTGGCCCATATTTTCATTATATGGTATCTTTTCATGAACAGATAGTTTAATTTTAATGTATTTTTAAACGTTAATCATCAGCTAGTCTTCTAGAGGTTGTCCTTCTGTGACTTAAGAAACCCATCTGCACCCCAGGGTCCTAAAGAATGTCTTCCTATATTTTCTTCTAAAAGTTTAATAGTTGTGCCTTCATTAAGTCTTTGATGAATGTGGAATTTATTTTTGTATATGGTGTGAGCTAAGGATCTAATTTTATTATCTCCCATATTACAACCAATTTTTCCATCACTAGCCGTGTCACAAAGGAAGTATTCATATGTGTGTGTGTTTCTTCCTGCTATTGCTGTGTCACCCCATGGTAGAAGGCAAAGGAGCAAGACAGCAAGACAGAGCAAGAGAATGAGAGGGGACCAAACCCATCCTTTTCTCAGGAACTCCACTCCCAGGATAACAAATGCATTCCCTTGACAGCGGCATTAATCCATCCATGAAAGCAGAGACCTCACAATCTAATCACTTCCTAAAGGTTCCACCTCTCAGTTCTGTTGCACTGGGGATTAAGTTTCCAACGCATATACTTAGGGGTGTAGCAGGACGAGTCACAGACAAGAACCCCTCAGACACTGAGTTGTAGAAGGAAGGGCTTTATTCAGCTGGGAGCATTGGCGGACTCAAGTCACCAAAAACCGAGCTCCCTGAGTGAGCAATTCCTGTCCCTTTTAAGGGCTTACAACTCTAAGGGGTTCCACGTGAGAGAGTTGTGATCGATTGAGCAAGCACGGGGTACGTGACCATGACCAGGGGCTGCATGTACCAGTAATCAGAATGGAACAGAACAGGAGAGGGATTTTCGTGATGCTTTTCCATACAATGTCTGAAATCTATAGATAACACAAGCAGGTAAGTCAGGGGTTGATTTTTAACTACCAGGCCCAGTGTGCAGTGCTGGGCTACCTGCCTGTGGATTTCATTTCTGCCTTTTAGTTTTTACTTCTTTTTTCTTTGGAGGCAGAAATTGGGCATAAGACAATATGAGGGGTGGTCTCCTCCCTTAGGGGGACACATCAAAACCATAGGAAGTCACTTCCATTTATGTATGTATGTTCTATTCTGTTCTATATGCCATTTTCTATCCCTAGCCCAAAATAAATTATAAGAATATGTTATTGCTAATAAATATGATTTGGAGAATGTGGTATAGGTGTGTAGCAACAAAGGGCTTTTTACAACATAGCAATAAAGGGCTTTTTACAACATAGCAATAAAAGGCTTTTTAGAACTGTATCCCAGAATTGAACTTATCTTTTCTGTCACAGTTCTAAACAAGCACAGGTCTTTCTATATTGGATTGGGGTCTGCCCTTGTAAAACTTATAGCGCCAAGTTGCAGAGGAGAATGTCTGGCTCATGTTAGCAGCTTGCTCTCAAAAAGAAGTAAAAGGCAGGAGAATTCCCAATTTCTCTTTTCAGACTTGCTAACTGGAATTCACTCCTACTTCCATAGGAAGAGTAAATAAGGAGGGTAGTAAATAAGGAGGGTATAATAACGTTGTTATTATAATAGAACTTCTTCCAAATGGCAATTCAGCCTCAGGGAAAGAAATTTCCCACATTTTTTCAGGGTTCCCAGTTCTAATTGCTATATCTGGTTAAATTTCTTCCCCATTAATGAATGAAAAAGCACAGGTGGGAAATTTGAATGAAGAACACATGACTTTAAGATCACAATAGGATACCTTTGCCAAGGCAGTTAATCTATTCAGTAACTCCCTGTTACCTGGACTTAGTTAGTCTTTTACCATCATGTTCCAGAGTTAGGTTGAGGATTTGGCCTCTGAAGAAATACAATCTTCATTAAACACTCAAAAATAAACTCAAGTTTTAAGGATGCAAAATATATTATTAACATATTGTTAAAGAAAACCAGAGCTGGACAGTAGTTAAAGTGGTAAAAACAAATTGTATTTAGGAACTATTAGGATAGGATAAAAGACCTAGGTAAAGAACTGGGCTCAACTCTAAGCAAAACATGGACAAGTGAGGATTTATAACTGAGGAACAGAGTGACGGTCAGTGGATGGAAAATTACTGAGAGGAAACATCAGGGGTGGTAGTGGTAGGGATTCTAGTTATCTGGACCTAATGAGATTTTTGCTGAAGTCAAGCCAGGGTGATCAGATATTGCCTGGGGGATGGTGGAAATTGAGGACTTTGATCTGATTCCTAGGGTGATCAGATAAGGGCATGAAGGGGATTCTTCCTAAACTGATGTAACTGGATTCTTGCTATAATTGGATGATGCAGGACTGATAAGGATAATGCCAAGGTTGAGGTCTAGTGGGCTTAGAGGAGCCTGACTAGAGTTTTGTTAATATTTTATGCATCGACGTATCCCTCCATCAATTACAATTAAGATGTTGAAAAACTTCATCTTAACGAAGTCAATACTGTGAAAAACTTCATCTTAATTATTAACAATACTGTGAAAAACTAATATAATGTGGCCCCTAATAAGATGTACTGAGAAGGATATAACATTATTTCAGTGCCATTCCTGCCAAAATACCCACAAGCTAAATCTAATCGTGAGAAAACAAGAAAATAACACATATTTTTATTTTATAAAATAACAGGCCTGTACTTTCAAAGAAGTCAAGGTCAAGAGAAAAAAAAAAAGGCTGAGGGGCTGTTCCAAGTTAAAAAGACTAAAGAGACATGAAAACAAAATATAATGCAAGATCCTGGATTGGGTACTGGACTGGGGAATAAATAGCTATAAAAATGTCACTGAAACGATTCATCAAATTGGAATGTGGACAGTGGATTGGACTGTATACTGTATCACTGTATTACATTTCCTGATTTTGATGACTATACTGAAGTTATTTAAAGGAATTCCCTTGTTTGGGGGACATATACACTGGAGAATTTAATGTAAAACAGCACTATGTCTCCAACTTCCAAATGTTTTGGAATAAATAGAAATTGTGTGCATACATGAGGAAAGAGGGAAGAGGGAGGGGAGGGGAGAGGAAGGGTAGGGAACGGAAAGGAGAAGAAAGGAGAGGAACAGATGGTGTAAACATATAACCAATTGGTAAATGTGGACAAAGGTCATATTTGAGTTACTTGTAATTTTTTATTAGGACAAAAGGGTAACAAAATCATTTAACAAAAGGTACCATGAAAACTTCTTAAAGAGTTATAGGGCTGTAGTTGGTAGGATGTGACAAATGTCATTAAGAACAGCTATGGTTCTGTTTCTGTGAACTTAACTGTTCATGAATTAAAAGGTTCTGAATGGCAGACTCAATTTATAATAAAAATTAACACTCAATTTATAATAAAAACAAAAGCAATCATTCTTTATTAAGGCTCTATTTTGTGCCCAGCACTATACTAAGAATTTTATACACATTGTGTTTAATTTAAACAACAATCCTATAACATTGAACTATAACAGCGCTCATCATACAGATGAAGATACTGAAATGATGAGAGGTTAAGCAATCTGCATAAAGCCATACAGCTAGTGGTGGAGATGTCAGGATTTGATCTCGAGACTATATCACCCTAAAATACATCCTGTTAAACACTACATTATACTCATTTCCAAATATAGTATACATGTTTGGAAGATCAGTCCATTAATTACTTGAAGTTGGTGCACTGAGGTTATGGGTTTTGTTTTCCAACAGCAAGACATAGTACTTTTGTTTTTCTCTTTAGCAGAGGATCTGCTCAAGCTTTTCTAAAACACTGTGGTCTTTGGCTCACACCATCTTAATAAAACCCAGGTGTATTTAGCCAGATTATATGACACATGTTCAGGTTCATGTTTGATTTCAAATTAAGCATCTAGATGATTTATGGTAAAGAGTTTACCTCCTTCTTTCCCGTGGGGATTCTAATTCTAATCTTCAGCCTGCTCTTCTAACACTTCCAGCACTTAAGAGTTTTCCCACTTAAACCCTTCGTTATTTCTATAATCACAAGAGACTTTTACCTAGCCTAGCACCTGTTATTATTTCCTTATTTTTTTTTCTTTTAGAAAAGGGAATGTGACTACACCATATTTTACCAAATTCCTAGGGAAAAGCATTGCTTTTTTGTTTCCCTAAATGTATTTGATTACACCAGTATGTAACTATAATAACGGAGATCATTTAAGCAGTATAAAATTTTAAGTCATTTCCATTTTAAATGTTGAAATATGTAACTACAGGAAATTTATTCTCTACACTTCTCACATTTTGAAGTAAGGTATAAAGGCAAAGACAGTTACATTTTGGGGACAGATAACTTGAATTCTAGTATGATTGATGAATCAGATTACAAAAAAATCTAAACATACTGTAGTTTTCATCACCATGATAAACTGAAAACCAAACCTACATGAAAGTTCAAAAACACTTCATAACTGATTTTATTCATTCTATTATTTCTACAGTTCTTGATTAGTCTAACACCAGAGTCACTATTTCCACAATTGTGTAAGACAAGCTTTTGGGCTGACTAAAATTAGGAAGCTGAGAAAAGTCTCCAGCCAAAGGCTGTTTTCCATTGACTTTATTTTACTGCAGTTTTTTGTACTTGAAAAACCAACAAAGAGAAAATCCTCTTTCATGAGATTTCCAGATTTTTTCCAGATAAAAAATTCAGTAAAATACGTAAACATGGGCATTGTTACTAAACTCTGAGTTGTGGGGTGTCATTTTTATTCACTATATATGGTCTAACAATTTCAGAGAAAGTGCCAGCCAGCAGGTAAAATTGTTTCCAATGCGTAATGTAAATGGGAACACGGTTTTACTAGAATATTTGCCAATATGTTATATTATTGAGAGGCCTGAGTCTATCTGCCTTAAGCTAAGTTTCTTTCCCTAATAAGAGGGATTCAAAGATGAGCAGGCCAGCCATTAACTCACTTATGCCTTTTTTGTGTGTGTGTGAAAAGTCACAAAAAGTTTGCAAATTTTTTTTTGTTAAAAGTCAGGCCTTGGCGATGACCTTGAGCAGTAGGATACATATAACTCCTACAAGCTTAGCATTCCAATAATGGAACACTAGGCATAAATAGGTTAATAAGCTTTGGATTAGTCACTGGTGTTTTTTGCTTGTGCCACAGCTAAATTTTGCTGTAATTGGGGACTTAGACAAGACCTTAAAGATAAGCAAATCCATAATTTTCAGTTTATGTTTGAAAAACTGAGGCTCAGATATATTGACCTGTACATAAGAAACTGGGTGTCAAATTAGAACATAGAATGCTTATTTCCTGATTTAGGACATGTTTTGTGTTGTTTATTTGTTTATGGACCCACAAATGCAATTGCTTTTGAAATTTTAACTAATTTTCTCCCTGTGGAAATGTGAGATGCCTACAGGAACTGCCAGGATCACATCCTCCATGCCTCTACTCAACAAGAATAACCCCGAAGCAGGCAAAATGGACAAGTACCATATCAACAATGAAATACCCATTGATTATGCACTGACGGTTTTAATTGTTGATGATCATGTTTGTATTCTACATCAGAAGCTTGATCCGTTCGTAGATAATTAGGACCAGGAGAACAATCTGAGCAATGAACCAATTCACACATGTACCATCAGTAGAGCCTCCACATTTACCCCCCTCTTGATGTCCTCCATGTAGGGATGTTAGTCACTAGTACAAGAGAGGTAACCTGGGTGCTCAATTACATGATTTATGAATTACACCGATCTGAGCAGAGACAGCAGGTGAAGCAACTTGGGTGTAGTTCCAAGATATATATTCTAGTGAATAGACTTGCATCAGCCTTTTTTTTCTGCTCACAAACCTGTCCCTCACTTCTCCACACATCTTCCCACAACACTAACTCCATTGTTAAGTGCTTTATATTACTTACTCCTTTATATGCTCACTTGAGTTTTATCAAAATACAATAAGGTAGGTATTATGTTTTCCATTTTACAATGGAAAAAAACTGAGTCATTAAGTGGTTAAGTAATTTCTTATAGTCTTCTTTCTTGTTCATTGTGAAACTAACAGTTCAAAGTCCTAGTGTCTAATCATTATCATCAGGCCTTATATCTTCAAATGTGATTTTTAAAGTTTCAGGAATGGAAATACAGTAATCACTTTAGGATTAAACATACTTATGGTTAGGATAATCTCTAATTAAAGTATTGACTTTGAAGTGTAATGCTCATGGTATTTTAATTTTAAGATTTGGAAACAAAAATATGAAAGAAATAAGCTACAATGTTCCATAAAAAGATTAAACTAGTTGTTACCTTCTAATTTAATTAAAGAGTACATTGGCACTACAAAATAACTAGATCAGGTAGTAATTCATCAAGAATTTCTATACGGGTAATAATACCAAAAAAGCTGTATAGATTTTTTTTGCAACTTGTTTTCATTTATCCTAAACCAGACTGTACATTAGTATTGGGAAATCTTTAGAACTCTAGTAGGTTATTTGTTTGCCCTAATAACTAAAATTCACTTAATTAAGGGAAAGTGCGTATATGTGTTGGGAAGGGAGTGAAAGTAACATGCATTTTATGTGTACTAAGAAAACTAAAGAAGTGCTTCTTACATAACTACAACCACACTATTATTTACGATATGGGGAGGAACGAGATAGCAAGAAGGAGGGAAAGAGAAACAGGGTGAGGGAGGGGGAGACAGAAGTGGGAAAATGTTATTATGTACATGTACATCTTAGATCAAAATTACTTTAATATGATAGCAGGGTTCTTTTCCTATCAAAGCAACAGAACACTTTATTTTGAAACAAAGAATCAGTACTTTCTCTTTGTCATAAGAATACCATTCCATTAACTGCCACACTGTCCTGCTCTTGTTCACATTCATGCTTTTGTTTTTGGTGTAACACAAATGGGATTGCATAGTTCAGAGCTGCTAAATTCACTGCTTTTCTTTAAGTCTTCTTTTGGCTGAAGTAAGTTATTTAGTCAGTGATGGCTACCATAATTTTATTGTTTGAGATCTGTAGCCACCTTTATTACTCTTTAAAAGGAGAAGCTCTGTGCAAATGACAAATACCCAATTTAAGAAAATACCGACAACTTTTACCTGTTCATCGAGAAAGTTTACATATACCAATATTCTATCTACAAGTACTTACACATCATCTAGATAGCTTGCAAAATCTTGTTTTAATGAAACACATTTGGAATATGATTTTAATGGAATACATTTACACCTTTATGTCATGGTTTGTGAAATAAAATACAGGTTTGCTGCACTATGTGTGGCTCATCAATAACCTGCAGGCAACCTTGGCTGTTATCAATCACCTGCATGCCTATCTCTCTCATCAACGCTTTCATTTCCTTTGGCTTATTGTAAACCACTTCACATTTCCCAAGATGAAAAGTAAGGGGAAAAAGCTTCCTTACTTTAAGTTTAGAATTGAATCTTTTAATAATAATGTTTTATATGAACATAGTGCTTGTCTCCCAAATATAATCTATACATACAGTAAATAGATCTTCTCCCTGCACTAGTATTATTTTTAAGGCAATATAAAAATGTTGAAAAGGATGGTGTATGTTGGAAAGATCTTGCACAGAAGAGCATAATCTGAGGAAATTGTCATGGGATATTCAAAAACCCAGGAAAATACATTAGCTTCTACTTGAAGAAATCCTTGAATGATTCAGAAATTGCTACATAAAAATAAAGCTCTTCTGTCTTTAAAATTAAAGAATGCTTGTTTCACAAATTGTAATAAACAAGTATATCCTCCTCACTTGTTATTACCTTAATAACAAGTATAATATATAATAACAAGTGTATATCTTAATAACAAGTATAATCTATAATACATTAAAAATGTATTATAGAACAAGTGAATTATAGGTGAAAGAATTGATATAAGTAATCTTTATATTTTTTGCATGCTGAGACTAAATAGACACAGTACTTAAGTTCCCCTTCCTCTAAAGTCACATCATAATATTTGAGTGAAATGTTTGAATGTAGACCAGATCCAAATTCTGTGAAATGAGGATATTTGAATTGATGTTATTCTGCCAGGACATCTTTTCAGCTACTCAACACACCTATGAACTCCAGTAAATAGTAATTAATTGTGACAGGTCACTCTAACTTTGTGATCTGTGTAAAATACCTGTCAAAGATTTAACAGAAACACACTATTTAGTGATTCAAGACCTTGTAACTCAAACACCAGATGCTTTATTCTACACTTTTTATGGCATTTTAGTATGTAGAGCTATGCCAGAGAGAATCCAAAGCATAGACAAAAATTACTACTGCTTTTTAAAAGGTAAACATTTCTTTAAGCCTTAAAAATGTTTCAGGAAAACAATTGAAGACAAAATGCATCAACCCGCTTTAGGGAAGAAAAAAAATTTAGACAGATATGCCCACTTTGACTAATCAGAATGTCATATTCTAATATTAATATCAAAAGTGGATATACTTAAAGTTTATGTTGAATTTGAAATACTTTGTTTCATCATTTACTACTGATCATTTCTTCAATCTGGAGGGCAATAATTTTACATTGTAAACTTTAATTCTAGTTACTTCTTTTTCACTCTGTATATGATCTCCTCATATAATTTCCTAAATTTAAAAAGTTATGTTAAATTTCTATAATGAAGACTATCAAAATGATTAACGTGAAACCAATAATTTCTGAGCCTATTGCACTTTTATATTCTTTCTCTTTCATGCAGATGGTTAATGATGATCTATTAGCATACTCCATTTGTATTCTAGTTTTTTAATTATCCCTTGATGGCTTGAAAAATAATTTAATGCCTTCTGTGAAGTAAAAAAAAAAGAAAATGAAAAAACCCCTTAAAACAATTGAATGCCTGCTGTTGAACATGCTAAATGAGCTAAATAATGGGAAACACATTTACAATATACTTTAATGGTGAGCCTATCCAATTTGTGATTTAAGAGGTCAAACTATTGGTTATTTTTGCATTCTTGGTAATTTAAAGAGAAGCAGACTGGGAACTATGCACTCATAGGCCTTATAAAACTGCCGCAGTGATTTTGACTAATAGACATTTATTGCCAATGTTCTGCTGTTAGAAAAACAGCCTTGTAAGGTTGTAAACTAGTAGGAGAGCTCACAGAACCTTGAAGTGTCCACAGCCACAATTGTGTAAACAAAGCCAAGCCAGAAATGAAGGAATCTTCTGTGTTTGTGAATTTATACAATGTGGATAACCCATTAACAATCCAAGGCTGCTTCATGTGTATGTGTCCACACATATGTGTATATGTTTAACCTTGGTCACCTAAGTCAACAGATAAGATTTAACCGGTAATTTTCTATCTCCTGAACTCTTCCCTTATTTCACATTGTTCTCCATTGATTAATAGAGCTCCCCTTTCCCCCACTTGTATCCTGTGATCCAGTATGGGAAAAACTTGTGATTAATAAGTGCAAAAACTACAATTAATTTTGCTATGCTAAATGAATCTTCAAATAGAGCCAATAGAAGAAATTTCTGTTTTGGTGACATTCCCAGAGAAAATTACATACCAGAAATTATAACTGATGATAAATAGTTCTTAGGTACAAACACATCCCTGTTTGCCCAAAGGCTTTCACTTGAAGAGTGAGAAAGAGACAAGAAACAGAACATTAACTTTCCAACAATTGGGTAAAATTTGTCATTTCTGTTCACATATTCCCATTCCTAGCCTTTATGGGGAAAAATATGATTTGTTAGGACAATATGAACATTCTCAACTCATGCAAATGTTGTAATTGTTTTCATTTCATTCTTTATTAACATTTTAATGTTTAACATATTACACTCTATTTATGAATAGTAAAAGCATTATTTTTCAACATCTTTTATATAATGTACTCAATAAAATCATTTTAATCCCTGCCTAAATCTCAGACACAGATGAAACTATGAAGAATGATAAGAAAACTTTGATAAAGAAAATTATTTGAATTTTTCTCTCCCAGAGTTTAATAGTTTAACAAAGAAAATTTTCTATGCAATTGAAAAACAATGTTGTTAATATAACAATCTTTGTTCACAATATATTGGAGAATATAAGGAATGAAATGCTTAAAAAAGAAATAGGATGAGAAAGAATAGGGATAAAAGACTTTATAGATTGTTGAAATAAATACAGATTATCTAAAAATCTATATAGACAGTTAAATTTGGCATAGTATATTTTCAAGTCCATGGACACTACTACTTAAAAGCACTTATTACATACCAAGCTTTATCAGTATTCATGTGATTACATTTACAACAATCCTATGAGTAGGTATTAAAATTATCCCCAGTTGTTGATGTGGAAACTGAAGCACTGAGAGGTCAAGTAACATATCTAAGGTTATTAAAGGTCAGGGGGTCAGTGGGTAGACACCAGCGGCTCTCCACTGGATCTCCAGACCACTCCCTACCTCCCAACACTGCGTCTTAAGATGTACTTTTATCAAAATCCCTGAGACCAAATATTATGAATATATATTTAAATAGGTTTTGAGGGTTTGAAGTTTTCAGGGCTAAAATACATTATTAAGAAATTTAAAGTATGTCCTGTCAGCACATTTTAACCAAGTTGATTGTGACTAAACATTCCTTAGCTGCACTTCTACTCAATTTCAAAAGAATATTTGTTTCCACTAAATTTTAACTTTCTCTACTTCATTTTGTCAATGCTGTATTTTAATTGAAGAAAATGTTTCTGAAAAGTTATATCTTTGGGTACATACCCAAAGTTTTTACCAATTATTTCCTTTCTTTTGCTCTTAAGGGAGTCTATTAATAAGATAAAATCCAGTGTAGTCAATCCAATGGCCTGGGCTCTATATTAACTAGTAAATTGTTTGGCAACAACAGTCTTGCATTAACAACTGACAGAACTGTATTATTAATGAAAATTGAAATGAGAAAATACCTATAAATTCATGCACCAAATATGTTTTAAATATTATGACATTCAATATTGTAATGCCATATAAATGTTTCAACATTGCCTTGTGAAGATAATTTCATTTCATATTTTCATATAACATTTCTGAAAAAATGATATGATTCTGAATTACTAAAGTAATGGTCAATGATAATGCAGCTGCACTACTTGGTTGATTGGCCTAAGGATAAGAGGCCAAAGAGCCTATTCCTAAATAATTTTTAGCACCCTATACACGCCTCTCATATGTATAAAACTTTAAGGATTTATTTAGAGAAGTGTAATATTTGTATCCTGTCAACAAATAATGACAAAGATTATGGAGGCTAAAGCAATTCCATCTTGGATGCTAATCTGCCATGCTGATTTCCAGTTAACCCCAGTTGCAGGAATATCTCTAAGATTTCTATATTATCTATTGTTCTTTGTGTAAGAGTATATGTACTTACCATAAATCTTTCCCTTAGGTCAAAAAAACCTTGATCCTATCCTACTTCAATTGGCCTCTGAATACCTTCTGAATCACATATATACTTTTCCTATAATATAAAAGCCCTAGATTTGCACAGGTAATAGAAGAAGGATCCATCATCTTGTTTCACCGGCCCCTAAGAAACAGACATGGCTTCTATTCATAAGTCCCTATTAAATGTTTCTTTCTAAGAAACTGGGTATGTCAGCCTCCTTCTTTGGTATCTCAGCTTCCTCACACTTTGGGGTAGGTCTGTGTAGACCTTCCCACCACAGAAAAAGGATGAAACAATAATATCAGTGTAAGTTAGGGTTGTTAGCTGCAAGCAATAGAAACCTACTATATGAGGGGAAAAGGAATTTACTGTAAGGAAATTAGGTAGATCCTAGAATCTATATGAAGACCAGAAAATCAGGCTAAGCAAACAAGATGAATTCAAATGAGGCTTTGCAGCAAAAATAATCTAGTCAAAAACACTAAGGTATCCTTACTCTTTGGAAACCCAACCACTGACCACAGACCTAACAGCCACAAATCAAATCTCAACTTTCAGTAGTCTTTCTAGTGCTTATTCAAGTTTCAAACTCTTTAGGAAGAGAGTACCATTGCTGAAGCTATCATTGTGGACTGGCTGCTTCCTTGGTAGGACATAATGATTTCACTTCTGCTGTTTGGGGAGGGGGTGTGTGGAGAGGGGAGGGGTAGGAATATGCCTCCCGCCTCTTATACATTGGGGAATTCCACAATATAAGAATGGTTGGCCCAAGGCTGGGAAACTACTGATTATAAAAAAACAAAAGTCTATAAAACAGTTTTCATAGAAACTATAGCAGATATTTTTTCTGCTCCATTTCATCTTTCCCACATGAAATGTTTATCATCATAATTGCAGGGCGAAGATCAGTGTTCTGTTTGAAGGCACTGAAGCTCCATCTCCATTCTCCAAATTCCCAAGAAGGGAAACATTTAATAAGGGTTGTAAATGAGACAGATCATCAGTGACATATAAAATCAACTACATAAAAAGTAGGTCTGTTTTCTCTACAATTGTAATATTACTATTTTCCAACCAAAATAAGAAATTAAAAACAAAAAAATGCTATAATTATGGCATAGTTCATCTGGTGATTGATTATATTTTATTTTGCCTCCTCTAGAAGACTGGGTCCTGCCGTTTTACCTCTCCCACTAAGTATCCTGTGGTTTTCAATAATACTAGGGGAATTCAAAACTCCACTGAAAGCATCACACATTACTGAGGTAGAAAACTAACAAAGAAATTTGGGACTAAACTTTGACACTAGACAAATTGGACCTGATAGACATCTACAGAAAACTCCACCCATCAACCACAGAATATACATTCTTCCCATCTGCACACAAAACATACTTCAAGATCAACCACATTCCTGGCTAAAAAGTTCAGCTAATACCAATCATACTCTCAGATCACTGTAGAATAAAAATAGAAATCAATACCAAGATCTCCCCAAATCACACAATTAAACAACTTATTCCTGACTGAGTTTTGGGTAAGGAATGAAATTAAGGCAAAAATCAAAAGATTCTTGAAATTAAAGAAAGCAGAGATACAACATACCAAAATCTCTGAGATGTAGTGAAAATGTGCTAAGAGAAAAGTTTATAGTGCTAAATGCTTACCTCAAAAAGTGAGAAATGTCTCAAATTAGCAACCTTGTATCACACTTAGACAAACTAGAAAAACAAGAACAAACTAATCCCAAAGCTAGCAGAATAAAATAAATAAATAATGTTGAAAGAAATTGAGACCCAAAGTCCATATAAAGATAAATTAAACCAGAAGTTACTTCTTTGTAAGGATAAATAAAATAGATAATTCACTAGCTAGATTAACAAAGAAAAAACAGAGAAGATCCAAATAAGCACAACCAGAAAGAAAAAGTAGCATTACAACCATTCCCACAGAAATACAAACGATCCTCAGAGGCTATTATGAACATTTCTATGCACACCAACTGGAAATCTAAAGGAAATGAATAAGTTTCTGGAAACTCAAAGCCTCCAAAGATTGAATCGGGAAGAAATTGGAACCCTGAATAGACCAATATCAAGTTCCAAAATGGAGTCAGTAATAAAAAAACTACCAAACAAAAAGATCCCTGGACCAGATGGATTCACAACCAAATTCTACTAGACATACAAAGAAGAGCTGGTCCCAATTCTATTAAAACCATTTCAAAAAACTGAGCAGAGACTTCTCCCTAACTCATTCTGTGAAGCCAGCATTACCCTGATACCAAAACCTGGCAGAGACACAAAAAAAGAAAATTTCAGGCTGATATCTCTAATTAACATAGACATAAAAATTCTCAGCAAAATTCTAGCAAATTGAATCCAGCAACACACCATAAAGTGAATTCACTATGATTAAGTAGGCTTTATTCCTTGGATACAAAGTTGGCTCAACATATGTGAATCAATAAATGTGATTCACCACATAAACACAATTTAAAACTATATGGTCATATCAATAGATGAGAAAAGCTTTCAATAAAATCCAACATTCCTTCATGAAAAAACCCCTCAACAAGCTAAGCATCAAGGGAACATAACTCAAAATAATAAGAATAATCTATGCTATTACAAATCTATATCCAACATCATACTGAATGAGTAAAAGCTGGAAGCATTCTCATTGAGAACTGGAACAAGACAAGGATGCCCACTCTCATGACTCGTATGCAACATGTACTGGAAGTCTTTGCCAGGGCAATCAGGCAAGAGAAAAAATAAAATGCATCCAAATAGGAAGAGAAGAAGAAAACTCTTTTTACAGATGATATGATTGTATACCTACAAACGCCTACAGAGTCCAGCAAAAGGCTTTTAGAACCAATAAATGATTTTAGTTAAGTTTCAGGATACAAAATAAATATACAAAAATTAGCAGCATTTCTATACAATAGCATTCAATCTGAGGACCAAATCAAAAACACAAACCCATTTATAATATGCACAAACAAAATCAAATATCTAGAAATAAATCTAACAAAGAAGGTAAAAGGGCTCTACAGGGAGAACTACAAAACACTTCTAAAAGAAATAATACATGACATAAATAAATGGAAAAACATTCCGTGCTCAAGGATTAGAAAATCAATATCACTGACATGGCTATATTGCCCCCCAAAATTTATAGATTCAATGCTATGTCTATCAAACCACCAACATCATTTTTAACAGAATTACTGTTCTAAAATTTATATGAAACCAAAAAAGAGCCTGAAAAACCAAAGCATTTATAAGCAAAAAGAGCAAAGCCAGAGGCATCACGTTACCTGACTGTATACTATAAGGCTGCAGTAAACAAAACCAGTACCAAAACATGGTACTAGTACAAAAGCAGACACAAAGACAAAAGGAACAGTGTAGAGAACTGAGAAATAATATCACATACATACAAACACCTGATTTTGACAAAGTCAACAAAAATAAGCAAGGGGGAAATGATTCCCTATTCAATAAATGGTGCTGGGATAACTGGCTAGCCATATACAGTAGAATGAAACTGGAACTCTTTCTCTCACCATTTACAAAAATTAACTCAGGATAGATTAAAGAGTTAAATGTAAGACCCCGAACTATAAAAATCCTGGAAGAAAACTTAGGCAATATCTTTCTGGATATAGGCAAATAATTTATGACTAAGTCTTCGAAAGCTACTGCAGCAAAAACAAAATTTGACTAGTGGGACCTAATTAAACTAAAGAGCTTCTGCACTGCAAAAGAAACTGTCAGCAAAGTAAACATACAACCTCCAGAATGAAAGAAAATGTTTGCCAGATCTATAAGGAACTTAAACAAATCAAAAAGCAAGAAAAAAAAAACACCACACACACATATAAAAAGTGGGCAATTGACATGAACAGACACTTCTCAAAAGAATACATACAAGTGACCAACAAATGTGAAAAAATGCTCAATATCACTAATTATTAGAGAAAAATTATTAGAGAAATGCAAATAAGAACCATAATGAGATACCATCTCACACTAGTCAGAATGATTATTATTAAAGTAAAAAAATAACAGATGCCGGTGAGACTGCAAGAAAAATGTAAGCTTATACACTGCTGATGGGAATATAAATTAGTTCAGCCACTTTGGAGAGGAGTTTGAAAATTTATCAAAGAAAAAGAACTGAAAACAGAACCCTAACCCTAACTCTAACCCTGCCCAGTACCATAATCTGGGCAGCTTATAAATAACATAAATTTATTTTTCACAATTATGGAGGCTAAGAAGTGCATAATCAAGGCACCAGAAGATATGGTGTCCTGTTCCTTGTAGACAGTACCTTCTCATTGCGTCTCCACATAGTCGAAGGGGCAAACAAGCTGCATTGGAACCTCTTTTTTAAGGTCATTATTTCCATAATGAGGACCATTTTCTTATGACCTAGTCACCAACCAAAGGTTGCACTGCTAATGTTATTACATTGGCACTAGGTTTTGACACACAAATTTTGGGGGCACAAATCTTCAGACCACATTATGTGTCAATCAATAGGCAGAGATCAGCAGAATGAATTTTTTGAAAAATATCCAAATGTATACCTCTAGGAGAAACAAGTTGATAAGTAAGATAAAAATAAGTTGAAAGTAAGTTGATGTGAAGAAGACAACATATAAACTATAATCACCTGGAAAGCTAGAAGAGCTATACAAATAGAAATAAAAAGACTTCGAGAATAAAATTATTAATAAAAATAAAAATGGATATTTTATGCTGATAAAAGTGCCAATCCATGAAGAATACATAATTATAAACATATATGTACTTACAGAGCCCAAAAATACATGAAGAGAAATCTGACAAAATTGAAGGAGAAATAAATGATTCCACAAAAATAATTGAAGATTTTAATAGCCCACTTTTAATAATAGATCAAAGAACCAGACTGAAGAATAATAAGATGAAATATCGGAACGACACTAATAATCAAATAGAGCTAACAGACATCTATAGGACAGTCCATCCCCAATTGGGAAAATACACATTCTCCTCAAGTCAACCTGAAACATTCTGCAGGATAAACTATGTTTGGTCATAAATATGTTGCAAAAACTTAAAAAGCTTAATGTTATTTGAATGTTTCAAAGACAATGCAATAAAATTTAAAATCAACGCAACTGACACAGTAAGATGGCAAAATAGGAGTTTCTGGCCCTCATCCCCCAATCAAAACACCTATTTAAAATCATCCATGGATGAAAATACCTTTATGAGAGCTCCAGAATACAGGTGAGAAGGTACAGCATCCTGTTAGAGCACAGAAAGGAGAAAAATGCATTGAAAATAATAATAATAATAATAAAACAAAAACAGTTTCACTTTACCTGCTTCACTCATTTCCCAAATCTGACATGTCATGACACAGAGAGCACCTCAGCCTGCAAGTTGTCCTATGGAGAAAAAGAGAATGAAGTGAGCATCTGACCTCCCTAGTCTTTTGGGGCACACCTGACTAGCTTGCCTATATCGCACAACACACAGAACATTGAGGGAATCAATATGGCTTGATAACCTGGGGACAGCTAAAGACAAAAAGGGACAGTGGTCTTAATAATCAATTTGGGGACCTTGACAGCCATCTTGTAACCCGTGATAACAGTCCCTTCCCCACCTCCCTGGGACCCTAACAACATGCCTGCTGATGCACAGACCTTAGAACTGAGCATACCCACCCACAGAGGCCAGCTGTGAATCCAGAGCTGTCTGTTGACCACTTCAACAGGCACCCAGACTATTTGGTCACACTGACTACACTGACTAGTGAAGGACTTTAGCCAGTCTGTATAGACCGGAAGAGGTAAATTCTTCCTTAAATTAACAGATACCAATGCAGGCTACAGGCATTATAAAGAATCAGGAAAACATGACATCACCAAATAAATAAAAAATAAAAATAAAACTCTAATATATCAACCCTACAGAAAATGAGACCTGTGCAATGCCTGACAATGAATTCAAAATAATTGTGTTGAAGGAGCTCATTATGCTACTAAGAAACAGAGATAGATAGCTAAATAAATCAGGAAAACAATAATCAACAAAATTAGAAGCTCAAAAAAAAAAAACCTACCCAGAATCAAACCATAGAGGTTAAAAAAAAAAAAAGAAAGAAAAACAAGAAAAGAGAAAAAAACAATTAAAAGAACCAAAAAGAAATTCCGGTGCTGAAAATACAATAACTGACCTAAAAAATTAAATAAAGAACTTCAACAGAAGTTCAATCAATCAGAGGAAAGAATCAGTGAACTTGAAGATAGATTGTATAGAATTATCTACTCAAAGTTGCAAAATTAATGAAAAAGAGTCAAGAAAGCCTGTGGGATGTATGGGATATAATCAATAACACCAATATATGCACTATGGCAATGCAGAAGGAGCATACAAACAGAAAGGAGCAAAAAGCTTACGTAAAGAAATTTTGGCTGAAAACTTCTCAGATCTTGGGATGTAAATGGACATTTAGATTCTTGAAGTTTAAATAAATTTTAGATTAAGCCTAAAGAGGTCTACATGGAGACACGTAATTATATTGTCAAAAGTCAAGGGTAAAAAAAATTTGAAATTAGCAAGAGAAAAGCAATTCATTAAGTAAAAGGGAAATTCCATACGGCTATTAGCAGAAATCTCAGCAGAAATCTTTCTGGCCAGAAGATAGTGATTATATATTCAAATTTCTAAAGAGAAATATTTTTCAAACTGCCAACCACAGATGCTATAAGTAGCAAATCTGTTCTTTAAAAATGAAGAATAAAGACTTTCTCAGACAAAGAAATACTGAGGGAATTTGTTACCATAAGACCTAAATTACAAGAAGTGTCAAACAGTTCTTCAAGTTGATATAAAAAGACAATAAACAGCAACACAAAACCATATGGAAATATAAATCTCACTGGTGAAGATACCTATATAGGCAAAAACAGAATAATGTAATAATGTAATGGTGGCAAATATCTTTTTTTAACCCAGGTATAAAATTTAAAAGACAAAAGTAATAAGAATAATTATAACCACAAAAATGTGTCAATGGATTCACAACATAAAAAGAAGTAAAATCTGACATCAATGACATAAAATGTATCAGGGGAATAAAACTAAATTTTCTGTATGCAATTGATGTTAAGTATTTATCAGATTAAAATAGATAGTTATGACAAGAATGTTTTATGTAAGCCTCATGGTAACCACAAAGTGAAAATATATAGTAGATACACAAAAAATGAAGAGAAGAAAATAAAAGCACACAACTGCAGAAATAATCCATTCACAAGGAAAGACTGAGAGGAAGAAAGAAACAACAGAACTACAAGAAAAAAAACAAATCAAAAGCAATGAACAAACAGGCAATAGTAATTCCTTTCTTATCAATAATTACTTTAAATTTAAATGGACTGATCTCCCTCAATCAAATGATGTAGTGGCTGAATAAATAAAACAACAACGTTTAATATTAATGCTACCTACAAGACTCATTTTAAAGACATATGTAGGTTGCAAGGAAATGGGGTAGAAAAAGATATTCTACACATTTGTTAACCAAGTGAATACAGGATGTCTATACGTATGTCAAAAAAAATGGATTTTAAGTCAAAAACGGTCACAAGAGACATAGAAGGTCATTTATAATGATAAAAGTGTCAATTCAACAGAATGATATAACAATTATAAATATTGCCCAACATTAGAGTACCTAAGCATATAAAGGAAATATTGACAGATCTGAAAGGATAAATAGACAGCAATACAATAATAGTAAAAGACATTACTAACTCCATTTTCAATAATTAATAGATTATCTGGACAAAAAAATCAACAAGAGAAGACTTGAGCAACATTATAGACCAAATGGACCTCATAAACATACAAAACATCTTAAACAACAATAACAGAATACACATTTTTCTCAGGTGACCACAGAACATCCTCTAGAATAGATAACAAGCTAAGTCATAAAACATTAAAAAAATTTAATAAGACAAATTATTCTAAGTGCATTTTCCAAACAACAATAAAATAAAACTAGAAATCAATAGCAAAAGAAAAATGTAAAAATTTATGACTACATAAAAATGAAACACACACTCTTGTATAACATATAGGTTGAAAAAGAAATCAAAAGGGAAATTGGAAAACATTTCAAGACAAACAAAAACACAACATAACAAAACTTATGGGATACAATGAAAGCATTATGAAAAGTAAAGTGTACAATGATGAATGCCTACATAAAAAACATCCCAAATAAAAATCCAACTTAACACCTCAAAAAAAAAAAAAACTAGAAAAAAGAAAAATAAACTAAGCCCTAAGTTACCAGAAGGAAAATAAAAGTAAAGATTAGAGCAGAAATAAATAAGAGAATAGAAAAATATTACAAAAATTCAACAAAATAGAGTTGGATTTTTAAAAAGGTAAACAAAAATTTAAAACTCTTAGCATGATTTTAAAAAGAGAGAAGACTAAAATAAATGAAATAAGACATGAAAGAGGAGACATTAAAACTGATGCCACAGAAATAAAAAATCATAAGGCACTATCATGAATAATTATATGCCAACAAATTGAATAAACGAAAGAAATGGATACATTTTTAGAAGCATACAACCTATAAATAAAGAGGGGGAGAGGAAACGTTTTGACGTAATGGATATGTTTATGTTATTGATAGTTATGATGAATTCCTAGGTATATAATTACCTCTACACTTATTAGGTTGTATACCTTAAATATGTGCTGCTTTTTCTATGTCAGTCATACCTCAACAATGCTCTTTAAAAATTATAAAATAAAACAATTTAAAAATTAATAACGAGAGGGATAGCATTAGGAGAAATACCTAATGTAGGTGACGGGTTGATGGGTGCAGCAAACCACCATGGCACGTGTATACCTATGTAACAAAACCGCACATTCTGCACATGTACCCCAGAATTTAAAGTATAATAAAAATATTAAAAAATAAAAATAACATGAAAATTTTGAAAAGTCATCAATATGTAGATATTAGCATTTCTAAATAACCAATGGGGCAAAGAAGAAATCACAAAATAAATTAGAAAATACTTTAAGATGAGTGAAAATTAAAACATGACAAATATGACATGCCAAAACTTACTTGATGTACCAAAAGCAGTAGGTACAGGGAAATTTATAGCAATAAATGTCTGTATTAAAAAAGAAGAAAGATAACAAATCAATAATTAAACCTTAATAAATGAGAAAATAAAAGGCAAACTAAAACTGAAGCAAGCTAATTTAAGGCTATAATATAGACCAAAGAGAAAATGAGTGCAATAGAGAATAGAAAAAAAATTTAATTGAAAAAGACCAACAGTGCATTCTTCAAAAACAATGAACAAACTGACATTCCTTTAGCTAGACTGAACACTAAATTAAAAAATGAAAGCCCAACTACTAAAATTGGGAAGGAAAGAGGTAACATTATTACCAAACTAATAGAAATAAAAATGATTGTAATTGAACACTATAAAGAAGGTATGCCAAGAGATTAGATAATATAGATTAAATGGAAAGATTCTTATTACAGAAAGACAGAAACTACTGAAACTATCTCACAAAGAAAAGGTCTGAATATAACCACAACAAATAAAGATAATGAATTCATAATCAAAAATGCCCCAGTAATGAAAAGCCCAGTAAAAGATGACTTCACTGGTGTTGTCTACATAATGTTTAAAGAAGAGTTAACATTTATTTTTCCCAAAATCTTCCAAAATAAAAGAGGAGCAAAAGCTTCTCAATTAATTCTATCCAGACAGTATTACACTGCCACCAAAATCATACAAAGACATTACAAGAAAACTACCGACAGATATCACTTAGGAATAGAGACATGCAAATTCTTAACATTATATCAGCAATCAGAATCCTGCAACATATAAAAAGGATAATACAACAAAACCAAATGGAGATTATCCCAGAAATGCTAGGTAGGGTGGTTCAACATAGAAAAATCAAAGTGATACATCCAAACAAAAACGATCATCTTGATAAATAAAAAAAAGCATTTGACAAAATCCAAATCATTTAATGATACAAAAAAACACTCAAACTAGAATAGAAGGGAACTTCTCCAACCTGACAAAGTGTATCTATGGAAAATACAAAGCTAACATTATACATAGAGATAAAGACTTCATTATAGTGAAATCTTTTATTTCACCATAATAACAGGAACAGGACAAGGCTGTGCTTGCCACTTCTTTTTGGCATTTTTTTCCATTTTTAATTTTTGTGAGTACATAGAAGGTATGTATATTTATGAGGTACATGGGATATTTTGATACAGGCATGCAATGTGAAATAAGCATATTATGAAGAATGGGTTATCCATCCCTTCAAGCATGTATCCTTTGAGTTACAAATAATCCAATTACAGTCTTTAAGTTATCTTAAAATCACAACTACACAAGTCACAAGTTATTGCTGACTACAGTTACCCTGTTGTGCCATCAAATATTAGGTCCCACTCATTTCTTCCAACTATTTTTCTGTGTACCCATCAACCAACCCCAGCTCCCCTCATCCTCCCATTACCCTTTCCCAGCTTCTGGTAACCATCCTTCTACTCCCTATGTTAAAGACTTCAATTGTTTTGATTATTAGATTCCATGAATAAACGAAAATATTCAATGTTTGTCTTTCTGTGTCTGGCTTATTTCACTTAACATAATGACCTCCAGTTCCATCCACGTTGTTGCAAATCACTGGATCTCATTCTTTTTTATGGATGACTTGTACTCCATTGTGTATATGTACTACATTTTCTTCATCCATTTATCTGTCAATGGACACATAGGCTGCTTCCAAATCTTAGCTGTTGTAAACAGTGTTGCAACAAACAGGAGCGCAGATGTCTCTTCAATATACTGATTTCCTTTCTTTGGTGTACATACCCAGCAGTGGGATTGCTGGATCATATGACAGGTCAAGTTTTAGTTGTTTGAGGAATCTCCAAACTGTTCTCTAAAGTGGTTCTACTAATTAACATTCCCACCAACAACATACAAGGATTCCCTTTTCTTCATATCCTTGCCAGTATTTGTTGTTGACTGTCTTTTGAATATAAGCCATTTTAACTAGGGTCAGATGATATCTCATTGTAGTTTTGATTTTCATTTCTCTGATGATCAATGATGTTGAACCCTTTTTCATATACCTATTTTCTATTTGTATGTCTTCTTTTGAGAAATGTCTATTCAAATCTTTTGCCCATTTTTTTGATCAAATTATTAGATGTTTTTCTTACAGAGGTGTTTCAGCTCCTTATATATTCTAGTTATTAATTCCTTTTCAAATGAGTAGTTTGCAAATATTCTCTCCCATTCTGTGGGTTGTCTCTTCACTTTGTAAATTGTTTCCTTTTCTCTGCAGGATCTTTTTAACTTGATGTGAACCAATTTATCCATTTTTTGCTTTGATTGCCTGTGCTTGTGAAGTATTGCTCAGACAACTTTTGCCCAGTCCAATATCCTGGAGATTTTCTCCAAATGTTTTCTTGAATCAGTTCTATAGTTTGAGGTCTTAGATTTGCCTTCAAACCACTTTGATTTGATTTTTGTATCTGATGAGAGATAGGGGTCTAGTTTTAGTCTTCTGCATATGAATATCCAGTTTCCCAGCACCATTTATTGAAGAGACTGTCTTTTTCCTAGTGTATATTTTTGGCACCTTTGCCAAAAATGGGTTCACTGTAGGTGTGTGGATTTGTTTCTGAGTTTTTTTGTTGTTTTTTGTTTGAGACAGAGTCTTACTCTGTTGCACAGGCTAGAGTGCAGTGGCACGATCTTGGCTCACTGCAACCTCTGCCTCTGAGGTTCAAGTGATTCTCCTGCCTCAGCCTCCTGAGTAGCTAGGATTACAGGTGCATGCCACCACACCTGGCTAATTTTTTGTATTTTTAGTAGAGACTGGGTTTCACCATGTTAGCCTGGATGGTCTCAATCTCCTGACCTCGTGATCTGCCCGCCTTGGCCTCCCAAAGTTCTGGGATTACAGGTGTGAGCCACTGCTCCTGGTCTGTTTTTCAGTTTTCTATTCTGTTGATCTATGTGTCTGTTTTTATGACAATGCCATGCTGTTTTGGTTACTATAACTCTGTAATATAATTTGAAGTCAGGTAATATGATTCCTCCAATTTTGTTCTTTTTGCTTAAGATATCTTTGGCTATTCTGGGTCTTTTCTTGTTCCATATAAATTTTAGAATTGTTTTATATTCTGTGAAGAATGTCTTTGGTATCTTGATAGTGACTGCGTTGAATCTTTATATTGCTTTGGGTAGTATGGACATTTTCACAATATTGATTCTTTCAATCCATGAATATAGAATACTTTTTTCATTTTTGGTGTCCTCTTCAATTTTTTATCAGTGTTTTATAGATTTTATTATAGAGATCTTTCACTTTGGTTAATTCATAGATATTTAATTTTATATGTGGTTATTGTAGATGAAACTACTTTTTTAAATTTCTTTTTCAGTTTGATCACTGTTGGCATATAGAAATGTGACTAATTTTTGTATGTTGATATTTTATCCTGCAACTTTACTGAACTTGCCACTACTAATCAACACTGTTTTGCTCCAGACCCACTCCAAAAAATATGCAAGAAAGAGGAAAGACATCCAGATTGAAAAGGAGATAGTAAAACTGTCTTTAATTGTAAATAATATAAATTTGTTAAACGGAAAATCCTAGGGAATCCACCAAAAGCATTAGAACTAATTATCAAGTTCAGCTAATTTCAAGATAGAAAATCAAAAAGCAAAAATCAATTATATTTGTATAAACTTGCAATGAACAATCCAGAATGAAATTTAAAAACAGTTCCATTTACAACAGCATCAAAACAATATCATACCCAACATGAATTTCACAAAAGAAGTATAAGACTTGTACACTGAAAATTACCAAACTTCATTGAAAGAAATTACAGAAGTCCCAAATAAATAGAAAGATATTATGTGTTTATGGGTTTGAAAACTTAATACAGTAAAGAGGGTAATATTCCAAGTTGGTTTGAAGAGTCAATGAAATCCCTATTAGCTGCCTTTTTTTCCTTTGCCGGAATTTCCAAAGTGTTCCTAAAATTCATATAAAATTTGAGTGCTAATTTACTCAAAAACAATATTGAAAAAGCACAAATTTGAAGGACTCATACTTCTCAATTTCAAAACTTACAGTACTCATAGCTATAGCAATCTAGACAGTGTGGTACTAGCATAAAAATAGACTTATGATTTGAGTAGAATTGAGAGTCCAGAAATAAATCCTTACATGTAATTCATTTTCAACAAGGCTGCCAAGACAATGCAATGGGTCAATAATAGTTTTTTAAGAAATGGTATAGAAACAACTGAATTTCCTCAAGCAAAAGGATGATGTAGGACAACTTCCTCACACAGAATATAAACAGTAACACAAATTAAAGACCTAAATGAAAGAGCTAAAAGTATTAAACTATTGAAAGAAAACATAGGTATAAATTTTAGTGAACTTGGATTTGGCAGTTATCTTTTGGAACTTACACAAAAAGTAAAAGCAGAAAGAAAAAATATATATGTAAAATGAATCTCATCAAAATTAAACACTTGTGCTTCAAAGGACACTATAAAGAAACTGGAAAGGTAACCCTAGAATAGGAGCAAGTATTTGCAATTCACATATCTGATAAGAAAATAAGTATCTAGAATATGTAAAGAATACTTATACAAAGACAAATAACACATTTTAAAAATAGGCAAGCATTTGAATAGACATTTCTCCCAATGAATATATTCAAGTTGACAATCAGCACATAAAAAGATGCTCATCACTGGCCATCAGTTAGATGCAAATCAATGTCTCCCTTAGATACCACGTCACAACTACTATAATGGCTAGAAACAAAGATATAAACAATAACAATTTTTTTTTGTTTTAGGATGTGGAAAAATTGGAATCTTTACAGTGCTGGTGAAAATGTAAAATGTTGTAGCTACTTTTGAAAACATTTTGGCATGTCCTCAAAAAGTTAAACATAGAGTTATAATATTACCCAGCAATTCCATTTTTAGGTTTATACCCAAGACTAATGAAAGCATATCTCCACACAAATATGTACATTTATGTTTATAGCAGTGATATGGTTTGGCTGTGTCCCCCACTGAAATCTCACCTTGAGTTGTAATAATCCCCACATGTCAAGGGTGGGGCCAGGTGGAGATAATTGAATCACGGGGGCAGTTTCCCCTATACTGTTCTTGTTGTAGTGAATAAGTCTCACGAGATCTGATGGTTTATAAAGTGGAGTTCCCCTGCACGTGCTCTCTTGCCTGCCACCATGTAAGACACGACTTTGCTCCTCATTTACCTTCCACCATGATTATGAGGCCTCCCCAGACATGTGGAATTCTGAGTACACTAAACCTCTTTCCTTTATAAATTACTCTGTATCAGGTATGTCTTTATTAGCAGTATATTAGCGTAGACTAACACAAGCAATATAACAGCATAAAAGTTAAAACCAAAATGCCCACAAACTGATGAATAAGAAAAATGCAGTATATTCCTAAGTTGAAAATCATTTAACCGCATCAGAGAATGAAGTATTGATACACGCTATAACAAGATGAATCTGAAAAGATTATGCTAAATGAAAGAGGCCAGACCCCAAAAGCCACATATTATATGATTCCATTTTTAGGAAATGCTCATAACAGGAAAATCCATAGAGATAGAAGATAGATTAATGACTGTCAGAGGCCATGAAGCTGAGGAGTTGGGGAATGTCAGCTAATGAGTACAAAGTTTCTTTTTGTGGTGATGAAAAACATTCTAGAATTTGATAATTGTGATGGTTGAGAAACAATTGTACACTTTAAAAGGGTGAATTTTATGGTATGTGAGTTATATCTCAATTAATTTTTTACAAAATATTGTCTTTAAAAAATTAACCATTAAGTGAAAAGTGATCCACATTCAAAAATGTAATTGACTTGGTGCAATTTTTAGAAATTTAACTAGAAATTCAAAAAGCTCAATGTCATCTATTATTTTATCAACTTTCTTTTGATTACAGTTATTTAACATATTCTTCAATATAATGACTCTTACATTTTAGAGCTTTTATACACGTTATGACGTGGCTAATCACAGCAGCAAATGTAGACCATTCATTTTCTACTCTAAATAATCAAATGTCACTATTGAGCCAAGATTGGTAATCAAATTGCTGAAATTTGAAGAACTCAATGGGACTGTGAAACAACATTTGAGCAACTGATGTTTTTGGCATGATCCATAAAAGAAAGAAATAATTGATAAGCTAGACATCATTAAAATTAAAAATTTCTGTCCTATCTGCAAAAGACATTGCCAAGAGAATGAAAATACACATCACAGATACAGAAAACATTTGTATAATACTATGTATCCACCTTTATAGTATCATACAGACAAGGTTTCCTGCCTGAAAAAAATCTCTGTGCTCTTCCTATTTATCCCTCTCTCCTTCCCCACCCCTGGCAACCACTGATATCTTTATCGTCTCCAAAGTTTTAACTTTGCAGAATGTCATATAGTTCAAATCCTACAGTATGTAGCCTTTTCAGATTGGTTTTGTCCACTTAATGTGTGTTTAAGTTTCCTTCACACCTTTTCATGGCTTGATACCTCATTTCTTTTTAGTGCTGAATAATATCTAATTGTCAGGATTAACTACAGTTTATTTATCCATTCACCTACTGAAAAACATCTCAGTTGCCTCCAAGTTTTGGCAATTATGTATAAAGCTGCTTCAAACATCTGCGTGCAGGTTTTTGTGGGAAACATATTTTCATCTCCTTTGGGTAAATACCATGGAGCATGATTGTTGGATCATATAGAATGCATATACTATTTAGTTTTGTAAGAAACCGCAAAACTGTCTTACAAATTTTCTGTGCCATTTTGCATTTGCACCACTAATGAATGAGAATTCCAGTAGCTCAACATTCTTATCAGCATTTGGCATTGTCAATGTTTTTTGATTTTGGACATTTTATAAGTGTGTAGTGGAATCTTGTTGCTTTAATTTGCATTTCTCTGATGACATATGATATGAAGCATCTTTTTATAAGTTTATTTGCCATCTCCGTATCTTCTTCAGTGAGCTATCTTTCAAGGTCTTTGACCCATTTTTAAAAAGTGTGTTGTTTTCTTATTGAGTTTTAAGGGTTCTTTATGTATTTTGAATAACAGAATAACAGCTTTATATATTTTGAATAACAGTTTTTTGTTTGTTTGTTTTTGAGACTAAGTCTTGCTTTGTCACTCGGGCTGGAGTGCAGTGGCACAATCTCAGCTGAATGCAACCTCCACCTCCTGGGTTCAAATGATTCTCCTGCCTCAGCCTCTTCAGTAGCTGGGATTACAGGCTTGTACCACCACACCCTGTTAATTTCTGTATTTTTAGTAGAGACGGGGTTTTCCCATGTTGGCCAGGCTGGTATGGAACTCTTGACTTCAGGTGATCTGCCTGCCTCGGCATCCCAAAGTACTGGGATTACAGGCGTGAGCCACTACGCACAGCCTGAATAACAGTTCTTTATCAAATGTATCTTTTGGAAATATTTTCTCCTAGTCTGTGGCTTGTCTTTTCATTCTCTTCCCAGTGTCTTTTGTAGACAAAATAGAATTTTTTAAATTTTAATACAGTTCAGCTTATTCTATCATTGATCATGCCTTCGGTGCTATATCTAAAAAGTTATTGCCAATCCCTAAACCACTTAGTTTTTCTTTTATGTTATCTTCTAGATGCTTTATAGTTGTATATTTTACATTTAGGTTTATGATCCATTTTGAATTAATATTTGTGAAGGGCATAAGGTCCATGTTTGGATTTATTTTTTGTGTGTAGATGTCCAGTTATTCCAGTACCATTTGTTGAAAAAAAAAACACATCTTTTCTCCACTGTAATACTTTAGCTTCTTTGTCAAGGATCAGTTGACTATATTTTTGTGAGTTTATTTCTCGGCTGTCTATTCTGCTTCATTGACCTGGGTGTCTATACTCTCACCAGTATCATGCTGACTTGATTATTAAAGCTTTATAGTAAATCTTGAAGTCAGGTACTGTCAGTCCTCCAACTTTAATCTTCTCCTTTAATGTCACGTTGGATATTCTGGTACTTGTCTCTTCATATGAACTTTAAAATTAGTTTGTCAATTTCCACAAAATAACTGGGATTTTGGTTGGAATTCCACTGTATTTATAGATAAATTTGGGAAGAACTGACATCTTGACAATACTGAGTCTTCCTATTTATGAACATGAAATATCTATTTGTTTGTTTAGTTCTTCTTTGATACCAGTCATATTTTGACCATGAAAAAAAATCTTAATTTTATAAAGCTGTCTTACCAGTCAAGACTTAGCTTTATAAGAAGAAAATAAATTTTTCACATTTAAGCCACTATCATTAGGTCATAAGGACTTGCAGCCAAAAATACAAAAAATTCTAACTGATTTACTTCCACTGTACCATCTCCTAGTTATCTCTGTTATCTTTAACATTTTAGCCATGCAATTCTTCTATTTGATTATGTTCAAAGTATCTAAGTTATGTAATAAAATTTATTTTCTCTAAGTAAGAGTCTAGTTTTGAATACCTTAAAAGCTGTAGATGTAGTCATGTGAGAAAATAAATATTATGGATGCTTCAACATGTTATCCACTATAAACAGGTAATAGATGTATTTTATTATGTACTAATAATGCTCAGCTAAGACTCCAGACTACAGCAGGACTACCATATTAATTTAACTATACTCAGCTTGAGAAAGGGCCCACCCATAAAATTGTAACTCTCCTAAATAAATGTTAGACACTTGTATGCATGCTATGATCTGATTAACTTCAGATGCATATGCTCAAAATTGGCACAATAAGAAAGATATCATAGCCACAGATATTTTTAATTATAAGAACTTAACAGTTATCATGAGAAATGGCCCAGTTCCATAGGGAAGGTCTTAATCAAGAATTTAGAAAGTTTATAATAATTGCAATTTTATAATGCAATATGATAACCTGAATTAAGTTTTATGACTCTAGAACATCAAATTCAATTTAGAAATTAATGTATAGTGGTTAAGTAAATAAAGCAAAGTGACAGACTTTCATTAAAATTAAAATAATACCTATATACTGATGTTACAACCATGGGAATGTTTATAGCCTACCTACAACTGTATGATAGTAACATATATCTCAATCTAAAATTATTATATTCATTATAAAAGGGTGAAAAAATACAGACAATTAAAGAAAATTGTTATTGTGTATATGCATTTGTTTGTGTGGGTTGTGTTTGAACACACACTCACACAAAAATTGAAAGTGTCCATTGCTCTGAAAATGACAATCGAATTTAGTAAACATTTTCATGTAGGGCTATCACTCCTTTTTCTTTTTGTTTGTTCCGCTTTTTTCTTTGTTCAGATTTATTTTTCTTTGGTTTATTTTAGCATGTTCATACTAAATATTACAATAAATTACTTATGACATTTATAATCATTGAAATAAATCTATGAAATCCTTTATATATCTCTGAAAGTCTTTTCCTGACACAAGGGGGAAAATTAAACCCCCGCAAAAAGAACAAACAGTTTTGAAACTACCAAGTGCAGTAATTATTTCATTGTAACATAATAGAAATTAGGTATTTGACAGCTTCTTGGATGAATTTCAGTTGCCAATGACAATCTGCAGAATTGTAAACACATAGCACTTATGCAATTTCTCTGATGCCCTTTGCTTGCTAAACCACAAAGGAAGTTAATATTTAGAACAAACGAGTCTTTAAACTATACCCTTCAATTCAACACAAAGAGATATTTCAACACAAAAAAAGCACACACTGGGGCAGAGGAAGTGTTTTATTGTTTATTTTTCTTTTATTTTTTTTACCTCAAAAAAATTCTTTTTTTGATGCAATTTAGAACATCTTAATGAGACTTTAAAATTGGTTAAAATTTGTTAGCAGGACATACAAAAGGATTAATCATTAAATTTAATAATTTACATTTATCAAGAAATACCACTAAGAGAGCAAACATCACCTGCAGATTGACAGAAATTCACATACAACACATATCACACGCCAAAGTCTTGTATAAAGAATAGAAAAATAGAAAAAAAATACAGAAAAATGCAAACAACACAATAGATAAAAAAATTGAAAATAATATTGAAAAGTCATTTCATACAAATAAAAAGACTATCAAACAATGAATAAACATTCTGAGAGGAAGCTCAGTTTCTTTATCTGCTAAACCACTGTGAAATACCATTAAACACACACACACACGGTAATGTTTACAATTAAAAAGAGAGAAAAGGCTAAATGCTGGCAAGGATATAGAGCAACAGGAATTTAATTATATGTGTTTTTTATTAGTGTAACTCAACATAATCACTTTGAAAACACTGGTGGCACTATACACTAAAATTGAACTAAAATATATCCTATCACCAACAATAATCCTCCTGGGTATTAATGTGGATGACCTTTGACAGCAAATATTCCTAAGAAAAAATTTGTATTTTAAAATGGTTTTTATAGCTTAGAACTCATACATACTCCTGTACCTATGACAAAACTATAGTTCTATATCCTTATTTTGTATCTAACAACAACACCTACAGCAAAACTTTAAAACAATCATGACTGAATCTTTAAAAAATAGAAAAAAATGGAAATTTTATATATATGCTTAGAGAAAAACATATACAAGAATATACATAGCAGCATTATTTATAATAGCCTAAAACAGAAAACAACACTGTATTAGTCTGTTCTCACACCGCTAATAAAGACATATCCAAGACTGGGTAATTTAGAAAGGAAAGAGGTTTAATTGACTCACAGTTCAGCATGGCTGGGGAGACCTCAGGAAACTTACAGTCATGGTGGAAGGGGAAGCAAACACACTCTTCTTGACATGGCAGCATTAAGGAGAAGAATGAGAGTGAAGCAAAGGGAGAAACCCCTTATAAAACCATTAGATCTTGTGAGAACTTACTATCATGAGAATAGCATGGGGGAAACCGACCCTATGATTCAATTACCTCCCACCAGGTCCCTCCCATGACATGTGGAGATTATGGAAACTACAATTCAAGATCAGACTTGGGGTGGGACACAGCCAAATCACATAATTTCACCCCTGGCCCCTCCCAAATCTCATGTCCTCACATTTCAAAACACAATCATGCTCTTCCAACAGTCCCCCAAGTCTTAACTAATCCCAGAATTAACTCAAAAGTCCAAGTCCAAAGTCTCATCTGAGATAAGGTAACTCCCTTCCACCTATGAGCCTGTAAAATCAAAAGCCATGTTAGTTACTTCCTAGATACAATGGGAGTACAGGCATTGGGTAAATATTCTCATTCCAACTGGGAGAAATTGGCCAAGACAAAGGAGAACAGGCCCCCTGCAAGTCTGAAATCCAATATCTCAGTCATTAAACACTTAAAGTTTCAAAATGATCTCCTTTGACCCCATGTCTCACATCCAGGTCATGCCGATGCAAGAAGTGGGCTCCCATGGCATTGGGCAGCTCCACCCTTGTAGCTTTGCAGGGTACAGCCCTCCTCCTGGCTGCTTTCATGAACTGGCATTGTCTGCGGCTTTTCTAGGTGCATGTTGCAAGCTGTCAGTGGATCTACCATTCTAGGGTCTGGAAGACAGTGGCCCTCTTCTCATAGCTCTGCTAGGCAGTGCCCCAGTGGGGACTTTGTGTGAGGGCTCCAACCCCACATTTTCCTTCTGCACTTCCCTAGCAGAATTTCTTCATCAGGGCTCTGCTCCTGCAGCAAACATCTGACTGGACATTCAAGCATTTCCATACATCCTCTGAAATCTTGGCAGAGGTTCCCAAACCTCAATTCTTGACTACTGTGCACCACAGACTCAACACCACGTGGAAGCTGCCAAGGCTTGGGGCTTGCCACTCCCTGAAACAACAGCCTGAGGTAGACCTTGACCCCTTTTAGCCAGAGCTGGAGTGGCTGGGACACATGGAACCAAGTCCCTAGGCTGTACACAGCAGGGGGGGGCCATGTCCCTCCCCGCACAACCTTTTTTTCCTCCTAGGCCTTTGGGCATGTGATGGGAGGGGCTGCCATGAAGGTCTCTGACAGGCCCTGGAGACATTTTCCCCATTGCCTTGGTGATTAACATTGGGCCCCTTGTTACTTATGCAAATTTCTGCAGCTGGCTTGAATTTCTCCCCAGAAAATGGGCTTTTCTTTTCTGTCACATTTTTAGACTGCAAATTTTCCAAACTTTTGTGCTCTGCTTCCTCTTGAATGCTTTGCTGCTTAGAAATTTCTTCCAACAGATACTGTGAATCATCTCTCTCAAGTTCGAAGTTCCACAGATCTCTAGGGCAGAGACAAAATGTGGCCAGTCTCTTTGCATAGCAAGAGTGACCTTTACTCTAGTCCCCAACAAGTTCCTCATCTCCGTCTGAGACCACCTCAGCCTGGACTTCGTTGTTCATCTCACTATCAGTATTTTGGTCAAATCCATTCAACAAGTCTCTAGGAAGTTCCAAGCTTTCCCACATGTTCCTGTTTTCTGAACCCTCAAAGTATCTAGAAAGTTCCAAACTTTCCCACAATTTCCTGTCTTCTTCTGAGCCCTCCACACTGTTTCAGCTTCTGCATGTTACCCAGTTCCAAAGTCACTTTCACATTTTTGGGTATCTTTAGAGCAGCACCCCACTCCCTGCAGTATCAATTTACTGTATTAGTTCATCCACATGCTGCAAATAAAGGCACACCCAAGACTGGGTAATTTACAAAGGAAAGAGGTTTAATTGACTCACAATTCAGCATGGCTGGGGAAGTCTTAGGAAGCTTACAACCATGGTGGAAGGGGAAGCAAACACGTCCTTCATCACATGGGAGCAGCAAGGAGAAGAATGAGAGCTGAGCAAAAGGAGAAGACCCTCATAAAATCATCAGATCTTGTGAGAACTTACTATCAAGAGAATAGCATGAAGCAAACTGCCTCAGTGATTCTATTACCTCCTGCTGGGTCCCTCGCATGACAGGTGGGATTATGGGAACTACAATTCAAGAGGAGATTTGGGTGGAGATAGAGCCAAACCATAACAAACACAAATGTCTATTGATAGAATATATAAATTATGGCATATTCATATAATGGAATCATATACAACCATAAAAACAAACAAATTCATGCCACATACAAATGCTACGTGGATTATCTTAGAAGTCTCATAAATGAAAGAAACTAGATACAAAAGAGTATATAATCTATGATAATTCCATTTTTGCAGAGTTTAAACTCAGACAAAACTAATCCATGATATTAAACATTAGAATAGGAGTTTGGGATGGAGAAAAGTTGTAATTATGGAGATAAACAAGAAGAGGACTTATGGCTTCCTAATAAAGTTTCTTTTTTTTAAATATTAAGTGGTAATTACATGTCAATTTTTATTTTGTGATAATTTTTGAGCTGTACACTTATGAAATTGCACTTTGTATGTTATACTTCAATACACATTTTAATTTAAAAATGAAGTTGTAATGTCATAATCATAGCATTGATATATTTATTTTCCATAATATGTATGATATTTAATGCAAGTGTGCATTTATATATATATATACACACACACATATACTAAATTGAGAGTCAGAGTTATTTTACAATTTATTTATCAGGTGGTTAGTAAATATGTTAAAAATAAAACAATTCAAATTTGTGTGCATGTGTATAAGTCATATTTTCTTAAGTTTTATATTTTTAGTTTTTGTGGGTACAGAGTAGGTATATATATTTATGGAGCATATGAGATATTTTGATACAGACATGTACTATGTAATAATCACATAATGGATAGCAGGGTGTTCATCCCTCAAGCATTTATCTTTTGTTTTACAAACAATCCAATTATACTCATTTAGTTATTTTTAAATATATGATTAAATTATTATTGACTAGTCACCCTGTTGTGCTATCAAATATTATGTCTTATTTATTCATTCCAACTATTTTTTGTATGCATTAACCATCTCCACATATCCCTCACCCCTCCACCACCCTTCACACCCTCTGGGAACCATTGTTCTACTATCTCCATTGGTTCAATTGTTTTGATTTTTAGATTCCACGAATAAGTAAAAACATGCAATGTTTGTCCTTCTGTGCCTGGCTTATTTCACTTATCTTAATGATCTCCAGTTCTATCCATATTGTTGCAAATGTCTGAATCTCCTTTCTACAGCTGAATAGTACTCCATTGTGTATAAGTACCACATTTTCTTTATCCATTCATCTGTTGATGGAAACAGGTTGTTTCTGAATTTTGGCCATTGTGAACAGAGCTGCAACAAACATGGGAGTGCAGGTATCTCTTCAATATATTGATTTCCTTTCTTTTGGGCATATACCCAGCCGTGGGATTGCTGGATCATATGGTAGCTCTATTTATAGTTTTCTGAGGAACCTTCAAACTGTTCTCCACAGGGGTTATACTAATTTATAACCCACCAACACTGTACGAGAGTTGCCTTTTCTCCACATCCTCACCAGCATTTGCTATTGCCTCTCTTTTGAATACAAGCCATTTTAACTAGGGTGAGATGATATCTCATTGTAGTTTTGAGTTGCATTTCTCTGATGATCAATGATGTTGAGTACCTTTTCATATGTCTGTTTGCCATTTGTATGTCTTCTTTTGAGACATGTCTATTCAAATATTTTGCCCATTTTAAAAATAGTATTATTCTATCTTTTTCCTAGAGAGTTGTGTGAGCTCCTTATATATAATCCCTATTTAGATGAGTAGTTTGCAAATATCTTCTCCTATTCTGTGGGTTGTCTCTTCACTTTGTTGATTTTTTGTTGTTGTTGTTGCTGTACAAAATATTTTTAACTTGGTATGATCCCATTTTTCCATTTTTTGCTTTGGTTGCCTGTGATTGTGGGGTATTAGTCAAGAAATCTTTGCTCAGACTGATGTCCTGGAGAGTTTCCCCAATGTTTTCTCATAGCAGTTTCTTGAGTTTGAGGTCTACTATTGCTTTCACTGTGTCCCACAGATTTTGTTATATTGTGTTTCAACTTTTGTTTTAAGAACAATTTCAATTTCTTTCTTAATTTCTTCATTGGCCTGCCAGTCATTTAAGAGCATATTGTTTAGTTTCCATGTATTTGTAGAGTTTGCAAAATTCCTTTTGCTATTTATTTCTAGTTTTATTCCACTGGGATCAGAGGAGAGGCTATACATAATTTTTTTGGATCTTTTAAAACTTATTTTGAGAACCAACATATGGTCCATCCTTGAGAACAATCCATGTACTGAGGAAAAAATGTGTATTATACAGCCATTGGATGAAATGTTCTGTAAATACCTGTTAGAATCATTTGGTCTATAGTGCAGATAAAGCCTTATGTTTCTTGGTTGATTTTGTGTGGAAGATCTGCTCAATGTTGAAAGTGGGGTGTTGAAATATCCAGCTGTTACTGTGTTGAAGTCTGTCTCTCTCTTTAGCTCTAAAAATGTTCACTTTATATATGTGTATGCTTCAATGTTGGGTGTGTATTTGTTTAAAATTTGTATGGCCTCTTGCTGAATTGACCCCTTTGTTATTATTTAGACCTTTCTGTATCCCTCTTAGACTTTTGGCATTGAAATCTATTTTTCTGATACAAGTAAAGTGGCTCCTACTCTTTTCTGGTTTCCATTGGCATGGAATATATTTTTCCTTCCCTTTGTTTTCAGTCTATGTGTGTCTTTATAGGTGAAGTGTGTTTCTTGTAGGCAACAGATTAATGGGTCTTGCTTTTTAATCCATTTATCTACTCTATGTCTTTTGACTGCAGAGTTTAGTTCATTTATAAAGTTATTGTTGATAAACAAGGACTTACTCCTGCCATTTTATGTTTTCTGTGTTTGTGTGTGTGTGTGTGTGCGTGCGCACACGCGTGTGTGTGTGGTCTTCTCATCCTTCTCTCTTTCCTTCCTTTCTTCCTTTGAGTGAAGGTGACTTTCTTTCTCACTAATTACTTCTACTTGACCAATTCTGCCATTAAGACTGATGCATTCTTCAATATGTCCATTGAATTTTAAACTCCAGAACTTCTGCTTAATTCTTTTTAATGATTTCAATCTCTTTTTTATCTGGTAGAATTCTTAATTCCATCTCTGTATTATCTTGAATTTCCTGGAGTTTCCTCAAAAACTATTTTGAATTATCTGTGTGAAAGATCACATATTTCTGTTTCTCCAGGATTGGTCCCTGGAGCCTTATGTAGTTCATTTTGTTATGTCATGTTAACTTGGATCATCTTGATACTTGTAGATGTTCATCTGTGTCTGGGCATTGAAAACTTAGATATTTATTATAGTCTTTGCAGTCTGGGCTTGTTTTTACCTTGTTTTTCCTTCTTGGGAAGGCTTTCTAAATATTCCAAAAGACTTGGCTGTTGTGATCTCAGCTTTATCTGTTTTAGGGGGAACCCCAAACCCAGTAGTGCTGTAGTTCTTGCAGACTCATACAGGTACCACCCTGATGGTCTTGGACAACATTCAGAAGAATTTTTGGATTATGAGGCAGAGACTTTTGTCCTATTCCTTTACTTTTTTCCCAAACAAAAGGAATCTCTCTCTGCTCTGAGTAACCAGAAACTGGGGGTGAAATGAAAGAAACACCCCAGTGGCCACCACCACTATGACTCTGCTGCATCAGACCTGAAGCCAGTATAGCACTGGATCTCACCCAAGGCCTGCTGTAACCCCTCCCTGGCTACCATCTATGTCCACTCAAAGCCCTGGAGCTCTAAAATCACCAGGTGCAAAGCCAGACAGTTCTGTGTCCTTCCCTTCAGTGCAGTGAGTTCCCTCAGTCCCCCTGACAGGTCCAGAGGTGCTATCTGGGACCCAGGGACTAAAGTCAAAAACCTTACATGTCCACCTGGTATTCTACTGTACTTCAGCTGTGTTAGCACTCAAACCATAAGATACAGTTCTTCCCACTCTTACCTCTCCTTTCCAAAGGCAGAAGAGCCTTACTGTGTAGCCACCATCACCTTGGGCTTATGGAGAATACTACCAGACTACCACCAATATTCCCATAAGGCTCAAGGGCTCTTCAGTTAGTGTGTGGTGAATGCTGCCTGACCTGGGACTCACCCTTCAAAGGAATGGACTCCCCTTTGGACCAGAACATGTCCAGAAATGCTGTTCATGAGCCAAGTCCTGGAATTGGGGACCCTAAGAGCCCATTGGTGTTCTATCCTCTGTAGTTGAGCTGGTACCTATGGTGCAAGACAAAGTCTCCTTTACTTTTCCCTTCACTTTTCTCAAGCAGGAGGAGTATTGCCTCATGGTCACAACAGCTGAGAATGTGCTGAGCCTTACCCGAGGCCATCAGGTCTCAGAGCCTCACCCAAGGTCATTGACATACTACCTGGGTATCACTGCTAGTTACTCAGCGTCCACGGGCTTTTCAGTTAGCTGGTAATGAATCCTTCCAGGACTGGGTCCTTCCCTTCAAGGCAGTGGGATCCCTTCTGGCCCAGGATATGTCTAGAAATGTCCAAGAGCTAAGGCCTGGAAAGGGAGCCTCAGGACTCTGACTGGTGGCTTATCTTGCTGTGGCTGAGCTGGTATCCAAGATGCAAGACAAAGTCCTCTCCACTCTTTTGTCTCTTCTTCTCAAGCAGAAGGAAGGGATTTCTTTTGGAGCTGTGAGCTGTGCAGCCTGGGGTAAGGGGCTGCCCCAGGTTGTGTCTTAGTAGGTTGTATCCCCCCTACCTTCCAAGTCCACAATCTCTAGGCCCAGTTCAGCCCTAGGATTTGACTAGATGTTGCAGTCTTTATGGCCTGCACTGCCTTTCAGGTTTATTTGGGGCCTCGGAGAACTTTAGCTCGCAGTGGCAAGGCTAACAAGAACTCACACTTTATGGCTGGAACTGGCCATTCCCCTCTGGTTTAAATGCACCCTCTGTGGGTGGGTATCAGCTGAGTTTGGTCCAGTTTTGCAAAATTTCTGCTATAACAAAGGTAGCACTGAGTTCAATGCCTCACAATTGCTGTCTCTCCTTCTCTCCAGGCACAGAAATGCTCTCCACACCACATAGCTGCTGTGGGGAATTGAGAGAAGGGTGTTGTCAGTGAGTCAAGAGTGTTTTTCCTACCTTTTTGGTGCCTCTTTCAGCAATATGAAGTTAAAACTTGGTACTATGAGTGCTCAACTAATTTTTGATTCTTAACAAAGGTGCACTTTTTGTATGTAGAATGTTAAATTGGTGTCCTTGGTGGGGAAGGTGACAATCAGTGGAGCTTTCTATTCCATTTCTATGCCATTTTTCTCCACTCCCAGGTTCCAATAATTCCGATTTTTAAATTCCTGTATTTGGATGTGCATATGCGCATGACAGAGGGGGAGGAATGGATGTTGTTTTCTAGCAACAGTTGTTAGAAAAACATAGAATATAATACTACTAGTGAAATTTTTCAGGAGAACACTTTGTGATAAGATTAAATTTGATTATCAATAACTCTCTTCAATAAAATTAATATGGAATGTAACACTTTAAGGAAACAAAAGATATAAGTTAAATTGATAAACCTAGAAAATTTGAAAAATATAAAAATAAGTAGGAGAATCACAGAACTTGATCTCACTCAGTTCAATCCTTTCATTACACAAATAAAGCAACAGATTTAGATAATATAAATTAATAACCAACATCAGCTTGTTAATGCAAAGTTAGGGATTCTGATACCCCTGACATCTAGAGCACTACTTTTTCCTATTCATCAGTGAGCCTCTCAACATGCATGTATTGTAATGTGTCTGTGGTTAGAATACAAATTTTAGACCTAAATTCCAATGAGCCTCTATTTAAGTTCACATAGTTTCAATTCCATTCCCCTGCCTCCCAAAATTCTTCAAATGGCTGTGGTACTCTCAGCCTAATCCAATATTATGTTTCTCTATATGATGAATTGCCATATTGACTATGAGTCTGTTAAAAAAAATACATTTTTAATAAAGCAACAACTCATACTAAAGTATAATTTTAAACACATCTTTTCATGGTAATTGGAAATTAATGCCCCGAAACACAACTGCCATGAAGACACCCACTGAATTACTAAAGCCAAGCTTCTTAAAAAGGAAAAACCAGGAGTAATGGTTGTCTCTTTAAAATTTTGTTTTAAAAAGATTAAATGATGAAATATATTGCAATTATCAGTGATTACTAGTAATCTGCTACAGTTTTTCAAAAATAAATCATTGCTTCTTTGGTTTTAATTATTTCTCTCTATGGCAAAAAATCATTTTATTATATTATTTATTTATTTATTTTGGAGACAGAATTTCGCTCTTGTTGCCCAGGCTGGAGTGCAATGGCACGATCTTGGCTCACTGCAACCTCCCCTTCCTGGGTTCAAGCAGTTCTCCGTCCTTAGCCTCCCGAGTAGCTGGGATTACAGGCGCTCGCCACCATGCCCAGCTAACTTTTTTTATTTTTTTATTTTTAGTAGAGACGGGGATTTACTATGTTGGCCAGACTGGTCTCGAACTCCTGACCTCAGGCGATCCACCGGCCTCGGGCTCCCAAAATACTGGGATCACAGGTGTGAGCCACCGTGCCCGGCCAAAAATACAAATTTTATTGTAGTGTTAGATTCAACTTCAACCCTTATCACGTATCATAAGGGTTACTAATGACTTTATGTCATACAGGTGGCTCACAACTACCTAACTCTTTTTTTCAGTTCCTTTATTCAATAAATATTAATGGGTAACTATGATATACAAATCAGTGTGCCATTTTTTTTAAAGGAGCATTAATTAACTCTTCCAAAAGATATCTCAGCTGCTTTTTTAGGAGTTCACAATTCCTTAAGCTCATGGTACACATTGTCTTTCAACAAGACTCCAAAAATTATGGCATGTAAATGATGAGATTTTCAAAAATTTTGAATCATCTATCTTTTCATACCACTGCTCCAGATAGACACCAGTGTTGTGGAAACACCCCTGTCCTATCAAATAACTTTAAATTTAATTTAAATAAATGTTCACATCAAATGACTACTGCAACTGAGGCAATGTCAGGTATTCACATTGGAATGTGATTTTTTTTTTCTATACAGGAGTCCCCCTTATCCCTGGAGATACATTTCAAGACCCTCAGTGGTTGCCTAAAACTGCAGATAGTACCAAACCTAATTTCCATCAATTGCATCATGTTTCTGTTCACATCTTCCACCACAAATATAATGCCTTTTCCATCTTAACTAAGAATTTATCATGCACTGTGGCTATAATTTTTGCAGTATGAGGTGTGACAGCAAAACTAGCATAGATTTTGTTTTTCCTTCACAATTTTGCAGTTAGATTTGTTTTTACTGCAGATCTTAGCAAATTACCATATAATTTTTTTCCTTATTAAGTTGAGAACTTTCACCTTTTCACTTAAAGGAAACATTTTGCAGCTTCTCCTTGGAATATCCGAATTGCTAGCACCACTACTCTTGTACTTCAGGATTATTTCATTAAGGAAAATAAGGGTTACTTATCACAAGCACTGCAATACCCTGACAGTCTGATAACAGACAACTACAGAGTGACTGGTGTGGATATCCTGGACAAAGGGATGATTTGCGACCTGGGCAGGACAAAGTGTATGGCACTACTCGCAATGACATGCAATGTGAAATTGATGGTTTATTTCTGGAATTTTCCATTTAATATTTTGAACTGCAGTTGACTGTGGAAAACTAAAACCATGGAAAGTGAAACAGTGGATAAGGAGGGACTACTGTACATTTTTTATTCTATTATTCAGCTTACATGGGCCTTGTGAAAATTTTGAATTTATGATCTATGTTAAGTATTTTCTTGAAGTATTGTTGAAGCCATATTCATTTGTATTCTGTTCTTTCTAATCCTGCAGAAATATTAAAATGTGAAGTTAATTTCTTTAAAGTATTTTAAACATATTTCTTTTCCAATAGCAATAAGTTCTGGCTCTTCAATGTATTCTGCTGAGATTTTCCATGCCTGAAGTGAAATTATTGAACTCAAAGTACATGGAATAAATATTGCAGTTAAACTCACTATAGGCAACATATTAGATCCATAAAATCCCACTGTATCTCAGGTGACCCAATATTAAAGGTACTGAAACAGACACCATGGCTGTTTTCAACTGCAAAGAGAACAATTCTCAGTGGTATTTCATCAATTGAATGCTTATCTTATGAACTGGTAAAGGGCTCATGCCTAAATTTTAGTCATATGCTGTGCATACACAGCCTTAGAAATTTCAAGGAGTCCTGCTTTCTTCTTTGATTTTTTGAAACTCCATCATTTTATTATTCCAAATTATATTTCAAGAAACATATTTGCAAATGGTGGGCATTTGAAAGTGATTTCTTAAATCAGAAACTTTGTGGTTTGGGGATATTTATTATAATGTACCCTTGTGAGCATATGCAGACAGATGCATTAGTGTCAGGATGTGGGTTTTCACAGAGTGCAGTGTTTCCCAACTTTCATATTTATAAATATATATATTTTTGAAATGTAACAGGTATTCAAATTTGGAAATGTGACCCATACTTATTTAACATTGACAAAAGTGTTGTTGCTATTTACGTTTCATAATAGATTTTAAACCACTGAGGAAAATACCAAATGAAAAGGTTTCTTTTATTGAAAACATCTATAACAGACTCAAAATTATTTCAAAGATTCATGGAAAGTTCTAGAAGACAAGCTAAAGATTGAAATGGTAAAGAATTTATAGGATTTATATATCAAAGTTTTAAGATAAGCATATATTTTCACTTTCTACATTTGATTTGCATGGGCATAGTGTAAAAAGAATGTGTTTCTGGGCATTTTAATATATGTATTATGAAGTTGTTCAGAAGCTGTCACAGACATATTCATATCTTAATTGAAAATAAAGGAAAAATCTATAATGGACAATGTATAATAGAAAGAGTATGGGGGAGGGGGGTAAAATACATAAGACCTGACAAATCAATAACACTTTCAAGCCCCAGTTTCCTAATTTATAAAATTAGGAATATAAATATCTGTGATAGCCTCCTCACAAGGTACTTACTGTGAAGGCTAATGTGTCCATACAATACAAAAGCACTTGATAAACTGTAGAGTCCATTAAACCTGAGATTTGAAGGCATCTGTTCAATTACATGAGCAAGGCTTCAGCCCATAAGGAAATAAACAGCTTGTGTGACATCTTCCTTGGCAACAAAATTTCTCCCCTAGGACTCTCCCTAGTGGCTCAATTCCAGAACACTGAGCAGAACTCTATGGGAAAATGCAGAACCAAATTTGGCCTGTTCCAAGGGCAGTGAGAGTCTTCGTGGCACAACAGGCTTTTAGAGGAAAGCCTGCATTGGTGTCCTGGGGAAAGCAAAGCCATGATCCAAAGAACAATCAAGACTCCACATGCTCCAATAAACCACAATTGGGGAAGAAATGCTCATCGACCAGATTAGTACTGAGCTATTGAGAAACATACACACCTCACCTCTTTCTCTGCTTTCTCTCATAAATTGTTGTGCCTACTAGCACTAATGTTTTCCCTTGTTTTTTTTTTCCTTCTTTTTTCTCATTTACTCTTAAGTGCAGACAGCTTAGCAAAACTGCAGATGTTAGCCAAAAAAGTTACTTCATTTCAGAACCAGGGTTACAGTTTTTAAATTAATATTCACTTTGGCCCATATTTCACTGTTGTTTATATTTTTCTCCAACAATATAAGTCATACTTGAAAAGAATCATTTACAAAGCAGCACAGGACGCTGGCTTCCAAAAATAATGGAAATAAAACCTGACATCCACAATAATCAGATATGCCACGTGAAGGACTCTAGTACAGCCTCTCAGAGTTAATTCCTAAGAGCTTCTTTATAAAATGTACTGACATAAATGCATATTGAAAGCTGAAGTTTTTTTTTAACTTCCCATTTTTCATACTTTATCTTTTTGATAGATTGGTCCACAAGTGGGGCTTTATAAGAAATTTAGGAAGAAGGTTGAAATCTACAAGGCATTTACCTACAGAGCTTGATGACTGAGATCATTAATTTGAAAACCATTGATTTATTATAAAATATGCAAATGTGACAGAGTTCCAGAAGTTTCAGAACACCTGCTTTTTGTGTGGTACCCATTGAAGAATGTTAACCTTGGCAATAAAAGAACACATTATGGAGATTCTTCATAATAGATATCCTGATTTCAAAACACTCTCAAGCCTGTCAAGCAAATGTGTAAAAAGAGATTATAACCACAGAATGTCTATAGCATTAAAATGATTAGATTGCTTTTTATGTCAACTATCAGTAAAATAGACAAAAATAGTTTTCTTGATGTTATCATGGGTAACTTCACCTTATTTGTTTAAAGAAACAGTTAAATTGGACCACAGAGATGTAAAAGTCACATACAGATATTAAGTATTTCGAATGTTTTATTTTGCCTTGCTGTGTGGTTCTAGGCATTCTTCTAAATTTCCACTTCTCAATACCTCCTTTCTGACCACATCTTTCTCTAATTATCTTGACTTCTCTCCCAATTTTCAATGACCTCTTATCGGCTATCAATTTAAGTCTACAGATGTAAACTTACAGTCAGCTTTGTCTGCCTGGATGATAGATGAGGCTCTCCACAGAAGTTACCAAACCCTCAGCTGAGTTCTAGATCATTCCCATGGACACTTCTTCCTTCATGTCTGCATATAAATTTGTAAGAGGAAAAAAAACACAGAAACATGAAAATGTACCAGATGAAATCAAAATCAGTTAACTTATTATACTACAACATTAATTTCTTAATTTTGTATAAGGTTCTGTAAAATGTAACATTAGGGCCAGGTGGGTGAAGGGCATATAAGAATACTTTGTACTGTCTTTGTAGCTCTTCATCAAGTGCAATATTATTTCAAAATACAAAGTTTAAAAAAGTACCAGATATTGCCATTTAACACAAATTTAATATATTTTGCCAAATTCTATATACTTTTTTCTATCAATTTCCTTAATATTTTATCACTGCCATGTTAATTTTGGCTCAGGAAGTGTATTCCCTTTGCTTAATTTTTCTCATAATTCATACTAATCTTTAAATATGTCTCCCTTTGAACATTGTTTACATTTTTTTCTCATAGGATTTACTGCCCCAACAGAAAGTATAGGAGTTAAAAACATTAGGAATGAAAATTATTTTTTTCCAATCCAACTTCTATCTTCCATTGCAAGAAAATCTTTATCTCATTCCAATTACTTAGAAATCTTATTCTCCTGTTCTGAGATTTATACCCTATTATCTCCTCCTTTACTAATCAAGTTTTGCAACAGCAAGTGTTTTTACTAAACTGAAACTATTTGTGTAGAGTTATATATTTCTTAGAACTTTCTTCCTAATCTCATCATCAAATTTAATGATTATTTATATATTTTCCTGTCTAGATCTATAGGGTCTGATAAAAGTAAGCATTAGCTCCATACAGCTACTGGGCAATTGAAGTGGGGCCAGGCCAAATACAGAAGTGCTATAAATGTAAAATATATACCAGATTTCAGAGACTTAGTATGAAAAACAATATAAAATATACCATTAATAATTTGTTATATTGATTACATTTTGAAATGATAATGTGGATATATTGAGCTAAACTATTGAATTAAACTATCGAATTCGATAAAAAAATTAAAAAGAAATTACCTATTTCTTTTTACTTTTTTTTTTTTTTTTTTTTTTGAGATAGAGTCTCGCTCTGTCACCAGGCTGGAGTGCAGTGGCACGATCTCGGCTTACTGCAACCTCTGCCTCCCGGGTTCAAGTGATTCTCCTGCCTCAGCCTCCCAAGTAGCTGGGACTACAGGCATGCACCACCACACACACAGCTAATTTTTGTATCTTTAGTAGAGATGGGGTTTCGCCATGTTGGCCAGGCGAAACCCCGTCTCTACTATACTAGATTCCTGCATCAATTAAAAAGGACTTTGTTACTCAGGGCTTCATTTTCATTCCCATTGGTTCTCCAGGTTCTTCGAGTCCCACAGGGAAGAATGATGCTGGTGATCCTAAATGATACCTTCACGTTCAGTAGATTGCATTACAGGAGAGGAACCCTGAGCTTGGAGGATTTACTGCTTTTTTAATGAGCAGAAGTAAACCTCTCTTTGTCCAGAGAGAGATGCTATTTCATCATCTGAAGTTTGCTCTAAAGACAACGCTGAGCAAATAATTTGGGCAAAGAACAGTTAGAGCCTTTCATTCCTAAGATACTCACCAAGAATGAGCAGGAATGCTCAGTGACCATGGCAGATGGCCTCTCCCAACAATTGACCAGATGTTATTGAATTTCCTATATACTTAGCATTATATCAGCTATGTGCAATGAGAAATAAGAACCAATTTGTCTTACACTTTATATATATATTTTAAATCTTCTAAGTTTAGGCTTATTTTGCTCTTCTTTTTCTAGTTTCTTGAAATTTTCTGTTAGGTTGTTTATTTGAGATATTTCTTCTTTCTTGATATAAGCATTTATTGCTATAAGCTTCCCTCTCAGGACTGCTTTTGCTGTACCTTACAAGCATCGGTATGTTGTATTTCAATTTTTGTCTCAAGATGCTTTCTAATTTCTCTTTTAACTTCTTTCTCTTTTAATGACTTCTTAGATCTAGTGTTCATTCAGGATCATGTTGCTTAATTTACACATATTTGTGAGTTTTCCAAAATTCTTCCTGTTGTTGATTTCTAGTTTCATGCCACTGTGGTCAGAAAAGATATTTGATGTGATTACAATATTCTGAAGTTTGTTAAGACTTGTTTTGGAGCCTAACATATGATCTACCTTGGAGAATGTTTTGTGTGTACTTGAGAGCAATGTGTATTCTGTTGCTGTTAGATGAAATGTTCTATAAATATATGTTAGGTCCATTTTGTCTAAAGCATACCTTAAGTCCAAAATTTCCTTGTTGTATTTGTCTAAGTAATTTGTCCAATGTTTAAAGTGTGGTATTGAAGTCTCCTATTATTACTTATTGCAGTCTATCTCTTCCATCAGATCTCCTAATATTTTATATTTTTAGCTACTCCAATATTGAGTGCATGTATATTTATAATTGTTAAAACTTCTTGATGAATTGACCCTGTTACCATTATATAATAAACTTCCTGTTCTCTTTTTTCAGTTTTTGAAGCAAACTCTATTTTGTCGGATATAAATATAGCTCCCTCCACTGTCATTTGGTTTTCCTTTGCATAAAATGTCTTTTTCTATCCCTTTACTTTCAGTTTATGTGTGTCCTTAGAGGTAAAGTCAGTCTTTCCTGCAGCATTTAGTTGGGTTTTAAAAATTAATTCAGCCTCTTAATGTCTTTGGATTGGATAATTTCATTCATTTGCATTAAAAATAATTATTCATAAGTAAGGGCTTATTATTGCCATTTTCTTCAAGGTTTTTTGGTTAATTTGTAGATGCTTTGCTTCTCTCTTCTCTTGCTGCCTTCCTTTGAAGTTTGATAATTTTCTATAGTAGTATATTTAAATCCTTTGTTTTTATCTGTTGTGTATCTACTAACTATTTTTGCTTTGTGGTTACTATGAGGTTTACATAAAATATCTTATATTTAAAACAGGCTATTTTAGGCCAATAACAACTTTTATCACTTGCACAAACTCTACACTTTTACTTCCCCCTAACAATTGGTTTTTGATGACGTTTTATATCTTTTATAGTTTGTGTCCCTAACAACTTATTGTAGCTATAGATATTTCTAATAATTTTTCCTTTTAACTTTCATACTACAGATATAATTGATTTTCTTTCTTTCTTTTTTTTTTTTTTTTTTTTTGAGACGGAATCTCACTCTGTCACCCAGTGGCTCGATCTGGGCTCACTGCAAGCTCTGCCTCCCAGGTTCACGCCAGTATCCCGCCTCAGCCTCCTGAGTAGCTGGGACTACAGGTGCCCACCACCAAGCCCGGCTAATTTTTTGTGTATTTTAGTAGAGACGGGGTTTCACCGTGTTAGCCAGGATGGCCGCGATCTCCTGACCTCGTGATCTGCCTGCCTCGGCCTCCCAAAGTGCTGGGATTACAGCCATGAGCCACTATGCCCAGCCAATATAGCTGATTTTCATACCATCATTAAAACCTGAGTGTTCTGAGTTTGATTATATACTCACATGTACAAGTGAGTTTTAAATTTTTCTATGTTTTTATGTTGCTACTTAGCAACCTTTTTGTTCAGCTTGAATAACTCCCTTTAGCAGTTTTTGTAAGGTAGGTCTAGTAAGGTAGGTCTAGTTTTTATAAGGTAGGTCAGGTTTTGTTTGCCTGAGAAAGTTATTTACCTTCCTTTTCATTTTTGAAGGACAGAATTGCTGAATATATCATTCTTGGAAGGAAATAACAAAGATCAGAAGAAATAAAATAGAGACTAGAAAAATAGAAAAAATCAACAAAATGAAAGTTGGCTTGTTTTTTGAAAGATAAACAAAATCTACAAAACTTTAACAGAAAAATGAGAGAATACTCAAACAAAATCAGAAATGAAAGAGATGGCCTCACAACAGATACAACAGAAACACGAAGGTTTTTAAGATACTACTATAAACAACTATATACCAAAAAATGGATAACATAGAATAAAATGATGCATTTTAGAAACATGTACCCTACCAAGGCTGAATCCTGAAAAATTGAACATCAGAACAAACTAATAAGTAAAAAATTAAATAAGTAATAAAAAAAATCTTATCAAAGAAAAGCCCAGGACCTGATGGCTTTGCTGCTGAATTCTATCAAACCGATAAGGAAGAACTAATATCACTCTCACTAATTCTATTTAACATAGTAATGGATGTGCTAGTCAGAACAATTTTGCAAGACAAAGAAATAATAGCCATCTGTATGCAGAAAGGAGGAAATAAAATTGTCTCCATCTACTGGACATATGACTCTCTCTATATATAGAAAACCATAAAGACTTCACCCAAAACTGTTTGAACTGATAAACAAATTTACTAAAGACACAGTTTACAAAATAAGCATACAAAATTAGTTTTTATACACTAACAGCAAACTACCCACCCAAAAAATTAAGAAAACAATTCTATTTACAATAGCATTAAAAATACTTATTAGTAAATTAAACCAAAGAAGTGAAAGATCTGTACACTAAAAACTATAGAACATCAATGAAAAAAAAACTGAAGAAGACACAAACAGATGAAAAGATATTCCATGTTCATGGATTAGAATAATTAATATTGTCAAAATGTGTATACTATCCCAAGTGATCTATAAAGTCAATGCAATGTCCATCAAAATTCCAATGTCACTTTTCACAGAAATAGCAAATTAATTTTAAAATTTGTAGAGAACCATAAAAGACTATGAATAGCCAAAGCCATCTTGAGCAAAAAGAACAGAGCTGGAGACAACACATTCCTGATTTTGAAATGTATTATAAAGCTATTGCTATAAAAATTGCATGGTACTGACATAAAAATAGGTATGTCAACCAAAGAAGCATAATAGAAAGCTCAGAAATAAACCCAAGTATTTATGATCGATTGATTTTTGACAAATGTGCCAGAATATACAATGGGGAAAGGACAGTCTTTTTAATAAATGGTGTTGGGAAAATTAGATATCCAGATGAAGAAGAATGCAATCGGGCCCTCATCTGACATGTTACAAAAATCAACTCAAAGTGGATAAAAGATTCATATGTAAGATCTTAAACTGTAAATCTAATAGAAGAAAACAGAAAAATTTCCACAACATTGGTCTGGGCAATTATTTCTGGGATAAGACACCAAAAGCACAGATAACAAAAGTATAAATAGACAAATAATACTGCATCAAACTGAAAAGACTTCTGCATACCAAAGAAACAATTACAAGCATGAAGAGACAGTTGCTGAATTGGGAGAAAATATTTACAAAACTATACACTTGATAAGGTGTTAATATACAAAATATATATATAACTAAAACAACTCAATAGGAAGAAAACAACTCAATTAAAAAAATGAACAAAGAATATGGACAAACATTTCTAAAAATAAAATTATAAATGGACAGCAGATATATGAAAATCTTCAACATCTCTAATTATCAGGGAAATGCAAATTAAAACTACAATGAGAAGATATTAACCTGATTCCTTTCATCATGGCCATTATCAAAAAGAAAATGACAACATGTGTTGATGAGGATATGGAGGAAAGGGAACCCTTGTGCATTGCTGGTGGGAATGTAAATCAGTACACCCACTATGGAAAACTGTATTGAGTGTTCTCAATGAACTAAAAATAGAACTACCATATGATCCAGCTATCCCACTTCTGTGTATATATCCAAAGGAACTGAAATCAATATTGCAAATAGATATCTACACTCCCACATTCATTTCAGCATCATTCACAATAGCCAAGATATAGAATCAACCTGTGTCCATCAACAGATGAATGGATAAAGAAAATGTTGTATATATACACAATGAAATACAATACTGCCTTAAGAAGGTAAGAAATTCTGTCATATGTAATAACATAGATGGAACTGGAGGACATTATGCTAAGTGAAATAAGTCAGACAAAGAAAGACAAATACCCTATGACCTCACTTACATGTGGAATCTAGAAAAGTTCAACTCATAGAAACAGAGTAGAAAGTTGGTATCAGAGGCTGAGGGTAGAAGGGACAAGATAGGGAAAGGGGTTATGTTGATCAAAGGGTATGAGGTTTTGGTTAGACTGGAGGAATATGTTTTAGTGATCTATTGTACTGCATAGTGACCCACAGTTAATAATAATGTATTATATTTGAAAAATAATTGTATATTTCAAAATTGTTTAAAAAATGGATTTTTAACGTTCTCACTACAAAAAAAATGACAAATTGGTGAGGTGTTGGATATGTTAACTCATTTAATTGAATCTTTCTATAATATATACATAGATCAAAACACCCTATTGTACTCCATAAATAAACATAATTGTCAGAAACAAATAGACAAATAAATATTTAAGCACTTCATTACATAGTTTACAGTTTGGTAAACACATTCATGAAATTAATAACATAACAACACAGCTTGTAATTAATATTCTTAGATTCATAAAAAAAGCAATCATTTTGAGGAGATAAGATGACATAGTTAAAAAGAACTAATAAAACACTTAAGATCTGAGGTAAAAAATAACACTGGCATAAAATATTAAGAAATAACAAATGAACCCAAAGTATTTCCCTTATCCATTTGATAATTGATTTAAACATCTCTGAACTAACTCTATCTTTCTAAACACTTACTTTTACAAAATAAAATGCATGCATCTGATTACCTTCCAGATCAAGAAATAGAATATGCAATTTATCCCAGAAGCCTCATGACAACTTTTGGTGAGAACTTGAAGTATCCTCTCAATTTATACAGGTCTTATTTTAATTTCTCTCACTAATGTTATGTAGGATTTTATTTTGAGATCTTACTCTTTTTTTTGTTTTATCTTTTCTTAGTTTTATATTTTTTGAAGCTTTGCCATCAGGGAAAAGATTCAAAATTATGACACTTTCCAGTGGATTAGCCTTTTGTCATTAATACATGTCATTCTTTCCTAGGTCAGAGTCCTTTGGGGAAGAGCACGAGCTAAAGATTCTTGTGTAAGTGATTTATTGAGTGCTCTTTAGAGAAAACTGCAAGGAAAAGAGAAGCAGGAAAGCAGAAAAGGAGGAGCCAAGCATAGGTTTGGGTTCAGCTAGAGTCTAAGCTCAGCCAGATCCCATAGGCACTTCGATAATGAAGGGTGCTCAAACCTGACCTTACTTAAGGAATTTGGGCTTTAATATACTTATATCTGTCAATTATTGGCTGCATTTTTTAAGAGAGTAAATTTCATGTTACATGTTTCTTAAAAATATTTATTGGCTAGGAGTCACCCTCAGGAGGGGATATAACCCCCAGCATCTCTGGGTGACATAGTTTTGGGCGTTTCTCCAGAGCAAGGTACAGTTGTGAACTGGTAGCAGCCAGGACTCAGAGGGCCCAAGGGACAGGGGCTCCAGCATTGGAAAGGGGTCTGCATTGAGCACTGACAGCATACAAGATAGGCTTCCAGTCTACCAACTCTGTCTTCACTGTGTACCTTGTGCCATTAAACTGATCCATTGACTTCTTATGGTCAGTGTGGGTATTTTTCAGTTCTACAGTATCTATTCTTTTTTCTTATATTCTATTTCTTTGGTGAAATTTTTCATTTTTCATCTATTTTCTTCAAAATAATAATCCATTTTTTTTCAAGTTTGCATTTGATAACTCCAATATCTGGGTCAACTGTGGGTCTCTTCCTAGTGTTTCTTTTCATTTGGTTGTTTTGAGGTTTGTTGGTAATTTTTATTGAAAATCAAATATTTTATATGAGAAATAACTGAGGTATTGGTAGAAGTTATCTCCCTCAATAGTGAATTCACCCTTTTTGTTGGAAGGCAGCTAGAAAAGGGACACATTAGCTCAGTCCAGCCAAATGCTGAAATGATTGGGGTTGAGCTATACTCCTAGGAAGATACAGTCTACCTTTGATGTACCTCCTAGGATATTGCTCATGGTGGTTTACAAATGAAATTCTTGAGTGCTACTTCCCCTTTAATGGCCCTAAATTAGAACTTTTGCCTTTCCAGCATTATAATATGATTAAAAAAGAAACTCAGCTCTTCTTTTCACCTATTTTCTGCTTGACATTTTAGCCTCCCTTTCCATGGAACTTAAAAATCAGCAAATATCTTGAGGGAAAAACTAGTGTTGAATGTTGGGTTTACTCCAGATCTCTAGTCCCTCCAGCCTTGGCTGCCTTGGCAGTCTCATTCCAATTTCGGTCTCCCCCAAAATTATGAAATTGCTGAAAATTCTTCTGGGTTTTCTGCCTCTAAGCAGCCATCTTCTGCCCAGAATTTTGGCCTCTCTCCTATTCCTTGAGTTGAGAAATGATCTAAGAAAAAAACTCACGTAAAATATTGGGCTCCCCAAAATGCAACTCTAGAATCTGCAATATGTAGGCTTCCTACACCATTTTTCTGATGCCTCCCTGCTCTCTGTGACACAACAATATTAAACTTAGACCAATTAACAACCTTACAATGGCCCCTGAGTGTTTACGTAAAAAGAATGAGTCACATATATTACTTTAAATCAGAAGGTAGAAATGATTAAGCTTAGTGAAGAAGGCATGTCAAAAGCCAGGACAGGAGGAAAGTTAGGCTTCTTGCATCAAACAGTGAGCCAAGTTATTAATACAAAAGAAAAGCTCTTAAAGGAAATTAAAAGTGCCATTCCAATGAACACATGAATGATAAGAAAGCAAAACAGCTTTATTGCTGACATGGAGAACGTTTTAGTGGTCTGGATGAAAGATCAAACCAGCCATAACACACCCTTAAGCCAAAGCCTAATCCAGAGAAAGACCTTAACTCTCTTCAATTTTATGAAGGCTAAGTGAGGTGAGAAAGCCGCAGAAGAGCTGAAAGCAAGCAAAGCTTTGTTCATGAGGCTTAAGGAAAGCTGTCTTCACAACATAGAAATGAAAGGCAAAGCAGCAAATGCTGATACAGAAACTGCAGCAAGTTATCCAGAAAATTTTGCTAAGATAATTGATGAAGGTAGCTACACTAAACAACAGATTTTCTATATAGACAAAATAGCCTTTTATTGGAAGAAGATGCCATCTTGGACTGTCATAGCTAGAGAGGAAAAGTCAATACTTGGCTTCAAAACTTCAAAGGACAGGCTGACTCTCTTGTCAGGTAATAATACAGCTGATGACTTTAGGTTGAAGCCAATACTCATTTACCATCCTAAAAATCAGCTCTTAATAATGATGCTAAATGTACTCTGCATGTGCTCTATAAATGGAACAAGAAAGCCTGGATGACAGCATATCTGTTCACAGCATGGTTTACTCAATATTTAAGCCAATGTTAAAACTTACTTCTCAGAAAAAAGATTCCTTTCAAAATATTACTGCTCATTGACAGTGCTCTTGGTCACCCAAATGCTGTGATGGAGACGTACAATGAAATTAACATTGATTTTCTGCCTACTAACAAGTAAACTTTTTTTCTGCAGCCTCTGGATCAAGAAGCAATTTTGACTTTCAAGTCTTATTATTTAAGAAATACATTTTGTGAGGCTATGGCTGCCACAGATAGTGATTCCTCTGATGAATCAGAGCAAAGTAAATTGAAAGCCTTCTGGAAAGGATTCACCATTCTGGATGCCATTAAGAACATTAGTGATTCATGGGAGGAGGTCAAAACATCCACATGAACAGGAGTTTGAAAGAAGTTGATTCCAACCCTCATAGATGACTTTGAGTGGTTCAAGATTTCAGTGGAGAAAGTAACTGTGTAAGTGATGAAAATAACAAGAGAACTAGAATTCAAAGTGGACCCTGAATACAGGACTGAATTGCTGTAATCTCATGATGATTGTGATTATGGATGAGCAAAGAAAGTGGCTTCTTGAGATGGCATCTACTCCTGGTGAAGCGCTATGAATGATGTTGAAATGACAACAAAGGCTTTAGAATATTACCTAAACTTAATTGATAAAGCAATGACAGAGTTTGAGAGGATGAACGGCAATTTTAAAAGAAATTCTACTGTGGGCAAAATGCAATCAAATAGCATCACATAGTACAGCCAGCGAAATCTTTCCTGAAAGGAAAAGTCAATTGATGTGGCAAACTTCATTGTTGTCTTATTTTAAGAAATTGCCACAGCTACCCTAACCTTCAGGAACCACCACCCTGATCAGTCAGCATCCATCAACATCAAGGCAAGACCCTCCACCAGCAATAACATTACAACTCCCTGAAGGCTCAGATGATTGTCAGCATTTTTAGCAGTAAAGAACTTTTAAATTAAGGTCTGTATAATGCTATTGCACAATTAATAATAAACATAACTTTATATGCACCAAGCAACCAAAAAATTTGTGACTCACTTTATTGTGATATTCACTTGATTTTACTCGTCTGGAACCAAACCCACAATATCTCTGAAGTGTACCTGTATGTACTTAATATTTGTTAGATTTTTCTATCTAATTTCTGTTTGGCTATCTACCATTTTATCTAGTCTGTAGTCAAATGGCCTTTAATTTTCCTCTGTAATTTTTAAATATACATGTTGCAGTATTAATAACCATAAAAATATTTTCCTGTTTTACAGGCTCTTTGAACTATAAATGCCTTGAGAGTGGAGATTGAACTCACATTATATGAAGCATGAAGCCTGGGTTAAATAAGTCCTCAAAAATTAATCAGTAATATAATCTCATCAAATAATATTTGTCTTCATCAGTGGAAAACTTATTTTTTATTGTTTTGCCATGTAATCAAGAACAATGTAATTTGTATGTGTGCACAGAGTTTAAGTAAACAATTCCCCCCAACAATTTATTTCTGGTTATCTTTGGCTTGTGTGTTCTTTTCTAGAAGGAAACAGGTGGATAAAATTATTTCTCCAGACTCTTTTTAGACTTCCTCAGGAATCTATGTTCTAATATCTCTCACATTAGCACCTTTAACAGAGTTCCTGGTTAACAGAGAGTTAACATGCATCCCTCATACCTGGTTCTGTTTGGGCTGTGAGAGCAATTATAGGTCCCTAGCCAAGGATAACAACTAAAGTTGGACAAATGCTTAGTTCTTCCAATGCTGAAATGAAATATTTTTTCTTTCATCCATGATAGTACCTGATATTTTTCCAATCCTCTTTTCACTGGAAATGTCAAAGCCACGAACACAGTTATTAGGATACAAAATGGTTGTACTACCTGACCCCATAGTGTATCTACGACACAAAGTTTTCAGTATCCTCAGAAACACACTCTCAGGAAAATAGTATTAGGGTGGCTTGTTTGCAAATAAATCTCAAAGTGCCTTTTGCATCTTTATCGACTAGGAAGATGAATTATTTTATGTCATATGAAAATCTAAAATAAATATGGTAAAATCTCTATTTGTTGACAAAGGAATGCTGGTCTTAAGGAGTTACTGTAAATTTTGTTGGATGTGATATTATTATGTTTAAAAAAGAGTCATAATTTACTTGACATACATAATGAATTATTTATGCTTAAATAATATGATTTTAGGATTTTATTTCAAATAATTGGGAATATAAATACCACAAAATGGGGGCAATAAGTAGAATAAAAATATGTAGGAAGTTTATGATTATTCAAGCTAAGAAATGGTAGTTTTTCTTTACGCTCTTCACTTTTGTGTGTATTATACATGCTTCATAACAAAAACTTTAAAAACCTTTTCCCTTCTCATGATGAAAAAAATGTTAGTTTCATTTTTAAAAGTCAGCATATGAGATACTATAAGCCCTCAATACAACTGAAGAATTTGTTTTATAATTTTTTCCTAAACAACTTAAACTTGCTTAATTTTTTATAATTTGGTTCATCGTTAGATCAAATCATAATAAGTCTTTAAGAATTCTTTAAGCTCTGAAATCTATATGGGAAAAAATGAAAGAAATGTAAAATAATTTAACTAGTTTTCTCTGCAACATTTTATTGCATGAAAGGAGCACCTTTCACCCTCACACCCGTTTCTTTCCACAGGCTTTTGTCTAAAGACTTCTCTAAACCATTGCTAGCTTCTGTTCCTTGTTCTTCAATCTTTGTCTTCAATCTTACTTTCTTATTTGTCATCATGATCTTCCTTAGCAACCGATACCTCTTCTACGCAAGTGGCTTATTTCTCCTAAACAAACATTTCTTGCTGCTGCTTTGTACTGACCCTACTAATTGACTGGATCATAATTCCCTGTAATACTTTCCTTTCTGATAACAATATTGCCTATTAACTCCTCTGCTAGGTTTTGACACCCCTCCTTACTCTGGCCTTCTTCTCATGTTTCATCTCTAGACAAATTGCCTTACTTAAGGCTTCTTTCCAGCCTTGATTTCCAGGTTCCTCGCATTGATTGTATGTAATCCATTCTGGTGTTTAACCAAGTGTTGCCAGTTTAGCAGTGGTATTCTCCATCTGCACGTGTCTCTGTGAACCTTCACCATATGTTGAGTCTCCTGGGTCTCAAATGTATATCACTATTAAGTCAAAATTGAGATAAACATTCATTAACATTTTACATGTTTCCCAAAATGAGCCCAAGCAAAAACTCATTTCATATTAGCCTCCTCTAAGACTGTCAACAATATAAAGGAAAAATGATCAGAAATACAGTATTTCTTATAAAAGCCAAACATAACAATTTATATAGTAATTTCTAAAATAAGTCCTTATATGTCTTAATAAGTCATTTAAAATATAGTATAGTATATTATTATAATTGCTAAAATTTGAGCATATTTTCTTATTGCAAATGATTCAGTTGTTTGGAATGATATTTTTATACTTTACATATATAAACTTTTTTATATTTTTATATATAAACTTTCAAAATTATAAACTTTCAGTGAAGTACAAAAAAATCAGAGAGCATAAAATAAGACAACCAATGTAAAAATATACATATATTATCACAATTTTAAGTTGGTTAACACTCATCTATTAAAATACTTTAGAACAAAACACACAAACAAAATATTATGTATATTTTCAAAAGCTACATTGGCTCATAACTTCCCATGTGTAGAAGGTAACTTGTTAGTTTTGATCATCCAAACTCCACTTCCCATTTCAAATAGAACCACAAATTTCTTTCTTACTCCCTAGTAAATGATCTATACTTCCATAATTGGATTCTATCTTCTGGAGATTTAAATATTGAAATGGTTATGCAAGGATAGAAGAAATACCATTGCTCATACAAAGTGGCAACACCCAGTCCATGTTGTTATAGATCTCTTCCTGGAATTTGTGATTCTTGGGTCCCCAAAATGCCTTGATTACAATTAATTTTCAAACCTTGCTCTCTAACCTTTTCAATAATTCTATAACTCCCTTAGGTTTTCAGCAAATTCAAATTCACTTATTGTTTAAGTTAGCCAAAATCAGTTTCACTTGCTTGCAAAGATCTGAATTGATACAGATATTGGTACAAAAATGAGAACTGATAATATCTAGGGAATTGTAGACTGTTTGGGACTGTGCTGTTGAGATGGGGTAGAAGAGAAATACTTTCCATTAATATGTGCATATATGATTCCAGGATAGAAAATTTGGAGTCTTATAACAAAATAGCCAATTAAATATTTACTTATTATGATCTAGAACAATGTCTTACTGAGAGCAAGTTTCAGAAGGAAAAAGTGTGGGCACCATAAAATATTTTGAAGAGCACAAGAAATGTGAGTATCCCTCTGGTAGGGTGGCTGATTTCTATGACATTGCGAAAGAATGACAGGCTTAAAACCCCAAACTATCAAATTAAAATATGAACTGATGCAATGAAAAAGTAGGAATTCAACTGATTCTGTAGTTTAGCACATATAGCCTAACTCTTTGCTTTTTATCTGTGGCCATAAGGCAATGATCACAAAAACAGTACTCTTAAGAGGGGAAAAGAAACAGGAAGGAATGACTCACTGCATCATCTCCTATGAAGCACTCTACACTGTCATTGCCTAAGAAAGAAATTATTTTTATTATTTGGAAGTTGCTCTTCTTCTCTGGCTTTAAAAAAAAAAAAAGAAAAAAAAGCTGCTGTTTCCTTGCCTGAGGAGGCTCCCTTATATGTGGTAATTATTCCTTTTCTGCCTTAAATCATTGTCATTAAACCAGTAACTAGAACCAGACTCAAGAATGCCAGGATGTATATGTAAAATCAAACTTGTATAGAGAAGACCAACAAACCAAAAGAATGGCAAGAATTTGCTGGTTTATACTGTTATAAATCTGTTATTTTGGCCTTTAAGAGTACATGACCAAGGAAGGCAAAGTAAAATTTAGATTGGTCTGAATTTCTCAAAATCCCTGTACTTTCAAAAAAATATACCTACCATATGTCTTCTGAAACACCAAGTATGTTCCTAAACTTTATTAGTATTTTTTAATGAACCTAGACTGAACATTGAAATTTTCTAAAGAAATGTGGCATGCCAGAAATCCTATGGCATAGAGGCCAGAATTCAGAGGAATTTAAAAATAATAAAAATGGAGTTTTGCTTTTACCAATTGTATTAGTCTGTTTTATACTGCTATAAAGAAATATCTGAGACAGGGTAATTAATAAAGGAAAGAGAGGTTTAATTGACACACAGTTCAATGTGGCTGTTGAGACCTCAGGAAACTTATAATCATGGTGGAAAACAAATGGGAAGCAAGATCTTCTTCACATGGTGGCAGGAGATAAAATTTCAAGCCAGGCAAATGTTAGAGGCTTATTTATAGAACAATCAGATCTCTTGAGAACTCACTCACTATCATGAGACTAGCATGTGGGAGATGGCCCCAATGATCCAATCACCCCCATCCCTCTACACCTGGGGGTTACAATTCGAGATGAGATTTGGGTGGGGACACAGAGCCAAACTGTTATCACCAATCATGTATATTCCCTCTTTTCTCTTTAATTTTGTCCCTAAAGAGGGTTAAAAACCTGTCTTTTGCATGCATTGGTACAAGAAGTGTCAGTATCCATAAAAGTTACTTTGTTGACTGTTCTGAAGCTTAGGAAGAGTGTGAAAGATAATAGAGTTAAAACAGGCTCCATAATCTTAGTGGGAATGAAAATACCCTGTATAGGTAGAGTCCAGAGGACAATACCAGAAGGAAAGTGGCTGAGATAACTATAATAGCTAGTGGTGATCAGAATAGTCTGAACTGTATAAATCTCTGGTGGTGGTTAATTAATCATGAAGTCCCTAAAAATAAATTAAACTTGTAAAATATTAGGGTTTTACTGTTTTATGTGACAAAAATATAAATTTTAAATTTTGATTTAAACAAAGAAAATAAGAAAATTTCAATCTGGGAATGTAGACTAAAAATCACAAAGAGGAGGCTAAAAACAAACAAAGTGATACATTGGCACTGACCCATCTTTTGCCATGGGAACATTTGTGAGTATTGGTAACCAAGAAAATTAAGCTTTAAGGATTTTAAAGGACAATTCACACACACACACAAAAATCCAATAAATATCCTAAATAATCTCACATTAATCGGGAAAATGCAAAGTAAAACAAAACTGAGAACAAGCTTTGTACACATCAGAAAAGTCTTACAATATTAAGGCTTACATACTGTTTTGTAATTATATATTTTATACAACCTTATTAGAGAACTACTATCTAATAAAACTAAAGACATACTTTCCCTAAAACCTAGAAATTCTGCTTTTAGGTATATAAAAAATTATGTGTACAAAAGACACGCACAGAATGTTCACTATAATGTTGACTATAATCATATAGAAATAAAAACTGTAAATAATCTAAATTGTTCATCAAAAGAGGAAGGACAAATTATGACATATCCATACAATGGAACAATATGCAGTAGCTAAAATTAATGAAATAGAGATAACTTTACCCATATAAATACCAAAATTATAATGTTGAACAAAATAAACATATTACCTACAGATGTACAAGATATTATCTATTTTAGATGAGGTTCAAAAACATAAAAAATCTATCTAGTGAATATTAATGCTATATTTATAGAAAAATTATGAAAAATATAACTAGAAATCGTAAACCACAAGTTCAATAATTTGGGTATGTCTACAGGTGTTTATTTCTTAAAAATATAGAAGACATGACACCTTTGAAGTGTCTTCCAGGAACCTTTATCATTAGAAGTCAAATGATTAAAATTGATTCCTAAAAGAAGTCATCCCAAAGAATTCCTGGCATTCCACCCATTTTCCCTGACCCTTATTTCTCCTAGATAATCAGATCTTCAGAGAGTCCCCACTAGCAAGAAGATTTTCAGCAGATATGGCTTTTTGCCCTTGGACTTCTCAGCCTCTATAACTGCAAGAAATAAATTTCTTTTCTTTATAAATCAGCCAGTTTTAGGTATTCTATTATAAGCAACAGAAAACTGACTAAGACAATACTAAAACTTCTAGACTATTAGATCAAGAGTCTCACAAATGGGTACTGTGGGAGACCAGAATATGCCACCCCAAAATATGAAGAATTGTGGAGGAGCAGATACAAGAAAGCTGTCTGACCTCCCTGTATTTGCCACAAAGCAGGACACAGATTTACAAAGACAAAAGGTATCCTGTCCCCGCTTCTACCATGGAGAACAAAGGTTAACCACTGAAGACAGCTTTGAACTCTTATCAACCTGAAGATGGTACCACAGGAATCTACTTTAGTAAGCTTTACTAACTAGACATTATCTGTCATGTATTTGCTTTTCCACAAGTTGACAACCCTGGAGACTCAGAGTCCATTTTCTTTGCTGTGTCACTTTTCTAAAAATTTACTGTTCTTTGTTGAAGGTGCTGTATAAACTGGAATTCAAAGCCACCTCTTTGAGAACTACTCATTCCCTGGGTGTCTCCCATGTGTGTATGAAATGTACATTTATAAACTTCTGTTTGTTTTTCTATCTGCCTTTTGTAACAGGGGTCCATTCCAACTAAAAACCAACGGAGATTATTCTTCTCCTACAAGTCAAAACTTTTTCTGAATCTGGCAAAAGGTTTAATAGTGAGAAGAACTTGCCTCGTGTTTATATCTTCAGTTTCCAAATCTATGGCTGTGAGAAAATTAGCACTGTTTATATTGGTCACCAGATCTACACAGATACTGCATTTTGTGACCCAATTATGCATCTGAGCCTTTGATATATCATTTTTAAATACTATACAGCCAGGTGCTTTTAGATATAGGAGTTATTTAGTGAAGTCAGAAATGTACGTGTTGTATTACTACCTGCATCAGTATTTAGTAAGTTCATATAAGGTAATGCTTGCAGAGATATACTAATTAGGAAAAACAAATGTAAGTCTAGAAAATCTCCAGTGAGGACAGATATTTGATTCTTTCAGGATAAAAGTATAGAATAATTAGCCTGAAAACAGAGAAACAGGGAACTGACACCTGACCCCAAGACACAATACCATCAAGAATCACCAAAAAAATGAACTCTTCCACAATACCTGACTTGTCTCTCAATTAGGTAAGTGCCCTAAAATGTCTTCACATAGCAACTAGTACCATAGTTTTTACCAATCTTTATTATAAATACTTTAAGTGTCTATTGTTACTATTTGACTAAGTGGTATGAAGACAAGAACTTTACTTACCATGTTTGCCACTAAACTTTAAATTCCTAGGACAATGTCTGGCATGTAGTAGCTGCTTAGTAAATACTATTGAATGAGTGTCTGCTCAAGAATTGACAGATATCAATAAAATATTCCAGTTCATAAGAAAATAAAATGCATTATAAAAATTGTATTTCCAATGATCAAAGAAAGGATTTCAATTTAATAATAATAGATAACATTATAGAGTGTTTGCTACTTTCCAGGCACTGTTTTAAGCACTTTCTAGTAGGTTATCTCATTTAACACTCAGACACCCAAAGAGCTCACATTTATCATTAGAATGGTTAAGTACCTCAGATTTTGGTCCACACACATATTTTGGGGATTTACAAAATAAAATGTTAAAAATTTGAGTGCATTAAGATGAACAATATGACAGAAATTCATAATACACTCTACCATCACCACCTATTGCATTTTACTTGCCAACTTCAAGGTTTTTTTTCACCTGGCTGGTGACCAATGCCATAATAAGTAAAAGTAATTGCTACTTCTTTCTACTCACACGGTAATGATTTTCCACCTTTCTGCAAGTGAGTGACTATAGGTAGTATTCCCCAATGCACTAGATGCAGAGAACCTATTTGCTGCAGAAAGAGTGGAATAATTAGTTTTTTTTAAAGGATAGTTTAACTTACTAAATATAAGGGTGGGGAGGGGTTCCAAAGGCAACTTGTATTAGTTGTTATAAAATTTCCATCTTGGGTAGAAAAAAATATTCCTAAAGGAAGGTGAAATAAGTACCCACCAAACTAGCTTAAGAACAAAAGCTAGCCATATGCAGAAAAAACTGGCTAGCCATATGCAGAAAACTGAAACAGGACCCCTTCCTTACACCTCATAAAAAATTAACTCAAGATGGATTTTAAAAAAAGGCTTAAATGTAAGACCTAAAACCATAAAAACCCTAGAAGAAAACCTAGGCAATACCATTCAGGGCACAGGCATGGGCAAGGACTTCATGTCTAAAACACCAAAAGCAATGGCAACAAAAGTCAAAATTAGCAAATGGGATCTAATTTAACTAAAGAGCTTCTGCACAGCAAAAGAAACTATCATCAGAGTAAACAGGCAACCTACAGAATGGGAGAAAAATTTTGTAATCTAATCTATCCATCAGACAAAGGGCTAATATCCAGAATCTACAAGGAACTTAAACAAATTTATAAGAAAAAAACAAACAACCCCATCAAAAAGTCAGTGAAGGGTATGAACAGACACTACTCAAAAGAGGACATTTATGCAACCAACAAACATATGAAAGAAAGCTCATCATCACTGGTCATGAGAGAAATGCAAATCAAAACCGCAATGAGATACTATCTCACAACAGCTAGAATGGCAATCATTAAAAAGTCAGGAAACAACAGATGCTGGATAGGATGTGGAGAAATAGGAATGCTTTCACACAGTTGGCAGGAGTGTAAATTAGTTCAACCATTGTGGAAGACAGTGTGGCGATTCCTCAAGGATCTAGCACTAGAAATACCATTTGACCCAACAATCCCATTACTGGTATATCCCCAAAGGAGCTTAAATCATTCTACTATAAAGACATATGCACACGTATGTTTACTGTGGCACTATTCACAATAGCAAAGACTTGGAACCAACCCAAATGTCCATCAATGATAGACTGGATAAAGAAAATGTGGCACATATACACTATGGAATACTATGCAGCCATAAAAAAGGATGAGTTCATGTCCTTTTCAGGGCCATGGATGAAGCTGGAAACCATCATTCTCAGCAAACTAACACAAGAACAGAAAACCAAACACCGCATGTTCTCACTCATAAGTGGGAGTTGAACAATGAGAACACATGGACACAGGGAGGGGAACATCACACACTGGGACCTGTCGGGGGATTGTGGGGCTAGGGGAGGGACAGCATTAGGTGAAATACCTAATGTAGGTGATGGGTGGATGGGTGCAGCAAACCACCATGGCACATGTATACCTATGTAACAAACCTGCACATTCTACACATGTATCCCAGAATTTGAAGTATAATAATAAAAAAAAGCAAGTGCCCATTAATTCAAACTCTAGTTCTTTCTGAGGCCATAAGTGTTCTATTAAGCACAAGTAATACAGTTAATTTATTTCAAAGAAAAAAAAAGAATAGTAGTTTGATATAAAAGCAACTGGATGGCTCTGAGTTTAGTAACTTTTCTCCAGCAAGCTCCTAGTGGCTGAGTGGAGAAAATGAAACTATAGCAGATGTTACTCATGGTCAAAGGCAAAACCTTAGAGGAATTTATTAACACCTTATACAGCTCACGGCACAAAGTAAAGCCCTGATCCATTCAAATCCTTATTCAAAAGACAGAGTTTAATAGCTCCAACGAACATGTAATTTCCCAAGTTCCTCTCAATTCCTCCATCTTCCAGAAAAACCTAATTAATTTACTCACTCATATCATACCCAAACATAGCGGAGGGTGATACAGAAGGCAGCAAAGAGGTTCTTATCTGAAAAAACAACTTTGCTTTTGCCCTAGAATTTCTCCTCTGGCTTTCTTCTTTGAGCTTACGTCACCTTAAATTTTTCAGCATGCAGGAAGGAATCCAAGTGTTACTAGAAATCTTGGAACTTAAGTTTCTTCCTAGGTCCAGCATTATCACATTATTGGATGTCAACAAATATTCAGGATTATGTAGACCACAAATTATCTTGGTAAGAAGTGAAATGTCAGAAGCTTCTCAGAGGGTGGCTCCCTTAACCAGATAAAATTCAGTCTTGAGAGCCACGTATTTCCTAACTCTGGCACAACAGGACTCTGGACACTAGAGTCTTTCCCCAAATACCTTTGAAGGCATCCTAACATTTACATCTACCTGAAAAGTCCTAGTCAGATTTCAAGTCAAAATTCAAATGCACCCTTCTCAATAAGACCTTCACAGGTGCATTTCATCACAATTTGTCTCTCTTTCTCAACCCTCTTAAGACTTCATTTTTACTCCTATAAAATTTTCACCTTTGCCATATGCATTTTATATTTGTTTCCTCAACTAGACTATAGCCTCTGGGAGAAAAGATCAGTTTTGTATTCAGCACCTTATTGAATGCAATTGGCTTCATAGATGCCTGAATCTCTTTGAGGACAAGTACAGTATTTTTTACTCTTTCAGTCTGTTCCAGTCAAAAGTTGCTCACCTATGGCAATATTCACACATGAGGTACCCTGGACCCAAACCTACCTCAAAGTTAGAATCTGATAGCTCACCAATGAAGAAGAAAAACGTCTTAGTAGTTTAGTTTTTCTCATTGACTATATCTTGATGCAGGTCTCACTATTACCATCACTTTCATTTATTAGTAATAAAGGTGGTTGGTAAAGTGCACTGAGATAAACTGTTCATGTGGGGAAAAATATTCAAACTGGAAAGTATAATCCACAAATTAGGAAACAAGGGAAATTGCTTCACATGACATATCATGACACTCAGGAAGTACATTTCATAGGAAGGAAGTTATTAAACAGCATAGGTGACTCAACTAACACCTAATTTTTGGAAGCAATCAAGAAAAGTAAATACAAATTAGAATTCTCTTAAAATGGATTCCAATATTCTAATAACTTAGAAAAAGACACACTAACTAAAAACCCTGGATATTTTTCCTAAATAGATATTCAATTTTCCTCTTGTTTATAAATCTTCAAAGATTAATCATAATGGATATATTTTTCTAAAAGAACATTTTAAAAGGGATGAATCCATTTCTTGTCTCTACAGATATAACTGTTTAAGCAAAAGAAAAAACATCATCAATTCCAAGAGCTATAAAATTATAAAATTTTATGTAACAATGATAATAATGCATAATTAACAAAAAAGAGCTAATTCTGAAAATAACAATGTTTCTACCATAACAAGGAACTCAAACATCTAATGCTTTTAACTCAACTATTCAGTCAGAACTCAATTTGAAATGGTAGTGAACAGGAGGCAACCTTGATAATGAACACAGCAGTAAGTTTATTATTGTTACTGAAATGTTATTTTTAATTATGGGAACACTACATACTTATTGTTTTAAGTATCTTTACCATATATTTATTGATAATAATCCAGAAACTGTATAGAATTAAGATTTCAAAATTCCAAAACATAAAGCAGCATATTTTACTAAAGTTCTCCCCCAACCCACACCCTCAAAATACTTCACTTCCAGAAATGCACTTACTAACACCTGCTAGTATAATTTTGGTTAATCATCGCTACTAAAATGTTAGTAAAAGTTGAAAATAAGTATCATCTCTTCCAAAGTCACTAGAGTATTAACTCTCCTCTAAATCAATCATGCAACTATTATACAGGTTCTAATGACCAGATGTCTTATGCATCCTCAATCATCTGATAGCTTAAGAAACAGTTCCCAGATAATTAATTGATTTTTTTCCCTTTCCATTCTTTCTGAAGCTCATGGGAGTCCACTTGTATTAAGCAGCAGGAACAGAATAGAACTTTTCTGACATTCAGAAAGACTTTAATAAAGCATAGTTTGAAATTCAGCTAAAAAATTCAACCTGTATCAGCACTGGAATTATCCTATGATCGTTTTGCTGCTAAACGGTAGACTCAAACACATGGTGCTATGCAAACCTGTGTCTCTTTAAACCTCAAAGATTTCCATTAGGCTTTTATTCTGTATGCTACTTCCTCTTGTCTCCTTCATTTTTTTTTTAATTGTGGTAAGAACGTTTAAAATGAGATCTACCCGTTTAACAGATGTTTAAGTGCGTGTGAGTATTGTTATCTGTAGGCATAATGTTGCACAGTAAATCTCTGGAATTCATTTACCTTGTGTAACTGAAATTGTATGCCCGTTGATAAGGAACTCCCTATTTCCCTCTCCTGACAGCTCCTGGTGACCACAATTCTATTCTTTGTTTCCATGAATCTGACTATTTCAGATACCTCATATAAGTGGAAGTATTTGTCTTTCTGTGACTGTCTTATTTCATTTAGCATAATGTCTTTCAGGTGTATCTACATTATCATATACTACAGGATTTCTTCTTTTTTAGGGTTAAATCATATTCCACTGCGTTATATAACACACTTTTAATCCATTTATTTGTTAGTATACATTTAAGTTGTTTTCACATCTTGATTATCATGAATAATGCTACAACAAACATAGACTCCTATGTATCTATTCTAGTATCTGTTCAAGATCCTAATTTCAATTCTTTTGAACAGATACTCAGAAATGGAATTTCTGGATCATACATATATTTTAATTTTGAGGAACCTCCATACTGTTTTCCACAGCAGTTGCACCATTTTGCATTCCCACCAACAGTGTGCAAGGGCTCAAATTTTTCCACATCCTCATCATTTGTCTTTTATTTTTATATATAATAGCCATCCTGCAAGATGTGAGGTGATATTGTGGTTTTGATTTGCATTACTCTAATGATTAATGATGTTGGGCATTTTTTTCATATACATGTCAGCCATTTGTATGTTTTCTTTGGAGAAATATTCATTCAAGTCCTTAGCCCATTTTTAATTGGATTGTTCATGTCTTTTACTACTGAGTTGTGGGAGTTCTTTATATATTTTGGAAATTAATCTCTTATCAAATATACAGTTTAGAAATATCTTCTTCCATTCTATAGATTGCTTTTTCACTCTATTGATTGCTTTCTTTACTGTACAGAAGCTTTTTAATTTAACATAATTCCACATGTCTATTTTTGTCATCTCCATTCTGATAATATAAAATATACATTCACTATGGATTCTAAATTACTGGTCAGGTAAAGAGTATGGGTTAATCAGTTCATCACCTCTTTATGCCATTCTTTGCGTATTTATTGAGTACGTGCAATGTTCCAGACACTGTTTTAGACACTGCAGATAACAGTGGTGTAAAACATAGGCCATGCTCACGCAGAGCTTATTTGCTTGGGGGAGAGAGATGACAAAAATGTAAAAAAGCAAATATATGTGGCAAAATGTCACACATTCTTTATTTTGTAAAAAAAGAAGCAGGATAAAGTAGTAGAGAAAGACCAAACTGCTTTACTTTATTGCTTGTATTCGATCCCATTAAATCCACTTAACTTTTAGGTTTTTTTTGTAAGGTAAGTAGCAAAGCCATAAGTAACGAAGCAAATTAACCAAAAGCATGGGATTCAAAGAGCTAATCAACACTAATCAAATTGTCCTTCTGCTGACCTGCATGAAAATCTGATGGGAGAGCAAGGGGACAGAAACCCTCAAGCTAATCACCTTTTAAATTTCTGAAGATAGGTAATTCTTTATTCTTTTTTATTCTCTTGAAGAAAGTTAGATTTCTGAACTAAAAATTCCAAGATGAAAATAAGACATTTGACCTCTGCCACCATATTCTTTCATTCTTCCCATCTATAATTCTGAAATCCTTAGGTATAAATACTAAGGATTTACCAACTGTTAAGTATTTATCAACTCATACTATCTTCCTTTAAAAAAATCAAAGGAACTTATGAAAAGCTTACATAAGGATTTTTGTTTGTTTTTTTAATGAGAAGGCTTATGACTGACATCATTTAATACCTTAAAAATGCTATCCAAGTTCATTTTTATATTGGCAAATGAAAAGTACCCTTATATCAAACATGATATTTAATCACAAAATGTTCATAGTAAGCATTGTCAAGAAGGAAAACCTGGATTCAATCAGCACGGCCTATGAAAGAAGCTAGGAAGTTAGTATCTTGCAGCTAATGGAACTTTGGTAAAGTAATGCATTTATATAGTCATTGTGTTTCTGCAAAAACTATGCATTTTATGTAGATTAAATCAAAATATTTGGGGGAAACTCACTAATGAAAATGCCCTGTTGTTAGAAAAGTTAAAAGTGAATAAAATCTACCACCAATCATGAGCTTCATTATTTTCTTTTCCTTTTAAATGACATCCCTCAAAAAGGACACTCAAACTGTCCTTTTTGAGTCTATCTAGTATTCTACTATTGAGTGTGAATCTGTTTCTTTCTTTTTTTTTTTTTAGATGGAGACTCGCTCTGTCTCCATGCTGGAGTTCAGAGTGCAGCAGCGCGATCTTGGCTCACAGCAACCTCTGCCTCCCGGGTTCAAGCAATTCTCCTGCCTCAGCCTCCTGAGTAGCTGGGACTACAGGCCCTCACCACCACACCTAGCTAATTTTTGTATTTTTAGTAGAGATGGGGTTTCACCATATTGGCCAGGATGGTCTCAATCTCTTGACCTCATCTGCCTGCCTCGGTCTCCCAAAGTGCTGGGATTGTGAATCTGTTTTTTTATGATAGGCAAGAAAGGTAGGGCAGTCAGCCCTATGATACAGGTATCTGATTGACATATCTGGAGCTGCCATTTCTTTCCTTGTTTACTAGGTGCATACACATGGAATATTTGAATGGAGATGCAGCCCATCAATGGCAGCTACTGCTGCTATTTACCTAAACATCTTTAATTCTATTCTGTGTGTGTGGAAGGACTGGACTCCTTGATCCATTTGTAGGTTGGTAATGCCATGTGAGCAAAAAGGAAGTGGACTTCAAAGAAATTTCACTTTAATATGATGTATACACCTCTTATGTGAATTTAGCTCTGTTTCTAAACCAGAGTACTGAAAGATATTTAATATGAACAGCCATATTTATAAGCCAATTTTTAAAGTATTGGAGTCTAGAAATAGAAATATTTGCCTGTAAGCTTATGTATACAAATATGTAAATACTTAGATATTTCAAAATGTTTTAAAGCTATTTTCAATATAATATATACATTCATTGAGAATATAAATAACAATATCACATTTTATTTTTACTTAATACGTGTGTAACAGCTACGAAAGGAATTCAAAAATTCTAAGACTTGCAGAATTGAGATAGAAAACAGTAAATAAAATACATAAATGCATCAACAAAATGACTATTTTTAATATCTTGATTATTCAAATGTGGCATCTGTTAATTTTAAGAGATAGCCACTCACTCTGACCACCTGGGTCCTTGTTCTCCTTTTTAGCATTACAGCATTTTAAAATTATTCAACATCACATTCTGAAAAACAGCATATAACCATGATTCATTGGGCAGGTGACTTTGTTAATACCTTGGAAGATAACTGAATCTGTCTTTAAAAGCTTTCTTACAATAAGTTTCATTTTCATTGATTTTGGTGAATGCTGAAGTATTCCACTGTAATGAGCCAAGCGAATTATTCAGGGGGCAGTCTTTGCCACAGTAATAGAGAATCTTTCACAGCTATCCTTAGAGCCCTTTAGACAGGCCTCAGACAAAGGAAACCACTAGGTTTAGTCTCTCTTTTTCATCTTCCTTCTACTAATTTCAGTGTTCTATTTACAGAGGTGCCCTCAACATGGGGGGAAAATCATGAAAGATCTCAGGGGATCTTCAAAATGACTCAATCCACATATTTTGCAGGAGAGGGCACCAGTATTCACTGGGCATATTCTAGAAGGAATTTTTCATAGAACTTTAATCTGAAGAAAATCTTCTAATAAGTCTCCAAAACATACTAATGGTTTATAAGTTCAGAGGATCTTTTCATGTCACATAAATGTTAGGTGAGAAGAGCATTACCGCAGCAGAATATTGTTTAGTGTTTTTTTTTTTCTTCTCTACTAATAAATTACTCAGATTTGCTCAGCGGAAAAGTTAAAATTTGGCAATTTGTGCATTTGCAACAGTTTTTTTTTTTTGTCAAAGTTAATGTTAATGATCTTCAGAGCTACACAAATACTCCCCAAAGTACTGTTTTAGTTCTGTGATATGTATTTTTTCTTTCATGTGTTTTGCTTAAATGCATAACTCATAACAATAGCTACCATATATAAAGTGAAAAATGCCTCATATACGTCATACACCAACAAAGTTACAAAAGATGGTGTAAATTCTAAATATAGATGAGGAAATTGAGGGTTAGATAAGTTAACTGCTTACAATTCCATAGTAAGAATTGGAACAGTGATTTGAACCAGAGCTTTGATTCTTGTGTCTTATCAAAATATTATTACATTATAACATTATTTTACATATATATTAGGTGAATAACATATGACATATATAGTATAATATTTTGTCATATTTTGCTTTCTCAAAAATATAGTTGATACTAACCTTGAGAAATAAAATACATGAAATTTATTACTTTCCAGATACAGTGGATCTGGTATTAACAGAATAATTATATTAATAATAATAAGTTCTTGGACAGGGAGATGGTAACTGGAGGCAAGTATATTAACAATGTTTGTGTTTTATTGTATTTCAGCCAAGAATAATCAATGAGGTAGAGAGAGTGTGAATCTGAACTACTAAACTAAAATTTATTCTGAAAGTCAGGAAAGTGTAATACTTGGTTAAAACTATTTCCTCTCATTGTTCTAATGACACTTCTCTCCTTTACTGGAATTTTTAAAGTATTGCTATTGTTTCTATTTTGAAATAGCACACTAGAATCTTTGAAAGACCACATTTTTCTGCCTTTTCATCACTGCACATTTGAAAGCTTGATGTGATAAGATTTGATTACAGGTCATTCTGTTCATTTTTGGGGAACCAAAAGTACCATAAGTCTCAAAGAAATTAGTTTGTGAAGTTTTGATTTTTCTCATCTCTCATCCCTACCTGTATTAAATTTTCCTCATCACTGTACACAAGTATGGAAAAAAAGCAAAACCACTGTATTAAAATGTAATCCTACAATTATTTAGACCGTGATAATTTGTGTGGCAAAAATCTTTATCACCTTAAGAAAACATTCTTCTACCATACTTATCCTAGTACATGGGAATGTATTTTTAAGGCATGGACAAATTAAAAGAGGAGAATTTAAATGGCATGGCCTTGGACTCCATTGCAAATTGAAGCTAGGTAAAGAGATTGAGATATACTTAGAATTATAATGTGAATTAGTGGGAAAATATGATTCAATTTGCTAAAATTTCTAGGAATGTGGAAGAGGAAGGTTATTAGCAGTGGACTATACTGATTTACATTTATGTCACTAGAAGCAGATGTAAAACAAGAAAACTAGTGAAACCTATCAAATGATAAAAACAATTTCTCCCTACTCTTCTCAACCAGACACATACAAGCCATGAGAAAATCCGTCTGGAAACTTGGCAGTAGAAAAATTCGTCTTTTCCCGGGTTCCTCAGAACCGGTGTGGCTGACTAGGCTTGTCCCTAGTTGGGAGTTAACTTTATAGCATCTTGTCTCATTTAGCTGACTTTCTGGGCTGAACTTTGAAATGCTTGTCAGTGGACCTTTTATCATTTTATAGGAGATAAATTTTCATGTTACAGGAAGTATTTTCTCTGCTCACTGACTTTATAGTTGTTTCAACTATATCCTACTAATTATTTTACTGTAATAGAATTATGCCATCTTGATTTTGAACCCCTGACCAGTCAGTCTTCAGGGAATTGCTTCATTGCATTATAATTTTATCTTTTATTTATTATTCTTCCAACAGTATTTAAAATTTAGATTTTTTAACCTTTATGTGTATGTTATTCGTCCCTAAGTATTACTTTACATAACTTTGTTACAGTGCTTTAAATGATGGCTTTAAACTGCTCTTACTATATACCCCAAACCTCTGACCTAACTTCTCCACTGAACTGCAGATCCATATATTAACTACTTTCTGGAGACATTTACTTAGACATCCCCAAAATGTTTGAAACTCAAGATGTACAAAGCAGAATTTCTTGATTCCCCATTAATTCTGATCTACCTGTCTTCGCCTACTGGAGACCCAGTGTCTCATAACAAGAAACTTGATGATAATCCTTGAATTTACCTTTTTGTCAACGACCATAGCCCATAAGTCATCAAATTCTGCCAATGCTACTTCCTTAAGCTTTCCCTATACTTTGCCTCTACTGCTTTAATCTCTCCCTATGCTTTACCTCTACTGCTAGTGATATTACCATAGTTTGAGTCCTCATTATTGCTCTTCTCTTCTGGACATGAATTCAAAACCTATCTGCAACCTTACTAGTTGTGACTTTGACTAACTTTAACCTATCTGAACCTAAGTTTTCTAACCTGTTAAATAAAATATATTAAATTCTGCATACTGGTTTGTTTTTTTTTTTACTATAAATTGTGTTAATATAGGCTAATCACGTGGGCAATGCCTAATTTACAGTAAGCATTCATTAAAGCTGTATTTGCGATAGCTTTTTATTGATGTATCAAAAAATACAACTTGAGAGACTACTATGTTTCAGGCATCTGGCAAGATAGACAAGTAATTAGGCAATTTTAATACATGTTGCAAGTGCCCCAGTAGGCATGGACACATGGGAATACACAGGCAGGACATCTAACCAAGTCTTTAAAAATCTTGAAGATTGATGAGTAAGCTACAAGCTGAAGAATTAGTAGGAATTAAAAAAGAGGAAAAACTTTCAGGAGATAGAAATGGCATGTGGCAACAAGTGAATGAACAAGAGATTTATTTCTAAGTCTTTAAATTTAGTATTGTTGAAGCCTAGCAGTCATAAAGAAGAGTGGAAAAATTATTATTAGTAACAACATATACATGGACTATCCCCAAAATAAATAAAGAATCCTTCAATAATAAGAGTGTAAAATGAGATAAGTACGTTAAAAATTCATGCATACACATGTATGCATGCATATGAACACACACAAACACACAGAGAGTTTCCCTGTATTTCTCAAATAATTAATGTAGTAGGTAGAAGATTCCATGCATAATTACAAAAAGTACACAAAATACGTAGGATTATAATATAAATATAAATGACTATAAAGAAAATGATGAGCTCTATTGAGGATATCTATGAGATCTTGAGAGACCGATGGAGATTCCATGTATATGAGAGGAAAATCTCAGTGTTCTAAAGATGCCAACTCTTTCAAATTCAACTTTAATGTATAGTAACCAAAATCCAATGAGCATTTCAGGCATTTATTTTAATATTAAAAAGATGTTTCTAGAATTCTTTTGTAAAAACAACTTTTGATAAGAAGAGCCAGGGAATTTCTGATAAAGAAAGTTAGAAAGGAATACTTGCCCAGATAAATATTAAACCTAATATAATTGACAGAAAAATAAATAGAGGAAAAATACCCTTGAAACCACATGTATTATATATATACATATTATATATAATACATATATGATTTTTGTTCATAGTAAAGTTAGACTGTAAATTCAATAATAAGTAATTCAGTAAATAATGTGGATATTTCTATTTACTTCACAAAACTTGAATGAAACTAAAATAAAGTTATATTCTACCTCATATCTAAAATCAAAGTAATTCCAGAAGGAAGAAAGCATAGATACATTTGTTTAATAAAATTTGAGTGGAACAGGTACATCCTTGTACAGCACCAAAAGCAGGAAGTACCAAAAAATGGATAAATTTGATCACATAAAAACCTTCTTCAAAAAATTAAAGGAAAACAACAAACTGGGGTGATGCTGTTAGCCACCAGTTGTGAAAATGCATGATGATGTGTAGTTGTCACTGTCTTGCATTATACAGAGTTCTTAGTAAAGGTATCTGGTAAGCTGTAACACTTAAGGAAATCATGTCCTTCAGTTCTGGACATTTTTCTTGAATTATGTCTTTAATTATGTTCCTTTCTCCTATTTCTTCTGTCCCTCCTTTGTAAATTCCTATGATTTTGATATTGGATTATTTGTACTAGTCCTCTAATTTTTTTCCCTTATTTTTCATCTATTTATCTTTTTGCTCTATTTTCTTTGGAAGTTCCTCAATTTTATATTCCATTTCTTCTAATGAATTTTCAATTCTGCTGTCATATGTATAATTTCCAAAACTCTTTTATTTTCTAACTTTTGTTTTTAGCATCCTGTTATTATTTAACAGACGTAATATACTCACTTTCTACCTTTAATCTATTTCCGCCAAGTTACTTTTGCTTTGGGCTCTGTTTCCTTACAGAGCTAATATTATTTTGTTATTTGCTCCTATTTATATGTGGGAAGCAAAAAAAGCTATATGCATGAAAGAAGTAATCAGCTGTTGGCTACAGGATAATTTACCAGGTCATTTCAATAAGAAAACCCTCACATCTTAATCTTTAGGTCTGTTCTACTGTATTGTTTAGATTCTCAGAGAACACACTATAAATCTGCTTCCTAGAAAGAGTAAGCAATTATGTGAAAGGGGAATGGAAAGAAGTCTGGGGAATTGCAATATTAAAAACATAAACTTTCACTTAACCCCGTTTTAACCACAGTAACACCTCCCAGCTGGGACTAGGTTCTACAGTAAAAAGAATAAACCTCTGGTCATCTCTGGAGAGAGAAAGTCTTCTTCCTGAGCAGAATGGAAGAGAAAATCAAAAGGTCCAACTGATTTTTAGTCTGATCTTCAAACAATTAACCATATTTACTACTACCTCCAAGGTAACTAATACTGTCATTTTCTGTAGTGTAAGTTGGAATGCTCTGGGCTTTCTCCATAGCAATCTTATGATTTAATTTTCTCAAGTCTGCATCATTTACCACTTATCCATCTGCTTTCTAGCTTCCAAAGATGTTTTCATTTTTTTTCATCATTTAATATCATTTTACAGTTTCAGGAGGAAGCAGAACCAAATGAAAACATAATGAGTGGTTCAACATACCATCTTCAACAAAGCAGACCTAATGCTGAAAACTTGAAAGTCTGCATTCAGTATGTGATTATTCATGTAGCCCAGGCAAAAATGAATCAACCAACAGAGATAAATTCTCCAGCTGCAAAGGAAAGAAACTTAGGATCAAGAATCCAGATAGATCTTTCTTTACACTACAACAATGAAAGTACTGTATTATTGTTAAATAGATGCCTAACTACATTCAGAAATCCTATTACTAGGAAAAAAAAAGCTAAAAATTTCATTAACATTCAAATGCCATGATGCTTTTTCCTGTTTTCTTCTAAGAGTTTTATAGTTTTACTTTTTATGTTTAGGTCTTTGACCTGCCTTGAGTTAATTTTTCTATACGGTGTAAGTTAAAGATCCAACTTTAGTTCTCCCAACACCATTTATTCAAAAGACTGTCCTTTCCCCCATTGAATGGTCTTGGCACTCTTGTCAAAAATACATTTACTGCATATGTGTTTATTTCTGTGCTTTCTATTTCATTCCATTTGTCTCTGTGTCTGTCTTTATAACAGACTATCTTTGCAGTAAGCTTTGAAATCAGGAAGCACAAGACCTTTCATTTGTTGTTTTCTCTCTTTTTTGGCTACCCAGAGTATCTAGATATTCCATATGAATTTTCAGATGGATTTTTCTATTTCTGTAATCTAAAAAAAATTCTGCATCTTAAAAAATAGGAAGTCATGCAATCCATAAACATAGATGTCTTTTTTATTTGTGTCTTCTTTAATTTCTCTTAGCAATGTTTTATAGTTTTCAGTGTACATGTCTTGCCTCCTTGCTTAAGTTCATTCCTAAATATTTTATTCTTTTGATTCTATTGTAAATGGAATTGTTTTCTTAATTTCCTTCTTTATAATATTCATTTTATTATATAAAAATCCAACTGATTTTTGTGTGCTGATTTTGTGTCCTTCAACTTTGCTGAGTTAATATTATTAGGTAAATGGGATTTTTGTGAAATCTTTAAGATTTTTTAAAATATATAAGATCCACTCATCTGCAGAGAATTTCAGTTCTTGCTTTTCAATTTGGATGCTTTTCATTTCTTTCTCTTCTCTAGTTGCTCTGGCTAAGACATCCAGGACTATGTTCAATAGTAATGGTGAAAGTGAGCATCTTGCCTGTTTTTCGTCTTAGGGGAAAAGTTTTCAGTCTTTCACCATTGAGTATGATGTCAGTTGTGAGATCTTCTTAGGTGGCCTCTATTATATTGATGTAGTTGTTTTTCGATTCATAGTTTTTTTAGTTATTTTTAATCATGAAAGGGTGTTGAATTTTGTCAAATGCTTTTTCTGCATGAGATGATGAAGTTTTTCCCTTGATCATGTGTTTACAACTATAAATTTCCCAGTTAGCATTGCTTTTGCCACATCCCATCTGTTTTGTTATATTCTGTTTTTCTTTCCATTTGTCTCAAGGTATTTTCTAATTTCCTTTTGACACATTGACTTTTTTAGTGTATGTTGTTTAAGTTCCATATATTTGTGAATTTGCAAGTTTTCCTTCTGTTGATTTTTAGTTTTATTTGATTGTGATCAGAAAAGAAACTTTGTAAAATTTCCATTTTAAAAAACTTGAGATTTGCTTTTTGTGCTAATACATGGTCTCTTATGGTGTGTATTCTGTGTGCACTTGAGAAGAATATGTATTCAGCTGGTTGAGGGCGGAGTGTTCTGCATATGTTTATTAGCTCCAGTTAGTCTATAGTGTTCTTCAAGACCTCTATTTCCTTACTAATCTTCTGTCTGGTTGTCCTATCCATTATTTCAGGTGGTGCGGTAAAGTGTCCTACTATATTATTTTAGAGCTTCCTATAGTTTGCTTCAATTCTGTCAGTGCTTACTTTGCACATTTTCAAGCTGGTGTTTGGTGCATATATGTTTATAAGTGTTACACTCTCTAATTAAATGGACCCTTTAATATAATATCATAATCTTCTTTGTCTCTTAAAACAAAAAAGTCTATTTTTATAATATTGGTATAGCCACTCCTGCTCTCTTTTGTTATCATCTGCATTGAATATCTTTTGTCCATCCTTTCACTTTAAGACTCATGTGTGTCTTTAGATCCAGAGAGAGTCTCTCTCTCACACACAGCATAGAGTTAGATGTTGTGTTTGTTAATCCATTTTACCAGCTTATGTATTTCGACTGGGGAGTTTATTTATTTGCTTTTAAAATTATTACTAATAGGAAAACACTTGCTTTTGCCACTTTATATTTGTTTCTGTATGTCTTATAACTTTTTTGTCTCATTTCTTTTATTAGTGCCTTTCTTTGTGTTTAGCTGAGTTCTGGAATTACATATCTTTACTCCCCTCTCATTTCCATTTGTGTGTATTCTATAATTATTTAATGATTATCATGGGAATTACATATAACATCTTAAAATTATAACAATCTATCTAAAACTGATACCAGTTTAACTTCAGTCACATACAAAAACTCTAACCCTTTATATATCGGCACCCTCACTTTATTTTCAGAATTTTATTGTAAATTGACAAGTTATAATTGTATATATTTAAGGGGTACAATGTGATGTTATGTTATATGTATATAATGCGGAATGAGAAAATTAATCTAATTAATAATCCATCCCCACAAATACTTTTGTGGTGAGAATATTTAAAATTTACTCTCTCAGCAATTTTGAAATATATATTAACTATAGTCACCATGTCATACAACAGATCACTAAAAATTATTCATCCTGTCTAATTGAAACTTTGCGCCCTTTCACCAGAATCTCCTCATGCCTCCCACCTCCAGTCCCTGGTAACTATTACTGTATTTTCTGTTTCTATAAATTCTATTATTTTAGATTCCACATACAAGTGAGATCATGCAGTATGTCTTTATGTGCCTGACTCATTTTACTTACAATAATGTCCTCTAGTTCATCCAAATTGTCACAAATGACAGAATTTCCTTTTTAAAGGCCAAATAGTATTCCACTATGTGTATATACGTACATCATTTATTCTTCATTTGATGATAGATTTTTCTATATTTTGGCTATTGTGAATAATGCTATAATAAACATAGAAGAGCAGATATTTCTTCAATATTCTGATTTCAAATCCTTTGGATCAGTACCCAGAAGTGGGATAGCTAGATTACGTGGTGATTCTATTTTTGAGAAACCTCCATATAGCTTTCCATAATGGCTGTACCAATTTACATTCCCACCAACAATGTACAAATGATCCCTTTTCTCTGCCTCCCTGTCATCACTCATCTTTCATCCTTTTGATAACAGTCATTCAGACAAGGGCAAGTTGACATTTTGTTGTGATTTTAATTTACATTTCCCTGATTATTAGTAATGTCGAGTAATTTTTTACATATCTGTTAGCCAATTGCATGACTTCTTTTGAAAAATATCTATTCAGGTTCTTTGCACTTTTAAAAATTATATTATTTGTTTTATTGAGTTGTAGGAGTTTCTTATTTTTTTATATTAACCCATTATCAGATGTATGGTTTGCAAATATTTTCTCCCAATCTATAGGTTGTCTCTTCACTCTGTTTATTGTGTCCTTTGCTTTGTGGGAGCTTTTTAGTCTGATGTAATTGGTTTTGTCCATTTTTTCTTTCGTTGCCTGAGCTTTTAAGGTCACATCTAATTACTCAGACTAATTTTGTGTAGCTTTTGCCCTATGTCTTCTTCTAGTATTTTTACAGTTTTAATGTTTAAATTATTAATCAATTTTTGTATATGGTGTGAGACAAAAGTCCAGTTCTATTCTTCTGCATGTAGATATCCAGCTTTCCTTACATTTGTTTTATTGAAGAGACTGCCATTTTCCTATTGTGTGTTCTTGACACCTTTGTTGAAAATCAATTAACTGTAAATGTATGGGTTCATTTCTGGGCTCTCTAGTTTGTACCATTGGTCATTGTATCTATTTTCAGCCAGTGGCATGCTGTTTTTATTACTATAGCTTTGTAATATATTTTGAAGTCAGGTAGTGTGATGCCTCCAACTTTGTCCTTTCTGCTCAATATTGCTTGGGATATTCAGGTTTTGTGGTTTCATATAAATTTTGCATTTTTTATATTTTTAAGAATTCCATTATAATTTTGATAGGGATTACAGTAACTGTGTATATTACTTTGAGTAGTATGGATATTTTCACAATATTAATTCTTCCAATCTATGAATAGAAAATATCTTTGTACTTATTTATATCTTATTCAATTTCTTTTGTCAATGTTTTATAGTTTTTAATTGTACAAATATTTTACTTCTTTGGTTAAATTTATCCTCTTGCTTTATGTTATGTATGTCACAGATTACATCTTTATGTATTGTGTATTCATTAACAGCTTTATAATTGTTTTGTGCATTTTTTATTTTAAATCTTGAACATAAGTGTAGTTACAAATAAAACTGAAATACTATTTTTTATATTTTTATGTAGTTATCTTTATTGATGAATTTTATATGTTTGTATGACTTAAGTTGCTATCTAGCATTCTTTCATTTCAACTTGAAGAAATCCCTTTAGCATTTCATGTAAGACAGGTTTAATGGTAATGAAATCCCTCAGCTTTTTTTGTTTGTCTGGAAATGTCTTAATTCCTTTCACATTTCTGAAGGACAGAATTGCCAAATATGTAATTCTTAGTTGAAAGGCTTTTCTTTCTGCACTTTAAATATACCACACAACTGCTTCTTGTCTGCAAGATCTCTGCTGAGAAACTCATTGATAGTCTTACTGAGCATCCTTGTTCATGATAAAAATAAGAAAGTTTGCTTGCTGCTTTTAAGATTTTTCTCTTAAGTCTTTGGCTTCTGACAGTTTGATTATGTGTCTTGGTGTGTCTAATTGGGTTTAAACTACTGTGAATCTGTTGAATTTCTTGGATTTGTATATCCACATATTTTCTCAAATTTGGGAAATTTTCAGGCATTATTTGCTCAAATAATCCCACTGCTCATTTCTCTCTCTCATCTCCTGTTTGGCCTCTCATCCGCCAGTTGGTTCACTTGATAGTGGCCAGTAAATTCCGTAGCCTCTGTTCACTTTTCTTTATCATTTATTTTTCTTTATGCTATTTACATTTGATGATTTTAAGTGATCTGCCTTTAAATTCATTGATTCTTTCTTCATCTGTTTGAGTATTCTGTTGAACCCCTCTGGTTAATTTTTCATTTCAGTTATATTTTTCAGCTGCAGAATTTTCGTCCAGTTCTTTTAAATAAACTCTGTCTCTTGAGATTCTAATTTTGTTCATATATTACTTTCTTATGTTTTATTCTTTGCCCACATCTTCCTTTAGCTCTTTGAACATATTCAACACAGTTGTCTTGTCAAACATTTGTCCAGTAAGTCAGATGTATGTTTTTGTTTTTTGTTGTTGTTGTTGTTTTAGGAACATTGTTATAGACTGAATTGTGTCTACTCCCCACAAAAAAATTTAAATGTTAAAAACCCTAAACTTCAATGTGACTATATTGATAATAATGCCTCTAAGGAGGTAATCAAGGTTAAATTAGGCCATAATGATAGGTCCCTAATCTAATAGGACTGGCACTTTTGTAAGAAAAAGAAGTCAAACCAGAGATTCTTCTTTCTTTGTGCAAACACACAGAGGAAAGGCCATGAGAGGACACAGTGAAAAAACAGATATCTACAAGCCAGAAAGAGGCCTCATCACAAACCAATCCTGACACCACCTTGATTTATTTTTAGCCTACAAAATTGTGAGAAAACTAATTTTTGTTATTTATGCCACCCTATCTGTGGTATTTTGTTATGGCAGATGGTTTCTGGTGATTTATTTTGTTTCTTTGAACAAAAGGTTTCTGGTGATTTATTTTGGTTATTTGAATGATTTGTTCCCCTGTTTCTTTATATGCTTTGTGATCTTTTCTTGAAAATTGAACACGAGAAAAAAAAGAGAAACCTCTCTCATTTTTGCATGGAAGACCTTCGCTAATTATCAGGCCGCTGGGCCTTGAGATTACCCCATAGTGAAGATTTAAGTTCTTCTTAGGTCTTCTCAGGCCTGTCAAAGCCTGTATGTGCTTTTTAAAAAAAAATTATTTTCCCATGCTGCTTTTAAACGTCTTAAATTTCCACAGTCTGACTTCAACTTCTTCTCAAGGCCCTAGATGTTTCATTGTATTCCTCTGCCTATAGTCTCTTGCCCTCCAGCAATCCATGGGCCTGAACATCCCCTTTATACATCATGGTAATGTATATTTTGAATGTTATTTTAATCTTACACATTTTTTCTATATTTGTTCATGTAATCCACAGATATAAATTATTTTGCTAAATTTTTGCCTTATAGTTTAATTTTTTAAAGGAAAAACTGTTACAGTTGATTTTTTTTACAAACTTGTAGCATTGAGACATATTCATGTTTAATTAGAGTCATTGCTCATAGTCATACTAGATCAAGTTAACACCTTAATTTTACTAAACCTCTAATCTATTGGCTTATGTATTAAAAGTCATATATTAAGTTGGAAATAGAAAAGAGGAAGTCAAATTGTCCCTGTTTGCAGATGACATGATTGTATATCTAGAAAACCCAATTGTCTCAGCCCCAAATCTCCTTAAGCTGATAAGCAACTTCAGCAAAGTCTCAGGATACAAAATCGATGTACAAAAATCACAAGCATTCTTATACACCAATAACAGACAAACAGAGAGCCAAATCAGGAGTGAACTCCCATTCACAATTGCTACAAAGAGAATAAAATACCTAGGAATACAACTTACAAGGGATGTGAAGGACCTCTTCAAGGAGAACTACAAACCACTGCTCAATGAAATAAAAGAGGATACAAACAAATGGAAGAACATTCCATGCTCATGGATAGGAAGAATCAATACCATGAAAATGGCCATACTGCCCAAGGTAATTTATAGATTCAATGCCATCCCCATCAAGCTACCAATGACTTTCTTCACAGAATTGGAAAAAACTACTTTCAAGTTCATATGGAACCAAAAAAGAGCCTGCATCGCCAAGTCAATCCTAAGCCAAAAGAACAAAGCTGGAGGCATCATGCTACCTGACTTCAAATTACACTACAAGGCTATGGTAACCAAAACAGCATGGTACTGGTACCAAAACAGAGATATACATCAATGGAACAGAACAGAGCCCTCAGAAATAACACCACATATCCACAGCTATCTGATCTTTGACAAACCTGAGAAAAAAAAGCAATGGGGAAAGGATTCCCTATTTAATAAACGGTGCTGGGAAAACTGGCTAGCCATATGTAGAAAACTTAAACTGGATCCCTTCCTTACATCTTACACAAAAATTAATTCAAGATGGATTAAAGACTTAAACGTTAGACCTAAAACCATAAATCCCTAGAAGAAAACCTAGGCATTACCATTCAGGACATAGGCATGGGCAAGGACTTCATGTCTAAAACACCAAAAGCAATGGCAACAAAAGCCAAAATTGACAAATGGGATCTAATTAAACTAAAGAGCTTCTGCATAGCAAAAGAAACTACCATCAGAGTGAACAGGCAACCTACAGAATGGGAGAAAATTTTCACAACCTACTCATCTGACAATGGGCTAATATCCAGAATCTACAATGAACTCAAACAAATTTACAAGAAAAAACAAACAACCCCATCAAAAAGTGGGCAAAGGACACGAACAGACACTTCTCAAAAGACATTTATGCAGCCAAAAAACACACGAAAAAATGCTCACCATCACTGGCCATCAGAGAAATGCAAATCAAAACCACAATGAGATACCATCTCACACCAGTTAGAATGGCAATCATTAAAAAGTCAGGAAACAACAGGTGCTGAAGAGGATGTGGAGAAATAGGAACACTTTTACACTGTTGGTGGGACTGTAAACTAGTTCAACCACTGTGGAAGTCAGTGTGGTGATTCCTCAGGGATCTAGAACTAGAAATACCATTTGATCCAGCCATCCCATTACTGGGTATATACCCAAAGGACTATAAATCATGCTGCTATAAAGACACATGCACACGTATGTTTATTGCGGCACTATTCACAATAGCAAAGACTTGGAACCAACCCAAATGTCCATCAATGATAGACTGGATTAAGAAAATGTGGCACATATACACCATGGAATACTATGCAGCCATAAAAAATGATGAGTTCATGTCCTTTGTAGGGACATGGATGAAATTGGAAATCATCATTCTCAGTAAACTATCGCAAGGACAAAAAAACCAAACATCACATGTTCTCATTCATAGGTGGGAATTGAACAATGAGAACACATGGACACAGGAAGGGGAACATCACACTCTGGGGACGTTGTGGGGTGGGGGGGAGGAAGGAGGGATAGCATTAGGAGATATACCTAATGCTAAATGACGAGTTAATGGGTGCAGCACACCAGCATGGCACATGCATACATATGTAACTAACCTGCACATTGTGCACATGTACCCTAAAACTTAAAGTATAACAATAAAAATAAAAAAATTAAAAATAAAAGATGGAAATGGTATGTATGGCTGGTGTATTTTCTGACTCATTTAAAAAATATTTTTTGTTGCCTTCACAGTTTTCTTCAAATTTCTGTTGACTTTTTCCTTTTTTCTAGGAATTAAGTGTCATAAAGAAGAATGAGGCTAGTTGGACTTTTTCTTTATACATGGCATGTTTATCCCTGTTTCACCAGCCAGAATAATTATAGGGTTTTATCCTTATTTAATATGCTTAAAGATTTCTTAAAGACTTTTTTCTCCTAAAACTTCCCGAGTCTGTTAATCTGTTAATAACAGTGTGTTATTTTAGTTCAGAAATGTGTTTTATCAAGAATTTGATAAGGCCATGTTTCTTATAATTTTAGACCCTCAAACTCATATCTTCTAAAATATTCAAAAATATGTAATATGTAATATGCACTTTGCCACTCACAGAATACTAACAAATTGATCATTTATTGAGCCATATATAAATACTTCCTAAAAGTGGAAATCGTACAGGCTTCATTTGTGATTACAAATACTTTACATTTTTAAATTAATAAGAAATTATATTCTTAAAAAACCAACAAACCATAAGGCAATTTTCAGTCTGTTACATATCTTTTGCACCAATGACAATATTTTTAACATACAATAATTTCAAAATATATAACACAAAGAAATAGAAGCCTTGAGTGGAATTATCATCAAGACAGAAGCTAAAGTTTATTCAACAAACTTTGTTCACAAAATGTGCTAGCCTCTGTTGTTTTACATGTGAGTTTTCTCAAACTCTCAAGGAATAGATAATTTCCCATATACAAAATATTTGAGAAAATAGTTGTTATTATGATTACACCTAACAAGATATATAAAATGAAGCAAGCCAATATTATTGATGAATATAAGTACTAAAATTCTAAATAATATTTCAGCAAATTAAATCTCACAATCTTTCATGAAATAATACATAGCCAATTTTATTTCAGAAATACAAGATCTGTGTCCATTATTCTCAGCATTTGATTTTGCCTCTTACATCACTTAGAACACAGAGTTCATGTACTGTAAATGCTCTGAACTTCTCCCCTTCAATACTAAGTGCATTTCCAATATTAATTGTCCAGCTGGCCTTTCAATCCCAACTCTTTTTGTTTCCTTTAGAATTTTTCCCAACACTTTGTTTTCATCTCAATTTCCTACAACTTCAATAAGTCCTTTTGATTGATTCATTCCTTTACTTCTATATCGAGCTGTTACCAATTCTTCTTCCTTTCTTCACAGAATTCCTTTTCTACCTCCACTCCCTTGTCATATACTTACTCCTTAACCATCTGCAATTTATGTTCTGTCCCACTTATCCCAAGATCTTAAACTTCTCACAAGTCCAAACAAGTAGATTTTTATCATACTCTGCAATCATTGACTGATCTATAAAATTAATGCTGTTGACCACTCTCCTTTTACTATAGTGCCTCTGTTCTGTACTGAGTTTCCTTCCTCGTCTCAGAGCACTTTTTCATGCTTCTTTGCAGTTTACTCTTCTGTAGCCATCCCTATGAAACGTGTCCTTTTTTTTTTTTTTTGAGCTGGAGTCTCGCTCTGTCAGGAACCTTAGGAATCTACTTGGTGCTCTATTCTACTGTAGCTGAGCAGGCATCAAAGCCACAAGACAAAGATTTTCCCACTTTCCCTCTCCTTTCCTGAAGCAGAAGGAGTCTCTCCCCATGGCCACCACTGCCCCAGGCCTGTGGCCAGTACTACCTGGCTACCAAGGAGTATACTCAAGGCCCAAAAGCTCTTCAGTCAGCTTGTGGTGAATGCTGCCAAGCCTGGGTCTCTCCCTTCAGGGCAGTAGGCTCCCCTCTAGCCCATTGCAAGTTCAGAAATGCTGTCCAGGAGCCAAGGCCTGGACAAGGAGCCCAGGAGCCTGCTTGGTGTTGTACCTCGCTGTGACAAAGCTAGTACCCAAGCTGCAAGACAAGACCCCAGCTGCTGGAACCCTCTACTCTTCACTCTAGTTTCCTCAAGTAGGAGTCTCTTCCCATGGCCACCACAGCTCGAAATGTGCTGGGTCACACTTAAAGCCAGCATGGCACTGGGTCTCCTGCAAGGCCCATGGTGAGTACTGCCTGGACACGACTGATATTTATTCAAGGCCCCAGGGCTCTTTAGTCAGCAGGTGGTGAATCCTGTCAGGAATGGGTCCTTCCCTTCAAGGCAGCAGGTTCCCTTCTGGCCGAGGGTGTGTCTTGAAATGTCTTCCAGCAACTAGGGCCTGAAATGGGAGTCTCAGGACTCTGCCTGGTGCCCTATTCTACTGTAGCTGAGCTGGTATCCAAGTTGCAAGACAAAGTCCTTTTTACTCTTTCCTCTTCTCAAGAGGAAGGAAGGAGTCTTCTCTGGACCTGGGAGCTATGCTGCCTGGAGTGGGGAGAGGGATGATGCAAGCACTCTCTTGGCCACTCTAGCTGGTATCTCACTAGGTCATGTGCACCCCAAGTCCACTGGCTCTAAATTCAACACAGCAAGGACTAGACCAGGAGTTGTAGTCCTTGTGGCCCAGACTATCTTTCAAGTTTATTTAGTAGCCCAGAATACTTTAGCCCACAGGGCTGGGGCAAGCCAGAACTCAGGTTCCAATGACTGGGATAGATTATTTCCCTCTGCTTAGGACTAGTCTTAATGTTCCTTCCATGGGTGCCAGCTGAATTCTGCCACATGTTGCTTTCTGCTGTGACAGGACAGCACTAAGTTCCAATGCGAAGTCTCACAATCACTGTGTTCTCCATCCCCCAAGCACATAGAAACTTTCTCCCCATCACATGGTGCTGCCAGGGGATGGGGGAGGGGCTGTGGAGGCCAGGGGATGGGAGGAGAGGCTGTGTAGGCCATTCAAGATTGTCTTTCCTGCCCTCATCAGTGCCCCTTTCTTTAATATGATGTTTAAAACCAGGTACTGTAATTGCTCACCTGATTTTTGGTTCGTATAAATATGCTTTCTTGTGTGGATAGTTGTTCAATTTGGTGTTCCTGTGGGGCACGGTGGATGACAATCACTGGAGGAGTTCTATTTGGCAATCTCGCTCTGCGCAGTCCTTCAAACTGATGATACTCTTTACTTATCAGGAGCTTTACATGTATTGGCCAACATATACTTATTGAGCACTTTGAAAATCTTGATAATCATGTAGGGACAACTGTTTCTCTTCTCTTCAAGTTTATGACTTCCCTAATACTGAAAAAAAAGTCTGAATGATTCTAAAGAAAATGAGGTTTAAGTTCTTAGATTCCTTGAGTTGACAACAAGTTATCTTTGCATCCATTTGCCGTTTGTCAAAATGCAAACCCTGACACCTGTTCCAGTGTAATTTATTATTAAGCAATATATTCATCTATATTCATCTAGACTGCAAGCTGACATTCCACTGAAAACTTGGAAAACTTTAGGCCCAACAGATGTGTAATACGTTTTGCCCACCAATCTGGCAGACTTAGAATAATTGTTTCCCATAACACATTTTGAATACTGTAGAGATTTCAGTGCCAGAATAGATGTTGGCTCATTAAGACCTGCGGAAATATCTACAAAGTACGTATTAGCCCAGCAGGCCTTTCCCTGGAATGAGTATCTCAGAATAAGCACATAAATTTGGTTTGTGGTTGTTCAAATTCCTATTATTATACCAAATACACTGTCTCCATGGAACCAGATAAAATAACCTCTGTGGAATTTAAATGGTTTAAACAAGTAGAGGTGCCACGACTATGCACAACATCAAACTTTTCTCCACATTTGCAAATGTTATTAATAATGTTATGATTAACAAAAGAACTGAAAGCAATATCTACCAACTAGTTTTGGCAGTTGGCATTCCTGATAGTTATTCCCACTTTCCTCTACTTATTTGGCAGTTGCTAAATTTTTGCCTGTTGAAAACTTTAGAAAGCATGTCCATTTTATTAAGTAAGATACAAAAGAAATAGTGGTGATTGCGGAGGAGGCCATTTTCCTAGACCCTTAAAACTGATCTATCTTAAAGGCCTGACAAGTGTGCTCACTACATTGAATCTTTGTTTCCATTTGCTGTGCTATCATCCTAAGAACGATCTTTATTAGCTCTTTCACAGGATATTAAAGTAATTCTGTTTATTATTTTTATCCTTTCTCCAATCAGTCTCTACCTCAACAAATCCTTTTATTATAGTCATTTTACTATGTATTTATTTGATAACAATTGAGAGGGAAACTTATAATGGCTCTCTGATACCCTCCATAATAAAATATTTCTCTAAAGTTTTATTACTTCCAATAACTTAACTCACTTAAAAAACTAGTCTTTCAGTACCCAGTTTTCCCCTCAATTTTTTTCTCTTTTCACTTTATTAACTTAAAAAAGGTTTTCTTTTTCTTCTTTTCCTAGCTGAGACCCAACTTTTAAGAAAAAGATTAAATCCATTTACTTCATAAAACTTCTAGATTAAAATGACGTTTCCCTTAAGTAACATAGAGCAATCACAGGCTGTATAATCTGAGGATTTTTAAAAGTCTCAGCTAGGTAAAGATTAAGAATAAGATGCTTCTTATTCCTCAAAATAGCCATTCTAGTTATCATCCCTCTAGGATAACTATCTGTATGGCCACTTCCATGAATAGATGAACAACTAACTTACTCTTGCATTACAGCTCATTTACTTAAATGTGCCTTTATCCCAGAAGTTAAAATAACATTATTTAAGAAGATCATTTTTTTAAAAGCCATTCATCTTACTTCATTCTCATTTCTTTGTTCTGCAAAATGCATTATAGAGTCTCTCTTAATAGCAATAATTTATATTTGTCATTCTTGTAGGCAGGAACTCAGGCTCAGAAGCTGGTCAAATGCAATTAGCTTGAGAATTTCAGGCCTCAGATTTGCTGAAGTATTATATCTACAATAAAGAAAGCTCCACATAGTCTCACAGTAATGAAATCCACAGATTGCCATTACAACTGCAGGCATCATCTGAAACTATTTATTGATATAATTGCATTCTTTGGGCTGCTTTGGGATATCTGTACTGAGAACTGTACTTTCTTAAGTATACATTCAAGACCCAAATCAGAATGCATAGATTTAATATTTGAGAAGATGATTTTAAAAAAGAATTTTACAGCAAGACAGTGAGCTTTGAGATGTGGTGGAAAAGATGACTGAACTGAGGTGGAAAGAACAAGTTAAATTATATGACAAATTGGCTGGGTGCGGTGGCTCACACCTGTAATCCCAGCACTTTGGGAGGCTGAGGTGGGCGGAATACGAGGTCAGGAGATCAAGACCATCCTGGCTAACATGGTGAAACCCTGTCTCTACTAAAATTACAAAAAATTAGCCAGGCATGGTGGCAGGCACCTGTAGTCCCAGCTACTCCGGAGGCTGAGGCAAGAGAATGACGTGAACCCAGAAGGCGGAGCCTGCAGTGAGCCAAGATCGCGCCACTGCACTCCAGGCTGGGCGACAGAGTGAGACTCCGCCTCAAAAAAAAAAATTATATGACAAATCAAGAGAGGTGGTCATGCAATTTTTAGGTTGGAATATTGTTTTAATTTTTTTCTGTCAAGTCCAGAAATATTTTTCAAATAATGGTTTTCATAAATTCCCTTATTTCCATTAACATGTATTACTTTGATTTAGTTAAATGTTACAAGTTTTTACTTGCATCTCAATATGTACAGTCCTTTTACTATGCAAAATTTTATCATTACAAAGAAAAATATTCCAAGTCCAAGCAGACTGATGAAGTCATAGTGTTTTATGGATTTATGATAAATGTCATGATGGTAAGGAATGTACACTGGGAGTCAGGCAAATACATTCAAATTCCAGGTCAGACATGAATTGTGAAGACTTGGACAAGTCATTTAAAATTTCTGAGCCTCAATTTCCATTTACATTAAATGATCCTCAAACTTGTTTGACTGGCAATGCTCTTAGAAAATGTATTTACATTACACACTATATATAGTACACTATATATTACATTTATTTCCATTATGTAAACATGGAACAATTTTGTTTCTATAAAAAGGTGAATTTTTAATATAAATACAGGTCTTGACATCTTAATAAAACCATTTTTTTGAGAATAATTAAGAAATTACATTTCTGTTGATTTGGGGTGGAGAGTTCTGTAGATGTCTATTAGGTCCACTTGGTGCAGAGCTGAGTTCAATTCCTGGATATCCTTGTTAAATTTCTGTCTCATTGATCTGTCTAATGTTGACAGTGGGGTGTTAAAGTCTCCCATTATTATTCTGTGGGAGTCGAAGACTCTTTGTAGGTCTCTAAGGACTTGCTTTATGAATCTGGGTGCTCCTGTATTGGGTGCATATATGTTTAGGATAGTTAGCTCTTCTTGTTGAATTGATCCCTTTACCATTATGTAATGGCCTTCTTTGTCTCTTTAGATCTATGTTGGTTTATATCTGTTTTATCAGAGACTAGGATTGCAACCCCTGCTTTTTTTGTTTTCCATTTGCTTGGTAGATCTTCCCCCATTCCTTTATTTTGAGCCTATGTGTGTCTCTGCACCTGAGATAGGTCTCCTGAATACAGCACACTGATGGGTCTTTACTCTTTATCCAATTTGCCAGTCTGCGTCTTTTAATTGGAGCATTTAGCCCATTTACATTTAAGGTTATTATTGTTATGTGTGAATTTGATCCTGTCATTACGATGTTAGCTGGTTATTTTGCTCATTAGTTGATGCAGTTTCTTCCTAGCATTGATAGTCTTTACAATTTGGCATATGTTTTTGCAGTGGCTGGTACTGGTTGTTCCTTTCCATGTTTAGTGCTTCCTTCAGGAGCTCTTGTAGGGCAGCCTGGTGGTGACACAATCTCTCAGCATTTGCTTGTCTATAAAGGATTTTATTTCTCCTTCACTTATGAAGCCTAGTTTGGCTGGATATGAAATTCAGGGTTGAAAATTCTTTTCTTTAAGAATGTTGAATATTGGCCCCCATTCTCTTCTGGCTTGTAGAATTTCTGCCAAGAGATCACCTGTTAGTCAGATGGGCATCCCTTTGTGGGTAACCCGACCTTTCTCTCTGGCTGCCTTTAATTCTTCTCAGCACCACGTTGCATTTATTCCAAAACTGACCACAGAGTTGGAAGTAAAGCAGTCCTCAGCAAATGTAAAAGAACAGAAATTATAACAAACTGTCTCTCAGACCATAGTGCAATCAAACTAGAACTCAGCATTAAGAAACTCACTCAAAACTGCACAACTACATGGAAACTGAACAACCTGTTCCTGAATGACTACTGGGTACATAACAAAATGAAGGCAGAAATAAAGATGTTCTTTGAAACCAATGACAGCAAAGACACAACATACCAGAATCTTTGGGACACATTTCAAGCAGTGTGTAGAGGGAAATTTATAAAACTAAATGCCCACAAGAGAAAGCAGGAAAGATCTAAAATTGACACCCTAACATCACAATTAAAAGAACTAGAGAAGCAAGAGCAAACAAATTCAAAAGCTAGCAGAAGGTAAGAAATAACTAAGATCAGAGCAGAACTGAAGGAGATAGAGACACAAAAAACCCTTCAAAAATTCAATGAATCCAGGAGCTGGTTTTTGAAAACATCAACAAAATTCATAGACTGCTAGCAAGACTAATAAAGAAGAAAAGAGAGAAGAATCAAATAGATGCAATAAAAAATGATAAAGGGGATATCACCACCGATCTCACAGAAATACAAACTACCATCAGAGAATACTATAAACACCTCTATGCAAATAAACTAGAAAATCTAGAAGAAATGGATAAATTCCTGGTCACTTACACCCTCCCAAGACTGAACCAGGAAGAAGTTGAATCCCTGAATAGACCAATAACAGGCTCTGAAATTGAGGCAATAATTAAGAGCCTACCAACCAAAAAAAGTCCAGGAGCAGACGGATTCACAGCTCAGTTCTACCAGAGGTACAAGGAGGAGCTGGTACCATTCCTTCTGAAACTATTCCAATCAATAGAAAAAGAGGGAATCCTCCCTAACTCATTTTATGAGGCCAGCATCATCCTGATAACAAAGCCTGGTAGAGACACAACAAAGAAGAGAATTTTAGACCAATATCCCTGATGAACATCGATGCAAAAAACCTCAATAAAATACTGGCAAACCAAATTCAGCAGCACATCAAAAAGCTTATCCACCATGACCAAGTGGGCTTCATCCCTGGGAAGCAAGGTTCAACATATGCAAATCAATAAACGTAATCCAGCATATAAACAGAACCAAAGACAAAAACCACATGATTATCTCAAAAGATGCAGAAAGGCCTTTGACAAAATTCAACAGCCCTTCATGCTAAAAAACTCTCAATAAATTAGGTATTGATGGGACATATCTCAAAATAATAAGAGCTATTTATGAGAAACCCACAGCCAATATTATACTGAATGGGCAAAAACTGGAAGCATTCTATTTGAAAACTGGCACAGACAGGGATGCCCTGTCTCACTACTCCTATTCAACATACTGTTGGAAGTTCTGGCCAGGGCAATCAGGCAGGAGAAAGAAATAAAGGGTATTCAATTAGAAAAATAGGAAGTCAAATTGTCCCTGTTTGCAGATGTGATGACTGTATATCTAGAAAACCCCATTGCCTCAGCCCAAAATCTCCTTAAGCTGATAAGCAACTTCAGCAAAGTCTCAGGATACAAAATCAATGTGCAAAAATTACAAGCATTCCTATACACCAATAACAGACAAACAGAGAACCAAATCATGAGTGAACTCCCATTCACAATTGCTTCAAAGAGAATAAAATACCTAGGAAGCCAACTTACAAGGGATGTGAAGGAACTCTTCAAGGAGAACTACAAACCACTGCTCAATGAAATAAAAGAAGACACAAACAAATGGAAGAACATTCCATGCTCATGGATAGGAAGAATCAATATCATGAAAATGGCCATACTGCCCAATGTAATTTATAGATTCAATGCCATCCCCATCAAGCTACCAATGACTTTCTTCACAGAACTGGAAAAAACTACTTTAAAGTTCATATGGAACCAAAAAAGAGCCCCCATTGCCAAGTCAATCCTAAGCCAAAAGAGCAAAGCTGGAGGCATCATGCTACCTGACTTCAAACTACACTACAAGGCTATGGTAACCAAAACAGCATGGTACTGATACCAAAACAGAGATATAGACCAATGGAACAGAATAGAGCCCTCAGAAATGATACCACACATCTACAACCACCTGATCTTTGACAAACTTGACAAAAACAAGAAACGGGGAAAGGATTCCCTATTTAATAAATGGTGCTGGGAAAACTGGCTAGCCATATGTAGAAAGCTGAAACTGGATCCCTTCCTTACTCCTTATACAAAAATTAATTCAAGATGGATTGAAGACTTAAATATTAGACCTAAAACCATAAATCCCTAGAAGAAAACCTAGGCATTACCATTCAGGACATAGGCATGGGCAAGGACTTCATGTCTAAAACACCAAAAGCAATGGCAACAAAAGCCAAAATTGACAAATGGGATCTAATTAAACTACAGAGCTTCCACCCAGCAAAACAAACTACCATCAGAGTCAACAGGCAACCTACAGAATGGGAGAAAATTTTTGCAACCTACTCATCTGACAAAGGGCTAATATCCAGAATCTATAAAGAACTCAAACAAATTTACAAGAAAAAAACAAACGACCCCATCAAAAAGTGGGCGAAGGATATGAACAGACACTTCTCAAAAAAAGACATTTGTGCAGCCAAAAAACACATGAAAAATGCTCATCATCACGGGCCATCAGAGAAATGCAAATCAAAACCACAATGAGATATCATCTACACCAGTTAGAATGGCAATCATTAAAAAGTCAGGAAACAACAGGTGCTGGAGAGGATATGCAGAAATAGGAACACTTTTACACTGTTGGTGGGATTGTAAACTAGTTCAACCATTGTGGAAGATAGTGTGGCGATTCCTCAGGGATCCAGAACTGGAAATACCATTTGACCCAGCCATCCCATTACTGGGTATATACATAAAGGAATATAAATCATGCTGCTATAAAGACACATGCATACGTATGTTTATTGCGGCAGTACTCACAATAGCAAAGACTTGGAACCAACCCAAATGTCCAACAATGATAGACTGGATTAAGAAAATGTGGCACATATACAACATGGAGTACTATGCAGCCATAAAAAAGGATGACTTCATGTCCTTTGCAGGGACATGGATGAAGCTGGAAACCATCATTCTCAGCAAACTATCTCAAGGACAAAAAACCAAACACCGCATGTTCTCAGTCATAGGCGGGAATTGAACAATGAGAACACTTGGACACAGGAAGGGAAACATTACACACTGGGGCCTGTCGTGGGGTGGGGGGAGGGCGGAGGGATAGCATTTGGAGATATACCTAATGTAAATAACGAATTAATGTGTGCAGCACACCAACATGGCACATGTATACAAATGTTAGAAACCTGTACGTTGTGCACATGTACCCTAGAACTTAAAGTATAATAAAAAAAAGAACTAAGAAAACAAAATAAACTATATAAGTAAATGTAAAAAAAAAAGAAATTACATTTCTAAATTTTCCTTTGTTTATTTGTAATTTGGGCATTCATTTGTTACAGCTCAAAAAAAGAGCATTGAGTTTTTACATACTTCCCTATATCACAAAGGTAATAATTGGCAGAGTCAGGATTTAAACTCAGGCCCTGAACACTGAGCTGTTCTTTGAGATACTCTGAACTACATGATCCCTTTAGCACTAAATTCCAAGATTACATTATTAATAATTCCAACAAATGTGTATTGTTGATGTTCACTGTATTATACTGGGGGTGGGAATATCAATATGAATCTGATGTTTGGTCCATCCTTGGGGAAGTATATGAAGAGAAAACAACATGTAGAATGGGAGCAACAGGGCACTGTAATGTTCCAGCTGAAAGAAGGGAGCTCCTACTTGGCTTTGAGGAAGGCATGATTAATGAGGGGGCATCTTCCTAAAAAAGATGACTCTTGGGATAGTGTAATTTGAGAGTAAAGATCAGGTTGAGAGGAATAGGAAGATAATGATAGTACTGTTTTGGAAATGTTGCTGTAGATAAGCACAATTGAAAATATGAAACTGTGCTGTAATCCCAGCATGCTGGGAGGCAGAGGCAGGCAGATATACTCACGTCAGGAGTTTGAGACCAGCCTGGACAACGTGGCAAAACCTCGTCTCTACTAAAAATACTGAAAAAAAAAATATTCTGAAAGTATGAAACGAGGAACAGTGGCTTAAACTATACTGAGATAAAGATTAAATGGTCAATATTCCTTAGATTGTGGTTGAACTCAAGAGAAATTATTCTCTCAGCTTCTGTGGGCAGGTAAGAAGAGGAAAGGGCCTAAAGCCATAATCCTAAGAAAACCCATGTTTAAGGAATCGGCATTAGAAAACAAACCCACAAAGAGACTAAAACAGAGAGAAGGGGTAACCTAAGAGCGAGATGCAAGTGCTAAGGGAGAAGAGTTTGTCACAAAGATGGCAGTAAATGGTTGGATGCCACAAAGAAATCAAATAAGCTGAGAGATTTTTTAAAAAGACTTATTAGTTTTAGAATTGAAGGATCCAGGGTTTTGCCAGGGGGACTCATCACCCAGATTCAGAAACCATCAAGGCATAGTCAATTTCATTTCACCCTAACCTCCACCCAGTTCTCCCTTTCCGGCATTATTTAGAAGCAAATCCCAGATATCACATCAACAGCAGATATGTTTTTAATATGCATTACCAATCAGACACATACTTTGCCAGAGTATTTGCAGAGGGCCTGTGTGTGAGGCATACTGATGGCCAGAGTTACAGCATGAGTGGGAACCAAAGAACTGAACTCCCTGAGAGCAGACTCTTCTTTGAGGAACAGCAGAGAGCAGGAGAGAGAAAAAGAAACAAGGGGAGGACACAGAGTCAAAGCAATCAGAGGGAGGCATTTGCTTTTCTTTGTTTTAATTTTTAACTTAGAAAATACAAGAGCTTGTTTATGGACCACTGGAAGGAGGCTGTAGTAATAGAGAGACAGAGGCGTACATACACACACATATGGAACAGCCGGTAGAGGTGGGGTTTGGGTTGTGGATTCAAAATACAGAAAAGGGAAGGGCTGATAGCGATTGTATAAGAGATGAAAAGGGACCAGCTCAAAAGCTGTGGGACTGACCACGAACAGACAAAAAAAAAAAAAACGCTTCCGTTTTTCTGAGAGAGACTGGAGAAAAGAAGGGATAGTAAAGGCAAATGTCACTTTATTTGAACAGTGGGAGTTCAGAATAAAGAAGTTCATAATTGCTAGCCTTTGTTTTCACAAAGAGGAAGAATACATTCATGTTTTAACAGAGATGAGGACAGTGAAAGTAAAAGGGCTTGAAAGAGTGGTGAAGTTGTCAAATAGTTACTAAGGGGAAATGGAATAAGAACCTGCACAGAGACAAGCAGAGGGGTCTCTCAGTGTGCCCGAGGGCCCAGGGGAGAGTGGCCACAGTGAACACTAATGTAATCAACCCACCACAGGCATCTGGCTCAATTAAAGTTCTACTTGGCCTAGTCTATCTGACATGTTCCTCTATATGACTAATCTGACACCACAGGCTGGCTGGCTCTCAAGAAGGAAATACTTTCCTCAGAGAAATTTCCATTCCCAAAGTATATCTTGCTTGCTCATGTGCTACTCCTGGTTTGCAGAGGTCAAGATTCTGCACAATATCTCAGCAGCACTGACATGGGCTGCAGACAATATGACCAAGAGGGGTCCACTAGCCAGACATGCTCTGCAAATGTTTTGCTCAATCTGCACAGGGTTTTAAAATTAAGGAAATTAAACATAAAACTCTGGAGTTTCCCCTTTTGTTATAAAAGTCCAGAGAGCTCTTGGTTTGTGTCAGGGACTGGCTGTAGGAGAATTCAGAAGGTCCACATGCTGTTGTTCACCACAAGTCCCACCACATCCTTCCTCATCATCTTAATTCACTTATACTTGTTTCTGCTAGAAAGGGAATGGTATTTATTAGGAAGGTTACGAGGAAGTGATATTTACTAAGAAGATTACTAATGTCACATTTTCACCTTTACTACAAAATACACATAAGACCATAGAAGTCATCTTTAAAAGAAGAATTTTAAGCAGTTTATTGATAAGAAGATAAAGGCAATTCTGGAGCTAAAAGGTCTTTCCTCTATTATCTAATAATAGCTCCTCCTCTATTATCTAATAAAACAATGTATCCCTACTCAACAAGTGAGTGCCAGGACATTGTAAAAGTTGTCAATTGTGTTTGCTGTATGAAATCTCACCTAGACTATCACAATAGCCTCTCATCTGAGATTCCCGAGCTCTTCTCTTACAATTTTCTTCTCCACCAGCAATACTGTTCACAAATGTTGTTTGACAAATGAGGAGAACACAGAACAAAGAGGTCAAATAACTTACCCTATTATACAGCTTCTGGGTCTGGTACCGGGAAATAGGCCTTCCTGTTTCTTCCCATACTCTTCATGGTCTGTCTTGTTTTCTAGAATGCTGTTTAATCCCTGAAAATGGAAAACATAATTTCTTCCTAAACTTTTTTTTCCAAAAATTAAATACTGCTTGTATTTCCTTGTATAAGATTTTAACTGCTATGGTTGTATCTCCTGTATCCCAACTTATACACATACCATCTCATTTGGTACTGAACACACAGTAATGGCTCCCATAAAATGAGGCACATTATACACAAATAGGGTGGGCGGTCTTGGAAAAGATATTTCTACGTCAGGCATAGGATAGACAAATTTAGCATATATTAAAAATGTTTTGAAACAAACTACTTTTTCATTAATATATCTTATTCATTTGGATACTGTTATAATAGGGTTACACAGCAAATCTGTATCTTATTTGCAAAAAGTATTTTGGGGGCCTGTATAAATCCAGCCAAACCTGTGTTCTAAAATCCTCTTCGTCCTTTCATATTCTGGACTCTAATACATTTTACACTAGCCCTTAAAACTGTGTAATTCTAATTTTAAAGTATCATGGAATTGGCAAGATGAAAGTCTTTTATTAGAGAACTATTCATTGTAATAGCTACACTCTGCCTTTCAGATTACTAGGGAATTAACCACATAATATTCCACCATATATAATTTTGAATGGCATGTGTGCAAGTATAAGAGTAAGTATTTAGAATAAATATTTGGATTATTATTTAGATTGTGTGATAAAAATGTAGTACAATTCCCTGAAAGTTTTGCTGATAACTATATTAGTCAAATTCAAGGGTTTTATAATCTGGAAAGCAGCACATTCAGTCTTTTTCCTGGCTGATCATGACAATGGAGGACAGAGATGTGTTAAGCACTCGATTGCATTTACTATGTGACAAGCAATGTTCAAAAGGCTTTACCAATAATCAATAATTGAATCCTTTCAACAAATCTATGAGGTGCATACTGTTATTATTCTCATTTTACAGATGAAGAAACAGAGCTATAGAAAGATTAAGTAACTTGACAAGATCATACATCGAACAATTACTTCTTTCAACTCATAATTTTGTAGTTGACGGTTTAAATGTATTCATGTGACACTAGGAGGAAAAAAAACTGAATGAATAAATAAGACAAAGACAAGAAAAGTAAAGCTGTAAATGAGAAAGATACAAATCCAGACAAGAACAAAATACACAGCAGTGAAAAGTAGCAATACTGTGCTAAAAAAAATCTAAAACCAGAAGAGAATTACAGTTCTCGTTCAGTCTCTCAGTTTTTAAATTGGATGTTGAGGACTACAAAAGTACGGTATTGTCTTCACACTTCCACAAATGATTAACATCAGGGTCTAGACTAGGAGTCTGACAGACACTCTCATTGAGCACCATCTCTGAGCCAGGCCTACACTGAGCACATAGGGTAAAATCTAAACTAGTCAGAGTCCTCACCCACCAGGAGGTCACCATTAAGAGAACAAGACCAACAGATGCATAAATAATAACTCTAGTGTGAGGTAAGTGCTAGTGGACCTCTGGACAAATAGAAAGGATTAATGAAGAGTTCTTAGGAACCGCAGGAAACATTCTACAGGATAATTGACTATTAAACAGACATATAAAGGAAAAGAAAAATTTTGCCAGGCAGAGAAAAGGGAAAGTCATTACAGTTGAAGGCCAAAGCTCACAAAACAGACTAGAGTTCTGAAGCACCATAGCATGTTCCATGCACACTGTGTGCATTAGATGTATTCATTCAAATATTTTTTATTCAACCAGCATTTGTTGAGAACCTACTATATAGCATGGAGAATGGTGTTTCATACACCCATGATAAAAATGGTGCTGGTCAGAGAGTTCTCAAGTCTAATTAGGAAAGCCAAGTCTCCAGAGAGTTCACAGTTTAATTAGGAAAGCCAAGTGAGTAAACAAATTAGACTAAGTGCTAAGAGAGATGTCTTGGTCTACTTTGGGGCTTAAAGTTTAAAGAGGTAATTTCTACTGGACAGGAAAGGTTGGCAAGGAAAGGCTTCAAGGTCAACACTTGGTTTGTGTCTCAAGAAATGGGTAGCTATTTGGCAGGAATGTAGAGAAATGAGAAGAGGTGTGAAAATTTGATATAAATATCTTGCTAATGAGGCAAAAGCTACCTAACTTGATAAGAAGGCAAGGTTGGTCATTACCTCATAACTGGCTCCTCCTGGCATCCGGATTCACGTCAATTAGCTAGACTTTTAAGAGAAATAAATAATTCTAAATCTATAAACCTCAAATATAGCCCATCATCTTGAATGGTGCTGACACCAGACCACATGAGGTGGCAAATTCTTTTTAAAAACACTTTCCAGATGAATCAATCACAAAATAAAATGACCCTAGCTACAGAAAACAAATAGAAATCCTTGTCTATTTTATTCTTTTACTTTACACTGTTGGGAAAGCTCAAACCAGCAGTACAGTTTCCTAAACCACACAGGCCTCACCACACACCAGTCAGCATTGTGCTGGTGTCCAAGCCCTTGGAGCAGGGGCTTTGCCTTCATCTCTTTGGGTGGCAACTGAGAAATGGTCCACGGAAAATAATAGAAACACATGTGGAAAGAAGCACAACTGTGACCCTTAATTTTGCAGGCTGAAAACACCAGATCATCCCCAAACCCTTCCTGTTTCACAAGAAAGACGTAGGTGGTAAGAGGGATGACAAGAGGGTTGCAGTTTACATGGATGAATACCTCGCCTCAAACGCAAGCAAGTTGATGACTAGATCTGTAGTCAGGGATCACCTAGCTTCTGATGGGGATTAATTAAGTGCAGCAAGGACACTTTTCAGCAATGTGCTTGCCACCCGTCAATAGCGTCTAACCAATCTTAGGCATCTCTAAGTTTGCCTTAAAATCCCAAATTATTTGTCAAATACCATGCATGTCTAAGAACATGCTGAGTCAGGCTGTACACCAATAAATGCCTTGGGATTGTAAGCATTTTTTAACAAAACATCACAGAAGAAGAAAGAGACTACCAAGAATACATAAACTATAAAAAATGAAAATGAACAGAAGGAATAAACATTTTGAAGTTCACATCATCAAGCTAATCAACTAGTGACTAAAACCAGTAATTCATCTGCAGCCTCTTTAAGAAGGCCACAAATTGTCCCTGCTGAAGCAGCATAACTGACGTAGTTTGCTGGTTGGAACTGTGAAGACTGGACATCAGTTCTTCAAGAAAAATTTTGGAAGAAGCAAGTCCAGTGAATAACAAGCTAGACTCATTATCCTTTATAGCAGATTTATATTCTAGAAAGAATACAATGAGATCGACATGGTCTAATATAAATAACAAAACTCAGGTCCCTCACTTACCTTATGAGCTTTTCATAAGTGGTCTGTATTTTCTGTTCTAGGGACTTTAACATAACTAAAGGGACTGTTTGCTTTTCAGGTTATGTTAGATATAGTTACACATAGTGAGTGAGTGAGTGACAGTTTCTGTGAGGCACATGAGGTCAGAGGTAAATAATCTCATCATTTTTATCCTAAAATTTGCTACAATATCCTATGGACCTTAATTAAAATTTGTTTACACCAAATAGATTAAGTTTTTGAGAATTTTTGTCCCGGATAATTTTTTTAATTGTACTTTAAGTTCTGGGGTACATGTGCAGAGCATGCAGTTTGGTTACATAGGTATACACATGCCATGGTGGTTTGCTGTACCCATCAACCTGTCATTTACATTAGGTATTTCTCCTAATGCTACCCCTCCCCTAGGCCCCCATCCCCCGACAGGTCCCAGTGTGTGATGTTCCCCTCCCTGTGTCCATGTGTTCTCATTGTTCAACTCCCACTTATGAGTGAGAGCATGCAGTGTTTGGTTTTCTGTTCTTGTGTTAGTTTGCTGAGAATGATGGTTTCCAGCTTCATCCATGGCCCTGAAAAGGATATGAACTCATCCTTTTTTATGGCTGCATAGTATTACATGGTGTACATGGTGCCACATTTTCTTTATCCAGTCTATCACTGATGGGCATTTGGGTTGGTTCCAAGTCTTTGTATTGTGAACAGCGCTGCAATAAACATATGTGTGCATTTGTGTTTATAGTAGAATGATTTATAATCCTTTGGGTATATATCCAGTAATGGGATTGCTGGGTCAAATTGTATTTCTGGTTCTAGATCTTTGAGGAATTGCCACACTATCTTCCACAATGGTTGAACTAATTTACACTCCCACAAACAGTGTGAAAGCATTCCTATTTCTCCACATCCTCTCCAGCATCTGTTGTTTCCTGACTTTTTAATGATTGCCATTCTAACTGGTGTGAGATGGTGTCTCATTGTGGTTTCTATTTGCATTTCTCTAGTGACCAGTGATGATGAGCTTTTTTTCATATGTTTGTTGGCCATATAAATGTCTTCTTTTGAGAAGTGTCTGTTCATATCTTTCACCCACTTTGTGATGGGGTTGTTTGTTTTTTTCTTGTAAATTTGTTTAAGTTCTTTGTAGATTCTGGATATTAGCCCTTTGTCAGATGAGTAGATTGCAAAAATTTTCTCCCATTCTGTAGGTTGCCTGTTCACGCTGATGGTAGTTTCGTTTGCTGTGCAGAAGCTCTTTAGTTTAATTAGATCCCATCTGCCAGTTTTGGGTTTTGTTGCCATTGCTTTTGGTGTTTTAGTCATGAAGTCTTTGCCCATGCCTATGTCCTGAATGGTATTGCCAAGGTTTTCTTCTAGGGTTTTTATGGTTTTAGGTCTTACATTTAAGTCTTTAATCCATCTTGAGTTAAGTTTTGTACAAGGTGTAAGGAAGGGATCCAGTTTAAGTTTTCTGCATATGGCTAGCCAGTTTTCCCAACACCATTTATTAAATAGGGAATCCTTTCCCTGAAAATTGCTTGTTTTTGTCAGGCTTGTCAAAGATCAGATGGTTGTAGATGCATGGTGTTATTTCTGAGGCCTCTGTTCTGTTCCACTGGTCTATATCTCTGTTTTGGTACCAGTACCATGCTGTTTTGGTTATCGTAGCCTTGTAGTAGAGTTTGAAGTCAGGTAGCATGATGCCTCCAGCTTTGTTCTTTTGGCTTAGGATTGTCTTAGCGACGCGGGCTCTTTTTTGGTTCCACATGAACTTTAAAGTAGTTTCTTCCAATTCTGTGAAGAAAGTCATTGGTAGCTTGATGGGGATGGCATTGAATCTATAAATTACCTTGGGCAGTATGGCCATTTTCACGATATTGATTCTTCCTATCCATGAGCATGGAATGTTCTTCCATTTGTTTGTGTCCTCTCTTATTTCCTTGAGCAGTGGCTTGTGGTTCTTCTTGAAGAGGTCCTTTACATCCCTTGTAAGTTGTATTCCTAGTTATTTTATTCTCTTTGTAGCAATTGTGAATGGGAGTTCACTCATGGTTTGACTCTGTCTATTATGGTGTATAGGAATGCTTGTGATTTTTGCACATTGTTTTGTGTCCTGAGACTTTGCTGAATTTGCTTATCAGCTTAAGGAAATTTGGGGCTGAAATGATGGGGTTTTCTAAATATACAATCATGTCATCTGCAAACAGAGACAGTTTTACGTTCTCTCTTCCTACTTGAATACCCTTTATTTCTTTCTCTTGCCTGATTTCCCTGGCCAGAACTTCCAATATTTTGTTGAATAGGAGTGGCATGAGAGGGCATCCTTGCCTTGTGCCAGTTTTCCAAGGGAACACTTCTAGTTTTTGCCCATTCAGTATGATATTGGCTGTGGGTCTGTCATAAATAGCTCTTATTATTTTGAGATACGTTCCATCAATACCTAATTTATTGAGAGTTTTTAGCATGAAGGGGTGTTGAATTTTTTCAAAGGCCTTTTCTTCATCTATTGAGATAATAATGTGGGTTTTGTCATTGTTTCTGTTTATGTGATGGATTACATTTATTGATTTGCATATATTGAACCAGCTTTGCATCCCAGTGATGAAGCCGACTTGATCATACTGGAGCCTCAGATAATTTTTTTTACAGCAGTGAATTTAAAGTAACTAAATATTTTTCCAAAACCCTGTAGCAGAAATCTATTTGTAATATGATTTCTAAAAGATGGAGAGTGAGGGCAGGCAGGGGGGATGGATTTCAAGAGGAAGAAAAGTGCTATATTTAGTTAAATTAAAATGGAATGGTTTGCATCTATACATAGTGAATTAGCTGTCATTGCATAACAGATGATTGGCATCTATTTGCACAGTGATTAAAGAGTATTTTCAGTCCCCAGAGTCAAAATCCACATGGAGTGTTATATGTTCTCATCTGAATAATTACTCAGTGGTCAAGAAAAGACAGGGACTATATTCACAAATGGACACCATATTGAATCAGAATCAAGAATTTCATTAGACTCTCATCTGTCTTTTCAGCAGAATACATTTCTATCCTTCATTCATTCTTTTCATCATTCTTTCACAAATTTTGAGTGAGCAGCGAAAAAAATAAGGAAAAGGAAAAAACCTTATATTCTGATTAATAGAGATAGATAATAAACTACATAGTATGTTCTGTGTCATGTATGTTAGATTAGTTAATAAGAAGAATAATAAAGCAGGGACTAAGGCTCAGAAATGTGAGGGGAAACATTCAGGCAGAAGAGCAAGGAATAGCTTGTTAAGAAAGTGGCATTTTATTCGACATCTGAAATAGGTAAGGGAGTGAGCTAGGTACATGGCTAAGAAAATAGAGTCCTAGGAAAGATTACTGCAAAGGCCCTGAGGGCGAAGTACGTGGTGTGTTCAGTGACACCAAGGAGGGCAGTGTAGCTGGACTAAGTGAGAAACAGTTATGGGCATAGAAAGGACATCAGAGAGCTCCCTGGGAACCAAATTATGGAGCGCCTTTATATAAACAAGACTTCTATTTTCACTGTGATTGTGATGAGGAATCATTGAAAGATTTTTAAGCAAAATAGTAAGATAATATCACATTCTTTATAGCAGACTATTTCAAGAAGACTTTTAGCTATGCCGTGAATAGTTACAATATTCTATTCCAAAAATATTTCAACTTTATGGTGGGGCATGGTGGCTCATGCCTGTAATCCCAGCAATCTGGGAGCCCAAGGCGGGCAAATCACTTGAGGTCAGGAGTTTGAGACCAGCATGGCCAACAAGGCAAAACCCAGTCTCTACTAAAAATACAAAAATTAGCCAGGTGTGGTGGCAGCCACTTGTAATCCCAGCTACTTGTGAGGCTAAGGCAGGAGAATCGCTTGAACCCAGAAGGCAGAGATTTCAGTGAGCCCAGATCGCACCAACTGCACTCCAGCCTGGGTGACAGAGTGAGACTGCATCTCAAAAACAAACAAACAAACAAACAAAAATTTCAACTTTATAAATCTTTGGAGTTGATCTAACAATAACTCCAAATTCCTTACTTTACAGTGAAGAAATTAAAGCCCAGTGATGGTGAGTGACTTTTCCCATTCCAGTAGTTGGTAGTTAAGATCAAACTTTTCAATGGAATAAACTAGAGGAAGAAGTGGTAAGTTTTATTGCTCAAAACCAGGAAATGCACTGATTTATTTTGGAGGAGCTCATTTATAGAGAACTCACAAGATTGAATTACAATTTAAGTTTTGGCTAGATCTGTTAATTTTATATGGTCATAACCTACATCTTCTTTCTTTACCAGTAATCCCAGTGAGAATGATGTCATTTAGCCTTTTCCATACTCCAGATACTCTTATCACTTTTTGCAAAACTGGGAACTGAGGAGTATCTTTTCCATGGAGTAGAAAAGACTAACCTATCGACTAGATAAAGTACAGATGACTCTAGGTTTGAAAGAAAGCACCTTGGTTAAACAGAAAAAGCTTCAGCTGAACAAAGAACCCTTCATAGCTGTTTCAGTTAGTGACCTTTTTGATCAAGGCTTTGACCATATAGACCATGACCACCTTTAAGTTATTCATATGGCCGTGTTCCTGAATAAAACCTTTTGGTTCTTCAAAAGTTAAATCACCTAAAGCAGATATAATTTATTTATAGAAGTATACTCTTCTTTACTAACCTAAAGTATGAGGTGTTTTGGGGGCACAATTTGGCTGACTTCTACTACAAGGAGCTACACATTCATGAAAGACAACATCCTTCTCTTCATAGAGTGATTTTCCTCCTGTAGCCTGAGTTCTAGACTCATAGGTCAAAACTCAATTTGGGCAAATTCACATGGGGTGGAAATCTTGGTATCTTTCATCATACCAAAACAATGTACAGTTTTAAAACTTAAAGCACTAAAGAAGCTAGCATCACTGAAAATATCCTCAGGAAAAAATCTGAAAGCCTGGACAAATTCTGAGTTAAACAAACACTATCAAAATCCCAGGGATATATTAGTCTTTTAAACACTGCTACAAAGCCACATCATGGCATGTGGTAAAGGGCCCAAATGAATCAGAAGATAATTAAGCATCCACACATTCATTGGTCTTCCAGTTTAAAAGGAAGAGAGAGGAAAGTGGCTAGTATTCTCACACAGGTCTTATCAATAAGACTAAGTTATCAAAGTAGAGCCCATCAGAAGTAGGATTGGTGTAGCTCACTTGGTGGAAAAGATAATTAAGGGTGGCAGGATGGGTTAAATAAAGAAGATACTGGAGATAAGAAGATGCTCAGGAGGCTGTTGTCATCCAGATATGATGCCAGGAGGAGGGCAGGAGGGGGTTGTTTCCAAAGTTATCATAACTCTTATGGAAAGATTGGCCTCTGTAGATATTTCAAGTAAAAATCTGATAAAACATGGTGATTAGCTAGATCAGTAGAGGGATAAAGATTACCAATTTATTTCAAACCTGGAATGTTAGAACTATGACAGACGTAGACAATTAAGAATAAAATTTGGATTGAGGAGACAAGAATGAAAGAGCTACCATTCATTGACTACTTCCAATGTACTAAGCCACGTGCATTCATTAGCTTATTTAATGTTCTCAACAACCCTGTTGATTCATTACTTTATCCATATATTTATTCATTGACAAACATTTACCAAGTGGCTATTATAGATTGGGTGTTGTTCTATGTAAACATCATTATCTCCAATTTTATACATGAGGAAACTGAAGCTCAGACAGGAGCAGTAATACATCTAAGGTACCTAGCCAGTAAATGGCAGAACTGGAACACAAACCCAGGTTTAATGGGTTCCAATGTCACCATAATTACTATATTAAACTGCTCTGAATTTTAGCTTTGGATTTAATTCAAAAGATGCAACTGACCCCCAAGAAAGTCCAGTTGTGGGACAAAAAGAAAAAGGATTGGAGGGCCATGAGGCTACTGGCATTGGCTGAATAAGAAAGGCACCAGGACATTGGGAATCAAGTGTGTATGTGAGGCATAAAGGGAGAAGCAGCTTTATTACATGAACATCTCAGTGAGGACATTGGCTTTGGCTAATAGTATGGAGGGTCAAGGGCTATAAAACCAAGTACAGCCGCCGCTGAATTTTCTGGTCTCTAGGAGAAGAAAGGATGTTGTAGGGATGAGATGGACCCATATCTCCTCTGAAATTCAGATATCCAGAAACTGACATACCCTATGATGTTAAAGATATCAATGGTACATTAAGTTATTTAATTAACACAGACTGGATAAGCCTGATTTTTTTTAATTTTTGGTACTGTTCTGGTTTGAATTGTGTCCCCCAGAAACAATATGTTGATGTCCTAACCCCGAATACCTCAGAATGTGATCTCATTTGAAAATAGAATTATTGCGGATATAATTAGTTAAGATGAGATCACATTAAAGTAGGGTAGGCCCTTAATCCAATGCAACTGGTTTTCTTACAAGAAGAAAAGAGACACACCTGGGAATACCATGTGATAACAGAGACAGAGACTGGAGGGATGCATCTATAAGCCAAGGAATATCAAGCATTGCTGGTAACATCAGAAGCAAAGAGAAGGGCATGGAACAGATTCTTCCACAGAGCATGCAGAAGGAACTAACTCTACCGACACCTTCATTTAGACATCTAGCCTGCAGAATGAGAAATGAATTTCTGTTGTTTTAAGCCACCCAGTTGGTGATACTTTGTTGTGGCAGCACTAAGAAACAAATATAAGTATTTATCAAATTAAAAAAAATCACTCTCATGATGTCCCAGGAATGTTCTAAGTGCTATACCAAATAAACTAATTTGATCACCGTAACAATCCAATATGCTAAGTACTATTATCTACATATTACTGATGAGAAAATTGAAGCATAGTGAGGTTGCATAACTTCTCAAATAAAGATGTGAGACTGATACCCACATAAGTCTGGTCCCAGAGTCTACGTACCTAAACACCATGCTCTGCTCTGTGTCATTACCCTAAGAATTCCTATTGCCCTTACTTTTCAGTATACTATCCCAGGCCCCTCAATTTCATTCCCAAAGCACTGACAATCTTTTTTTTTTTTTTTTTTGGATGAGTCTCGCTCTGTCGCCCAGGCTGGAGTGCAGTGGCGTGATCTCGGCTCACTGCCAGCTCCGCCTCCCGGGTTCACGCCATTCTCCTGCCTCAACCTCCTGAGTAACTGGGACTACAGGGGCCCACCACCACACCCAGCTAAATTTTTTGTATTTTTTGTAGAGACGGGGTTTCACCATGTTAGCCAGGATGGTCTCGATCTCCTGACCTCATGATCCGCCCGCCTTGGCCTCCCAAAGTGCTGGGATTACAGGCGTGAGCCACCGCACCAGCCCCAGCACTGACAATCTTAAATTACATAATCTCAAATGATGACAAGAAAATTAATTTGCCCACTGGTTCAGCATTTAAACAAATATTTCTCATAGTCAGTCTCACATTTAATCCTTGAAACATTCCAGGGTTGGCCTATCTTTTGTTTTGTGGAGTTTGTTGATAAGGTAGAACGCAGTGATTTGAAAAACAATTATATGGTGTTGGTAAATGCATGTTGAACCATGGATGTTGAATAAACTGAAAATTCCAAGGGATTTTCATGTAATGTATACACCAATTTTGCAGGATTCATAGAAGTTTCATTACTCTTTTGACTTTGGTTAACTGCTCACATATTGTTATAAAATAAGATAGAATAAAGCAAAATATTTGCTTAACTATATTAAAGACTGATGAGGGACTTCACAAGTTTGCTCAGGATGAGGTGCACATATTGGAGGAGAGCTGTACGACATCCTCTCTGGATGTTGCCAATTCTCTTTTGGAGTCATCCTTTTGCTTCATTATTAAGAAAGACAGGATACTCCCTTCCCTAAGGGGCCAAAACAGACCCACTCCACAAGAGGCCAGGACCAATGTGCCTTAACGAGGAAGCTGAACTAAGTTTGCTTCAGGGCAAAGCACTCCCTCAAGTCCCATAAACTTTCCAGGAATCCACCAGATTAGCCAAAAGAAACAATGCTGTGAAGTTGAGGGAAAGGAAAGAAAGAAAAAGAAAAAGAAAAAGAATCCACATGCAACTAAACTCTCTATGTAATCCCCAGCTGCCTCAAATTGGCAGTTCTATGAAGCAAGAGTTCAGAGCAAAAGCTATCAAAAACTTTTTTCTGATGTGGGAACCTTGCATGTGAAAGTTCAAACCAAGTCATAGAACAATATGGAAAACACATGTAGGTATTGTTGATTGACTATGAGAACACAGTTAACCTCCTGTCAGCTTTGTCAGCTGCCTAGGGAATAGCTGTTCGACTTTCAGTTCCCATCCCCATGAAGCCCACAGACAAGGAAGTAAATCGGAAGTCTGCTTTCTAGGGTAGTTTTCAATGTAGTAGATAAAACTATCTCCCATTTCCTGAATACTAGAGAAAACCATTTAAAAATGCCCAGACAGAAAGAAAAACACACACACATAACATAGTGGCCTGAAATACAGTATGTTTTAATTGATAAAGGTCACTCTGTTAAATAATGATTTATTTATATTAAAATTGGAGATCAAGTAGTTGAGCTAAGGAACAAAATGGAGCATATGCTCCACAGGAAGAGCAATGTGGCTTCATTGTTTTCTTTGAAAAATGTGGGTTCTCAGAACAGCAAATAGACATACTGAAATCTACATTTAAACTGTTCCTCGGTTTTAAGTGGTTTTAGAAATATTAATGTGGAAAGAAATGCAAGTGTATCAACATATAGCACATAAACAACTACCTAATTATGTTAATTAATCTGGCATGTTTGGTAAGAAAAAAATTAAGCAGTAGAGGCTATTCTATCCTCCATTCATTCAATAATTCGGTGAATGGGTGCTCTGCACTACGTGTGATACCATTTTGCTTCTTGTAGTGCAGACTGCCACAATAGGCTGAAACAGATCCCAGAACACAAAGCAACCACCGCATCTGGTGCTCAAATGGAGAAAAAGCCATCTGTTCCAATGGCGAAGTTAAATCTGACTATGTTAAACTTCATAAATAAGAGAGAGTGTGTGTGTCTGGGGCCATTCTTGCATTGCTATAAAGAAATACCTGAAACTGGGTAATTGATAAAGAAACATGTTTTACTGCTCACAGTTATGCAGGCCGAATGGGAAGCATCTGCTCAGCTTCCGGTGAAGCCTCAGGGAACTTGCAATCATGGCAGAAGGCCAAGAGAAAACAGTTACATCACAAGGTGAAAGCAGGAGCTAGTGAGAGAGGGAGAGAGAGAGAGAGAGACAGAGGGAGAGAGAGAGGTGGTGGGAGGGGGGAAAAGGTGTCATACACTTTTAAATGACCAGATCTCATGAGAACTCACTGTCACAAAGACAGCACCAAACCATGAGGAATTTACTTCCATGATCCAAACACCTCTCGTATTAGTCTGTTCTCACACTGCTATAAAGAACTACCTGAGACTGGGTAATTTATGAACAAAATAGGTTTAATTGATGCATAGTTCTGCAGGTTGTACAGGAAGCATGCCTGGGAGGCCTCAAGAAACACAATCTTGGCAGAAGGTGAAAGGGAAGTGAACACGTCTTCACATGTCAAAGCAGGAGAGAGAGAACAAGTGAAGGAGGAAGTGCCACACACTTTTAAACCATCAGATCTCATGAGAACTCACTCACTATCTTAAGAATAGCAAGGAGGAAGTACGCCCCATGATCCAATCACCTCCTGCCAGGCCCCTCCAACAATTTGACATGAGATTTGGGCAGCAGACACAAATCCAAACCATATTATTCTGCCCCTGGTCCCTCCTAAATCTCATGTCCTTCTCACATTGCAAAATACAATTATCCACTCTCAACAGTCCCCCAGTCTTAACTCATTTCAACATTAACTCAAAAGTTCACAGTCCAAAGTCTCATCTGAGACAAAGTAAGTCCCTTCTGCTTATGAGCCTGTGAAACCAAAAACAAGTCTGTTACTTCCAAGATACAACGGGGGTACAGGCATTGGGTAAATGCTCCCATTCCAAATGGGAGAAGTTGGCCAAAAGAAAGGGGCTACAGTCCCCATGCAAGTCTGAAGCCCAGATCAGTCGTTAAATCTTAAAGCTCCAAAATTATTTCCTTTGACTCCGTGTCTCACATCCAGGACATGCTGATGCAAGAGGTGGGCTCTCAAGGCATTGCGCAGCTCTGCCACTGTGGTCCTGCGGGGGACAGCCCCTCTCCAGGCCACCCTCACAAGCTAGCATTGAGTGCCTGCGACTTTCCCATGTGCAGGGTGCAAGCCATCAGTGGAGCTACCATTCTGGGGTCCAGAGGATGGTGGCCCTCTTCTCACAGCTCCACTAGGCAGTGCCCCAGTGGGGACTCCATGTGGGGGCTCCAACTCCACATTTCCTCTCCACACTGCGCTAGTAGAGGTTTAATAAACAAGGAATTCCAAGGGATCTTCAAGTGCAATTTTGGCAACAAGTAATTATTAACTAACACACTTATTTTATTATCGAATCCAGAATAAATGTATCTAATATATATCTTTTTTAGATCTGGTTATTTTAAATGTCATATCATTTATCTGTTATATGCATAAAATTGAATATGAATTGCAAATACATATACAGTTTTACATAAAATATATATTAAGTTTTATATAGAGAGAGAGTTATATATATACATATGTAACTTATGCTTTTTACCCACTTTTTTATAGGCATATGGGGATTACAAAGACTGTCACAGTCACAAAGAAGTTAAATACACTTGTATAATGTAACACAATTAATAAATTCATGTCTTCTTATTCCAAGTCCAGGCCTTTTCCCATTAGGAACATGGTTGCTTTCCCTATTTCCAAACATAGAAAAGTAAATATGACTTAAAGGACTTAGGGGCATCACAAATGAAGTCAAAGGTAAAATAGTGATGGTGGATAGTAAAATAAAAGTGAAAAGTTATCTGTAAAACTCTGAGGCAGAATGAGTTAGAAAAGAATGAAATCATTTATGTATTTAATAAAAGCTTTGTGGTTTGGCTTGATACATGAGCAATATTTAATATTGTGTTTATCTATAGCGTTCAGCCTCATAATTTGTATGTACATCTAGCTAGCACTAAATATCACCAAGCATGTTCCAGACAATGTGCTAAGTACTAGCAATACAACAAAGCAGCAAGCATGGATCTTGACTCTTCCCAAGAGGAATTTATGATGTTCCAAACTGAACCAAAATGAACACAAGGTAATCACCTCAAGAAAAAGGAAGATGTGTTTGCTAAGTCTAAGGATAGGCAAGTAAATGCTAAAGAAAAAGTGTGTGGCATTTCCTCCTTCAACCTCTGTCTGTCTCCTGCTCCAACATGTGAAGACTCACTTCTTTGCCTTCCACCATGATTGTAAGTTCCCTGAGGCCTCCCAGCCATGCTTCCTATGGAACTGTGAGTCAATTAACCTTTGCCTATTTCCCAGTTCCAAAGTCACTTCCCCATTTTCAGGTATCTTTATAGCAGTGCCCCATTCTTCTGGTACCAATTTTCTGTATTAGTCCATTCTCACGTGGTTATAAAGAACTACCTGAGGCTGGGTAACTTATAAAGTGCCACACACTTTTAAACCATCAGATCCATCTATCACAAGAACAGGAAAGGGGAAATCTGTCCCTATGATCCAATTACCTCCTACCAGGCCCCTCCTCCAATTCAACATGAGATTTGGGTAGGGACACGAATCCAAACCATATTAACCTCCAACCAGGCCCCACCTCCAGCATTCATGACTATATTCAACATGAGATTTGGGTGGGGACAAATATCCAAATTATATATAAATATATAAAATCATGCATTTTATAATAAAGACAAACCAACTGCCAAAATGTATAAATACATTGCCAAGATTTGGCTTTCCTGTATTCAAATTGGAAGAATAGAAAGATAATACAAACAGTGGGCACCTGAGTCAGGATAATACTTTGCTGTTCCTTCACATTGGTATACTTTAAATAATCAAACATTTACTTATAGAAGACGCTGACTAATGTGTGGGAAGAGAATAGAAACGTAGCCCCCTTGTGGCTATTTCCAAATTCTCTAACATCTCAAAAGCTCTATTCCCAACTGCACATTCTACTAAGAAAATAGTAGCTTTATAGTAGGTGCCACCCTGCTTTAAAGGCAGATTAGGGACAATATATTTCATGCTCCAAATGACTTATGAAAGTATTATTCAACTATGTTTTTGCTAGAAATGTTATAGTAATATTTTATATATCTTTGCACATATTTCACAATATTTTAGTAATCAATGATGTACTCTTCTTTTTTATTATTATTATTATTTTTGAGATGGAGTCTTGCTCTGTCGCCCAGGCTGGAGTGCAGTGGCGCAATCTCGGCTCACTGCAAACTCCGCCTCCCGGGTTCACGCCATTCTCCTGCCTCAGCCTCCCGAGTAGCTGAGACTACAGGCGCCCACCACCATGCCTGGCTAATTGTTTTGTATTATTAGTAGAGATGGGGTTTCACCGTGTTAGCCAGGATGGTCTCGATCTCCTGACCTCGTGATCCACCTGCCTCTGCCTCCCAAAGTGCTGGGATTACAGGCTTGAGCCACTGCGCCCGGCCTCAATGCTGTACTCTTCTTTATAGTTTAGTATTCACGTAAGTAACCCACCTACCCTACTTCTTAATCCAGCAATATTTCTATAGCTATTCCATTTAAATGAAGAATGGTCTTAAAAGCTCTAAAGAGTATTTTCAAATTTGGCATGAACAATAACATCCCATCAAAGGAGATCTTCCCCTAATACTATTTCATCATGTGAGAAATTTGAAGAAAAGCTAATAGTTTGCCTGTTTTGCTGGTTTCAACCAGCATACAGTGGGTGGGTGTGTAGGCTTCAAAGTTGCAAAAATGGAAGTATTAATTGAACATAAAGTACTATATGCAGAATGAAAAGATAACATTATGTGAGAAAATAACCATTTGAAATAATAGAACCAAACTAAAACATTCTCAGTAGATCATCAGGTTCAAGTCGTTTCCAAGTCAAAGGAATTATTCCCCCAAACAGAGCTGCTTGATCTACTATAAAAGTTATTTAATAAAAGATATACTTCAGCTTCCTCAGAACAAATCCTTCTGTGTATCTAACCTTTGTACATAGAAAATTCTCCCTTACTATTAACGTGAGCCTCGTTTTGCATACTTAAACTTATGAACACAGAAATCATATAAAATCATTCTTGGCAGTTCTTCTCTTGACCAGAATGACACATGCCATGATGATCTTATCATAACGTGCAGCAGGAAGTGGCTAATGAGGTCACCCTAGCAACTACAACCTCGTCAAAGAGGCACATATTTTCTGGTGAAATAAGGCAACCAATATATTCATTTAGCTCAGTCTCCCTTTTCATCTAAGTTGTTATCACAAAATTCCCAAGTGTTGGGTTTATAGCCACAGATTCTTCCTTCAAATGAAGTAGGCTCGTGCAATTGTCTATTCTTGTAAAAGCTGCTACTAATTTTGTACTTCCTCATATTGACCTCAGAATCATCCTGAAAATGATTCTCTGCCCTCGTCCTGAATATGGGCTCAGTTGATGAAGAAAAATACAATTTGGAAAAAAACGATTCAGGACATCTAAAGAGACTGAGCTGACAAAAAAAAAAAGTGCTGGAGATTATGGCTCTATTTGATTTCAAAATGAACAAACTCATTAAAATAAATTGCTTCATGCAGAAAATGTATAAAACATATGGAAAGCAGAATATCAAGAAAAATATACATAACGTTTATGAAAACAATTATTCAATTTGGCATTCAAAATTATACTTCAGTGGAAAAGATAAAAAGGATATAGGAAGTGCCAAAATAACATTTCTGACACCACTTTTCGTATATACCCTAAATTGGATCTAATGTAAAGTAGAAAAATATGTGGAAAACCTAAAATCAGTAACATAAATGAAGGAAGTGCAGTGCCCTAAATGCGTAGCACTTTAAAGCTGGAAAGAACGTCAGAAATTATTTATAAACACAATGCCTCATTTTACCAAAAAAACCTGAAGTTTAGAGCAGTTAAAGTTCTTGCCTGAGGTAATACAGCTAGTTAATGAAAGAACCAACACAAGATCCTCATGCCTCTCAGTCCAGTACTTCAATCTCCATTCACACTTAAAGTAACTGACAGCAGAATATATGCCTTTATTTTGAGATAGAATAGGGATTTTGTACACCTGCGGTCATAGTCCGTTTTCACACTGCTATGAAGAATACCTGAGATTTGGTAATTTATGAACAAAAGAGGCTTAATTGGCTCACAGTTCTACATGTCTTGGGAGGCCTCAAGAAACTTACAATCACGGAGGAAGGCAAAGGAGAAGCAAGCACCTTCTTCACAAGGTGTCAGCAGAGGAAGAGAGAGCAAGGGAAATCCCACTTTTAAACCATCAGATCTCGTGAGAATTCCCTATCACAAGAACATCATGGGGCAACCACCCCCATGATCCAATCACCTCCCACCACATCCCTTCCTCCACATCTGGGGATTACAATATGAGATGAGATTTGGGTGGGGACACAGAGCCAAACCATATCACCTGGGTTCCAATCCTCTGTTTTTCCCTCCCTGCCTCTAGTCCAGCTCTGCTCAGCCTAACCTGTTTTTGACCTGACGATACAGAAACAAAAGAGGGTTTCCTCATGCAGCATTGTGGCTGTAAGGACAGAAGAATAGCAGTTACAATCTTGGAGGGCAGAGATGACATGGGGAGATGGCAGGACAGTTATACAAAACATATGTTGTCTTTCCTTAGCTACAATAACTCAGTTTGATCAATTTGAATTATACATAGTAGATGCTTGGCAATTGCAATACTACTCTGATCTCTTTAAAAGTGGAAAAATGAAAAGCATTATATATTAACACAAAAGGAAAATATCATAAACAAACAAGGCATGACTATGACTGATTCTCACTCTAGCAAACCAATGATTATGCAGGGAAGTCCAGCAAGAGAAATAAGCAGAGATAGCTAGGAGGAGGCTATTTGCAAATTTTTAAGGATACCTACTATATTTCAAAGGTTGTTACCTGAAATGAAAAGCAGCTACATTATGTCAAATAATTTCCCATGGACAGCAGCAATGAAACTTTTTCTAGTCCAACAGCTTCCTTGAGCCCCACAGTGAGGTTATGCACACAGTGAAGCTGCAGCTGAGAAAACCTATCAGAGGGTAGGGCCATATGGAGTGGTATTTTTTAGACCACAATTTTTTATCCTCAGATAACACTGTGTAAAAAAGAGAAGTGGGGAAACGTGGTACTCATGCAGCCTATAGTGCCAGCACTATACTGGCCTATGTAAAGTAGATGAATACAACTTTCAACATTGTGTTTTATATTTATTCACAAGTGGGAAAAATAGATTGTGCTCTTCATGATCAGCAAATCTATGTGAGTCATGAAAGGAAATAGAGGAGAGCATATTACCAAATGTACTGTAGGTACAAATCACAGCAAAAACTTTAAAGATGCAACGAAAGCTCAAACACATTATCTCTTTTATAACTTATTGATGCTGAAAACCGTTTTCTAGTCCACAACACTGGCATCAACAAGAATACTATTACTTTTGTTATTATTATCTTTTCAACTTTTAAAATGTTGGAAAGAATTTTAAAACTAATCACAGAAAATGAGCTAAATATTTCAGAAAAAAATCTGCCAATACATTTTTTCTGTCCTCTCATGTACCTTATAGCCATTCTGCCTATCTTTGCTTCCCAATATGCCTTGGTATTTCAGCTACTAGCAAGAATGCTATAAGAATCAGACTTCACTGTCAGTTTGCATTGTGTTAGTATTGATGGCTAAAAATAATATTTTAGTTTTTTTAGAGGTATTTTTTCTGTTTCAAGTTTTTCTTTCAAGAACTGCCGTTTTCATCTGGTACAGATGCCAATAATGGCTGTACCTCCACTGCCAGTGGGATCGGAATGACACCTGCTGAGCCAGTCTAAACACTGTATCTCATTCAACATAGTAACTGATCCAGAAATGAGAATAACACCCAACAGAATCAATCAAAGTCCATTTGAAAGTTTTATATGGACATAAATAGAAAAGAAATACCTTTCTTACCTTCAGAGATCTTGAGCATGAAAAACTATGTCAGCTTAGAGCTTCTGGAGGCCATCTTTACTGTAACATGGAAAACACCTGACTGAGAAGCCAACAGACAAAAGCAAAGATGAGATGTTATAGAAACAGTTTCCTGTAACATCATGAACACGTGGATTCAGCCATACCTGAATCTAATGCATTGCTTGAAATTTCCAGTTAAACGTGGCAATAAGTTTTGACCTTTCTTTCTTTGGTCAAGCTACTTAACTCATGTATAAGAGTATTAACTAATACCAGGCCTCAGCAAAACTTTGTAACACCTCACAATACTATTTGTATTGGTCAAATGGTGCGTGTATATGCATCACTGACTCAGCTTAAAATATAAAATTATTAGATTTTTGTGTCATGTGAATTAAAAAAGTTATTAAGGTGAGCATTTAAGAGAAATTCAGTATATATTTATAAGAGAATAGATGGAGATGATTTGGCAAAAATCAAAAAAAATTCTCTAACTCTTAATTCATTTATTCATTCAACAAACATTTACAGAGCACCTACTCTGTACTATGTACTGCTTTAGGTTATGGGAACACAAAGTGAACAAAATCCCTGCCTTCATGTGGTAGATGATGAAACAGGAAATAAGTAGGACAAATGAGTAACATAAATAATATGCTGGATTGTGATAACTGTTAAGGAGAAACAATAAAGCAGTAAAAAAATACTTAATTTGTTTCCTAGTGGGGAGGCTATGTTTAAAATGTCATATTCAGTGGCCAGGGAAGGCTCATTAAGGTGGTATCTTTTGGGTAAATACCTGAAAGCAGCAAGGGAGAGAGTTAAATAGATGTCTAAGGAAAGATCACTCCAGATAGAGAGCACAGAAAGTGCAAGACACTGACAGGTTTCTAGAAGAAGAGTGACATGGTCCGTTTATGTTTCACCAGAATCACTTTGGTTGCTGATTTCATAATAGACTGAAGGAAGGAAAAGGTAGAAGCAGAGTGCCCAGTCGGGCAGCTATTGCAATAATCCAGGTGAGAGATGGCAGTGTCTTGGATTAGGGTGGTGATAGTGTGTGTCTTGAATGTAGAGCTAATGCTTACACATAAGATATGGAGCCTGAGAGAAAGAAAAGAATTAAGGATGGCTTCAAAGCTTTGGGCCTAAGCAACTGGAACAATGGAGTTTCCATTCATTGAGATGGTAAACTCTGCAGGAGAAAAAGGATTTCCTAGTGTCAATGGGGGTAGGGTGTGTGCATGGAGGAGGGGTATGGTGGTTTGGGGCATGTTCAATTTCAGAAACCTGGTGGAGACATCAGGAAAGGTGTTGGATATACAAATCTAAGACATTCTACTGGGAAAAGTCCCCACTCCTTAAGTGTGGGTTGTGCATAATGACTTCCTTCCCAAGAATAAAGTATGAAAATGAGGAGGAAAATAACTTTATAGTGGAGAAATCTGGTAAGTACTACCTGTGGTGGTTAATAGTAAATGTCAATCTAATTGGATTGAAAGATGCCAAGTATTGTTCCTGAGTGTGTCTGTGAGGGTGTTGCCACAGGAGATTAACACTTGAGTCAGTGGACTGGGAGAGGAAGACCCTCCCTCAATGTGGGTGGGCACCATCCAATCAGCTGCCAGCTTGGCTAGAAAAAGCAGGCAGAAGAAGGTGGAATGAGCAGACTTGCTGAGTCTTCCAGCCTTCATCTTTCTCCCACGCTGGATGCTTCCTGTCCTAGAATATCAGACTTCAAGTTCTTTGGCTTTTGAACTCTTGGACTTACACCAGTGGTTTGCCAGGGGCTCTTGGGCATTCAGCCACAGATAAAAATCCTAGAAGAAAACCTAGGCAATACCATTCAGGACATAGGCATGGGCAAGGACTTCATGTCTATAACACCAAAAGCAATGGCAACAAAAGCCAAAATTGACAAATGGGATCTAACTAAACACAAGAGCTTCTGCACAGCAAAACGAACTACCATCAGAGTGAACAGGCAACCTACAGAATGGGAGAAAATTTTTGCAACCTACTCATCTGAAAAAGGGCTAATATCCAGAATCTACAATGAACTCAAACAAATTTACAAGAAAAAACAAACAATCCCATCAAAAAGTGGGCAAAGGACATGAACAGACACTTCTCAAAAGAAGACATTTATGCAGCCAAAAAACACATGAAAAAATGCTCATCATCACTGGCCATCAGAGAAATGCAAATCAAAACCACAATGAGATACCATCTCACACCAGTTAGAATGGCAATCATTAAAAGGTCAGGAAACAACAGGTGCTGGAGAGGATGTGGAGAAAAAGGAACACTTTTACACTGTTGGTGGGACTGGAAACTAGTTCAACCATTGTGGAAGTCAGTGTGGCAATTCCTCAGGGATCTAGAACTAGAAATACCATTGGACCCCGCCATCCCATTACTGGGTATATACCCAAAGGATTATAAATCATGCTGTCATAAAGACACATGCACACATATGTTTATTGCAGCACTATTCACAACAGCAAAGACTTGGAACCAACCTAAATGGCCAACAAGGATAGACTGGATTAAGAAAATGTGGCACATATACACCATGGAATACTATGCAGCCATAAAAAATGATGAGTTCATGTCCTTTGTAGGGACATGGATGAAACTGGAAACCATGATTCTCAGCAAACTATCGCAAGGACAAAAAACCAAACACCGCATGTTCTCGGTTATAGGTGGGAATTGAACAATGAGAACACATGGACACAGGAAGGGGAACATCACACACCCACACTGGGGACTGCTGTGGGATGGGGGGAGGGGGGAGGGATAGCATTAGGAGATATACCTAATGCTAAATGACGAGTTAATGGGTGCAACACACCAACATAGCACATGTATACATATGTAACAAACCTGCACTTTGTGCACATGTACCCTAAAACTTAAAGTATAATCATAATAAAATAAAATTAAAAGAAAAAAAGGTTGCACTGCCTTTGAGGTTTTGGGACTCGGATTCAGCCACTACTAGATTCTTTGCTCCTCAGCTTGCAGACAGCCTATCATGGGACTTCTTCACCTTGTGATCATGTGAGTCCAATTCTTTTTAGCAAACTCCCTTTCATATACATATATCCTATTAACTGTGTCCTCTAGAGAACCCTGAATAATACAGTGCCTCAATAAGATGATAGAGATTAACATCAATAATGGTGAGTCATATCAATGGTATATACTCTTAATATGATGTAATGAAAATGGCACTTTACCTCTGTGGTCTGCATCCTCCAAATCCACAACCCCAATCCCTAAAACTCATAACCCCCAAACCCATGACCCCATGAGATAAACATCAGACAAATTCCAAGTAGGGAACATTTTACCAAATACTAACCAATATTCTTCAAAATTGTTCAAGGTCATCAGACACAGAAAGTCCAAGAAACTGTTACAGCGACAGAAGCCTAAGAAGATATGATGATTAACTGTAATATAGAATCCTAGATGGGAGCCTAGAACAGAATGTGGCATTGCATAAAAACTTAAGAAACCTGAAAATATGGATTATAATTGTTAAAAGAAAAACTTCAGCCAAATTAAATGTAAAGGAGTTTAATTGAGCAATGAACGATTTGTGAATCGAGCAGCCCCCAGAATCACAGCAGATTCAGAGAGACTCCAGTGGTGCCTCATGGTCAGAACAAATTTACAGACAAAAAATTGGAAGTGATGTACAGAAATCAGAAGTGAGGTACAGAAACAACTGGATTGGTTACAGCTCAGCATTTGCCTTGTTTGAATACAGTTTGAACACTCAGCAGTATATAAGTGGTTGAAGTATGGTCGCTGGGATTGCCCAAGACTCAGCTATTGTTACAGGTGCATACTCCTAAATTAGATTTTCAATCTTGTCTATCTATTAACTTAGGTTGCAGTTCATCCACAAGGACCCAAATATAGAAGTACGGAGTCCTTCTCAGGCCATATTTAGTTTGCTTTAAGGTAATATATCAACACTGGTTCATTAATTGTGATAAATATTAATGTGAGATGTTAAAATAGAAGAAACTGGATATAGCTATGTAGAAACTATACTGTCTTTGCAAATTTTTTGTAAGCTAAAAACTACTCTATAATAAAAAGATTAGTTTTAAAAACATACAAAGGAGCATTACCTAGAATAATAAAGACATGCTGCTATCCTAGAAGGTGAGTATAAACACTGTTTTTTAAAGAGACGAGAATAATTTGTCTTGTCAAATGCTTCTTCTATTAATTTCCTGTTACTGTTGTAACAAATTGCCAGAGATCTAGTACTTAAACCCGCACAAATTTATTATCTCACAGTTTTGGGAGTCAGAAATCCAAAATGGGTGTTGCTGCACTAAAATTAAAGTGTTGGCAGGGCAGCATTCCTTCTGGAAGCTCTTGAGGACAATCCATTCCCTTGTGTTTTCTACCTTTTAGAAGCTGTCTTCATTTCTCGGTTTGTGGCCTCTTTCTCTGACTTCAAAGCCAGCAGTATGGTATCTAAAATCTCTTCTCAGATTCTGTTGTCACATCTTCTTCTCCAACACTTACCCTCTTGCCTGTCTCATATAAAGACCCCTGTGATTACATTGGGCTATCATGGATAATCCAGGATACTCTCTCCATCCATAGTTTAATCACATATGCAAAGTCACTTTTGACATCTAAGGCAACATATTAACGAATGCCAGGAATTAGAATAGGGGGAGAGCAAAAGAGGTATTATCCTGTCTACAGAGGATGAAAATTGGCCATTATTGTTAATTAGAAGTCATTAGTGTTCTTGAAGAGAAATTTTGACAAGTTACGGGGTGAAAAATTGATTGGAGTGGGTGAAAAGAAAGAATGGAAGTAGAGACACTGGAAACAATGTATATAAACCACCAGCAAGGAATTTGCTGTAATGGTATGTTAGTTAGGGTTCACCAGAGAAACAGAACCAACAGGTTAGAGATTTATTTTAAGGAATTGGCTACTGTGATTGTGGAGTCTCTGGCAACAACAAAATCTGATGGAGGAGGCCAGTAAGCTGGAGATTCAGGAAAGAGTTACGGTCAGAGTCCAAAGGCAGTCAGGCTAGAGACCATGAAGTGCTGATGTTGCAGCTGTAGCCTGAAGGCTGTCTAATGGCAGATTTCAGCCTTTTGTTCTATTCTGGCTTTCAACTGATTGGAGGCCCACCCACAATATGCAGGGCAATTTGTTTTACTTAAAATCTGTAAATATATAAATATCACCCTAAACATCTAGAATAATATTCGACCAAATATCTGGGCACTGTGGCCCAGCCACATTGACATATAAAATTAAACATCACAACTAGGAAAGAGTAAAATGAGCATTAATTTTAACAGAAAGTGAGGACAAGAAAAAGTTTTTAAGCTGGGAGAAATCAAAGCACATTTCCATAGTTAAAGGAAAGCTCTAGTAGAGGTAAAAATAATACTAATAATGTGGGAGAGAGGGGAGGCAAAAATATCCTTTGGTAGACAGAAGGGATGAAATATGAAGCACAGGGAGAGGGATTGACCTTGATGAAGAGTATGAACAGTTCTTTAATTTAGTAATAGGAGGGACAATAGGAAACCTGCAGACACAGTTGTATGGAAGTGAGTGATGATGAGAGCTTGTGGAAATTCTCTTTAGATTGCTCCAATATTCTTAGTGAAATAGGAAGCTTGCTACTCTCAGCTGAGAGCAAAAATGACGTCGGGAGTTTTAAGGAAAAAGAAAGAAGTACACTCAGAAAATAGGGGAGAATTGATGATGCAGAAAATGTAGTAGGAATACCTGGTAATATTGAGAGGTGACAGTGTGCTGGCAGCCCTCGCAGCCCTCGATCGCTCTCAGTGCCTCCTCAGCCTCGGCGCCCACTCTGGCCACGCTTGAGGAGCCCTTCAGCCCACCCCTGCACTGTGGGATCCCCTTTCTGGGCTGGCTGAGGCCAGAGCCAGCTCCCTCAGCTTGCCGGGAGGTGTGGAGGGAGAGGCATGGGCGGGAACCAGGGCTGCGTGTGGCACTTGTGGGTCAGGCAAGTTCTGCGTGGGCGTGGGCTCGGTGGCCCCGCGCTCAGAGCAGCCAGCTGGCCCCGCCGGCCCCGGGCAGTTAGGAGGCTTAGTACCCAGGCCAGCAGCTGTGGAGGGTGTGCCGGGTCCCCCAGCAGTGCCAGCCCACCAGTGCTGCGCTTGATGTCTCGCCGGGCCTTAGCTGCCTCCCCGCAGGGCAGGGCTCGGGACCTGCAGCCCACCATGCCTGAGTCTCCCCCCGCCCCCATGCTGTGGGCTCCTAAACGGCCTGAGCCTCCCCAAGGAGCACCGCCCCCTACTCCACAGCACCTGGTCCCATCCACCACCCAAGGGCTAAGGAGTGCGGGCGCACGGCATGGGACTGGTGGGCAGCTCCACCTGCGGCCCTGGTGCGAGATCCACTGGGTGAGGCCCGCTGGGCTCCTGAATCTGGTGGGGACTTGGAGAATCTTTATGTCTAGCTAAGGGATTGTGAATGCACCAGTCGGCACTCTGTGTCTAGCTCAGGGTTTGTGAATGCACCAATTGGCACTCTGTGTCTAGCTCAGGGTCTTTAAATACACCAATCCACACTCTGTATCTAGCTAATCTAGTGGGGACATGGAGAACTTTTGTGTCTAGCTCAGGGATTGTAAATGCACCAATCAGCACCCTGTCAAAATGGACCAATCAGCTCTCTGTAAAACAGACCAATTGGCTCTCTGTAAAATGGACCAATCAGCAGGATGTGGGTGGGGCCAAATAAGAGAATAAAAGCAGGCTGCCCGAGCCAACAGTGGCAAGTCGGTGGGGTCCGCTTCCACACTGTGGAAGCTTTGTTCTTTCAGTCTTTGCAATAAATCTTGCTGCTGCTCACTCTTTGGGTCCACACTGCCTTTATGAGCTGTAACACTCACCACGAAGGTCTGCAGCTTCACTCCTGAAGCCAGTGAGACCACAAACCCACCAGAAGGAACGAACAACTCCAGACACGCCGCCTTAAGAGCTGTAACACCGTGAAGGTCTGCAGCTTCACTCCTGAGCCAGAAAGACCACGAACCCACCAGAAGGAAGAAACTCCAAACACATCCGAACATCAGAAGGAACAAACTCTGGACACGCTGCCTTTAAGAACTGTAACACTCACCGCGAGGGTCCGCAGCTTCATTCTTGAAGTCAGATCAAGAACCCACCAATTCCAGACACAATATCACTGTCCCACTTACAAATAGTCATGAATTTAAAGTGAGAGCAGTCAGTACAGGTTTTGTCTTCTCTTTAGCATCATTCAGCAGGATAGCTGTAGGCATGGAGCAGGAGCCATTTAACCAGACTGGTGGTCTAACCTAGTAAGTCTGACAAAGTAGGAGGCGGTCACAGAATTGCTGGTGTGTGTAAGGAACTGATTACAATGATTGCCCATGGAATTTTAGCTGTATAAAGACATGAAATGATGTAAGTGAAGATAAGACGGTGAAAGATGGTGAAAGATAGTGAACAGGTAAAATTAGCTGAATACAAATTTTCATAAGATAGAGTTTTTGCATTTGAATTAACTAGGACAAATGAGCTGTAAACACAGCAGGAGGCAGAATGTGAGTGAGATGAATGGTATCAAGGTTATGAATAGATTAAAGTTATTAGTAATTATAAGGAAAAGAACATGAAAATGAAAGGTGCCTGCCATAATGTGGAAGACAATATAAAAAACTGGGGGATCAGGGTGTTAAAATTTAATGCTGACATCACTAAGAGTTCTGACAGTGTCAATACCCTCGAAACTAGGATCACAGGAACACATCTGTATTTGAGCCAGGTGGGCTTTTTGTCTTGTTGCAGTGAGGAAGAACACACACCACAGGAAATCATGGAGCATCTCAGTAAGAGGGTATTAGCAAGAACCAATTATAGGGTTTGAACTTTGGTTGAGGGACTTGAGGGGGTATCTAAAGAAGCTGAGTCCACTATAGACTTGAATGCTGTCAGGAAGCAGGAACAAATCTGTAACTAAGTATTTCAACAAATCTTATCTCCAGGAAGGGACACTAGAGCAAAGCTAAAGTTATCATTGCTAAAGAAGTAGAAATTACTTATTTTAGTAGTCAAGATAAGAGGGATCTTTTATATCTGGCGTAACGCATTGACCTTATTTTTGTCTGTGTTTAGACGAAATTATAAAATAGTCTTACTTTGTCTCCCTTTAGTCTCATAGTCTGAGGCTGATATTCTGTGAGGCTGTTTATACCCAATAAAAAAGTAACATGGCCTAGTTTCCAGGTGACAGGGACTGATCATTTATTTGTTTAAAAAATGCTTTCTCAACAGGAATAGGAGAGTGGCAGTAAATCAAAGTTGAAATCTTTAAGGGGTAAAGTTGATGGAAGTAAGATACACTCCCCAGGAGTGTAGATGACTAGAAACAGAAATGTAGAGAAGGTATAGTGTGATAACAAGAGATTCAAGATGTTTGCTTGTTTATATTACTAGGAGGTTGAGAAGACTGTCTGGAAGCAGCAATAAGAAGGAAGGAGGGTACTTCCTCTATCTCAAGGCTCAGTGTTAAAGAGGAAACCAGCCACCACATGGGGGCTACAGAGGAAGCAATACCACCAAGTATCATTAGACTTTAATTATTAGAAGATAAAAAGAATATTCACAGAAGAAATGAGGATAAACGCACACTGAAAAGGCTTCAGAAGAGAAGAATCAGTGGGAGGCAGTTTACAAAAAGGGATATGTGGAACCACGTGAGGGATGGCCTAATTCTGAGGCAGATAATAGTGGTAAAGCTGTGGATGCTAAGGAGAAAGAGGCAGAGATGGAAAACTTCCCGGATTACTCAAAACTCTGGGCCTTTACCTGAACTGTGGCAATGGAAGCATGGAGTTCTGCACAGGAGCAATCTTCATCGTTGCATGGCACTTACTTGACTCTTGCCAAAGGTTGGCCTACAGAGGGATATTTTTACTTTAAACATATAAGCTGCTCTTCAAACTGGAAAGTATTACAGTAGTCCAGTAGTCCCCCCATATCCAAAGTTCCACTTTCTGCAGTTTCAATAACCCATGCTCAACCATGGTCCAACAATAGTGAGTATACTACAGTAAGATATTTTGAGAGAGAGAGAGAGACCACATTCACATAAATTTCATTACAGTATATCTTTATAATTGTTCTATTTTATTATTAGTTATTGCTGTTGCTAGTCTTTTACTATGCCTAATATCCAAATTAAACTTTATCATAAGTATGTATGGAGAGGAAAGAAATATAGAATGTAGCATATGTACAGTTCAGTACTATCTGTGGCTTCAGGCATCAGCTGGGGGTCTTGGAACATATTCCTCTCAAATAAGGGGAATGAATGCATCTGTTGCTAGTTCACTAAAATGTTTTTATTACTTGATTTTATTTTAATGATTCATAAAAGCCAAAACATATTGCTCAGTTAAGAACCTATCTGTCTCAAATAATGACGGACTACTGTATTTGTTAATAATTCGCCAAATGTTGTGAAATGTTCACCAAAATTACTTGATTTTAATGATTCACAAAAGCCAAAACAAATTGCTTAGTTAATCCTGTGTATTATATTGTATTAACTTGATATTACATATATTTTTTGAAAAGTCTCCAGATGCCTCTCAGATTTTGCATCTTATTCTTTCCTTTTTTAAAATAATTAACTATGGACCTTGTTTGCTTGTTCTTTGCATACCTTATTATTTGCTTCAATATGCATTTGTTTAATGAATAGAAGTATCAATACATACTTTAATGAATAGAAGTATCAAATGAATAGTTTAATGAATAAAGTAGTTTAATGAATAGAATTATCAAAATATCCTATTGTTTTGCTTTGACAAATATGTTAAATCGATTGGCTCCTGATAAGGGGAGATCTTCCTACAACATGTCTGAAAATTCTTCTTTATCACATCCAAAATTCCCAACAGTAGTAGATCAGTGGGCCAGTGCAGAAGAAAGTCAAACTGAGAAGGAACTAGGTCAAAAATTTAGTACTTTTCTTCTGGGCAGAGGGATTATGAGTAATATTTTCACCAAGTTTTTCTATTCTTTCCTATATATTTTTAAGAACTCATACTAAATATTCATTGACTTAATAATCAAGACAAATATTTTTAATGAGGTCAGTTTGGCAAAAACTTCCAGAGGAGATGAGGGCTCTGGCATGGCCAACTGAAAGGGAATTTTATGAAAATCATGGTGGGATATGCTCAGCTCAGAATTCCTAGAAGGATGCAGAAGACTAAAGCAGAGAACATCATCAGCTAGCAAGTGCTCTCAAGTTCTTGTTTTTGTCTTATAAAAAATGGCCTAGACCTCCCAGAAGAGTCTGTAACAAACATCACATTCCAAACAGAAATCATTCATCTAATGATTTTTGCAGGCAACAAAAATGAGTCCATCTTCTGCAGAAGTAATATTCTGAAAAGCAAGTTAAATTTATGACATTAGGTCAGTTTTACAAGCCAAGAACTTTGAGTCTATCTAGAAGAAACAAATGAAAAACTACTTTGCATCCAAAAGGCACTAAAGTGCAGCTTCAATAACCTTCCATGGGAAAGAATTCTAATTTTTGTTTTCAAGTACATGTGGTCACATTACTTTTTGAAATAGAATGATTCGATAATAATTATTTGAACCGATCTGTCATATATGACCAATAGTGCAAAGCAAAAGCAAAAACAGTCGCTATTTATATGGGTTTTCTCAGAATTACTACAATAAAAATCATTGTCTATTGCTAAGCTTTTTTTCTTTTGAGACAGCACAACATCAGTCTTCAAGTTAAAATAAAGTGTGACACTCCAATAAAAAGAAAACTATAGAAATCAAATCTTAACTTATTACCATAAGTAATAGAGTAAGCAGTCTACAGATGGAAATAAAATAATATGCATTTTTGCCTATATTTGCCAAAAAGAAAAGGAAATCAGAACCATCAAGTACTTACATACCATGTCTAGCATTTAATACAATATTCACACATAGCAATAGAATAAGTAAAAACATAATTTGGTGTACTGTTGAGGATTACGTAAAACAGTGCATTTCCAAACTCATCAGATGGCCTAATCCACCAGCATTTGCCATCATGTAAACCAAGATGTGGTTATGTTTTGACACCAACAATTTCTTAAAAAGGGTGTTTAGTTTCTAGGAAGATTTGTTGAAGTCTCAGATGTAGTTACTGAAGACTAGCTATTATAAAGAAAAGTGGGTTTAGCTTTTCTGTAAGAGGAGACTCATCGTAAGTACTAGAATATGTCTTGATTCTCTTCATGTACGGTGAATGGATTAAAATTAAGAAATGAATCCTTTCCTCAGACACATTCCTTCATGCTTGCTAAGCTGCATTATGAATGCATGAGGCTCTCCCTGCAGAATTCTCTATAGGCACACCATGTCTAGTCTTAACGCTTTATGCCCTGCTTGTTTGTTTCACCACAGAGTTGTGCAGATGCCTATATCTGTTCTCTTTCCACAATGTACTTACAAGCATATTTGGAACTCTTTTAGACTCTGATAAGGACAGTTAAATTTAAGTGAAAATGTTGGGAGAAAGCTGCAAGAAGAAATAAAAAAGAAAATTAGAAGATATTTTTAGGAAGAGGTTGCTTTAAAAGATTGAACACAGATTACTTCATTCCATTCAATTTAAGGGGAAAAGAGTTGAACAGAGATACCCTGCCAGTGGTGATGTTTTCACAACACTGTGAGTGTATTAAATGCCACTGAGTTTTACATTTTAATGGCTAAAATGTTGAGGTTTTATTTTATTATTATACTTTAAGTTCTAGGGTATACATGCACAACATGCACGTGTGTTGCATATGTATACATGTGCCATGTTGGTGTGCTGCACCCATTAACTCGTCATTTACATTAGGTGTACCTCCTAATGCTATCCCTCCCCCAGACCCCCACCTTACCACAGGCCCCAGTGTGTGATGTTCCCCATCCTGTGTCCAAGTGTTCTCACTGTTCACTTCCCACCTATGAGTAAGAACATGTGGTGTTTGGTTTTCTGTCCTTGCAATAGTTTGCTGAGAATCATGGTTTACAGCTTCCTCCATGTCCCTACAAAGGACATGAACTCATCATTTTTTATGGCTGCATAGTATTCCATGGTGTATATGTCCCACATTTTCTTAATCCAGTTTATCATTGATGGACATTTGGCTTGGTTCCAAGTCTTTGCTATTGTGAATAGTGCTGCAATAAACATATGTGTGCATGTGTCTTTATAGCAGCACGATTTATAATCCTTTGGGTATATACCCAGTAATGGGATGGCTGGGTCAACTGGCATTTCTAGTTCTAGATCCTTGAGGAATCGCCACAATGTCTTCCATAATGGTTGAACTAGTTTACAGTCCCACCAACAGTGTAAAAGTGTTCCTATTTCTCCACATCCTCTCTAGCACCTGTTGTTTCCTGACTTTTTAATGGTCGCCATTCTAACTGGTGTGAGATGGTATCTCATTGTGGTTTTGATTTGCATTTCTCTGATGGCCAGTGATGATGAGCATTTTTTCATGTGCCTGTTGGCTGCATAAGTGTTTTCTTTTGAGAAGTGTCTGTTCATACCCTTTGCCCACTTTTTAATGGAGTTGTTTGCTTTTTTTCTTGTAAATTTGTATGAGTTCTTTATAGATTCTGGATATTAGCCCTATGTCAGATGGATAGATTGTAAAAATTTTCTCCCATTCTGTAGGTTGCCTGTTCACTCTGATGGTAGTTTGTTTTGCTGTGCAGAAGCTCTTTAGTTTAATTAGATTCCATTTCTCAATTTTGGCTTTTGTTGTGATTGCTTTTGGTGTTATAGACATGAAGTCCTTGCCCATGCCTATGTCCTGAATGGTATTGCCTAGGTTTTCTTCTAGGGTTTTTATGGTTTTAGGTCTAATATTTAAGCCTTTAATCCATCTGGAATTAATTTTTGTATAAGGTGTAAGGAAGGGATCCAGTTTCAGCTTTCTACCTATGGCTAGCCAGTTTTCCCAGCACCATTTATTAAATAGGGAATCCTTTCCCCGTTTCTTGTTTTTGTCAGGTTTGTCAAAGATCAGAGGGTTGTAGATGTGTGGTGTTATTTCTGAGGGCTCTGTTCTGTTCCATTGGTCTATATCTCTGTTTTGGTACCAGTACCATGCTGTTTTGGTTACCATAGCCTTGTAGTATAGTTTGAAGTCAGGCTGCATGATACTTCCAGCTTTGTTCATTTGGCTTAGGATTGACTTGGTAATGGGGGCTCTTTTTTCGTTCCATATGAACTTGAAAGTAGTTTTTTTCCAATTCTGTGAAGAAAATCATTGGTAGCTTGATGGGGATGGCATTGAATCTATAAATTACCTTGGGCAGTATGGCCATTTTCATGATATTGATTCTTCCTATCCACAAGCATGGAATGTTCTTCCATTTGTTTGTGTCTTCTTTTATTTCATTGAGCAGTGGTTTGTAGTTCTCCTTGAAGAGTTCCTTCACATACCTTGTAAGTTGGATTCCTAGGTATTTTATTCTCTTTGAAGCAATTGTGAATGGGAGTTCACTCATGATTTGGTTCTCTGTTTGTCTGTTATTGGTGAATAAGAATGCTTGTGATTTTTGCACATTGATTTTGTATCCTGAGACTGCTGAAGTTGCTTATCAGCTTAAGGAGACTTTGGGCTGAAACGATGGGATTTTCTAAATATACAATCATGTCATCTGCAAACAGGGACAATTTGACTTCCTCTTTTCCTAATTCAACACCCTTTATTTTTTTCTCCTGCCTGATTGCCCTGGCCAGAAAGTCCAACACTATGTTGAATAGGAGTGGTGAGAGAGGGCATCCCTCTCTTGTGCCAGTTCTCAAAGGGAATGCTTCCAGTTTTTGCCCATTCAGTACGATATTGACTGTGGGTTTGTCATAAATAGCTCTTATTTTGAGATACGTCCCATCAATACCTAATTTACTGAGAGTTTTTAGCATGAAGGGCTGTTGAATTTTGTCAAAGGCCTTTTCTGCATCTATTGAGATAATCATGTGGTTTTTGTCTTTGGTTCTGTTTATATGCTGGATTACGTTTATTGATTTGCATATGTTGAACCAGACTTGCATTCCAGGGATGAAGCCCACTTGATCATGGTGGATAAGCTTTTTGATGTGCTGCTGGATTTGGTTTGCCAGTATTTTATTGAGGATTTTTGCATCGATGTTTATCAGGGATATTGGTCTAAAATTCTCTTTTCTTGTTGTGTCTCTGCCAGACTTTGTTATCAGGATGATGCTGGCCTCATAAAATGAGTTAGGGAGGATTCCCTCTTTTTCTATTGATTGGAATAGTTTCAGAAAGAATGGTACCAGCTCCTCCTTGTACCTCTGGTAGAATTGAGCTGTGAATCTGTCTGCTCCTGGACTTTTTTTGGTTGGTAGGCTCTTAATTATTGCCTCAATTTCAGAGCTTGTTATTGGTCTATTCAGGGATTCAACTTCTTCCTGGTTTAGTCTTGGGAGGGTGTATGTGTCCCGGAATTTATCCATTTCTTCTAGATTTTCTAGTTAATTTGTGTAGAGGTGTTTATAGTATTCTCTGATGGTAGTTTGTATTTCTGTGGGATCAGTGGTGATATCCCCTTTATCATTTTTTATTGCATCTATTTGATTCTTCTCTCTTTTCTTCTTTATTAGTCTTGCTAGCAGTCTATCAATTTTGTTGATCTTTTCAAAAAACCAACTCCTGGATTCATTGATTTTTTGAAGGGTTTTTTGTGTCTCTATCTCCTTCAGTTCTGCTCTGATCTTAGTTATTTCTTGCCTTCTGCTAGCTTTTGAATGTGTTTGCTCTTGCTTCTCTAGTTCTTTTAATTGTGATGTTAGGGTGTCAATTTTAGATCTTTCCTGCTTTCTCTTGTGGGCATTTAGTGCTATAAATTTCCCTCTACACACTGCTTGAAACATGTCCCAGAGATTCTGGTATGTTGTGTCTTTGTTGTCATTGGTTTCAAAGAACATCTTTATTTCTGCCTTCATTTTGTTATGTACCCAGTCGTCGTTCAGGAGCAGGTTGTTCAGTTTCCATGTAGTTGAGCAGTTTTGAGTGAGTTTCTTAATCCTGAGTTCTAGTTTGATTGCACTGTGGTCTGAGAGACAGTTGTTATAATTTCTGTTCTTTTACATTTGCTGAGGAGTGCTTTTTATGTTATGTGTATTTTACCACAATTAAAAAATTAGCCCAAGTAAAAGGGGAAAATGTGCTTTATCACAGACATATAGCATTTCAGGATTATAAAGAACCTTAAATGTAGTCTAGGCAAGTGTTGTTTAAACTCCTGGCAGCAATAACTTTGTGGGTCATGAAATCAATCTACAGAAGACCAGAATTTTCATAAAATAGAAAAGGAAATGTCCAAGTGTATCATATATAGTAAGTATAGTTTAATAATATTATGTTTCAGTTGTATGTGTACGTGTATGTTCGTGTACTCAGATATAATGTAAAACATATTTCTCACCATATGTTAAATCAAAAATGGTAAAGGTATCTCATCTGGCCCAAATTTTGATCAGATGCAACTATCCTTTCTACAGAAGTTTGACCTTTACATCAAAGGAGTAAAGACAGAGGATCCTAAATTTAACAGTAGTAAATATATGATCTATAGAGGACCTAACTAACAGAATCAGGTATAGACTCACACCAAAATTATAAAGATATCAAATTTTGAAACTCAAGTATAAAACTATAGAACTGATATGTACTAGTGGATACCCTTTGTGAAGTGTCACTTACAAAAATGACTCAGAATGTGACCCTTAGAAAGCCATGCCAAGGAACACAGTAGTATAGAAATGAAAGCACATGCCAATTGAACACTTAAACTAGCAAAATCTGGCAGGGAAAAGGCAATCAGCATTCTGCAGACACTATTGCTGACTAATCTGCAAGTATGTGACAAATGTTCTGGAATTCTTTAAGGATGTGCAAAGGTAGGACATACAAATCCACTAAAAGTGATTTATTTAGATTTATATGAGGTTCTATCATAAATCTAGGTTATTATATTGCAGTTGCACAGCAATCTAAGAAACATAATAGAGTCTGAAAAAGAGACATATAACAGAGTTTGGAAAAGTCCACAGGGTTGAATGCAAACTAATTAGAAATTGATATAATTTTAAAAAATATTTTCTAAAAATAATCAAGTATGTTAATTGATTATCTTTATCTTCATTTCCAGTACCATCTTCATTTCCAGTACCATCAAGTATTAGGTGCCCCGTAAGGGTGAGCCTTTCCACTGAAAGTCAACATTAGCTTCCCCTCAAATTCCAAATGGTTTGTTATAGTCAACCAGGACATCTCAGTTAGCAAGGAGGTCACTGTTCTCCAAGATTTACCTCTTTGTAGATAAGATATAGTAACACATATGGTCCTTCTTCCTGATCTTCTGAGACCCACCAGACTTAAAATGCATTCCTGGCAGAGAAGTCAGGGACCTCAGTCTAAATCACTCATCAAGGAGTGCCAGATGCTTTTGTGGAAGACAAAACAGAAAAATGCAACATATTCTAAAATGACATATATGCTACCCACAGTGGGGTATCAGTAAAAACTTGCTGACAGTTCAAACTTAAAATTTCCTGCTTCCCGAATGCTGATAATAAAAATCCAAAACCATAGACACTTACGCAAAATTACCTCTTCTCAAGTGTTGAAAATAGTTTCTAGGACACCATTCATAAACATTTCAAAACATTTCTCAGACAGGAGGGCTTTACCATGGTTTAAGAAGATTTGCAGTAAAGATGTTTAGACAAAATGTATTTGAAAGTAGCTGAGGAGTCACTACTTCCCTCGTTTACGGAGAACTAGGGGGTAAGAGGAGGTAAGGAAATAATATCCTTAGAGAGCTAAACTGATAACCTCTTTTCTTCAAAATGACAAAACTGGCTACCTAAAGAAGTAACCAAGATGACTGCAAATGAGTTACTGATGGATCTAGAATACTTAAAATTCCAATTCAAATGATATGGAGATGTAAAATTGGAATGTAATTATAACTGAAAAAGGCAAAGTCTAAACTATTATTCCTATCTTAAAGAATAAGCCTATAGTATAACCTTCATTATGAAAAAAATATTTTATAATAGAAAGATAACCAGCACGGAGTCTATTTAAAATAAAAAACTACCAAATATGTTGATTGTTTTTTCAGTAAAATATAATAAGCAGGAAATGTGCATCAGTCCATGATGAGTAAATAGGTGTCACACTTACAGTCCAGCTGTAAACAAACCATAAAACCGGACAAAATACATGAAACAAAGTATTATCAGACAATAGAGAGTATGGCAAGACTAAGATTCCTAAGGGAAACAAACAAGATGATCCCAAAATCATCTCAACTTTTTATCAGGTAACACATTATAGATCACAGTGCAAAAAATGGGAAATAAAGCAGACCACAGCAGATTCACTGAATTGATGAGTCAGAGACTGCAGTTCAGAGAGGGAGGCAAAATCAACTAAAAGTTGAAGATGCAGCTAAAGCAGTGTTAAGAGGAAAATTTATGACACTAAATGCCTTCATCTGGAAGTTAGAAAACTCTGAAATTAACAATCTAACTTTTCATCTAAAGGAACTAGAAAAAGAAAAGAAAAAACCAGCCCCAAAGCTAAGAAAATAAGTAACTAAAATTAGAGAAGAACTTAATGAAATTGAGACACAAAAATCCATATAAAAGATCAATGAAACCAAGGATTGGTTCTTCAAAAAAGTAAACAAGATTGTTAGGCCATTGGCAAGATTAACAAAGAAAAAAGAGAGAAAATCCAAATAAGTATCAGCAGAAGAGACAAAGATGACACTACAACCGATCCCACAGAAAAACAAAAGATCCTCACAGAATGCTATGAATAACTCTATGTACACAAATTAGAAAATCTAAAGGAAATGAATAAATTCCCACAAACTCAAAGCCTCCAGAGATTGAATCAGGAAGACACTGAAACCCTGAATAGACCAATATCAAGCCATGAAATTGAGTCAGTAATTAAAAAAAACAAAACCCTACCAATTACAAAAAGCTCTGGACCAGATGAATCCACAGCTGAATTCTACCAGATGTGAAAAGAAGAACTGATACCAATTCTATTGAAACTATTCCAAAAAAATCAAGGAGGAGGGACTCCTTCCTAATTTCCACTATTTAATATAGTACTGGAAGTCTTAGCCAGAGCAATCAGCCAAGAGAAAGAAATGAAAGGCATCCAAATAGGAAAAGAAAAAGTCAAACTATCTCTCTTCACAGTTCAAAGAATTTAAAACAGAGGGACCTTTCAACCCAGCAATCCCATTACTAGGTATATACTCAAAGGAAAATAGATTATACCAAAAGGACATATACAGCAAGATGGTGAATTTAAACCCATCAATATCAATAAGTACATTACATAAAAATGTTCTATATTCCAATTAATAGGAAGAAATTGTCAGACTGCATAAAAGAAGCAAGATTAAATTACATGCTATATAGAAGAAGCCCATTTGGAATATAAATATACAGATTAAAAGTAAGAGGATCAAATTTATATCATGCAAACACTATTCCTAACATTGCAGTGACCCACTTATAAAATATCAGATAAAGGCCGCAGTGGCTCATGCCTGTAACCCCAGCACTTTGGGAGGCCAAGGCAGGCAGATCACGAGGTCAGGAGATCGAGACCATCCTGGCTAACATGGTGAAAACCCGTCTCTACTAAAAATACAAAAAATTAGTCTGGTGTGGTGGCAGGTGCCTGTAGTCCCAGCTACTCAGGAGGCTGAGGCAGAAGAACGGCGTGAACCCAGGAGGCGAAGCTTGCAGTGAGCCGAGATCGCACCACTGCACTGCAGCCTGGGCGACAGAGCAAGACTCTGTCTCAAAAAAAAAAAAACAGATAAAATAGACCTTAATACAAGGAATATTGCCAAGGATAAAGAAGGATATTTCATGTTTAAAGAGTCAATGTATCTAAAAGATATGAGAACCTGGAATATGTAGGCCCTTGATCAAAGAGCTTCAAAAGATATGCAGCAAAAACTGGCAGAAATGAAAATAATATATACTCACAAATATAGATGCAGATTATAGAAACAGAAAAAAATTATAAAGAATAGCAAAAACTTTAACAATGTTACCAAGCAACTAGACCTAATTGACGTTGATAGAACACTCTACCCAGCAACAACACAATACATATCATTGTCAAGTGCACATGGAATGCTTACCAAAATAAAGCATACGGATTATAAGATAAGGCTCAAATTTAAAAGTATTAAAATTATATAGCATATGTCTCTGACCACAAGAAAAAAATAGAAATCAATAACATAAAGATATTTGGAAAATACTCAAATTCTTGGATGTTAAACAACAAACTTTTTAAAAAACCATGAATCCAAGAGGAAAGAAAATAGAAGATATTTTTAACTGAATGAAAATTAAAATACAACATAAAATTTGTGGGTTTCGGCAAAGTTGGTTCTTAGAAGGAAATTTACGTTTTTAATGCTTATATTAACAATGAAGAAATAATTAAAACAAACAATCTAAGCTTCTACTTCAAGTAAAAGATGAGCATATTAAAATATGCAGACAGAAATAAATAATAAAGACGAGGAGAAATTGCTTTTAAATAACTGAGAAAAACAGAGAAAAATCAATAAAACCAGAAACTATTTGTATTAGTTTTTACAAATATTAGTAAAACTGATAACCTCTAGATAAGCTGAAAAAGCAAAAGAGCAATATAAATTACTAATATTAGAAATTAGCAGGAATATCAATACATATTCTACAGATATTAAAAGTACAATAGAGTATTAGTATGATCAGTTTATGCCAATAAATTCCACAATCTTTAAGAAATGGACAAACTTCTCAAAAGACATAAATTACCAAAGTTAACATAAGAAGATGTAGAAATTCTACATAGGCCTACATTTACTAAAGAAATTGAATTTGTAATTGCAACTTTCCCCAGAAAGGAACTCCAAGACCATATACTCTCACTGGTGAATTCCATTAAATATGTAAGAAGAACAAACCAACCATATTCAAATACTTTCAGAAATTATTGAAAGAGGCCATCAATAGTCTAAGACTAAAGCCGGACAAAAATAATTATTAGAAAACACCAGGCCAATATGTCTCATGAACACAGAAAAAAAATTTAGAAGACATTGGCAAATAGAATCCAGTTTTATATTTAAAAGATAAAATATCATGGCTGACAGGAAATTATCACAGGATTTTGAGACTTGTTTAAAATTTTAAATGAATTTTATAATTTACTATAACAGAAAAAAATATTTAAAATATATAGAATTATTTCCATAAATGGGGAAAAAACATTTGATAAAATTTGACAGTCATTCATAATTTAAAAACAAAACAAACTAAAATAAAATAAAACCTCTTAACAAACTAGTAATAAAAGGGAACTTCCTAACTTTGAAAAAGGGAGCATTGAAGAAAAGCCTATCAATCACTGGCATAATACTTAATGATAAAAGGCTGAATGCTTTCTTCCTAAGATCAGAACCAGAGTGAATAAGAAAAGAAAAAAAAATCAAAGACATGAGAATTGGAAAGGATGAAATAAAGCCCATCTTTATTCTCAGACAACATGATTAAGTACATAGAAAGTCCTAAGGAATCTACAAAACATTATTAGGACTAATAAGTGAGTTTAGAAAGGTTGCAATATGTAAAAATCATAGCTCACTGCAGCCTCAAACTCCGGGGCTCAAGAAAAACAAAAATAGGTAAATGAGACTTAATTAAACTGAAAAGCTTCTGCACAGAAAAAGAGATACTAAAGACAGTAAAGAGACAACCTACAGAATGGGAGAAAATATTTGCAAACAATGCATCTCACAAAGAGCTAAGATCCAGAATCCAGAAGGAATGCAAACAACTCAACAAGAAAAAAACAAATAACCTCATTAAAAAGTGGACAAATGATATGAACAGACATTTTTCGAAAGAGAACATTCAAGTGGCCAACAAATGTATGAAAAAAATGCTCATCATCACTTACCATCAGAGAAATGCACATTAAACCCACAATGAGATACCATTTTACACCAATCAGTACGGCTATTATTAAAAAGTCAAGAAACAACAGATACTGACAAGCCTGCCGAGAAATTGGAGCACTTATATGCTGTTGGTGGGAATGTAAATCAGTACCTCTATGGAAAATAGTATGGAGATTTCTCAAAGAACTAAAAATAGAGCTAACCTTTGATCCAGCAATCCCACTACCAGGTATCTACCCAAGGAAAATAAATCATTATATTACAAAGACACATGCGCTCGGATGTTTATCACAGGACTATTCACAATAGCAAAGCCATGGAAACCAACCTAAGTGGCCATCAGTGCGTGATTGAATTAAAAATGTGATATATGTCTACCAAGGAATACTACTCATCCATAAAAAGCAAATGAAATCATGTCTTTTGCAGCAACATGGATGGAACTGAAAGTCATTATCCTAAAATGACTGAGAAACAAGAAGTAAAGAATACATGTTCTTACTTATAAATGGGAGCTAAACAGTGGGTGCACACAGACATACAAAATGGAATAATAGACATTGAAGACTCCAAATGGTAAGGGGGGATAAGGGGTAAAATACCACCTATTGGGTACAATATACATTATTTGGGTGTTGGGTACATTAAAAGCCCAGATTTCACCACTGTGAAGTATATCCATGTAACAGAACTGCACTTGTACCCCTAATTCCATTAAAATAAAAAAATTAATTTCAAAAATGAATAAATATATGTAATATGAAATAATTTTATATTAGTATTTTAATTTCATAAAAAGGTTTTTGTAAAGTTGTTTATACTAGCAAACAGCCATATCTTCAAAATATGTACTAAAATGCTGGAAAAATATCTATTGGCAACCTCTTAGTGCAAATCACTTCACCAATTAACTAAAAAAGGTCAATTTTTGAATTTTATTATTCTGCACATATTATTTTCAATTTCCCCTTGCAACTGAACATCCTTTTTGATTCATTTAGTTGATGACAGCATGTGAACATGTAATTAGATTACAGATATTTCAAGATTGAAAAACTAGGATTCTTCTGAAAAAATATACAGATCAATTGCAAATATGTTAATTATCAATAAACAAACAGAAAATAAAAATGTCTAAATTTCATACTTCATAAAATAATTAAATATTTATGATAAATTTAGGAAAAAAGTGCATGACTTGTAAACTGAAAACTAGATGGTATTGATGATAGAATTTAAAGATCTAAAGACAGGTTTTCATGGATTAGAAGACTCAATATTGTTAAGATGGAAGTTCTTCACTAACTGACCTATAGATTCAACGTACTCTTAATCAAAACCCTATCAGACTTGTTAGAGAAATTGATAAGCTTATTCTAAAATGTATAGGGAAAGCCAAATGATAATTCTAAAATTTCACAACTTCTACTAGATTTTAAGACTTGCTATGAAATCACAGTAATGTGACAATGAGGTATTGCTAGACATCAATGGAACAGAATGTAATCCAGAAATGGACACTTCTTTACTAGGTCAACTAATTTTTTACAAATGTGGGAAGATAATTCAATGGGATAATGAACAGATTTTACAACAAATAGTCCTGGAACAACTGGACATCAATGTGTAAAAAATAAACTTCAGATTTGTCTCACGTCACAGACAAAAAAGGAACTTGAAACATATCATTGATTTAAGCATGAAATCTAAAAATATAAAGCTTTTAAAATAATATATAGAAGAAAATCTTCAGAAGAGGCAAAATTTACATAAGTAGTGCAACATAAAGTATCAATAAAAAATTAAAAATTATATATTGAAGTCTTCCAAAGAAACCATTAAGATCATGACAATTAAGCCACAGAGTAAATATATATATAGATAGATAGATGCATATATCTGACAAACAAGTTCGATCCAGAATATATAAAGAACTTGTAAAACTCGATAATAATAATTCAAGCAAAAAAATTTTAAATGGGCAAAGTATTTGAATGGATACTTCACAAAGGAAGATGCACAAGTGACAAATAGGCACATGAAAAGATGCCATCATCATTATTCATCAGGAAAACGACAAAAACACAATAAGACTAAAACTTAAAGGAATGACAAAAGCAAGTATTGATGAGGATGTAGAGCAATTGGAACTTTCTTAACTTGCTGATGGGATTGTAAAATGGCATAAATTCTTGGAAAAATAGTTTTGTACTACTTTATAAAGTAAACCATATACTTACCATAGAGCCCCACAATTCCATTCTTAAATATTTACCCAAGAGAAATGGGTAAGCCACACAGAATCCTGTACATGAATATGTTCAGAGAAGCTTAGTTCATAACAGCCAAAACTAGAAATAATACAAGTGTCCATCACCAGGTGAAAGGATTCATAAAGTACAGTACAATTCACAATTGTGGTACAAGGAGTACCACTGAATGGAATACTACTGAACAATAAGAACAATCTGTTGTCATGTACAACACATGGATTACTCTCAAAATCATTGTGCTAAGTAAAAGTTGTGAAATTCAAAAAAGTATATACTTTATCACTCCATTGATATAAAATTCTAGAAAAGGCAGATCTAATCTATAATGATAGAAAGCAAGCATATAGTTTTGGTTGCATCAGGAGTTGGCTGGGGCATTAACTAGTTAGAGGCCCAATGGAACTTCTGAGAGTGATAGAAATTTTCTATATCATGATTGTGATGGTAGGTACATAAGTGTATGCATACAGCAAAACTAATCAAACTGTACATTTAAAATAGGTGCATTTCATTGTATGCAAATTATGCCACAGTAAAATTGACTTAAAATACACTTTAAGGAACCATATGTGTATACTGAATGAATGCTTAACTAAAACATCTGAGGAATAGGAGGTGGTTACGTGAAGTAACCAGATGCTTCTAACTGTACCATCCTTATTCCTTTATATTCAATAAATTAAAATACAATACATTAAATTTTACACTGTAGTTGTACTAATTGAAAGTTTTCCAGTAATCCAAAAACTATTTTATAATATTGCCTTGTTTTGGGGCTACTTATATCATGAGGGTTTATAAATGTTGTGTTATAGAAATGGAAGGCATAAATAACTGAGTTACACTCATTTGGAGTGTAAATGTAAACTGAAATAAAGCTATAATGTAGCTATGTAATCAAATATACTTCTATAAGTACATATATATAAATAGAATGTGTGTGCTCTCAAAGATTGTTTTCAAATTAATTGAAATTTACTGACCCTGCAATAAAAGAAAATGGCTAAATAATATTTCAAAAGATGAATTATGAGCTGATATTGTTTTAAGTCACCCAGTTCTTACACCAAATAATATGCTATATTTGCCTGACATACCCAAGAATTTTTAAAGGAAGCAACTTACACCAATTTTACATCTAAATAATGTAAAAAACTCCAGCATTTCCTCTATGTAGAGCACATCTTATATATGTAAATTTTAGATATCTCATTGGCTTTATCTTCTATCTTTTAGTCTTTTGCTTAGTAAGTACTTACGTTGTGTATTTACTCTAGCAAATAAAATGCAAAGAAACATCATAAAGAGATGGTTTTCCAACAAATGAATTAATTCTTTATCTTTAATCCAGATCTATAGTTTAAAGGCACAATTAGTTAAGTGTGGAAGCTTGAAAAGAGACTTCTTTAGTACTTTTCTTCCAGATATATTCATATTCATTAATTCTTTTACTTTTCATTTACTGAGAGTATAGAATATGGCAGGCACTGAGCATACTGTTTGTAATATAAAGATAAGGCAGGATGTGCAATATCATAGAGCTCATAGGAGACAAATATTTAAAGAAAACAAATTCTGACCTTACTCTGGAATATCTACAATTATTTTAATACTGATACAAAACTACTTGAAAAGTTTGCAGCAACTCAAATGTATACTCTTTTCTCGGTGATTTCATTCAAATTCAATAAACATTCACCCATTTGAAGAGAACAAAAATTATCCACAGAAATGGTATGAATTACATCATCATCATAAATGAGAAGCAGAAAGATTCGTTTCATTCTCAAATTATCTTCTGATGCAACTCATCCATGAGTATGGAGACATTGCTTTATAAGTTTGGTATAACACTTAGTTTATAAGCCATTTCATAGAGTGTTATATTATGTCCTTTTCTATCCACTATGACTAGGAATACATGACACGAATTAGATATCTGCTTTCTTATTTGCTCATTACTTCACAGTTTTGTCTTAACCACCTATAAGTAACCTATCTTTTAAACAAATAAAGTAACAATTTAATAAAACACAGCAGCAATAAAAAAGCAACAATCTATTTTAGCAGCCAAGGAAAACATCTGTACTGAAGACAGAAACATTAGTCTCTATTCATATGTAAAAATGGCTAAAATCAAACTCAGACATTAGTAATTGATCCAGGATGTCTCAGAACTCCATGACCTATGGCTGTCAAAATTCGTTGCTATAATAAAAAATAAAAATTGTGGTTGCATTGGTGGAGTTGGGGTGGGGATGAATTTCCAAGGCAATTTGGCAAATATAGGAAACAGTTAAAAAGATAAAACTGAAGACTTTGTATAAAAACTAAGCCAAACATATAATTTTTATATGCAACGCAATTAAACTAATTGTTTTTCTTCTAGAGTTGATTAAGAAACATTGACAATTGAAAGGGAATAAAATGCTTTTAGTATTTGGCTTGGAATTATGTCAAAAGAAGAAAATCTTCATTTTTAAAATAGACAGTGGTCATGAGGTACTTTGGGCAGGTTAGTTGGTGGATCATGAGGAATGCTTTCTCCTTTTGCATGCCACATGACAGAACCATTCTTAGACTCTTTATAGGATGAGGTTTTTGGACACACCTAAAGATATTTCAAAAGTGATCACTGTTACAGTTCTTTTACAAACAGAGAAGCAACCAAAGCAATTTATTCTACTTTTAAAACAATCTGATTACATAATAAAAATATAATCTAACATCTGCACATTTAAAAATATTAAATATTTGGTTTGTTTCCCCCTTGGGGGAGAAAAATTTCTGAAACTTTCTTTCCTGCTTTCTTATCACCACCTTCTTTTCTCATACCCCCAGCACACCATTCATTCTCTCACATGAAAGGGGATACCTTTGTCCAAATGCCTCAGTCCAAAATATAATAGGCATTTGGATCATTGCAGGTCAAAAGGAAAAGGTAAAATCCCTTATTTTACAAATATTTTTTCCAGAATCAATTTCCTACAAATATAGAGCTTTGGAGTTTTTTTTGTTTTGGTTTTGGTATGGGTAGCCTTACATTTTAATAGGTAACATTCACTGAAAGCTTGTATATATAATGCATTTTAAAAAATATTTTAACTTATAATAATTGGTTTAAATTTTACAACTCTAGGGAGCAAGTAATATTATTATCCCTTCTTACAAATGAGAAAATTGAGGCACAGAGAAATTGAGTTACTCAAGGTAAGTGCTTGAGTCAGAATTTAATCACTGATGTTATAACTCCAGAGTGAGTATGCTTCGTCAATATGCTTTTAACAACAGGAATTCTGAGAAATACAAGTTACAGGAGAAATGGATTGTCTCATCTGTGTGGGGTCCTAAGCAAAGCATTTTCCATTTGTTTGTTTGTTTGGGCAAAAAACAGAAACCCATCCAAGCCACCTCATCTAAAAAGAATTATTCCAGGCTACAAAAGGCTCTCTCAGAGGCATAAGAACAGAAGTTTAGCCTGAACTGAAGTTGAAAAACTGTTAGAAACAAAAGCTCTTTTCTTTGATTCTCAGGAAACATGTAGTCAATCCATCGGTGGCTCCTCATTACAGATAGAATGTATGTTCCCATGTTGCCCAGGCTGGTCTCGAACACTCGGGCTAAAGTGGTTCGCCCAACTTGGCTTTCCAAAGTGCTGAGATTACAGGCATGAGTAACCCTGCCTGGCCACCATTCACTTCTTACCTAGTAAACTCTCTCTCACATCTATAACCAGAAGGAGGTGATGATATTCCCATTTTACAGATGATGAAATTGAGGCTCAGAGAGATTAAACTACTTTCACAAAGCCACAGAGCCCTAAGTAGTGGCTCCTAACATTTGAGAGTACATCACCTTATTTAAAACACACATTATTGGGCCCCATCCCCATAGTTTCTAATTCTGTAGGACTTCGGTGGGGTCTGAGAATTTGAATTTCTAACCACTTCCCAGGTGAATTGCAAATGGTTTTAACAAAATGCTGAGCACATGGAAGAGGAAGAATATCTTTCCAAAATTAGGAAAGGGAAAATACTCTTTACAGAAGAGATGATATTTGAGCTGGACCACTGAAAGATGATTAAACATTCACGTGGCAGAAGAATGAGACAGGCCAATAGGAGTAGATCTGGAGGTACAAGAACTCAATATACATCATTTGGAAATTGACTAGAAAAGGACAAAAAGGAACTTTCTCTGATGATGGTATTAATCTATATATTTCTTCTCTTGAGATAGGAAGGCAGAAGAAAATGGTAAATAAAGATAAAAATAAAACTGGGGCCAAGGAGGGGGATGTTGAGTGAATTCATACCTGTTAAAATTCAAATTGCCATCTGAATGGCCAAGTTTACTTATAATTATAGTATCTTTCATTTCTGAGTTTCTCTAAACATTACCTGGTACTCACTACAAGAAACTTCCATTTTTACATGTGTTTCTATTGTCTTTACCAAATTTATTGCAATTTTCATACTTACTTCAGTACCCCTCCTTATACTCATTTAATCTTCACTTATTTTGTGGAATGAATCTCAGGAATACTCCTTACTTGTTGTATTACACATACACTGATCTATAGTACATAAATTAATTTTCACATTTCTTTGATACTAGCACTTTTAAAAAAAGTGAGTCTGTATTGGTTGTTAAAAATTGATGATTATTAGTAGAGACAGTAAAATTTCAAGAGATGTCACAATCTAATATGTGGTCTTTGTCATTGTTTTAGTGCAGTATAAGTATATTGCACAATCCAAAACTCAGCTGCTTGTCTTTCCTGTGCAATGAAGTATAATTTGCGAAGGAAGCCGGATATCTGGTTATTAGTATATATCCACGTTCTGGTTCCACTCTCTCAAATAATGTCTTTGTCTGACAGATGTTGCATAATCTTCTCCATACCATTACCACATCTAACACAAAAGAAGGTCATTGTCAGTATGTTAGTGGAGCCATTGTTTGTCTTGAATATTCTCTTATGTCATCATAGTCTTACTTGAGATAAAAGTTGAGACATTTCTTAGTCTAGAAAATGTTTCCAGGCTACAGTTCTCTGACTGAAGGAGAAGAGAAACACTAGAGTTTCCAATAGTCATACCCACTGCTTACTGAGAAAATAAATATCAGTGTGACTTCAAGCAAGTCACTGAATCTCCGTACACCTCAGTTTCTCTGTCAATAAAGGATAAGTATAGAACGATGAGGATAGAAATAGTATCCACATTATTTAGTTATTATGACTATAAAATCAGTTAAAATATGTAAAGCATAGACTAGTAACTGGCTCTCAGCCTAAGATCTTTTTTTCTTCATTTGTTAAAAAAAATTGTCATAAAAAATGTTTCACTAGATATATTTAGTTTATTATTTTCTAAAATCAGAAAAAAAAGTTGCTAAGCACTGTAGAATATTTGTATTGCCCCAATGTGGGTGTGGTTTTACAAGGTTAAGAAGCAACTTGAACTTGTACAGGACCTACGTTTGTTTCCATTTTGGTTTACTTGCCTTCTCGGCATGTAGCATTTAAGAGAGGTTTTTTTAAAAAAAAAAGTCCCCGGAGTTTGCAGTCTCCCAGGAGAAAATAAAGGAGTTTTACATGAAGAACTGAGAACACAGTTTTGGAAGTAAAATTATTTATCTCGTGAACATAGATCAATAATGTTAAAGCAATTATACTCTGGATGTCTGGGAATTCTTTCTACTTGATGCTTTATTTTTTATCTTGTGATTTCTTCTCTCTTCCAGACTTATACAACCTTAAATTAAGTACATAAAGATGGACATGGAATGATTTTCATTAAACAAAAGCAAGATAATTTTATTAAAATGTGCTTATTGATGGTAGCAAAACGATTCTGTATGATACTGTCACGGCATATACATGACATTATGTATTTATCAAAACTAGCAGAATTTTCTAGCACAAAAAGTGAATCTTAATGTATACAAATAAAAAATTATTTAGGAAGTCATGAGATTCCAGGAAAATATTCCAACTGTAGGAAAAAAAAACCCTCACTATATTACAAATATATCGAAGAAAAAAAATAACTCATTGAAAGGGATTGCGAAAAGGTACATACCTCAGTAATCTGAGGAATGTGTACAATCTGTAAAACTTAAGGCAAAACAAACTGCACATGAATGCTGTATTCTAGTTGTTTTCCATTTGGGTATGGATTAATAATATTGATACTACTACATGTGTGACCTGGAATTGAGCAACTAATAAATGGATGGCAAGTGGTAACGGCCAGTTTTCTCACTGTTGGAGTGGTAACTTATAGATAAGCAAGGGGAAGAGGCTTGAATAATGTGAGTTAGAATTGCAGATGTTAATAAGAAGTTATGTTTATCATAATATAGATGATCTAATTACATATAGAAATGTTTATTTGTATGTATATATAGACCAGTTAATGCACACATATTTTTTTGCCCTTTCAGAAAAGAGAGCCTAAAAGAAATGGTGCCCTGGAAGCAAAGAGCATGCCTAGAATTCAGATCCTGCTTTCTAATACTATTTTCCAATAAAAAGAACCAGGATTCTTTGGATAAATGGTTGATTCTAGGAATGGGGGAGGAAGTGCATAAGATAAGCCTGAAACATCTTGTGGTGCCAGAAAGTAAGGAAGGACTTTATAAAATTAAAAAAAAAAACTTATATTGATGGAGGCATAGGAGTCAAGTGAAAGATATTCCAATGGCCAAAACTGCAATAATTTGAGCAACATGAAGTAGTGCTGTATTATTGCCCCAAATATAAAACAAACATTCATGACTCCATGCTTATATAAATAAGTGACTGAATAAATAAGTATATGAAAGATAATGGAAATTCACCCATGTAGAAAAATTCCAAAGAATTTATGTGGATACTCCACCCTTAAGGAGTGGGGAATATAACTCTCTTTTAGTGTGGGCTGTGCATAGAGACTTCCTTCCAAAGAATACAGTATAAGAAGAGGAAGAAAAAAAGAGTAACTTTATAGTGGAGGAGATATTCCTACACTACCTCAGCCAGGTGGTGAATGTTAAAAATAATGATGATAAGTCAAGTTGATAGCATATACTCTTATGTGTTGAGGGTAGCATTTTACTTCTATTGTCTTTCTCCCCAAAACACATAGCCACTGTATAATCCTGGGGAAAAAAATCAGACAAATTCCAATATGGGAATATTCTATGAAATACCTGACTAGAACTCCTCAAAACTGTCAAGATCATTGAAAACAAGGAAAGTCTGAGAAACTGTCACAGCCAAGAAGAGTCTAAAGAGACAGGACAAAGGTAATGTGGTATACTGGGTGGAATCCTGGAATACAAAAAGGACAGTATGCAAAAACTAAGCAAACCTGAATAAAGTATGGACTTTAGTGAATAATGTGTCAGTATTTATTGTTACAAATGTACCATACTCATCTAAATAATGCTAATAATAGGAAAATTTTTTTGGGGTATATGGTTATTCTCTATATTATCTTCTCAATATTTTTAAGTATCAAAACCATTTTTAAAAGTCTACTTTAAAGGATATGGTCACTGGTATCAGCAAATATGTTAAGATACAGAGTTCATTTATGTCTGGGTTTTTTTTTTTGAACTAATTAAGTGGCAGAATACATCCTAGAATAGTGGACTACACCAGTTTGACAGTGACTGATCTATTAACATGATTTCTAAAATATCTCAACCATTTTACTTACTTCGCACATGTGTGGGAAAGGGAGGCAAGTAATAGAGCCTTTATGTGCTGCTCTCCACAATGGTGTGATACATGTAGAGTATGGGAATAACAAGCAGCATTTCTGATCAGTGCTGTGGTCTAGGAATTAAGAGCTAGAATTTCTTGACTCAAAGGAGAATAAGTCCTTTTATCATTTTCCTGCTAGTTATTTTAAATTCTAGTTATCAACTAGAATCCCAAAATATTAGCATCAATTAATGTTTTTCAACTAAGCTGTCTTCATACCAGGTTGCCTCTGAGTTCAAGGGTAGTATTATTGAAATTAACACAAGAAATAGTCAAAATGAATAGTACTTTAATATATAATACTTAAATTCTAGCATGTACAGATTTACCATGAAGCTAACAAATCTTAAATTATAGGACCTCTCACTAGCAATGACCCTATTCAAGTTTTTTGTGCTTAATTTTATGTCTTTAATTTCATGCTTTTTTTCCCAAAAAAAAAAAAAAGGCTTCTGAAATTGTGTGAGCTCCAGGACATATGACACCCTGCAACATACCTGCTAGCCATATAACTGAATGAAGGAATAAAATAGATATTTAAAACCCATAAATAAAGTCCTAGTTTAATCCAATAATTTTAACATTTACATCAAAATAAGTAGACCCTTGTAGTAGAATTGAAACAATTAGCACAATTGAGTAATTTTTCCACATTCTGTTTCCTCTATACATTCTCCTAGGGAAGGAACAAAAGAACAGTAACATCATCAAACGTAAGGGAGCCATAAATAGGCTTCTATGAAGTTGATTATCAGCTACTATATATTTATATGTAACTAAACATGACACTTGAGTACTATTAAGTCATAACAACGTAAGAGAATTCTTGATTCTTTATCAACATTATTTCTTTTTTCTTTCCAAAGCTTCTTTCAGATTCAAAGGGCACATGTGCATGTTTGTTACATGGGTATTTCATGTTATGGGGGTGTGGGGTACAGATTATTTCATCACTCAGGTAATAGGCATAGTACCCAACAGGTAGGTTTTTGATCCTCACCTTCCTCCCACCCTCTACTCTCAAGTAGGCCCTGGTGTTTGGTGTTTATTGCTTTTCTTTGTGTCCATGTGTACCCAATGTTTAGCTCCCACTTATAAGTGAGAACATGTGGCATTTGGTTTTCTGTTTATGCATTAATTCACTTAGGCTAATGGCCTCCAGCTCCATCCATGTTGCTGCAAAACAACAACAACAAAAACAACCAAAAAAAATGATGGTTTTTTTATTTTTTTATTTTATTTTTTTTTATTGGCTATGTAGCCTAGACTATATTAGTCTCATTGAGTCCTTTGTGTTTAACACTGTTTTTAGAAAATATTTCCCTTATCTTATGGGAAAAATGCAAAAAAAAAAGTTGATCTTATAATCCCTTCCAGGGCATAATATTCTATCTTGTCATTAAAATACAGAAAGGCAAAAGGCTGCTTTCATTAAAATCCTTCCCATTTCTCAACGTCTATTCCATTAATTGCTTATTCTGTGTCATGCACTGTACCCAATGCTATGGAAACAAAGATGACCAAGGCATCCCTGACCTAAAATGCATCACAATCTGGTGGGTGAAGCAGATGTGATAATCAACTATAAAACAATGTAGAAACAGTGGGAAACACATGATCCTCTCATGAAACAGGAGACCCATATTACTTAGTTGGTTTGTAGTAGCCACAGGAAGACTTACTGGGTTTGAGAACCACTAAGAAAAGCAGGGGAATTTTGAGCAAAATCATCCTACAAGCAGTTTGGAGTTGCTGACCATAAAAGTTGGTGTAGAGATTATTAAGAGTTGGCCTGGAGAGTTAGACAAGAAAAAGATTATGGAAAAACTTACATATACAGAATATCAAGGAGTGGGATTCTATCCTACAGATTAGGAGACAATATTGAGCAATTTAAAAAGGGGAATAACATGTCCAGAACTGTGTGATATATATATCACAGTTTCTTTATCCACTCGTTGATTGATGGGCATTTGGGCTGGTTCCATATTTTTGCAGTTGCAAATTGTGCTGCTACAACATGCGTGTGCAAGTATCTTTTTCGTATAATGACTTCTTTACCTCTGGGTAGATACCTAGTAGTGGGATTGCTGGATCAAATGGTAGTTTTAAGAAATGAGATAAACAGCAGTACGATAATAGTGGGGGACTTCAATAATCCACTGGCAACACTAGACAGGTCATCAAGGCAGAAAGTCAACAAAGAAACAATGGATTTACACCATACACTGGAACAAATGGACTTAACAGATATTTACAGAACATTCTACCCAACAACCACAGAATATACATTCTATTCATCAGTGCATGGAACTTTCTCCAAGATAAGACTATATGGTAGGCCATAAAACAAGTCTCAATAAATTTAGAAAATTGAAATTATATCAAGTACTCTCTCAGACCACAGTAGAATAAAATTGGGAATCAACTCCAAAAGGAAACTTCAAAACCATGCCAATACATGGAAATTAAATAACCTGCTCTTGCATGATCATTGGGTCAACAATAAAATCAAGATGGAAATTAAAAACTTTTTCAAACTGGACAATAATAGGGACACAACCTATCAAAACCTCTGGGATACAGCAAAGACAGTGCTAAGAGAAAAGTTCATAGCCTTAAATGCCTTTATCAAAAAGTCTGAAAGAGCACAAATACACAGTCTAAGGTCACACATCAAGGAACTAGAGAAACAAGAACAAACCAAACCCAAACCCAGCAGAAGAAAGGAATTAACCAAGATTAGAGCAGAACTAAATGAAATTGAAACAAAAAAAATACAAAAGATAAATGAAACAAAAAGCCAGTTCTTTGAAAATATAAATAAAATTGATAGACCATTAGCAAAATTAACCAAGAAAAGAAGAGAGAAGATACAAATAAGCTCTGTAGAATGTATATGCCAGCTATGAACATCATACTAATGAAAGAGGAGGTATTACAATTGACTTTAATGTGTTAGTATAGCCTATCTATGTTAATAATAGCTGCCATTTTTCCTTTTTTCCCTGAAGTTCATTTTAGCATAACTAAAAGGCTCACAAAACGAGAGAATACAGCTGGTATTTAATATTCATATCTTTAATACTGGTATAGAGTATTCACTTTTCCATTAGTTTTTACACTTCTATCTCTTGGCAATATTGCTGGCAATATTTTATTAGTACCATCATTAGCAAGCAGTCAATAAACTCACTGTCCAATGTGCATAGAAGGGAATAACATAGCACCAGCCTTTGAGAAAAGACAGGCTTTATTGCAAGTCAACTGGCAAGGAGATGGGAAGAAATGCTCAAATCTGTCTCCCCAAGCTGGGGTTTGGGTCAAGTTTTATAAACATACAGTAATGAAGTGTGATCCGATTGGATTTTGCAATGAGGTGATGCTGAAAGGCATAATCTGACTGGGTCTTACTATGGGGTGATGCCAGGGCTCAATCTGATTAAATCCTGAATCCTGCCATGTGATATCTGCTTCTTAATTCAGTCCCAGCTCCTCAGTCCAAGCACTTACATTCTACCTGTGGTTGCTCATTTGGTTCATCTGGGCATATTCAGGTTACATGACCTTTAACTGGAAAATCCATGGCAACTGAAAAACAACTTACAACTTTGTTCATAAAACTTGAACCACCATCCTGGCCAATATAGTGAAACCCCGTCTCTACTAAAAATACAAAAATTAGCTGGGCATGGCGGCACATGCCTATAATCCCAGCTACTTGAAGCAGGAGAATCATTTGAACCCAGGAATCGGAGGTTACAGTGAGTCGAGATCATGCCACTGCACTCCAGCCTGGTAACAGAGTTAGACTACATCTGAAAAAAAAATTAATTAATTAAAAAAAATTGAAGCAGATTCATCTGCTGTGGTTACTCCATGATTATATCCCAGTAGCATATTCTATGGGACCATTCCCTTGGAAAACTAAAATAGTAAGGTCCTGATATTAAAAGCCATATTTAAAAAGTTTGGGTCACTTTGTTCATATATGCTATCTCCTAGATGGCTGGAATAGAGTTTAAAGAATGCAAAAATAAATATTTTTCTGGGGACAATTTTAATTATTATTATTAAATAATCAAACTTTGCTCTAATTTAAATGTTGTTGAAGTCTCTAGGAAAAATGTATGTCTATCTTGCAAGTTGGACTTTACAGACCACCCTTTAAAGAGAAATAAACAAACACTATTGGGATTTAATTTGGAGATTTAGCTTAATTGATCACACATGTAGGAAAACTACTAATTGGAGACATTAATAACTTGCTGGTTCACTAGTGGTTGTCAGGCTATTACCAAGCCGATTGAGCTTTTTTGGTTCGTTACTTAATACCAACTACTGAACCTGTGGTTTTAATAAAGTTCAATTTATTTTTAAAAGACAATCCAATCCATCTCCATGTGTGCTTCTCTTAAAGATTAATTTAGGTGACTCATAATACATTTTTTTGAAGATGAGAGGAATGAAAAAACAAGCCCCAGTTGAATTTCTGTTTTGGAGCTGGGTGAAAATGGAGCAAATTGTGACTTACTTGACATTACTGCAGCTTTTTTTCTCCCATAATATTCCAACCAAAACATTGGTAGGGGAAAAAACACATGTACAACAATTTTTCAAGAAATAAGCTCATTCTGTTTGTGCTCCTCTGTAGAATGTGTATGCCAGCTATGAACATCATATTAATTCTACTATAAGTTCCAATATAAGTCCAATATAAGTGCCACTTCTGGGACTCCTTCGTAACTTCCAGATTCCTGCAGTCTGCTTTGATTTCCCCTCTTTATGTATATATCCCTTTAGCAAAACACTTATTATACATACATTCTCTGTTAGGTACTGTGATAGGCTCTGGATATACCAAAATTAAGACTCAATCACGAGCTCACTAAGACCAGAGAAGGACAGAGATAAGAAAATTGAGAAATAAATACACTGATGTTATTACCATAAAAAAATGTTTGTTGTGTTTGCATGTGAAGGGTGTGTGTGGGTGAAGGTAAGAGGACAATTACTTATAAAAGTTCTCTGAGATGTTACAAATGAGCTGAGTTAGGGGTTAAAAACTTGCCTGAATAGATTATCATTACATTTTTTAATAGTGTGCAACTGATTAAACAACATAAATGTATTACAGATTTTGATAATGATTATTAATTATAACAATATTTTGGTAGAAATAGATCTCTTAATGAGACTTTGTGTTCAATAAGTTCATGTATCTACACATAAATTTTTTAGCATGATACATTTGTCAGCATCAATTCTATTCCTATTTTTCATTTTTATACAATTCAGTCAACATGTGGTCATATAAATAGGTGGAAATGGAAAATTTTCTTAATAGTAATATTGCTCAAATCTTTGAACTCCTTCTGAGCTTCTGTGTCATCTGCCAAAATTACCAACTAATCTATCATACAAATAATTCGTAATGACCTATCAGCTGCAACTCAATTATTCCCTGAAATTCTTTAAAAACAAAGAATGGGGAACGGCCTGATTTTAAAAAGGCATTTAAAACAATTTACTTCCTGTCCCTAGATTGTTAGGAAACAATGTTTCATGAATATTTTCATATTTCTGCACAGAAAGAGTTTTTTTTTTTTAACAAAAACTACCACTATCAGCAACCTTGATAAAGAATGGATGACAAATAAGCCTTGAGAGTTAAAGGTACAGACCTGCAGAGAGATTAGTAATATTTTCCTTAGAGACATCTGTTTACACACAAGGAACTGTAAACCTAGAGAATCTCAGCTCTTCTCCTTGGAGAGGATTTGTTTATCTTCTAGAGCAAAGCTCTCTATCTCTATCTCTATCCCCATAGGGGAGGAGGATTAACTGTGCTAACTGCTCTATGTGTTTCTAGATGTATAATTTCAAGGTTTCTTTCTGTATTAGTCTGTTTTCACACTGCTAATAAAGACATACCTGAGACTGAGTAATTTATAAAGGAAAGAGATTTAATTGACTCACAGTTCTAGATGGCTGAGGAGGCTTTAAAATCATGGTGAAAGATGAAGGGGAAGCAAGACACATCTTACACGGTGGCAGGCAAGAAAGAATGAGTGCCCAGCAACGGGAGAAATCCCTTGTAAAAACCATCAGAACTCATGAGAACTAACACTATCACAAGAACAGGATGAGAGAAACCACCTGCATGATTTAATTATCTTTACCTGGTCCCTCCCCTAACACATGGGGATTATGGGAACTAAAATTCAAGATAAGATTTGGGTAGGGACACAGCCAAACCACATCATTCTGCCCCTGGCTCCTCCCAAATCTCGTCTTCACAGTTGAAAACACAATCATGCACTTCCAACAGTCCCCCAAAGTTTTAACTCATCCCAGCATTAATTAAAAGTCCAAGTCCAAAGTCTCATGTGAGACAAGGCAAGTCCCTTCCACCTATGAGCCTGTAAAATCAAAAGCAAGTCAGCTGCTTCCTAGATACAATGTGGGCACAGGCATTGGGTAAATACGCCCATTCCAAATGGGAGAAATTGGCCAAAAAAAGGGGCTAGAGGTCTCATGCAAGCCCAAAATCCAACAGGGCAGTCACTGATCCTTAAAATTCCAAAACGATCTCCTTTGACTTCATGTCTCACATCCAGGTCATGCTGATGCAAGAGGTGGGCCCCCATGGTCTTGAGAAGCCCTACCCCTGTGGCTTTGTAGGGTACAACCCCACTCCCAGCTACTTTCACGAGCTAGTGTTGAATATTTATAGCTTTTCCAGGTGCACAGTGCAAGCTGTTGGTGGATTTACCATACTGGAGTCTGGAAGGCAACGGCCCTCTTCTCACAGCTCCACTAGGCAGTGCCCCAGTGGGGACTCTGTGTGGAAACTCCAATGCCACATTTCCCTTCTGCACTTCCCTAGCAGAGGTTCTCCATAAGGACCCCACCCCTGCAGCAAACTTCTGCCTGGACATCCAGGCATTTCCATAAATCCTCTGAAATTTAGGCAGAGGTTCCCAAACCTCAATTCTTGACTTCTGTGCACTCACAGGCTCAACACCATGTGGAAGCTGCCAAGGCTTGAGGTTTCCACCCTCTGAAGCCTGAGATTTGGGTGGGAACACAGACAAACCATATTACTCTCATATAGTACAAAGTCCACTATATACTCAGGTATTATCTGCAGTTACCATGTCTCTCCAGGGGAAATTGAAGAAAGATATTTGGTAAGTAAGCAAAAGTCTGTCTCTAGTCCTGAGGTCTCATGATTAAGTGTGTTTGTGAGTGTGCATGTGCATACACGTGTGTATATGCATGCACATGAATATAGAGTATATAAAACCATGCAATAAGAGTAACATCTCAGACACTTCACAGTTTCAGGCCAAACATAGATTAATTCACTTTCTCAAGTCCAATATTACTAACTGTCCCTGCTTTGAATCCCTGAAGGTTTTGACACTACATAACATTGTAAGGACAGGGATGTCTTTCTTTTGTAAAGGAAAAAAAGACTATTGTAAAAGTATAGGTGGGAAAGGAATACCTATAACTGTCTTACAGACAGATCAATTGTAACATGTGGTTTTGTATCCTTTGGAAAGACTTTGCATATACCAAGTTGCACATTATAGGACAAGTAAAATAGAGTGGGTGAAAAAAGTAAGTTGTAGAAATAATTGAGGATGATTCTTTACATTACAAAATTAAATATTACATTTTTATAGTTTCATGTATCTGTGGTTAACTGATTAAGAAAATTTAGCGAGTAATAAACAAAAATACAAGGCAGTGAATTTTTTAGGGAAAATGGGGACAGTTATGGAAAGCTTCAAAGATACTGGTCGATGTTGTATTTTCTAATTGTTTATTTCAATATTTTCTGTAAACTATACAGATATTACTTTAAATTTTGTATATTAAATGTTTCATAATTTTTGTCTCAAGTTTTTAAGGTAACTGTCAATGTCACAGCTGAGTGATTGAGATGCCCTCAGTAACACCATGAGTGCCTGTATTATATAAAGCACAGTAAATAAAAATTTTATATTCATTCATTCTTCAGGTATTTACAGATCAGCTATGTCATTGTTCTTGGTGCTTCTAAAATAGTTAATAAGACAGGATGGAATGAAGGAGTGTAGTTTAAAGACTATTGTAATAATCTAAGTGAAAGATGATGGTGGCTTTGACAGGGTGGTAGCAGTGGAGATGATAAGTCATAAGGTAGTAGCAATATTGTGAATGTAGAACCAACAGAATTTCCTGATAGTTTAGATATGAGGTGTAAAAAATATTTAGTATGACTCCAAGGTTTTGACCTAAGCAACTGGAAATACTGAGTTTCCATACATTTGATAGGTATGAGAATGTGGATAAAACAGGTTTGATGGGGGAGAAAATTTGTTATCTGTATTAGATATAAAGTGGTACTAAATGTATAGGGCTGGAGTTCAACAGAGAACTATTTAAACACCAGGTGCACTGCTCACCAATTCTGCCAATTAAAAGCATCTTATTCTAGCTTAAAATTTTCATTTAGGTTCTTTTGTTTTTCAGACAACTCATTTTAGCCATACCAAAAGTTGTGTTTTGACTCAGAACTATATATTTTTTAAAAGTTTTTTTTATGATAAGGTCTATGATTTTCTAAACATATAGCTTCAGTACAAATACATGTGAATGTGTGTGCAAGTGTGTTTATGTGTGTGTGTATTTTCAATAAACTATAGTGCTAATATGGCTTTGCCATTGATTTCCAACTGTCTTCACTGGGAAATGTTGAATCATTGGCTAGTAATAGCTAAGGAACATGCCTTTGTCATCTTCTAATGCTGCGTTGTCTTTCTACAGACCTCTGTTGTGAACCATACCATTTTGGTCTGAAATTGATATTTCCTTCAGTCATGATTTTTAATACCAATTGCAAAGATGTCTTGGTCTCTGTGTGTAACCAAGCACTCAAGTGTCAGGCTTCAAACAGAGAGCCAATTATTTGTCTGGGTCTAGTAATCTCTGTTCTTAACCACAGGTCCTGTTATTAGTATTCTGTTCCCTATGTAAACATTCTGTACAATAGCAGTTGCAACTCTCTCAGTTTTGAATACTCTCTCATATTCACCCTAGGTCTCAGCCCTATCTCTAAATAGCACAACAACAGTAGGAAACATATTACAGGTATTTTAGGGTTTTTTTTTTTTAATAAAACAGTAGATTCCACATGGCTAAAATACTAACTGGAAAAAGTCTCCCCTTCTGTGCAAAAGTCATGATTCCTATTTTATTTCATACGTAACATTAGAAAATATGTTGTTGCCTATAGAACTCCAAATTTTGCTAGTTGATTATATTATAACCTGTTTTATAAATACTAAAACAATAATTTTGTGAAGTTAACTCAAGTCTAAGTTACACTTTTTAACTTTGCACTTTTGGAAATTTGATTATCAGTTAACACAGATGTCAGATTTATATTACTGGGATAGGTAAACTTAGACCATCAATTTATCATTTTATATTAAAATATAAATTTTAAAATGATGAAACTATAATGTTCATTTGACTCTTTATACTCTTATCTGCAGAAAATTTACATAGAAAGACACATTTCTACCAAAATAGTTCTTAATGAGTAGAGTAATATTGTTTTGAGTGATTGGTTTTAATACCCACAGTTATCAAATTACATTTGAGAAATGAATTAGAATTAGGAAAACTTTGCCCTATATTATACCTAGCTCTTGAAAGAGTTTTAATCTTTGGCTCTTGTCCTCGTACACAGCACCACTCATCTTGGTATATATCATTACATCAGATGTGTAATAGCAGGCTTTCTTTATATCAATTATCCTGATGTAATATATATTCATTGTCATGTTTCTTACTTCTTTATTCTATATCTTATACCGTATTAAGCATGAGAGATATGAATTGGAAAAGAAATTAGCCATGAGTGACATCAGCAAGAAGGTGGAATATCAAGTATCTTCTCCAACCACAATGGAATAAAACTAGAAATCAATAGCAATAGGAACTCAGAAAACTGCCCATATACTTGGAAATTAAATCACATGTTCCTGAATGTTCAACAGGTCAATGAAAAAAAATTTAAAATTTTTCTAAAACAAACAAAAAAGGAAATACGGCATACCAAAATCTATGGGATACAGGAAAAGCAGTACTAAGAGGGAATTTTACAGCAATAAAGATCTACGTCAAAAAAGTAGAAAGATTTCAAATAAACAGCCTAACAATGCATCTCAAGAAGTTAGAAAAACAAGAACCAACCAAACCCCAAATTAGCAGAAGGGGGAAAAAAAAAAGATCAGAGCAGAACTAAACAAAACAAAGGCTGAAAAATAAGGCAAAAGATCACTGAAACAAAAAAGTAATCTCTCTTGAAAAGGTAAACAAAATTAACAAATCGTTAGCTATTCTAAAAATGAAAGAGAGAAGAACCAAATAAATGAAATCATAATAAAAAAAGACGTTACAACTGATATCACAGAAATACAAAGAACCGCTAGAGACCATTTTGAACAACTATACACCAACAAATTAAAAAGCTTACAGGATATGAATAAATTCCTGGACACACATAACCTACCATGATTGAACCAGGAAGAAATGGAAAATCTGAACAGACCAATAATGAGTAAAACTATTGAATCTGTAAGAAAAAAATCTTCCAAGAAAGAAAAACCCAAGATTGAATGGTTTTACCGCTGAATTCTACCACTTTTAAAAAACTAACACCAATTCTTCTCAAACTATTCTAAAATATAAGGAGGAAGGAGTTATTTTTAACTCATTCTATGAAGCCACCATTACCCTGATAACAAAACAAGACCACAGCCAAAAAAGAAAACTATGGCCAATATTCCTGATGAACATAGTTGCAAAATTTCACAACAAAATAATAGAAAGCTAAATCTAACAACACATCCAAAAGATAATACACAGTGATCATATGGAAATTATCCCAGGATGCAAGAGTGATTCAATATACAGAAATCAATAAATGTGATACATCACATCAACAGAATGAAGAACAAAAACCATACATATGATCATCTCAATATATGCAAAAAAGGCATTTGTTCAAAATCAAAATCCCTTCTTAACAAATTAGATATAGAGAGAGCATCCCTCAACACAGTAAATGCTAGATATGAGAAACCCACAGCTAACATCATACTGAATGAAGAAAAGCTGAAAGCCTTTTCTCTAAGAAATAAACAAGACAAAGATGTTCATTTTCACCTCTCTTATTCAGCATAGTACTAAAAGTCCTAACCAGAGCAAACAGGCAAGAAAAAGGAAGGGGGGTTATGTTGGTTAATGGGTATAAAAATGCAGTTAGATAGAAGAAATAAGTTCAAGAATTCAATAGCATAGTAGAGAAATAATAGTTAACAATAGTTTATTATTTTAAAAGAGAAGAGAATTGTAATGTTCCTAATACAAAGAAAAAATAAGTGTTTGCGGTGATAGAAATCCCAACTACCCTGACTTGGTCATTATACATTGTATACATGTATTAAAATATTATATGTACCCCCCAAAATATGTACATTTATAATTCATAACTTACAAAAGACACAACAAACAAATAAAGAGTGTCCAAATTGGAAAAAAGAAAGTCAAATTGTTTCTCTTTGTAGATGGCATAATCTTATAAATAAAACATCCTCAAGACTCCACTAAAAAATTCTTAGAATAAACAAATTCAGTAAATTTGCAGGATACAAAATCAACTAACAAAAACCAGTAGCATTTCTATGCACAAATAACAAACTAGCTAGCAAAAAATTAAGAAAGTAATCCCATTTATAATAACTACAAATAAAATAAAATAACTAGGAATAAATTAAACCAAGGAGGTAAAAAATCTTTACAATAAAAATTACAAAACATTGATAAAAGAAATTAAAGAGGACATCAAAAAATGGAAAGACATTCTATGTTCATGGATTGGAAGAATTAATATTGTAACAATGGTAAAAATTACCCTACTACCCAAAACAATCTACAGATTTAATACAATTCCTATAAAAATACTAAATAACATTCTTTACAGAAATAGAAAAAACAATCCTAAAATTTGTATGGAACCACAAAAGCTCAAATAGCAAAAGGAATCCTGAGCAAAAAGAACAAAGCTGGAGGCATCACACAACCTGACATTAAAAAATACAACAAAGTTATAGTAACAAGAACAATATGATATTGACATAAAAACAGACATATAGACCAATAAAACATAAAAGAGAACCCAGAAAGAAATTCAGGTATTTAAAACCAACTGATTTTTGACAAAGATAACAGGAACATACATTGGGGAATGGACACCGTCTTCAATAAATGGTGCTGAAAAAACTTGATATTCATATGCAAAACAATAGAACTAGACCCATATCTCTCACCACATACAAACAATTCAAAATGAATAAAATACTTAAACATAAGACCTGAAACTATAAAACTACTGGAATAAAACATAGGGACAACACTTCAGGACGTTGGTTTGGGCAAAGATTTTAGAGGTAACACTTCAAAAGCACAGGCAACAAAACAAAAATAGATAAATGGGACTATATCAAACTACAAAGCTTCTGCACAACATAGGAAACAATCAACAGAGTGAAGAGACAATCTACAGAGAGAAAATATTTTCAAAGTATTCATCCAACAAAGGACTAGTATCTAGGATTTACAAGGAACTGAAACTACTCAACAAAAACAACAACAAAATCAATTAAAAAATAGGCAAAGGATGTAATAGATATTTGTTAAAAGAAGACATACAAATGGCCAATGGGATTAATGCTCAACAATAATCATCAGGAAAATGCAAATCAGAGTTAAATGAGATAGCATCTTACCCTAGTTAGAACGGTTATCATCAAAAAGACAAAAAATAAATAAATAAATGCTGGTTGAGGATGCAGAGAAAAGAAAAAACTCTTATTTGCTGTTTATGGGAATATATATCAGTATAGCTGTTACGGAAAACAGTATGCAGGTTTCTCAAAAAACTAAAAATTGAACTCCCACATGATCTAGGAATCCCATACTGGGTATTTATCCAAAGGAAAGAAAATCACTACGTTGAAGAGAAACTTGCACCCCCATATTTATTGTAGCTGTATTAACAGTAGCCAATATATGGAATCAATCTAAATGCCCATCAATGGATAAATGAATAAAGAAAATGCCATATATATATATATATATATATATATATATATATGCAATGGAATGCTACTCAGCCGTAAAAAAAAATGAAATCCTGCCATTCACAGCAACACAGATGAGCCTGGAGGACATTTTGTGAAGTGAAATAAACCAGTCACAGAAATATAAATACTACATATTCTTACTCATATAGAGGAGCTAAAAAAATACCGAACTCACAGAAGTGGTCAGTAGATGCTGAGAAGGATGGGGGGAAAGTAGACATTGGTTAACAAATACAAAGTTACAGCTAAACAAGAGGAATAAGTTCTAGTGTTCTATAGTACTGTAGGGTTACAAATAATTTAGTGTATATTTTCAAAAAGCTAGAAGATTTTCAATGTTCATAACACAAAGAAATAATAAATATTCAAGGTAATGGATATGCTAATTACCCTAATTTGATTATACATTGTAAATATGTATTGAAATATCACTCTATAGCCCATAAAATATATATAATTATTACATCAACTAAAAAGGAAATTAATAATAAAGGTATTTGAAATATTGATTTATATCCACCATCATTAGTGGTTAATCTTGCCCTACATTTATTTTGTATAAGAATATTAACTAAGAGTAGCAGAACATTTGAAAATATTTTTATTTAATTATCCTCTTGTTTTATCTTGTTCTATCTACTGATAGGATTATGCAATGAGAAAAGCATGAAAAACATTGGCTTTGGGGAGCCATTGAAAGGGTTTCAACAGAACTATTGCATGGCTATACTTTCAGTTAGAAATCTGGGAATGGGATTTGTGGAAGATAAAGAAAAATAAAGAATAAAATACAAGTAAAAAGTTGAGGTTAGAGGCTGTTGTAGGAGCTCAGCCAAGAGATGATTAGGACCTGTAGTATATAATTAGTATTAAGAATGAAGGTAATTAGACTCTCTTGTGAACAATTTGAGCCACAAAATTAATAAATGGGAAGACTGATGGGGCTTGAGGCTGGTGCAGTGCTGAGACTAAGGTGAAATCAAGAAGGACTGAAAGTTCCCTGGATTTGGGGAGAGTGTGGTGTACATCCCAGTGAGCTTTACCAAGATGTGACCAACTCCTCAAACTCCCCCGAGAGTTCAGCAACAGATTCTGTACACTGCTAATCTTTTCTGTCTTACATGGAGTTTAATTATATTACTAATTATAAAGATATAATCTCTGACTTTCAATTCAATTGATATTAATATACAGTTATTGAATATCTGTTTATCAACTCAGTATTGAAGCTTCAGAAACATATTCCACTTGGGGCTCCTTTTATTAAATGTTGTGATAGGAATGTTGAGATGTTATTTATTATGCATTTATTATATATCCATTCATAGTTTCCACTCATCAATCATTCTTTTTTAGACCAACACATAATAAAGGACAAAATGGAAAAAAAAATACTGAAGTCATCAGAATTTCTACACAATACCTTCAGTGTTCTTCCACTTTGCAATGCTGACATTTTTCTCTTGTGAGCTCTTTTCTCATAGCTTCTCTCTGAAAATGGACAAAGCTACAATTGTTAATGAAGCAAAGATAAGTGAGTCTGAAAAGCAAAATGAACTCTAAGCCAAAACTAGTGAAAAATTACACTATTGCTGCCAGTGAAAATCAAAGCCTAAAAATATATGACTGCATGACTGAATGAGAAAAACAGAGAGGAGGAACAGAATAAGAAGGGAAATAGAGCAAAGGAAAAAAGAGAGGTGGCATATGCTACAAAGAATAAAGACACAGGTCCTCAGTCTTCCTGAACTCTGGCAGTGACCTTGGTAAAGCTGTTCCAAATCTTGTCTAAAATTACATATTAGTCTGATATGTGGAAGTAAGCAATTATGACTGCTCCATATTAATTAAAAAAAAAAAGACTTTAAGCATTCCTGAAGACTACCTGGAGCATGCCCATTGAAAACCTGTGGATCATAGGCACCCAGCCTGAAAGTATTTAACAAAGAGAAGACCATTGGGAAAGTTTCTTTTTTTCTCTTTCCTTTTTGCTTCCTAATTGCTTTAGAATTCCTGACACAATTAATTAGGCAACAATAAAATGCAAAAGGAATTTCTACTGGCATTTGGCATTATAAATATTATGTATACAGGAATGATAATTTTGTTGGCATTCTGCAATTCTCTGTTTTCAATTTCCTTCATTCTTTTATATAATAAAGTTTTGGTTACGCCTCCAGATACAGAATAAACTAGGTGAAGTTTAAAGCCCTGTTGTCCCAATGAGTTTTCTTGTAAAATGTTATCCAAAAGTCTTTCATTTAATGATGTCCCTATTGATGAGACATTGACTTCGTCGTTGTTTAATCTTTCATTCTCAAATGTCTGAACTTTGTAGAGGTACAGTCTATGTTGAACAATATATTAAAATCTTTGCATGAAAGTATTCTCATCACCTACCATAGTCCCTGGCATTTATATTCCAGTTAAATAACATTTTAGATTTAGATTCTCTATTAATTTATTCTCACACTGTTATAAAGAACTACCTGAGACTGAGTAATTTATGAAGAAAAGAGGTTTAATTGACTCACAGTTCCACAGGCTATACAGGAAGCATGACTGGAGGCCTCAGGAAAATCACAATCATGGCGGAAGGTGAAGGGGAAGCAGGCACGTCTTACCATGGTGGAGCAGGAGTAAGAGAGCCAAGGGGAAGGTGCCACACACTTTCAAACAACCAGATCTCATGAAAACTCACTCACTCTCACAAGAACAGCAAGGGGAAAATCTGCCTCCAGGATCCAATCGCTTCCCACCAGGTCTCTCCTCCAACACCGGGAATTATTAATACAATTCGACATAAGAATTGGGTGGAGACAAAGAGCCAAACATATCATTCCACTCCTGGCCCCTCCCAAATCTCATGTCCTTCTCACATTTCAAAACACAATCATATCTTCCCAACAGTCCACCAAAGTCTTAATTCATTCCAGCATTAACTCAAAAGTCCTAGTCCAAAGCCTCATCTGAGACAAGGCAAATCCCTTCCTCCTATGAGCCTGTAAAATCAAAAACTGGTTGGTTATATCCAAGACACAATGCAGGCACAGGCGCTGGGTGAATGTCAAAAATATAAATGTGAATTTTTGTAACAAAAGCATAATTTTAAAGAAACTAAATAGAGAGAGCTGTGGTAATCAGAGGACTTGTCTTGGCTTTTTTTTTTTTTTTTTGAGACGACGTCTTTGGAGTGCAATGACACGATCTCAGCTCATGCAACCTCCGCCTTCCAGGTTCAAGCGATTCCCCTGCCTTACAGCACCCGCCATCATGCCCGGCTAATTTTTGTATTTTTGTAGAGATGGGGTTTCACTATGTTGGCCAGGCTGATCTCGAACTTCTGACCTCAGGTGATCTGCCTGCCTAGGCCTCCCAAAGTGCTAGGATTACAGGCGTGAGCCACTGCACCCGGCCTTGCTTTGGCATTATTAAAACTAGCTAAGAATTATTTTTCCCAAGCAAAATATTTATTGCAAATTCAAAACTTACTTTAGAAAAAATAAAGAATTTGTATATCTTTCTTCTCTCCCCAAATTCCCTACCCCCCAATCAGAGAGGATATTTCAAAACACTTTTTCATCTTCCTAAATAGAAAATAAAATGGGAGGATAATATGCCCTGGACCAATGAAGCCCAGATAAAACTAAAATCATTCTGTTAGAGAAGGAAATCCATAAATACTATTAATATATTTGAGTTACAAAGAAACTTGAGCCTTCAAAGCAAGACAATAAGAAAGTTTAATGTTTTAGCACATTATTTATTAAAGCTGCAATTCTTTACACACTTACCTTAAGTATAGTAAGCATGTGATTTGACTAAATTCCCTCAGTGCTATGAAGTAGGTACTAATACTCCTATTTCACAAATGAAAGTATTATAATTTAAAATGGTTAACTATTTCCCCAAGACTCCATGGCTTAGAAGAGCAAAAGCAAGTCTTGAACCAAGTCCATTTGGTTCTTAAGACCAATACCCTCAGAGCACACTGTTGTAAGCTTCCAAAGGCTTTGCAATCCCTACAGTATTCTTTCTCAAAGCTTTTGGCCATGAGATCTTCACTACCACTGTTTTTTCGGGTTTTTGTTTGTTTGTTTGTTTTTTGCTTGCTTTTATACCTTCTTTCGAAATAAAGAGATGAAAGAAAATAAAAGATTATAGCCAAAGATATTCCCTCACACCTTCCCTCATACCACCCAAAAGGAAAAAATGATCAGCTACAAAAACTTTTCTGGCAGTGCCTTGAGATGATGTCCTATGGGACCATTTGTGATAGTCATTTCTGTTATTTTCCAACTCCCAGGAGCTCCATCCAGCCCATGTTCTACCTAAGATACACTCCATTCCCTCATACATCATCAGTCACTGACTACTGTGATGGTGCCCTTTTGCAATAGCTTCCTTCTCTGCTCCTCCAGCATTCAACTTGGTAGATAAACCTTTGTGTTAAGAAGGCCGGTTTACTACTTAGGTACTTCAATTGTGTGAACAAATAGCACAGGCAGCAGTAACTCCTAAACATATAAGAATTTATGCCTGCAACAGTGTTAACCCTATTTGTAGTTTTTCACAATATACATCAAGACAATATGTTCATTTTTTCTCCCTGAACTCAAAAAGAACAATTTCTAGTTCTTCAGGAGAGTACTTTGGCTCTCTTATCTCATAAGCAATACCAGTAATATTGTGAAAAATCAGCGAGTAAAAAATAAAAATTAAAAAAGACAAGTGAATAAAGAAGTAGAAAGAGTGATGAATGCATAATGAACCAAAAAATCACCAATGAGATGTGTGAGATTCATACTTTAAATGTTTCTTAACCACAGAAACCCTGTTTACTGTTGCTGCATATATATTTCAAAAAAGTGAGAAAAACTAAAAATAATAGAGGCAAGAAATTGAAAAATATAACAGCCTGAAGCCATTAAGTATAAAGCAACCTAAATCTCAACATAATAATTCAGAATATTATGTCACATTATAGCATATTAATTAGTATTTATAATGACAGTTCTGAGACAGTGCATGTTTTGGAAATTTGAACATTTACAGAGAATGTTTAAGTGATACCAAATGCCCTTTCTTGCAAAACCAAGAGAAATGTGTGAAACATTTTTTAAAGACTCCCATTAAAAAAATAAACTTTAGCACTTAACATAGATAAGCTTCAGCTGGAAAAATCACTTACATGGATCATTTCATTTCACACACACCTAAAATATTGGGTGTCTATTCCTACCATGTGGAACATTTTGTTTTTTAATGGATCACTTAGTCTTTCTCAGAGACTGAGGAAGATAATGACTCTTGGCTTCTAGCATCTAAAGAAATCATCAGCTTTTCTCTTCTCTTTTGGAAATGCATGACTGGGAATAAATACATTCCTCCCTCTCTGCTTTTCACTCCAACCTTACCAACTAGTTCAATGCCCAGAGAGCCCATGCAAATTGTTTCCTACATATGCTTTTGGCAAACACCTCTAGCACTTTCTCTTCCATCAAATTTTCTCAGCCTCTGGCTGGGCGCGGTGGCTCATGCCTGTAATCCCAGCACTTTGGGAGGCTGAGGTGGATCAGTTGAGGTCAGGAATTTGAGACCAGCCTGGCTAACATGGTGAAACCCCATTTCTACTAATAAGACAAAAATTAGCCAGGCGTGGCACATGCCTGTAATCTCAGCTACTGGGGAGGCTGAGGCAGGACAATCTGTTGAACCCAGAAGATGGAGGCTGTAGTGAGCCGAGATCTCGCCATTGCACTCCAGGCTGGGCAAAAAAAGTGAGACTCCATCTCAAAAGAAAAAAAAAATCTTCTCAGCCTCTAAAATATATCAAGGATAATTGAAACAAATATGATGAAGACATTCCAGGATAGAAATCATAAAACAATGGGCTGGGCACGGTGGCTCACACACTTAATCCCAGCACATTGGGAGGCCGAGGCAGGCGGATCACAAGGTCAGGAGTTCGAGACCACCCTGGTTAACACAGTGAAACCCTGTCTCTACTAACGATACAAACAATTAGCTGGGCATGGTGGCGGGCGCCTGTAATCCCAGCTACTCGGGAGGCTGAGCCAGGAGAATGGCTTGAACCCGGGAGGCGGAGGTTGCAGTGAGCCAACAAGATCACGCCACTGCACTACATCCTGGGCAACAGAGCAAGACTCTGTCTCAAAAAAAAAAAAAAAAGAAAGAAATCACAACACAAAATTCTTAGCCCTAAATTAAAGAGGTGGTCTGTTTATCAGCAGTCAATATTTGGAAGACGCAAATAATTAACTATGGTAACCTTCTCTTCTTTTTACTTTATTTATTTTTTATTTTTTTGAGACAGAGTCTCACTCTGTTGCCCAGGCTGGAGTGCAGTGGCGCAATCATGGCTCACTGCAACCTCCGCCTCCTGGGTTCAAGCAATTCTCCTGCCTCAGCCTCTGGAGTAGCTGAGATTATAGGTGTGTGCCACCACGCCCAGCTAATTTTTGTATTTTTAGTAGAGACAGAATTTCACCATGTTTGTCAGGCTGGTCTCGAGCTCCTGACCTCGCGATCCACCCGCCTCGGCCTCCCAAAGTGCTGGAATTACAGGCATGAGCCACCGCACCCAGCCCCTTCTCTTCATCTCAATCAAAGTTTCACCTGACAGGCAGTGTGGGTCAGAAGTAGAATTATATAATACAGATATAATGTGATTATTAACATTAAAAAGAAACTACTCTTTTGAGATCATGTTAATCTAGTTGGGGATAGTTCTTATTACAGGTGATCTCTTTATTGTATCACTTTGATGTTCAGAGCCAAGCCAGTATAATATAGAAGCAAAGAAAAAAAAAAAGACAGAGAAAGGAAGAATATCTTCAGTCACAGGCTTTGTGAGGGCAAGATCCCTGTACCTTAAATCTTGTAATGTAAATTTACAACACAGTAGCGATGCATCAGTAACAAGGACTCAGAACAGCAAAACTCTGACATCAAAACACAGTAACCTTAGTAGTCATCTTAGTAATAAGGTTTACTTTCTAGAAATTATCCTGTTGGCTATAGATGAAGCCACTGTGCTGTACCTTCTTTACAAAAGAGTCTTGTTGAATTTCCTCGTTTGTTCTTGACTCTCCTTCATTTGTACTCCTTTGTCCAAAAAGTGACTTCACGCCTCCTAAATAACTCTTTGGTCATTGTCACATTCTTAGTTCAAGCCACCACATCTCTTGCTTGAATATCTGCAGCAGCATCAGAACTTCCTGCACACAGTTCCATTGACCCCAACTCTAGAACATTAAAAATGCTCTCACTTCTATCTGTTCCCTTCTGTTGATAAGGTGGTTTTAAAAATGCAAATCAATCATGTCACTCCTTTATTTAAAACTCTTGAATGTATTCCGATTACCCTGTAATGAAGCCCAAATTCTTAATACATACTAATAAGACTCTCCTGAGTCAAATCTCTCTATAACTTTTCAGCCCCATTTTGTACCAGGAAGGTTTATTGGGGATCTGTACATCTGAAAAAAGGGGAAAGAATTAAGATTGGGCAGAGGGAGAAGCTGGACTGCGATGTATATCTAACAAAGCCTCAGCCAACCTGGAGGGGACATATGGAGGACATATTGCCCATTAGAGTCATCCTTCACCAAGCTAAAATTAAAAAGCCTTTATGGACATGTCTCAATCTGTAACTGGATGCAAACTGCCCAAGGGTGGAATGACCTAAAGTGAAACAGCTATATGCAGCTAAGGCAGACTCTGACAAGTTGGCAGCTGGAGGGTGACTACTAATCTTCCTCTCCACATTTGGTCATCTAGATTTTTCTGGGATAAGGAATTGCGTTATGCATGCCCTCATCTACCACAGCCCATTTCTTATACCACTCATATAATCTTTTAAATACACTCGGGGAGCAGCTTCTCCAGTATTTGGATGGGCCTGTCTTCCTGAGGTAAAACTTAGAAGAGACAATTTAGTAGGATAAGCAATAGTCTTCACTTCTACAGCTATTCAGGTCCACAGTTGATACTCATCATCTCTTTGCTTCACCGTTGACTCTAAATTTCCCTCATGCTTAGCTTCTACTTCTTCTGTCCTGGGTGATTTACATGGTGCCATGACCCAAATCTTCATGCTCAAAGACTCTAGGTTCCAGGCACCATGCTGTAGTTTATGTATCTATATATTTATCAGTAATATTTGGGAAATGGAGTTCCAGGAGGTACCCATGTGGATCATGTGGGTTCACACATATTCCCTTCTGTTTTACTATGTAACAGCAGGTCCAACTCCTCCTGCTGATTAGTCAATTACCCCTGTCAAGTCAGTTACCTCTGGCTCTTGCATGCTGGCCCTGGGATACAAGGATCCCAAGTGTGTAGCTTAAAATTTAATGGTAGCTTTGCTACGTCCCCTGCTTACAGTGTGCCCTTTTGGAAGCCTAGGACCTCTAACTCTTTAGATCCTAGTGTTGCAAGGATGTGAATCACCAAATTCCCCCAGCAGGTTATTGGGAGGGATGGTACAAAGAGCTACTCCTTTTTCTACCTCTTTGTTTCATTTCCCACTGGAAATACAATGCCGTATAAGCTTTTTCATTCAAGGCCTATATTGCCTTGAATGAAATCCTAGAGGATAACATGTCATACATGCAGGCTACCACCTCCCAAGCTGGCACTTCAGCTGTGCCTTCCACAGGCTATTCAGTGATCTATCAGGCTGTCAGCTTGTGGGTAGTGCAGAATGTGACATGAACAGTTGATCCCATGGTTATGAGCCCAAATATCCCTTTTGATATAAAGTTTGCTGCCTGTTCTAATACAGCATTGTGTGGGGTTTTACACCAGTGGATCAAACACTTAAATCTTAAGATAATGGTACTGGGTAAGGCCCTGTGGACAGAAAAAGAAAACCCATATCTGGGATATATGTCTATTCTTCTGAGAATGAATCACTGCCCCTTCCAGGATGGAAAGTCCCCAATAATATAATCAGCTGGCCAATAAGGGATGAATTTATCTCCTTGAGGAATGATGCCATATTGGGAGCTCGTAGTTACCTCTGTTGCTGGCATATCAGACATTCGGCAGTGGCAGTAGCTAGATCAGCCCTGGTAAGTGGGAGTTCATGACATTAGGCCCATGTGTGACTTCTGTCTCCGTTACTGGTACTGTATGGCCAACCTGCCAGCACTGGGTAGACAACAACAGAGGCTGGCTGAGTTTAAGACAGGTTGGGTCATATTGTCCTCTTGGTTGCATGAAATACTACTAATATAAAAATCTTGATCTTTCCACGTGTGCTCACTTTCATATGTTTATCGAAATGTCTCTATCCCAGACTACTTCATCTCCAGTCTTCCAAACCTTTTCCTTCCAAACTTAAAAGCTTTCATGCTAGACCATTTGCCTCTGCCCATAATTCACACATAACAAAGTGCACTTCCCAAAGGTCTGCCTATTGGAAGAATTTTTAACCACCATTTGTTAAGCCAATCCCCTAGTAAGGCTGCCATGTGTTTTTGACCCACACTCACATTAATTAATTCATTAAACTTTTATTGAACACTTAATCTGTGCCAATTACTTTCCTAGGGTTTGAGAATCAAAGAACAATAAGACAACATCTTTATTCACTAGTTCACAGCCTAGTGCAAGTCAGAAATAAATAAAACACAGTAAGTGATACTAACACGATTAACAGCACACTTCCAAATAAATAGGTATAAATGTTAGATATTTCAAAAATAAAAGTTACCCAATAGCAGAAAGATTGGCCTGCAAACTGAATAGGTATGGATTTATAAAATTACAGTTGCAAGTAAAATTAATTAAAATACAACCTGCAAATGTGATTATCTGCTGTCAAGATGAAGCCTGAATATACTTTAGGGAAGCTGGCAAAATGGCCCCTGGTTAATACTATAAATGCTGCACACCAAGCAAATTCTGAGCTCATATAATTCCTCTTTTTCAAACATGTGGTTCAGGGTGCTTCTCAGGGCCATTATTGCCTGCCAACACTGGAGTGGATTGTATCTTTGGGAAGGTGATAAGAAATAGTGCCAAAGGAGGCAAAAAGAGAAAGGGGACAGAGTTGTGCAAAAAGTAAAGACGAAGTACCACTGGAACAATGTGTTCCTAAATAAAATACGTGATTATTACTGTTCAGAGTCTATGCGGTTTCTGGCATAGCTCCTCAAAACAAATCAATTAGATATAGGCAAATGTTCTCAGCATTGCAGAGTGATTGGTCAAGAGTACAAAAAGGAAATCATATTTCAAATGATATTTGGAAACAAAAAATACCTCAAGCCACTTGAAGAAAGCTAACCATGTGCTCCAAAAAAGGTGTTGCTTACCTAAAATTCTAGGTATCGATCTAGGTCTCTAGGTGGAAATTAAGAGAACCCAACCTAAGAAACTCTCCCCTACCCCAGGCAAAAACAGTCACAGTGTAAATCTAAACCTCAAATAGATATTACAAGCCCAACTCTGAGGAGTGTTTTCTCTCCTCTAAGTATACAAAGAGAAAAGGAAAAAGAAAAAAAAATCTGCTAACCAAACACTGAAATCTTAACAGAACAAGCACTGGAACATTGGACAACTATCCATGTCTTGTAAATGTCCAGACATTCTTAACTTAAAAAATCTGGCTGTGTTTATCATGGAAAATATAGAATTAAGGTATTTCCAAGCCTTCCTGGATTTAATCATAAAGTACCCCAGACCTCCTGTATGACTCACCCATCCTAATGATGATGATGGAAATGAAAGCATGTTTCTTGGTGGATTAGCTAACGGTGTCCAAGTGAACAACAGACAAGTCCAGAATTATTGTCAAGGCATCACGTTCATCCTTGGCATGACAAACATTCAACACTAAGAGTAAATGGCATTTTGCGAAAAAGAAAGTCTTGCCTAAAGAACAAGTGAGTTCTTCCCGATGAATGGAAAAGCATTTTTATAGTTTATGCCAAGTAAACAATAATCTATTTTTTAAAAAGACATAGTGGGAATCATTTAAGCACTTAAAAGATCCAGTGCTACATGCAGTAAGTGAGTGGCATAAAACATTCCATGCTTAAGGAATATGCCACTGGAATCCTCATAAGTAATATCACCACTTAATGGCTGCAGGCACTTCAGACACTAACTCTTCTTTAACAGGATTCATCGTGAATTTGTTATACTCATTCATTTAAACAATGATCCAATATATGTTAAATACTGTTAAAATTAATTTGAGAGTGTTGTTCCTGCATAATATAGTGTGTCTGTAAAATTCTTTCTTATTGTAATTTTCTATTTGATCCACCTCTTTCCTCATAGCTAATTAATGTCAGACCTAAGCTGTGGATTCCAAAACTTACTCATTTTACAAGAGTATTTCACTGATTGTATAAACAACAAAGAGCATGTCAAAATAACAAAATGTCTTTTATTTCTTGGAAGTAAGAAGATATTTATTAAAGTATTTGTTTTGGCTAAAGGCTTCAGGCTGGGCACTGTGGCTCACGCCTGTAATCCCAATACTTTGAGAGGCCGAGGTGGGCGGGTCACTTGAGGTCAGGTATTTGAGACCAGCCTGGCCAACATGATGAAGCCCCATCTCCACTAAAAATACAAAAATTAGCCTGGCATGGTGGCGCGCACCTGTAATCCCAGCTACTCAGGAGCCTGAGACAGGAGAGTCCCTTGAACCTGGGAGGCGGAGGCTGCAGTGAGCCAAGATCGTGCCATTGGACTCCAGCCTGGGTGACAGAGTGAGACTCTATCTCAAAAAAGAAAAAAGAAAAAAAATAATAAAACTTCAAATTAATTCTCCCATAGTCTTCACTAACCATATGTGTGCGTGTGTGTGAGAGTGTGTGTGTATGTATATATAATTTAGAAGAAAAAAACATACTAAAATCAGTGTCAAATTGAGTTTTTAATATTTTACCAAATGGAAAAATCTATCAGGTGAAATAATGGGTTTTTCTCATAAGGAACTAATTAACATACTGTGCTTCCTGTCCTATCTGCCTTTCATCATAAACATTAACTTGTTACAGCAGCATAGCATACCCCTACTGCCTGGAGATACAATAATACCCCATAGAGCTTAATCCTAACTTTTTTTTTTTCTTTGACATGGAGTCTTGCTCTGTCCCCCAGGCTGGAGTGCAGTGGCGCGATCTCGGCTCACTGTAAGCTCCGCCTCCCGGGTTCAGGCCATTCTCCTGCCTCAGCCTCCCGAGTAGCCGGAACTATAGGCACTTGCCACCACGTCCGGCTAATTTTTTGTATTTTTAGTAGAGTCGTGGTTTCACCCAGGATGATCTCGATCTCCTGACCTCGTGATCCACCCACCTCGGCCTCCCAAAGTGCTGGGATTACAGGCGTGAGCCACCGCGCCCGGCCAATCCTATCAATTGTTTACCATGAATATTTCTTTTTCAAATTTGTATTTTAACTATTCAGCCATAAAAAGGAACGAAATAATGGCATTCTCAGCAACCTGGATGGAACTGGAGACTACTAGTCTAAGTGAAGTGACTCAGGAATGGAAAACCAAACATTGTATGTTCTCTCTCATAATTGGGAGCTAAGTTATGAGGACACATAGGCATAAGAATGATACAATGGACTTTGGGGACTTGTGGGAAAGGATGGGAGGTGGGTGAGGGATAAAAGACTACACATTGGGTACAATGTACACTGCTTGGGTGATGGGTGCACCAAAATTTCAGAAATCACCGCTAAAGAACTTATTCACGTAACCAAACACCACCTGTTGCCCCAAAAACCTATTGAAATAAAAAAGAATTCAAAAAATTTATTTTAAAAACCAAATTTGTATTTTAGATTGTGAAATGCTGTGCTTTTACAACTTTTACTAGCAGAAGAATGGAAACAGAAGTATTACAATAACGTTATGAAATATCAGGTTATGAGTCTAAACATTTGGCAGTATCTTTGGCCACAAGTAAAAGAAATTCTAAGGAAACTTAAACACTAAGAAAATTTATTATTCCACATCATAGAAATGAAGAGAAAGTTCAGGTTTCGGGGTTGGTTACTTACGCATTCCAACGGTCATCAAAGCCTCAAGTTCTTTCCTTCTCCCCTTTCTCCTTTCTTCCCTCTTTCCTTTGACCTCATCCACAGGCTGTTAGATAGATGGCTGCGGAAAAAAAAGAAATCAAATTCTTAATTCAGACCAGAAAAAAAAAAAAGATCCAGACAAAAAAGATAGACTATCCTCTGATGTGGATAGCTCTTAGGGTGGAGGAAAATTTTCTAGAAAATGTACCAGAAGACTGAAGTTTATAGTTTGTTGGTTAGGATTGGGATATATTTCCATTCATAGACCAATCACTTGGAATGATAATCAGCCTACCCTTAGAAAAAATGAGTTATGCCTCTGTAGCTGGGATGGGGTCATATTTTGGGGGCACATGACTGCATGAGAATGCTGTATACCTGAATAAATCCAGATTTCATTTGGAAGAAGAGGAAAAATGAATAGTGAGTAGATCATCAAAAATGTCATCTTATAGTAACTGTAGCTGCATTACAGGTGTAAAGGCTAAAATTTAGGAGTGCTGGTAAGTAGAGTATTGTTGAGGAGGTAATGATCAGAGATTAGAATTTTAAATTAAGTTAAGCTAATGTGGGTTTTAAAAATTTTTTTAATAAAATGAGGATTAGATATAACTAAAAAATAAATCCCCAATAAATAAAGATTGAATCAAAGACAATGCATCTTTCTGGACTCAGTATCAGTCTTTCATGTATCAGTATTAAAAAATACAAAATTATGAAAATTTCAGTCCAGTTGCTCTGTTTACAAATAAGTCCAAATTATCTGAGATCACATAAGAATCAGTGATAGGCAGATATCCTTAAACTCATCGTATTTTTCCTGTCCCAATATTATGTTACATTTTTTACTGAGTATCATGTCGTTATAAAGATACATCAGTTAAGATTTTTTAATGCAAAAATTATCATTCCATAGGAGTGCAGGTGCCTTCTTGATAAAATGATATATTTTCTTTTGGGTAGATACTCAGTAGTGAGATTGCTGGATTGAATGGTAATTCTATTTTTAGTTCTTTGAGAAATCTTCATACTGCTTTTCATTAAGGTTGCATTAATTTACATTCCTACCAACAGTGTGTAAGCATTCCCTTTTTGTGTCCATCAGTGAATGATTGGATTTAAACTGTGGTATAAATATACCATGAAATATCACTCAGCCATATAAAAGAATGAAACCATGTCTTTTGTAGCAACATGGATAGAACTAGAGACCATTATCCTACGTGAAGCGACTCCAAAACAGGTCAAAAGCTCCATGTTCCCACTGATAAGTGGGAGCTAAACAATACGTACACATGGACACACAGAGGGGAATAATAGACATTTGAGAGTCCAGAAAGTAAGAAGGTATGAGGGAAGTGAGGGATGAAATAATATCTATTCCTATTGGGCACGATGTACAATATTCAGATGATAGGTGCACTAACAGCCCAGACTTCACCACTACACAATATACCCATGTAACACAATGCACTTGTATGCCTAAATCGACAAAAATAAAAAAATAAAATCGTGATTCCAAATTGTTCTGAATGCTTTTACATAAGCATAATAAGAAATGAAGCACCTCTTTTCTCTTTTAGCACTCTTTATTTTATCAGAAATTAAGTTACTATTATTAATATTGATGCCAAAAATTGGCTATCTACTATGTGTCAAGTATTGTGTCGGGTGCTTTGTAATCATTATTTCTAATTGTCCTAACAGCCCAAAAGGGAACTCAATAGATCCTTTTTGAAGATGGACTGAGGTTCACAGGCTTTAAGTTCTTTGTCCAGGACAAGTTGATTCTGGAGCAAAGATTTAAAGGTTTGTTTACAAATAAACTTTTTGTTTGTTTACAGAGCAATATTTTTTATAATCATAGATGCAAAAATTCCAAACAAAATTTCTGAAAATTAAATCTGACAAGATATAAAAACAATAATATATCACAACCAAATTGAGATCATCCCAAGAATGTAAGGTGGGCTTAATTCTTGAAAACCAATCAGTATACTTCATCATATTAAGGGATTTAAAAATTAAAAATACTTATTATCTAAATAAGCTCAGGAAAAACATTTGACAAAATATAACATCTGCAAATAAACAAAATAAAAACTTCTCAGTAAACCAGAAATAGGAGGGAACTTCCTTAACCTGATAAAGATCACCCATGAAAATCCTTCAGCTAACATCACACTTACAGTGAAAGACTCATCTTTTCCTCCAAGATGAATAACTAAATAAAAATGTTAGCTCTCATCATTTCTATTAATACTATACTGGAGATTCTGACTACTACCATAAAACATGAGAAATAAACATAAAACACCCAGATTGGAATGTAAAAAGTATGACTGTCTTTATTCACAAAAGAAATAATTGTATACGTAGAAAACCTGAAGAACTGTGTAAAATAACTTCTAGAACTAGTAAGTGAGATTAGTAAGGCTGCAAGGTTAAAACATCAATTGTATTTCTATCAAAAAATAATTTTATAATCATCTATAACATTATAAATATGAAACACATAAGGATAGATTTGAAAAAGATGTGGCAACTACAAAACACTGCTAGGGAAAATTAAAATCTAAAAATATAGAGAAATATAGCGTGTCCATGGGTTGGAAGACTCAGTAATATCAAATGTCAGTCTTCATTAAATTAATATGTAATTGCAATGCAATTGTAATCAAAATCCCAGCAAGCTTTTTTGTGTAGGAGGTTTCAAGTAGAAAAGGAAATTCAAAGGACCTTGAAGAGTCAAAACAACTTTGAAAAAGAAGAGCAACATCAGAGCATTTACACTACCTGACTTCACCTTACAGTAGAGTGACAATAATTAAAGAATACAGTATAAATGTAAATATAAACAAATAGATCAATGGCCTCACACACATATGGATGATTGATATTTGTAAAGATTCACAGGAAAGTCAGAGGAGAAATGGTAGTTTTTTCTTCAAATTATATTTTCTTCAAATTATATTTTCTTCAAATTATATTGAAACTATTGGACATGCAAACTACATACAAGACAAAAAATTGCCATATACAAAAATTAATTCAAATGGAATTTAATATAAAAACTAAAACTATAAATCTAGGAGAAAACTTTTTTGATCTTGGATTAGATGAAGGTTTCCTAGTTACAATACAAAAGGCATGATTTACAAGAGAACAAATTGAAAAATTTGACTTTTTCAAAATCAAAACTTTTCTTTTCAGAAGACATTGTATTTTATTTATTTATTTATTATTATTATACTTTAAGTTTTAGGGTACATGTGCACAATGTGCAGGTTAGTTACATATGTATACATGTGCCATGCTGGTGCGCTGCATCCACTAACTCGTCATCTAGCATTAGGTATATCTCCCGGTGCTATCCCTCCCCCCTCCCCCCACCCCACAATTGTTAAGAGAGTAAAAAGATAATCCACAGACATAGACAAAATATTTGTAAATCATATATTTGATAAAAAGATTTGTACCCAAAATATATAAAGAATTTCAAAATTAAACAATAATAATGCCTTCAAAAGTTGGCAAACATGTGAACAGACATTTTTACCAGGGGAAATAAACAGATGAAAAATAAACACATGAAAAGATGCTCAACCTCATTAGTTATTAGGGAAATACAAATTAAAATCACAATTAATATGACTGTATACTTTTAGAAAGGTTGTAATTTAAACAACTAACAATACCAAGTGTTGGCAAGGCCATGGAAGCACCAGAATTCTAATACAATGCTGGTGAGAATCTTTAATGGTACAACCATGTTGGAAAATACTTTGGCCATTTCTGAATCTGTTAATTGTACACCTACTTTGTGATCCACCCATTTCATTGCACAGTATTTACCCAAGAGAAATAAGAACATATTTCTATAAAAATTGTAATGTTCGTAGCAGTTTTATTTTAATAACCAAAAACTGAAAACAACCCAGTCTATCAACAGGTGAATGAAAGCAAATTGTGGAACATATAAACAATAGAACACTATTCAGCAATAAAAAGTAAACTATTAATACAACAAAATGGATAAATCTCAAAACAACTGTGCTAAATGAAAGCAGACAGACAAAAAGAGTTTTACAAAGCACATGAGAAAATTTTTGCCAGTAATGGACATGCTCATTATTAATTCTGGTAATAATTTCTCAGATATATTTTTATATATTCATATATATATCAAAATATATCAAATTGTATGGTTTAAATATATGCAGCTACTTGTATGCCATTTATACCTCAATAAAGCTGTTAACAGCAACAAAGTAATCTTACTTATTTTGAAACTTCAGGCTGAACTTAATCCAAAACTCATATCCCATCCTGCACGGACTAAACCAGAAGCCCTGGCTGCATAAAGTAGATGGGGTTGGAGAGAAGGTTTTAGGTCCTCTGGTGTGGGACAAGGATAAGGAAAAGAGAAGGCATTATCTTTTTACGTGACTTTCCTTTTGATGGTAGTTGGGAGGTATTTCCACCCTCATTCTAGTCATGTGGTTTCATCTGATGTTGAGAATTTTGCTAATATTAGGGGCTCCATGTGGGTGATGTGCATGGGTTCCTCAGGGTGGTGTTTACTTTCACCTAAGCTTCGTCCGTTGTTCAAGAGACCTCTTTAGAGGAGCAACTATGTCTGCCATTGGCTCCACCAGCAATAATATTATATATATATATATATATATACACACACACACACACACACACGCACACACACATACACGCACACACACATACATATATATGTGTGTGTGTGTATATGTATATATATGTGTATATATATGTATATATACAAATATATGTGTGTGTGTGTATATATATATGTATATATATATACACACACACACAAATAGAATATAAATTTCTATTCACTACTGTCTAAGTGTGAAGGCACCTCTCAAAAGCCTTGCAGATTTGAGATCGGGAAACAATAGCCCTAATTTGCTTGCTCAGATAAATTATTCTATGTCATTAGCCACTCAAATCATGCTGTTCCAGGGAGCCTCCTGTCTTCAGAAAGCAGATGCCAGTCTCTGCTCACTACTGAGGCCATTAAACCTTATTCTTCTCAGAGTGGGAATGGAGGAACTTTAATAAGACTGCATGCTGTACTCTTGGGTTCCCTACAGTTCTTTTAAACACATTCTCACCAGACTCTGCTCTGGAGAGTTCTGAAGCTCAGAAATCACCTATTAAGAGAAGAGATCTCAGATTCCCCCTCCTTAAGGAACACTAAGCATGATGGAGTTATTTATATCCTACTGCTCAAGGTAGTCACCAAGCTCTGTTTGCAAAAAGTTAAAAAACTGCAACCTCAGGCATAAACAGGTTAAAGATACTACCAGTCTTCATGAGTGATCTTGGGTTCCCCTTAACTTAAGTTCAGTAAAGGAGGGAGGGAAGACTCTTTGCTCACAGACACTTTACTCCACAGTGATACAGTCAACTAGTTTAATAACAAATCTGTTTTCATTTTTTCTTGGGCACACAGCAAGTCTGTTCCTAGAATTGACAGCATTTACATGTGGCCATGAGTTCTATACAGTGAGCAGAAGTGAAGTACGACTACTACTTTTAGTCATAGTACATTACAATCTCTAAAATAATAATTTTATATGTTTCTTCCCTAGCTTCAATTTGGATATAAATGCCCAGAAAGACCACAGAAGAGAGCAGAGCCTCCAATAGCCTGGGTCCCTAAATAAATACATAAACCCAAGACCCCTGTGCCCCAAACTAAACCGGCATTAATTCCTAAGTAAGAAGAAATAAATTACTACTCTTTTAAGGCTTCAAAGTGCTTTTATTTGCCTGTTACAGTAATTTATCATAGCAAAGACAAAAATTGATATTGAGAGTGGAATATTGCCTTAAACAAAGACATTGTCTAATTAGGCAGCAAACAGTAAATATATATATATATATGAGCTAAACAGATGGAAACTCATGTTACACAGTGGCAAAATATTTGGCAAAATCATCATCTGCTTGGAAGATAAGCCAACAGCACCTGAACCTGCAGTTTGGGGGAAAGTGAGAGTAGGATTGAGAGTGAGTGTCTTAGCTTTTACCTAATGCTTTTAATGAGGTATTACAAGAGAAAAAATGAGATCAAATTGCATAGTCTGCAAGCATAAATGAAAGGGAATTAAAATTTTCAGAAATGTGACCTCTGAATAATTTGGAAAAGTGAACTCTTTCTGGACACAAAAGAGTAAAAGATTGATAAGCCTTTTGAGTAATGTAAGCCCTGTAAGACTTTACTGAACAAAAATTCGGCACTGTCTTTGAGACTGAATGAAGGTTAATGCATTTCCACCACAAATTATTGTTTCATATGGCCACAAGGTAGTTTTGCTTAAGCTGAGAGAGGCATGAAGAGGAGACAGCAAAGAAATAAGCCAGATTTCAGAGTTCTAGTTGGGAGAACATTTTAGGTGTGCATATTGAAATGTGAAATTGATTGAAAGCAAGATCAAAAAACTCCTAAGATATTGAGGGGACTGTATTGTCAAAAAATACATATGTTAATTACTTCTCAAGCCTTTAAACAACTTATGGGTGCTCAAACTTACCTGAGCAGTAAGTGAGCTACAAAATCTGAACAACTCAAAATGGGCATAGCCCCAAAGCCCACTTGAGATGTGCCCATGGAGAATAATAGATAAGACGAAAACTACCAGAGAGTGCAGCCAGAGGCCTCACAGGAGAGTGCTCAGGGACGGTCCTCCTAGAATACAGAATAAGGGTCTAATTAAGAACTTTAAAAGCAAAGGACCCTTACAAAGCCTGCCCTACAGGAGTTGATTATTGCTGTTTAGCAGTCACTGCTATGTCTGTCACTCATTCCTCATTTGGACAGTTCACTGTTGTTATTCTATCCCTGCTTTACTCTTATACAGTAAGTGTGGAGGCAGTGAGTGAGCAGATAATTGTCTTTATAGTTTAGTAGTCACTGGACCATGAGAAGCAACATCTGGACCTTGTAGAAAAGACTGCATATCACCTGGAGATCACAGACATTGAGTCTGTAGACAAGGTAAGTAAATTCCATGAATAAGAACTATGAAATGAATATTTAGTGACCAGACTATGGAAGAGATGGCTTCCCAGTCAAACCAGTGTCTTCTCTTTCTTCTTCCTGGGAAAGATAGCTGTATTTCCTAGCTCCCTTTGCATTTAGGTGTGACAATGAGACTGAGTTCCAGCCAAAGAGTCGATGGAGTGAAAATGACACACACCATTTCAAGGCTTGTCCGATGTTATGGGCTGAATTATATCTCCTTAACTTCACATGTTGAAACCCTAACTCCCAGTAGCCCAGAATGTGACTGTATTTAGAAACAAGGCCTTTAAAAAGGTAATTAAGTTAAAATGAGGCTGTTAGGCAGATCCTAATCTAAGCTGACTGACGTCCTTATAAAAAAAGGAAATTTGAACAAAGTAACACCAGGGATGTACACATAAGGGGAAAAATCATGTGTGGACCCAGTAAGAATGCAGCCATTTGTAAGCCAAAGAGAGAGTCCTCGGAAGAAATCAACTCTACCTATACCTTGATCTTGGACTTCTTTTCTGCAAAACTGTGAGAAAATGATTTTTTTTATTCAAACCACCCAGTCTGAGGTGCTTTGTTATGGCAGCCCTAGAAAACTGATGCAGCCCATAAAGCCCTCCTCTGTGCAATCCTCTATACTCTTCCTTTCTGGCTGGCTGGAATGGAGATGACCCCCAGCATAAGGCTAGATGCTCTTTGCCAAGAATGGCAAATTTACAAACCGGAAAAAAATCTTCTCAAAGGAAAATCATCTAAGCCAGGAACACCCACATTGTTGAATTACATAAGTGAAAAATAAAATTTTATTGTATTAATCTACTAAAATATGGGGGGTCGTTAGTTACAACAGTTAGCATTACTCTTGACTAGTACATCCTAGAAGACTGACGATTTCCTTTTCTTTCCCCAGTTCTCTTCTTAGTCACTGTTGGCAGGGGGCGGTATATACTTTTCACCTCTTAACAAGCCCTGTGGGAATAGAGCTGGGTTCTATCACATATTGGCTTTCAAAGTGGGATACTCAGCTCATCTTGTCCACAACTGAAGTCCTTAACTACAACTCTGGGACACAGTAAATTTTTCACTCAATATCTTCTAACATGGTTTAAAAATAGATTGCTTAAGGTAAAATAAATAGAAAATTCACAAATATATTAATTAAAAACTATATCCCAATTTTAACGTGTCAATCAAGGGGGATGTTTTCCATTATTTATGAGGAAATGAGGAGGCTAGCCATTATTTTTAAAGCTAATTCTGTCATAAAGAAGCTCATATAACTGTCCTATCTTTTAAGACTGGAATATAAAGATTACAGTCCAGCTATAGATATTGTTAAGGACTTTGAGCCCAACAAATGAAATTCTTTCCTCTCATCTTCTACTTATGCTTCTTAAGAATGGATAGGAAGGAGAATACCTTTTATAAATATATGGATTTAATATATGAATACATGAAAAGCATTCTTCACACAAATAATCCATTTATTAATATATTTATGTAATTAATACCATGCTTCTTGCCTTATCATTGACTCTGAAAAAAGTGGCCTAAGCATTGTATCTTTGAACTAATATCAGATATTTTGGAGAAATTATAATGAAATTTAGAGTAATTGTCTTAAATTGGAGCTAGACATTAGGATAAATCAAAGGGTTATTTTAACCAAAGATTCTGGAAGCACTAATGTGACATCAAAGGAAAACTACTTAGGTACTGAAAGGAAGTAGTGAAAATGAAGTGACAGCTGAACATGTAAAGACCTACAGAAAAACAGAGACCCAGGAGTAATCAACAGACTATGCTCTAACATCACCAACCAAAGCCATTGCTGCACTAACCTGGTATAGCCCTCTTTTGTTGGCTTGGAAACAGGCAAAAAGAAGTCTTAACATCTAATAGTTCTCTATAGGCAGGGTGACAATATGTCTTAGTTTGCCCTAGATGGCCCCGAATTATTGCTGTAAAAACTGTACTATTGTAATATTTAGGTGATAAATTTTATAATCCTGTTCACAGGATAGACTCAGTATATATTTTGCAAGAAGGGACAGAAGAAAGGGTTCCTTGAAAAACTTTAAGGACAGTTTAAACTGCAACTACATTTCTTGCTCCAAGAAGAACCATATCTCGTCTTCTCTTTGGTTCTCTCTAAAGGCAGCTGTATTAGTCTGCTCAGGCTGCCATAACAAAACACCATAGATTGAGTGGTCTAAACAACAGAAATGTATTCCTCACAGTTCTGCAGGCTACATGTCCCAGATCAAGGTCTGGAAGAGTGTTTCTCATGAGGCCCTTCTCTTCCTGGCTTGCAGACAGCCACTTTCTTGCTGTGTCCTAACATAGCCTTTCCTCAGTGCATGCATATGGATAGAGAGAGAGATTTCTCTCTTCCTCTTCTTATAAGACCACCAATCTTATTGGATTAGGACCCCACCCTTATAACCTTATTTAACTTTAATTACCTCCTAAAATCCCTATCTCCAAATGCAATCACATCAAGAGTTAGGACTTCAACATATGAATATGGGGGTATACAATTCAGTCCATAGCAGTAGCTATAGTTTTTGAGGTACCCTTGTAATTGCTTCCTAGTATATTACCACAGCTTAAGTGTAAAAGTCAGAGTCATAGCTATATATATATTTTTAATTTTCTTCTTGGCACGTGCCATGAAATTTGGCCAGTCAGGATCAAAGAAAGCCAGGATTGTAAACACCAGCCTGTATATTTTTGTTAGTGGTGTTTTGTCATAAGCCAGAGCCTGAACCCATAGCTGAGAGATAGCATACTTTGTTTTGTAGAGAGTAATTGGGTTGATGAGCTTCTTTGTTCAACCCAGTTACATCAGCAAAACAAGGATGGATATATTGAGGTATGCATTGATTCATTTGGAGACAGTAAAATGGCTTAAGAGACAGTGTGGCATAAACTTACTTCTCACTTTAAGGGAAGGTCATAACTGGCATTTGGATAAGTCTGTGTGGTTTAGAAAATAACTGTTTACTTATATCAAACAACTATCTATAAATCATGAGATCAGAGAGCATACACTGTCCTAAATGTTTTACCTGTCTTCACAAAACTAATTATTTTCCCTATATACCTTGTTTCTGAGGTCACTTCTCAACTTTACCATAATTGCCTTAAGACAGTAATCTCCAACTGACTCCAATAAAGAAGTCTGATCATAGTGATTACATAAACCAAAATTATGGCTTGAAGACCATTGAAGTGCTGAATTTCAAAAGCAAACAGGAAAGAATGGAAATCCATCTCTTTTGGAAGATAAAAGGAAGCTCTTATACAGATGGGATATATAACTTTAATTAAATCATTAAAAATATGGGGGCTCCCAATAGTAGCCAAATTCGGTACTTTGCATTTGTGAAATTAAACAGACCTTAAGCTATGATTTTTAAAAGTCTTGGCTTTAAAAATGATAAGGCAGCAAACCACAGGATGTCATAAACTCTGGCAAGAACCAGGTTATCTTACAAGCGACTTTGTGTAATATTACAGACAAGTCTATTTAGATATATTGATATTGGGACAACAGGTAAAATAAGAAAGTAATGTTGTCCAGACTGACAGCAGATCAAAGCCCTATAGGTGCAGCTATTTGTATGGGCAGACAATAGGGAATGACAACCCCAGTAAAGGAAAGGATAGCAGCGTTTCATCTAAATAACATGTTGTTGACATCTTAGATTCCCAGCAGAAGTGAGAGGGGATATTGAATGCTCAGGGAGGTAAAGGATGGCAAGGATTTTAGAAAAAAAATTATAAATGACCCCAGAGAGAAAGCAAAAGCCAGAAGTGTTTAAACATTATCTGGCAATAAAAGTTAGGGATGAACTTGTGAGTCACTGGATCACACCAGATTTCCCCCTTGCCAATTTCCCTTCTGCCCTTTCCTCACGACAGGAAACAAGATTTTTTAACCTGAGCCAGAAAGCAAGTGATAGCTGATGATTGCTGATGCAGATCACAAATGAAACAATAAAGTGCTGTGGAAGAAGCTGTTCTTGGGACAGAATACTTCCAATGACGCCTGTTGAAAGTGTCTTACTTTTTGAGGGGGGAGGGGAATGTTTTGTTGCTATTACTTGTTTGTATTAAATAGATTTACTGAAGTATAACTAATATTCAATATACTCCACATATTTAATGAATACAATTTGATGAGTCTGGACATCATTCATGTTCTTAAAACTTTCCAGTGGCTTCTGATTGCAATCGTAATGAAATCCAAGGCAACACGTACTGGTTTCCCTTAAGTGTACTTTGCTCTTTCTCACCAGCTGCTTCCCCACAGGAAATGCTCTTCTATATCATGTTTATAAATGTATCTTTCTTCTCTTTCAGAGCTCAGACTAAACACTATCTCTTTATAAATGCCTTCTATGGCCACCCAATAAAGAGTAGCCACTCAGACACTCTTACGTTCAAAGAATTTGCTGAGTCAGTATTATTTATTGATGACCACCTCTTTTCTTCTGTTTACAAAGTGCTGTTCTCTCTTCTACAGCAGTTCATTGTCTAAGGACTCGTAGCCCTTCACCCTGAAATGTGAGCATGCATCAGTTTCTTCTGGGATGTATTTCTGATTTGGGGTTATTTTCCAGTCACCAAAATGCAATTAACTTTGATGATGACAGAAATGCTTTAATTCCTATTAATTTTATTTGCCCCACAAATGCTTGTTGACCTGTGTACAAAGCACAGCACTAGGTTCTCTAAAGGGTGTTGGGAAAAAAAAAAATTACCTTGTTCTTTCCTCCACTGAGGGCTTACCATCTATCAGCCATGGTTTCTAGGGCCCTTGGGTACTGAATTAACTGTAAAACACTCGCTCTTATTAGGATTATATCCTAGCAGACGAAAATAGTTCATAATTAAATAAATAAGAAAGAATGAAAGGCAAGTGTGATAGTGACTTCAACAAAACCTAATATTCTGTTAATAGAAGTTTGAAAAAAATGAATACAAATAAAAAGCAGGAATTCCAATGACCAACATCTCTTGTAGTGCCTGTCTCTACAGATGTATTGCCTAAACATTCAGCTATAGAATTTCCCTCCTTCGGTTTTCTTCAGATTTACCCTGGGATATTTTAAGTGATACAGATGCCTTTTAGTAGGATGGCTTCTACTAATGGAGTTCTCAAAAGTGAACATCACTAACATAAATAAATTCCGTGTCTACGTTTATAACATATCTCACAGTATTTCCATAGATATTGATAATGTTCCTTCCAAACGTTCATTTTCTTTAATGTTTTAATAAACCATTCCAGCTTATAAACTTTTGCCACAAGTTTTCCTTTCACTTTGTGCATAGATGGAACACAGTAACAGCAACAACTGAAATGAATTTTCAGCTTGGAAAGAATGTGCAGAGTGATCTCTCGACCTCATTCAAGTTCAGGAAAAATTCAGTTCAGGTTCCCTTTCATCATCTTTGCTGTTTATTCTATAAATTCCATCATCAAGAGTAGCCTAGGGCAGACTTAGCCACGTTGACACAGCAGAACTCAATTTTTTAAGGGAATAGGAAAAGAAAACTTTAACGTGTTAAAACAATTTCTGATTATTAGGTGAATATTTTTAGTTCTGAAAAGAAAAGCATCTAATACAAGCTTTATTTACAGAAATTTTAGGGGCTTTTTTTAAAGTTGTATGAACAAAATATGATATTTCCTGTAATTATGTATTTTTAAACTCTATACCAGGAGCTTATAATCCTGAAGGGAGGAGGAATTTTATAGTTAATCTGCCAGAAGCCAAACCATCAACCTTGGTGTGCATGCATCTGCCCTCTTGAGCGCTTCAAGGTAATCACTTACTGCATATCAGAATTGAGAAAAATAAATCACCTAATTAGAGTCCTATTTTAAGTATTACTGTATTTATTTAAGTACCAATGAGCTAGGCATCATCCGACCTGTCCAAAGACCCTTTTTGTCTGTAATTACACGTGCCTTCAGTCACATCTACAACAAACGACCCCACCCTAGGGTTTTCCTACTGGGAGATCCTATCAGAAAGGTCACATCCTTCTGTAAGTGAATTTGTGAAAATAGACCCAATTGATATTTTTCATGTAGTTATAAATGGGTTTGTTAGCACCTCATAAACACATCTTACTCAATATTAATGACATTCCTTTTTATAGGCTTTTCTCCCAGTCTGTTTCTCATAAAGAAGATACAATATGACTTAGCTGCTGAAGAAACATTCTTTGCATTGCACTGATACTTTCTTCTTAATCAATTATAAGGAGATCTCCAAGCCATAATAAGGAATCAGAAAAAGAGTATAGCATTTATAGGCTAGAGAGGATAGACAATGTTGTCATACTATCGATTTTGTGAACTTGGGCAAGATAATTAACTGCCACAATGTCCATATCTGGAAAACAAAGCTAATGCAAAATAAAAACTCCTACATAATAAGCTTGCTATGAAGATTAAATAAGAAAATATTTGCAACATGCTTGCAATGATGCCTGGTATGTAGTCAGTGCTTAATGAAAATTAGCCAATATCATAACTGTGTTAGAAGAAGTGTATCAACAACAGTGTTGGAGTTGGTAGGAAAGGGAAGGAAGAGTTATTTGGAGTCAAAGATGGGTTTTTTTCATTGTTGTTTTTATTTTTAGCTGTATATTAACAGTTGTAAAATTATGATTGGAATTCCTGTTAGAAAAGTAACACCCAATGGCAAGACTAAAGCTTTCAAGTTCGAACCCCGCATTTTGCATTGAAACAATTGTTTTATAATGTGGTTTATGCTAACTCAAGGGCTCTTAGGAATACAACTACCAGTTTATAGTTTAGTATTAAATACACAGTCTTACATCCAAGGAGCAGATTTTTAAAATTGAGACCAATAAAAGAGAATATTGAGATTGACAAAAGGTTTCAAAGGAAAACATTTTGTATTAGATGGAAACCTCAAAGCAGTGAATTTCCTCCACCAATGCTTTCAACACTCTTGAAAATTTCCCCCACAAAAGAATTGGTCCAAATGGTGTGTATAGCACATGGACCAACAGACTAATTCTCAAAGTTTAAAAAACACAATATTGCCAGTCTAGTTAGAATTCCTCTCATCAGGAAGGCAAATAGGAGCAGTGCAAAGGCAAATACTGTGAACAAACCCAGCTGTAAATGTATTACAATCCACTTCATAATAACAGTCTACTACATAAATAATGATATCATGGCAAAAGTCACATGTTCAATCCTGCTACAGACACATCTTGTTTTATTGGCTTCACATTATTTATTTTACAGATATTGTGTTTTTTACAAATTGAAGGATTGTGACAATTCAATCAACACTATTTTTACAACAGCCTGTGCTCACTTCATGTCTCTGTCACATTTTGGTAATTCAAGCTGTTTCATTCTTACTGTATCTTTTATGGTAATATATAACCAGTGATCTTTGATGTTACTATTATCATTGTTTTAAGGCACCACAAACCATTCCCATATAAGATGGCAAATTTAATCAGTAAACATTGTGTGTGTTCTGTTCGACTGCTCCATCAACCATTCCCCTATCTCACTCTCTCTATTCCCTGAGACACAATATTGAAATTAGGCCAATTAGTAACCCTAAAAAGGCTTCTAATTGTTCAAGTAAAAGGAAGAGTCACACATCTTTTGCTTTCAATAAAGAGCTAAAAATTATTAAGCTTAGTGAATAAGGCACGTGGAAAGATGAGATAGACCCCAAGCTAGGCTTCTTACATCAAACAGATAACCAAGTTGTGAATGCAAGTAAAAAGTACTTGAAGGAAATTAAAAGTGCTAGCCCAGGGATCACACAAATGATAAGAGAGCAAAATAGCTTTATTGATGACATGGAGAAAGTCTGAGAAGTCTGGATGGAAGATCAAACCAGCCACAACATTCCCTTAAGCCAAAGCCTAATCCATAGCAAGGCCCTAACTCTCTTCAATTTTATGAAGGCTGAGAGAGGTGAGGAAGCCTCAGAAGAAAAGGTGGAAGCTAGCAAAGGTTAGTTCATGAGATTTAAGGAAAGAGGCCATCTATATAGCCTAAAAGTGCAAAGTGAAGCAAGAAGTGCTGATGTAGAAGCTGCAAGCTATCCAGAAGATCTAAGATAACCGATAAAGGTAGCTACACTAAGCAACATATTTGCAGTGTAGCAGTAACAGCCTTATATCAGAAAAGGATACCATCTAGCACTTTCATAGCTAGAGAGAAGTCTAGGCCTGGCTTCAAAACTACAAAGGAGAGGCAGACTCTCTCTTTAGCAGCTAATCCAGCTGGTGACTTTAAGTTGAAGCCAATGCCTATTTACCATGTCAAAATCCTAGGACCCTTATTAATTATGTAAATTTACTTTGTGTATACTTTATAAAGGGAACAACAAAACCTGGATGACATCATGTGTGTTTACAGTATGGTTTATTGAATGTTTTAAGCCTACTGTTGAGACCGGCTGCTCAGAAAAATAGATTTCTTTCAAAATAGTACTGCTCATTGACAATGCCCTTGATAAACCAAACCTCTGATGGAGATGTGCAAAAAGAATGTTGTTTTCATGACTGCTAATGTTACGGGATCTTTGGAGTGTCAATTTTCTGGCTGGAAACTTCTGTGGCCAGTGGTGCCTTTGCCCAAGTTCGTGTCCTGCATCCAGAAAGAATGAGGTATGCAGACAAATGGAGGGTGAACAAGACGAAGAGGAGCTTTATTGAGTGTTAGAGCAGCTCAGAGGAGACCCGCAGCAGGTAGCTGTACTCTGTAGGCAGTTCCTCCTGTCAAATGTTCAACTCTCAGCACAGAGGAGGCCCTGGAGAGGGTAGCTGCTCTCTGCTACTGGTAGTCCCAGTATCTTCTGCTCTCAGCAGAGAGTAGGTCCTAGAGAGGGCTGCTTCTCTCTGCAGCTGTAGTCCTGACATCTCTTCAGGTCTCTGAGTCTCTCAGAAGAGAGGGTAGCTCCTCTCTGCAGCTGGTCATCCCACAGTCTGTCTGTCCTCTGCTCTGGCTGAGCCCCAGGCTTATTATGGACCTCACAGGGCAGGAAGTGCATGCCAATCAGTCCCTGGGCAGCCATAGGCAGGCCTGGAAGAGGAACCACATGTCTCCACTTAGGTCCTCAGGACTGACAGCTCAGCCCCCAGCCTTTAGGCCCTAGCTGGCCTGAAGGTGGGTCCTTACCCGGGACCCGCCCCCTTCTGTTCAGGAATCTGCCTCTCACTATCATTCATGGCCCACTGGCTCTGCCCCAACTTTGCTGGTGATCAGAGTGGGTGCCAACAGCAGGGAGAGGCCTGGCAGCAGAAGCAGGCACTTCCAAGCCTCTGAGGGTAGGGGGACCTTCCCAGGCCCCCAAGAGTACAGGGATGCCTGTCTACAGCCATGGTTTGGGCAGCTCCTGCTGCTGCACCTGGGCAGGCAGGGCTCTTGCCTGTTCCTGGCTCCCCAAGATCACAGGGAGGCTCGGATCCACAGCTGTGGTTTGAGTAGCTGCAGCTCTGCCCACGAGCACAGCAGTGCCCTGGTTTCAATGGCGGCTTGGGCAGCTGCAGTTGCACCCATTTGTCCCCAGCCCCCACTGGCTCCATGGAGCACGGCATTGGGCTATGCCCATCACAGCCTGGAATGGGGGCTTCGAGTCCTTGCTGGGCCTGGGCTAGCATCTGGGGCAGGGATGATGTTGCTGTGAGCTCCTCCTGTGGCGCTGGCACCCAGGGGCGGCCTGAGCTCCTTCTTGCCTGGTGCACAACCAGCCCCTTAGGGCAGTGGGCTACAGGGGGTGGGGGTGCTGCCTGCCTCCTCGCTGTGCACTCCCTGAAGTGGCCAACATGATAACAGCAGCTGCACCAGATGGCCCATGGCTGCCATCACGAACACAACATCCACTCTTCAGCTCACGAGTCAAGGAGTAATTTTGACTTTCAAGTCTTATTATTAAAAATTTTTTAAGGCAATAGCTGTCATAGAGAGTGATTCTTCTGATGGGTCTGGGCAAAATAAATTGAAAACCTTATGGAAAGGATTTATAATTCTAGATGCCATTAAGAACATTTGTAATTCATGGGAGGAGGTCAAAATATCAATATTTGCAAAAAATTGATTTCAACTTTCATGGAGATCTTGACGGGTTCATGACTTCAATAGAGGAAGTAAATACAGATGTGGTGGAAATTGCAAGTGAACTAGAACTAGAAGTAGAACCCGAAAATGGGGCTGAATTGCTGCAGTCTCATGATAAAACTTTGAATGAGTGAGGAGTAGTTTCTCATGAATGCTCAAAGAATGTGGCTTCCTGAGATGGAATCTACCGCTGCTGAAGATGCTGTGAACATTGTTGAAATGACAACAAAATGGTCAGAATGCTACATAAAATTAGTTGATAAGGCAACAGCAGGATTTGAGAGGATTGACTCCAATTTTGAAGAAGTTCTACTGTGGATCAAATGCTATTAAATATCATCACATGCTATAGGAAATCTTTCATGGAAGAGTCAATTGATACAGCAAACTTTATTTTCTTATTCTTAGAAATTGACACAGGCACCCCAAACTTCAACAACCACCACTCTAATCAGCCAGGAGCCATCAGTATTGAGACAAGGTCCTCCACCAGGTATATTAAGTTAAATTATAGGACACTTAGTATGTGTCCACTTGAGAATTGCTTGGTTGGTGTGAGACAAACAAACAAACAAAAACAACAACAAAAAATAACCCACACATCTGGTGTCAGAAATGTTGAGTTACTGTGTAAGAGAGTAAAAAAAAAAACACTTTGGGATTTTTTTCCTAGCACTATAAATAGCACTTATCACTGTATGAAAATGTTTATTTATTCATTTATATTCTTACTTAATTTCTACCACCCCAACTCATTGGGCACTGGTACCATATTTGCTTGGTTTACCTCCACGCATCAAGTGTTAATATATAGTACAGTGCCTAGCACACAGCAAACCCTGAACCAGTTTCCATAGAGCAAATGAATAAGGATAAAAGCGCTGCAAGAGACACATCTAAACAAATTTGCCAATATCAAAAATTTTACAGACATCATATCTTATTTTGGACAAAGAGAATACAGCATAAACTCATTAAGTATAAAAGAAAACAACTCACTCGGACACTTAAATACAGTTGAGTTAATTTCATTCTTCTTATTTTGTAGTCCACTATTTTTTTACATTCTTACTCATTTCTTTTACCTTCTTTTGTTAATGCAGATTCAATAAATAACAACTGACATGTAGTGCTTCATGCAATAGTTTTTGTGTAACTTATTATTAAATGACTTCCAAAAAAGTCATTTAAGTCATTTAAGTTGGGGAGAGTATCTGGGGAGAGTATCTAAACTCCTAATGAAAAGGTAAATTTTAGCCTTGCTCTTTCCTGTCCAGATAATGAAGAAGTTCTCCAGCAAATCAAGGTGCAGAGTTGAAATATTTGCTGCAACAAGCCAAATCTCTTTCATCAGAGTAAACTAGGACTTCACTTGAATCCACACTTCAAGTTAGAATAAATGTTTTTGCCTTTTTAATTTCTAGCACTATAAAAGGGTTCATGAACTTCAGTAAAATAATTCCAGCTGCTGGTACCCAATTACTAAAATTGAACAAAAAAATATAATTTGTGCAGAAACAAAACGGGCATATAACCACCCAGCCCTAAATCCAAAATCCATGCCGAAACAATTTCTCAGTGGTTCACAAAACATTACCAAAGGCCTTGCTTGCACTCAGTGATCATAAAGCCATAGGGATAAGATAATCCTTAGGTGCGTTATGAAGACTAATGTTCTAGTACTGTTTGAATTCGAGTTGCATTTTAAGAAATCATCTTAAGCTCAATGAATTACTCCCTGAAAAACATCTTCCAGGCCATTCACCAATATATTTTGTGAAAATTTTGCAGTTGCTGAGTAAAACATAAGCAGTTAGAGCAGGCTGGATTTTTTCCAAAAATTGTATGTTCCTGTGGATAAAGGTCCCTGAGGACATTTTTGATAGTGATCTTGCAATGCAGTACTGCTTCAGAGTTGGGGAAATTGATGTTTGGTGAATTGGTGCTTTTGCTATTTTTTCCTAATTCAATTTCCTCCAATACTCTAGGGAAATCAGAGAATCTAGTATGTTATTTCCTTCATAGGTCAATATTTTTTTGACATGTTAGTTGAGTAATGACATCTTGTTTCTTTTGACCAATTTATTATACCAAGAAAGATTTTCTGCAACATAAATAAAACTCGAAGTAGAATTTATTTTAAAAATAAAATCATACAGTTACTGACAGTATCAAGAGCTATGACTGATATTTAAGGAGATACTTCAGGCTCATAGGTCAATGAGAATCTATTCTCCTGTTTAATTGCCTTCATACCATTTTTCATTCTTTGAAATGACCTTGTTTAGTTCCTTCTCTGTTGTATCTCTTCCTCTCCCTCTCTCCCAGGACAGCTGTATCCTGTACATGGTTGCAGTTTTCAGTCACTATTTCTTGAATTAATGAACAAACAGCCATTGATTAACAGCATGAAGAGAATATTGTGACAAATTATTTCATACAATAAAGCTATAGTAAGTTAAATAAAATAGAGTGCCCCAAAAAAGATACATCCAAGTCCTAATCTCTAATAGCCATGACTGTTGCCTTATTTGGAAATAAGTCTTGCAAATATAATTACATTAGAGATCTCAAGATGAAATCATTCTGGGTTTAGAAAGGGCCCTACATCCAATGACTGGTATTCTTATAAGTAAAGAACAGAGAGTTTTGAGACACAGAGTCATATGGGAGAAGGCCATATGAAAATGAGGGTAGAGATTGAAGTGATGCATCTAATTTGTGACCCAAACCTCAAAGACACACAATTTATCCATGTAACAAACTTGCAGATGCGCCCCTGAACCTAAAATAAAAGTTAAATTTTTAAAAAAAGTTATAATAAAAGGAGAGATGATAGGCAGTGGGCATAATATTGTGATGTAGACAGATCTATCCTAAGTCTTCATCCAAAAGACTGCTCTGTCTTTTCAGAGGAAGAGTAAGCAGATTGCTCCCATTGTTCAGATTTCCCAAAACCGCAATAAATTCTTTGTACCCTTAAAAAAATGATTCCTCCCCCGTCTCTACTAAAAATACAAAAAATTAGCCGGGCGTGGTGGCGGGCGCCTGTGGTCCCAGCTACTCGGGAGGCTGAGGCAGGAGAATGGCGTGAACCCAGGAGGCGGAGCTTGCAGTGAGCCGAGATCGCGCCACTGCACTCCAGCCTGGGTGACAGAGCGAGACTCCATCTCAAAACAAAACAAAACAAAACAAAGCAAAACAGATTCCTCGTAGTCACTAGAAGCTAGGAGAGGGGCATAGAATGGATACTCTCTGAGAGCCTTCAGAAAGAACTCTGGGCTGGGCGCGGTGGCTCACGCCTGTAATCCCAGCACTTTGGGAGGCCAAGGCAGGCAGATCACAATGTCAAGAGATAGAGACCATCCTGGCCAACGTGGTGAAATCCCGTCTCTACTAAATATGCAAAAATTAGCTAGGCATGGTGGTACACACCTGTAGTTTCAGCTACTTGGGAGGCTGAGGCAGGAGAATCGCTTGAACCCGGGAGGCGGAAGTTGCAGTGAGCCAAGATCGCGCCACTGCACTCCAGCCTGGCGACAGAGCGAGACTCCGTTTCAAAAGAAAAAAACGAAAAAAAGAACTAACTTTGCCAAGAACTTGATTTTGGAATTCTGACTTCCACAACTGGGTAAGAATAAATTTCTGTTTTAAGCAACCCAATTTGTGGTAACTTGTTGCATCGACCCTAGGAAACTAATATGAGAGCAAACAATTAAAATCATCTTTATTTAAATTTTCTTTCTCATTATGGCAGAAATGGAAAGAAAGACAAGATCTTAAGTGAACATTCATCAGTCTGTGATGGAAAGAGATGACATCTAAAATATTTCACTAGTAACATTTGCTAGTAACGGTAATGAAAAATCATGACAATGGAAGTACCAGTTTGGTTAGATAATGGGTCAGTGAGGCAGTGTGAGCTAGTGATGCCAGACATCTGCATTCAAATCCTAGGTCTACTGCTTTCTAGCTGTGTAACCTCAGACAAGTTATTAATGTTTGACCTCTTGAACTCTCTGGAAAATAAGGATAATAATAATTTCTACCTCCTAAGGTTGTGGGGGGATTCATGCAAGTAAAATATCTAAGTAGTGCCTGAAACAATGTGCTGAGGAAGTCTTAAAGATTATTCATAGACTTCTTAATAACTTAAGAGAACACAAGTTATACAAATAGAGCATAGGATTAATATTGGTTGAAGATGACATGAAGGGTACACGAAGAAATATGTTCCTGATTTTTAAAGCTTTCCAGAGGTTTAAAAACTCTTATGATTTAGGATCTCTTTCTCCTTCTTTCTCTCATTCTCTCTCTAGTACTTCTTTCTGTCTGAAAAGGAGTGTTTCTTCTACTGTTTTCATTCAAATCTCTCCTTCTGTACCCTAATGCTCTTGGGAAAAGGAAGGAATGAGAGCAAGAAAAGTGTAGAAATCTGTCCCCATCTCTCTTCCATGCTAATGGAAGATATTAGAGGCATTCAATTTTGAGATTGAAGTCCCATTCAAAACCATCTAGTTCAATTCCCTTCTTTACAAATTTTCAGAAAATTTATGAACCTCATCCAAGGTTACTAGGTTGTATAGGACAAAGAACTTGGGCATCTTACTCACTGCTATTTACTTATATGCTAGCATAGGTCTGGCATGGAACTGAAAAACAGATGAATGATTGACAAGCAGTTGATGGCATTGACTGTAGTGGTGGCCCATGTGGAGCAGCCATTGCCATCACACCAGCTGCAGTAGGGGAGGTACAGCCAGGACTGTACTTCCCATGAAGCCGGCGAGAGCCAGGAGCAGGCAGAAGCCCTGGTACATTCCAAGTTGGAGAGGAGGGAACTCCACCCTCCCAAGCAAAGCTGCAGCCACCTGGCTGCAACTGTGGACCTGGGCATCTCTGCACTCTTGAGGACTTAGGAAGTCCCCCTTCCCCTGCAGGCTCAGAAGGGCCTGCTCCCACTACCTGGCCTCTCCCCACTCATGGAACCCACTCCAGTTTTGGAGGAAAGTTATGGCTGAGCCCAGGCACTGTCACAACCCAGCCTGTGTGTGCGCACTTGGGGCAGCACTGACATGCCAGCCCCCTGCCACCTCGGCCCCCTCTGGACTTTGGGTGCCAGCAAGCATGGGAGGGTGGCTGAGAGAGAGCTAAGGGTGACTCGTTGCAGGCCTGCAGGCATCTCTTGGCACAAACAACCTGGGTGCCATGGGCACTGTAGATGGCAGGTTAATGGTGGCAGGATGCAGACAGGCTCCTGGATGGTCAGGGGTGGCTCCCCAGTGAAGCACCACCTTCAAAAGCCAGGGATGGCCTGAAGCCTGGGGACTGGGCTGTTAGTTCCACAGACCAGAGTGAGAACTTATGGTGCTTTTTGGAGCCCACCCACAGCCACCCATGGACCAATCCGCATGTACTTCCCCGACTCTGAAGCCCATAAGAAACCCTGACTCAACCAGACCTGAGAAAATAACCAGATGCCCTGTCTGCAGAGAGGAGCTACCCACTGTGGGTCTCCTCTCTGCTGAGAGCTAAACGGCAGGAGGACTCCCTGCCTGCGGAGAGGAGCGACCCACTGCGGGTCTCTTTTGAGTTGTTCCATTGCTCAATATAGCCCCTCTCCTCCTTGCTCAACCCTCTATTTGTCCACATACCTCATTCTTCCTGGACATAGGACAAGAACTCGGGACCAGCTGAATTGTGGGGCTGAAAGAGCCATAACACCAACAGGGCTGAAACACACTCCTTGCTCACCTCATTGCAGGCAACAAGAAGGAAAGAAGAGAGAAGGAAAGAAGAATTGTGGCCCTTTGGGTTGGCCAGACCTAGGAGCTCCCTGAGCCAGGCTGTGACAGCCTCTATGGGGCTCTGCAGTTCCTGGTGCCTCTAAGCTTCTGGGTGCCACCATGTTCCCCAGTGCCAGGCGTGGAAGCTGCTTGAAGTACACCTGGTCCAGCCACAGTATCGCAGGGAGCCAGAACTCACGCTGGCACCTGGAGCTGCCCACCCTGCTGCAGCCAGCATGCCTGACTATGTGCAGTGTCCAAACCCATTGCTCGCTCCCTCACACACCCCTTGTCACTCTGCACCTGGCTTACCCTTGGCAGGCATGAGAACTTGGCTGGTAGCATGAGCTGAGAGCAGACTGAGTGGGCAGAATGAGCCCAGTGGGTCCAAGGAAAATAGGCAAAGGCGCCACTGGCCATAGAGGTTTCTGGCTGGAAAAGTAACACCCCAAGGATCCTGTGACAGCATCATCCTGGTATTGTATTAGTTCCATACCTCATTATATATAACCATATAGTAAAAAACAAATATATTGAATTATGTCCACATGAAGCTAAAGTATGTAATTTTGATTATTTTGTGCTGGAAAGATGATCCTTGATTTTGTTGAAAATTAGTATCATCTCATCGGAATCTATGCAAATAGTAAAGATGATTTTATAAGCCTAGAGCCACTTAGAGTAAAAAAGGTTTTATAATGTATATATTTTATCTTTTTCTTGCTCTGTAAGATTTCTCTTAAGGAGGTTTTTAGTGGAGTATCAGCTGTTCCTAAAAATGCCAGATCCCCTTTTTATTCCATCTGCAGGACACATGTAGCCATCTCTTCTTTCTTTCAGAGGGAATCAGTCTGTGTCCACATCCCAGAAAGTAAATTTGGGAGGTTGGAGGGAGTGGGAGGTGGTAGGAAAGTCAGCCAAAATGAGCAATTTCAACTTATTTGATTTTCTTTTTTTTTTTTTTTCTGTATAAGTGCAGTGGCCAAGACCCAAACAGGCCTGACTCTCCCGCCAGCATGCAGTTTTTCCATCACTCCTCTCTAGCTAGAACATTGACCCAACAGTATCACTCACAGAGTTTTTTACCATCGGGTGTTTAACATCCCTTGGAATTCTGATTCTGGGCCTTCCTAAATAATATTAAGGAAAATGAGTAAACTTTACCATATTTTAAAATGTATAATTCTGCTCTTTGCCACTTTTTCTGACATTTGTCTCACTACAGAATTACTTTAGACACATCATCATTTTATAATAGTATTCTATAAATGGAGTTCTTTTGCCCAAGGATTCAAGTTGGGTAGATAGGAACAAGATTAGGTATCTATGTAAAAAATGATTTTTACTTAAAATATATGAAAACCAAAAAAAAATCTCTTAAGGTTTTATTTTTAATTTACTGCAAAGAGGAAAATATGACTCAATTTGAATCAATGAGAGTTCTGAATCCAGATATAGAAATATCAGAAGGCCACTGACAGAAGAGTCATGAAGAAGCCTTAAGGTACCACAGTAAATGACTTGTGGAATTAAGACTACTTTCATTGTATCAAAAGCCACTTCATGACCCACAGTATTCCCTCACACTGAAATAAAAGAAATTTATTTTGTTAAAATTCTGCCTTTATTCTATAATCTGAGACTTTTTCTTGAGGTGGGGGAGTAGGGTCTTGCTCTGTCACCCAGACTGGAATGCAGTGGTGTGATTGCAGCTCACTGCACCCTTGATGTCCGAGACTCAAGTGATCCTTCCACCCCAGCTCGTGAGTAGCTGGGACTGCAGGTGCATGACACCACACCCAGCTAATTTATTGTTAGTAATAGTAGTAGTAGTAGTAGTAGTAGTAGTAGTATTTACTTTTTGAAGAGACCAAGTCTCCCTATGTTGCCCAGGTTGGTCTTGAACTCCTGGGCTCAAGCAATCCTCCTGCCTTAGCCTCCCAAAGTACTGGGATTACAGGCATGATCCACTTCACCTGGCCCTAATCTAACACATTTTATGGGTTTTCTGTTTGTTTTCTGGAGGGGTTTTAATTTAGTGGGGAAAGATACTTGGCTTCCAAATAGTGAGCAGGTCACAACCTTAGACATGTTTCCTAAAGAAGACTTTTACAAGTTTAAGCTTCTTTAGAACTTTGACATCATCAGTCAGCTATGAGGCTTATCACAAAACCAGGAATTCTTATTGCCCCATTATTTCTCCCCCATCCATCTCTTAGGCTTAGTTTTTCCTTCTTTTATGAGTAGAACTTTATAATCAGTAGAATGTGTACTTTTAAAACTTTTTCTTTAGTGACAGGCTTCATGTTGTCATTAACATTCTCCTACTCAGTTCTCCTTTAATCCAAGGGTGAGTATTTGTGAGCTACTGATTAGAACAGGTGTTCATTTTGTGGCCACTGGACAGAGTTTCCTCTTGAAAGTTCATTTATATCTTGATCTCTTTACTACTACCTAAAGAAGAAACTAACAGAGAACAAATGGTCTTTTTAAAACAAAGAATAAACTCTATGCCTATAAAGAATAACATTTAAGTTTGTGCTTCTCTGCTCAAAGAACTGGTTTGAGGCATTTTACATTGCAGGTTAATTTCATAATACACCTCTACTTCATACAACAGTGCAACCATAATATTAAAGCTTACTATTGAAAATTATGAGCTTTGAAAGTGCTATGATTCTAATTTCCCAAACTGCTTCTTCAATTCAGGCTGACTTTAATAGAACACTTAAGTTGGTTATTATGGAACCAACTTAAGTATTCTATTAAGTGTTCTATTAAGTTGGAGACCAACTTAAGCATTCTATTATGGGAAAAATGTATGTAATACTAAATATTTTAATTAAAGTCCATTTAAAAGATTAATAATATTTCAAAATGTCTGCTGAATAGAAGTAACACATGAGTAGGTCACTTAATTTATCAGACTCTCAGTTCTCTTATCTGTAAAATGAAGTGCTCCGAGTAGCTTATCTTTAAAGTCCCTTCCAACTTTAAACGTCTGTTTGATCAGAATGTTTCTTCCCTAGGATTCCTGGTTCTAGAAAAGCATTCCAGCACAGGAGTTATCTGCTAAAATCCTAAACTAGATTTTTTTAAGTTCCAACCCCAGTAACCATCCCGTATTATCTAAGTCAGAATACATTCTTGGGCATATTTGCGATGTCAAGCCAACCTGAAATACAAGCCTCTGACTGTTACCAAGGTAACCATTCTGCATATACTTCCACTTGCCTTGCTTAACAGAGGCTTCCGAACTCCAAGAAAACACCACCACCAATCTGGAATTAAAAGGAGGAAAGATATATAAAAGTCCTCAAGAATAGAAAATACTTCAAAACCAGACCAACTATGGGCCAAAACGTGTACTATTACAGAAAACAAATCATAGAATGCAAAAGAAAAAAACTACCACATAAGTAATTTGCTTCCAAAAATTTTACCTATGAAATTAAATTAATTTGATCAATATTTTAGAGGTAGAAGAAAAAATCCTCCTCTGAAGTGAAAACAACTTTTTTCCTTACCTCCAAAATTAAAATGGTAACAAAATGAAACTACATGAATGGAACACTTTGCCTGTATATCTGTACCTTTTAAAAAAAATAATAATAATTTTTATTGCCAGTGGCAAGAGAAACCTTAAAAGCATTCCTACTGGTTAACGAAGACAATTTGAAGAACTCTGCCTTTGGATCACAGTATTTGTTAAGATATTCACTGGTTCCTTGTCTTTGCTGTATGTTTTCCAGCAATATACTTAGCATGTCACCTTTATGTGGCTGCAGTTACCCCAACCATTTTCATAGCTCATAAAATGGTTAGGAAATGTTTACAAAAATTGCCCAAAGAAACTGAGCCACAAAGAACATGAGCTTCATGGATCTCAATGGTCCAGATTTAATTTAGTTTACAAGGAAGGAATTTTTTTCATTGTAAATACACTGGTAACATCTGTATTTTAGGTTCTCTTGGAAAGATAAATAAGAAGCAGTTCCACCCAATGTGTATTATTTGGCTGTCACTCTGAAATATGTGATGCTCTAATTATTCTTCTCATGAAATCATACACATAAAAGAATTCTCTCTCTTTCTGTAACATCACCGTCCTTTTCTTGGTCACTTTCAGTTATCTGACCGTGGTGGAAAGACATTCTGCCAAAACTGCATAATAATATCTGCATACAAAAAATTAGCCTGGCTTGGTGGCGGGTGCCTGTAGTCCCAGCTACTTGGGAGGCTGAGGCAGGAGAATGGCGTGAACCCAGGAGGTGGGGCTTGCAGTGAGCCGAGATCCAGCCTGGGCGACAGAGCGAGACTCCGCCTCAAAAAAATATATATATATATATTCCATTTGGAATCTATTGCATGAACTGTCAAAATCAAAGTATACTCTTGAATTTGAAGTCCACTACTTACGAGGGATGACCTTTAGCCCTATAATATTTGAATATTTTTTCCATATAGGCTGCTAGGGGATGCATGGCCAGAAAAGTATCCCAAATAAGATCTCAGTTTATAGTTGTCTGGAGAATCACTGAATGGAACAACAGCATACAGTGTAAGTATCAGATTGCCTTTTCTATTTCATTTTGGTGTTTTACAGAATAAAGGGTGGTACTGGACTATTTGAGTTTAATTGAATGTGCAGTCAATTCTGAAATGCTGGTTTGGAACCCTACACTTGAGTCTTATGCTGAACTTCATGTAGTATAACTGTCAGTAGGGCAGCTTAATAAATTAAACAACATATTAGGTGTGTGCATGTGTGAGTCCATTATACAAACTCTGCAGAGGAAGCTAGCTGTCAGACCAACTCTAACAGATGTCTCATCCTTGAATGCCATGCCCTGGAGAAAGGTTCCATAAGGAATTTATTATCTAGACTTCCCTTTTCAATAATTTATTTGATCAACCTATTTTAATGTATATTTTCCCTTAACCATTCTGGGTCAGTAATTTGTGAAGAGAATGAAAAGAAATCTAAAATCAAAAAAGATTCTCATTATGCAGACTAATGCTACAATTTTTGCTTGACAATTCCAAAGTTGTATGTGGGTAACATGTATACTTTCATGAAAACGTATCTGTGACCCTCCTTTTTTATATATCTAACCCAGAGAGAATGATAATGAAGATCATTGTCCCAGTTACTTTCCTGGAAAGATAAAACCTTGTCTACATGTAGGAGGCTTCTTCCTTTTAAATTGATACACTTATAGAACTAAACAATTAGGGGATGGTGAGATATTGGAGCCAAAGGTATATAAGTTCCTACTGCATGCTGTCTATATGAGGTTAATTATAGACTGTGTTGTCTGTGTTCAGTCATGGCTCATTACCACATGTCTTTTGGAATTTGCCATATGGGAAAAAAATTTTCACAATCTCTCAAGCACATGGTGAGTTTCCAGTTTCCTGAGGAAAGGTAAATCTAGTCTGCCCCTCACTCCCAAGTCCTCAAAACCCTGACACTTGTAACACCATAAATTACCTTTAAAAACATGAGGAAAAAAACAGATATTAGGCTAGAGGGATTAGATGTGAGATGTGTAACCAAGGATACCTATCCATAAGGCTTAAAAGAAAAAGGAATAACTCCTCAATCTGTGATATGAAAAACATTATTTGACTTACAGAATATGTTATTAATTGTCCCAGCACTGAGCTTTATCATAACTTACGTAATAAGAGATTTTGTGTACCTCTTAAGAAATACACAAATACAAATAGACCAAAAGTTGGCAAGCTTTTTCCAGCTCTTTCATTCTGAAATAAAAATGATTTGGAAAAACACAGTGCAAATCCAACTTCACCGTTTAAGGAGTTTATCGCATTCTAGACTTGGTTATCACTGCCTAAATCAAGTAAGAGCAAATAAAGCCAACCCCAATCCCAGAAAGACCCATTAGCAGGGGTCACGCTAAGTTTATGGTCCTGATTGCTTCTTTGGCCTGCAGAATCAGGCACAGCACAACTGACCAGGTGCTGAGATGGGACCTGCTGAGGACGTTCCACTTCTAAAGTCAGGAGGTAATTTTACCAAATAGGAAGAAGCTGATTATTTCTCTTGCATTTCCAGAAAAGAAAAAGGCTCTGGGTTAACCTGTAATGACAGTATTAGCTTTCAAAGCATTCTAAGCCTTCACAAATTGTGCCAATGGGGATGAAGAGAAATATTAGGTACAGGCCAGCTCATGAGGTTCCATGATGCTTTCAGGAAGAAGCAATAAGGCATGGGAACTCTCAAGGAGAAGTTCCCAACCAATCAGAGTAGGTTCTATCTTATTTTTTTGTACTAAGGAACACCAGCTGAACTAATAAGAGCTCAAATGGTTCCTGGAATATTCTTGACTCTTTACTCACTAGAATAACTTTGTGAGCCCAAAGACATTTAGAATCATTTTACAGTGACCTTGGCTGACCCAGTTTGCTCACCAAAACCATCTCTATAGCTGCTTTCTTTTTTCTTCCCCTAGAACCAGGTTGATCTTCAATAGGATCAGTCCTTTCATAACAGGAGGGTCACAAGGACAATGAAGAGTGAGAGAGGAATAAAAAGCAGGGACTAAGATCCAGGCTTAGGAAGGACACTGACAAAACACAGACTCTACTATTTTATTTGAGATTCAGGGCCAGGCATCAATTTTACAGGGAAACATACAATAGGCAAGGTAACAAGGTAGACTACAGATAGAAAATCAAAACATAAGCCCATGCAGAAGGCCAATATATAAATGAGAAGGGAGGCTGGAAAGTGGAAACTACATTTCCTCATATATAAAATATGATGCAAAAGGATTCATTTGATTTAAGACCTGTGATTCAAAGTTTTATTCTTCTTTGAGGTTTATGATTATTGTTTTTTTTTCTTTGATGCTTTCTCTCCTTCAGAAACATCTATCTCTCTGATGTCTGCCCTCCATTTCTATTTCCATCCCATTATTTTCATCTTCATTCCATAATTCTTTCTTCATTCTATGAGACCTTGATTCCAGATAGTATTATTTCTAATACTGGAAATCCTAGAATTATCCAGCATTATATATTTCACATTTCCATTGCATTATTTTCAGTCACTGGAATAAAGTCAAAAATAATAAGGTGCAACATACAAGGTTTTTTCTTTCATAACACATTGTCATTTTTAGCCTAAAGAAGTATAAAGCAATGTTGATATACAGATGCTAATAAGTTTAATATTTTACCTGATCAACATAATTTCCTATGCCCCTTCTTTGGTTTCTAGGGAATACCTCTCATACTCCTTGTGTTCCTAGAAGAGCTGTCAGTCATGTGTTCATCACTCCCTTTGTCAAAGGGACACGTGATCAAGTTTGATCCAATCATAATACAACATCTCCCTCACAATGATATGGTTATCGTAGGCCTAGGACCTAAGGTTGGCCAATTAGAATCCTCTCAGGGATTCTTTAGCTGCTTCTGCTGCAAGACTCTTCTATTTTTATTACAACTTCTAATGATCTAGCACTTTTTTCTAAATAATGAGAGTCTATTCATGTAGAAGAAGCTAACACATGTGTATAAGTGATGAGAAGCAGAACCAAAAGATAGAGACAAAGCTCAAACCATGAAAATATCGTTTGAGCCCAGATTCCAGCCTTGACCTCCCAGTTCCATCAGCCAATAAATATTGGTCTTTACTTAAACTAGTTTTAATTGGGTTCCAATCACTTAGTACTGAAGGAGCCCTGGGATGTATAAATGTCAAACACTATTAACAGGAACACAGCTGAGACTAATAAAAAGCCTCCACAGCTTAATGATAAATGACTAATGTATGCTGCCCACATTTTCCAGGAATTCTTGATGCCTAATGCCAGTAATGTTGTACATGCTCAGTCAGGTTGGTGAACATGTCAATTACTGTGGTTTACAGATGAATTTCCAGGTCACTGATTTTTTTTAAAATTTTCTGCTGTTTTAAACAGGGTTGTGGATTATGGATTTTAGATTTAAGATGATGCATATCTTCTTGACTTCAAGAGGCTATACAGTATTGGACATGACATGGTTACATAGTAAAAAACCATACTGTGCTGAAGTGAGGGGCAAAATTGTGTAGTCACACATAAGAAGTATCTCTATATCTTCTACTCAAATGAGAGAAGCCTCTTTGAGTTCATATTGAATCCTGCAGTTGTTCTCATCTCCAAAAATAAATACAGCAAATTGAAAACACTGCCCTATTTCCCCTGTATTTCCAATTTCAAGTGCATTCATCCACTGAAAAAAAAAAAGTCTTTACTGATGGCCTACTATGTACCACAAGGTAATGTATTATATGCTATGGATAGCAATAGAGAGGATAAAGTTCAGGCCTTGGTGATGAAGCCAAGCAACAAACCTATAAACAAATAATTAATTTTGGGTAGTAATAAATGTTCTGAAGAAAAATAAGTCAGGTAAAGATATAGGGAGAAGAAGCCTTCCCTGAGGAGGTAACATTTTTGAAGGAATCACATGAGGGAGGACAGAAAATGAAAAACTATAAAGTTAAAAAGGAATAATGCCAGCAGATTCAAGGAATACAAAGTCTAGACCAGAAGAAGAAGAGTGAATAGGGCCCTGTAAACCTTGGCAAGAAATCTGGATTTTACTCCATACATTATGTCAAGTGATTGGAGGGTTTGGGTAGAAGAGTAGCATAATTTAAGTTTTCAGTAGGTTACTCTGGGGGTAGGAGAGAGGTAGTACTCATAGAAGCAGGGAATTAATAGATGCCAGTTAAGGAGGTAAGCCAGGTGAAACCACATGCTGGCCAGGTAAGACAAAATGCTGGCTTGGATAAAGATGATAGCAATGGAAGTGATGAGAAGTGGGTTAGGGATACAATTTCAAGTTAGAGTTGAAAAGACTTTCTACCATATTGGATGGAGGCATAGGAGAAAAACAAGAATCAAGGATAAATCAATTATTTTTTAATCTCAGTAACTGTGTAAATGATGATGGCATTTACTGAGATAGAGAATGTCAAGAAGGAACTTTGTTTCACAATGAAAATTCAGATTGGATTTCTGCCTTCCATGTATGAATGGCACCTGGGGAGGCAGTCAGACCTCAATTTCCTATGCCCAGCATGACCAAGTGGAAGCATAGAAGTTGGTTTGCATTGTCTGAGCAGAGAAGCCTAAGAGAGCCCAGAGTTGCCCACACCCAAATGTGTGTTGGAGCAGTTAAATATTTCCCCCACATTCAAAGAGAACAGCACAGAAGATTGAAACTCTCAAGCTTTTATGATGGCAATAAGAGAAAGCACATCAAATGTCTATAGAAAGACAGCTTAAGCCCCTTCTGAAAATATCTCAGCAGAAGCCAGAACAAATGAATGACAATGACTCAGACAAGGCATGCCATCTGCCTCACCCCATTTACTGCCTGATGCCTAGAAATAATGTAAGCCCTAGCTCCCCCCTGGAGAAGCTTGATGTGATTCTGCAAAAAATTTGATAGGCCCAAGTGAAAAATGATTTTGTCTTGCAGTTGAATAGAGGCTTATTACAATTCAGTTATAGGAAAAATAAAGATAACCACATTTCACCTCTAAGTTTGTAAGCTTGAATTTACATCTTCCACATAGAGTAGAGATTACCCAAGGGCTAATTAACATGGGTTTTGAAGAGCCAGAAACAAGAGGAGGAATTACTAAAGTACGTGAGAGCTAAGCACAGGCATATTTCTTCATTCAATATTTGACCAAGGGTTTCACTAATTTCTTTGGAAATAAAGTCATTGTCAATGTCTAGGATAAATGCAATTAATCAATACCAAGAACACATAAAATCGCTGTAGGTAATTTTTAAAATATTAATTCTAAAGTGATCTGTATAACAAACAATATAACCATAAATCCAAAATATACATTTGATTATTTCCATTTAATCCATTTGTTTTATGAGATCACGAATTCTAAAATCCCTTCTGAAATTGTCATGTATGTGTAAGAGAACAGGTGCTTCCCAAGTCACAATGGCTGTCACAATGCTGCTGCACAGAAAGGGTAGCTTAGGTAGGTGGTACTACTTACTGAATATTATCTCAGCTAGCCTCACTCTTACCCGTGGTGACACATGGTATCACAGCAAAGATTTCTATGTAAATGTGTATAATTATAAGCTATATGTCACACTGTCCTCAAGTAAACCAATGTATCTCAGAGCATTTTCTGTCTGTTCACTTGAGAACCATAAGTTGGTATCTACCTATTCAGTATGAGGAATACTGTCATTTTGGGTATTCAAGACTATAGAAATATTGCGTTGTAGTTTTTTAACTTACAAATATGGTGGAATTAACTTGCATATAGAAATGATCAACATTTTTATTAAGAATTATAAATTTTATGAATTATTTGAGGAATTGCACTAAAAGCATGGGGTAATAACATTAGAAAATATGGCTTCTCACTGCTCTTTCTTAATTTTTTTGTTATATCAAATGATACAGGGCTTCCTGAGATTGTTTTGTGAGTTTATTATTGTGTTAGTTCATGTTTTGTTAATTCAATTATCGATTTCCATATCATCAAATATAGAATCAAATGTAGATTCTTAAAAAACAATGTCTCCAAGAGGAAATAAAAATTTTAGGGACAGACAACATTCCAAACTGAAGATGATTTACCATGGAAAATATTTAAGGGAGATATTATTTGGCTGTCTACAGTAATAACACTGACAATCATCTGTGGATAAACCTGAACAATGTCAAATTTTTCAAAGGCCTTCTGTCACCAAGAAAAGTAAAGGTATATTTTCCTTATTTAGGAATATGAGTGCAACTCTAGTGTTCTTGTTCACAGTGCTTTTGTAGTCTAAACAAAATGTTTATTACATTAGACTGTAGTATTGGGCCAATTATCATGAAACCCACAATGAATTAAAATACTTCATTGTTTATCTATTTAATCCATTTTAAATTTGTATTCCTTTAGAACATAAGATTTCAAGTAAAATTTGTACAATGCCCAGATTCAGTTGTGGTGACAATAAATTTCCCAAGAAAATTCTCATTCTCTTAGAAAATAGCTTTTAAAAATCTAGTGCCAACTTTATAATTTGGGGAAGAAATATGACATGGTGACTTAAGTAACTTTGGTGCAGGTTTCATAAGAAAACATTTTAAAAGTCATCCTTATTAATCATAGCAACTATAGCCAATATCTTTTATTTTTGCCTGCCTAGGAACCCTTTTATTTCTGGGTAAAATAGAGGCCTAATTTGCCTTTTGGAAACTATCTTTCTCTCCATTCAAATAGTTTTAATAAAATGGTAAATGACATCCCAACTACCTTTTCCTATTTCTGCCTCAACTGAGACGCAGTTTTTTAAGCTTCAGTTTTCTCATCTATGTGATATCAACCACAGAGTAAATGACGTATTCACATTTTTTTGTACAATATAAAGTATTACAAAATGAGAGGCATTATTATTACAATGTCTATTGACTGGAAAAAAATGAATATTTATAAAGACATAAGAAAATGCTCTTGCAAGTATGACTGTATCACCACATGTAAGAAAAATGAGATGAGCATTTTCTAATATAAAAGTTGTTTGTATTATGTAAGGAGACCAGATACAGAAAATGTGTGTTCCAGATGATCTACAAGTTGGTTTATGTATTTCAACACCTTGCTCAGGCAGGTCATAGTCATTGAAACTCAGGAGTATTACTCCGTTCAAATGTATAGGGACGAAATAGCTCAGAATACTGTGGCATTTATGGCAATACTCATAAACGGCCAGGATGAAATCCAAGTTGATTTGGATTATTGTATATGTATCAGTTAGAGTTCTTTGGCTAAGTTAAAAGAAGAAAAGGAATTTATGGGAAGCACTTGAGGTTGTCGATGGAATCTAAGAAAGATTTGAACAACCAGCTCAAGATTCTGTGGGTTGGCACTTTGGGCTGTCTCACCTGATGGTTCTCATGACTGGCCCCTGCTGAGCTCACCACTGCATTTGTGGACAACTCATAATATGCCTAAAGCTGGCTGTTTTTTCTCGAAAGGGTAGGGTCACTGAGAAACGTGTTGCTCATCATCCTGCAGGCTAATTTAGCTTCTTCTCATGGTGACAGCCAGAGGGTCTTCAAGAGCAGTGAGAGGCAAGCTCCAGTGTGCAAGACTTTTTCAGATCCCCGCCTGTATCAGGTTTGCTCATGTCCAGTTGGGGAAAGCAAATCATAAGACCAGTTCAGAGGATGTGAGAGGAACTACCAACAGGAATGTATAAAAGGAAGATGATCATTAGTAGCCAATTTTGGAACCACAACTCATTTATTTGTTGATTGGTCAATCTACTTTCGATACTAGGCCAAGTTAGCTATGTCCTGTGTGGCATATGGTGTAAGCATAATATAATTTCCACTAAACTTGAAAATCAGAAGAGTTAAACCAACTACTTTAAATTATCAATTTAAATTCAAATTAAATTACAAATTAAGAGATAATTATAAGGCTTTCAAAAGTCTCTAAGTTTACTAAGACAGTATGATCATATCATTTTTTCCATAAAGTAAAAAAAAATGCTCTATGGTTCATAATATAGACTAGGGCTACTGCCAAATTTAACATTCCATTTATTAATTTATCAAAAATTTCTATTTTCTAGTTAAAAAAAAAACTTTTATAAACCTCATCCTTTTTCTTCTTATCCATCATAAGAACTAGTAATTGGCTTTCTTTTCAGGGCCATTTTTATACACACCCTCCCTCGCCCAAAACCTATGACAGTGTTCTCACTTCAATTTACTTGAGTTATTTTATAGAGATTGAGTAGAGAGTACATATCATGACCCAATGAAGATATTAAGTGGTCATCTAGGTGATTTATAGACAAATGTTTTCTTCCTACATGTGAAGCCTGTCTCAACATGCAAATCAATGAAGACCTCAGCAAAATCATTGATTTAAAACACATCATGAACTTGAAAGATCCTACACAAATCATTAAAACCAAGAGTGTTAAATCCATGACTACTGAGGTTATATATTATCTTATTCCTCATGATAAAGAAAAATAAATATTAGGGTACCTTTAAATACATAGGGTGTGTGTGTGTCTGTGTGCGTGTGTGTGTATGCTGGCTCAATTTTTAAGATAGGAAGTTGTATTATATGCCACATAACTTGTTTCTAATAATGCCATTGTAATCCAAAACCCTTCAAAACTTTATATTAGGTTGGTACAAGAGTAATAGCGGTTTTCGCCATTAAAAGTAATGGCAAAAAACCGCAATTACTTGTGCACCAACCTAATACTTATAAGGAATTTAATTCTAAAAACTGTTATCAAGAAAATGCTCTGCCAGGCTGCGTAAGTGTCTCTTTCATAATTTACAGCACTTACCAGTGGGACGGGCTTATCTCTAACATATGCTTACAAGTGGCATGTCATTCAAGGACCCAAGCTTCTTACAAGTATTTTGATAGTATCCTTTGATATTACCTTTGTAAATGCCTGTTACAACTCTATCTAACATTAATTCCTCAGTTAAAAAATATTTAAGGGCTACTAAACTATTTATTCAACATAGGATGACATTTTTCTCTGCCACATTAATAAAAATTGCATCTCAACCACCAAACAAAAATGAGACAACGGTAGCTAAAGAGCAGCTTTGTTGGCCAGTCAAGGAGTCATAGGGAAAACCCTGGAAAAGCACTTGATCTCAGCTGGTTGTGCCCACCATGGTTAGCATGAGATGCTTCTTCTCTTACACAGAATGAAGATTCAGGAAACTTCTCCACACTGTTGGTAGGGTCAGACAACTTGGAGGTTTGCTGGGAAATAAGAGCTGAGTGCATTGTGCTTTGTTTTCCTGCCACACCATGCAGTTGTCTGCTTTCCAACATCCTTCATGTACTGCACTTTTCCCCAGCAAGTTTCTAGCACCCTGCAACAAGCCTCTTGAATTATGGTCACACATCTACACCCCATTGTTCTATAAAGATAATAAAGAAACACGGTAACGTGCTACATTTGGACAGCCTTCTCAGTGAGGCAAAACAGAGGTCAAGAGAGGAAGACTATCAATCTAAAGCTAAAGTGAGAGAAGAAAATTAAAACAAAAACTTCAAAATAAATCATTCACTAGGAAGAAGGTAGATGACAGAGTATGACAAAGTGAGGTGGCAGCTCAAGGTAGGAGACTCAAGACAGGCTCAAGATCCTGTTCAGAACCAGAGTGCATTCAAAGTGTCACAAGTGCCTCATTTTAAACAGAATCAGCTCTAGATGCCAAAAAATTGCAAGAGGCAGAAATTCTTAGGAAACTGATCATTGGTTTCTTTAGAAAGAAATGTCCAAAAGCTAGTTATAAATCTATTCTATAATCAGCATAGATGTGTATGCATCAATTACAAGCTCCAGCCTTCCAACATCATCTTTGAACCCTCTAAATATTTGTGCAATTAAATTGTAGTTCTCCCTCTTTCTTCTTTCTCTCTCTCTCTCTCTCTCTCTCTCTCTCTCTCTCTCTCTCTCTCTCTCTCTCTCTCTCTCCTCTCTCCTCTCTCCTCTCTCTCTCTCCCCCCACTCCCCAACCCCACTCTGGCTTTTGTTCTTTCAATCTATCAATATATAAATGGATAAATAGATGAACAGACAGAAAGAGGATGGGTGATAGCTCTCTCGCATTTTGGTTTGGGTTTGGGTTTAGGTTTTAAATCTCCAAGGTTCTTTAAACTACAAGGTTCTGGAAAGCAGGAACCATGTCTGTTCTTCAACATGTACACACAAGTGCTTAGTTCATGTGACGGTTGCTGAGAAATACTTTTGCACTGTCTGATTAAATGATTCAAGAGTTTAAAAATTCTTTTACAAAACATAATAGAAAATATGCATGTAACAGAATATATACAATGAGAACCAAGTGCTTTTAAATGTTTTCAGAAGAAAGATGCCAAACCCTGCTTGGCAAAGACATGCGCCTTCATTTTATTTCAATGGCACTTCAACAGACACACCAGAGGCCAAAATTTAATATTTTTAAAATATAAAAAATACTCAGAATCAGCAGCTTATTTCTGTTTTTGTAAGTTCTACATTTTGGTACTAGAGAAATTATATTTCTGGGGCAAGATGATCACCCTATTCTTGATGCTGTGGCATATAATTTGAAGATTTCATAGCACTGAATTATAGCAAGCATCTGATTCGGTTAAAGTTTGGAAAGCTCTGGTTAAGAAAAGAATTCATCTGGCCTAAATCAAACTGGGTAAGAGCTTACCAGAGAATAAGATATAGAATAGCTATGTTGGGGTATAGGAAATTGTTCAGTTTTCAAAGGAAGTAAAATTCCAGGAGAAGCAGTAGTTAGTCTAATTTGAGTCTCATTTACAAAGCTTGTCCTTCAAGGTAAAGGACTAGCAAGAAACTAGGTCAAAATACTGTTTCTTTAGTTTCATGTGAGATTGTACCTCAACTCTTACTTGGAGAATTCCTTCTCCTATCTTTCATCAATTCTGCAGCACTGCCATCAATATCACCCTCACTGTGTACCCAAATCAGCAACTCCATAAATTTCAAAATCCCTTGCTCTAGCATTTTACAGTACCTGTACCAAGAAGCTCTGACCATGTTTAAATTTAAGCTTATTCACTTTCTATTGTAAAAAACAATGCATGCAGACACCTGCAAATCATCTGAATATAACAAATGCATTTTAAGGAAAACCTAGAGGATGACCTCTATAATTAAGAATGATTCAATAAAAGAATAAGAAAATACCTCAAGTACATAGGTCAAAGGAACACATTACATTTTCTTGTAATTTTTGATAATATAGTAATTTACTTAGGCAGGCTTGCTTTAGATGACACAATGACTTTCTGGGTACCTGTAGGGAATTTAAGTTTAATCAACTTCACAGAGGCAAAAGGCTATTCATTTCCATACTCAAAATAATGGAAAACAGTTACTCTATCCCAAAGCCTGTTAAGAGGCCAGTAAAATCACTGTATTGTATTAACTTGCACTTCTGGTCCTCTAGATGGTGGCTGTAAAATTGTAAGTGTTTGGATGAACACTTCACAGGATTTGATGATGAGTGCTTTTCACAAAAGAGAATGAGTCACACAGCTTTTACAAGGATATCTGCCTCATAGAGAAAGCCTGAAACACTGGAATAAAACGTTACCTCTGCCAGAAGAATGTCGGGAGGCAAACCAAAAGACAACATGTGAAACTAAATAAGTTACACTGTGTAAATCAAAGCTCCATTTTGCTATTTAGAACACGGTTTTTGGCAGCACATTCTTTATTGTTCCAAGCAACAACAGTAAGAACCAGAATGGTTGCTAGGAAGTTTATAAAGTTTTCATAACCCAATGTTCCTTGGCACTTTTTTCCCCTCTGGGTATCGTACTTTGCTTGATCATGGCTGAAAATGATAGAAACATTTTCATCAAAATATTATTTAAATAGATATATTTAATTATAGTTAAATATTATATGACCCTTTGCCCTGTTGAGTGGGAGACTTCAATCCCTGTAGAAGATGTAATGGCGGGGATGAGGGGCAACTGTTTATCTGTACACCATGCATCAACCCAGCAATTAAGCAGTTTTCTATTTTATATTCAATATGGATATATTTCAAGAAGTTATAAAATTGTGGTAATTTTGAAGGATTGTTAAAATAAAATATAAAAATCCTAGAAATAAAAATCTGTTTATTTGTATAACTAAATTATTAATATTTGGGGAGTGGACTCAAACAATGACACTTTTCAAAACTATTTTTTAAAAAACATTTTTAGTTATTTTTAGTTTCCGGATTTTCTGAGTAAGTATTCCTGAATAATATTTTTAACTTTATTATGAAATGTTGCCATTATAAACATTATGCTTTTACATAATCAAATTGGGACTTTAAAAATAGGCTAAAGATAAATAAGTACTTTGACTGTCTTTTGCTTTAAGTTTTTGCATTTTACTTTAAATACAAACATTTTTCATTTGTTCAACTATTAGGTAACTTTCCAAAAGGGGAAATATACGTAGATGTAGATCTCTAAGAATTGTTTTAAAAGGAAAGAGAATATTAACTTTTAAAGATACGTGTTTTGACAAAAATTTCTGTTATACTTCCTTTGGTTGAGTTTCCACATTAGTCTAAATCTTTTTGTTTAATACCAACAATAATAACAAAAAAAGACAATAAAAATATAGAATAACATGGATATAATTTTTTTTTTTTTTTGAGATGGAGCCTCACTCTGTCACCCAGGCTGGAGTACAGTAGGGCGATCTCAGCTCACTGCAACCTCCACCTCCCAGGTTCAAGTGATTCTTCTGCCTCAGCCTCCTGAGTAGCTGGGACTACAGGCACGTGCCACCATGCCTGGCTAATTTTTATACTTTTAGGAGAGAGGGATTTTCACCATGCCAGGCTGGTCTCGAACTGCTGACCTCATGATCCACCTGCCTTGGCCTCCCAAAGTGCTGGGATTACTGAGCCACTGAGCCTGGCCTAAACATTTCTATTAAAGAATGTAATTTAAAGGTAAATTGAGAAAACACATTAGTGTTACTCATTAAAAGTTCAGCTCCATTTTTTGAAGTCACATTCCTGGACATCTAATACATATTTTACAACAGCATGTCCAGATCTGTTTTCTAAAATAACAAACATGATGGATAATGTTAACATTAGTCACTTATTCACAGATTCCAATAAAAGTAGGGAAAAAAAATATGTGAAGAGGTAAAGTAGATAATGCCATAACACAATTATCACCACTAAAGTTTATACGCTAAGTTTTAACAATCAGATCAGTAATTGTCACTCCCTTAAGAATGCAAAACGTTTGCATAACTATAAAAGATGTACCAACCAGTATCTGAATTATGTGCTCTTTCCTCCGGGCCAAGTTTAATTTCATTGCTTTCTCACCCACTAAGTGAATATTACACAATTCTAGTAGGTGAAATGACTATATTATAGAGATAACCATCAGTCTGGTCTGATTTTTTTTTATTAATTGCTTTAAAAAAAACTGGTCTTGTATTTTTGCAATGCACCACTGGGAATACATTTTCCATCAGATGGTAACATATGTGGTTCTCAGGATACAATGGCTAAAAAGCAATACTTTTTAAAAAGTGTTTTAAAAATAATATTCAATGCTTTTTTACTATCAACATGTTTAAATGTAAAGTTATATCCAACAAGCAAAAGTAAACCAAAAATATGTTCCAGAGACCACATGAAGGCACACAGTTGCTTGCTAAACCGCATGTTGATTATGAAAAAATAATAATCAGATTAGTTTTCTAAATCATAAGAGTTTGTCCTGAAGATGACTTTTCCTAGAGCACCAACAACTTCAGGACATTTAGCCTTATGTTTAACTGCAATTAAAACAAGTGAACATTCTGGTGTCTCTAAACAGATCCTAATGTCCCTAATACCTTACAAAGGAATAATTCAAATATTCTTATTCACAATATTCACATGTAACGTTTGAGAGTCAAATGCTGATAATCTCTGGCAAGCAAAAAGCAAATATTTAAAACATCTCTCCAGTGGCACTTAGGTGAGTGTCACTAAGAATTTTCTGTAAGTGTATAAAATCATGTAATGCTGAGAAAACAATTCCCGTAATTTCAAGTTTAAGGTTCATAAGGAGGATAACTTCTATGAAGAGAAGGGAAAGCTAGTATTTTCGATTTGGATTAAAAATGTATTTTAACATTTTCCATTCATTTTAACTTCAGAATCCTTGGAAAGAGTCAGGTCAGGATTAAGCCCCTTCTGGACGGTAAATGTTGCCATTTTTAGTTTAAGTCCTTAGTAAACATCTTTGTCTTTCTCAAGGGCTCTTTCCTGGAAGGACCTCCATTGAAGGTCCATGTACATAACATGTACATTTGTCATATTCAGAAGAATATTATGGCACAAGAATATCTTACTTCCAACTACATCAACCCATTACATGCATCAAATGGCTTGGTTTTCATCCATGCCCAGATCTTGGTCTTAGAAGTCAGTACCTTATGGATAGTTGAAAGGATAAGTTTACCAAACAGATGGCAGAGTCTTCATGAACTTTCAGAAGGAAACCACAGAACTAGTTTACATAAATCTGAAGAGAAAATACTTGCCACAATTTGAAAGGATTACCACAAAAATGCTGCCCCTCCCTCCAAAATTGCAAAAGCTCACAGAGATAAAACTTATAAATTGCCATCATTTTGGAGGGAAATAGAACACATGCAATATTTTCCATTGACCTCCCCAGCATCCATCCACCCCACCCCATTCACAAGACCCTTTTCAACCTACTTTACTTTCCATCCTACCTGCCACCTGTGACACAGATTGGCTATATGCTCACACATTACTTTCCACTTTCTAGATACAAAGCTATACTACATTTCGTACATTTCTGGTGTTTTTGCTTTGGTTTTTATTTCACTTTTGCACAGAGGTAGTTAAGACAAGTGTGTCTTCTTGAAGCTTTCTCTTTTAACTGCAAATTCATGAGATCAAGCAAACTTCTTGCCATATATGAGAGATGTAGAGCCACAGCAGGGAACAGCTTAGGTCCCTGAGTGACTGCAAGGAGCAGTTTCTGTCCCCCTGACCCACATTGAACTTCTATGAAAGCAAAAAGCAGACTTTTATTGTGTTAAGCTTCTTGGATTTAGATGTTGTTTCTTACAGCATTTGACCTATTTTCATTAATAAGATTTAAAAACTATTTCTCCTTCCCATTTTCTCAGTTTTCTCTTCACCTCACAACACACAAAAATTGTAGTCAAAACCAAACTGAAGCACAGCTAGGAACTGAGACTAAGTAAAATGCTATGAAAATATTACCCATGAAATAAAAAAAATCCTCAGTATTTTCATTTGTTATTTAAATACCTAAGACATTTTCACAGTCAAGTAACAATTGTTGTCAAGTGATATCACAGTCAAGTAATCTGTTACTCATTAGATTTTTTTTTTAATTTAATGTGGAAGGAGTTTACCATGGCCAACCCAGTAGAAACTTTACGAAGTACCTCTCAGCTGGAGTTACCCTTTGTATCTTCCTTACTCATGACTCATCCGAAGATCATTCTAAAACCATTTCCTTCTTTGCTACTACAATTCACTTAAAAGAATGGAGAAGTTCTTACAGTAGGATAATGACCTTGGAGTTCCACAGAAAGGCTAGCAGTATGAAACGGAGATGAGATCACCCTATACCGAACTTGCATAACTATAATTTCATAATCAGATGTGTTAAATCATGTTAAGTCACTAACTTTGGTCTTTCTAGAAATTTTCATTGCTCTACAGGATAATAAACTATTCCATCAACCAGAGATATATGGGACAAAAAGGAAATTCAAGTAGCGAAATGGAATTAGCCTTATCTTGTAGATATTTCAGAGTTTCCTACATTTAACCTTTATGAGTAGTGTGCTACAATTCTTTGGGGATGAAAAACATAGGGAATATGTTAGATAGTTAAACTTCACTGTTTGACCATGCTGGAATTCTTAGCCATTGTTTTCAGCTGGAAAAATATAAAATAATAAACTTAGATGTTGTAAGTGTGACCTTTGGAACTTTCTTTGTTGATACTATCATGAGCACACATATTAAAAGTGAAATGGAAGATGAATAGTTTTGCGGGTAAAGAAATATTTTCCATCTTCACAATCTATGGTTTCAGGGTTCCCCTAAGGCCTTAAAATGAAGTCTACTTGGTGGTCTCAACTCTAACCCCTGGAGAATGTATTCCTCATCTCCAACACAGAACACCTGATTCTGCAGAATTTGACACTTCTCTGCAGCCTCCACACAGAAGAAATGAAGGACTTGACATACATGGAAATTAAATTATCTTCCACCCCTAGAGATATGCTGTCCTCCCAGGTCAGGGTTACATGAAGGTCAAATGAAGGAGCTCACATTTCAACCACGTCTGCCCTAGCTGTGAATCGACAGAAAACACATCCTTTTGAATTCTTGACAGTATGCTACATTTTATGTGATCCATCAAAACTAAGAATGGAATAAACACACAAAGTAAAAATCAACTTAAAGGAAAAATAGCTTTGCATTATCAAACTAGGGTGTTTACCTGAAAAGCTAGAAGTTGCCTCTGAAGCGTGAGTTTCCCATGAGTTTGAAACACACAAGTAAATTATAAAACAGTCATAAAGATACAGCCTGTATCAGCAAAGACTGACTGTTATTGTTCCATGTAACCTTCGTGGACATTTAGAAGTCATGTACTTGGTTTTGCTGATTAGTAAGTCACACTTCCACATAATGACTGATGGCTTAGAGGCAGTCAAAAACAGAAAGAAACATCATAAAGGCTTCATTGAAAATATAGAACCACTTGCAAAATAAGATAAAAATCCATTGAATCAGAAATAATCATTGGTATTCATAGATGAACATTCAACATATCATTACATTAGACTTACTTAAATGTTATATATTTTCAGAGGACTCTCATCACTAAAAGTAAACTATTTTACATGTTCACTTCAGCTCAATTCCTTCTCAGCTGACATGTTAAGCCATCTATTGGCTGAAACATGATAAATCTCAGCCAAATTGGAAAGCTAAAAACATAAAATTCTTTGCACAATAGAATGTTTTCAGCTCATCCAGAATACATTTCATTTCCCACTCTCAGTGAAAGTTTTGAATATTTACTGAATTTATGTAATTATGCTAAAAATAAGGATGATTTGTTTTAAAGCCTTTGAAGACACCCACAACTTTTAATGCAGAAGATATGAAAGTCTTCTCGATCCCAGAGGTCATCTATTCTATTCTTTTTCATTCTTTGAGGTGCCTAATCTGGGTCATAGTTATTTTGCAAGAGAAATAAGCTTTCCATCCTCTCTTGCATTTAGAGACTATTAATCCATGAACCCACAGCCTACACTGAAGACCCAAAAAAAAGATTTAAACAATCCTATCATCTCATGGGTAGCAGCAGGTAATTAAGATTAGACCTGTGCTTCTTTAGAACTCAGGCTACCCTTTCAATAATGTGCATTGAAAGGGTAGGTTAAAGTCATGTAATTATCAGCAAGTTCTTTGATCAACTGCACTCACATTTTAATCATCGTCTGCTAAAACAGTCACTTTGCCACAAAAATTTTATATCACAAGGCATCCCTAGTAAATATACATGGATATGCAACTCTTCTCACTTTCACAATCTAACAGAAAACGAAAAGCCTCCTACGTAAAGGGAATACAAAGAAATGAAAAAGAGTTCCACAAACAATTAACAAAGGCAATGTAAAGACAATGTGTGGTCCAACTAATATATCACCCAAGACTGCTTAATTACCATCCAATAATTTATCTTTTCATTTGACTAAAATGGAAAATGAATATTTTCAACCAATAGAAATATAATGTTAATACAGCATGCATATAATAAAATTTTTATATAATAAAATTTAAATCACCAAATTACATGAAAGAGTAAAGCTCGGGTTTCCATACCTGTGGCCCATCAGCATTAGATCAAAGATCATTTTGCCCACCTTGCTCGAAAGAGGGTTTTCCTATGATATTTTTGAGAAGAGCTCCTTGGCTTAACTAGCTCACTTTAGAGCCTGAAATCATTACCCTTATAGCCTCTCAGACATTAGAACCCTGTTTGCCCAAATGTATACAAGGACAAACCCACCCTTTCTGGTTCAAACTACAAAATTCTCCTGCCAAGCAGCAAAAATGTCACACCTAGACATAGCAGCCCTACTCAACAGTAAGTGGAGGAAGCAGCCTTGCTGGACACAGTTTCTCCTGGACAGCTCTACTGGTTTGAGCACCAAGCTCCTGGTCTCTTGTATTATCATGTGAGGACAAAGTTAAGCTGACTTTCTGCTCTCCAACTCAGAGTAATCTGGTCAATCACAAAATCACAGAAAGTTCCTATTACCAAAAAACAAATATGTATTTTCCAACCAAATAGTACATATTATCTGCTCGTTTACTTTAATGCAAAAGTAATAACAAGTAATATGTGTTGATTATAAAATCACATTATATACAGAAATAATCACTTTTCCCCAATACCACCACCTTCACCAGAGGTAACCCTCCCAAACCTTTTTTGTGCATTTATAGATATAGATAATGCCTTAGTCCATTTGGGCTGTTATAACAAAATATCATAGACTGGGTATTTGAAAAACAAGAGAAATTTATGTCTAATAGTTCTGGAGGCTGGGAAGTCCAAGACCAAGATTCCAGCAGATTCAGTGTCTAGTGAGGGTCCCCTTATTGATTCATAGTTGATGTCTTCTTGCTGTGTCCTCATATGGTAAAAGGAACAAAGAAGCTCTCTGGGGCCTCTTTTATGAAAGGGCACTAATAAAAATGAAGCATTGATAAAAAGGGCACTAATACAGAAGGGTATTATAATAAAGGACACTAATCCTATTTATTAGGGCTCTTCCTTTATGATCAAATCACTTCCCAAAAGGCCCCACCTCCTAATACCATACATTGAGGGTTAGAATTTTAATATATGAATGTTGGGAGGTCACAAACATTCATATCATGGCAAATAATAAAAGCAATAGTCAAAATATATCTAGCACTTACTATGTGCCAGGATTTGTACCAAGGACTTTTATAAATTCTAAATCATTTAATTCTTATAATAATAAGGACTTGATTTCTATGAGACTTGCTTTTTAACTTAACAATATATCTTGGAAATGTTTCAAAGGGAATGGTAAGGGTGGAATAAATTTCAGTGCTTCTGTAAAATACATATTAAACTGTGACTTATGTTTCCTATGTTCCTAAATTTTCACAGTACATTGGAAGTAGGAGTACAGGATAGATTTGTGCAATAGCCCTTTTATATTCTTCTCTTTCAAAATCTATAGCAAATGCTAAACAAGAGCACTGTGGACCACACAACTTTTCTCCAAAATGATTACCAAGTATTAGGAAGAGATAACTGCTGTCAATTTACCCTCCTTCAACTTACTGAAAAGCAAAGGGAATCGTTCATGAGAATTGGTAGAGAGAGGTGGAAAAAGGAAAGAAATATTAAAAACACTGCCAACTACTTTGTGTATATTTTTTAAAACTACATAAATAAGCTTATTATATGTAGTAGAAATAAATGGAAGTATTTTGCAGGGTTTTCATTCTAGCTAAAAAGCCAGGTCTGAAAATAGTGAAAGAACAGCCGGAAGACAAAGGACTTTGAAAATTTTAGGAGACATTTTCGTCTTCATAGCTTCCTGATGCCAAAAAATGAAGCAAAGCTTTAATAATATCTTCAGCACAGCAAAATCATGACCCTCAAATATCAGACTTAATATTCTCATTTAGTATTTCATAAACTTCTACAAGTTTCCCAAGAAGAGCAAGTACTTTTTTTCTCCAAATCCTTTTTATGGAAAACTAGAATGTGCCCAGAGGAATCCTCAAGCCATATTCATTCACACATACAAAGAGAAAAAGCTAAAGTTGTTCACTAACAAGTTGATAAACTGCAACCCAGCCAAGAGTTGATTCTTATGGAATTGTTTTGCTATGTATTGAAATGACAGAAGTATAATGTCTGTTGTTTCTGTGTATGGATTACATCTAGCAAAGTATAGGATAACAGAAAATCATATTATCCTACTAAAAAATCTGTTATGCTTGTTTTTTATATTCCATTAAACACGTTGGCTTAAGTATGTGTAATCTGATAAAGGACATATCACCTGGATGTTTGTTGAAGGGATGATAGAGGTTTAGTCTTGTGGGTCAAATGCAGGATGGTATTTTGGAAGTGCATGCTAGGAAAGTGCAAGGATCCGGTTCCAAAACTCATTTTTTTTAAAGAGGTACTTGAATGCCAAAGAGTCTGAGTGTTACATTGCCAAGGTGCTCTCTAAAGGCAGGGGTCATATAGTGTACACTCACAAAGACAACAGCAAGAGTGTAGCAGTCTCATAGCAGGGAGACCCTTACTAAGAGGGAGTCTGTTTCTTTCACCCAAGATGTTGGTCCCCCTATTCTATCTGCTTTTCTGTCGAACTCAGTCCACCACACCACCTAAGAAAAAATAATCCAATTCCTTTGCTTATAAAGTAAGGGGTTTACTTCTGCAATATAACACTCCACAAACACTACCAAGTGGTCTAGAGGTTACAAGGTCTAGCCCACACTTCATAGCCCAAGAGAGAGCTACAGTTGTTGAATATTCATGTTACTGTGCCAGTCAGCCTCAGAGAACTCCAGCTTCCAGCCACTGAGTACAAGTATTCAGTAAAATAGAGAGGTCTATGGATGTCTTTCCAACTTACCCACTTAAACAACTCCAGCCTTAAAGGTCAGTATAGAAGGTGGGTTGAGGAACACAAGTTGAGTGTCTGCTACATTTTTTAGAATTTTCATAATTTTATCCCTACTTGTAAGAGGATGAGTGAGATATTAGAATATCTGAGAGAAGAAGACAGCATTTTTAAATTTAGGCAGCAGATTCAATTTAAGAAACAGCTTAAGAATACCAATCTCAAAATTCAAGCAGAAAGTACATTACAATATATCAACTAAAAACAGTAGCTACTAAAGAAACCACATCTGTCTATTGCTTTAATTTTAATTGAGGTTATATTGTTTTGTTTGCCATTCATCTTATAAGACAAATTATATTTAGTATTTGCCTAGCACTTCAGTTTGAACACTTAACACAATTAATCCTCGCAATAGCCTTATCAGGTAGGTAGCAATGTTCTTGCTTTATATGGCAACGTTCAGTCTCAGAGAGGTTTAGAGACCTGTCCAAGAACAATCAGTTTTTAGGTGAGAGAAGTCAACTCTCCCATGTTTCAGTCCAATGACATTATGCCACAGCTATTTCCTAAGTCACTTAAGTCCCCAAACAAAAATGTGGCAACAGTCACGGAGGGTTAATTAAGGAAAAGGAACTTGTGAGACTCTAATGACTTATAAAACCAGCTATTAAAAATGGTTGTCTTGGACCCTGAAGCCACTAATGAATTGATTTATTAATACTGGACTCTCATTATCTTGCCTGATATCCCCCAGGTTGAATCATGCAGAGTGTCCCAGATCCTGAAATAAGATATCTCTCAGTCAGTAGGAACCAGAATATGTGAAAGAGAAATAAGGCCTTGCCTGTTGTAGAGACAAGACTTTCTCAAGACTTTTGTTAGTCCCTGGAGATAATCTGCTTCCTGGCATTAAAATCATTCAATTAAAAAAAAAAAAAACTTTTGAAAAGAAAACAGTAGTTTCATTTACATATTAATTGGGAATATTTAGACAGACCAACAGTTTAAATTCCCATTAATTAAATTAAACCATAAGTATAATTAAACCATAACTATAAACCAGAAGACAGATTGATATCAAAAGCAAACAAACAAAACAAAACAAGGAAACAAACAAAAAACGCCTCATGTTCACACTGAATGACATTTTGTAACTCTAATAATTATGTGTCCTTCATCAAAGAACTTCTGGTATTTTGTGCCTGAGCTCCTAAGAATATTTTCTATAAGTATACTTAGGAGCTTAGGCACAAAATACCAAAAGTGAAATACCAAAATACAAATGTGAAACTTGCTGATTTGGAATAGAATGTTGCGATTCTTTAAGACGATATTGGTCAAGTGGGTTAGGCCAGGATATTTATGCAATTTAGTAAGATAATTCATTTTCGTCTGGTAAGACTACAAAAATTTCTTTGCTATCACCATACCTACTTCACAATTTAGTCAAATTTAATAAAGTAAAATGTCATCTTAGCCTGTTAATGCCTTCTCTTAAAATTTATCTTGTATAATTTAAAAAAAAATTATTTACTAATTTTGTCTATAGTCTTCCTATATAATGAATAGATATGAAGATTAAATGTTCACAGGTTTTCTAAGAATGGGTCTTTGAAATGTTAATTAGAATATGAGGAGAAAGCATTTTTTTCAAAACTTAAATATGTTGATCCCAAGGCTCTCATTAGAAGTTAGCTTTATAACTGAGATGACTCTATTTTCTTCTTTTTTCCAAAATTCTTGTGTCAATTATTCAATTCTGCTTTTAGTGGACTCAATAATATTGCTGCCTGGCTCTTTTCAGTGTTTAGCGTAACAGTACAATACCTGAGAATGTACTATGAAGAACAAAACACTATAATGAAGCTTCAAGACCAGCTCTGATAAAAGTTTGCCTTCTGCCCAAGGTTCAACCATTGCCGCCACCACCACATAGTCCCAAGTTTATTAGGTAAACATATTTAACTGCAATTTCTTACCTATCCTTGTCAATGTCTTCATTCAACTGAATTCAAGTACCCTGAAAATTGGGTTCCTAGATTTTATTTATCCCAAAAAGCACCTAAAAGAAGTTTCTATTCTGAAATGTCATTAAACAACTGTTTGTTGGATTTGGTGCATTCATTCTGATGTCTTATACTTGATTTCAATAAAACTAGATCTCAGCCTGAGGTGCAGGGCACCCAGCCATCTTCAGAGTCATTGGGTTATGGTAAGCATTACACATAATCCCAAATGGTGAAGTCCTTTCTGACACTCCATTTTTTGGCAATTTAGCCTTTTGGTGAGAGTAAGTCAGCTTGATGGATGATCCTGAACAGAAGTTATGTGATCTCTGGCCTTCATGTGATAGAAAACATTTTTTTTTTTTAGAAAAACAGTGTCTTGTATAATCCATCATGAAACAATCTTTCAATTTAGCTGTTGTGACTCCAGTCTTCCAGCATCAATGTAAATGTGCTTCAGATCATGTTAGTCCCAGTTCAGATGAAATTCTGCATTTGACAATCCACACACCATCGCCAGCTGGAATGAGGCCTCCTTGAGTTAACACACACATTTAAGATCCAGGCCCAGATACAGAACGAGCTATTTGTTGAACATAGATCATATATGAACCCAACAGATGTAGAAATGCAGCTATAGCCAGATCCACAGTGCAGGCAGGCAGGATTCGCTATGGCCCAACTATGCTGACACCCGGGGGCCATCTGGTCTTCTCCACACCACCAATTAGCACTAAAAATGTCATTTGTGATGTAAAAGTGGGAGGTTTTTTTGTTTTTTTGTTTTTTTCTGTCTCAAGTAGCCACATCGCTCACCAAACAGCCACCAAACATTTTTTCATGGTGTTTGTGTAAGTGAGAACCAAGAGGAGAAAGATCTTGGCACATTAGAAAATAGAAAACCACCCATTGCTGCTTGAATTGCTTTCTGGCATAGTGAAGGTTTCATTTCTGTTTTGGCTGTGGTTTCACAACCTTGAAGAAGCCAAACTGTGGATGTGTAAGTTACTTGATAACTTAAAATACAAATTCTTAAATCACTCACTGCCTTTCCATTTCAAATAGCATACAGTGAACAATCTGTTTGCAATAATAATAGGCATAACATTTTCCCACTTCCCCCTAGCTAAATGGATGCTGATACTAGAACTCTGGGTTTACTTTTGCACCTGAATTCCTCTGTGGTGAGTATTGGGGAGATTCATATTCCAAGAGAGGATTCCAAATGGCATTCTGGCAGATGACAAACAATACAAATGTAGTTCATTTTTATATTAATTTATAGGCAGCCTTATCCCAAGCCCCTTGGGCATCCTAGCAAAATTAGAAAAAAGAAAAATAACTACAAACATTTATCCAAGTGAAACATATCCAAATAAAACCAAGATCAAGAGCTCAAAATAAACAGTACTATAATGAATGCTGCAAACTACAAAAAAAAAAAAAGTTTAAATTACTCAGAACCCTTGAGGCTGAAGATGTGATCAACCAATTAAGAGTTGCAAAGCATTTTGGAGCTATAAAGCTTCCTATCAATGAAAGTGTTTATGAGTTTGGAATAAAGATTCACAAGAAGATGCCCTTCTCAGCCAACCGTATCCTGATCGCAGCCAGCAGAAATAATTCCAGGTCTGCAAGCTGCTCTTAGTGATTGGGGCAGGACCCTGAGCAGATGTTTATTTATTTGTATTTATTTCATACATGTTTCAAAATAAATTGACATAAATCAATAGATCCCTTCTACAAAAGAAATAATTTTATCCTTAATAGAAAGAAATTACTGGCTTTGAATGGTGAAGTTGAAAGAGTAGAAATCATGATATTAAATGAAGAAATAAATTATTTTAAATACCTATTAAGGTGTTAGTCAATTAACGATACTGTATTATCGATTTACCTTAGAGTAGGGGGCAGGGGAGGGCTTTTTCCTAGAAATAATGCAAGGATATAAATCATCTTAATATCAGAATATGTTTACATGGAGTCTTTGATTCAAACCCAATTCGTGATGTTAACTGATGTCTGGATTTAAATATTTAGACCCTTTTATGTGAAGCAGAAACAAGTAAACTTTAGTAAATGAATTAACTTAATATTTTTAATGTGTAGTTACATAATGAAAATAATTGACTCAGTCTTCTTATGTTTTAGGGCTCTGGAACATAGAAACCAGTACCGAATTTAATGTGGGTCCAAGAAGTTGGCACTGCCCTCTGAACCATATATAAGGGATGTTACTGAGTCAAATCTTAGAGCAATGCCAAGATCACATCTACAGTCAAGTTACTGAGATCTTAGTCCAGGCACTACTGTGAATGCACCACTACCATGTGGAAACCATATAGCAACAATTTTAACAAGCTTTGCTTTCTTTGAATGACTGAAATTTAAATGTGAAAGTGAGAGAGCAATAAAACTCAATATATAGCATCAGCAAATTTGTTCAAGATTGTAACCCAATAGAATAGGATTTCTGCCAACACTAAAAAATATTTTCAGTTTTTCATATTTAAATTCAATTCTAAGTTGTATAAGTGTAAAGAAATTACATAGTACAATATACTAGTTCTCATACTTAAATTTAAGCAGAAGAGCCCTGGGCATATACATAGGTTTTTAATAAAATCTTTAACAAAATGTCAAAATTTAATTTTATTTATTTATTTATTTATTTTGAGATGGAGTCTTGCTCTGTCGCCAAGGCTGGAGTGCAGTGGCGTGATCTTGGCTCACTGCAACCTCCACCTCCAGGGTTCAAGCAATTCTCCTGCCTCAGCCTCCCGAGTTGCTGGGACTACAGGCGCGTGCCACGACGCCCAGCTAATTCCAAAACAGATAAAAATAAAGCTGTCCTATGGAAGCAGGACCAGGGGTCTTGGGCTTCCTGGTTTGGCCTCCTGTTTCTCATATCATAATTATTTGTTTACTTCTTGTATTCCTCCATACTATCATAAGCTCTTTAAAGACTGTGACTGCCTTGTTTCTTTATATTCTATGGTACTGTGTACACCGGCTGTGCTACACAGCCTGACCATAGTTTTAATAAATAAATTTTGAAAAAAAAAGGGAGAGAAGAAAGGAGAATGAGAAGAAAGGAGGGGAAATAAGCAGATGCTTGGAACTTAAAAGTGACACTCACTACACATGATAATTAGTATTTGTGTGTGAGTACTCTGGACAAGGAGTGGTGGAAGTTGTTATCTCAGATGGGCTTTTAGAAGGCAAGCATGAAGCTAGGTTCATAGAAGTGTTCCCATAACACCTTGCACATTTCTGTATTATAACATTAAACATTTTTCACTTCAGTGTCTGTTGACATATGCCTGTGTTCTGACAAGACTGAATGTTCTTAAAAGGTGATGACTATTTCTTATTCAAATTTGTGTCCCGGACAATTTACAGAATGCCTGGACATAGTAGGTGCCCAATAAATACTTGTTGAATGAATAATCTCTTTAAGGTTTTTCAAATTTTGTGAGGAAAAGCAGTACTTAATTACAAAATTTTCATCTGAGATATTCAGTGTATATTTTAATTCTTAGATATACAAAAGCATGACTAGCGAATTTATTAAATAGGATAAATGTATTTTTGTTCAGTATAATTTATTCATTGAAAACATTACCTCCTAGCTCTTTTAAAAATGCTTAGTGCACAAATTTTGTTTTACAATTGTGGGAAAATTAATATCAGCCACGGGCCAAAAATTTGGATGATGATCAATTATGGACATAATTGTATATCTACCTGATGAAATACATATGTATTTAGAGTGATGATTTTGAAGGCCTATTTAGAGATGTTTTAAATATTATTTAGCACAAAGGACATACACTCTGATGTGTGGATAATACCATATTTCTATGACTTTGTTCATATAATTTTGTTGATTGTTGGCTTACCCATAGAATGAGAGCACTCTCTCCTTTCCAGTGGCATAAATTTACCTACAAATTAAGATGAATTACATTCTGACAATCTATAAACTCAATAATTCAAGGTATTTTAACCTATGACTTATAAGAACACTTATTTTCTTAGTAGAGATTAAATAACATCTGTTTTTTTTCAGATAGTATAAAAGGAAAGGAAACTAATGTTTTTGAATACTCTAATGTGACAAGAATTTTATTTTGTTTTTACAGCATTTGATTATATCTGATTCCTTTTTCTGGTTGGTATGTGACAAGAGAACAATGAGTAAAGCCACCTCTCCAAGGTGCCGCAGGAGAAAGAGGCACTGAGCCTCTCAAATCCTGCCCTAGTCACCGGCATATGCACCCCACCTGTTTATTGCTGATTTAGAGTGGCTCAAAAATAATACTTAATACTTTGGAATTGAATTAACACACAAAAGTGAGAATGATGCCTAGCTTCTTTGAAGATAGAATTGAACCCAAAATGATCTTGAAAAATAATAGAAGTAACAACAAATACTTAACAGGAAGGCAATCAAGAAAGAAAAACAAATACCTGACATGAATTCAGGATGCGGAAGAATGGGTTTGCCACAGAGGCTGGAAGGTGCCATTGTGAATTATGAACTGAATATGAGTCAGCAGCACACTGCTATTATTTTTAAATCAAGCAAGATAGAGGAATGCACTAACAAGAACATAATATGCAAGACCCATGAAGCAATTGTCCCGTTGGGACTTGGTCAGGCACTTAGGATAGTACTATATCCAGTTCAAGGTCCAGAAACTAAAGAAGGATAAGAAAACTTGGAGAGAGACAAAAGAATAGCAACACAAAAGATTAAAAGTTCAAATAAAAGGATCTATAAAGAATTGGAAATCACAGAGGGAGACTACAAAATGGCAACTTTCTTCAATGTTCAGATAGTTACACATTTTTCCCATAAACTTTGGACTTACGGAGAAGATATTGCAATCCTCTCTTGGGCGCCTTACGGTCTTTTAATGACAACGGATTAAAACACTCTTTAGGTTGGCAGTGTTAGGAATAGAAAGAAATAGATGCTGACTCTGTGTCAGTTTCTTAATTTAAATGAATTTTGTATAGCCATCTGCAGAATATTTATTACTAGTACCTCAAACTTAAAATAAATTTCCTCTGTCAAAAATCTATGTTTCATCTTGAATCCCCTTATTTAGTGGCATCACTATGCCTCTAGTCACACAAGACTGACAAAGAGCCATCTTCGACCTCTCCATCTCTCTTACCAGACACACTCAACTAATGATGAAGTTCCACTGATTCTACCCACTAGAAATTTTAACTCGACTCCTTCCTCTCCATTCTTCCTGTTCTTATCTTCATCTAGACCTTATCATCTCTTCCTTGTACTGTCTCCATGGATTCCTGTGTATTCTAATGTGAGTCTCTACTCAGAATCCCTCCTCTGCTTGAAGACTTCAGCTGGCCCTATGTATGCTTCTTAAGGGACAAAATCAAAGCTTTGTAGCATGACATGCAATACCTTTCATGTCCCCAAACTAGCTGCTGGCCTCAATCCCTTTACATCTCTTCCAAATATCCTATATTTCAGCCACAATGAAATACCTTACCACTTTCTAACTATGATTAAATATCCTTTCATGTGGTCATGATTTTACAATAAGTTTTTTGCTCTGCCTGAAATGTCTCCATGCCTTTTCTCTCTCCTGGACTCCTAGGCTTTTGCATTTTCTGCAAAACTGTCATTAGAGGTGATATTTCCCCCCAGATCCCCATAAACCCATGTCCAGAATCTAGGTTAGATTTCTTGCCTATGTGCATCCTTGTGCCTATTTCCTTTATACACTTTTTGTTAATACCTGTCAGGTCACCATCTCTCCATTCAATCTACAAGCTCTTCGAAAATAGAAAATACATCATTTACTATTGTTATATCTCTTTCTTAGAGCTTGAAATATAATGGGCAATCAAAAAATGTCTTCCGTCAAAAAAATGTTTCCCCGCTGGATTACAGATACCTTAAGTAAACACATCATCTTGTATTCATCTTTGTATATTTATTGAATGAAACTTGAAAGAATAAATGATTTAGCATCATTCATTACCAAACTCATAAGTTGTTTAGCTCTCTCATAAGTTCCTATTCATAAGGTGATTTAAAAGATTATTATTGACATGCAGGTTGGGTTCTAAACAAGCTACAGCATACCTCAGAAATATGATCTGACTTTTATTGGCTCTCACCTGCATTCCAGAAACTTAGCCAGGGAAAATTGTCATGAACTCAATCACATCTGTGGAGCTGGCAAAGTTATGTAAAGAATAACTAGCCAGATGATTGGAGAAAAGATGGCCGAATAGGAACAGCTCCAGTCTACAGCTACCAGCATGAGTGATGCAGAAGACAGGTGATTTCTGCATTTCCAACTGAGGTTCCGGGTTCATCTCACTGGGGAGTGTCAGAAAGTGGGTGCAGGACACTGGATGCAGCACACCGAGCATGAGCCGAAGCAGGGTGAGGCATCGCCTCACCCGGGAAGTGCAAAGGGTCAGGGAATTCCCTTTCCTAGTCAAAGAAAGGGGTGACAGACAGCACCTGGAAAATCGGGTCACTCCCAACCTAATACTGTGCTTTTCCAATGGTTTCAGCAAACGGCACACCAACAGATTATATCCTGTGCCTGGCTCAGAGGGTCCTATACCCACAGAGCTTTGCTCATTGATAGCGCAGCAGTCTGAGATCAAACTGCAAGGTGGTAGTGAGGCTGGTGGAGGGGTGCCCGCCATTGCCGAGGCTTGAGTAGGTAAACAAAGCAGCCTGGAAGCTTGAACTGGGTGGAGCCCACCGCAGCTCAAGGAGGCCTGCCTGCCTCTGTAGACTCCACCTCTGGGGGCAGGGCATAGCCAAACAAAAGGCAGCAGAATCCTCTGCAGACTTAAATGTCCCTGTCTGACAGCTTTGAAGAGAGTAGTGGTTCTCCCAGCACACAGCTGGAGATCTGAGAATAGACAGACTGCCTCCTCAAGTGGGTCCCTGACCCCTGAGTAGCCTAACTGGGAGGCAACCCCAGTAGGGCAGACTGACACCTCACATGTCCAGGTCCTCCTCTGAGACAAAACTTCCAGAGGAATGATCAGGCAGCAACATTTGCTGCTCACCAATATCCGCTGTTCTGCAGCCTCCGCTGCTGATACCCAGGCAAACAGGGTCTGGAGTGGACCTCCAGCAAACTCCAACAAACCTGCAGCTGAGGGTCCTGATTGTTAGAAGGAAAACTAACAAACAGAAAGGACATCCCCACACCAAAACCCCATCTGTACGTCACCATCATCAAAGACCAAAGGTAGATAAAACCACAAAGATGGGGAAAAAACAGAGCAGAAAAACCGGAAACTCTAAAAATCAAAGTGCCTCTCCTCCTCCAAAGGAATGCAGCTCCTCACCAGCAATGGAACAAAGCTGGATGGAGAATGACTTTGATGAGTTGAGAGAAGAAGACTTCAGATGATCAAACTACTCTGAGCTAAAGGAGGAAGTTCGAACCCATGGCAAAGAAGTTAAAAACCTTGAAAAAAATTAGACAAATGGCTAACTAGAATAACCAATGCAGAGAAGTCCTTAAAGGACCTGATGGAGTTGAAAACCAAGGCACAAGAACTACATGAAGAATGCACAAGCCTCAGTAGCCGATCCAATCAACTGGAAGAAAGGGTATCAGTGATTGAAGATCAAATGAATGAAATGAAGCAAGAAGAGAAGTTTAGAGAAAAAACAATAAAAAGAAACGAACAAAGCCTCCAAGAAATATGGGACTATGTGAAAAGACCAAATCTACATCTGACTGGTGTTCCTGAAAGTGATGGGGAGAATGGAACCAAGTTGGAAAACACTCTGCAGGATATTATCCAGGAGAACTTCCCCAATCTAGCAAGGCAAGCCAACATTCAAATTCAGGAAATACAGAGAACGCCACAAAGATACTCCTCGAGAAGAGCAACTCCAAGACACATAATTGTCAGATTCACCAAAGTTGAAATGAAGGAAAAAATGTTAAGGGCAGCCAGAGAGAAAGGTCGGGTTACTCACAAAGGGAAGCCTATCAAACTAACAGCAGATCTCTTGGCAGAAACTCTACAAGCCAGAAGAGAGTGGGGGCCAATATTCAACATTCTTAAAGAAAAGAATTTTCAACCCAGAATTTCATATCCAGACAAACTAAGCTTCATAAGTGAAGGAGAAATAAAATCCTTTACAGACAAGCAAATGCTGAGAGATTGTGTCACCACCAGGCCTGCCCTACAAGAGCTCCTGAAGGAAGCACTAAACATGGAAAGGAACAACAGGTACCAGCCGCTGCAAAAACATGCCAAACTGTAAAGACCATTGATGCTAGGAAGAAACTGCATCAACTAACGAGCAAAATAACCAGCTAACATCATAATGACAGGATCAAATTCACACATAACAATATTAACCTTAAATGTAAATAGGCTAAATGCTCCAATTAAAAGACACAGACTGGCAAATTGGATAAAGAGTCAAGACCCATCAGTGTGCTGTATTCAGGAAACCCATCTCACATGCAGAGACACACATAAGCTCAAAATAAAGGGATGGAGGAAGATCTACCAAGCAAATGGAAAACAAAAAAAGGGAGGGGTTGCAATCCTGGTCTCTGATAAGACAGACTTTAAACATCAAAGATCAAAAGAGACAAAAAAGACCATTACATAATGGTAAAGGCATCAACTCAACAAGAAGAGCGAACTATCCTAAATATGTATGCATCCAATACGGGAGCACCCAGATTCATAAAGCAAGTCCTTAGAGACCTGTAAAGAGACTTAGACTCCCACACAATAATAATGGGAAACTTTAACACCCCACTGTCAACATTAGACAGATCAACAAGACAGAAAGTTAACAAGAATATCCAGGAATTGAACTCACATCTGTACCAAGCGGACCTAATAGACATCCATAGAACTCTCCACCCAAAATCAACAGAATATACATTCTTCTCAGCACCACATCGCACTTATTCCAACATTGACCACATACTTGGAAGTAAAGCACTCCTCAGCAAATGTAAAAGAACAGAAATTATAACAAACTGTCTCTCAGACCACAGTGCAATCAAACTAGAACTCAGGATTAGAAAAACTCACTCAAAACTGCTCAACTACATGGAAACTGAACAACCTGCTCCTGAATGACTACTGGGTACATAATGAAATCAAGGCAGAAATAAAGATGTTCTTTGAAACCAACGAGAACAAAGACACAACGTCCCAGAATCTCTGGGACACATTCAAAGTAGTGTGTAGAGGGACATTTATAGCACTAAATGTCCACAAGAGAAAGCAGGAAAGATCTAGAATTGACACCCTAACATCACAATTAAAAGAACTAGAGAAGCAAGAGCAAACACATTCAAAAGCTAGCAGAAGGCAAGAAATAACTAAGATCAGAGCAGAACTGAAGGAAATAGATACACAAAAAACCCCTCAAAAAATCAATGAATCCGGGAGCTGGTTTTTTGAAAATATCAACAAAATTGATAGACCACTAGCAAGACTAACAAAGAAGAAAAGAGAGAAGAATCAAATAGATGCAGTAAAAAATGATGAAGGGGATATCACCACTGATCCCACAGAAATACAAACTACCATCAGAGAATACTATAAACACCTCTACGCAAATAAACTAGAAAATCTAGAAGAAACGGATAAATTCCTGGACACATACACCCTCCCAAGACTAAACCAGGAAGAATTTGAATCCCTGAATAGACCAATAACAGGCTCTGAAATTGAGGCAGTAATTAACAGCTTACCAACCACAAAAAGTCCAGGACCAGGTGGATTCACAGCTGAATTCTACCAGAGGTACAAGGAGGAGCTGGTACCATTCCTTCTGAAACTATTCCAATCAATAGAAAAAGAGGAAATCCTCCCTAACTCATTTTATGAGGCCAGCATCATCCTGATACCAAAGCCGGGCAGAGACACAACAAAAAAAGATAATTTTAGACCAATATCCCTGATGAACATCGATGCAAAAATCCTCAATAAAATACTGGCAAACTGAATCCAGCAGCACATCAAAAAGCTTATCCACCATGATCAAGTGGGCTTCATCCCTGGAATGCAAGGCTGGCTCAACCTATACAAATCAATAAACGTAATCCAGCATATAAACAGAACCAAAGACAAAAACCATGTGATTATCTCAATAGATGCAGAAAAGGCCTTTGACAAAAATCAACAGCCCTTCATGCTAAAAACTCTCAATAAATTAGGTATCGGATGGGACGTATCTCAAAATAATAAGAGCTATTTGTCGCAAACCCACAGCCAATATCATACTGAATGGGCAAAAACTGGAAGCATTCTCTTTGAAAACTGGCACAAGACAGGGATGCCCTGTCTCACCACTCGTATTCAACATAGTGTTGAAAGTTCTGGCCAGGGCAATCAGGCAGGAGAAAGAAATAAAGGGTATTCAATTAGGAAAAGAGGAAGTCAAATTGTCCCTGTTTGCAGATGACATGATTGTATATCTAGAAACCCCATTGTCTCAGCCCCAAATCTCCTTAAGCTGATAGGCAACTTCAGCAAAGTCTCAGGATACAAAATCAATGTGCAAAAATCACAAGCATTCCTATACACCAATAACAGACAAACAGAGAGACAAATCATGAGGGAACTCCCATTCACAATTGCTTCAAAGGGAATAAAATACCTAGGAGTCCAACTTACAAGGGATGTGAAACACCTCTTCAAGGAAAACTACAAACCACTGCTCCAGGAAATAAAAGAGGATAGAAACAAATGGAAGAACATTCCATTCTCATGGGTAGGAAGAAACAATATCATGAAAATGGCCATACTGCCCAAGGTAATTTATAGATTCAATGCCATCCCCATCAAGCTACCAATGACTTTCTTCACAGAATTGGAAAAACTACTTTAAAGTTCATATGGAACCAAAAAAGAGCCCACATTGCCAAGACAATCCTAAGCCAAAAGAACAAAGCTGGAGGCATCACGCTACCTGATTTCAAACTATACTACAAGGCTACAGTAACCAAAACAGCATGATACTGGTACCAAAACAGAGATATAGACCAATGGAACAGAACAGAGCCCTCAGAAATAATGCTGCATATCTACAACCACCTGATCTTTGACAAACTTGACAAAAATAAGAAACGGGGAAATGATTCCCTATTTAATAAATGGTGCTGGGAGGACTGGCTAGCCATGTGTGGAAAGTTGAAACTAGATCCCTTCCTTACACCTTGTACAAAAATTAATTCAAGATGGATTAAAGACTTAAATGTTAGAACTAAAACCATAAAAACCCTAGAAGAAAACCTAGGCAATACCATTCAGGACATAGGTATGGGCAGGGACTTCATGTCTAAAACACCAAAAGCGGTGGCGACAGAATCCAAAATTGACAAATGGGATCTAATTAAACTGGGGAACTTTTGCACAGCAAGAGAAACTACCATCAGAGTGAACAGGCAACCTACAGAATGGGAGAAGGTTTTTGCAATCTACTCATCTGACAAGGGGCTAATATCCAGAATCTACAATGAACTCAAACAAATTTACAAGAAAAAAAGAAACAACCCCATCAAAAAGTGAGCAAAGGATATGAGTGGACACTTCTCAAAAGAAGACATTTATGCAGCCAGGGGACATGTGAGAAAATGCTCATCATCAATGGCCATCAGAGAGGTACAAATCAAAACTGCAGTGAGATACCATCTCACACCAGTTAGAATGGCGATCATTAAAAAGTCAGGAAATGGCAGGTGCTGGAGAGAATGTGGAGAAATAGGAACACTTTTACACTGTTGGTGGGACTGTAAACTATTCAGCCATTGTGGAGGTCAGTGTGGCGATTCCTTAGGGATCTAGAACTAGAAATACCATTTGACCCAGCCATCCCATTACTGGGTATATACCCAAAGGATTATTAAATCATGCTGCTATAAAGACACATGCACACGTATGTTTGTTGCGGCACTGTTCACAATAGCAGAGACTTGGAGCCAAGCCAAATGTCCCACAGTGATAGACTGGATTAGGAAAATGTGGCACATATACACCATGGAATACTATGCAGACATAAAAAAGGATGAGTTCATTTCCTTTGTAGGGACATGGTTTAAGCTGGAATCCATCACTCTCAGCAAACTGTCGCAAGGACAAAAAACCAAACACGGCATGTTCTCACTCATAGGTGGGAATTGAACAATGAGAACACATGGACACAGGAAGGGGAACATCACACACCAGGGCCTGTTGTCAGGTGGGGGGAAGGGGGAGGGATAGCATTAGGAGATATACCTAATGTTAAATGACGAGTTAACGGGTGCAGCACACCAACATGGCACATGTATACATATGTAGCCAAACTGCACGTTGTGCACATGTACCCTAAAACTTAAAGTATAGCAAAAAAATAAAATAAAATAAAATAAGAAAAATTTTAATTATAACGCACTATATAAATATGAAGTATGATTGGGGTATTGTTATTAACATACTCATTTTGTAGGAAAAGGTCATCCATGACTCAAGTGTTTATCATTTCTTTGTATGAGGAACATTCCAATTCCACTATTTTAGTTATTTTAAAATATACAATAAATTATTGTTGACTTCAGTCACCTTGCAGTGCTATCAAATACTAGATCTTATTCATTCTAACTATATTTTTGCACCCATTAACCATTTCCACTCCCCCCACCCCTTCCCAGCCTCTGATAATCATCATTCTCCTCACTATCTCCATGAGTTCAATTGTTTTAATTTTTGACTCCCACACATGAGTGAGAATATGCATTTATATTTCTGTGCCTGGATTATTTCACTTAACAATGTTCTCCAGCTGCATCCATGTTGTTGCAAATGGCAGGATTTCATTCTATTTTAAGGATGAATGATATTACATTGTGTATATGTATTACATTTATTTTATCCACTCATTCATTGATGGACACTTGGACTGACTCCAAGTCTTGGCTGTTGTGAATAGTGTGCAATAAACATGGGGGTACAGATATCTCTTTGATATACTGATTTCCTTCCTTTTGGGTGTGTACCCAGCTGTGAGATTGCTGGATCATAAGGCTCTATTTTTGGTTTTTTGAGGAACGTCCATACTGTTCTCCATGGTGGCTGTGCTGATTTACATTTCTACCAACAACATACAAAAGTTTGCCTTTCTCCGCATCCTTGCCAGCATTTGTTGTTGCCTGTCTTTTGGTTATGAGCCATTTTAACTGCAGTGAGATGCTGTCTCATTGCGGTTTTGATGTGCATCTCTCTGACTGATGTTGAGCATTTTTTCATATATCTGTTGGCCATTTACGTGTCTTCTTTTGAGAAATGTCTGTTCAGATCTTTTGCCCATTTTTTTTCTCTGACCTGTCAGGGATGAATTTTGCCCATTTTAATTGGATATTACATTTTTTCCCATTGAGTTCTTTGAGCTTCTTAAATATTCTGATTAATCTCTTGTCAGATGAGTGGTTTGCGAATATTTTTTCCTATTCTTCACTTTGTTGTTTTCTTTGCTGTGCAGAAGCTTTTTAACCTGATGTGATCCTATTTGTCCATTTTTGCTTTGGTCGCCTGTGCTTTTGAGGTATCACTTGAGAAATCATTGTCCGGACCAAAGTCCTAGAGACTTTCCCCAGTGTTTTCTTTTAGTAGTTTCACAGTTCCAGGTGTTAGATCTAAGTCTTTAGTCCATTTTGATTTGATTCTTATACATGGCAAGAGAGAGGGGTCTAGTTTCATTCTTCTGCATATGGATAGCCAGTGTTCTCAGCTAACATATGCATTTGTCTGGGCTTTAGGATTCCTCATAAACTAGTCCCCAGGCAAGAGTAGGGAGGTTTCCCCTAAATCCTGGTCTTAAAATTGCAAAGGCAAAGGATCCCAGGACACAGCTGGAGTGCATCAAATTACTTTCAGATTTTAAGTTTCCCAAATTGTGAATTCCCTATTGGTCTGATTCTGGGTTAGTAAAGTGGCTATAATCTAGGGAGAAGTGTCTTTGTGATCAGAGATCAGGTTTTTGTATCCTTACATACAAAGGTGGTGATTAAAGCCACTGTGAAGAATGTGCTTGCCCAGAGAGAGTGAGGATCTGAGAAGGGGACTGAGGTTAATGCCTCGGGCAACACCCGCACAAGATTGTTCATTTATTAGATTTCCTGGAGCTCAGCTCAGTGCCAACCATGCAGTGGGTAACAGATAAACATTTTTTGAATTGCATTCCATTAAATAGTATATTTTTCATTCATTGATTCATTCACTCAATAGATACTTGTTAAGTACCTAGAAACGGTTAGGTTATGGGCTGGGTACTGAGAATGCAATTGAAGTGATCAAACTAAGCACTGTGCTGGGAACTTAGAGTTGGGGGACAGGAGGTTGGAGGCAGACCTTCATCAAATAATCTCAACAATACAATTATCAATGTGATAACATATAAGCTAGCCTGAATTTTAGTGGATGTATTTCTAATAAAGTGACATTTAAACTAAAAAAAAAAAAAGAATAACTAGCCACATCAGTGGATGTAGCGTTTTCCTTACCAAAAGAAAAGAAATTATTAGTTCTAGATAAACACTGGCAGCAGTTAGAGTTCTATCTGCCAGTTAACCCAAGGAAAGAAATCCTTTCAACCACTGCTCAATAGTCAATCCCAGGGGTGATCACTGTTCAGATTTCTGTCATTGTAGTTTTTCATTGTGCCTATTTTTAAGCTTCACATAAATATATGCATACCTTTTGTGCCCGAATTCCTTTAATTTAGCATAACATTTTTGAGATTTACATTGTCTATTCATTTTTGTTTGTTCATTGATTTGCTCTGTCAATTGTACAAATGCTCTACTCTCCATTAATTTGTTTTCTGTTGATAATTTTTGTAATGTTTCCAGATTTGGGATATTAGGATAAAGCTATCTTTTGTAGATAAATATTTTATTTCTCTTGGGTAAGAGTGGAGAGTGGATTCCTGAGAGAGAAACACCTGAGAGTGGAATTGCTGGATTACAGGAATTGCTGCATACATTTAAATTGCAAGCAACTGTCAAAGTAGTTGTATCACTTTAGTTTCATCAGCAATGTAGGAGAGTACCACTTGCTCTTGCTCTTTTCCTTACCAAAATTTGGTATGCATGATATATATTTTTAATTTTAGCATTCTGTGGTTGTAAAGAGGTATCTCCTTATGGTTTTCATGTTTATTTCCCTAATGAATAATGAGATTGAGTATATTTTCATCATCCTTACTTTGTTATGTATATTTCCATCTGCCTACTTTTTAACTGATTTGTCTTCATTATAAATAAGTGATATAAATTTTTATACTGGTTACAAATCTTTTTCAGATATACGTATTTTAAATATTTTCTACTAGTCTGTAACTTGTAAATTAATTTTTTAAGGGCAAGTTTTGATGAGCACAAGCATTAATATTAATGAAATTTAATCAATCATTTTATTCATGTTTTAAGAAATCTTTATCCCAAAATTGCAAATATATTTTTCTGTTTTATACTAGAACCTTTATGCTTTTAGCTTTTATATATGGGTCTATGAGTCATCACAAATTAATTTTTGTGTGTGTTGTTAAATAATTGTCAATATTGATCTTTCTTCCCTAGATGAAGATCCAGGTGTTCCAGCAACAAAAGCACTGTCCTTTCCCAGTTGAATTGCTTTACTACCTTAAATAAAAAACAATCATATGTTTGTGAGTTATTCCTGAACTCTATTCTGTTCTATTACCCCATTTGCCTTTGCATTAATACCTTGACTAATGTAGCATTAAGTCTTAAAATAAGACAATGCCAGTCCTCCAATTTGATCTTTTTCAAGATTGGTTTGGGCATCCTGTTTGTTGCATTTACATAGAAATTTTAGAATCAGTTTATCTATTTTTATACAAATAATATCTAGTTTGGATTTTTTTATGGTTAGAATAAATCTATAGATTTGGGTAAAATTAATATAACAACACATTAGTGTGGTATATATTTCTGTTTATTTATATAATATTTCATTGCTCTCAACCATGTTTTAGAGTTTTAATTGTAGAAGTCGTCTGCATATTTTTAAAAAGTATATTCCCATTGTATTTTTAAGATGCCTTTGCAAATAACATTTAAAAATTTAATTTTCTAGTTGTTCATTACTGGTCTGCACAAATATAATTCATTCTCATGTATTGGCTTTGTGTCGCATTAGTTGCTACTTTCATTAATCAGCTTTTAGCCTGAAGTGCTGCAGTCAGGACCACATGAGGTAGCTAAAATTTGAGAAAAACCCCAGATTCTTATTTGCACAAAGAATCAAAAGACAGATCTCAGGAAATTAACGCAGTTAGAAAATGAAGAAGGTTAATCTAGAAAGGAGAGAGCAGAGAGTGGGAGCCTCAAATTCTCTGTATCAATTCTACTCCAATTTCCTGCACAGACAGGATTCAAACAGACCAACTTAAAAAACAGCAATTTCAGCTGCTGTCCATTGCAGGAGAGCCTAAATTTGGAGTTTGAGTCCAGCCATGCTAACTTTCTGCTAAACGAAAAGAAATCAATGCTCTTTGAAGATCAAAGCAGCATCTTCAATTTCCATAATGTATTATTTATAACGTTGGGGATTCAGGTTGACTGCTGGGCATTGCAATGTTACATTGTAGTGAAACTGGATCATGATGTCTACCTTTAAAGGGTGTTCAGCCTTGTTCTGGCAGGCAGTTAACTATGGCTTACCATTATCTTAGGTGGATAATATAAAAACTTGATTGAAAATCATTTCTGACATATTTGTCTTTAATAAAACATAATTTTAGTGTAACTATTTCTTAATAGGGAGCTGGCTAGGAGAGGGGAGTTTCCCCTGATCTTTGACACAAAGTACCCTAAACCTGGCAAGACATGGCTCAAGGCGTTAAGGCAGTTCTAAAGCATCCCTAGGTTTGGAGTTATTTATAAATGTGTCACCTTTTGAGGACCTCAATTACATATTGCTTCTTGTGAAACAGTAAATCCGATTTACTTTACAGTATAATTTCAGAATCATAATTCCAAAATGTTTTTATAAAAATTATTTACGTGTATTAATCATTTTAGCAATACCAGTCAGCTTCCATTTTGTATTTAAAGTAAAACCATACGCATTACTTTTATTGGATTTCCTTGTCACCTGAAATGGATGTTTATAAAAATTTTGGAGTCCAATAGACAAACCAAGTGCCAATGTTATGCCCACCTTAAAATACTGCTTATATAAATAATTCCTTTCTTTTATATCAACTCCAAAGATATGCCAAAGAAAAAACTCATCTCTCACTTCTTCAAATGAGAAAAAGAGTTTTAATTTGTATCATTATTCTCAAGTATTGAGTCTCGAAAATCCTATCTCACAATTGATGGAAGAGTAGTCAGGTGCAATTCACAGAGCTTAACAATAGACAAACCACCTGTTTTGTTTGGTTTTCTACCCCACCCAAGATAGGATGGTATTGAAGGTGGCCTCCAGTTATAGTAGAATCTTTGAAATAGTTCAAGGAAGGAAGACATCCTCACCCGGAAAGGGTCAGAAAAATGGTGGATAATACATTATTATTACTTAAAGTTATCTTAAGTGGATAATGAAATTTATTGAAATTCATTTCTGACATATTTGTCTCTAAGAAAACATAATTTTATTGTAACTATTTCTTAATAGGGAGCCAGGTGGGAGGTGGGAGTTTCCCCTGATTTTTGTCTCAAAGTACTTGTATTCATCCATTTTTACACTGCTGATAAAGACATACCCAAGACTGGGCAATTTACAAAAGAAAGAGGCTTACTGGCACTTACAGTTCCACATGGGTGGGGCAGTCTCACAATTATGGCAGAAGGCAAAGAGGAATAAGTCACATTTTACATGGATGGCAGCAGGCAAAGAGAGAGAGCTTGTGCAGGGAAACTCTACCTTATAAAGACATATTCGCTATCATGAGAACAACATGGGAAAGATCTGCCCCCATGATTCAATTACATCCCACGGGGTCCCTCCCACAACATGTGGGAATTCAAGATGAAATTTGGGTGGGGACACAGTCACACCATATCAGTACCTTAAATCTCCAACACCTAGTACATCAGTGAACATTTCAAACACAAGTCTATGGGTCAATGCTTATTTCGTTTTTTGTTTTTTTTTAAAGAATACACAAGCTATGGATTCACAGGAACATTCCTCTTGCTAAATTCAGAGTATTTTCTGTATCATACTCCAAAATGAGCAAATAGGCATTCCATTTGATTAATAGTCAATCACTTTTTATCTAATCCATGTATGTCTCCAGAGTAAATATGCTAAGTATATGGAACCATTACTATTTTGCATGTGGCATTTTAAGATCACAAGAGAACTAGGGGGAATGGAAGCAATAAGTAAAGAATAAGAATATTTTGTGTGGGAAAAATAGTTTACACTGTTTTAAAAACCAGTTTTATTGTTGTGCTATTCAAATTACAGTATAATATTTGCAACAGAATGCATTGGCTTTGAGCAAGATCTGTGGCCTGGGTACTTTGGGCAGAAGGAAATAAGCGCTGCCTCTGTGCCACGTATATTCAACTCTGCTGAAACCCATAAGGTTTTCAGTTTCACCTGGAAGAAGACAGAGAATCATTTTGAGGCAGGGACTCTAAAGGGGACAGGAAATGAGGACAATGGGAGGGAAGGCTGGCTTTTATTATTACCTCCCAACTAGCCTGAGAGGCAGGTTTTTGAGCCTTTATAAGAGTTTCAAAACAAGAAGCAGAAGAAATTGTGTAAATCAACAGTGAAACCCTGAGAAGATGCAATAGAGTCTGAGGGTCCAGTGAATACATGTAACATGTCACCTGCGCCCATGTGAAGAGACCACCAAACAGGCTTTGTGTGAGCAACAGGGCTGTTTATTTCACCTGGGTGCAGGTGGGCTGAGTACAAAAAAGGAGTCAGAGAAGGGAGATAGGGGTGGGACAGTTTTATAGGATTTGGGTAAGTAGTGGAAAATTACAGTCAAAGGGGGTTGTTCTCTGGTGGGCAGGGGTCACAAGGTGCTCAGTGGGGGAGCTTCTGAGACTCATTGTCCAGGAGAAGGAATTTCACAAGGTAATGTCATCAGTTAAGGCAGGAACTGACCATTTTCACTTCTTTTGTGATTCTTCAGTTGCTTCAGGCCATCTGGATGTATAGGAGCAGGCTTGGGCTCAGAGGCCTGACATAACGGAGTTAGGGAAATGCCAGTGTCCACCTCCCAGAGCCTTTAATACTATAGAAGACCATGCTCGGGTGCCACCAACAGAGCCTGGCTGTGGGGAAAGACTTCACATGGAACAGGCAAATATAGCAGGGACAAGGATGACACTGAGTCTTAATGAGGACCCTGAAACTGGAGGAATCTCCCTATATACCTAGGGGAGGTTTAGAAAGGGCCTACATTCCTATAGGCGCAAAGCTGGCATTAAAATAGAGGAAATGCATCCATTAAAACTAAAGTGGCCTCATTTATACTCAAAGGTGGGGCTTTCAGGTTATACTTACAAACAGCTCTAAACCTAGAAAGTTGCATCCATGTATGCACAAGTGCTTAAATACCTATCAGATGCGTACTACCTCTTTTCTTCTGGAAAACACCTTCTCTGTCAGTGACTACAGTTAAACATTAGCCAATCTGTGATATTGACCCTTATTTTTCACAGCTCAGCAAATTCTTCCACAGGCTGACCTTTTCTTAAGGGTACCCACACATCCATAATTCCCTTTAGTCCTCTCCCCTTACATAATTTGGCCTAGTCACCTAAGAAAGTGACATTTGCCCTTCCTCCTCTATTTTTTGTTTCACTTTGAAATGACAACCAAAAAAAAGTTATTGAAATAAATATTTATTGAGTGAAGATGCAATATAATGCCTTATAGTTTGTGAAATATAAATTATTCTCTGCCTGCAGGGAGATTAAAATCTCCTAAGGTAAATGGGATAGTATATAAGTTACCAGAAAACAAGATGGAATGTGATAATTTAAAGAGATACCTATGATAATTTAAAGAGATACCTAGCATAGGAGCATTCAGAAAGAGAAAATGAGTAACAATGAGATTGTCCAGCATTTAAGAGACAATTAATAAACATCAAATGCTATTCTCAGTGCTTTATGTTTATTACCTCATTTAATCCTCATAATAACCCACTGAGATAGTTATGATTACCTCTGTATTTTTTAATATGAGCACACTAAGGCACAGAGATTAAGTAACTTGTCTAAAGTCACACAGCTAAGAATTGTCAGAGCAGATCAGAACAGTACGAATTCACTACACCAAAGAAAGAAAAACCCAAAAACATTGAAAATTGAAATCAAATTAGAAATAAAGGGCCACTTCCATTAACCTCTAAAAACATAATGCTGACAATAAGTCTTCTTTGCTTTTCACTTTTTATAAATTAAACAAAATTTCTCAAGTACCTCAACCACCTAAAATTAAATACAGTTTCCTATTCAATTTCATTTTTCCAGGCTTTCATCATTATTTTGCAGTTGTATTGTTTTTACTTTCTTTGTAATCCAGAAGTATTTCAGACAATGGGTAAAGCAGACTTTTACAGGCCAAACTGGAAATCTAATAATCAGATTTTTAAAAACCAACTTACAAATGAATCTCTGAAACACCACTTCCTCTTGTATTGAGAATATGAAACACCATCTCCTGTGATTGAGAACACCTATGGCAGGTATGAACATGAATTAAACAGAAATACTGCCTTCTAGGAGTTTTTAAGATCATTTTCAGTTAAGATTCTGCCTTCTAAGAATTTCTCATATATGAGAGGAAATAAGACAAGTAAATAATAATTTAAAACAAATAGATGACATGTTATTTAAAATAAATAGAAAAATTGCTATTGTCAATTTGGAGAAATTTTGTATTGAACGTCAGATACCTTTGAAGATCTTTAACAGCAAACTGACACACGTCTATGAAAATTGGTCAAATATCCTCACTGTTACATAATTGGCATTAATTGGATTTAAGCAACAAAAGAAAGTATTCTTCAAAAAAAAAAACAAAATGAAACAAAACAAAAAGTAGCAGAAAAACTAGACCACACACACAGTCAGAATAAATTGCAGCACTAAGCTTCAGTTTAGTGAATAGTTTTTCCAAATTGGAGAAAAAGCAGTTTTAGAATAAGGATCTACTTACTTCTTACCTCCAATTCCCTCCCCTGTGTACATCTACCCATACATACACATACCACAACACTTACATTACTACGGAAAGCACATTTACAGGTAGGGCGTGGTGGCTCATGCCTGTGATCCCAACACTTTGAGGAGGAGGAGGCAGGAGGATCACTTGAGCCCAGAAGTTAAAGACCAGCCTGAGCAACACAGGGAGACCCTGTCTCTATGAAAAAATTTAAAACTTAGTTGGACATGGAGGTGCTTGTCTGTAGTCCCAGTTCCTCAGGAGGCTGAGGTGGGAGGATTGCTCGAGTCAGAGGTCAAGGCTGCAGTTAGCTGTGATCATGCCACTGCACTACAGCCTGGATGACAAAGCCAGACCACACCTCAAAAAGAAAGGAAGGAAGGAAGGAAGGAAAGAAAGGGAAGGAAAGGGAAGGGGAGGGGAGGGGGAGGGGAGGGGGTGGAGGGGAGAGGGAGGGGAGGGGGAGGGGAGGGGAGGGGAAGGAGAGGTGAAGGGGAAGGGGAAGGGGAGGGGAGGGGAGGGGAAGGGAAGGAGAGGGGAAGGGGAAGGGAAGGAGAGGGGAAGGGGAAGGGAAGGGGAGGGGAAGGGGAGGGGAAGAGGAGGGGGGGAAGGAAGGGAAGGAAGGGAAGGAAGGGAGGGAAGGAAGAGAGGGAGGGGAGTGGAGGGGGAAGGGAGGAAGAGAGGGAGGAGAGTAGAGGGGGAAGGGAGGGAGGGAAGGAAAGAAAGAAAAAAGTCATTTACATGTTTACTGAGGAATAATTATCTTCCTTTATTTTTGGAAATCAAGGATGTACATATTAAAAGCACATTTTCATATAACTTACTTCTAAAATTAGCAACCAAGATAAAATAATCAGATTATAACACCAGCATTTTGTTTTTTTTAATTAGTTTATTTATTTTAGGTTGAGGGTTCAATGTAAAGGTTACACAGATAGGTAAATTTTATGTCATGGGGGTTTGGTGCGCAGATTATCTCCTCACCCAGGTAATAAGCATAATACCTGATAGGTAGTTTTTCAATCCTCTCCCTCCTCCATCCTGAGGTAGCCCTGGTGTCTGTTTTTCTATTCTTTGTGTTCATGTGTAATCAACATTTAGCTCCCACTTATAAGTAAGAATGTGTGATATTTGCTTTTTTGTTTCTGCATTAGTTCTCTTACAATAATGGCCTTCGGCTCCATCCATGTTGCTGCAAAGAACATGATCTCATTCTTTTTTATGGCTGTATAGTGTTCCATGAAAATCATCATTTTAAATTATCACATTTTGAACATTCATGTTCTATTACAGAGAATTTCCATACAGTATAGTATTTTTTCATTAACTCCAGTGGATTTTATAATTTCCACCAATTAACTAGCTTATCAGTGAGAGTTATGTCTGCCTGTTTTTTTACTACCCATAAAGGAAACACTATATTAAGCTAAAGGACCATTTTCTGACTACTGCTTTCACTTATAATTTCATAGTTATATTTTGTCTTGATTACCAGATTAAAGATCACTGAAAAAATGTGGCTTTGAAGCAATCCTTAGGAGATAACATAGAAAACTTTTGATTTAGAAGCTGAATGAATTTAATCAGGATCTCATTCTAAATTAAGAACTAATAGGAGACTATTCCTCCACCAAAGCCAGCATATATTCAAGCTACTTCCTCAGGTATTATCATTACTTAAAATTGTGAGAACTCCAATAAGAAAGTGATTCACTTCTAAATTAAATAACTCAAATTAAATTTACTCTGACTATAATAGGTTGTAATTGTTATTTTGATCAAGAATAAAATTTGTGGCATTTGCTTCATAAAACTTCAAGCAGCATTTTCCCCCAATTTTGAGATTAATGAAAATTTTCTTTCTATTTTTTAAAGACTTACTTATTTGTTTTCTTGAAGCAGCTATAGATTCACAGGAAAACAGAAGTGAATACAGAGATTTCCTTTATACTCCTTGGCCCCACACATGCACAGCCTCCCCCATTATCAGCATCCCACACCAGAGTGGTACCTATGTTACAATGGATGAACCTACATTGACACATCATTATCACCTACAGTCCATAGTTTACATTAGGGTTCATTATTGGTGTTGAACATTCTCTAGGTTTGGACAAATGTATAATGAGATGTATTCACCATTATAGTGAATACAGAGCATTTGCTTTCACTGCCCTAAAAATCCTCCATGCTGTGCCTCTTCATCTCACCCTCCCCACAACCTCCAGCAACCACTATTCTCTTCACTGTCTTCATAGCTTTGCCTTTTTCAGAATGTCATATGATTGGAATCATACAGTATGCAACCTTTTCAGATTGGCTTTTTACTTTTCTATTTTAAGTCATTGCTTTTCAAAGGAATTTGATTTTGAACATTTCTGTGGGCTAGTAGAAGCTTCTGTTAAAACAAACATCAAAAATTATTCTAATTTGGAAAATACAGTTCTTTTAAGGCAGCATTTCACAGTTAGAACTCTGGGATATCTATATAGAATGAGGAACCTGAAAGATTTTTGGTTGTTAATTGATAGTTCATAATTTTCTATTGGATTCTGACTTTAGGAAATTAATTTCTCTTTTTGTAATTTGAATTTAAGAAATCTTGGTAAATTCTTTCTAGGTAGAATTCCTTAACATTTAAAAATAATTACAATCATAATACTAATGATGCTTGGCTACTGTTTTATACAGATTTACTCTTATAAAATATTTTAATAAGGATTGAAAAAATGAGCCTTTAATTATAATTCTATTATACTAGTGGGACTTAAAAATAACCCAGGGTGAATCATTTTTCCCTTGGATATAAATAAGTTATCTTGGGAAATCCATTAATTAGTGAAGACATCATATAGGAGTTATTGCTCCCCTTGAGATGTCTCTGACTTTCTCAAATATAGGATTTGATTTATTTTGCCACTATGAAACTAAAATAGACTTATTTATGTGATTAATGATTTACTAAATTATAAATCACTTTGATTTCTCTAAATTGTCTTTTCAGTAGCAAAAACAAAGTATACAAAAAGATCTTTCTCTGTAAGAACAATATATGGAATTTTTTTCCCTATCCTGCTTTAAAAATGTAAAATTTATTTTCAAAATTACTTCTTTGGCAAGTTTCAGAACTGTATTATCCAGGTTTTACTTTTTGTTGAAGCATAACATATATACTCTAAAGTGCATAAATCTTAAAATGTACAGCTGAGCAAATTTTTGCAAAGCAATCACACCTATGTAAACACACCCAGATCAAAATACAGTTGACCCTTGAACAACACAGGTTTAAACTGCGTTGGTCCACTTATATGTAGATTTTCTTCTGCTTCTGCCACCCCTGAGACAGCAAGACCAACCCTTTGTCTTCCTCCTCCCCCTCAGCCTATTCAAAGTGATGACAATGAGGATGAAGATCTTTGTGATGATCCACTTCCACTTAATAAATACATTCTCTCTTGCTTATGATATTCTCAATAACATCTTTTCTCTAGCTTACTTTATTGTAAGAATACAGTATATAATACACACAACATATAAAATATGTGTCAATCAGCTGTTTATGTTATGGATAAGGCTTCTGGTTGACAGAAAGTTATTTGTAGCTAAGTTTGAGGGGAGTAAAAAGGTACACCCAGATTTTCGACTGTGCAGAGGTTGACACCTTAATTCCCGTGTTGTTCAAGGGTCAGCTGTAAATAACATTACCAGAACCTCATCCCCCCAGTCATTACCACTGCCTACAACTAAGATAAGAAATTTTGGCTGCGTTTTATTGTCAAAAATTATTGGTAATATTTATCTTTGCTGTTGCACATCCAGAAATTCATTATTTTTCAACATGATCTTGCATCCCATGTACGAATTAAACCATGTTTATCAATTTGAATTTTGATGGACGGTTGAGTCATTTCTAGCATTGGGCCATTTTGAGTTATGCTGACATGTGTGTTCTTGAATGTTGGTGAAAATATGTATTCATTTCCACAGATGCCTTTAGGAGTAAAATTGTCAGGTCACAGAGTACACATAAGTTTAGATTTAACAGATGCTGCCAGAAATGTCTTCACAAGTGCTTAAAGCCATCTATGAAATTTCCAAATACTTCACATGATTGCTAACACTGAGAATTTTCCCCCAACATTCTGGTGGGCTTACAGTAGTATCTCCCATTATTTTTGATTTGCATTTTCTTGGTGAGTAATGATGCTCAGCAATTTTTGCATATATATTTTATATATGATTTTTGTGAGGTATCTATTCAGATTTTATGTCCATTTTAAAATTAATTTTTTACTGATTTGTAGAATTTATATACATAAAGGAAATGTTTTTTGTCAGATGTATGCATATGTCTCCTCAACTCTATAACTCATTTTTTATGCCCTTAGAAGTATCTTTTGATGAACAAAAGTTGATAATTTTGATGAAATGCAATGTATCAATTTTCTTCACTGTTTTATGTTTCTTTCACTGTTTTATATGTGATTTAAGAAGTCTTTGCCTACCCACTAAAGTCATGATGTTTTCTGTATTAGCTGTTGGCATCTCTATCGTTTTACCATTCATATGTTAACGTATGCTGTGAGCCATGTGATCAGGTTCACATTGCTATAGCACTTTTGATGTAAGTCTATTGTATATATGGGTCTATTTCTATAATCTGGTTTATTGCTCTATATATTTATCATTGTTCCAATACCATATTGTCTTAATTACCATAGCTTTAAAATAAATCTTAATACCTAATAATTCAAATTGTCAACTTTTGTTCATTTTCAAGATTATTCTGGCTTGACAGACTTGATGCTTCCCATTTCCACAGAAGTTTTAGAATCACTTTATCAATTTCTCTGAAAATACCTTAATGGGATTTTATTGGGATTGCATTAAAGCTATAGATCAATTATGAGAAAAATTTATATCTATCTTCTCTGGTTATATATTGCTGTATACAAACCATCCCCAAATGGTGACTTAAACCAATAATAATCATTTCCTTTCCTGATGAATCTGGGAATTGTCCGAGCTCATTTGGGCTCAGTTTTTCATGTAGTAGCAGTCAGATGGTGGCAGGGGTAGTGTTCATCTCCTCAAAGGCTTCTTCACTCATTTGTCTGTTCCCTGGTCTGGGAAGACACAAGCAGATGTAGACATGAACTGCCTAATGACATAGAGCTCATAGTATCTCGGTTTTCTATTTCATGAATTTCTGACTTCATCCTTATTTTCTGCCTTCTATTCTCTTTGTCTATAATTTGCTTATCTTTTATTGAGATATAGGCTTACATAATTGATTTTCAGTGTTTTTCATTTCTAATATTAGCATTTAAATCTATAATTTTCTCTATCTCTCAATTTTTGATATATACTTTTTAAAAAATTACTGTCAGGTCCAAAGTATTTTCTAATTTCTGCCTTGATTTTTCTGCATTTCTTGCCTATTTAAAATGAGTATTAATTAAAAAACATCCTAGATCTTTTAGGTAACCTTTTATATCTAGCTTAAATTTTTGGGTAATGGAAAATACTTTTCAGAATTTTAATCCTTTGAAACTTATTAAGACTTCTTTTATGAAACAGTATATAGTTTGTTAAATGTTTCATGTGTTCTTGGAAAAAATGCATATTTTGCCAATGTTGTATGCATGTCTTATGTTAATTAGGTCAAGTGTGTTATTCAAATCTTCTGCATCTCTGCTATTTGTTTCTTTGTACTGTCAGTCACTGACAAGTTAAATATTTGTGTAAAACTGGGTTTGTCTGTTCCTTTCAGCTTTGTCACTTTTTTTGCTTCATATGTTTTGACACTACATTATTAAATGTATACACATTATACTTATTATACCCTCCTGGTTGAATAACTAGTGTAGCTATCAACTTTTTTGTGTTAGTATAGTTATACCTACTTTATTTTTCCATGTGGCATTCTTTTCAACTTTTCTCATCTTTATATGTAAGACATTAAAGCATCTTATAGTTGGGTTTTATTATAAATCTATTGAAATATTATATTTACTTACAATTAACAGAATTGCTAGGACATTTGGGTTTAAGTCGACTATTTTCCTATTTTTTTCTATTTGTCTCTATGTTTTTCTTTTCCTATAATCTATTTTCATGGAATTTTAGACTAATCAACTATTTTTATCATCCATTTGCCCCATTTTTTGTAGAAATATATTATTTTTTATATTGTTTCCCCTAGTGATTTACACAGTTGTTACTTTTTAACTTTTAAGATTAGGGTTACAAGCGTAGGTATGTATCATCGGGGTAAACTTGCATCACCGGGGTTCATTGTACAAATTATTTTATTACCCAGATATTGAGTCTAGAACCCACTAGTTATATATAGGAGGGTCCCCTCCCTCCTGCCACCCCCTTTACCCTCTGAAAGGCCCCAGTGTGTGTTGTTCCCATCTATGTGTCCATGTGTTCTCATCATTTAGCTCCCACTTATAAGTGAGAATATGTGATATCTGATTTTCTCTTCCTGTGTTAGTTTGTTAAGGATAAGGGCCTTGGCCGGGCGCGGTGGCTCACGCCTGTAATCCCAGCACTTTGGGAGGCCGAGGCGGGTGGATCACGAGGTCAGGAGATCAAGACCATCCTGGCTAACACGGTGAAACCCCGTCTCTACTAAAAACACAAAAAATTAGCTGGGCGTGGTGGCGGGCGCCTGTAATCCCAGCTACTGGGAGGCTGAGGCAGGAGAATGGCGTGAACCCAGGAGGCGGAGCTTGCAGTGAGCCGAGATCGCGCCACTGCACTCCAGCCTGGGCGACAGAGCGAGACTCCGTCTCAAAAAAAAAAAAAAAAAAAAAAAAAAAAAAAAAAAGGATAAGGGCCTCCAGCTCAATCCATGTCCCTGCAAAAGATATAACCTCATTCTTTTTATGGCTGCTTACAGTGTATAAGTACCACATTTTCTTATCCAGTCTATCATTCATGGGCATTCAGGTTGATTCCATGTCTTTGCTATTGTGAATAATGCTGCAATGAACATATGCATGTATGTGTCTTTATAGTATACTGATTTATATCCCTTTGGATATATATCCAGTAATGGGATCACTGGGTGGAATGGTATTTCCAGGTCTTTGAGGAATCGCCACACGTCTTCTACATGCAGAAGATTAAAATTGGACTTCTTTCTTTCACAATATTCAAAAATTCATTCAAGATGAATTAAAGATTTAAATGTAAAACCCAAAACCATATAAACCCTAGAAGGCAACCTAGGCCATTCGGGACATAGACATGGGTAAAAATTTACATGTTTCTTCTTGATTTATATCTACATTTTTTTTTTACCATTTTTCATATGGTTTGAGAATTGTTCACACTTTACCTTTCCTCTATTCTTGACACGAATTTTAATTCTACAAATATTTTTGACATTCCTTTACACTATCACTTTTGCTTATATTATTTATTTTTACCCATATATTTACCTTTTACCATGATCTTTCTTTCTCCTTTTTTTTTGTACTTCATCTGTTTTTGTATTTCCATCTATTGTCCTTTTGTCTGGATAATTCTCTTTAGTAGTCCCTTTAATGAAAACTGCTGGTGATAAATTTGTTCATTTTATGTCTGAAATTTTTTTCACCTTCAATTTGGAATGGCATCTCTACTGCATATAGAAACAGATTGGCAATTGCTTTCTTACAGTTAAAAAAAATCAATTTGTCTTATAGCTGTCATTGTTTCTGTTGAAAAGGATTATGGTTCCTTCTTTGAAAGCATATTTGTGTTTTTCTCTAGCTGATTTTAAGATTTTCTTTTATAATATAGTTTTCAGCATTTTTACTATGATGTACCTAAGCATAGTTTACTTTGTATTTCTCCCATTTGATTCACAGAGTGTCTAAAATTTATGCCAATATCTTTTACAAGTTTTCAAAAATTACTTATTGGCCTGTATCTTTGAATATTGCTTCTGTCCCTTTTTCGTCTTCTTCTTCCAGTAGTTCAATTACTTATATGCTAGACATCTTCATTTTGCCTAATATGTCTCTTTTCTGTATTTTGTATCTTTTTTTAACCTCTTTTCCCTTCAATCTGTGTATGTTTTACTGATCTATTTTTCAGTTCAGCAATCCTGTCTTCTACTATATCTAATATGCTGTTAAATTCATCCATCCAATTCCTGAGTTTGGTGTTATTCTTTTCAGTTCTAGGATTTCCTTTTCTTTCATTTTTATAAATTCCAGTTCTGTTGATTCTTCAGCATAAGTCATAGTTACTTTAAGTCCATGTCTTATTTCAATTTCTGAGTCATCTGCAATTCTACTTCTAGCATTTGTTTTCTAAGTTTCCAATCGTTTGGACCTATTTCCTAGCATGTCTGATAAACTTTTGTTGAATACTTCACATGGCATATGAAACACTGTAGAAGCTCTGGATGATATTAATTCATCTCCTGAGATGGGCACATAAAAACAAATCACCAGCATGGGTTCCAAGATGGCCGAATAGGAACAGCTCCAGTCTACAGCTCCCAGCATAAGCAATGCAGAAGACAGGTGATTTCTGCATTTCCAACTGAGGTACCAGGTTCATCTCATTGGGGCTTGTCAGACAGTTGGGGCAGGACAGTGGGTGCAGCCCACTGAGGGAGAGCTGAAGCAAGGCAAGGCATTGTCTCACCCGGGAAGTGCAACAGGTCAGGGAATTTCCTTTGCTAGCCAAGGGAAGCAGTGATGGACAGCACCTGGAAAATCGGGTCACTCCCACCCTAATACTACACTTTTCCAATGGTCTTAGCAAATGGCACACCAGGAGATTATATCCTACGCGTGGCCCAGAGGGTCCCATGCCCACGGAGCCTCACTCATTGCTAGCACAGCAGTCTGAGCTCAAACTGCAAGGTGGCAGCGAGGCTGGAGAAGGGGCGCCCGCCATTGCCAAGGCTTGAGTAGGTAAACAAAGCGTCCTGGAAGCTTGAATTGGGTGAAGCGCACCGCAGCTCAAGGGGGCCTACCTGCCTCTGTAGACTCCACCTCTGGGGGCAGGGCATAGCTGAAAAAAAGGCAGCAGAAACCTCTGCAGACTTAAATGTCCCTGTCTGACAGCATTAAAGAGAGTAGTGGTTCTCCCAGCATGCAGTTTGAGATCTGAGAACAGACAGACTGCCTCCTCAAATGGGTCCCTGACCCCCAAGTAGCCTATCTGGGAGGCACCCTCCAGTAGGGGCAGACTGACACCTCACACGGCTGGGTACCCCTCAGAGATGAAGCTTCCAGAGGAATGATCAGGCAGCAACATTTGCTGTTCAGCAATATTCGCTGTTCTGCAGCCCCCGCTGCTGATACCCAGGCAAACAGGGTCTGGAGTGGACCTCAGTGAACTCCAAAAGACCTGCAGCTGAGGGTCCTGACTGTTAGAAGGAAAACTAACAAACAGAAAGAACATCCACACCAAAACCCCATCTGTACGTCACCATCATCAAAGACCAAATGTAGATAAAACCACAAAGGTGGGGAAAAAACAGAGCAGAAAAGCTGAAAATTCTAAAAATCAGAGCGCCTCTCCCTCTCCAAAGGAACACAGCTCCTTGCCAGCAACGGAACAAAGCTGGATGGAGAATGACTTTGACGAGTTCAGAGAAGAAGGCTTCAGATGATCAAACTTCTCTGAGCTAAAGGAGGAGTTTGAACCCATTGCAAAGAAGCTAAAAACCTTCAAAAAAGATTAGATGAATGGCTAACTAGAATAACCAGTGTAGAAAAGTCCTTAAATGACCTGATGGAGCTAAACACCACAGCACAAGAACTACATGACAAATGCACAAGCTTCAGTAGCCAATTTGATCAACTGGAAGAAAGGGTATCAGTGATTGAAGATCAAATGAATGAAATGAAGAGAGAAGAGAAGTTTAGAGAAAAAAGAGTAAAAAGAAATGAACAAATCCTCCAAGAAATATGGGACTATGTGAAAAGACCAGATCTACGTTTGATTGGTGTACCTGAAAGTGATGGGGAGAATGGAACCAAGTAGGAAAACACTCCGCAGGATATTATCCAGGAGAACTTCCCCAACCTAGCAAGGCAGGCCAACATTCAAATTCAGGAAATACAGAGAATGCCACAAAGATACTCCTCAAGAAGAGCAACTCTAAGACACATAATTATCAGATTCACCAAAGTTGAAATGAAGGAAACAATGTTAAGGGCAGTGAGACAGAAAGATTGGGTTACTCACAAAGGGAAGCCCATCAGACTAACAGCTGATCTCTCAGCAGAAACTCTACAAGCCAGAAGAGAGTGGGGGCCAATATTCAACATTCTTAAAGAAAAGAACGTAACCCAGAATTTCATATCCAGCCAAACTAAGCTTCATAAGTGAAGGAGAAATAAAATGCTTTACAGACAAGCAAATGCTGAGAGATTGTGTCACCATCAGGACTGCCCTACAAGAGGTCCTAAAGGAAGCACTAAACATGGAAAGGAGCAACTGGTACCAGCCACTACAAAAACATGCCAAATTGTAAAGACCATCGATGCTAGGAAGAAACTGCATCAACTAACGAGCAAAATAACCAGCTAACATCATAATGACAGGATCAAATTCACACATAACAATATTAACCTTAAATGTAAATGGGTTAAATGCTCTAATTAAAAGACACAGACTGACAAGTTGGATAAAGAGTCAAGACCCATCAGTGTGCTGTATTCAGGAGACCCATCTCACGTGCAGAGACACACATAGGCTCAAAATAAAGAGATGGAGGAAGATCTACCAAGCAAATGGAAAACAACAAAAAAAAAGGAGGGGTTGCAATCCTAGTCTCTGATAAAACAGACTTTAAACCAACAAAGATCAAAAGAGACAAAGAAGGCCATTACATAATGGTAAAGGGATCAATTCAACAAGAAGAGCTAGCTATCCTAAATATATATGCACCCAATACAGGAACACCCACATTCATAAAGCAAGGCCTTAGAAACACACAAAGAGACTTAGACCCCCACACAATAATAATGGGAAACTTTAACACCCCACTGTCAACATTAGACAGATCAACAAGACAGAAAGTTAACAAGGATATTCAGGAATTGAACTCAGCTCTGCACCAAGAGGACCTAATAGACATCTACAGACCTCTCTACCCCAAATCACCAGAATATACATTCTTCTCAGCACCACATTGCACTTATTCCAAAATTGACCACATACTTGGAAGTAAAGCACTCCTCAGTAAATGTAAAAGAACAGAAATTATAACAAACTGTCTCTCAGACCACAGTGCAATCAAACTAGAACTCAGGATTAAGAAACTCACTCAAAACCGCTCAACTACACGGAAACTGAACAACCTGCTCCTGAATGACTACTGGGTACATAACGAAATGAAGGCAGAAATAAAGATGCTCTTTGAAACAAACCAACAAGAACAAAGACACAACATACCAGAATCTCTGGGACACATTTCAAGCAGTGTGTAGAGGGAAATTTATAGCACTAAATGCCCACAAGAGAAAGCAGGAAAGATCTAAAATTGACACCCTAACATCACAATTAAAAGAACTAGAGAAGCAAGAGCAAACACATTCAAAAGCTAGCAGAAGGCAAGAAATAACTAAGATCAGAGCAGAACTGAAGGAGATAGAGACACAAAAAACCCTTCAAAAAATCAGTGAATCCCAGAGCTGGTTTTTGAAACGATCAACAAAATTGATAGATCGCTGGACAGACTAATAAAGAAGAAAAGAGAGAAGAATCAAATAGACGCAATAAAAAATGATAAAGGGGATATCACCACCAATTCCACAGACATACAAACTACTATCAGAGAATACTGTAAACACCTCTACGCAAATAAACTAGGAAATCTAGAAGAAATGGATAAATTACTGGACACATACACTCTCCCAAGACTAAACCAGTAAGAAGCTGAATCCCTGAATAGACCAATAACAGGCTCTGAAATTGAGGCAATAATTAAGAGCCTACCAACCAAAAGAAGTCCAGGAGCAGACAGATTCACAGCTGAATTCTACCAGAGGTACAAGGAGGAGCTGGTACCATTCCTTCTGAAACTATTCCAATCAACAGAAAAAGAGGGAATCCTCCCTAATTCATTTCATGAAGCCAGTATCATCCTGATACCAAAGCCTGGCAGAGACACAACATAAAAAGAGAATTTCAGACCAATATCCCTGATAAACATCGATGCAAAAATCCTCAATAAAATACTGGCAAACCGAATCCAGCAGCACATCAAAAAGCTCATCCACCATGATCAAGTGGGCTTCATCCCTGGGATGCAAGGCTGGGTCAGCATATGCAAATCAATAAATGGAATCAGGCATATAAACAGACACAAGACAAAAACCACATGATTATCTCAATAGATGCAGAAAAGGCCTTTGGCAAAATTCAACAGCCCTTCATGCTAAAAACTCTCAATAAATTAGGTATTGATGGGACATATCTCAAAATAATAAGAGCTATGACAAACCCACAGCCAATATCACACTGAATGGGCAAAACTGGAAGCATTCCCTTTGAAAACTGGCATAAGACAGGGATGCCTTCTCTCACCACTGCTATTCAACATAGTGTTGGAAGTTCTAGCCAGGGCAATCAGGCAGGAGAAAGAAATAAAGGGTATTCAATTAGGAAAAGAGGAAGTCAAATTGTCCCTGTTTGCAAGTGACATGATTATATATTTAGAAAACCCCATTGTCTCAGCCCAAAATCTCCTTAAGCTGATAAGCAACTTCAGCAAAGTCTCAGGATACAAAATCAATGTGCAAAAATCACAAGCATTCCTATACGCCAATAACAGACAAACACAGAGCCAAATCATGAGTGAACTCCCATTCACAATTGCTTCAAAGAGAATAAAATACCTAGGAATCCAACTCACAGGGATGTGACGGACCTCTTCAAGGAGAACTACAAACCACTGCTCAATGAAGTAAAAGAGGACATAAACAAATGGAAGAACATTCCATGCTCATGGATTGGAAGACTCAATATCGTGAAAATGGCCATACTGCCCAAGGTAATTTATAGATTCAATGCCATCCCCATCAAGCTACCAATGACTTTCTTCACAGAATTGGAAAAAACTACTTTAAAGTTCATATGGAACCAAAAAAGGGCCCACATTGCCAAGACAATCCTAAGCAAAAAGAACAAAGCTGGAGGCATCACACTACCTGACTTCAAACTATACTACAAGGCTATAGTAACCAAAACAGCGTGGTACTGGTACCAAAACAGAGATATAGACCAATGGAACAGAACATAACCCTCAGAAATAATACCACACATCTACAACCATCTGATCTTTGACAAACTTGATAAAAACAAGAAATAGGGAAAGGATTCCCTATTTAATAAATGGTCCTGGGAAAACTGGTTAGCTATATGTGGAAAGCTGAAACTGGATACCTTCCTTACACCTTATACAAAAATTAATTCAAGATGGATTAAATACTTAAATGTTAGACCTAAAGCCATAAAAACCCTAGAAGAAAACCTACACAATACCATTCAGGACATAGGCATGGGCAAGGACTTCATGTCTAACACACCAAAAGCAATGGCAACAAAAGCCAAAATTGACTAATGGGATCTAATTAAACTAAAGAGCTTCTGCACAGCAAAAGAAACTACCATCAGAGCGAACAGGCAACCTTCAGAATGGGAGAAAAATTTTGCAATCTACTCATCCTACACAGGGCTAATATCCAGAATCTATAAAGAACTCAAACAAACTTACAAGAAAAAAATAACCCCATCAAAAAGTGGGCGAAGGATATAAACAGACAGTTCTCAAAAGAAGACATTTATGCAGCCAACAGACACATGAAAAAATGCTCATCATCACTGGCCATCAGAGAAATGCAAATCAAAACCACAATCAGATACCATCTCACACCAGTTAGAATGGCAATCATTAAAAAGTCAGGAAACAACAGGTGCTGGAGAGGATGTGGAGAAATAGGAACACTTTTACACTGTTGGTGGGACTGTAAACTAGTTCAACCATTGTGGAAGTCAGTGTGGCAATTCCTCAAGGATCTGGAACTAGAATTACCATTTGACCCAGCCATTGCATTACTGGGTATATACCCAAAGGATTATAAATCATGCTGCTATGAAGACACATGCACACATATGTTTATTGAGGCACTATTCACAATAGCAAAGACTTGGAACCAACCCAAATGTCCATCAATGATAGACTGGATTAAGAAAATGTGGCACATATACACCATGGAATACTATGCAGCCATAAAAAAGGAAGAGTTCATGTCCTTTGTAGGGACATGGATGAAGCTGGAAACCATCACTCTCAGCAAAGTATCGCAAGGACAAAAAACCAAACACCGCATGTTCTCACTCATAGGTGGGAATTGAACAATGAGAACACTGGGACACAGGAAGGGGAACATCACACAACAGGGTCTGTTGTGGGGTGGGGGTCTGGGGGATGGATAGCATTAGGAGATATACCTAATGTAAACGAAGAGTTAATGGGTACAGCACACCAACATGGCACATGCATACATATATAACAAACCTGCACGTTGTGCACATGTACCCTAGAACTTAAAGTATAAAAATAAATAAATAAATAAATAAAACAAATCACTTTAATCTAGTTGAGGTGTACCTATTTTCATTTGTCCTTACTTTTAGGTTTAGTTATTTCAAGGGTATTAAGTGAAAGCCTGTGTTGTTTACCATAGCCTGTTTTTGGCAAAGACTACGCTCCACTTTGTTTCTCAAAAGTCCATAAAATTGTAGTATTTTCTGTTTATTTTTTTTTTTTGCATATTAGCAACTGCTTTCTTCATTTCCCTCTCTGAACTTGTACACTTCTAGAGCCAAAAAATGCTTTGATAAAAAATTGTATGCAGAATATAGGTATTTACTATTCTGCAGTTCTTTTTTCTTTGGGATCCTGATCCATTTATTCTCGATTTCCTTGCTAGCCCTCAACTCCAACTGATTTCTCTTCAGCCCAGTGAGACAAACATAAAATCTATACCACATCTTTTTTGGGGGTTCCATGCCCTCAACTAATAGTTGACAAGTAGCCCAAAGGGAAAAGTGGTCACAAATGTAGAATTCACCTCAATGCTGTTCCTTTCTGATATCTTCGTAGTTCAACTCATTTACCTTAATTGTAATCTAATACCTTATAAACTACTGTTTGTTTTGCTTTGTTTATCCACATTCTACATCTACCCTCTGCTACAGGTTTAACTTGATCCAGTTATCCCATCATAACTGAAAAGCCTCTGCAGACTATTCCAATATATTTCATCCACTACAGTTGAAAGAAACGTCATGGAAGTTATTTAACTTTAGGATATACTTTAAAGAATAAAAAGGGGGCCAGGCATGGTGGCTTATGCCTGTAATCTCAGCACTGTGGGAGGCCAAGGCGGGCAGATCACCTAAGGTCGGGAGTTCGAGACCAGCCTGACCAACATGGTGAGACCCGATCTCTACTAAAAAATACAAAAATTAGCCAGGTGTAGTGGCAGGCGCCTGTAATCCCAGCTACTCAGGAGGTTGAGGCAGGAGAATTGCTTGAGTCCAGGAAGCAGAGGTTACAGTGAGCAGAGGTCGCACCACTGCACTCCAGCCTGGGCACAGAGCAAGACTCTGTCCCAGAAAAAAAAAAAAAAAAGAATAAAAATGGAAAAAAATTTTGAACTCACTTGAATGTTACATTAAACATCTTACATGTGTATTTATTATTATTACTTATTTTTAGAGAGAAAGTCTCACTCCGTCACCCAGGCTGGAGTGCAGTGGCACAATCTCAGCTCACTGCAACCTCCAACCCTAAGGTTCAAACCATTCTTATACCTCAGCCTATCAATTAGCTGGGATTACAGGGATGTACCACCACAGCTGGCTAATTTTTAAAATATTTTTAGTAGAGAGGCAGTTGCGCCATGTTGGCCAGGCTTATCTCAAACTTCTGGCCTCAACTGATCCACTCACCTCAACCTTCCAAAGTGTTATGATTATGGGTGTGAGCCACCGTGCCCGGTCTTACATGCGTAATATTTTATGGAAGTGTGGCAGGCCAATTCTCCCTGACAATCACACAGAAAGGTCTGTATGACAATCACACACACAGGCCTGCATAGCACTTCAGTTACACAGACAAATTTCCACAGAGCTGCCTTAACATTGAGCAAATAGTTAAGCCTAGGGAAATCAGTGCCCAGACATCAAAGCTAGAAATGAAACATATGGTCAGTAGAAACCTTGCATGGGCTTCTCCCTAACCTGGAGCAAACCAAAATAATAGAGACCGTCTTTCATTCCTGGTGCCAGGACCCATATCTGAGACAAGTCAAGGTAACAGAGGCAGCTGTTTGAATAGATTCATTCGAGACTCTAAGGCAGCTCTCCAGACTAAGCTGTAAAAAAGATAAGATAGAAATAATCACCCTGGTACCACAGTAGACAGGCCTTGGAGGTACTGGGGCCCTTTTAATTGGACTTAGCAAGCATTTTTGCCTCTGATCTTCTAGTTGAAACAAAATTAGTTACCAACAAACTTAGGCGAATGTTATACGGCACCTAGGCACGTAACCCCAACCTATATAAGCACTAAGAAAATTGTAACACTTTGACTTGGTCTGGTGGAATTATCTCTGGCCTTCTCCCTGTATCCAGTTACAGCAATAAATTCCCTTCTTCCCTAGTTTGTCTGTTTCTCGTTATTGGGCCTTGAGAAAACACAGCCTGACCCGGCTTGGTTCCGGAAACAGAAGTATTTTCTACTTTAATTTCGCACATTCAGTTTTGCTTCAGTCTTAATCTACTAACAATTGAATGTGTATTTATTCTTTTTAACCTTACCTAAATATTGTTATTTGCAAGCTTTTTACCTAATTACTCTTCTAAGAGTTCATTAAAATCTCCCTTGACAACATATTATTTTCTTGTATTTTCTTCGTATTAAAATAATACTTGTCCTTTAAAATCAGCTCTGATTAGAGAGCTTCATTTTTATTTTCCACTTTTCAGAGGATTAGCAACAACATTCATGTGAAAACACTGATGCACAGGTAATAAGTTGCTTCAGGTTCTATTTTGCAGACTTAAAAAGAGGAAAAAACTATTTCATGCTTTACACATTTAATTTGTCTCATTATACTTTAAGTTTTATGTTATTTCACAGCTGGTAAAAAAATAAAATAAATCTTCATTGAGTTTGTATAGTACAATTACCAAGAAAGGAGGAACTTCTCCTGTTTGACTCAATGCTACATTGCTCCATGTCTAGAACAGTGCCTGGAAGATAGTAGTAACCCATAAGAGTTTATGTTAAGAATAACATATTGCTCTTTCAATTACTATTTTCAACTCTTTTCTTGTCTAATTTCTACTACTTCTGCCTAATATCTATTGAACTTAGTATATGCCAGAAACTTTCACTTAACTTTATTACATTTAATTATTACAATAAATTTTATAAGTGCATCACCCACATTTTAATAACTAGAATGTTAGAAGATTTATACGAATTGCCTAAGAGTATACAGTTAATAAGTAAGAGAAATGAGATTTCATCATCAAAACCCATTGGTGATCTCTGAAATTCAAATAAAATTGATTGAATCTCCCTCTAATAAGCAAGGATCTCTGCATCCCTCACAATCTGGAGACATAAGTTAATGCAAACAGCACTAACATGTTTTTTCTAATGATGTTTGATCCTGGTTTAGTTCTGGTGTCTACAGAAGGTGTTCCTGTTAGATATGTGTTTCACCATCTCATCTGAGGAAAGGAACACAGCCCCTTTGTTTTTTCTAAAATTTAATTGATACAAGGCATGTGTGCGGCAGACTTCAGTGAAAATTCAGGGTAAGGTAAAGAAGTCTATATTACAGCTCTTAACAGCAGAAAACATCATATGTATTAGACCACTGTACTTAAAAAGCTCTGGAGATCTTCTCCCCAATTTGGGCTCCAGAATTTCACTATGTAATTCAACTTTCTCTTACTTTCTCTTTTCTCTCATTTCTGCTGTCCTCTCAATTACCAAATTCCTGTTTGTTACATGCTTGTTTGTTATTATATGAAGATGTACTTATTCTTTGTGCCTACCAACCCATATCCTAAGGATCTTACTAACTACAGCCACTCAAGCTAAGACAGTGCTCTTCCTGAGAGGAATTCTAAAATCGGCTATTATGATTTAGTGTATGGTTTGCCTGTGTATATTTTTAATAGTTAAATCAGGTCATTGGGAACTCTAAATGCACTGTCCTTATAATCATAATGTATTTCTAATTTATTGAATTGCTTTGCTTGTACCCACTTCTTGAAGAAATATTTTCTTTTGAAGGGTTAAGGATTATATTTTCTCAGTTGTTATATTATCTACTCTCCATTCACTTGCCTATTAGAGGGAATTCTCATATCACTCTACATACTAGTAAAAGGCAAAAGATTTATACCATCTCAAGAGAAACCAGAGTATCACTCTACATACTAGTTCAACTGAAATTTTTCTCTCTCAACTTTGGTAAACAAGTACAAGATTTAGTGGTACAATCATCACTACTCCTGTGAGTTCTTCCAAAGTGCAGTTCATTTTTTCAACTGTTACCTTCATCTCCTAATATTTTCATGGTTTCAACATTTGGTCTACCAATTTCTTTTCAGGATAATCAATCAAAACACATTTCCTGTCTTAAACCACAGACCTATAAGTAGAAGTTTCCAATAATAAATCTAAGAAAAATTGCATACTTATCTATAAATTGTCATGACAAACTGCTGTAATAAGCTAAAACAGCACAGATGTTTTTCCATTAGGTTGGTACAATATTTATTTTGAAATGATTTTGTAATCTTGTTGCTTTTCTGTTGTAATTTCTGTAAGACAGATGTGATATTTTAGCAAAATGACTCTAACATGACTTCTTAAAGAAAATATATGCCTGTATGTGAGCTTTTAAACCCTACTTATAAATGCTTATCTCTAACCCTTTATAATAAACTTTTTCATTTAAATTATTTTTCAAATTTTTGTTTTGAGTTTTTTTGCTGATTAAGTTAACTTTTACTTTACAAATACCTGTTTCCACTCATTCCCAATTGGGTCCCTTCTCAAAATACATGTTGTCATGTTGAAATCACCTCATTGGTAATAGATTTCAAAACAAAATTGGCAATGAGGTCTCAAGATGATCAAGCCTTGCCTGAAATGTTAATTTTCTCACAAAATTCAATTTGGTCCTGTTCCCTCTTACTTTTTTAAATTCTGCATTACTAGGCTTGCATCTAATCTGGGGGTCTGAACACCTACCTTCAAATGCCTAGACTAGCAAAAAGGAAACTTAAGTTACCTTAAAATATATTTTCATAGAAAGTTAATTAAAAGGTAACTTTAAAGTGATGTAGACTGAGGAAGAAAGAAGTGACTAAGTATGGTCTGTTTGCCTTCAGACTGACAGATAAGTGATTCAAGTTTCTTTCTGACTCTTCCTTTGGTTCATTTCTTGGTTCACTACTGTAGTTTCTTCCCCAAGTCTATTTCTCCCTCCAATGGGCGCCTTTGTGTTTTGTAACTTGGGTTCAAGCTAAGCAATTGGGTAAAGAGGGGCTTTTTTTGGTTAAAAGTAAGAAAGGAAGACTACTCTTCTTAGCCATACTGGAGAGTGTCTAGATTTATTCTACTTCCTGAAACAACTAAAAAATAGAAAAGCTATGAAACAGTCATCGTTAACAATGTGAACAATAGTCAGGAAAGATGAGTAATCCCTGAGAGATGAGGAAAAAATTAGATGTGCCACACAATTAGCCCAGTGTATTATCTGGAGAAAGTTTCCAGACTGAAGTGCAGTGAGGAGAAACTGAGGTGGAATCAGCAGTCTCTCTGGGTGGAGATGAAGCTGGAAGTTCAAGGAGGCCAAGATAGCTGTGGTTGACAGGGCAGAGGAGCGGACAAAGACATTACAAGAAAACTACAGACCAATATGTCTCATGAACATTGATGCAAAAATCCTCAGCAAAATATTAGCAAGAATGTAAAGAAAGAATTATAAAGTATGCCTGAGTGGGATTTATTCCAGATATGTAAGGGTGACTCAACATTTGAAAATGAAGTAATATAATCAATCACATGAACAGGTTAAAGAAAAATATGATGCAATCATATCAGTGGGTCCAGAGAAACCATTTTTCAAAATCCAAAACCATTTATGGCTTAAAAAAAAAAAAACTTTCAGCAAATTAAAAATAGAGAATAATTTCCTCAACTTGATTTTTAAAAAAAATACAAAGAACCCAAAGCTAACTTTACATATATATATATATTATTATTATTATTTGAGATGGCATCTCCCTGTGACACTTAGGCTGGAGTGCAATGGCACAAGCTTAGCTAACTGCAACCTCCACCTCCCGAGTTCAAGTAATTCTCCTGCCCCAGCCTCCCAAGTAGCTGGGGCTACAGGCGCACACCATCACGTCCGGCTAATTTTTGTATTTTTAGTAGAGATGTGGTTTCACCATATTGGCCAGGCTGCTCTCGAACTCCTGACCTCAAGTGATCCACCTGCCTCGGCCTCCCAAAGTGCTGGGATTACAGGAGTGAGCCACCGCGCCCTGCCACTTTATATTTAATAGTGAGAAACTTGAAGCTTTCCTGCTAAGATCAGGAACATGACAAGAATGTCCCCCATTACCACTCCTTTTCACATATTATACTGGAAGTCCTAGCTAATGCAAGAAGACAGAAAAAAAAAGGCATACAAACTGGAAATGAAGAGAAACTGTCTTTGTGCACAGATGACATGACTGTAGAGAAAATCTGAACAACAAAACTTCTGGGAACTAATAAGTGATTTCATAGCAAGGTTTCAGGATATAAAGTTAATATGTAAAAGCCAATCACATTTTATATACCAGTAATGAAAAAGTGAAATTTGAGATTAAAAACTCATTACTATTTAAATTAGCACCAAAAAACATGAGCTCCTCAGATAAATCTACCAAAGTATGTGCAAGATCTGCAAAAGGAAAACTACAAAACTCTGATGAAAGGAATCAAAAAGAAAAAAGAAATAAATTGAAAAATATGCCATGTTGAAGGATAGGAAGACTCAGTACTACCAAGATGTCAGTTTAATAGATTTAATACAATCCCAATCAAAATCCCAACAAGTTGTTTTATGGATATGAGTGAACCAATTTTATTATCTATAGGGACAGGCAAGAGATTCAACTCAATATTGAAGGAGAAGACAAAGTCCAAAGACTGATACTACCTGACTTCAAGACTTACAATATAGTGGCAGTAATTACCACAGTGTGATATTGGTGAGAAGAAACAGTTCAGTGGAACATAACAGAGAGCCCAGAAATAGACCCACATAAATAGAGTCAACTGATCTTTGACAAAGGAGCAAAGGCAATACAATGGAGAAGAGATAACCTTTTCAACAAATGGCAATGCAACAACTGGTTATCCACATGCAAAAAAAATAAATCTAGACACAGATCTTACACCCTTCAGAAAAATGAACTCTAAATGGCTCATAGACCTAAATGTGAAGCTTTAAAACTTCTAGAAGACACCATAGAAGAAAACCTAGATGAACTTGGGTAGGGTGATGGTTTTTTATATACAACACCAAAGGTTCAATTTATGAAAGAAGTAATTGATAAACAGAACTTCGTTAATATTTAAAAATCTCTGCTCTGTAAAAGACAAGAGAATATGAAGACAAGTCACAGACTATGAAAAAATATTTGCAAGAGACACATCTGATAAAGGACTGTTAAACAAAATATGCAAAGAACTTCTAAACTTCATCAATAAAAAAATGAACAATCTGATTAAAGATTGGGCAAAAGACCTAAACAGCCACCCCACAAGAATTATATATGGCAAATAAGCATATAAAAGGACATTCAACATAATATGTCATCAGGGAAATGCAAATCAAAACAATGAGATCACTACATACTTATTATAATGCTCAAAATCTAAAACATTGACAACACGAAATGCTGACAAAGATGCGGAGGAACAGAAAGTTCTTCACCACTTATGCTTGTGGTAATGCAAAAGAGTACAGCCAATCTGTTTGGAAGATAGTTTGGTAGTTTCTTACAAAATTAAACATACTTTTACCATGTGATTCAGCATTCACACTCCTTGGTGTTTATTTATATAAATCAAAATCTGCACTTACAAAAATCTACAGATGGATGTTTATAGCAGCTTTATTCATAATTGTCAAAACTTGGAAGCCATCAAGATGTTACTTTTTGAGCAAACAGATAAACTGTGGCACATCCATCCAGACAGTGAAATATTATTCAGTACCATAAAAAGACATGAAGGAGAAACCCTAAATGCATATTACTAAGTGAAAGAAGCCAATCGGAAAAGGCTAAGTACTTCATGACTCCAACTGTATGACATTCATTAAAAGGCAAAACTTTGTGCCATGGAGGCAGTAAGAAGAACAGTGATTGCCAAGGGTAAGAGGAAGGGAAAAACGAATAGGAAGAGCACAGAGGATTTTTCAGGTAGTGTAACTGAACATCCACATGCCAAACATTTGATGAATCTATACACAGAACTTATACCTTTCACAAAAATTATTTCTAAATAGATTATAGACTAGATGTAAAACACAAAACTTCATATTACACTATAATGGTAGATAAATGTCATTATTCTTTTTGGACTTTCACCCAAACTCCTATGATGTATAATACCAAGACTGAAACCTAATGTAAACTGTAAACTTTGGATAATAATAATATGCCCATGTAAGTTCATCAATTTTACCAAAGGTGCCACTATCATGTGGGATCCAAAACAATCTCAATCAAAATTTCAGCATGTTTTTTGTGGTAGAAATTGATATGCCGATTCTAAAATTCATATGGAATATAAATGAGAAGATTCAAAACAACTTTCAAAAACAGCAGATTCAGAAGACTTACGGTACTTGACTTCAAAACTTATTATCAAACTATGGCAAAAAAGACAGTGTGGTATTGGCATCAAGATAGACAAACAATTATAGAACAGCATAGAGAATCTAAAAATAGACCCACAGTTGTTTTTCTGCAAAGACATAAAGTAAATTTAATATAGTCTTTTCATCAATTAATACTGGAATAATTATATATGCATGTTTTTTAAAAAACAGCTTCTATTAATACATTGCATTATATACAAAAATGGATACAAATTATAGATATAAGCATAAGATAAAAATATGAAATTTCTAGTGAAAGCATAGGACAAAAATCTTTGTAGCCTTGGTTAGACAATAATTTTTTGTAACAGCTTTTTTTTTTTTTTTTGAGACAGAGTCACTCTGTCATCCAGGCTGTAGTACAGTGGTGTGATCTCAGCTCACCGCAACCTCTGCCTCCCAGGTTCAAGCGATTCTCCTGCCTCAGCCTCCCAAGTAGCTGGGATTACAGGCATCTGCCACTACAACCAGCTAATTTTTACATTTTTAGTAGAGATGGGATTTCACCATGTTGGCCATGCTGGTCTTAAACGCCTGACCTCAGGTGATCTGCCCATCCTGGCCTCCCAAAGTTCCGGGATTACAGGTGTGAGCCACTGTGCCCAGACAATAGCTTTATTAAGATATAATTTACATATAAATTTGGAAAAGGAAATTGTATTAGTCACTGTTCTCTAGAGGGCTAGGACTAATAGGATAGCTGTATATATGAAAGAAAGTTTAATAAAGAGTATTGACTCACACCATCACAACGTGAAGTCTCACAATAGTGAGAGGTGACAGCGTGCTGGCAGTCCTCAGAGCCCTTCTCGCTCTCAGCACCTCCTCTGCCTGTGCTCCCACTTTGGCCGCACCTGAGGAGCCCTTCAGCCCACCGCTGCACTGTGGGAGCCCCTTTCTGGGCCGGCCAAGGCCGGAGCCTGCTCCCTCAGCTTGCAGGGAGGTATGGAGGGAGAGGCGCGAACGGGAACTGGGGCTGCGCGCGCGCTTGCGGGCCAGCTGGAGTTCCGGGTGGGCGTCGGCTTGGCGGCTCCGCACTTGGAGCAGCCGGAGGGCCCTGCTGGCCCCGGGCAATGAGAGGGTTAGCACCCGGGCCAGCGGCTGCAGACGGTGTACTGGGTCCCCCAGCAGTGCCGGCCCGCTGGCGCTGCGCTTTATTTCTAGCCGGACCTTACCTGCCTTCCCGCGGGGCAGGGCTTGGGACCTGCAGCCCGCCATGCCTGAGCCTCCCACCCACTCCGTGGGCTCCTGTGCGGCCCGAGCCTCCCCGATGAGCGCCGCCCCCTGCTCCACGGCGCCCAGTCCCATCGACCACCCAAGGGCTGAGGAGTGCGGGCGCACTGCACTGGGACTGGCAGGCAGCTCCACCTGCAGCCCTGGTGAGGGATCCACTGGGTGAAGCCAGCTGGGCTCCTGACTCTGGTGGGGACGTGGAGAACCTTCATGTCTAGCTCAGGGATTGTAAATACACCAATTGGCACTCTATCTAACTCAAGGTTTGTAAACACACCAATCAGCACCCTGTGTCTAGCTCAGGGTTTGTGAATGCACCAATTGACACTCTGTATCTAGCTATTCTGGTGGGGCCTTGGAGAACCTTTGTGTCCATACTCTGTATCTAACTAATCTGGTGGGGGTGGAGAACGTTTGTGTCTAGCTCAGGGATTGTAAATGTACCAATCAGCACCCTGTCAAAACAGACCACTCAGCTCTACCAATCAGCAGGATGTGGGTGGGGCCAGATAAGAGAATAAAAGCAGGCTGCCCAGAGAGCAGTGGCTACCCACTCTGGTCCCCTTCTACACTGTGGATGGTTTGTTCCTTTGCTCTTTGCAATAAATCTTGCCACTGCTCACTCTTTGGGTCCACACTGCTTTTATGAGCTGTAACACCGTGAAGGTCTGCAGCTTCACTCCTGAAGCCAGAGAGACCGCGAGCCCACCGGGAGGAACGAATAACTCCAGACGTGCTGCCTTGAGAGCTGTAACACTCACCGCAAAGGTCTGCAGCTTCACTCCTAAAGCCAGCGAGACCACGAACCCACCAGAAGGAAGAAACTGCAAACACATCCGAACGTCAGAAGGAACAAACTCCAGACGCGCCACCTTAAGAGCTGTAACACTCACCGCGAGGGTCCGCGGCCTCATTCTTGAAGTCAGTGAGACCAAGAACCCACCAATTTCAGACACAATAGGACGTCTGCAAGCTGAGGAACAAGAAAGCCAGTCCAAGTCCCAAAACCTCAAAAGTAGGGAAGCCAGCAGTGCAGCCTTCCATCTGTGGCTTAAGGTCCAAGAGACACTGGCAAACCACTGGTGTGAGTCCAGAAGCTGAAGAACTTGGAGTCTGATATACAAGGGCAAGAAGCATCCAGCATGGGAGAAAGATGAAGCCCAGAAGACTCAGCAAGTCTGCTCCTTCTATCTTCTTTTGCCTGTTTTAGTCTAGCTGTGCTGGCAGCTGAATAGATGTGCCCACCCAGATTGAGGGTGGGTCTGCCTCTCCCAGTCCACTGACTCAAATGTTAATCTCCTTTGACAACACCCTCACAGACACACCCACAAACAATACTTTGCTTCCTTCAACCCAATCAAGTTGACACTCAATACTAACCATCACAGACACAATTCAGCCCATAGCACCAAGTGTGTAGGCAAGGATGTGAAACAACTTGAACTCTCACAGCTGGTAAGAATATGAAATGGTATAATCATTTAAGGGAAATAGTTTAGGAGTATTTTTAAAAGTTAAGCAAGAGTCAGTCACAGTGATATGTGCTGATAGTCCCAGCTTCTAGAGAGGCTGAGGTAGGAGGACACCTTGAGCCCAGGAGTTGATGACCAGGCTGGGCAGCATCACAAGATTCCTCCATCTCTACAAATAAATGAATTAATTAAAAGTTAAACATACACCAACTATAAGTATGATCTATCACCTATGTGTAAGTATGCACCAGCCATTTCTAGATATTGCTTAGGAGAAATGAAAGCATATGTCCTATACAAAGACATGTACATAAGGTTAATTGCGCCCCAAATGTTAATTAACAGATAAATGGATAAACACACTGTGGTATAGCCACATGGTGAGTACCACCCACCAATGATCATTCGCTGTTAGTATATACAAATACAATTGTTCTTCGCATGTTGATCTTGTATCCTTCAACCTTGCTAAACTCACTTATTCACAACTGAACAGTTGATGTACCCAAAACAGATGAGTATGTGTAGTGTTGTGTTGTGCTGAGTGAGCAAATAAGACAAAGGAGAGTTGTATGTTCCATGATTCCACTCATACCAACTTAAAAAAAAAAATGCAAACTAGGCTGGGCGCCATGGCTCATGCCTATAATGCCAGCACTTTGAGAGGCCAAGGCAGGCAGATCACCTGAGGTCAGGAGTTTGAGACCAGCCTGACCAACATGGAGAAACCCCGTTTCTACTAAAAATACACAATTAGCCGGGCATGGTAGCACATGCCTCTAATCCCGGCTACTCGGGAGGCTAAGACAGGAGAATCGCTTGAACCCAGGAGGCAGAGGTTGCAGTGAGCCGAGATAGCACCATTGAACTCCAGCCTGGGCAACGAGAGCGAAACTCCGTCTCAAAAAAAAAAAAGCAAACTGTTCTGTACTGATGGACATCAGACAGCAATTGCCAGCAGATGGGGGTATAGTGCAAAATAACAGGAGGAAGAAAACACAAAAGCACATAGAAACTTTTGGAGGTGGTAGATACATTTGTTACTCTGATGCAGTGATGGTTTTATGGTACACAGTTGTCAAAATTTTTCATGTTGTACACTTTGAATATGTGCAATTTATTGTATGTCTATTATACCTCAATAACTATTTAGACTTTTAAAAACATATGTGCATACTTTAAAATATTTCTTCAGCTTTCCTCATTTTAATGGCCTTTCAAAAAAGAGCTAACATGGGAAAGGAACCACCGTATTTACAAAAAGCAAGAATAAATGAGAGTGTATGGTGAGCCCAAGTACAGGATCAATCTAAATCTAATGCTTCAGTGTTTTGAACTTCAATAAAATCTTAAGTCTGGCACAGACATCATAAAAGCTTTAAAACTCCTGGTACATCAAATACTTCAAGAAGAAATATTTTGATAACTATATTTTTAAAATAAAGAAAATAGAGAGGTTCTGTTTTCTTAACATACACATGTGTTTTAAAAGGGGAGCATAAACTTGATTTTTTTATGGAAGGTTTCCTGGATACATAACATTGTACAGCCCAAAATACCAAAAATGTAGCTATTTAATCCAATTCAGCAAATGTAACATGGAAATAAAATATTTCCATTTACCTTTTGAATAAAGAATATTGAAAAAGAAATAGAAGACAAGATTTTCAGTGTGGATTGAACCGATAATGATTAGATTAATTCAGTCTTAAGTTATTCATTGGGCCTACATTAGTTTCATCTTCAAATAAATAAATTCTTAGCTTTCAAAATTCTCTTTGGTCCGGAAAAAGATAAGGATCCACATTCTTCCCCTCATAGATCTTCTAATTTTTCATAGTAGTTCATGTATCACCACACTGGCAGAAAATAAATATCCAGAGTAGTATGTATCGCAATACTGGCAGTGCCCACAGCAAGAACACTAGATAATCTTTTTTTTCTGAAGTATTTATGTGAACTGTGTTCTAATTGAGGTCAATTTTGATATGCAATTGATCAGACAAATTATCCATATACATTAGCTGGACAGCAAAAGTGATGAACAAGTCTTCCCTTAGCTCCTATTATATATAATCACACAGCAATTAAAGAAGCCAAAAGGTAGCAGGAAGAGATTTAAATTTTGACTCAAAGAATATGGATTTGCATTCTAGTCTTGCTGGTTTCTAATTCTGTGATCTTGAAAAAAATCAGATTTTATAAATTTCTGTTTCTGACCTGAGAAATTAGAATGATTAACATCTATAACTTACTGTGCATATTTAATTTGGCAAAGTATAGGTAATTTTTAAGTGACAAAGCATCATGCATATACATACATAAGGTATTGTTATCTGACTAGTAGAGAAAACAGAAGAGCGTAGATTCCTCTTTTAGGTCTAACTTCCTTCAGTTAATAGATTCATGAATCATTGCTCATTTTTATTGAGGATAACTCCGGTATTTCCCTTAAAAAGTGGCTGGAGGAGGAGGCTGAGGTGGGCGGATCATGAGGTCAGGAGATCGAGACCATCCCGGCTAACACGGTGAAACCCCATCTCTACTAAAAATACAAAAAATTAGCCGGGCGTGGTGGCGGGCGCCTGTAGTCCCAGCTACTCGGGAGGCTGAGGCAGGAGAATGGTGTGAACCCAGGAGGCGGAGCTTGCAATGAGCCAAGATTGTGCCACTGCACTCCAGCCTGGGCGACAGAGCAAGACTCCGTCTCAAAACAAAAAAAACAAAAAAAACGGGTGGGGGGCTAGAGGGCCTTCTTGAGGTACTCTTTATCTGTATCAATTCAAGTTTGAAGGGAAAGTCACCCTTTCAAACGAACTAGAAAAATCAGTATGTACCATAAAATTAGCGACTCAATTTGTTACATTACTGCCAGGATGACTTTTGGAAACATCTTTTCCACATATTTTGTTAAGTCATATAACTGATATGAATGACGTTATGTTGACATGACTCCGGGAGAGACAGGGTAACAAGATAAAATCTGCACAATCCAGTTACTCTGGCATCAGTTACTCTATTGATGCCATGAAATAAATCATTGAGGTTGTCATATAACTTTTATGTGAACCATTTAATATTCTGATGGGATTTTTTTCCCATTTGAAAATTAAAAAGCCATTTATTTTATTGTTTTAATTAGTCTCTTATAGATTTATTTCCCCAACAATTTTGTCATTAGAAGAGGATTGGCTTTCACCTAGATGACAAGACTTGTCAGCACAAATATAAAGTTTTCTGTAAATAGCATCCAGTAGTTAGTCCTGTGCTGAATCCAAAACCTCTTATTTCGCATGTCTGAAATAGAGTGGAGATGGTTGTTTACAAACCATCTCCTGAGCTTACTGGCAAAGATCATGGAAAGTTCGAGGTAAAGACTGATATAATGGATAATTTACTTACCATTCTTTCCTAGTCTTCAGTTGCACAGTGGAAAGGGAAAAGAGCGGAAGGGCAGATGAAGAGGGGATGCTATTTTTATAAGGACAATGAGCTGGGAAATAATGAGAAATGCAAAAACTATAAATAGTTTTGAGATTATTCACATTTTGAAACCATTTCATGCTTTTATGAGTTTGAATCTAGTTTTAAGTTTATAATATACTTTACTTCAGGACATCAACTAGAAAGGAACTATGGAGACATTTGTGTTAACTGGTTTTACATCAATATGCAAGGAAAAGTAGTACTGGTGACAGACTTGGGGACACAATTTGGATATGGTAGCCTGGCTCCTATTCTGGCTTTCCATAATAATATTCTAAAGTTAATCTGTCCATTGAGCTCTTTAAGTTAGGATGAATGAACCAGCTATGGTACATGCAGCCAATGTGAATGAATCATTATGGATCGGGCATGGGAGTTCCTTCTCTCTGCCTAACCCACGTATAGTTTCATTTTTGAGTGGTATGAAGTTAATTATTTCTCCTTTAATGTTTAGTGTTCCATCCAATGGCATTAACTTCATAGGAAAAAATAAATCTTTAATGCTATGACTTTACAGAAGTCAGAGAAATTGAGAATGTTGACACGTATAGTTAAATACTTTTGGATCACTAAGCATAAAGGCAGAGGCAAACTATAAGGATTCCATTTACTTTTTCTCAGTTCATTCAATTTTAGCATCTTCTAGCTGCTACTTAGTCTTAACTAATAATTGCACTCAAAAAATTACATTAATTACAAAACATGTCTATGAATAATCCATAGAATTATGATGAAAAAAATTTAAAATAAATTTATTTTTATCTGTTTTTATTTTAAACTTAAGTACAAGCACTAAGGATACAATTCCATTGTCAAATTTTCACATATATTGATAAAAATACTACCATTCAATGGACCAGCAAGTAAAAAAAATAGGATAATGAATAATCCTTTCAAATAATCAAAATGAGCAAAACTGGGATAAAGCAATGGACTAAGTCATTTATCCAAATATTGATCACCTCACTTTGTACAAGTAAATTAATGAGCAGAAACTTATTTTATGAAACTGTCTTTCAAAGAAATTGTGTAAACACCATTGTTTCTGTCATTGAGTTCTTCTATCATTCGTTAGAGAGATGCAGAAAGGTGTGACCATTGAGCAAATTACTTACCCTCTCTAAAGACAAATTTCTTTATCTATAACATGGTGGTAGTAATGATAATACCTACCATTTTATACATTGGTGCAATAATTACTTAAATAATACATATAAAACACAAAGAAAAGTGGCAAACAATAAGTATACAATAAACATATTAAAATATAGCCCAGCAAGTATATTATATTATCCATAGGTTGTAATTGCCCTAATGAACATACAGTCTAGATAAGCTTAGAACTTTAACATCTTAGAATAGAACTATATCATTTTTCCAAAAGAGGATGGATCCTGCTGCCACCACCCTATGAAGTGGTTGGCTGGCACCACCCATCAGAGTGCTGTGAACAGCAATCCAGTAGCACCTTGACCCCTCCACCACAGCAGGTTCCTAACCTCAAGGAACCAGAGAGCAAAGTCAGGGGCCAGTTCCAGTCCCCCAGAATTAGAGCACACAGTCCAGAAGTCCTGAGCTAAGCCTTGGTACCCCCCTTAAAATCTTCCAGAAATGAAGCCATTTAACTGAACTCACCTTATACCGTGATCAAATCCCAAAGGTCATCAAATAGGATACAGGAAAAAAAAAATCAAACAGACTGCAACTTCAAAGATTGAAGGAACATCAGCCCACAAAGATGAGAAAGAACCAGTGAAAGAACTCTGACAACTCAAGAAGCCAGAGTGCCTCATTTCCTCCAAATGATCATACTAGCTCTCCAACAAGGGTTCTTAACCAGACTCAGATGGCTGAAATGACAGAAATAGAGTTCAGAATATGAAGAGGAATGAAGATCATCAATATTCAGGAGAACATTGAAACCCAGTCAAAGGAAGCTAAGAAGAACAATAAAATAATTCAGGAGCTGACAGATAAAATAGCCGGTACAGAAAAGAACATAACCAATCTGATAGAGCCAAAAGACAAGCTACAAGAATTTAATAATGTAAATGCAATTATTAACAGCAGAACAAACAAAGCTGAGAAAATAACCACAGAGCTTGAAGACTGGCTTTCTGAAATAACGTAGACAAAAATATAGAAAAAATAATGAAAAGAAACAAACAAAAACTCCAAGAAATATGTGATTATGTAAAGAAAACAAATCTATGACTTATTGGTGTCCCTGGAAGAGGTGAGGAGAATGGAAGCGACTTTGAAAACATTTCAGGATATCATCCACAAGAACTTCCCCAACCTAGCTAGAGAGTCCAACATTCAAATTCAGGAAATGCAGAGAACCCCCACAAGATATTTCACAAGACAATACCCCCCAATAAAAATAATCATCAGATTTGCCAAGATCAAAGCAAAAGAAAAAAATATTAAAGGCAGCTAGAGAGAAAGAACCACAGCAGACCTTTCAACGAAACCCTACAAGCCAGAAGAGACTGGGGCCCATATTCAGCATTCTTAAAGAAAACAAATTTCAACCAAGAATTTCATATCCAGCCAAACTAAGCTTCATAAGTGAAGGAGAAATAAGATCCTTTTTAGACAAGCAAACACTGAGGGACTTTGTTACCACCAGACATGCCTTGTAAGAGTTCCCAAGAGAAGCATTAAATATGGAAAGACCATTACCAGACAGCCACTACAAAAACACACTTAAGCACACAGACCAGTGACACTATAAAGCAATCACACAAACAAGCCAGCCTAATAACAAGGTGACAACATGATAACAGGATCAAATCCACACACACCAATATTAACCTTGAATGTGAATGGGCTAAATGCACCATTTAAAAGGGACAGACTAGCAAGCTGGATAAAAAAGCAAGACCCAATAGTATTCTATCTTCAAGAGACCTATTTCACATGCAATGACACCCATAGGCTCAAAATAAAAGGATGAAGAAAAATCCACCAAGCAAATGGAAAACAGAAAAAGGCAAGGGTTGCAACTGTAATTTCAGACAAAACTGACTTTAAACCAACAAATATCAAAAAAGACAAAGAAGGGCATTATATAATGGTAAAGGGTTCAATTCAACAAGAAGGCCTAACTATCCTAAGAATATATGCAGACAACACAGGAGCACTCAGATCCATAGGCAAGTTCTTAGAGACCTCCAAGGAGGCTTAGACTCCCACACAATAATAGTGGGAGACTTCAACACCCTGCTGACAGTGTTAGACAGATCATCAAGGCAGAAAATTAACAAAGATATTCAGGATAAGAATTCAACACTGATAATGAACCTGATAGACATCAGTCCATTCTCTGATAGATATCAGTCCATTCTCTCCACCCATTAACAGAATATACATTAACATTGCTACATGGCATGTACTCTAAAATTAACCACATAATTGGACATTAAACAATCCTCAGCAAAGCACAAAAACAAAAATCATATCAAACACACTCTCGGACCACAGCACAATAAAAATGGAAGTCAACACAATGAAAATAACTTAAAACCATACAACTACATGGAAATTAAACCACCTGCTCCTGATTGACTTTGGGACAAATAATGAAATTAAGGCAGAAATCAGGAAGTTCTTTGAAACTAATAGAACAAAGATACAACATACCAGAATCCCTGGGATGCAGCTAAGGCATGTTAAGAAAATTTGTAGCACTAAATGCCCACATCAAAAAGTTAGAAATATGTGAAATTAACAACCTAACATTACAACTAAAAGAACTAGAGAAGCAAGAGCAAACCAACTCCAAGGCTAGCAGAAGACAAGAAATAACCAAAATCAGAGCTGAACTGAAAGATATTGAGACACACAAAAAAAATTCAAAACAAGCTGGTTTTTTGAAAAAATTAAACACATACACTGCTAGCTAGACTAATACAGAAGAAAAGGGAGAAGATTCACATAAACACAATTAGAAACAGCAAACAGGATGTTACCACTGACCCAAGAGAAATACAAATAACCACCAGACACTTCTATGAACACCTCTATGCACACAAACTACAAAATCCAGAAAAAAATGATTTTCTGGAGACATATACCCTCGCAAGCCTGAACCAGGAGGAAGAAATTGAATACCTGAACAAACAAATAAGGAGCTCTAAAATTGAATCAGTAACAAATAGCCTACCAACCAACCAAAAAAAAAGAAGAAGAAAAGAAAGCCCAGGACCTAATGGATCCACAGCCGAATTCTGCCAGATGTGCAAAGAAGAGCTGGGACAAAGAAAAGTTTCCTACTGAAACTATTCCAAAATATTGAGGACAGTCTCCTCTCCAACTTATTCTATGAGGCTAGCATCATCCTCATACCATAACCTGAGAGAGATACAACAAAAAAAGAAAAATTCAAGCCAATATCCTTGATGAACATCAATGCAAAAATCCTCAACAAAATAATTGCAAATGGAATCCAGCAGCATATCAAAAAACTAATCCACCACAATAAAGTAGGCTCTATCCCTGGGATGCAAAGTTGGTTCAACATACACAAATCAATAAATATGATTCATCACATAGAAAGAACTAAAGACAAAAACTACATAATTATCTCAATAGTTACAGAAAAAGTTTGATAAAAATTAAACATACCTTCATGTTAAAAACTAAATAAACTAGGAATTGAAGGAACTTACCTCAAAATAATAAGAGCAATCTTCGCAAACCCACAGCCAACATCATCCTGGATGGGGAAAAGCTGGAAGTATTCCCCTTGAAAACTGACAAAGACAAGGATGCCCTCTTTCATTACTCATATTCAACTCAGTATTGGAAGTCCTGGCCGGAGCAATTAGGCAAGAGACAGAAGTAAAGGACATCTAAATAGGAAGAGAGAAAGTCAAACTATCCCTGTTTGCAGATGACGTGATTCTATATCTAGAAAGCCCCATAGTCACACCCAAAAAGCTCTGTAAGCTGATAAACAACTTCAGCAATGCTTCAGGATACAAAATTGGTAAACCAAAATTACTAGCATTCCTACACACCAACAACAGCCAAGCCAAGAGCCAAACAAGAACACAATCCCATTCATAATTGCCAACAAAAAGAATAAAATACCTATGTATACAGCTAACCAGGGAGGTAAAAAATCTCCACAAGGAGAACTACAAAACACTGCTCAGGGCTGGGCACAGTGGCTCACACCTATAATACCAGCACTTAGGGAGGCTGAGGCAGGCAGATCACCTGAGGTTAAGAGTTCGAGACCAGCCTGGCCAACATGGCAAAACCCTGTCTCTACTAAAAATATAAAAATTAGCTGGGTATAGTGGCATGCGCCTGTAATCCTACCAGCTACTCAGGAGGCTGAAGTAGGAGAATCACTTGAACCTGGGAGGCAGAGGTTGCAGTGAGCCCAGATCACACCACTGGACTCCAGCCTGGGCAACAGAGTGAGGCTCTGTCTCAAAAAAACAAAAACAAAAACAAAACAACAACAACAACAACAACAAAAAAAAAAACTGCTCAAAGAAATCAGAGATGACACAAACAAATGGAAAAACATGCCATGCTTATGGATGGAAAGAATATTACTAAAATGGCCACAGTGCCCAAAGCAATTTACAGATTCAATGCTATTTCTGTCAAACTACTCATGACATTCTTCACAGAACTAGAAGAAAACTATTTTAAAGTTCATATGGAACCAAACGAGAGCCTGAATAGCCAAGGCAATACTAAGCAAAAAGAGCAAAGCTGGAGGCATCACGTTACCCAACTTCAAACTATGCTACAGGGCTACACTAACCAAAACAGCATGGTACTGGTCAAAAATAGGCACACAGACCAATGGAACACAATAGAGAGTCCAGAAATTAGGCTGCACACCTACAACTGTCTGATCTTCAACAAAGCTGACAAAAACAAGCAATGGGCAAAGCTCTCTGTTCATTAAATGGTTCTGGAATAACTGACTAGCTATACCCAGAAAATTGAAACTGAACCCCTCGCTTTATGTCGTATACAAAAATTAACTCAAAATGAATTAAAGACTTCAATGTAGAACCTAAAACTATAAAAACCCTAGAAGACAACCTAGGCAATATCATTCTGGACATAGGAACAGGCAAAGGTTTTATAAAAAAAGACAAAAGCAATTGCAACAAAATCAAAAATTGACAAATGGGATTTAATTAAACTAAAGGGCTTCTGCACAGCAAAAGAAACTATCGACATAGTAAACAGACAACCTACAGAATAGAAGAAAATTTTTGCAATCTATCCATCTGACAAAGGTCTAATATCCAGCATCTATATGAACTTAAACTTACAAGAAAAAAACCATTAAAAAGTGAGTAAAGGACATGAACAGACACTTCTCAAAACAAGACATACATGCAGCCAAAAAGCACGTGAAAGGAAGCTCAACATCACTGATCATTGAAGAAATCAAAACCACAATGAGATACCATCTCACACCAGTCAGAGTGGCTACTATTAAAAAGACAAAAAAAAAAAGATGCTGATGAGGTTGCAGAGAAAAGGTAATGTTTATAGAGTGCTGGTGGGAATGTAAATTAGTTCAACCACCGTGGAAAGCAGTGTAGCAATTCCTTATAGAGCTAAGAACAGAATTACCATTCAACCTAACAATTCCATTACTGGGTATGTACCCAAAGGAATATACATCATTCTATCATAAAGACACATGCATTTGTATGTTCATTGCAGCACTATTCACAATAGCAAATACATGGAATCAACCTAAATTCCCATCAATGGTAAACTGGATAAAGAAAATATGGTACATATACCCCATGGAATACTATGCAGCCATAAGAGGGAACAAGATCATGTCCTTTGCAAGGACATGGATGGAGCTGGAGACCATTATCCTTAGCAAACTAAAGCACAAACAGAAAACCAAATATCACATGTTCTCACATGTAAGTGGGAGTTAAATGATGAGAATTCATGAACACAAAGAGGGGATCAAGGGTCCCCTGAGGATCTACCTGAGGATCAAGGGTGGGACGAAGGAGAAGATCAGAAAAAATAGCTATTGGGTACTAGGCTTAGTACCTGGGCGACAAAATAATCTGTACAACAAGCCCCTGTGACAAGAGTTTGCCTATATTACAAACCTGTACTTGTACTCCTGAACCCACAATAAAAGTTAAAAAAGAAAAAGGATCTGCTTCATGTACATATGGACAATAGCCAATGATGAGCTGAAGCTGGTTGGTACCAACTTGTAAGAGACGATTTTTTGCATCTCTTTCCCATTTTCATGTGCAGTGATGGTAGCTTAAAATTAAATAGGTCAGTAGCACTTTAATAACTGTGTCTGGGGACTCTTACTTCAACCATCCAACCACCCAGTTTTCCACCCATCTGCCCATCTGTCCTTCCATACATCTATCCATTCATGCATCTATTCACCCATCCATCATCCATCTATCTATCCATTCAACTGCCCATACTTATATCTCTATCTATACATCTACTAACTACATCAGAAGTTGGCAGCTTAAAAATCACTCCATGAATATTGGCAAATGCTAAGATTATGAGCTTCTTGTTTTCTGAAAAGTTATGTATTAAGCATTCACCAGCACAACACTGGCAATAATCTAGTAATTATGCCCTTCCTCTGAACTGAGGGGTAGAATTTTGAGGGGGGATAAAGGGGAAAAATGGATACAAGTTTTATCCATAAATCCTAGTGCAAAATAAATAAATAAGCATTGTTTGTCATAACTAAGTTTTTTTTCTTTTTGGTCCCATTCTGCCAAATTCTGGAGACCTGATCTCAATTTTCATCACCCTTCCTCTGGAGTTACACCTAAATTTGACTTCATAACATCACAGTGTGTAACAGAGAGGTCATACAGCTGATCGTTGGTGGTATCAAATATCCATATTGGCATCTCATCTGTTAATACTTATGCCCATCTTTGGTTCCATTACTGATTTACTCGGGTCATTGTTGGCCACTTCTGCCACATGGGAAATATTCTACTGCTCCCATCAGCTCTGAGCCTCAGTAAAACATATGAGGCCAACTCAGAAAAATCTGCCCAGACACTCTCCACCAGACTCCTATTTTCCTAGGATTTACCTGGGATTGTATGGGAAAGTTGGTCACACAGGATTCCTGCTTGAGATTCCTGCTTCTCCGATTTGTCTGAGGGTTTCTCCTCAGACAAATAGCTTTCTCCTTCACTTGGAATGTAGCAGTACCCTTTCCATGGGATCCATCAGCACGAAGTGATTTATTCTCCCTTATCCTAGGAATGTTTTTCAGTTAGATTTTAAAAAAAGAAGTTTTTCTTTTATAGCACCACGGATTTTAGATTTCCTGAGTTCTTTAGCACCTGCATTTTTATAATTGAAAACTAAAGATTGAGATATCTTAAAAGGACTCTTTGTTTTCTTTTGTTTTTCTGCTTTGTGTTTCTTGCCTGCAGTGAAGGCGTCTGACTGTATGGGTGAAATGCTAAGAGGTGAAAGTAAAAATAAGTATAGAGAACTGCAAGTGCATTTGATAAAACTTCAAATAATCATATCCTACCACATTTGCTTCAATACATTCTCTTGTAAGACAAAGGCAGAAATCTCTTAAAATAATCACATGGCTTATATTTTATAGGTGGTAGTAAAGTCATGTAAGGGGTTATGAACAGAATTTGGGCAGGAAACAAGTGAACTGGTAAGAATTAGGTCCAGGAATATCTAATGTAAAATACGATCTGGCACCTGCGTCACTGAGGGATAGTTAAGGAGACAAGAATAGCTGCATGCATTAGAAGGCAGAACAAACAAAACAACTCATTTTTGTTTTATATATTCCACATGTAATCTCCTTACCTTTTTCTCCCAGATCCTTGAAAAGTAGAGTGAGAGAATAGGTCTCAGGGTGCACATAAAAGTTAAGTCTTTTTACTTTCCATTTTAAAAACTAGCATTGGAGGATTTTATTTATATATAATTAAAATTGTGAGACATCATAGAAGTTCATTAAATGCTGAAATTCAGTAATGTATTTGAGTGGTCAGAATATCTTAAATCAAATTTCTCCCTAATATCTCCCTTTTCTGAAAAATGTATTCACATTCTACTGATATCAGATGGACAATTTTTGGTACCCTTTCCTAAACATTCTAAATAAATTCACAGCTTCTTCTAACTTCCATTACCTTACAAGATGATAATCATTGTAAATGTGAGTTTAATATGTTATTTCACTTCCAAACGAAAGACAATGCCACATAGAGCTTTCTAAATGAAAGAACTGATGCTAATCCAATACTATTCCAAAAGGTGGATGCATTCAAATACATCTGTTAAACTTTCTCACAAAGACAAATTATGCAAGATTTGGCCAAGGAAGGACAGAAAACATAACATGGAAAATCCCCTACATGATTACAGTATTTCTCTAGAGCATTTTTACTTTTAATTTATGACTTTGCACCTTCCATAAAAACTATTGGGAAGAAGTTCTTGGAGGCACACTTACTTTTTTGAATGTAAATCCGTAAATAACACAATATATTCCAGGAAAAATTATGGGACAATATGCATTACTTAAATTAACTCCAAGACTTTCATTAACTCGTGGTAGGAATGTAAATTAGTCCAAGCATTGTGGAAAACAATTTGGAGATATCTCAAAGAACTAAAAATAGAACTACCACTCAACCCAGCAATCCCATGACCAGGTATATACCCAAAGGAAAATAAATCATTCTACTAAAACAGCACCTACACTCATATGGCTATCACAGCACTGTTCATAAAAGCAAAGTCATGCAATCAACATAGGTGCCAATCAATGGTGAACTGGATAAACAAAATGTGGTACATTTATGCCATGGAATATTATGCAGCCATAAAAAAGAATAAAATCATGTCCTTTGCAGAAACGTGGATGTAGCTGGAGGTCATTATCCTAAGGGAATTAATGCAGAAACAGAAAACCAAATATCACAATGTTCCCACAGATAAGTAGGAAGCAAACATTGGGTACATGTGGACATAAAGATGGGAATGATGAACAGTGGCAACTCCAAAAGCAGGGAGCGAGAAAGGGAAGCCAGGGTTAAAAAATACTTTCTATTGGTACTATATTCACTATCTGGGTGATAGCATTAATAGAAGCCCAAACCCCAGCATCACACAATATTCCCTTGTGACAAACCTGAGCATGTAAACCCTGAATTTAAAATCTAAATTGAAAAAATGACAAGATAAGTTTACGGATACTGCTATTATCAAGTTATCTTAGAAAAAATATCTCAACATTGGATCTTAAATACACAGGTTTTGTACATCAGTTATAGAAACTGGAGGTTATATTAGTCCAACTCTGTAACTCTTGGCAAAGACTCTTACATCTTAAAATTGCAGAGTAGCATTAAGTTCAAGCAGAATAGCATTCAGAAGATAACCATGTTTGTCTTATAAATTCTCTGAGTCTTGTTAAATAAGATATTTACTTATTATCAATATTTATAAAGCAATTACAATTCTGGCACATGTTATTACTGATTTAAACAAATTTACTGGTTAAAGAGAAAATGTGGTTTTGGAGACAAATCTGGCTATCAATCCCAATGTGTTCACTTGATAGCTGTGTGAATTTAAACATATTACATGAAAATTTTTAGACGTCAGTTTCCTCATCTGTAAAACAGGTATAAATTCAAATGGACTTTAAGATTATTGTGTAAAATGTGTGTGTAAAACAACTAACAGGGTGGCCAACCCAGACTAAGTACTAGCTCAACACATTCTGTCTTATCTTGTTTCCCTTCATGCATAAAAGTCATGTTGAGAAAATGACAAAAACACAAATTTTACCCATCATTCAGCTCTAAAAATCTGCTTTGGAGTACCTGCTTAGCCCACCTTTTCTAGACAATAGAGCCTGAGGCAAAGCTTGAGTATTGATGCTTGACCAGGAAATGAGAGTAGCAAAAAGACATGAGGCAAGAAACAATGGGAAGTAAATACATGATGCATTAATCGACGTTCTTGCTTTATGAAAAGACACAAGCCTTCTCTATGTTACTTGCAAAATTAACAGGCCCCAGAGTGACATCATGCCCTAGAATGAACATTAGAAAGGAAATGGAGAAAGTATAATAATAATAAAATTAAAAAATATATATATTTAAATAATCACGTTTAAGATTTAAAAAAAAAGAAAGAAAGGAAATGGAGAGGGATTTTACCTGTCTGCTTCTACCATCTTTCATTGAGCAATATTTGTACACGGGGAGTTCCAGGTTTTATGTGACAGTTGAGACAATGGAACTTCCCAGATGCTCATGAGGAGTCGGTCTCCTCCAACAGCAGCCGAAGTTAAGCAAAGTGCCAAGGTCTCTAGAGAGAGGTTAACCTGAAAGAATTTGAAGCAACATGTAAGAGGTGTGAAATAATATATCTATGGTTTCCACCATCTTGTATTCAAATTTTGCTTGTCATATGACACCAAATTCCTTTCTCCAAATCCTCTAAACTCTTATGAAGACATGGATGAGAGAGGTCATCAAACATCAGAAATGCCTGTGCAGAGATGTCACAGCACAATCTGTGGCATAAAATGACAAATGACTTGGAGCATCAAAACTAGATATTAATCTTTCAGTCTTGCCCACCACAGAAACATAGGCCCTGGGTGATAGATTACAGTGGTGCATACTTGGCAACACGTAATTATATACTTATCCTAAACCTTCAAAAGAAGTTTATGGTGAGCAGAAATTGGAAATTTTAGCCCTAGAGGCATGCTTCAGAAATTCTTGACTCCTGGAAAAATATGAAGTGTCTCAACCTCATTTTGTACCAAATCTCAAGATGCAAGATGCAACATTTGAGTGATAAACTACTGGGGTGTCAGCAACCTTCTGGTATTCTTTAACCCAGCACAACTATAAGAAAATGTACTTGATTGAACTCTGAAGTCAATTACTGCTTGATTTTCTGAAAATGTGTCATGAAGATCATTGTAATGCCTCAGCACATCTTTTTACCAGTAGGTGATGAAGGCAGCTGGTAAGTTACATTTTAAGAAATAAAGGAAAAACCTAATAGAATGACTTGTGAGAAATCCTATTTCATTTTTGGTCTAACTAGTTCAGTATTTTTTAGGAACCTACTCTCCAGTGGTAAAGATAAAATAAGCAGAGTTACAGTTACATAGAAGTTACAATGGAAATTCTAGTTCCATGTATTCAATACATTCAAGTGTTATAAGACTCTCATAAATCTTTACATAAATTCATCTATTCCTTTATATAGTCAAATTATCTAATTATTTTTGGTAAAATATTAAAAACACTCATTTAATAAGGTATCTGATTATCTTGGTTCCACCACTAACTAGCTGTGGAATTCTCAGCAAATTATAAGACCTTACCACTCTGTTTCTTGGTTTCCTCATCTATAAGAAAGAGATAATAACAATTATTTTGATGATTGATAGAGTTAGTTGTGAGGTATTTAGACAAGTGCTGAGCACCTTGTTCAAGAAAAGTTAGATATTGTGTTTATTATTTAGCAGTAACAGCAGCAGTAGTATAATGTCATATAGTGCAGAATACTTCAGAGAAGAAAGTCATAAATCACACTAAATCCACATAATCATCATTAATGATAGTTTAATATTATTTTCATTTCTCTACACATGCACACAAAGTATATGTGCATACAAAAGTACATAGAACTGAAATAGTCTCTCAAAATAAAAATATTTGGTAGCTAATGAAACAAATGCTTGTGCTTTTTCAAATGAAATTCTGGAGTGGCAGGTATAGATAACAACTTTTTTTCCAGAAATTCAGTTTTTCTCAATACTTCTATTGTGCCCTTACTAGTTTTCTTCACTTATATCTGCCATATTTGTAATATTATATGTAATTAATCTTCATCCATAAATCATTATCTTGAAATCTTAGAGTTTCCCTTTTGCCTACGAGGAAACACAAGTGGATACATTGAATACATCTTGTTTTACAATAATTTTTTTTAATTTCTTAGTGTTAATTTTGAACACAGTAAATCTCTTTGCACTCTTCAATAATTTTAATGGGATAAAAGGGTCCTGAGACAAAGAAGATTGAGAAATATTGATATAAACAACTTCTATGCTGAAACAGACATCTTAGATGCCATAGATAGATGTTAGATAAACATACAATACAAAATAATACGGCCGGGTATGGTGGCTCATGTCTGTAATCCCAGTACTTTGGGAAGCCAAGGTGGGCAGATCATGGGGTCAGGAGATCAAGACCATCCCAGCCAACACGGTGAAACTCCGTGTCTACTAAAAAAAAAAATACAAAAAATTAGCCGGGCGTGGTGGCAGGCACCTGTAGTCCCAGCTACACGGGAGGCTGAGGCAAGAGAATGGCGTGAACCCAAGAGGCAGAGCTTGCAGTGAGCTGATCCCACCACTGCACTCCAGCCTAGATGACAGAGCAAGACTGTCTCAAAAAAAAAAAAAAATATATATATATATATACAAAATATATAAAGAGGGCCCACTATGATCAAAGATGAATTCAAAATGTTGTACAAAACTAGAGTTATAATAAAAAGTGCTAAAGGCAATATTAAAACTCTCCTGTAATCGTTTCAAAAAATAAACAAAAATTATAAGCACTTTGCCTGGGGGAGATGGTCTAAAGGGAAATAGAGACAAGGAAAAATCATGTCAACATTTTGAAATTTACATTTACAATTTAACAAACTAACTCCTATGTTCATTGGGCTTATTCTGGACCAAGGGAAAATAAATTTGTCTACTGCCTATTTCCGTATCACAGAAAGGTGTTGTTATGGAATATTATATCCTCTTCCTTAAGTTGGTGGAGCAGAGAGAATCCTAAAAAAGGGAAGGCAGACACAAGTTATATATGCATAAATGTCTATCTTGTTTTTTGGTTCTAACACATGTAACCTTTTTGGTAGCTCAGAAAGCTGAAGAATATTAGAGTAGAACTACTAAAAATCAACATATCATGTTAATTGCTTAGTAATCTCCTAATACTAGAAAAAGTTCATATTTTTTTAAATTTGTGTATAAAACACTTTTAATTTAAACATACCTTTATGACAAGGGTTCTTAACTTGGATCTTATGAATAGATTTCATAGGGTCTATGAACACTTTAGTTACCTAAAAAATGTTTGTGTAAGAATATGTGGACACTTTTTGGAAAGACAGACCATAACATTTATCAGATTCTCAAGAAAGTTTGAGACTCAGAAAACGTTTTTAAAATACTGCTTATGGCTATTTAATTTTAAAAATAGCACTCAAATGAAATGACAAAGTATGTATAGTGCAGCATTTGTTTTAATTCTGTCATTGGGGTAATTAAAATAAGTTTCAAATTTAAGAAATGGTCTGCTATGGCTTGAATGTCCTTCCAAAATTCATGTTGAAATTTAATTGCATTGTGACAGCGTTAAGATGTGAGACCTACAAGAGGTAATTAGATCATGAGGGCTGCACCTTCATGAATGGATCAGTGCTGTTATTGCAGTAATGGTAAGTTATTGCTAAAGTGGGTTCCTCATAAAAGAATGAGATCAGCCCAATTTCCTCTTGTCTCTTCTTCTTCTTCTTCCTCTTCCTTCTCCTCCTCCTCCTCCTCTTCCTCCTCCTCCTCCTCCTCTTCTTCTTCCTCTTCCTCTTCTTTTGATATGGGGCCTCACTCTGTCACCCAGGCTGGAGTGCAGTGGCAGGATCTCGGCTCATTGCAACCTCCACCTTCCGGATTCAAGTAATTCTCTCTGCCTCAGCCTCCCAAGTAGCTGGGATCACAGGTATAGGCCACCACACCCAGCTAATTTTTGTATTTTTAGTAGAGATGGGGTTTTACCATGTTAGCCAGGCTGGTCTTGAACTCCTTGACCTCAAGTGATCTGCCCGCCTCGGCCTCCCAAAGTGCTGAGATTAGAGGCATGAGCCACCGCACCTGGCTCCTCTGTCTTGTATGCTCAACTTGCCTTTTCTCCTCCTGCCATGGGATGATGCAACATAAAGGCCCTTACCAAACGCCAGCACCATGCTCTTGGACTTCCCAGTCCAAAAGCCATGAGCCAAATAAATTTCTGTTCATTATAAATTACCCAGTCTGTGGTATTGTTATAGCAGCAGAAAAAAAAATGGATTATGACATAGTCCTTGATGCTTATCTCTCATTTATACATGTATAATCATGTATATAAGGTTATGAAAATCTCATTATAAATGTCCTACATAATTCGTTTTAGAGAATGTTTAAATTTCAGAGTTGTCAGTGTTTTGAAAATAAGCAAGGTAAATGAATAGTACATGTTGTTTAATTGAAGATAATTCATATTTGTCTAATGTTTACCTTATAAGAAAATGTTTTAAGATAATGAAAAACAGCTAATTAAGTGAATAGGACTTATGATAATGTGTCTTCTATTAAAATCTAAGTATTTCTTTCAAAAACTTTGTATGTATTCTCTAAACCCAAAATGGGAGTTTCCTGTCTATTTCAGCTTCAGACTACAGTCAAATGTTCCTCTTTTTACTCTAATAGGGAATTAAACTGGAATGCACAAAGTGACATTTTTGAACACAGAAGAATCAGATATTACTAAGAAAAATGAACTTATTTTTATAACTATGTGAATGTCTTTTAAAAACTTGGATAATAGTTACTATTCATGCTAAATATAATAAATTGGAAAGCCAAATAGCATATTTGATTTTGTCAATCTATGCTACAGAATATTATAATGAGATAAGAAAAACCCTACAAAGTTTGGAGAACATATTTTTCAGTAATGGAGTGAACTATATAACAAAAAATTTCAAATAAATGGGAACTTTAATAAGAGGTTTATTTTCTCTCATGTAAATGAAACCCAGAGATACAGGCAATTGAAGCCTAATTAGTTGACTGCACAAAATAATTCAGTTCAGTTCCTTCCAGCTTTCTCATCTACCATCTCTAGGATGTGGTCCTTGCTTCATATTTCAAGGGTGGCTGCTCTAGTGCTCTAGGCAGCCGAATGAGGACTGAAAGAAAAAAGGTATCAGTCCTCTCCTTTAAGGGAACTTAGCACAAGTCTCACACATCTTCAGTTTTATATTCATTAGCCAGAACTCCATAATCACCAGTGGTGGTAAGTAATATGTTCACCCACAAATGTTCACCCCTAATCCCTGGAAAATTTGAATGTATTAAGTTTCATGGCAGATAAAACTTTGCAGATATAATTAAGGTCACAGACCTGAAAACAGAGAATCCTGGATTTTCCAAGTGAGACCAATGTAATCATGTGAGTCCTTAAAGCAAAGAACTTTCTCCAGCTGAAGGTAAATGAGAACATTAGTATAAGGGGAAGTCAGAGAGATTCCAAGCATAATTCAACACCTGTAATTTTGTTGACCCTGAGATGTCAGGACCTACATAGCAATGACCAGAGAGAAGCCTCTAGGTGCCAATGGCAGCCCACAGCTAACAGCCAACAAGGAAACAGAAGTCTCAGTCCTACCCCAACTCAGGAAACTCAATTTTGCCAAAACCTGAGTAGGCTTCACAGCAAGTTCTTTCCAGAGAGCCTTCTAATAAGAACCCAGTTGTTGGCACTTTGATTTTGGCCTTGTGAAACTTGGAATAGAGAAACCAGCCCAATGAAGTGGGGAAGGCCACAGAGCAAGGTGTAGGAAAAGGAAGAAATGCATATGAAAATTAACTATGTCTCTTGCTATTCCAAGAGAACTATTTTCCCTTTAAATTTAAATTCATCTTTCAGAGTTTTGTCTGTAGGTGTACATTGTTTTTTCTACATGCATACCATATGTCGACACCAATGTACACTATTATATGATTTTTACATGTAACGTTATATGATAAACATTATTCTGTGTCTGTTAAATAGTTTTTACAATTACCACTTGGTGAATTCCTTTCCAAACTAGCATATGCTTCATGTTAGGAATGAAGTTATCTGAGCTTCATTGTCTTATACAATAATCTTATACAACTGTCTTACAGCCTTCATTGTCTTATTACAAAGTGAAGGTAATTGATTATTAGCTATATACCTGTGTATTCATCTGTTCTCACACTGCTATAAAGAGCTGCCAGAGACTGGGTAATTTACAAGAAAAGAGGTTTAATTGACTCACAGTTCCATATGGCTGGGGAAGCCTCAGGAAACTTACAATCATGGCAGAAGGCGACGGGGAAGCAAGGCACATTCTTCACAAGGCAGCAGGAGGGAGAATGAATACAGGAGGAACTACCAAACACTTATAAAACCATAAGATCTCGTGAGAACTCACTCACTAGCACAAGAACAGCATGGGGGAAACCACGCCCATGACTCAATTACTTCCACCTGGTCTCTCGGTTGACGTGGGGATTATGGGGATTACAATTCAAAATGAAATTTTGGGTAGGGGCACAGCTAAACCATATTAACAGGCAATAAGTGCACGGTAAGTGTGTCTGTTCTTGTGCTGCTAATAAAGGCATACCCAATACCTTTATAAAGGAAAGAAGTTTAATGGACTCACAGTTCCACGTGGCTCAGGAGGCCTCACAATCATGGCAGAGGACAAAGGAAAAGCAAGGGATATCTTACATGGTGGCAGGCAAAAGAGTCTGTGCCAGGGGAACTCCATTTATAAAACCATCAGATCTCATGAGATGTATTCATCCACCACAAGAAGAGTATGAGGAAAACCACCTCCATGATTCAATTATGTACACCTGACCCTGCCCTTGACACGTGGGGATTATTACAATTCGAGGTGAAATTTGAATGGGGACACAGGTCAAATCATATCAGTAAGAGCTTGGGTTTTGGAATCAGACAAATTTGGCTTTGAGTCTAGGCTCCACCATTCAGCAGCTATATGACTTTGGGCACTTTGTTTAACCTTTCTAATGTTGTATCATCTGCAATTTTGGAGGAAAAACTGGTATTTAAGTCATAGAAAAATTGTAGGAATGAGTAAGATCATGCATATAAAGCACTTGAGCACAGTGTCTGTAGTATTTAATAAACAGTAGTCTAAGATAAGTAATATCTATTCTACTTAAGCACTATGCACCCTCCAAATCCCATACTTAAAGCATTTCATAACTTAAAAAGTAAAAATTGAAGGGGGGAAGACCAAATTAAATCCCATTCTTTTCATAAGCCATTCCCAGCCACATTGAGCCTGAGGTAACACACCTGTTTCCTGCCTTTCATTGGCCTAGCCTCTGCTATTTGGCATTATCATTCATCCTCATCTGAGTAGGTCAGACCTCTGCAGCTACCTTAGTAGCTACCTAAGGCCAGAATACTATTTTGCCTGTTTGTGGCTCAATACAGGAAGATGTCATCACTGTTGGTCTGTTACATCTCAAAGCGATATCTTCTTTCTCTAGTGTTTCTATGCTGATCTGGCTGCTGGCATTTCTTCCAACTCAGCTCATCCTCCTTAGACTTTCTAACTGGGTTATATAGACTTTCTCATCTTCCTTGGCCTGTACATCATCTTTACACATCTTCTAAATTTAATGTTAAGAACACCTGGATTTAAAAAAGAAAGATTGTGGTGGAAGGAAATGTAGCTTTGAGTGGAGGATACAGTATTTCAAACACTAAGTGGATAAAGTTAAAATCTTTGTTTAAATTTATTTTCCATTGTATTTATTTAGTTACAAATCCTTCGCTGAAGGAGTTTTAAACACAAACATATTTGAAACAAAGGCTTTTTACACATATGTGCAGGCATTGTCCAAATCTATGCAATAAGCCCTAGCCCCAGAATCAGCCAATTTCTCTAAGTTTGGCAGCTTTAGAAACTGATTTTTATGACAGGGCCCAATGGAATAACAAACTTCGTTGTGTTTGACAGGTTTACCACTCAAGTCCCACGCAAATCAACCTCCACTGACACAAAGATTGAAAGAAACCCATTTTGATGACCACAGGAAATTCAAATGAAATTCAGGCAGAACAGCACCTCTGTACATTACTATAGGCAACCTGAAAGTACCATTTTTCATATGTCAAGCTTCATGCTGGCAATGGTTTCAGTTAGCCATATTTTATTGTGCTGTTGCCAAATCAAAAGTTATTACTTTTTAACTTGCTGGGTCCTTAACACACCACAGCTCCTAATAGGGAAATATTCAGCTGACCAGTATTTAGGGAATAGAGGCATAGAACATAAAATCATAAGTGTTGAACAGGGATAGTGTGAAATCTCAGCATCATTTTAAACCTAATTACACTTATGAGTTATAGATGGTTTCTAAACTGGTGAAAGCTTTATTTGTGGTATTTAGAGCTTGCTTAGGAGAAAAATAATATCTGATTAAAATTGAATTTGTAAAGCTCAACCTCAAAAGCTTATGCTATGGTAAACCACAGACCAAGGAAATTCACTGAAATTAAGACTCATCATGTTTTTCAGGGCAGAGCATAAGAGATATCCTAGTGGGGTATTGAGGGAGGGACATGCCACGCTGGTTGTACTATACCCATAACTTCTATTGTTAGGGAGACCTTTCTTCTGATTAGGATGAGTAAAACATCTGATCAATGGATTAGCACAATTATAAACTTGGGAGAGCCTGATCATAAAAGAGAAGTATAAAAAATAGGTTAATTCTAAAAAGAGTAGGAACTTTCTTTAGAGCCTTAACAAACCAGTAGAATTAAGTTGTTTGGAGCAGTGCCTACTTCTCTCCCTGTTGAATCCTATCTTTGCTTCCAACACAAACCAGTGCTGCCTCTTCTGTAAATCTTTTCCTGACACTCCTCATGGTAGTGGATTCCACTATCTCTTGGCCCTCCCATTAGAGCCAAACTTCCCATATTCTTCTGAGTGAGGTCTGTTTCCCCTGTTTAATTCCCGACTTCCTAAGGGCAAAGAACGAGACCTGTTATCTTTAAATGCCCCAACACCGTACCTAGAAAGTAGCGGCAAGATGCCAGAATTGAACTGTCTTCTCCCCTTATGGGTCTCTCCTTCGAAGTCCGCCAGATGGCAGCAGTGCCGCCTTCAACAGAAGTGGATTTTAGCGGTATCTTGGCCTCTGCTCATTAATAAAGGCACTGCTGCATTCCCTCTTCTTCCTTCCTCCAGGCCCGAGCCATCAACTCCTGGACATTAATTCACAGCAGTGTGTATGCCAACAATTTATGAATCTTTCTGATTTGCAACTCTCTGTGTAATTTTCTGAAAAATGGGAGTGGAAATTTTGAAATGTAATAATCCCTATGTCCCCCCTTCCCAGTAATACACACATTTCGAAACACATGGCATAATTGCTATTAACATAATAGATCACACACATGTGATGAGTAAATAATGTTCTTGGTTGGGGAGAAATATTCTCCATTCTTCCTGTTTCCATCTGGGGAGACTTTGGCTAGAAAGAAACCCTCAGCCTTCCTTTCTACCCCTACTTACCTCTCCCTTTGAGAGAAGAATCAATTGATTTGACTAGTGAATGTCACCGAGCAAGTTCACCTCAGCCTTTTCCTCTTTCTCTCTCTTTCCAGAGCCATCTAACCAAGGGGTCTTAGCCTTAAGGTCTGCCCCATGCCACGTGGTAACCATCCTGACCTGTGAGGGAGTCTGCAGTAATACAGTGGCTTACACCAAATAAGTACATGCATCTAATAGTGGTGAAATGTTGGGAAGGCAATTGTAGATGCAAATCTAAGTTGCACGCTTCATAGCAGATTTTGATTAGTTATAAAGCTGGCATTTTAATCTCCGTCTAACTGATTCATTGTCTATCGTTATAAAGGAAAAGAAGGCATTTTTTGAGGGTCCCATAAAACCTCAACAAATGGTACTTAAAACCACCTTACATTTTAAATCTCAAGAAAAAGAAAAAAAATTACTTTCCTTTTTTTTCAAGTCTCAGTATTTTCTGTTGTTTGATGGTTAACATTTAAACTAATATGCTTTACAATCTCTTACTTTCAATCATTAACTGCTTCATCAAATGCTGATCTTAAATAACATTAAAAAATAAGCCCCCTAAATTATTTTCTTTTACTGCAAATAATTGCCATAAAAAATCAGTGGACATAAGTAGCTACAGCCTTTACAACAAAATAAATTTTTGTGAGCCTTATCCCACTGGTCCTCATGGAAATTATTATTCCTTCCAAAAGTGGTTTGCCTTACTTTTCAACATTTGGTTAATGAATTGAAACAAAGTACACTAATTTACCTCACTTAATAAGATACTCAAAAGCATTTCTCTTTCTTGACTAACCAACTGTGATAGCTTCATATATGCTCTATTTCTTAATGAGGACTTGAGCAACTCATTATTTCAAAGCCCTAAAGTAGTCCTTAATATTTTTAAAATATACCTTGACATTTTTAGTTGCTAATCAATACAGCTGATTTTTCAGAAGAGCTAATGGGATGGGGCAATGATGTATACATTTTATATTTTAAAGCCAAAAATTTTCTTTTTGGCCAGGCACGGTGGCTCATGCCTGTAATCCCAGCACTTCGGGAGGCTGAGGCAGGTGGATCAGCTGAGGTCAGGAGTTTGAGACCAGACTGGCCAACATTATGAAACCACGTCTCTACTAAAAATACAAAAATTAGCCTGGTGCAGGGGTGCATGCCTGTAGGTCCCAGCTACTTGGGAGGCTAAGGCAGGAGAATAGCTTGAACCCGGGGGGCGAAGGTTGCAGTGAGACGAGATTGTGCCACTGCATTCCGGCCTGGGTTGAGAGCAAGACTCTGTCTCAAAAAAAAAAAAAAAATATATATATATATATATATATATACTCTTTATCTCTACATTAGCATGATCCTTAACAAATCTTATATCAAGATTTGAACATAGCATCATTTGTAGCCTCTTCTTCACTCCTTTCTCAACACTTTCTAAGGAGGAGGAATATTCATAAACCAACAACATTAGTTTACACGGTTTCCTCTTATCTCAGTGTTCTTCCTCTTCACTCTGGTTCTTCTTTTTTCAAAATTTTTATTTACTTTTTTGGATCTCATATATATAGAATTGGATTAATCACCATCTATTGTGAATGACATATTCTCTCTTCATTGGTGTTTTCAGGGCTTGTCTTTTCATTAGTTGTTATATTTGTAATTGTAATTTGAGGATAGTTACCTACAATTCCACCACTCACAACTAATAAAGATCTCTGTCCTCAAGGATATATTCAAGGATCATATTCTAGTGGGGGCAGATAAATTAAACAATAAGCAAATTTTAGGTAAATATAACATGATGCTATGAAATGCACACACAGAGTAGACCAGAATAAGGGAGAAATTGGCCGCAGTATTTTAAAAAAAGCTGACAGGGTAAGCTTCACTTTGCACTTCAGAAAGTATGATTTAGGGTAATGAAAGGGTTATCTAAGCAGATATGTGGGAGAAGAATATTCCAGGTAATAGAATATCTAAAGCAAAGAAACCAAAATGAGAGCATTCCTGGAATATTTGAGGAACACAAGGAGCTCAGTGTGGCTGCAGGAGACTGAATGAGAGAGAGCAGCAGGCCAAGAAGCCAAAGTGGAAAGGGGAGGTCCTGGCCTTGTAGCCATTGTATGGACTTCAACTTTTCCCTTGAGTAAAATGGGAGCTATTTCAGGATTTTAAGCAGAAGAGCTCCATGATGCGATTTAGGTTTTATAGGGCTCACTCTGGCTAATTTTTTGACAATAGACTCTAAGAGGACAAGAATAGAATGAGACCTGATCAGGGGTTCTAGTAACTCAGCAGAGGAGGTAAGAAATGGTCATATTCTGAGTATATTTTAAAATTAGGGCTAACAGGATTTCCTGAAAGATCGGCTGTGGGGTGTGAAAGAACAAAAGTCACTAAAGATGATCTTCAAGTTGTCATGAGCAACTGTAATGATGGAGTTGCCTGAACTGAGATTAGTGAAGGTTTGCAGAGAGGTGAGGAATATCAGGAGTTGAATGTGAGGCATGTTGAGTCTAAGAGATATTGCTGGATACAGGAATATCAGGTCTGGACAAAAGATGGTCCTAGAGGTATGAATATGGAAATAATTAACATATGGATAATATTTAACACTGTGAGTATAAACAGGAAAACAGAAAGAACATAATATTTCAAAATTAAGAAGTCAAGATGAGGATTCAGCCAAGAAGACTGAGAAGTAGCAAACAGGAAGATGGAAAGAAAACAAAAAGAATATGATACCTTGGAAACCAAGTGAAGAAAGTTTATTAAGAAAGAGGAAGTGATCAAATGTGTCAAATGATGCTGACCAGCCAAGTAAGAGGAGGTTTGAGAACTGACCACCAGATCATGGAGGTTATTGGTGACCTTAAGAAAAGCATTTTTTTTTTTTTTTTTTTTACTCAACTGGGAGAAAAGCTTGATTGGATCAGATTAAGAGAAAGGAAGAAGAATTAGAGACGAGGAATACAGATAATTCCTTTGCTCCAAAAAGGAGCCAAGAAATGGGGTGATAGGTGAAGTGGAAAACAGGTCAAGATAAATATTTTTAAGATAAAAGAAAAAAATTGCGTATTTATATGACCATAAGAATAATTCAGTAGAGTGGGAAAATCTGGTGATAAAAGAAGAAGAGAATATTGCTAGAGAAATGGCCTTGACTAGGCTAGAGGGAATAGGATCTAAAGGGTGAAGAATATGAGGCTGTTAGTCAATCTGAATGTTCATGAGGGCAATAGAGTGCAAGAGTTTCAGGAGTTGAGGAATTGGGGAGGGCAGCAAAAGGGTAAAATGGAAATATACAGAGCTTGTGTGGAGTATCTGTCAATTTTTCAAGCGCTACTCATATAAGTATAAACACTCCACTCTATGTTGAGTGATTAGCAATTGATTACCCAAAGTCAAGATTATCCAAGATTTTCCATTCCACTGCTTACTCTGATCTCCCAGGAATTGCTAAGGAAAAGAATAAAATGAAAAATCCCTATCAATTTGGACATTTTAAGCAGATCTCACACTAAAGTTGGATAATGATAAGATGCTATTTACAAAATACATTTAGAGATTTTCTGAGGATTTTACTTCCCTCTGTTATTCACATTTTCCATTGCCATGACATTTTTAATTTTCATGTCTGTGTATAATTCTATGAATGTGCAACTCAAAATTATAGTTTCAAACAAGAGCAAAGTATGTAGAAATCTGAGATCTTTGGCAAAGCTAAAAGAGAAGCAAGTTCCAGTTATCAATTATAAAAAACAAATGTGTTCATAATGACTAACTTTACGGAAATGAAGCACATTTCTTCTCGTGAAAATAACAGACTTGCTGATGCAATGGAATATTATGTGGCCTTAAAAGAAGGGTATCTGTATATCTCCACCTGAAAACGTTTTCAATACTTCCTTGGTGAAAAAATTTGCTACAGTAACATGTAAAGTATTATATCAATATAAGATTGGAGAAAAAGTCAGATAACACTCCTAGAAGAATATTCAACAATATATAAATGACCCCTCTTACTGTTCGGAATTCTAGTGGTTACCTTACTCCCTGCACTTTTCCATACTGTTTAAATTATTTCCAATATTATCTTTATAATCAGGAAAAAATATATAATAAAGCCATTATTCTGAATAATAAAAGAGACAACAATCAAGAATATAACTAAGTTATGACATGGTTATTCATAGTTCCAGCTATTATCACAGCACATAGACTTAAAATGCTAAATGCTAACCTTAATTCTATCACTCTCTTGCTTGTGTGGCTTCAAGCAAATAATAGTTATTTGAAGGACTATTTTCTCATTGCAGAAAAGATAATAGTGATTACACCAGTATGTGGTGGACTTATTAATCAGTACTTGAAAGCAACTTTCAAAAAAAGATGTCAATAATTTTGAAGATTTTGTTTACATTTTTAGATAAAAGTCTGTTTTTTTCCAAGAAAAAAATTCAGAACTTTAGAGATTTTCAGCTCCAAAAGCCAAACTCTACCCTCAGTTATGTGTGTGCAATTAGTTGCATGTGCATAATTGAGGGCAGAATTTCGCCCATAAAATTTGAAATAATCTGGAAATTCTTAAAATCTGGAAAAAATTACAATCTTTTTGATAATATAAATTATGAAGTGACCTAATTCAAATGGGCTTTGATGTTTAAAGAAATAGTGTTTTCACTTATGTGAGAAAGTTTACAAAAAAATTATTTAACCCAATTTAGAACAGACAATTCTTAAAGATAAGAGGGAGGAAAATATTAGCACTGATCTTTCCCCAGAGTCACAAAGATCATGTCTATAGGTGAGTTTGTGTACCTTTATCATTAATAAATGCCTCATGCAACAAAAGAAAAAATGGAGAGGAGGGGAGAGAAACAGTCTGTGTGTGATAAACTCCCCAGAGATTTCATAACTGAGGCTTTTGTATGCATCTGGTACACTTTTAGTATCTAAAAATCCCTCTGTCCTGCACTTACTCTTGGAGTGAGTCCTTCTGCAAGTAGATTCTTACCTAAGTTATCTGTCAAGTGAAAACTCAGCCCAAACAAAGTAAACTTTCTTTTCATCTTCTGTTTCTACTTCAGTTTTCTTTTCACATGCCATCTAAACAGGACCACCATAGTTTTGCTTCCAATAATTTCTGAACCCACTTTTAATTTTTTCACTTTAAAAAGAAAATTGAAAAAAATAAATTAAGCTCCATATACCTACATCGTTATCATATTCTGAATTTTTTCTTTCAATGCCACATTTTAAATTCTGACATATCCTTTTTATCCTTGCCATGTCACTGAGCAAGAGGTTGTAACAGAGAACAAAAACCACAACTCTTCTCCCTCATTTCTGCCTTCAAAAACAAAAAAAAATACGGTTAGCTGTGCAATGTGCGTAAGGTTCATTCTTCTGGCTGTGCGTGCTGAACTATTTATCAACCCACAAACTATGATCTGTTTCTCCTTTATGGTCCTTTCAACACAGACAAAAAAATTGGCACAGCTACTTTCTGCCCCTCAAGAGGCTCATCTGGATTATAACCACACTACCCATGGGATTAAACCACTTGTAAAACAGTGAAGTCCTTTGCATTTGGATCTCAAAACTTTTAAAACAACCTTAAGCTGTCCCCATAAAAACACTAAAAGGAGCATTTTTGTGTGCTTTTCAGGCATCTTTACAAGTTCTTGTGAAACACTAAAAGTAGCCGGTTTGCATTTCGTATGTTTGCTATTTCTGCATAGCCTTGCCTATCACTACAGATATGGTCATGAAATCAGAAGAGAATAGTCAAGGTCTTTCTAAATGTCCTTTATTTTGTGGGTCTCTGCATGAAGGTAAGGTGTTTCACAACCAAATATTAATAAGGTATCTTTCCTCTGTTTAAATAATCAAAGATAATGAAATTGATAATAGACCCTGGTGCTGCCCATCTCTCCCACCCAGTAAACCACAAAGCCTGCACTTCAGCTTAAACTTTTCAAGAGGCTGGTCTATTTTGTCAAAATCTAAACAATATCTGTCTCACACTTCTCAATCTAGAAATCTCCCTAATCCCCCTCAACCCCCTTTGAAGGTAAATTTCTAGTTTCACAGTGTAATCATTTTCTGTGGTTCTCATAATAAAATATCACATACTGGATGGCCTAAACAATAGAAATTTATTTTCTCACAGTCCTAGAGGTAGGAAGTCCAACATTAAGGTGCCGACAAGATTGGTTTCATTGAGGCCTCTCTCCTTGGCTTGTAAATAGCAGTTCTTCTGCTGCCTCTTCACACGGTTGCCCTTCTGTGCACGGGCCCCTGGTATGACAGTCCCTCCTTATCCTTATCTATAAGGGGATATGGTCTAAGACCCCCAGTGGATGCCTGAAGCCATGAATGGTAGCGAACCTATACATACTGGTTTTTTTCTATGCATACATACCTATGATGAAATTTAATTTATAAATGAGGCACAGAACTCTTGGGCTTTGGGGACGTTATTAAAATAAGGGTTATTTGAACACAAGCACTGCCACATTGAGACAGGTCGTATTAGTCCGTTTTCGCACTGCTGATAAAGACACACCAAAGACTGGGCAATTTACAAAAGAAAGAAGTTTAGCGGACTTACAGTCCCACGTGACTGGGAAAACCTCAAAATCATGGTGGAAGGTGAGGAGGAGTAAGTCATGTCCTACATAGATGGCAGCAGGCAAAGAGAGAGCTTGTGCAGGGAATCCCCACTCCCCTTATAAAACTATCAGATCTCATAGACTTATTCACTATCTTGAGAACAGCATGGAAAAGTCTTGTCCCCATGATTCAATTACCTCCCACTGGGTCTCTCTCAAAACATATGGGAATTCAAGATGGGATTTGGGTGGGGACACAGCCAAACCATGTCACAGCTGATGTGCTAACCACAACAGTCACTAGGTGACTAATGGGTGAGTAGTGTCTATAATATGGATACACTGAACAGAGGGATGATTTACATCCCCAGCAAGATGGGGCAGAACAGAGGAAGATTTCATTATGCTACTCAGAACAGCAATTAATTTGAAAGTTATGGAATGTTTATTTCTGGAAGTTTCCATTTAATATTTTCAGACTGCCATTAACCATGGGTAACTGAAACCTCAGAAAGTGAAACCTCAGATAAGGTGGAACTACAGGAGTTCTCTCTCTTATAAAGACAGCAGTCGTATTGTATTAGGTCTCCATCCTAATTACCTCATTTTAATTTTTTCAGCTTCTTAAAGGCCTTATCTCCAAAGTTAATTACATACCAATTTACTGAGGGTTGAGACTTCAATATATGAATCTGGGAGGCGACACAGTTCAGTCCACAATATATAGTTTAACTTCCTTACATTTATATCACATATTCTCCTTCCTAGGAGTTGTGGCCAGGCAAACATCTGGTTAGGTATGTCTCGGGGAACTATACATTTTCAAAGTACGGAAGAGTTTGTATGTTGTTAATTAATAGTGCTTTTGAAATATTGCTTTTCATCAATATGTAGATTTCTTATCTTAAAGAGTATGAAGTCAATAAATGCTTGATAAATTAAAGAATCATGAACTAATTAATGAAATAATAAATTGAGTAAATAAATTTGTCACTCGCATGGCGATTTTCAGTTGCAACATCCTATCATGCCACTGGTTGTGATGTGATTTGTAACTAAATGTGTTTTGTGTGATTCTATAATTGTAAAGATTTATTTACTATAAGTACATCTCAAATAATTTTTTAATCCCCAGTAATTTTGACTGGGATAAAAAAATTTAATCCTTTATAATATTGGTTATGATGGATTCAGTGATTCAATAATTCATGGATTAAATCACTAGCAGTTCTCCAAGGAATTCTGAGTGTTCCAGCTGGCCTTTACATGGAAGCATTCCCCAAAGTCCTGATGTCAGCTTTCATCTCAGTCACTTTTGCAGGCATTCTATTGATGACCTCACCCATTCTCACAGTTTTACTTTCACCTTTCCACAGATGACTTCCAAATCTGTATCTCTTCCTCAGCACCCAGGCCTACATTTCCAACTGCCTGCTGGATTTCTCTGGAGTTCTGCAGGCACCTCACATGGAAACCATCTTCTCCTAAAAATCTGATTGCCATGTAAAGGAAAATAATATGATGTTCAGAATCAGACTGATATGGATTCCAACCCACAATAGCCCACATTTGCTAGTAGGTGACCTTGGACAAGTGAGTTCAGCCCTGGGAGCCTTGAGTTAATCAATCATTCAATTAATCAATCAATTCATTAAAATCCGCCTTTCTCATAGGATCACTGTGCAGATTAAATGAGATAATATATTAAATATCATGAGCTCAATAGATTAGATTGATATAAAACTAAGAAAGAGGGAGTGGCAGAGATTGCCAACTAGAAGCAGCTCATGTGTGTGGCTCCATGGAGAGGAATGGAGGGGGTGAGTAAATACAGCACCTTCAACTGAAACATCCAGGTACATGCATTTGGACTAATCAAGAAAATAACTTGACCCACGAAGAATGGAGAAAAGCCAGGCAGAACATCAGCCCACCCAGGAGTGACACAGAGTCAGGGGAACCTCCCCTGCCCAGGGAAGTGGTGAGTGAATGTGTGAACCCAGGAAGGCACGCTTCTCCCACAGATCTTTGCAACCCTGGGGTCAGGAGATCCCCTCGTGAACCCACTCCACCAGGGCCTTTAGTCTGATAGACAGAGCTACATGGAGTCTCAGCAGAGCAGCCACTCAGGCACACGCAGAGACCCAGGGTCCTTAGATACCCAGGCTTTCCGAGCTTCCCAGCAAAAGTAGCTGCAACTCTGGCAAAGTGGAAGTTTAGACCCCAGTGCATACCACTAGAAAAGCGACTGAGTCCTGGGGGCTGCAGCAACAGTATGCAGTCCCCACTATCATGGCACATCACAGGATAAGACCTGCTAGCTTGGAATTTCAGCCAGCCACCGGTAGCAGCATTTTGCCTCCCTGAGACAGAGCTCCCAGTGGAAGGGGTGAGCTGCCATCTTTGCTGTTTGGGCAACTTAGCCATTCCAGCCTTCAGGATTTGGAGACCCCAAGCTGACTGAGGGCAGAAGCAGCTTCTAGCACAGCACAGATGCTCTATGAAAATGTGGCCAGACTGCTTTTTTTAAGTAGGTCCCCCATCCTGTTCCTCCTCCCTGGGTGGGATCTCCCAACCAGGGTCTCCAGCCACCCCAGCCAATGTTTTCTGGCTGACAGAGATTCCAAACCTCCCTGGGACAGACCTCCCAGCAGAAGGGGTGGGCTGTCATCTTTGGTGTTTGGACAATTTACCTGTTCCAGCCTTTGGGCTTCAGAGAGGCCAAGCCAACTGGGAATGGAAACAGTCCCCCAGTATAGCACAGTTGCTCTACAAAAATGTGGCCCAACTGCTTTTTAAAGTGGGTCTCCAATCCCATTCCTCCTCACTGGGTGAGACCTCCTGATGGAGGTCTCCAGTTACCCCCACCAGTGTTCTCCAGCAGACAGAAGTTTAAACCTCCCTGAGATGAAGCTCCTAGAAGGAGGGGTGGGCCACCATCTTTGCTGTTGGGGCAACTTAGCCATTCCAGCCTTTGGGATTTTGTGGCTGACTGCCACAACTACTTGAGACCTTCATTCAGCAGTTATTATTGTTACTACTTGAGACCGTCATTACAGCAGTTACTACTGTTACCATTTGAGACCATCATTACAACTGAATGAAGGGACTAACATAGAAATGAAAACCAAGGAAAAAAGAAACTTTTTTTTTTATACTTTAAGTTCTAGGGTACATGTGCACAACATGCAGGTTTGTTACTTATGTATACGTGTGCCATGTTGGTGTGCTGCACCCATTAACTCGTCATTTACATTAGGTATATCTCCTAATGCTATCCCTCCCCCAGACGCCCATCCCACGACAGGCCCTGTTGTGTGATGTTCCCCTTCCTGTGTCCCAGTGTTCTCATTGTTCAATTCCCACCTACGAGTGAGAACATGCGGTGTTTGGTTTTTTGTCCTTGCGATAGTTTGCTGAGAATGATGGTTTCCAGTTTCATCTGTGTCCCTACAAAGGACATGAACTCATCCTTTTTTATGGCTGCATAGTATTCCATGGTGTATATGTGCCACATTTTCTTAATCCAGTCTATCATTGATGGACATTTGGGTTGGTTCCAAGTCTTTGCTATTGTGAATAGTGCCACGATAAACATATGTGTGCATGTGTCTTTATAGCTGAATGATTTATAATCCTTTGGGTACATACCCAGTAATGCAATGGCTGGGTCAAATGGTACTTCTAGTTCTAGATCCCTGAGGAATGGCCACACTGACTTCCACAATGGTTGAACTAGTTTACAGTCCCACCAACAGTGTAAAAGTGTTCCTATTTCTCCACATCCTCTCCAGCACCTGTTGCTTCCTAACTTTTTAATGATCGCCATTCTAACTGGTGTGACATGGTATCTGATTGTGGTTTTGATTTGCATTTCTCTGATGGCCAGTGATGATGAGCATTTTTTCATGTGTCTGTTGGCTGCATAAATGTCTTCTTTTGAGAAATGTCTGTTCATATCCTTTGCCCACTTGTTGATGGGGTTGTTTGTTTTTTTCTTGTAAATTTGTTTGAGTTCTTTGTAGATTCTGGATATTAGCCTTTGTCAGATGAGTAGATTGCAAAAATTTTCTCCCATTCTGTAGGTTGCCTATTCACTCTGATGGTAGTTTCTTTTGCTGTGCAGAAGCTCTTTGGTTTCATTAGATCCCATTTGTCAATTTTGGCTTTTGTTGCCATTGATTTTGGTGTTTTAGACATGAAGTCTTTGCCCATGCCTATGTCCTGAATGGTATTGCCTAGGTTTTCTTCTAGGGTTTTGGTTTTTATGGTTTTAGGTCTAATGTTTAAGTCTTTAATCCATCTTGAATTAATTTTTGTAAAAGGTGTAAGGAAGGGATCCAGTTTCAGCTTCCTACATATGGCTAGCCAGTTTTCCCAGCACCATTTGTTGAATAGGGAATCCTTTCCCCATTTATTGTTTTTCTCAGGTTTGTCAAAGATCAGATAGTTGTAGATATGCAGCATTATTTCTGAGGGCTCTGTTGTGTTCCATTGATCTATATCTCTGTTTTGGTACCAGTACCATGCTGTTTTGGTTACTGTAGCCTTGTAGTAGAGTTTGAAGTCAGGTAGTGTGATGCCTCCAGCTTTGTTCTTTTGGCTTAGGATTGACTTGGCGATGCGGGCTCTTTTTTGGTTCCATATGAACTTTAAAGTAGTTTTTTCCAATTCTGTGAAGAAAGTCATTGGTAGCTTGATGGGGATGGCATTGAATCTATAAATTACCTTGGGCAGTATAGCCATTTTCACGATATTGATTCTTCCTACCCATGAGCATGGAATGTTTTCCCATTTGTTTCTATCCTCTTTTATTTCATTGAGCAGTGCTTTGTAGTTCTCCTTGAAGAGATCCTTCACATCCCTTGTAAGTTGGATTCCTAGGTATTTTATTCTCTTTGAAGCAATTGTGAATGGGAGTTCACTCAGGATTTGGCTCTCCGTTTGTCTGTTATTGGTGTATAAGAATGCTTGTGATTTTTGCACATTGATTTTGTATCCTGAGACTTTGCTGAAGTTGCCTATCAGCTTAAGGAGACTTTGGGCTGAGACAGTGGGGTTTTCTAGATATACAATCATGTCATCTGCAAACAGGGACAATTTGACTTCCTCTTTTCCTAATTGAATGCCCTTTATTTCTTTCTCCTGCCTAATTGCCCTGGCTAGAACTTCCAACACTATGTTGAATAGGAGCGGTGAGAGAGGGCATCCCTGTCTTGTGCCAGTTTTCAAAGGGAATGCTTCCAGTTTTTGCCCATTCAGTATGATATTGGCTGTGGGTTTGTCATAGATAGCTCTTATTATTTTGAAATACGTCCCATCAATACCTAATTTATTGAGAGTTTTTAGCATGAAGGGCTGTTGAATTTTGCCAAAGGTCTTTTCTGCATCTATTGAGATAATCATGTGGTTTTTGTCATTGGTTCTGTTTATATGCTGGATTACATTTATTGATTTGCATATGTTGAACCAGCCTTGCATCCCAGGGATGAAGCCCACTTGACCATGGTGGATAAGCTTTTTGATGTGCTGCTGGATTCGGTTTTGCAGTATTTTATTGAGGATTTTCGCATCGATGTTCATCAGGGATATTGGTCTAAAATTCTCTTTTTTTGTTGTGTCTCTGCCAGGCTTTGGTATCAGGATGATGCTGGCCTCATAAAATGAGTTAGGGAGGATTCCCTCTTTTTCTATTGATTGGAATAGTTTTACAAGGAATGGTACCAGTTCCTCCTTGTACCTCTGGTAGAATTTGGCTGTGAATCCATCTGGTCCTGGACTTTTTTTGGTTGGTAAGCTATTAATTATTGCCTCAATTTCAGAGCCTGTTATTGGTCTATTTAGAGATTCACCTTCTTCCTGGTTTAGTCTTGGGAGAGTTTATGTGTTGAGGAATTTATCCATTTCTTCTAGATTTTCTAGTTTATTTGCATAGAAGTGTTTATAGTATTCTCTGATGGTAGTTTGTATTTCTGTGGGATCAGTGGTGACATCCCCTTTATCATTTTTTATAGTGTCTATTTGATTCTTCTTTTCTTCTTTATTAGTCTTGCTAGCAGTCTATCAATTTTGTTGATCTTTTCAAAAAACCAGCTCCTGGATTCATTGATTTTTTGAAAGGTTTTTTGTGTCTCTATTTCCCTCAGTTCTGCTCTGATCTTAGTTATTTCTTTTCTTCTGCTAGCTTTGAATGTGTTGCTCTTGCTTCTCTAGTTCTTTTAATTGTGATGTTAGGGTGTCAATTTTAGATCTTTCCTGCTTTCTCTTGTGGGCATTTAGTGCTATAAATTTCCCTCTACACACTGCTTTAAATGTGTCCCAGAGATTCTGGTATGTTGTGTCTTTGTTCTCATTGGTTTCAAAGAACATCTTTATTTCTGCCTTCATTTCATTATGTACCAAGTAGTCATTCAGGAGCAGGTTGTTCAGTGTCCATGTAGTTGAGCGGTTTTGAGTGAGTTTCGAAAAGAAACTGTTTTAAAGGAAAGGTAACATGGGGAGAAGAACAGAGTTCCCTACTTCTAGTGAGGAAAGGCAGTCCCTGGGCTTCTACCGCCCTTCGTATTTATTCGGTAACCAGAACAAGGAGGAGGAGGTGATGACTGGTCAGCTGCTTAATTGAACACAGGTTCATATTGTTACTCACAGGCTTCAATTATGCCCAATCATGAGAAACATTTGTGTTACCTCCAACAGGCTTTGGAGTATCTGAAGCAACACGGGCCTGAAGCGGACCCCCAGCACAGCACAGCTGCTCTACGAAAATCTGGCCAGACTGCTTTTTGAATCTCTTTCCTCCTCATGGGGCAAGACCTCCCAATTAGGGTCTCAACCACCTCCTACTGGCACATTCAGGCCAGCAACATGTCTGTGCCTCCCTAGGAAGGTGTTTCCAGAGTGAGGGGCAGGCCACTATCTTTTCTGTTTTTTAGCCTTCACTGCTGATACGTCCAGATACTGGAACATTTGAGGTGACTAGGGACTGGAGTAGGCCTTCAGCATATTGCAGCAGCCCTATGGAAAAGTGGCCAGACTGTTAGGTAGGTGCACTTTCCCATATCTCCTCAGCAGGCAGGTTCTCCAGGACTGGACCTCCAGCCCAGCCCCCACCGACCCCCAGCAGGGCTATCAAGCCAGTAGAAGCTCTGCAACTCCCTCCCTAGACAGAGCCCCCAGGGGCAAATTAAAGCCTCTCTGCCACTACCTCAGAAATTCCCTTGCTACCCTCAGATTAATGAAGGAGTAAAGACCCTAAGTGCCTTATCCATACCTCCAACAAGGTGCAGTCGACCTAAGAAGAGGAGGCTAGTCTGTCCTTTACAGGTCCCTCCCACCCTCCACTGCTTGTCACCAGACGGGGGATCCCCAGCTTGGCCCACAGAACAGTTCCTCCATCCTGTGCTGACTGCACTGAGCAATTGCTGACCTGTGCATCCCTGGGGTGGAGTACCCAGAAGACAAGCAAAAGACCCTTGGCCACAACCACTACTAAGGTTTCTTCTTCTGCTTTCTCCAAATTGGGAAAGGAACATAAACACTGAGATCGCCCCAGAGCTGCAATGGGCAGCCCAAGAGTGCCAAGTCCTGATCTATAGCCAGCACTCAAAAGGGAGAGGAATCCACACTCTCAGAGCATTTAGAGGGAACAGCTGCAACTGTGAGGAAACAGCGGAGCCACACAACTGAGCAAGAGTCTACCAACTAACCAATATGCCTAAGTGCTACCTACTAGATTACACCCCAAAGCTTCAACACCAATAATACCCCACTAATATAATCCCCTCTGAAACCAAAGAGAAGAAGTCAGCTTCAAATAAAGACCCTGCACAAAGGCTTGGCCTGTGAAAAATCCAAAAAAAGAAGTCTATTGACTATACTCAATCTGCATTACAATTAAAGGACCACCCACACAGAGAGATGAAAAAGAACCAATGCAAGACTTCCAGTAACTCGAGTGGCCAGAGTGTCATATGTCCTCTAAATGACTGTACCAGTTTTGCAACAAGAGTTCTTAACCGGGCTGAGCTGGCTGGAATGTCAGAAAGAGAATTCAGAATATGGATAGAAACGAAGATCATCAAGGTTCAGGAGATGATCTTCTGAAACAAAACCCAGTCGAAGGAAAGTAAGAATTGCAATAAAATGATACAGGAGCTGAAGGACAAAATAGTGGGTATAAAAAAGACCTAATGGGTCTGACAGAGCTGAATGACACAATACAAGAATTTCACAATGCAATCACAAGTATTAACAGCAGAATAAACCAAGCTGAGGAAAGAATCTAAGAACTTAAATACTGGCTTTCTGAAAAAAAGTCAGATAAAAATAAAGAAAAAAAGGATAAAAAGGAATGAACAAAACCTCTGAAAATTATGAAATTATGTAAAAAGGCCAAATCTATGAATCACTGGCATCTCTGATAGGGAGAGGGAGAAAGCAAACAACTTGGAAAACAGAATTTTAGAATATCATCCATAAAATCTTCCACAACCTTGCTAGAGAGGCCCAAAGTCAAATTCAGGAAATTCAGAGACCTTCTACAAGATTCTACAATGGAAGATCATCCTCAAGATACACAATCATTGGATTTTCCAAGGTCAAAATGAATACTGGACATAAAACAATCCTCAACAAATGAATAAGAACCAAAGTAATTCCAAACACTCTCTCAGACCACAGTGCAATAAAAATAGAAGTGAACACAGTGAAAATCACTCAAATCCATACCATTACATGGAAATTAAACAACATGCTCCTGAATGAATTTTGGGCAAATAATGAAATTAAGGCAGAAATCAGGAAGTTCTTTGAAACTAATTAAAACAAAGATACAACATACCAGAATCTCTGGGACATAGCTAAGGCAGTGTTAAGAGGGAAATTCATAGTACTAAACACTCACATCAAAAAGTTAGAAAGATCTTGAATTAACAACTTAATATCACAACTAAAAGAATTGGAGGAGCAAGAAAAAAATAAACCCCAAAGCTAGCAGAAGACAAAATATAACCAAAATCAGAGCTGAACTGAAGGAAATTGAGACACAAAAAAACCATTCAAAACATCAACAAATCCAGGAATTCATTTTTTCAAAAAAAATAATAAGATAGGCTGTTAGCTAGATTAATAAAGAAGAAAAGAGAGAAGATCCAAATCAACACAATTAGAAATGATGAAGGGAATGTTACCATTGGCCCCACAGACATAAAAATAAACATCAGAAACTACTATGAACACAACTCTATGCACACAAACTAGAAAATATATAAAAGATGAATAAATTGCCAGACACATACAGCCTTTCAAGACTGACAAAGGAAGAAATTGATTCCTACTGAAACTATTTTTAAAAATTGAAAATGAGGGATTCCTCTCCCAACTCATTCTGCGAGGCCAGCATCATCCTGACACCAAAACCTGATAGACACAACAACAACAACAAACTTCAGGCCATATCCTTGATAAACATTGATGCAGAAATCCACAACAAAATACTTGCAAACTGAATCCAGCAGCACATCAAACCTAAGCCACCACCATCAAGCAGGCTTCATCCTCAGGATGCAAGGTTAGTTCAACATACACAAATCAATAAATATGATTCATCACATAAACAGAACTAAAGACAAAAACCATATGGTTACGTCAATAGATGCAGAAAAGGCTTGTGACAAAATTCAACACTGCTTCATATTGAAAACTCAATAAACTAGGTATTGAAGGAACATACCTCAAAATAATAACAGCCATATATGACAGACTCACAGCCAACATCATACTCAATAGGGAAAAGCTGAAAGCATTCCCCTTGAAAACCAGCACAAGACAAGGATGCCATCTTTCACCACTCCTATTCAACATATTAATACAAATGGAAGTCCTAGAGAGTGCAATTAGGCAAAGGAGAGAAATAAAGGGCATCCAAATAGGAAGAGAGGAAGTCAAACTAGCCCTGTTTGCAGATTACTTGATCCTATATCTAGAAAACCCTATAGTCTCAGCCCAAAAGCTCCTTAAGCCGATAAACAACTTCAGCAAAGTTTCAGGATACAAAATCTATGTACAAAAATCACTAGCATTTTTATACACCAAGAACAGCCAATGTGAGAACCAAATCAGTAATGAACTCCCATTCACAATTGCCACAAAAAGAATAAAATACCTAGGAATACAACTAACTAAGGAGGCAAAAGATACTTACAAGGAGAACTACAACTACTAGTCAAAGAAATCAGAGATGAAACAAACAAATGGAAAAACATGCCATGCTCATAGATAGAAAGAATCAATATTATTAAAATGGCCATACTGCCTAAAGCAGTTTACAGATTCAATGCTATTTCTATCAAACTACCAATGACATTCTTCACAGAACTAGAAAAAAACTATTTAAAATTCACATGGAACCAAAAAAGAGCACGAATAGCCAAGGCAATCCTAAGCAAAAAGAACAAAGCTGAAAATATCAGACACTAACTGACTTCAAACTATACTACAGGGCTACAGTAATGAAAACAACATGGTACTGGTACAAAAGCAGACACATAGACCAATGGAAGAGAATAGAGAGCCCAGAAATAAGGCCACACACCTACAACCATCTGATCTTTGGCAAAGCTGACAAAAACAAGCAATGGGGAAAAAGACTCCCTATTCAATAAATGGTGCTGGGATAACTGGTTTGCCATATGCAGACGATTGCAGCTGGACCCCTTCCTTACACCATATACAAAAATCAACTCAAGATGGATTACAGACTTAAACCTAAAACCCAAAGCTATAAAAATTCTAGAAGACAACCCAGGAAATACCATCCTGGACATAGGAGCAGGCAAAGATTCCATGACAAAGACACCAAAAGTAATTGCAACAAAAGCAAAAATTGACAAATGGGATCTAATTAAACTAAAGAGCTTCTGCACAGAAAAAGAAACTATCAACAGAGTAAACAGGCACCTCACCGAATGGGAGAAAATTTTTGCAAACTATGCATCTAACAAAGGTCTAACATCCAATATCTATAAGGAACTTAAACAAATTCTCAAAAGAAATGCAGACAATCCCATTAAAAAGTGAGCAGAAGACATGAACAGATAGCTTTTCAAAAGAAGATATACATGCAGCCAACAAGCATGTGAAAAAAAAGCTCAATATCACTAATCATCACTAATCATTAGAGAATGCAAATCAAAACTACATTGAGATACCATCACACACCAGTCAGAATGGCTATCATTAAAAAGTCAAAAAATAGCAGATGCTGACGAAGTTGCAGTGAAAAGGGAATCCTTGTACACTGTTGGTGGGAGTGTAAATTAGTTCAGCCATTGTGAAAAGCAGTGTGGCAGTTCCTCAAAGAACTATTCGGTTGGTGCAAAACTAATTGCAGTTTTAAAAACTGCAATTTTAATAAAGCAGAACTACCATTCGGCCTAGCAAGCCCATTACTGGGCATATACCCAGAGAAATATAAAGCATTATACCATGAAGACACATGGATGCAAACGTTCATTCCAGCACTGTTCACAATAGCAAAGACATGGAATCAACCTAAATGCCCATCAGTGACAGATTGGATGAAGAAAATGTGGTACATATACACCATGGAATACTATGCAGCCATAAAAAAGAATGAGATCATGTCTTTTGCAAAAACTTGCATGAAGCTGGAGGCTACTATTCTTAGCAAACTAACACAGGGACAGAAAACCAAATAACCTATGTTCTCACTTATAAGTGGGTACTAAATGATGAGAGCTTATGAACACAAGGAAGGGAACAACAAATACTAGAGTCTGCTTGAGTATGGAGGGTAGGACAAGGGAGAGAAGCAGAAAAGATAACTATTGGCTACTGGGCTTAATAGTTGGGTGGTAAAATAATCTATACAACTAAACCTGTGACATGAGTTTACCTATGTAACAAATCTTCACATGTACCCCCTAAAATAAAAGTTTTTAAAAACAAAGAAAAAAAAAGGAGAGAGGAGCGGGAGAAGGAGGCGGGAATGAAGAGAAAAGAAAGGGAATGATAAAAAAGGAAAGAGGGAACATAAACAGATAGAAATATTCTTTAATTTAATTCTGAAAAATGTTGTTCTCTAAATTCCTGTTATTTAAAAATCTAACAAATTTGGCTTCTCTCTCTCCCTCGCTTTCCACATTCAGTCAATAGCTAAATTTTGTTGATTCTACCCCTAAAATACACCCCTGACCTGTCTCCTCCTCTCTGTGCTGACTGTTTCAGTTCAGAAGCACACTTTTCTTCACCTGGCATTTTAGCTGCTCTAGTTTTTCCTCCTGTTTTTCTTCCCTTATTATTCATAGCCCATCCCCCATGCTATCCTTCACAATTTTCCTATCATATTTTGTTTTTGATGTTTAACCATATCAACTAAAACTCTCCCATAGTTCTTTCTTGCATACAACATTAACAAACTAACATTTGGTACCAGCCTATGTTATCAAATATTTTTTTCCTATTAAAGCTCCAAAAGGCATCCTAAGCTCCGGCCATAAAGAACTTATTATTCACAAACCCACAGTGCAGAAGTGGGCATCATGTCTGCATCGGGAACACATCCTTCTTTATATTCACCTACCAAAATTCTACCCACTGTTCTGACATAAACACAGTCATTCATTCCAACTTAGTGTTCTCTGTGTGCTGAATTGACTGAGAATAGACACAGCGATCGGTCAGATACACATTTAGTCAAACCATGTATCATTTAGACATTTTCAAAATATTGATTTTAATATTGGTCTGTAATATTGGATTGGAGAATGCAGCTTTATCTGGCCAGAATTAAGCAGTTTTTAAGTCTTTCCCTCTAAATCTGCAGACCAGGATTGGTCCTCCAAAGGAGAGTTAGATCTACAGAGCAGAAACACTTACCCGAATTCCTTCACACCCATCAGGCTCCTGGAGCTAGGATCTCAGACCTATGGGCCTTCAGATATGGCTCAGAAGGGCAAGTGCCGGGTCTCCAGCCCTGAACCAGGATCATTTACCCTTTGGAGGAACCTAGAGGAAAATGCACACTTCCTCAAGGCAAGCAGATCTCAAAGAGGAGAGGGGAAGGTGTACTTAGGCCAAGCGAGTGTAAGGACCCTCTTCTTAATTTCATCAATTAATTCAGTAAGTCCGACTGAGAGTGTGAGCAGAGATAAAAAGTAGAAGAACAGGTGAAACCTTCACTTTTCATCACTTATGGAAAGGTGAAACTTTCTATTTCTTGAGTTCAGGCCAAAACACTGGAAGAGGGAAAGTGCCTATGTACTACCTTACAGTGTTTAACTTTGAAACCTTGAAACAAAAATAAAAGACAAATTGTTCTTTTGTAAAAAAGCTGATTAAATAAAACAGAAAAATGTATTTTAAAAATGAATACTGAAATGAAAGAGTTAGATAATAAGAGGAAAAAATGGTTTTTAAGTTGCCTTCCTTGGCCAAGGTAGGAGTAGGAGAGAACAAACAAAAATTAAAACTTTTAAATTATTTTTTAATTCTTAAGGCTCACGTGGCCAAAAAAAACTAAATATAACAATTTTTATATGCTTAAATACATGTACATTCCTTTTTCTCTGTGGTAGGTAGCATCATAAGGCAAATTTGTACGTTATTTAGCTGCATTGTTTGAGTTTCCTGAAAAGAAAAGACTGCTTCACATAAACAAAAAGATTTTGGTCTTTTCCCAGCATACTATAAATGTGAGGCTATAAAATCTGGTTTGGTTTTATTACTGACAGTACTATAGTGTCATGCTATAATTGTGGTTAAGAAAGAACAAGTGTCTGAAAACACTTGTATAATACTTAACTACAATATTTAAGTTCTTCTCATAAGAGAAAAATATATAATATATATAATATTTGTATATTATACATAACATATGTATAAAACATATATATATACACACACACAGACACACAAACACATACACACACACACACACACACAAACAGCTGTCCTTCAGAAGCCACAAGGGATTGGTTCCAGGACTCCTGCAAATACCAAAATTCAGGGATTCTCAAGTCACTTACATCAAATTGCATAGAGACTGGAAAGTGGCATGAACTGTAGTCCCAGCTACTTGGGAGGCTGAGGCAGGAGCATAGCTTAAGCCTAGTAGTTTGAAACCAGCTTGAGCAACATAGTGAGACCTTATCTTGAAAATACGTAAATAAATAAGTAAAATAAAATAGCATAGTATTTGCATATAACCTATGCACATCCTTCCCTATACTTTAAATCATCTCTAGATTATTTATAATATCCAATACAATGTAAATGCTATGTAAATACTTGTTATTCTATATTTGTTTTTATTTATAATATTTTTATTGTTGCATTGTTATTTCTTGTTGATTTTGTTTTTTTCAAATCTTTTCAATGCACAGTTAATTGAATCTACAAATGCAGAATCCATGGATTCAGAGAACTGCTGTATATCTTTAGGGATGAAATTGCTTCTGCTCATTTTTCAGTCTAAAGGTAAATTTTTTTCTCAGAAAGTATGGAAAGATTCCTTGTGATTTATCTAAATCTTTTTAAAATCATGCTTTTTACATTAAAAATATATTTGGTGTATTTTTTTTGTTTAGGAATGAATTCAAACTATGCTTTGGAAAGAGAACTTTGAATCTGACATTCATTGAAAGCTCCCTTCACAAATTAAGGAAAAATATGCCTGGAATTATAGATAGTAAAGCTAAAAAGTTTCAAAGCTATGTTTGGATTACATTAAACACTGAATTTTCCTCTAAAGCTATAGTAAAACTCAAGGAAAATAGAGTAGTCCAAATTCTGAAAGTTATGAACATGCTAGAAACCTCACATTAAGTCACTAAGAGAAAATATCAATGCATTGAGATTCATTTATTTGTTACTCAAAAAATATTTATTTTTGTTACTCAAAAAGTATTTATTTGCTGTCTACCATGTGTCAAGCACAGTTTTAGGTGTTTTTCATAGTAATGAGCAAAAAAGATTAAAATTCTAATTCTGATAGAGCTTACATTTGGGAGGGGGAAGACAGTGAAATATGTGGTATATTACTGATATTCTAAGAATAAAATTAAAAGTAGAAGTGGGAATATAAAATATTTCAAGGTAAGGGGAGATAACCATTATAATAAAATTGTTTATCAGTTTCAAAGATCACTTCAGCAGTTTCCTGGTTATAGTAGCCTTGGTCCCAGAATAACAAAGCCTTGGTCCCACACTTTTATAGGTCTATCTCAGATTATGAGATTGTCTTTGTATGTTTTCTGTTGTTGTGACAGAATACCATAGACTGCGTAATTTAGAAAGAATATATATATTTCTTACAGTTCTCAATTCTGAAGGCTTGGAAGTTCAAGGTCAAGTTCCACAACTGGTGAGGGCATTCTGACTCTGTCATAACATGATGGAGGGCATCACGTGGCAAAATGCATGAGCACGCCAGCTCAGGTCTCTCTTCCTCTTCTTATAAAGCCATCAGACCCGTCATGGGGACTACGTTTCTGATCATTTCATCTAATCCTAATTATCTCCCATAGGCTCTACCTCCAAATACCATCAACATATAAATTTGAGGATTAGGTTTTCAACACATGGGATTTGGGGGATACATTCAAACCACAGCAGAGATGGTGAAAGGGAGCACTTGAAGCTGACATCAGTTCATCTCTGTCAATACTCTTCCTTTAGAAGGCATACTCATTGGACTTGCCATGAAAGAAGTAGGGCACCTCTAGGTAGCAGCCTCTGGGGAATCAGACTAGCTCTCCATTTTACAAGTGACAAACAGACCTCAAAGGGTTTAAAACAGATTTACCAAGTTTAGTTAGTGGTGGACTAAGTGCTATTCAAATTGTGGTTTTCTGACAGCCCCTGGCTTATAAACTTTCTTTTACCCATTCTCAACAAGAGAAGTACAGAACGTAAGAAAAGGCATTTAGAAACTTTTGTAGTAATTTGACAGAGATGTTTTATTTGTTTCATCTAATACTTTAAAAATTGGAGCTCATTTTTTTTGTTTTGTCTTTACATTTAATTTTTATTATTTTGTTTTGTTGTATTTTATAAAAGATTAAGACTGAGAAAGATTAGAAAATCAGAAAAAAACCTGGACTTTTTCCACAGTTATTTTCAGAAGCATTGTGTTAAAATATGGATCCCTTAACTCAACACAACCACATATCATCTTGAGTACCTATTATGTGGCAGGTGCAGTATTACATGCTGTGGGTTACAAAATAGGCCATGCCCCCATCGGGCTTACAACAGAGTGAGACAATAAGTGAGCAAACACTCTGGGCATGAAAGAGTTCAAAGTTTCCCATAAAAACTCACTACCAGCCAGGTGCGGTGGCTCACTCCTGAAATCCCTGCATTTTGGGAGGCTGAGGGAGGTGGATCACGAGGTTAAGAGATTGAGACCATCCTGGCCAACACGGTGAAACCCCATCTCTACTAAAATTACAAAAATTAGCTGGGTGTGGTGGCACATGCCTATAGTCTCAGCTACTCGGGAGGCTGAAGCAGGAGAATCGCTTGAACCCGGGAGGTGGAAGTTGCAGCGAGCCAAGATCAGGCCACTGCACTGCAGCCTGGAGACAGAGCAAGACTCCGTCAAAAAAAAAAAAAAAAAAAACTCACTACTTCCCAGGTATGGGTACTAAAACCAAATCTGAGATCTTGCAGACATGCACTCCTACCAGCAGAGACTCACTTGTGGAAACAGCAGCTGGGAACATGTTCCCCATGGTAACAATATTTCCTTTGAATAGGGACCTGAGTCTATCTATGTGTAGCAGCAAAAATCTTGAGGAACAAGATTAGGGCATTTTATTCTTATAAGGGGCCCTCAAGGCAATCTTGCTACATTGGTAGTCTCTCAGTATTGCTACATTGAGAGACATTTAATCTGCAGACTCCAAATTGTGATTCTTAAGACTGCCAAAAAAATTTTTATGAATTTTCATCAGCCTTATGACTTACTATAGTTTTAAATATTTTTTAAAAAATTTTGTCTCAATCTTGAAATTAGTATCCTTAGATGAAATTGTACAGTTGATAATTAGAATAAACAAATTTTTAAAGAAGTATACTTTAGAAAAAAAAACAGTTTGGAAGTCTGTAAGTATTTTAGTCTTAAATCTGCCTTAGATTTATGAAGAGGTTTAGCCTGGGATGATGGTATTTTTTTCTATTTTTGTATTATTATTATTTTAATTGGTAGTCTGTACACATGGAAATAATAAAGGGTTGAAATAAAAGAGATTGGGAAGAGACACATGAGACATTTTGAGATATTTTGAAATGTCCATCCAGTGGTCTCTGTTTTGTAAACGAGACTAAAGTCATCTAGCAGCAAAAATCAGTGCTAATTGGTACCATCTAGAAAAATAGCAGACCTGTTTAAAGAGGTATTTATGATGAAATTTGATAGGTAGGAGAAAAAGAAATACAACTATTAAACTGAATGGATTGTGCAGCAGATAAAGAAGAATGACCCAATATTCCTCTGGGCAGAGTAGTAAGAAAGACAGTCAAGAATAATGCTTTTGGAATAAACTCAGCTGTTGATAACACTGTGAGTAAAGGATAAAGCAAATGGAGCTGACATGTTACTAAGCAGATCTCAAAGATGCTACTGAGAACCTCTAGTCATCTGAGGAATGTTTTATCCCCTTAAAAGAAGAATATCTGATAGATTTGCAACTTGAATTGAAATCTTCATTTCTAGAAAAGTTGATGAAGCAATGAGAACAAAATTCAACCCACAGGGCCCAGTTGTTTGTAAAGGAAAATCACAGCTATAAACATGTCACTTTCTAGCTCCAAAACCTTCAAAGACCAAAAGCTGCTGGCTGAATAAAGTATTAATAACAAGGATCCTGTGCAGTTTGGCTTGAGTTTCCTTTCCAGGTGTAGCTCCCACTGTTTACTTACAAAACATGTGATGGGAAGTGTAAAGAAGTACATAATTCCTCAGCCATACTACAAGCCAAGCATTATATTATGTTATTACATTTTATTCTTACAATCCTTACATCATAGAATGACTGTGAGGGTTGAATAAGAGTAAATGTTGAGTGCTTTGCCCCAGTATTTAAAGTTACAGAATTAATGTGCTTAGAACTGTGCCTAACATATGTAAGTCCTTAATAAATGTAAGCAATTATTATTATTGGTTTAGGAGAACATAGGAAAAGAGAAAATCAACATTACTCTTTTAGGATGAGGAAACTGATGATCATAAATACTAAGTTGTTTTCCCAAAGTGACAGCAATATTAGGACTTCAGGGGATGCACAGTCCTTGTTCTTCCTACAATATCAACCTCTCTGCTATGACACTACTCTTCAGTTAAATTGGATGCTTTACATCCACTTTACATCATAAGCTTTCCAAACTTTTTATCTTTCTTCATGCTTTTGACTTCTCCTATAATGTCCATGTCTTGATTTCTATTTTCTGAATATAGAGGATCAGCAAAATTAATTGTCCATTTTATACTCTCTCAAACCAATGCATTTTCCAACTCCCTGCACTTCCCCCAGCACCAGCACAGAGTAAATGTGTTAACTAACATTTATCATGGCTTGTTAATTTTTTTCTGCATTATGACCTTTTATTCTTGCACTTCTAACTGCAAAAGACAAACTCATTTTTTAAACTTATTTTAATATTTATTTCAACAAATATTTACTGAATACTTACCATGTGCCAGACAAGGGATATATGGCATGATATAACATGTACAGGGTGAAGAAAAGAGACACATGTTGGCAAGGACTTAATAAATATTAGATTACTAACTGTCCTATAAATACAGTGTTACAGAAGAGCAAGCTGCATCCCTAAAAATGCAGAGAACAAGCCTACTTAGATTTATACTACAGTAGTTCTGCTGATAACTCAATAGTGTTTCTAACACAACCCCCATACCTGTTCTAATTTGGGGCAGCAGTATCCCTTTATATTTTTTGATTCAACTTTTGTGTGTAACACTCAGGACTTATTTTTCATTATCCTTCCACACTTTTCTCCCATAGTGCTATTTCTTTAAGAGAAATACAAAGGTATCTCAGTCTTGGAGTTTTGCAAAGTAATTTTTCTACTTCTGATAAGCTGCTTGTATAAGACCTATCAAATGTGCCTTCAGAGTATCCCAAGCAGTATTGCTTCCTTGAGACCATAAGATTGAGTGGTCAGCTCCTTTTGCCATTCTACTCTCATCGCACTGATCATCCTCCCACTTGCTCAAAGTCAAGTGTCATTTGATTCATTGGAAACTTACTTTGCTATTTTATTAATGTTCCTCCCTAGTTTTCATTACCTTGTGATCTATCTCAAGACCAAGCCTTTTGGAATCAGATAACTCAAGCCTTTTCTCTATGACACTGTTTCAATTAGACTTGCCTCCCTCACCAGAGACTACCTACTTTGCAAAGTGAAGTGCATTTTATTGTTTTCTATAAATCATTAAAGTGCTTCATTTTAAAAGGAAATAACTTGCCCATTTAATATAGTGTTGAACGTTAATTGAGCCATTTGGCTCTATTTTGTGAGATCTTTAAGCAGATTTATTAAAAACTAGACATTTATGGGGGCCGGGCATGGTGGCTCATGCCTATAATCCCAGCACTTTGGAAGGCTGAGGTGGGTGGATCATCTGAAGTCAGGAGTTCAAGACCAGCTTGGCCAACATGGTGAAACCCTGTCCTACTAAAAATACAAAAATTAGCTGGGGGTGGTGGTGGGCACTGATAATCCCAGCTACTCAGGAGGCTGAGGCAGGAGAATTGCTTTAACCTGGAGGTTGCAGTGAGCCGAGATCGGGCCACTGCACTCCAGCCTGGGCGACAGCGAGACTCCGTCTCAATAAAAAATAAAAATAAATAAATAAATAAATGAACACTAGACATTTATTTATAACACCATCCAAATAACTAGCTGGAACTTTCCTTTAAAAGCATGATCCAGGGTTTTACAGTAACCCTGCCATAATTCAATGTTGTGATAAGAGTTTCTCCCCACTGATGAGTAAACTTAGGGCCTGGGATAGGTTCCTGAAACCTATCTCCTCTGAGTCAAAGTGTGGGAATCTGCACACAGTATCAGGCTAAGATGAGAGGAAGTCTTCAATACTCTGCTTTGCAACACCTTAAAAATTATATTCTTCAGTTATTCTACCTTCCAACACTCCAAAGCATCCCTATGGCCATTAAAATGAAATATATTCTCCCTGCAATGTCTAAAGACTCTCTACATTCTGGTTCCTCACAGTGTCTCCACACCCACCCCCGCTGTTCCCACCTAACTCCAGAAATGTGGGGTTTTTTTTTCTGTTTCTTGCTTCTGCCAAGCTTACTGCCATATCAGGGTAACTGAACTTGTACTCCTCTGCCTTGGAAACTTCTTCCTCTAGATCCTCATGTGGCTGCCCTCTTCTTTTCTCTTCATTCCTGGTTCCGAAGTGATGTTCTCAAGAAGCCCTTGCTAGCATTCTGTTGTTAAAGGCTTCCTGTTCCTGCTCCCCACACACAAGCCTCTCCCAATCACTCTTCACCCAATCACGTCTACTTTATAGCACATATTAGTATCTGAAATCTTATTTATTATTTATTTCTTTTGTTTTATTTATCTCTCTCCCTCCACCAGAATGTAGGCTCCACAAAAAAAGGCCTTTTCTCATCTGCAACTGTATTCCCAGCACTCAGAGAAGTGCCTCCCAAAGATAGGTACTAAAGAAATATACGTGATGAGTCAATAAATACGTATTTATTTTCAAGAGAGACTGAGCACTGCCTGTGGTAAGATGAAATAAAGAAGGCAATTGACTGTAGGTGCAGCCTCCACCCTGCTGTTCTAAGTAAGTAATACCCTACTCAGCAAACCTCAGCTCTATGGTTAACCTGCCCTCCCCACAAGCCCCTACACCTTGCAAGATGGTTTGGTGCTAAGTGAGTCATGGAAGGTTTTCACCTCCCTTCACTACCTAAATGGTTTCTTAATTTTTTTATTCCTAATCATTTATAGTACTATCCCTAAAAGAACTGACATGCAAAATTCTGCACACTAATATACTTCCATTAATGTTTTAGCAGCTCATAGAGACTGTCCTCTGTCCTGATGACTGAATTTCCCCCTGGTATAGAAGACCTTTAATATAGTACACAATAACTCAGTAACTCAATCCTCTACTTCTTTTTTTTTTTTTTTTTGAGATGGAGCCTTGCTCTGTTACCCAGGCTGCAGCACAGTGGCACGATCTCCGCCCACTGCAAGCTCCACCTCCTGGGTTCATGCCATTCTCCTGCCTCAGCCTCCTGAGTAGCTGGGACTACAGGCCCCCGCCACCATGCCTGGCTAATTTTTTTGTATTTTTAGTAGAGACGGGGTTTCACTGTGTTAGCCAGGATGGTCTCGATCTCCTGACCTCGTGATCCACCCTCCTCGGCCTCCAAAAGTGCTGGGATTACAGGCGTGAGCCACTGTGCCTGGCCACTCAATCCTCTACTTATAGTTTGGAGGATGCTCATTCATTCATTCATTCATCCATCCATTCCATTTGTACTTATGGAGCAGAAGATACTATGCTTTGAACACCTTTCTGTATACTGGGGTAAGAGTCCAAAAATGTCTAAAGGGTTTAAAAAAAAGTCTGCTCTCATGTAACTCCCATTCTAGTAGAAGTAATCGAAAAATAAGCAACATAACTTGGAGTGAATTATATAATATGCCCAATATAACTGATACTGAGAAAAATGTAATAGGATACAGGAATTGGAAATGCATCAGGGAAGGGGTTACGATTTTAATAGGATGATTACAGAAGCCCTGGCAGAGAAGGGGAAATTTAAGTAAATCCTTAAAAAAGATGAGGGACCAAGTCATGTGACTATCTGGAGGAAAATTTCTAGACAGAAGCAAAGATGAATGTAAAGAAATAGCTGAAAGGCCAACATGGTTGGCGTAAAGTGAGCAACAATACAGAGGGCAGAGAGGTGGAGATAGGAGAGATCATGAGAGAGATGAGAGGAGACCAGATCAAAGGACTGTATGGACCATAGTTGTAAAGACTATAGTTCTTACTCTGAGGGACTTTGGAACCCTTCAGAAGGTTTTAAGCAAAGGAAGGACTTGATCAACCTTGCATTTTAACGGGATCACACTGGCTGCTGATTAGTAATAGATTACAGGAAAACAACAGCAGGAGGCAGAGAAGCTCAGAGGTTAGTGCAGTAATGCAGGAAACAGTTGAGGGACTTTGGACAAGAATGGTAACATACAGTGGCAGAAAATGTTTGGATTCAGGATAATTGATGTTTGTTCACACACCACTCAATTCTAATTAAAAGGAGAAACAATATATTACAGTGCATAAGAGCACAACCTCTAACATTGGATGGTTTGGGGTACAAGTCTTGACTTTGACACCTCCTTGATGCTTGAATTTATATAATTTATTGGTCTTCCCTATATCTCAACATATGCTTCTGTTATAAAGGAGATGAAAAAGAAAATGTTAAGTGGAAGGATTGCTGGCAAGATGGCCGAATAGGAACAGCTCCGGTCTGCAGCTCCCAGTGAGATTGACAGAGAAGCCAGGTGATTTCTGCATTTCCAACTGAAGTACCTGGTTCATCTCATTGGGACTGGTTGGATAGTGGGTGCAGCCCACGGAGGGCGAGCAGAAACAGGGTGGGGCATCACCTCACCTGGGGCATTGCCTCACCCATGAAGCGCAAAGAGTCAGGGAATTTACCCCCCTACCCAAAGGAAGCCATGAGGGTCTGAGCCTGAGGAACTCAGGCACAAATATTGTGCTTGTCCCACGGTCTTCGCAACCTGCAAACCAGGAGATTACCTCTGGTGCCAACCCCACCAGGGCCCTGGGTTTCAAGCACAAAACTGGGCAGCCATTTGGGCAGACACCGAACTAGCTGTAGGAGTTTGGGTTTTTTTTCCGTACCCCAGTGGCGCCTGGAATGCCAGCAAGACAGAACTGTTCACTCCTCTGGAAAGGGGTGCTCAAGCTAGGGAGCCACGTGGTCTGGCTCAGTGGGTCCCACTCCCACGGAGCCCAGCAAACTAAGATCCACTGACTTGAAATTCTTGCTGCCAGCACAGCAGCAGTCTGAGATCCACCGAGATGTTCCAGCTTGGTGCGGGGAGGGGCATCTGGCATTACTGAGGCTTGAGTAGGCAGTTTTACACTCACAGTGTAAACAAAGCCACTGGGAAGTTCAAACTGGGCAGAGCCCACTGCAGCTCAGCAAGGCCACTGCAGCCAGACTGCCTCTCTAGATTCCTCCTCTCTGGACAGGGCATCTCTGGAGAAAAAAGGCAGCAGCCCCAGTCAGGGACTTATACACAAACCCCCCATCTCCCTGGGACAGAGCACGTGGGGGAAGGGGCGACTGTGGATGAAGCTTTAGCAGACTGAAACGTTCCTGCCTGACACCTCTGAAGAGAGCAGTGGACTTCCCAGCACAGCATTTGAGCTCTGCTAAGGGTCAGACTGCCTCCTCAAGTGGGTCCCTGACCCCCGTGTATCCTGACTGGGAGACACCTCCCCGTAGCGGCCAACAGACACCTCATACAAGAGAGCTCTGGCTGGCATCTGGCAGATGCCCCTCTGGGATGAAGCTTCCAAAGGAAAGATCAGGCAACCATCTTTGCTCTTCTGCAGCCTCTGCTGGTGATAACCAGGCAAACAGGATCTGGAGTGGACCTCCAGCAAACTCCAACAGACTGGCAGCAGAGGGGCCTGACTGTCAGAAGGAAAACTAACAAACAGAAAGGAATACCATATCCACTCAAAGACCCCATCCGAAGGTCACCAACATCAAAGACCAAAGGTAGATAAATCCACAAAGGTGGGGAGAAACCAGCACAAAAAGGCTGAAAATTCCAAAACCCAGAAGGTCTCTTCTCCTCCAAAAAAATCACAACTCCTTGCTAGCAAGGGAACAAAACTGGATGGAGAATGAGTCTGACAAATTGACAGGAGTAGGCTTCAGAAGGTAGGTAATAACAAACTTCTCCGAGCTAAAGGAGCATGTTCTAACCCAATGCAAGGAAGCTAAGAACCTTGAAAAAAGGTTACAGATGAATTGCTAACTAGAATAACCAGTGTAGAGAAGAACAAAAGTGACCTGATGGAGCTGAAAAACACAGCACAAGAACTTCGTGAAGTATACACAAGTTTCAATAGCTGAATCTATCAAGCAGAAGAAAGGATATCAGTGATTGAAGATCAAATTAATGAAATAAAGAGAGAAGACAAGATTAGAGAAACAAGAATAAAAAGGAATGAACAAAGCCTCCAAGAAATATGGGACCATGTGAAAAGACCAAATCTACATTTGATTGGTGTACCTGAAAGCGATGAGGAGAATGAAACCAATTTGGAAAACACTTTGCAGGATATTATCCAGGAGAACTTCCCCAACCTAGCAACACAGGCCAACATTCAAATTCAGGAAATACAGAGAATACCACAAAGATACCCATCGAGAAGAGCAACCACAACACACATAATCGTCAGATTCACCAAGGTTAAAATGAAGGAAAAAATGTTAAGGGCAGCCAGAGAGAAAGGTCGGTTTACCCACAAAGGGAAGCCCATCAGACTAACAGCAGATCTATCAGCAGAAACCCTACAAGCCAGAAGAGACTGGGGGCCAGTATTCAATGTTCTTAAAGAAAAGAATTTTCAACCCAGAATCTCATATCCAGCCACACTAAGCTTCATAAGTGAAGGAGAAATAAAATCCTTTACAGACAAGCAAATGCTGAGAGATTTTGTCACCACCAGGCCTGCCTTACAAGAGCTCCTGAAGGAAGAACTAAACATGGATAGGAACAACTGGTACCTGCCACTACAAAAACATACAAAATTGTAAAGAATATTGACACTATGAAGAAACTGCATCAACTAATGGGCAAAACAACCAGCTAGCATCATAATGACAGAATCAAATTCACACATAACAATATTAACCTTAAATGTAAATGGGCTAAATGCCCCAGTTGAAAGACACAGACTGGCAAATTGGACAAAGAGTTAAGACCCATCGGTGTGCTGTATTCAGGAGACCCATCTCACGTGGAAAGACACATATAGGCTCAAAATAAAGGGATGGAGGAATATTTACCAGGCAAATGGAAAGCAAAAAATAAAATAAAATAAAATAAAATAAAATAAAATAAAATAAAAAGCAGGAGTTGCAATCCTAATCTCTGATAAAACAGACTTTAAACCAACAAAGATCAGAAAAGACAAAGAAGGGCATTATATAATAGTAAAGGGATCAATGCAGCAAGAAGAGCTAACTATATCAAATATATATGCACCCAATACAGGAGCACCCAGATTCATAAAGCAAGTCCTTAGAGACCTACGAAGAAACTTAGATGCCCACACAATAATAGTGGGAGACTTTAACACATCACTGTCAATATTAGACAGATCAACGAGACAGAAAATTAACAAAAATATTCAGGACTTGAACTCAGCTCTGGACCAAGTGGAACTAATAGACATCTACAGAAGTCTCCACCCTAAATGAACAGAATATACATTCTTTTTAGCACCTCATTGCACTTATTCTAAAATTGACCATATAATTGGAAGTAAAACACTCCTCAGAGAATGCAAAAGAACAGAAATCATAACAGTCTCTCAGACCTCAGTGCAACCAAATTAGATCTCAGGATTAAGGAACTCACTCAAAACTGCACAACTGCATGGAAACTGAACAACCTACTCCTGAGTGACTACTGGGTAAATAACAAAATAAAGACAGAAATAAAGATATTCTTTGAAACCAATGAGAATGAAGACACAAAGTACCAGAATCTCTGGGACACATTTAAAGCAGTGTGTAGAGGGAAATTTATAGCACTAAATGCCCACAAGAGAAAGCAGGAAAGATCTAAAATTGACATCCTAATATTAAAATTAAAGAAAAAATAGAGAAGTAACAGCAAACAAATTCAAAATCAAGCAGAAGACAAGAAATAACTAAGATCAGAGCAGAACTGAAGGAAATGGAGACACCAGAACCCTTCAAAATTTAATGAGTCCAGGAGTTGGTTTTTTGAAAAGATCAACAAAATAGATAGACCACTAGACAGACTAATAAAGAAGGAAAGAGAGAAGAATCGAATAGTTGTAATAAAGATGATATAGGGGATATCACCACCGATCCCACAGAAATACAAACTACCATCAGAGAATACTATAAACACCTCTATGCAAATAAAGTAGAAAATCTAGACGAAATGGATAAATTCCTGGACACATACACCCTATCAATTCTAAACCAGGAAGAAGTCTAATCCCTGAATAAACCAATAATAAGTTCTGATATTGAGGCAGTAATTAATAGCCTACCAACCAAAAAAAGTCCAGGACCAGACGGATTCACAGCCAAATCCTACCAGAGGTACAAAGAGGAGCTGGTATCATTCCTTCTGAAATTATTCCAAACAATAGAAAAAAAGGGAATCCTCCCTAATTCATTTTATGAGGCCAGCATCATCCTGATTCCAAAACCTGGCAGAGACACAACAACAAAAAAAAATTTCAGGCCAATATCCCTGATGAATATTGATGAGAATATCCTCAACAAAATACTGGCAAACTGAATCCAACAGCACATCAAAAAGCTTATCCACCACAATCAAGTCAGCTTCATCCCTGGGACACAAGGCTGGTTCAACATATGCAAATCAATAAGTGTGATCAATCACATAAACAAAACCAATGACAAAAACCACATGATTCTCTTAATAGATGCAGAAAAGGCCTTCAACAAAATTCAACACCCATTCATGCTAAAAATTCTCCATAAACTAGATATCGACGGAATGTATCTCAACATAAGAGCTATTTATAACAAACTCACAGCCAATAGCATATTGAATGGGCAAAAACTGGAAGCATTCCCTTTGAAAACCTGCACAAGAAAAGGATGCCCTCTCTCACCACTCCTATTCAACATCGTATTGGAATTTCTGGCCAGGGCAATGAGGCAAGAGAAAGAAATAAAGGATATTCAATTAGGAAAAGAGGAAGTCAAATTGTCTCTATTTGCAGATGACATTATTATATATTTAGAAAGCCCCTTCGCCTCAGCCTAAAATCTCCTTAAGCTTATAAGCAACTTCAGCAAAGTCTCAGGATACAAAATCAACATGCAAAAATACAAGCATTCCTATACACCAACAACAGACAGAGAGCCAAATCATGAGTGAACTCCCATTCACAATTGCTACAAAGAGAATAAAATACCTATGAATCCAACTTACAAGGGATATGAAGGACCTCTTCAAGGAGAACTACAAACCACTGCTCAAGGAAATAAGAGAGGACACAAACAAATGGAAAAACATTCCATGCTCATGGATAGGAAGAATCCATATCATGAAAATGGCCATACTACGCAAAGTAATTTACAGATTCAATGCTATCCCCATCAAGCTACCAATGACTTTCTTCACTGACTTGGAAAAAACTACTTTAAATTTCTTATGGAACCAAAAAAGAGCCTGCATAGCCAAGAAAATTCTGGTCAAGAAGAACAAAGCTGGAGGCATCACACTACCTGACTTCCAACTATATGGAAAGTCTACAGTAACCAAAACAGCATGGTACTGGTACCAAAACAGATATATAGACCAACGGAACAGAACAGAGGCCTCAGAAACGACACCACACACCTACAACCATCTGATCTTTGACAAATCTGACATGCACAAGCAATGGGGAAAAGATTCCCTATTTAATAAATGGTGTTGGGATAACTGGCTAGCCATACACAGAAAACTGAAACTGGACCCCTTCCTTACACCTTACACAAAAATCAACTCAAGATGGAACAAAGACTTAAATGTAAGACCTAGGACCTTAAAAATCCTAGAAGAAAACCTGGGCAATACCATTCAGGACATAGGCATGGGCAAAGACTTCATGTCTAAAACACCAAAAGCAATGGCAACAAAACCCAAAATTGACAAATGGGATCTAACTAAACTAAAGAGCTTCTGCACAGCAAAAGAAACTATCATCAGAGTGAACAGGCAACCTACAGAATGGGAGAAAATTTTTGCAATCTATCCATCTGACAAAGGGCTAATATCCAGAATCTACAAAGAACTTAAACAAATTTACAAGAAAAAAAAAACCCCATCAAAAAGTGGGCAAAGGATATCAATAGACACTTCTCAGAAGAAGATATTTATGCAGCTAACAGACGTATGTAGAAATGCTCATCATCACTGGTCATTAGAGAAATGCAAATCAAAACCATAATGAGATATCACCTCATGCTAGTTAGAATGGTGATCTTTAAAAAGGAAACAACAGATGCTGGAGAGGATGTGGAGAAATAGTGACACTTATACAACGTTGGTGGGAGTGTAAATTAGTTCAACCATTGTGGAAGACAGTGTGGCAATTCCTCAAGGATCTAGAACTAGAAATACCATTTGACCCAGCAATCCCATTACTGGGTATATACCCAAAGGATTATAAATCATTCTACTATAAAGACACATGCACACATATGTTTATTGCAGCACTGTTCACAATAGCAAAGACTTGGAACCAACCCAAACGCCCATTAATAATAGACTGGATGAAGTCAATGTGGCACATATACATCATGGAATACTATGCAGCCATAAAAAAGGATGAGTTCATGTCCTTTGCAGGGACATGGATGAAGCTGGAAACCATGATTCTCAGCAAACTATCACAAGAACAGAAAACCAAACACTGCATGATCTCACTCATAAGTGGGAGTTGAACAATGAGGACACATGGACATAGGGAGGGGAACATCACACACTGGGACCTGTCAGGGGGTGGGGGGCTAAGGGAGGGATAGCATTAGGAGAAATATCTAATATAGGTGACATGTTGATGGGTGCAGCAAACCACCATGGCACGTGTATATCTATGTAACAAAACTGCACGTTCTGCACATCTACCCAGAACTTAAAGTATAATAAAAAAAGAATGTTTTTTTAAAAAAGGGAGACAAAGAATATGTTAGTTAAAGTCATGCTTCAAAATGACTCCAACATGAGAGAAATTCATTTCTAATTCATGTGAAGTCTGTTGAAGGTATTTCTGATAACTGGGGCCTCTCCCATAAGAAGTGACCCAGAAATCCAAGCTCCTTCAACTTATGGCTCTGCCATTTTTCAACACTTAGTTCTGAGGTCTCCCTGGGCATGGATTTCCAACTTGCAGACTGGAACAATAAATAGGAGGCTCGTGTGTGAAAAGCTTTTAATGGACTGTGCGTGGAAGCAGCACAATCATTTCTGACTCCATTTCTCTGACCAGTGAACTCAGTACTCTGTCTCACGGTCACCCCAACTGCAAGAGAGATTGGGACACTATGTCTCTCTCTGTGCCTGAGAAAAGAGGAGATGGGTTTGGTAAGCAGCTGATTAGTCTTTGCCACTATCAGTCTTCATCAGAGGACTATTGGATATATTCGCCAAGGTACCATTTGTCAAGCATTTTACTGCAAGGCCCGCTGGAGCCAAGTGGTTGCTACTAATTTAGGAATGAACAAGGGAAAGGGAAACCACACCCACAATTCCTTTGTCTACTGTCCAATTCAGAGTGACTTCTGCCTTTTTGATTGGAAGCAAGTTAATCGTATACACCATAAAATTTATCCATTTTAAGTGTACAATTCAATTATTTTTAAAATTATAGAATTTTACAACCACCACCATATCCAATTTTAGAAGCTTTTCCATGCTTCTAAAGTTTCTTCATGCCCATTTGCAGTCAATTTCTATCTCCCTACAATCAGCCCTAGGCAAACTTTTTGCCTCCATAGATTTGTCTTTTTGAATTTTTTATGTTAATGTAAACATAAGATAAAATGTGAGCTTTTGTGACTGTCTTCTTTCACTTAGCATAATTTTTTAGAGTTTTTCCCATGTTGTTGTATTTATCAGTAGTTCCTTCCTTTTGGTTGTTGAATAGTATTCTATTCTATGAAACTACCACTTTTTTATTCATGTGTCCATTGATGAGCATTTGGACTGTTTCCAGTACTTTGCAAGTATGAATCATTTTTTGCAGGACTACTCATCTTTGCAATGGTAGTAAGATGCTATTCTTTAGAAGGCTTTGTCCGTAAGTCCAAAGGTAGCAGTAGTATTTAGAGTAACAGTGAAGTATAATGGAAGAATATTCCTATTTGACTCTCAAATGACTTAGACTTGTGCCTTACTTCTCTTTTCTGAGCTGCCTACCCTTAGAGAATAACCTCACAATTGCTGATAGTAAGAGCCTAACATGGTATTTGACACAGTTTGTGCTCCACAAATGTGAATTCCCATTACATTGCCCACACTCCATTGTCTCACATCCTTCTCTGTAATAAACTTGGAACCTCTTAGCACCCCACAAGACTAGCTACAATTACCCATATTCAGGTGGGTTCTTTTACCAACATTGTAAGTAAAATAAGGGTGCTTTCAGTATGTAGTTTGGGAGAAACCACCCTCTCTGTTTCTTTTCCTACTGGTCTATAAAATAGAGCTTCTGCTGTCTCAGAAGTGTTGGTTAAAAGCATCTGTTTCCTTTAAGATCTCATTTGTTCCTCTCCACAGGAAGAGCAATGATTTGTCTGTTTGACATGTTGAAGAGTCTGATATTCATTGATCCATATTTCTGCAGTGGTCAGGGTTACCACAGTAAGTCACTGCACACAGGTGGCCTCTTCCCTTATGCACCTTTAATCTTGGGCTTTCAGTTTCAACATGGTGAGGCATTGCTGGTTGATAAGGGACTGCTTTGGAGGCCTTGCTCCTCAAGTGAATCCAGATATAACTATAGAAAAAAAGGTTAGGAAGTCCAAAGAGACCACATTCAAGCTACATTTGTCAAGCTAGGTTTCCTTTCAATAACGTTGACATTTCAATTTTCTGACTCCTGTGCCTAGTTCTCAATCAGCTTCCATTCTGAGGAGCAGAGGATGGGATTAACTTCCTCAAGCCCAACACATGGAGGCTGCTTGTCTCTTTTGGAAAGACAGAGTTGGCAATATATTTAGGCAGACCAACTTTTGGAGCCTATTTTTCCTTTCACATGTGGAAGATTGTCTTCAGGACTAACCATCCAGTAATGTAATATTATTGTCCTATCACTTAACACAAGTTTATCCAATCCCTCTTGGGTTTCCCAAAAGAATTTGTTAGCTTTCTTTCTCTGAAGTAACAAATTACAGTTTGAGCCTGCCTCATATACCACATCAATCACTTGTTCAGTCCCTGGGATTGCTAAATGGTTGACCCAATTGGGCAGTTTTAGCTGTTCAGTCATTTAGTGTGGGGTGTTAAAACAACTGAAGTGGTCTGACTACTTAGACTTAAAATGCCTGACTTAAACCATAATGAAGATGAAAACATCCAATTTAACTGAAAAACAAACAAAGTTATGGAATATTTTAGATGTGTCCACATGTGTGATCAAACACAAACTGTCTTTCAGGTTCTCATTTTCTCTTCTCCTCTCTCTCATCTCTCCTTCTCTCTTTCTTTTTGTCTTCCCTCATCTATTTCTTCTCTCTCTCTCTCCCTCTCACCCCCACTCCTCCACTCCTTCTCTCCCTCTCTCTCTCCCATTCACTCTCTCCTCCATGTTTCTCTCCCTCACTCTTGTTTTTTTCTTTGTGTATTTACCTCCCTCCTTGTTTCTGGCTCCCTCTTAGAGTTAGCAAATATTCATAGTAGTGAGGTATAAATTTTTACCAACAGTGCTTCTTTTTATTATTATTATTATTATACTTTAAGTTTTAGGGTACATGTGCACATTGCGCAGGTTAGTTACATATGTATACATGTGCCATGCTGGTGCACTGCACCCACTAACTCGTCATCTAGTATTAGGTATATCTCCCAATGCTATCCCTCCCCCCTCCCCCCACCCCACAACAGTCCCCAGAGTGTGATATTCCCCTTCCTGTGTCCATGTGATCTCATTGTTCAATTCCCACCTATGAGTGAGAATATGCGGTGTTTGGTTTTTTGTTCATGCAATAGTTTACTGAGAATGATGTTTTCCAATTTCATCCATGTCCCTACAAAGGACATGAACTCATCATTTTTTATGGCTGCATAGTATTCCATGGTGTATATGTGCCACATTTTCTTAATCCAGTCTATCATTGTTGGACATTTGGGTTGGTTCCAAGTCTTTGCTATTGTGAATAATGCCGCAATAAATATACGTGTGCATGTGTCTTTACAGCAGCATGATTTATAGTCGTTTGGGTATATACCCAGTAATGGGATGGCTGGGTCAAATGGTATTTCTAGTTCTAGATCCCTGAGGAATCGCCACACTGACTTCCACAATGGTTGAACTAGTTTACAGTCCCACCAACAGTGTAAAAGTGTTCCTATTTCTCCACATCCTCTCCAGCACCTGTTGTTTCCTGATTTTTTAATGATTGCCATTCTAACTGGTGTGAGATGGTATCTGATTGTGGTTTTGATTTGCATTTCTCTGATGGCCAGTGATGATGAGCATTTTTTCATGTGTTTTTTGGCTGCATAAATGTCTTCTTTTGAGAAGTGTCTGCTCATGTCCTTCACCCACTTTTTGATGGGGTTGTTTGTTTTTTTCTTGTAAATTTGTTTGAGTTCATTGTAGATTCTGGATATTAGCCCTTTGTCAGATGAGTAGGTTGCGAAAATTTTCTCCCATTTTGTAGGTTACCTGTTCACTCTAATGGTAGTTTCTTTTGCTGTGCAGAAGCTCTTTAGTTTAATTAGATCCCATTTGTCAATTTTGTCTTTTGTTGCCATTGCTTTCGGTGTTTTAGACATGAAGTCCTTGCCCATGCCTACATTCTGAATGGTAATGCCTAGGTTTTCTTCTAGGGTTTTTATGGTTTTAGGTCTAATGTTTAAGTCTTTAATCCATCTTGAATTGATTTTTGTATAAGGTGTAAGGAAGGGATCCAGTTTCAGCTTTCTACATATGGCTAGCCAGTTTTCCCAGCACCATTTATTAAATAGGGAATCCTTTCCCCATTGCTTGTTTTTCTCAGGTTTGTCAAAGATCAGATAGTTGTAGATAAGCGGCGTTATTTCTGAGGGCTCTATTCTGTTCCATTGATCTATATCTCTGTTTTTGTACCAGTACCATGCTGTTTTGGTTACTGTAGCCTTGTAGTATAGTTTGAAGTCAGGTAGTGTGATGCCTCCAGCTTTGTTCTTTTGGCTTAGGATTGCCTTGGCAATGCGGGCTCTTTTTTGGTTCCATATGAACTTGAAAGTAGTTTTTTCCAATTCTGTGAAGACAGTCATTGGTAGCTTGATGGGGATGGCATTGAATCTGTAAATTACCTTGGGCAGTATGGCCATTTTCATGATATTGATTCTTCCTACCCATGAGCATGGAATGTTCTTCCATTTGTTTGTATCCTCTTTTATTTCCTTGAGCTGTGGTTTGTAGTTCTCCTTGAAGAGGTCCTTCTTAAATGTCCCTGTCTGACAGCTTAGAAGAGAGCAGTGGTTCTCCCAGCATGCAGCTGGAGATCTGAGAACAGTGCTTCTTTCTCATTTCACCAAAGATCATAATCTAAGAAAAACTAAAATGAAATCGTTATACTTGTTTCCTTGAGGGTTTAGATGAGTCAGTGAATGAGTTCCTATTTCAGAAGAAAAAAGAATTTGATCTTAGCTGAAGGAGTTGAGACGAAAGAAACATCTCAGAGAATACAGCAGGTCCGTTATATTACTAACACAGGACAGGGCTCCATGTGGCCCTTAACACCATCTAAATCTTTAGAATAACAACTTGGAGGTTTCCCTGTTTATTGACAACCAAATTTTATTCTCCTGGCAGTCATCCTTATCCTTCACCTCTCTTCACCTCTGAGTGCTTTTGGCATGGAGTTTGGACTGAGTACCTCAGAGACTAGTAAATCACTAACTCCATGAAAATCCGAGCCCCAAGAATGATCACTGAAATAAGATAAAAGCTGAACAATTAAGAAGTAGCAGGAGACACATTAAACTTTTAACAGAGAAAGGTCATCACCTTCTGGGCTATAAGTTAGCCTCTGATATCATGAGGTTGTCCTTTAAGGCTGGAAAATTAAAGTTGCAAGTGCCCTTCTATCCCCCCCTAAATCTGCTCATATAAAATGTCACATCAGCACAGAAGACACCCGTGGGCTGTCCTAAGAGGGGTTGATGCCTTGTTAATGACACAGCAACAAGTGTTAGGTAAATCCCATGAGCAGCTCTCCAAAGTTGAGATTGTTGGCCATGATTCAAGTAGACAAAATCTTCATTATGAAGACAATTCTCAAGAACTCAACTTTTGAGATTTACGCTCATCAAAGCATGTTACTCTTAGTTCTGCTGAAAATAATCATATTCACGACATAACAGAGCCCTATCCAAAAGAGAATGAGGGTACATAAAGTTCCTTTTAATGTACTTAGAGGAAAAGACACAAAAAGTCTTAATTAAAACACTGTGATATTTGGAAAACACTTTCTATTACACAACGGATTGCTCAGTACATCAAATGTTTTTTGTGAAACATGGAACAATTTAATAATAAGACCATTAATGCATTGCAAATTGATTTTGTTTCAGTTCCTTTTGATTTATGTTAAAATAAACTATTGTCCCACTGTCACAACTCACTGTAAGACACCATGTGGTTTGAATATTTTATTCTGGATTTTACTTTGACCTGAAAAACTAAATAGAGCATGAAAGATGGGAAAATTCTGTAGTAATTTATTAGATTTGGACATTTCATTTTAATGCTTACTGATATCAACCTATCAAATATAGAAATCTATGTACAATATTGAGAGAATATCATAGCATAAAAAATTGAACATCCTAAATTATACTGTAAGTGCTCAAGAATAATACTTGACCCCAAAATTTATTCACAATCTGTAAGGATTTGATATCTATGAATATTAATTTTGGTCCACATTTTCATTCTTTATAGCTTTATTAGAAAACAATTTTACTTATTATAATGAGGTCATATAATTATCATCACAGATTAACCCTGACACAAAATGGTCTTTTTGTTTAACACGTAAATATGAAAAATTATATGGTGATGATATGCTACGTAAAGAACTACCCTGGGACCAGCACTTCTCATTCTTTGTGTTGGACTGGCCACTTGATGTAATTTTCTTCCTCTAAAGTATATCAGGGGAAGAAGACACATTGGCTGCCTAGAATATAGTGTAAAATTGTGCTTATAGTTGGCAGGCCTATCTAGTAGAGCACTCACTCTACAGTTCATTCACTTACAGATATAGGCTGACGGCTTGTTCTATATATATATATATCTTCATTGGTGGTTCTGAATATGGAAAATTACAGAGAATAACATAATAAATACCCATATACACAACATATACAATTAACAAATATTAACAGTTGAATATGTTTACTTCAGCTCTTTTGATGTAGGTCTTTTTGTTTATTGTTTGTTTCTTATTGGAAAACAACACATTAGTGATAAAGTTTAATAGTTTGGCCCAATTTACTCTCTCTGTCAAAGCTGGCTTTGTCTTTCCACCCTTTCGCCATGGGATGACCCTCACCAGATGCTGGTACTATGCTCTTAGACATCCCAGCTCCCAGAACCATGAGCCAAATAGATCTCTTTTCTTTATAAATTACCCATCTGTTATAGCAGCAGAAATGGACTAAGATAGTATCCTTACTTTGTCACATTTCACTACTTTCATATCCACAGAAAATCTGTCTTATTTCTGGTATAAACCCTTCCTATACATATTTGTATTCCTTCTCTCCATAGAGATAGAGATAACCAGGTCCAATATATAGGGATATTTCATCATAGTGTATAGGTTCTTCTTACTTTTTACTCATTAGACTTTTTATCTATCAATGTCACTACATATAGCTATAGCTCCTTTATTTTAATTATAATCATTTATTTCATTATAAAATATGCCATAATTTATTTGACCATTCTTCTGTTGATATGTATTTAGATTGTTTCCAGTCTTCACTGTTAAAATCAATGTTCCTTAAAATGTCCTCTTGTGTACATGTGCCAACAGTTTCTCTGGAGTATATATCAAGAAAAGTAATTGCTAAATTATCAGATGAGTACATTTTTAATAATATTGTTGTCAAATTGCTTTCCAAAATTTACAGTCATCTCAGCACTGGATGAGAGTTCCTGTATTTTGAAGTATTCACTTTATAATTTTTGATTTTAAACATTTAAAATTTTCAGATTTTAAAATTGTTGCTAATCATTGGGTATAAAATTATATTTCATTATTATTTTAACATGTATTTTATTCATTACTAAACTTTCCAAAATTGACTAGCTATTTGACTTCCCTTTTTTCTGAACTGCATCTTTATATCTTTTGCCAATTGTTATGGGGCCAAGAAGTTTATGTGACAAACAGGCTGAGACTATAAACCAAAATGGCAGCAATAAATTGCTATAATTTAAATATGCTCAGATGTTTCTGTTAAATTTTAATATGCATATTCTTAGACTGAATGTAATCAAATGCCTCTTGTAACTCTGTTTATTGTTTGTTTGTATTACCTGTGCTCAACACTCCCAGAGGAGATATAAAGATTGTTGTTCTGTCCACAAAAATGGTACTCCAATTCTCGTTTTTCCTTCAAGGTCAACAGTTGACTTTTCTGATTCTTCCAGAAAAAAATATCTGTGAGCTCCTGAGTTGGTGTTGAAAAAGGCTACATGAGATATGTACTGTCTTTATCTTTTTTTTTCTTTTTTTTGAGATAGAGTTTCACTCTTGTTGCCCAGGCTGGAGGGCAGTGGTGTGATCTCGGCTTACTGCAACCTCTGCCTCTCGGGTTCAAGCGATTCTCCTACCTCAGCCTCCTGAGTAGCTGGGATTACAGTCACCTGCCACCACACTGGGCTAATTTTTTGTATTTTTTTTTAGTAGAGATGGGGTTTCATCATGTTAGTCAGGCTGGTCTCGAACTCCCAACCTCAGGTGATCCACCTGCCTCGGCCTCCCAAAGTGCTGGGATTACAGGCGTGAGCCACCACATCCAGCCTGTCTTTTTCATAATGATAGTTTCTGTACCCATATTCTTAAAGCAAGATAAACCACCTATTTGTTTAGTGTAATATGTAAGCTTGATCATTTACATTTAATCCAACAAAGTAAGCAAGTACCCATCCACAATACCCATTTTTAATTACATTATATTTTCTTTATTGACTTGTAGGATTTCTATATAGATATTCTAGACATTAATCCATTGTTCTCTATGTGATAAACATCATTTCTCATTCTTGTTTATTGTATCTTTTGTTGTGTATATATGTATTACTCACAGCTGTGTATCAATTTACTTTATGTTATATTCTGTTTTTATGTTACTTGTGTAAGATATCATCTCTACTCCAATGTAATGAGAATATTCTTTATATTCTTCAAAAAGTCATAAGATCTTTAATCAAATAGAACTAGATGCATGTATCTATTATTTTCACATTTGGATCTGCAGTTATTTCAACACCATTTATTATTCTTCAGCATGTTGTAGTGACACTTCTCTCATAAACTGAAATCCCATATAGTTAAAGTCTCTGTGTTTTCTGGTTTTTGGCTTTGAGGTTTTGCCTGTTTGTTAGTTTTTGCTTTCTCATTCATCCTTCTCATGTACTTGCCCTTTCCTGAGCTAATACCATAGTAGTTTACATTGTATAAGTATATTAATAAGACTTAGTAACTGGTATGGCAAGTGTGCCTTCTTCCTCCTTCTTCTTCCTCTTCAAAATTAACCCAGATCATTTTGGACTTAATTTCTCCGAATTTCTAAGTCATTTTCTCAAATTCCATGAAAAACATGACATTTTTATTGGAATTACATTAAATTTATAGAAACATTTGGGTGAGTTGAAATCCTCATGATGTTGAATCTTCCCACATCTGACCTAGCGCACATCTCCATTTAATCAAGTCTCCTTTCATATGCTTCAAAACTATCTTATACATTTACCCATGTAGAACTTGAATACCTGTTTTCAATTTATTTCTAGGTGTCTTATATGTTTTGTTATATTGCAAATGCTTTTTTCAAAATTTCTATAACATTTTTCAAGTATTTATTGCTTTCACGTAGAAATATTATGGAGTTTATATATAAATTGTATCTTGACTGAACCAATAGACTTTCTTATTATTTTGAATAATTTGCCTGGAGATTCTTTTGTACATTTTTCACGGAAAATCATATCGTGAAAATTACAATTTTGTCTTTTTCTGTTTAATCTATACATCTCTTATGTCCTTTCCTTCTCTTATTATAATTATTAAAACCACCAACACAACATGAATAGTATCAGTGACGACACTGATTTTGAGGAAGACAGATCATATTTCTTTTCATTTCTAGTTCACTAATAGTTTGTTAATCGTTTTTATCATAAAAGGACAGTGAATATCATTGCATTAATCAAGATGACTTTTTCTTGCAATAATAGAGACGATTATTTTTATCATCATTTGTCTATTAATGCGATTAATACTTAAATATGTTTTCTATTGTGGAACAATTGATCTATACAAAAATAAACACCATTTGGTAACGTTGCTGCTGAATTCAATTTGCCTAAAATTCTCTAGCAAGACTGACCCAGAGAAAGAGATTGAGTATTTTAATTTTGCACCTACATTTATAAATGAAATTAGCCTTTGTTTTCTTACTATGCTCTCCTTATGAGCTTGGATATCAAGATTATAAAGTTACACTACCTTCAAAAAAATGGATTAAGTAGCTTTACTTCTTTTATCATCTGGGAACATAGCATAAAGTCAGAATTATCTGTAAGTTAAAGGGGCTTGCAAAACTTCCTGGTAGAACTCTTTGGGCTTGGAGTATTTGTAGAGAGAAGGTAAGTGGGTGTGAATTATAATTACCAATTAAATGTTTTAATAGTTATTGATCTATTCAGATTCACTATTTTTTTCTTACATAGATTTTGGTAAATTTTATTTTCAATAATCCGATATGTCTAAACACAGTCATAAAATTGATCATCATGTTCTCTTTGGACTTGTAGGGTAAAAGAGATGATATCTATCATTTGACCCCATGTTCCTCATAATATTTTCTTTTACATTCTTTGTCTTTCACTTGACCAGTTTTCCAGATGTTTGTCTAATTTATTAGTGCTTTCTTTTCTTTGAACTAGTTGTTAGTCTTGTTAATCATCATAACTGCTTCCTATTTCTTTAATTTCTTCTCTTTTTTATTATTTCATCCTGCTTTTGTCAGATTCACTGTTTTTTTCTTTGGTTCTGTAGAAAAAAATTTGGCTTATTACTTTCAAGCTTCTCATTTTATTTTATTTTATATACATAAATTCACTTGAGTACTGCTAAACTATACTGCTTTATGAACTTCCCTAAGAAATGCTTCAAGTACTTTATAAATTTCAATTTGTCATACTTTTTTTGTGATCTCTTGAGTTCTTCTGTAACCAATTATTTAGAAGTTTCTTTTTACTTTCTAAACATATTGGAGTTTTAACTATTGTTTTCTTGTTAGTTTCAATTTTATTACATTATGCTAAGCAATTGAGAATTTTATTTTATTAATTATTTGGGATTCATCTAGAATTTATTTTAGTCTACTACAAGACTATTTGTTGTTGTGTTGCTTTTTGTTTTTTGTTTTTTTTTTTTGTTTGGTTGTTTGGTTTTGTTTTTAGATGGTCACGCTTTGTTGCCCAGGCTGTAGTGCAGTGGCACGATCTAGGCTCACTGCAGACTCAATCTCCCAGGCTCAAGTGATCCTCTCACCTCAGCCTTCCAGGTAGCTGAGACTACAAATGCAAGCCACCACATCTGGCTAATTGTGTTTTTTGTAAAGACAAGGTCTCACTAGGTTGACCAGGCTGGTCTTGAATCCCGGACTCAAACATTCTTCCCACTTCAGACTCCCAAAATGCTGGGACCACAAGGTGAGCCACTGCATCTGGCCAACATTAACTTTTGTAGATGTGACATGTGTGCTTGAAGAGCGTGAATTTACTGTTTGTTATCTGATTATGTGTGCGTATAGTCCGTGTGTGTGTATGTGTGTGTTTGTGTGTATGTATGTATAAGTATATATATAATACACATATATATATATCTTGAGTATATATAAAATATACATATGCCATGTGTATGTATCATCAAGCTTGTTAATTGGGCTGTTACATAATATTTAAAACTATTCCATTTTATGAAACACTGTTTTAAAAATGAATTGTTATAACTTAAAACTCATTAAATACCAAAATTGTTTATTTGCAAGAAAAATATATTAAACCAACACTTTATAAAAGCATGTCATTAAGTATTGGGGTAACACAGGAAATATCACACAAGTCCCTGCCATCATCAAGCTTATAATATAGTTGTCTCCTCAGTCAGAAGTCCATAACAATCTCAAGAAAACTAATGTTAACAATAATAATCATAATTAAATTTCATTGAGCTATTTTACGCCAAATTTTTTTCTTAGCACTTTACTGTTTTAATTCATTTTACCCTCATAATAAGCTCGTGAGGTAAATACTATTTTATGGGGAAGAAAACTGAGCTGAAGAAGTTGGTTGCTCAAGCACCCTGCTGAAAAGTGGCAGCTCTCTAAACTCAAAATGTGGAATATTAGTCTTTTGATCTCAACTACACAATCTTAACCAAAATTATGAGACAATGGGACATCTCACTGTCCCATAACACCACCCTAGCACAGAATTTTAATTTATAATGATCTTATCATACAGTGGTCCTCCCTGTAAGTCATTACAACCAAAGAAAGACTTTCCTTTTCCCTAAATTTGCGCCATCTCCATATACTTTTCATATAAATTAAAAACAGTCACAATTTGATTAACTTTTGAGACTTTAAAAAGTTTGATACACTAGTTGACTTAAATTCATTTTAAATAATCTCTTTATTTAAAAAAGCACAAGAAGTCACACCTTTAAATAAAGAGTATGTATGATCTTCTATGATTATATTTAGGAAGCCCACGTCCTAGGGGGCTGTAAAAGTCTCACAGTTCAAAGTCATATGGAAAGTCAGAGGTGGAGTTTCCAGTTAATCTCTTTGTTCCAGTTAATCTCGTAATCTCCACAGGTTTTCCAGTTAATCTCTTAGTCTCCACAGGTTTTCCAGTTGATCTCTTTGTTTGATCTTCCATAAAATGCAGATGGAGATCTGACACCTCAGCAATATTGAAGATTAGCTTAAATAATGTTTATTAAGTAATATAGGAGTATTATTTCTTCAAAAACAGGTTAATATAACAAGGTTTTTTTTCATGGACATTATTTGATTCCATCTTTAGGAACACAGAGCTTCCATCTGGGAATATGTACAAATCCAGCGAAATAGAGTCCTAAATGAAGTCATTTAAAATTTGATCTCCTTAAATGTTATAATCTTCATAATTTAAATTTGGTTTCTGTTTTCGCACATTTTCTTGGGTTTGGCTTTTAGAACAGTGGCTTTCAGAGTGTGGTATGGGGAGCCCTAGACATGTAATGCTGGTACCCTTGGGGCTACCTAAGTACACAGGTCAATAGACAACCCAGCTGCTGCAATCCCGGGCCTCCACCTCTTTCTCTCTTCATCCAGAGCAGCTCTGCTTTCATCTGTGAGAGACACTGGGCTAAGGAGTAATTGCATGGTAGAAATGGTTCTAAATCCACTGTTTTAGACCATCTAATCAGCTTAAATGTCTGCTTATGTAAGTGTACACCTTTTATCATAAGCCTAAATTGAACAGCTCAGTTTTAAAGCAATAAACTACAGTCTAGTGTCAAATGTAAAAGGCTTGCTTCTCTGAAAGAAAACCATTTCTTAGACAATACAGAATAAAGGTTATACAGTGCTACATTTATTTATTTATTTGATGACTTACCTAGAGTTTATTGCTTTGAGAGCTGGATTGGAAACATCCTTGATAAATACCCAAGAGTGCCCTAAACAAATGGTGTAATTCATTCTGAGCTTTTGGTTATTTCTGACATCTTCAATTGACTTGGCTTTGGTCCTGATACTTAATACTTCATTCCATTTTTTGGCTGACACAAATAATATATAAATACTCATAAACACACACAAGTTATTTTAAATCCACGTTAGACCTGTGAATTGATTCAACAAAAGCAGGATTTTGTGGCATCTTGCCTTTAAATGCTTTTGTTGTGCCGTGTATTAAATCACTAAGCATTTAACATTCCTCTAAGATACATGTCCAGAATCAAATCTCTTTCTGGTAATTGGTGCCAAGGTCAGTATTGAACAAGAGTTATGGACATGAGCGCTGGGATTGAACTTTGGTTCCTTCACTTACTAGCTGTTAAGACTCAGGCAAATTCACTTCCATGTACCTCAGAGTCAATGTCACCTACTTCATAGGGCTGTTGTGAGAATCAAAAACAAAGATACCTATAACACATTTGAAAAATTATATGCCATATCCTCTGTTACTAAAAACATCAAGTTGTGGTACATGATTAGTGTTGCGAACTGTGTTATATAAGACTACTAATTTCTGTAGTTTTTGTTTGCTAAGAATGGGGCATGATTTGACCTGGAGTAGAACTGAATCTGTGCTACGACAAATTGTGGTTTATAGATAGAAATGCATTTGTTTATCCAATAACATCAAAATTTTTAACTTAAGAAATGTTAATAAGTGAGCATTAACATTTTGAGTTTTTCAATTAATTTTTTTTAATATTTGGTTTTTGAAATCTCAAAAAGCTATTTTTTCTCTACTGTTTTCTGAGACTCAAACTCCCCATTTGGCAATTACTCATCTTCAAACATTAGCAAAACTCAAACTCCTAGTTTGTCATCAGTTTTGTTTTGTTTCCTTCTGTATATCATCTCATATTCAAAACAAAAAATATTAACAATAAGAAAACATAGAAGATTTCGTTAGTTCTGCTCAACCAGAATTTATTTAGCAGAATGTGGACACATTTTGATTAGGCATCTTTGATACATTTGTCAACTCTTCCTTCAGTTCTGGGACTGTTGATCCCTGCCTGTGTATTACCATCCATCACCCCTGTTCTTCAAAATGAACACATTTTGAAGAATTATGCCACCTAAGAAAAGTTACTCTGCTTCTTCTGTCAAGGGCCAAGAAAAGATCTGTAAGCCAGAAAAGAGGGTTAGAGAGAAAGAAGAGAAAAATATTTGCTGTCACTGTTGAATGATAATCAGAACAAAGTACATATAAATGACATCTGAGGTTGAACTACTCTGGAAGGAAACGATATTGGCCAAGTGACAAGTGAGATCACTTAGTTGTCATATACATCTCGATAGTTTTAAAATCATTTTAGAGAAACCGTTACCAAAAGGCAGCAAGGCAAGAATGCTTGGCAAATTGTTGGAGGTGCTTTATGCTTGCTTTGCTGTCATTAGTGCTTTTAATAACTGACTGGCCTGTAATGAATTTAACTTAACTTCACCTTCAAATAAGGTTTTCTGCCCCCACCACCTCTGCACTTTGAATGAATGTAAAAAGGTACTCTTGTCCTCAATAAGTATTCCCTCCCCAATCTCAAAGATGACAGCTCACTGTGCATGTGCTCCTGTGACCCAACTGAATTCATTTTTCCCAAGTCCTATAACACAGGGGTACATTCATTTTTTTCTCCTATATTCTGTGCTTTTATTAGCAGGAAAGTTTATATTAAAGAGTTTTCCATTTGTAGAGAATTTTGCTACTTAAAAATAAGTTTTCTTTCAAGTAAAATTTAAAAATAATAATGCTGAGCACTTACCATTATACTTGTTCTGGTATAATTATTAATAATGCCCCTTTTTATCTTCAAATGCATCCCAGGTTGGGTGATCAATTAGGTGGTCTCCATATTTATATAGCACCTACTAAGTGTTCTATGCAATTTATATAAGTTAACTGATTTAATCTTCACAATATCTCAATAAGATAGGTGACGGGCAGGCTTGGTGGACCATGCTTGTAATCCCATTATTTTGGGAGGCCAAGATGGGAGGATCACTTTAGGCCAAGAGTCTAGACCAGCCTTGGCAACATAGTGAGACCCCATCTATAAAAAAAGTTTTAAAAAATAGCCAGGCATGGTGGCAAATGCCTGTAGTCCTAGCTACTTGGAAGGCTGAGGTGGGAGGATTACTTGAACCCAGGCAATCAAGGCTGCAGTGAACTATGATTATGCCATTGACTCCCTCCAGCCTGAGCGACAGAGTGAGACACTGTCTTTATTAAAGAAAGGGGGGCATGGTATTAATAGATACTGTTGCTATTGCTTTGAATAGGTGAGTAAATCAAGGCACAGGGTGGTTAAGTAAATTGCCTAAGATGAAACAGAAATAAGCAGAGAAGATAGAATTCAAACTCAAGCAATCTGGTTCCATATATCTGCAGTCTTATTCCTCGTGCTATTTTGTACTGCATGAAGTCTGATACTTGTTCTGTTTTTCTCTTTGATATATTTTTTAAAGTCACTGTGGTCATAAAGACAACCTTTGGGTATCCCCTAGAAACAATTTGTACTCAAACTTAGGCCCCCAAAAGCTCTGACGCCTGGGGAGGTTTTGGTCCAAACCTTTGAAATTGGTCATCTGAATAAGAACTTTAGGAAATGGAAAAAGAAAGGTATGAAAGAAAGAATGGGGTGGGAGAGGGAAGAAAAAAGGCACGAGTACCTTCATCAGACATCACTGCAGGAAACCAAGGATATATCCTCCCTGGAGCCATGTTGTAAAAAATGGGTGGTGGAAATCAGAGAAGAGGGTGAGTTGACATTTGGAATTTGGATATGACTGAATTGGACAGCAAAGAGAAAAATTCTCATGTTTAGGTAAAGATTATGATGTTTGAGCCAGGAAAGCATTCACTACAACAAGATATTTTATAAATTTGACTTTTAAAATAAAAGGAGAGAGAGCTCTGCTTTCACTCCCACCACTGGAAGCCAAGGCCATATTTCTCAGTCTCTGTCAAGAAACACCCAGATATGTCAGCTCTGAGGTCTTGAGTCTCCTAAACCTGTTGCAGAAAGACAGATTCATATCCAGAGACTTGTGTGAGGAGGACTTTGCAGCTTCTTTAAACTTGATCCAAGGAAGGATGAGTGCTATTCTGTTTCACTGAAATTCTTATCTTAGCCTCTTGAGCTCACATTTCCAGACTGCTTTGGAAGTGTTTCTGTAGATACTTAAAAGTCCAAGAAGGGCATGATGTCCTCTGTTTTTCTCTAAGTCATATCTTCCCAAATCCTAATATAGTGTTACGATTCAGTGTCCCCAGTTAATGTAAATAAAATAACACCACAATTATGTCTTAAAATGTTAGATATAATTTATTCAGGAGTATATAGCTTTTCAGTTTTATTTTAAACAATCTTATTTTGTGTATTTTTGAATAAATATTTTGTCTGATTTTTCTTCCTTGCCAGATTCAGTACAATTATTAATAATAACTGACAAGCGTATGGCACTGTGTTTGGAATTCAAACTTATTCTTAAACTTTAGACTTCATATTACCCTTTCAACATAATTATGAGGTGTGTTGAGGGTCAAGACCACCCCTGGGATTGGTGATTTGCTAGAAAGACTCATGGACTTCGGTATATAGTCATATTCATGGCTATGATTTATTACAACAAAAAGATACACTGAAAAATCAGCAAAGAGAAAAGTCACGTGGGGTGAAGTCTGGGGGAAACCAGGAGTGAGATTCTAGAATCGTCTCCCATTGGAACCACACAGGACATGCTTAAGTCCCCCATAATAAGTTGTGACAAGTGTGAAATATCTACCAGGGAAGCTTGTTAGAGACTCAGCACCAAGGTTTTTGTTTGGGGCTAGTCATGTAAGCACCCTCGGCTTGGCACATACACACATTCCAGACTCCCAGTAGGGAAGGAGGAGTTCAGCACAAACCATATTGTTCGTACAAGCATTTTTGGCACAGTGAGACACTCTCATGAGGAAATGGTGGGAATTCTTTTGAAATCCTAGTTTTCAGATGCCAGGCAAGGGCCAATTTTGTAAGTACCCTTTCTAAGGATAGTAGTCAGGCTTGCTATGTTAACTCTTTTCTGCACATGTCTCATAGTTTGGTTTTCCACAGGTAAAAGTAACTTAAATAAGTCAAATTATTTTCTCATCAACACGAGTTTATGGTTGGAACAAACTCCACTTATCCTATCTTCCAATCCAATATTTTTTCCAGTAGGTTATACAACCGTTCAGGAAAGTATCTCGTATCTGAGTAATTAAGACTGTTCCAAATAAATTGAAGTGACTGATAATCAAGGGTGCAATTCTAGCTTTTTGTCCTTTATATATGAACTGGAAATAATAATGCCCTCTGAATTAGCCCTTTTCATTATAACTTGAAACAATGATGGAAATATCCAACAATCTATACTGTTCAGCACAGTAGCCACTAGTAATATGTGACTATTGAGCACTTGAAATGTGGCTAGTGTGAATGAGAAACTACTTAATTTTGTTTATTTTTAATTAATTTTAATTTCAATAGCCACCTGTGGCTAGTAGCTACCTAATGAAAGCACAGCCTCAGATAACTTAACTTACTTCATTAAAGCTAAGTACACTAAGATTCTTAGGTTGAATAGTTCCTGGAACACCAGAGTTACCTTCTGATTTCTTGAGGGCCAAACCAACAGCACAATATGGTCCCACAAATGTTTTGATATCTTGTGGTCTTAATCCAAACTTACAAAGTTTACCCAGAATAAAGAATATTCCATCACCATCAACTAGATTTTTTTTACTAAGCATTATTTTTAAAATAACCTAGTGTATGGAGGTTGGCAATGGTTCATCTGCACAAATGGTACTGATTGATAGTCCTCAGGAAAAGGTGCCTGCCTTTTTGTAAATATCAGCTCACATATCTTTACAGTTACTGGTAGTTATGCCAGAAAAGAGAGAAGGGAGAAAAGGCAAGAGCAGTAAAAGTATTTAATGAAACAGATAATAAATTTTAACTTACTCCAAATATTGTGTTTGGCAAATATACTTTTACAATATTATATTGCAAAACTACAGTAGAAAATAATTTTGCTTATATGCAAAGCATAATAAAAGATGATAGCATAACAAGTAAGCAGGGGATGAGCCAAGATGGCCAAATAGGAACAGCTCCGGTCTACAGCTCCCAGCGTGAGCGACGCAGAAGACGGGTGATTTCTGCATTTCCATCTGAGGTACCGGGTTCATCTCACTAGGGAGTGCCAGACAGTGGGCGCAGGCCAGTGGGTGCGCGCACCGTGCGCGAGCCGAAGCAGGGCGAGGCATTGCCTCACCTGGGAAGCGCAAGGGGTCAGGGAGTTCCCTTTCCGAGTCAAAGAAAGGGGTGACGGACGCACCTGGAAAATCGGGTCACTCCCACCCGAATATAGCGCTTTTCAGACCGGCTTAAAAAACGGCGCACCACGAGACTATATCCCACACCTGGCTCAGAGGGTCCTACGCCCACGGAATCTCGCTTATTGCTAGCGCAGCAGTCTGAGATCAAACTGCAAGGCGGCAGCGAGGCTGGGGGAGGGGCGCCCACCATTGCCCAGGCTTGCTTAGGTAAACAAAGCAGCCAGGAAGCTGGAACTGGGTGGAGCCCACCACAGCTCAAGGAGGCCTGCCTGCCTCTGTAGGCTCCACCTCTGGGGGCAGGGCACAGACAAACAAAAAGACAGCAGTAACCTCTGCAGACTTAAATGTCCCTGTCTGACAGCTTTGAAGAGAGCAGTGGTTCTCCCAGCACGCAGCTGGAGATCTGAGAACGGGCAGACTGCCTCCTCAAGTGGGTCCCTGACCCCTGACCCCCGAGCAGCCTAACTGGGAGGCACCCCCCAGCAGGGGCACACTGACACCTCACACGGCAGGGTATTCCAACAGACCTGCAGCTGAGGGTCCTGTCTGTTAGAAGGAAAACTAACAAACAGAAAGGACATCCACACCGAAAACCCATCTGTACATCACCATCATCAAAGACCAAAAGTAGATAAAACCACAAAGATGGGGAAAAAACAGAACAGAAAAACTGGAAACTCTAAAACGCAGAGCACCTCTCCTCCTCCAAAGGAACACAGTTCCTCACCAGCAACGGAACAAAGCTGGATGGAGAATGATTTTGACGAGCTGAGAGAAGAAGGCTTCAGAGGATCAAATTACTCTGAGCTACGGGAGGACATTCAAACCAAAGGCAAAGAAGTTGAAAACTTTGAAAAAAATTTAGACGAATGTATAACTAGAATAACCAATACAGAGAAGTGCTTAAAGGAGCTGATGGAGCTGAAAACCAAGGCTCGAGAACTACGTGAAGAATGCAGAAGCCTCAGGAGCCGATGCGATCAACTGGAAGAAAGGGTATCAGCGATGGAAGATGAAATGAATGAAATGAAGCGAGAAGGGAAGTTTAGAGAAAAAAGAATAAAAAGAAATGAGCAAAGCCTCCAAGAAATATGGGACTATGTGAAAAGACCAAATCTACGTCTGACTGGTGTACCTGAAAGTGATGCGGAGAATGGAACCAAGTTGGAAAACACTCTGCAGGATATTATCCAGGAGAACTTCCCCAATCTAGCAAGGCAGGCCAACATTCAGATTCAGGAAATACAGAGAACGCCACAAAGATACTCCTCGAGAAGAGCAACTCCAAGACACATAATTGTCAGATTCACCAAAGTTGAAATGAAGGAAAAAATGTTAAGGGCAGCCAGAGAGAAAGGTCGGGTTACCCTCAAAGGGAAGCCCATCAGACTAACAGCGGATTTCTCGGCAGAAACCCTACAAGCCAGAAGAGAGTGGGGGCCAATATTCAACATTCTTAAAGAAAAGAATTTTCAACCCAGAATTTCATATCCAGCCAAACTAAGCTTCATAAGTGAAGGAGGAATAAAATACTTTACAGACAAGCAAATGCTGAGAGATTTTGTCACCACCAGGCCTGCCCTAAAAGAGCTCCTGAAGGAAGTGCTAAACATGGAAAGGAACAACCGGTACCAGCCGCTGCAAAATCATGCCAAAATGTAAAGACCATCGAGACTAGGAAGAAACTGCATCAACTAATGAGCAAAATCACCAGCTAACATCATAATGACAGGATCAAATTCACACATAACAATATTAACTTTAAATGTAAATGGACTAAATTCTCCAATTAAAAGACACAGACTGGCAAGTTGGATAAAGAGTCAAGACCCATCAGTGTGCTGTATTCAGGAAACCCATCTCACGTGCAGAGACACACATAGGCTCAAAATAAAAGGATGGAGGAAGATCTACCAAGCAAATGGAAAACAAAAAAAGGCAGGGGTTGCAATCCTAGTCTCTGATAAAACAGACTTTAAACCAACAAAGATCAAAAGAGACAAAGAAGGCCATTACATAATGGTAAAGGGATCAATTCAACAAGAGGAGCTAACTATCCTAAATATATATGCACCCAATACAGGAGCACCCAGATTCATAAAGCAAGTCCTGAGTGACCTACAAAGAGACTTAGACTCCCACACATTAATAATGGGAGACTTTAACACCCCACTGTCAACATTAGACAGATCAACAAGACAGAAAGTCAACAAGGATACCCAGGAATTGAACTCAGCTCTGCACCAAGTGGACCTAATAGACATCTACAGAACTCTCCACCCCAAATCAACAGAATATACATTTTTTTCAGCACCACACCACACCTATTCCAAAATTGACCACATAGTGGGAAGTAAAGCTCTCCTCAGCAAATGTAAAAGAACAGAAATTATAACAAACTATCTCTCAGACCACAGTGCAATCAAACTAGAACTCAGGATTAAAAATCTCACTCAAAGCCGCTCAACTACATGGAAACTGAACAACCTGCTCCTGAATGACTACTGGGTACATAAGGAAATGAAGGCAGAAATAAAGATGTTCTTTGAAACCAACGAGAACAAAGACACAACCTACCAGAATCTCTGGGATGCATTCAAAGCAGTGTGTAGAGGGAAATTTATAGCACTAAATGCCCACAAGAGAAAGCAGGAAAGATCCAAAATTGACACCCTAACATCACAATTAAAAGAACTAGAAAAGCAAGAGCAAACACATTCAAAAGCTAGCAGAAGGCAAGAAATAACTAAGATCAGAGCAGAACTGAAGGAAATAGAGACACAAAAAACCCTTCAAAAAATCAATGAATCCAGGAGCTGGTTTTTTGAAAGGATCAACAAAATTGATAGACCGCTAGCAAGACTAATAAAGAAAAAAAGAGAGAAGAATCAAATAGACACAATAAAAAATGATAAAGGGGATATCACCACCGATCCCACAGAAATACAAACTACCATCAGAGAATACTACAAACACCTCTACGCAAATAAACTAGAAAATCTAGAAGAAATGGATACATTCCTCGACACATACACTCTCCCAAGACTAAACCAGGAAGAAGTTGAATCTCTGAATAGACCAATAACAGGAGCTGAAATTGTGGCAATAATCAATAGTTTACCAACCAAAAAGAGTCCAGGACCAGATGGATTCACAGCCGAATTCTACCAGAGGTACAAGGAGGAACTGGTACCACTCCTTCTGAAACTATTCCAATCAATAGAAAAAGAGGGAATCCTCCCTAACTCATTTTATGAGGCCAGCATCATTCTGATACCAAAGCCGGGCAGAGACACAACCAAAAAAGAGAATTTTAGACCAATATCCTTGATGAACATTGATGCGAAAATCCTCAATAAAATACTGGCAAACTGAATCCAGCAGCACATCAAAAAGCTTATCCACCATGATCAAGTGGGCTTCATCCCTGGGATGCAAGGCTGGTTCAATATACGCAAATCAATAAATGTAATCCAGCATATAAACAGAGCCAAAGACAAAAACCACATGATTATCTCAATAGATGCAGAAAAAGCCTTTGACAAAATTCAACAACCCTTCATGCTAAAAACTCTCAATAAATTAGGTATTGATGGGACGTATTTCAAAATAATAAGAGCTATCTATGACAAACCCACAGCCAATATCATACTGAATGGGCAAAAACTGGAAGCATTCCCTTGGAAAACTGGCACAAGACAGGGATGCCCTCTCTCACCGCTCCTATTCAACATAGTGTTGGAAGTTCTGGCCAGGGCAATCAGGCAGGAGAAGGAAATAAAGGGTATTCAATTAGGAAAAGAGGAAGTCAAATTGTCCCTGTTTGCAGATGACATGATTGTTTATCTAGAAAACCCCATTGTCTCAGCCCAAAATCTCCTTAAGCTGATAAGCAACTTCAGCAAAGTCTCAGGATACAAAATCAATGTACAAAAATCACAAGCATTCTTATACACCAACAACAGACAAACAGAGAGCCAAATCATGAGTGAACTCCCATTCACAATTGCTTCAAAGAGAATAAAATACCTAGGAATCCAACTTACAAGGGATGTGAAGGACCTCTTCAAGGAGAATTACAAACCACTGCTCAAGGAAATAAAAGAGGATACAAACAAATGGAAGAACATTCCATGCTCATGGGTAGGAAGAATCAATATCGTGAAAATGGCCATACTGCCCAAGGTCATTTACAGATTCAATGCCATCCCCATCAAGCTACCAATGACTTTCTTCACAGAATTGGAAAAAACTACTTTCAAGTTCATATGGAACCAAAAAAGAGCCCACATCGCCAAGTCAATCCTAAGCCAAAAGAACAAAGCTGGAGGCATCACACTACCTGACTTCAAACTATACTACAAGGCTACAGTAACCAAAACAGCATGGTACTGGTACCAAAACAGAGATATAGATCAATGGAACACAACAGAGCCCTCAGAAATAACGCCGCATACCTACAACTATCTGATCTTTGACAAACCTGAGAAAAACAAGCAATGGGGAAAGGATTCCCTATTTAATAAATGGTGCTGGGAAAACTGGCTAGCCATATGTAGAAAGCTGAAACTGGATCCCTTCCTTACACCTTATACAAAAATCAATTCAAGATGGATTAAAGATTTAAACATTAGACCTAAAACCATAAAAACCCTAGAAGAAAACCTAGGCATTACCATTCAGGACATACGCATGGGCAAGGACTTCATGTCCAAAACACCAAAAGCAATGGCAACAAAAGACAAAATTGACAAATGGGATCTAATTAAACTAAAGAGCTTCTGCACAGCAAAAGAAACTACCATCAGAGTGAACAGGCAACCTACAACATGGGAGAAAATTTTCGCAACCTACTCATCTGACAAAGGGCTAATATCCAGAATCTACAATGAACTCAAACAAATTTACAAGAAAAAAACAAACAACCCCATCAAAAAGCGGGTGAAGGACATGAACAGACACTTCTCAAAAGAAGACATTTATGCAGCCAAAAAGCACATGAAAAAATGCTCATCATCACTGGCCATCAGAGAAATCCAAATCAAAACCACTATGAGATATCATCTCACACCAGTTAGAATGGCAATCATTAAAAAGTCAGGAAACAACAGGTGCTGGAGAGGATATGGAGAAATAGGAACACTTTTACACTGTTGGTGGGACTGTAAACTAGTTCAATCATTGTGGAAGTCAGTGTGGCGATTCCTCAGGGATCTAGAACTAGAAATACCATTTGACCCAGCCATCCCATTACTGGGTATATACCCAAAGGACTATAAATCATGCTGCTATAAAGACACATGCACACGTATGTTTATTGCGGCATTATTCACAATAGCAAAGACTTGGAACCAACCCAAATGTCCAACAATGATAGACTGCATTAAGAAAATGTGGCACATATACACCATGGAATACTATGCAGCCATAAAAAATGATGAGTTCATGTCCTTTGTAGGGACATGGATGAAATTGGAAACCATCATTCTCAGTAAACTATCACAAGAACAAAAAACCAAACACCGCATGTTCTCACTCATAGGTGGGAATTGAACAATGAGATCACATGGACACAGGAAGGGGAATATCACACTCTGGGGACTGTTGTGGGGTGGGGGGAGGGGGAGGGATAGCATTGGGAGATATACCTAATGCTAGATGACGAGTTGGTGGGTGCAGCGCACCAGAATGGCACATGTATGTATACATATGTAACTAACCTGCACAATGTGCATGTGTACCCTAAAACTTAAAGTATAAAAAAAAAAAAAAACAAGTGAGCAGGATTTTTTTTAAATATTAGTCAATGCTCTATTTTTATTTTCTATGCCAATGTAAAAAATCACAAATTTTTCTTCAAGTTAGAAAACAAAAACAAAGGAATGACATCATGTGGCATATCCACTACTCCTGCATGGTATTATAAATCAGACTCACCTTCCAAAAAAAAATACTTCCTTAGCCCTGTTGGAAATGCTTCTGACATCAACCTCAAATTCTTTCTTATATTTTTTCTCTGGTTCAGGTTCAAAATGCAGAAGAGAAAAATAAAAACAAAATGGAGAAACTGAAGGTAAAAGAAAGGGCCTAAGATTGTTCTTCTGAGATTATTCTTCCTCACCAGAGTGAGGAAATGTTTCTATGAAAAAATATAGAAATATTGGTAGTGGAAAAAAGGACTTCCAAAACTTATGAAGTGAATTTGGTAGCCTAAGGAGAAAATAAACTGAAGTTTACATAATGCAATATATTTTTAACGGAGAGGAAGAAAAAACTATACAAATTAATGTTCACCCTGTTGGTGCTAAGTTTGCTAATAACTGCAGTAGGGAATAAGAATAAAAAGGGAAAACATGACTAAATGTATTTTATTCTATGTATTCTTAAAGCCCTACAAAACAATATTACTCATATGAAAAATACTTTCTTACTAATTTTTCAGTATAGAAAGTGGCATTCAAAACTAGGAAGTTCAATTGTAATGACAGTCAAGTGGAATTTCATTTCTCACAGATGTAACACAATAGCATGTGGTATTAAAACCCAGAAATCTATGACAAGTATTGGAAAAGCTGAAGTTAAAACCAAAATTCTTTATGGCAGAATTATTTAGAATATTTAATATGTTCTCATGTATTGTAAATTCTCAAGAGAGATATTTGAGTATCATTCCTTGGTAAACTTTTAGGGGTAAATAACTATATTTTTTCCTTTGGAGTATATTCAAGGACTAGTGTTCTACAAGAAACATTTTGGAAAACATTGCTCTTATTTAATAGTTCCAAATCATTTTCATTGAAAAAGACTTTCAGCATCCTTTCTCACTTGCTGTATCTGGATATATTATCACAGAAGAAAAGTAAACATACAGCTAAGAAAGCTGTTGCATGTGTCCCTGAATGAAAACTTGCCCTAGTAATAATGAGTTGGAAATCACTTAATGTTTTCAGCATGGCCAATGACTGAAAAAAAAAACCTTTTATTTGTAACAGTAGATAGTCTGATCCATAGCCATTAGGAGTGCGATATGGTTTGGCTCTGTGTCTCCACACAAATCTCACCTTGAATTATAATCCCCATAATCTCCATAATCCCTATGTGTCAAGGGAGAGACCAGGTGGCAGTAATTGAATCATGGGGCAGTTTCCCCCATGCTGTTTTCATCATAGTGAGTGAGTTCTCACAAGATCTGATGGTTTTGTAAGTGTCTAGCATTTCCCCTGCTTGTACTCACTCTCTCTCCTGCCTCGCTGTGAAGAGGTGACTTCCACCATAATTTTCAGTTCCCTGAGGCTTCCCCAGCGATGTCGAACTGTGCGTCAATTAAACCTCTTTTCTTTACAAATCACTCAGTCTCAGGTATTTCTTTGTAGCAGCATGAGAATGAACTAATACAGTAAATTGATACCACAGAGAGTGGGGTGCTGCTATAATGGTACCGAAAAATGTGGAAGTGACCTTGGTATTGGGTGGCAGGCAGAGGTTGGAACAGTTTGGAGGGCTCAGAAGAAGACAGGAAGTTGTGGGAAAGTTTGGAACTTCCTAGAGACTTGCTGAATGCCTATGAACAAAATGCTGACAGTAATATGGACAATAAAGTACAGGCTTAGGTGGTCTCAGATGGAGATGAGGAACTTTCTGGGAACTGGAGTAAAGGTGACTCTTGCTATGCTTTAACAAAGAGACTGGCAGCATTGTGCCCCTGCCCTGGAGATTTGTGGAACATTGAACTTGAGAGAGATTATTTAAGGTATCTGGTGGAACAAATTTCTAAGCAGCAAAGTGTTCAAGACGAAGCAGGGCATAAAAGTTTGGAAAATTTGCAGGCTGACAATGATATAGAAAAGAAAACCCATTTTCTGGGGAGAAATTCAAGCCAGTTGCAGAACCTTGCATAAATAATAAGGAGTTGAATGTTAATCATCAAGACAGTGGGGAAAACATCTCCAAGGCATGTCAGAGACCTTCATGGCAGCAGCCCCTCCCACCGCAGGCCTAGAGGCCTATTAGGGAAAAATTGTTTCCTGGGGTGGGTCCACGGTCCCCCTGCTCTGTGCAGCCTTGGGACAAGGTGATCCGCGTCCCAGCTGCTTCAGCTCCAGCCCTAGCTAAAAGGGGCTAAGGTACAGCTCAGGCCATTGTTTCAAAATGTGCAAGCCCCAAGCCTTGGCAGCTTCCATGTGGTGTTTGGCCTGCAGGTGTACAGAAGTAAAGAACTGAGGTTTGGGAACCTCCACCTAGATTTCAGAGGATGTATGGAAATGCCTGGAGGTCCAGGCAGAAGTTTGTTGCAGGGGTGGAGCCCTCATGGAGAACATCTGCTAGGACAGGGCAGAAGGGAAATGCGGGGTCAGATCCCCCACACAGAGTTCCCACTGGTGCACTGCCTAGTGGAGTTGTGAGAAGAGGGCCACCATCCTCCAGACCCCAGAATGGCATATCCACTGACAGCTGGCATGGTGCACCTGGAAAAGCCACAGGCACTCATGCTAGCCTGTGAAAGCAACTGGGAGGGGACTGTACCCTGCAAAGCAGAGCTGCCCAAGGCCATGGGAGCCCACCACTTTCATCAGAGTGATATGGATGTGAGATATGAAGTCAAAAGAGATCATTTTGGAACTTTAAGTCTTAATGACTGCCCTATTAGATCTCAGACTTGCATGGGGCCTGCAGCCCCTTTGTTTTGGCCAATTTCTCCCATTTTGAACAGGTGTATTTACCCAATGCCTGTACCTCCATTGTATCTAGGAAGTAACTAACTTGCTTTCAATTTTACAGGCTCCTAAGTGAAAGGGACTTGCCTGCTCTCAGATGAGACTTTGAATTTGGACTGTTGCATTAATATTGAAATGATTTAAGACTTTGGGGGACTGTTTAAAGGGCATGATTGTGTCTTGGAATGTGAAGACAGGAGGTTTGGGAGGGACCAGGGATGGAATGATATGGTTTGGCTCTGTGTCCCCACCCAAATCTCACCTTGAATTGTAATAATCCCCATGTATCAAGGGCAGGACCAGGTGGAGGTAACTGGATCATGGGGGCCATTTCCGCCATGCTGTTCTCATGATAGTGAGTGAGTTCTCACAGATCTGATGGTTTTATAAGCATCTGGCATTTCCCCTGGTGTCACCCATTCTCTCTCCTCTGAAGAGTTGCCTTCCAGCATGGTTTTCAGTTTCCTGAGGCCTCCCCAGCCATGTGGAACTGTGAGTCAATTAAACCTCTTTTCTATAAATTACCCAGTCTCAGGTATTTCTTCATAGCAGTAGGAGAATGAACTAATACAGAGTCTGACAACATTTTCTGCCCAATCTACAAAATCAAAAAAATATGGCAACAATTGCTTATAAATGACTGTGACATATGTAAATTACGTAAAGAGGTCCTGATAGATACATCATGTGTGGCAGAAACTGAAAAACTGTTTATTAAATCATTTCCCCTTTTGCATATTTAGAAAACTAGGATACATTTTCCATTTTCCTTTGCATTTGTGTATCATCTGACTAATTTAGTTGGTCAGATGTGGAAAAATGTGGATAAAATAAACTAAATGTGGATAAAATAAACTAAATGTGGATAAAATAATGTGTATAATTTGTAGGGTTGACCAAATGATCACACACTCTCTTTTCCTTAATTTACCAATAGGAGATGACACCCAGAAAGGCCTTGGAAAGCATGAGTTAAACAAGTCTCCCTCAACCTGGGTCCCTGAATATTTGCTCCCTCTAATTTTGTGTGGAGCAGAATCCACCCTCTATAACCACCATCTCTTATTGAACTTTATATGAAAAAGGGAGAAATAATTGTATTAAGTCACTGAGATCTCCGGGTTATTCTGTTTATAGTATCTAGCACTACTTTAATGACCAAAGAAGGATATGGGGTTGTTTGGACGAAACAGTAGCCTTGCTAAATTTAATTAAATTTCTTTTAAATTTTACCACATATTTTAATTTTTTAATCATGCTTCATATCTCTGTTTACTTATTGTTCATATCTTTGGAGAGGCAATGAGAAAAAAGCAATGCATGTAGAGTGAGAAAGCCTGCCTTTTAATCTCAACTACTTACTAGCTGTGATTTTGAGTATGTGACTTTCACTTAACTGTCTGTCCCTGAATCATCTTTGACAGCTTGATTCCCTTTTCTAAAACACGCTAACCTCCCCACCTCCCACCACCTTCACACACACACCTCACCCACACACACATCCCTAATGCATCCGTTATGCTCTTTTGGACCTTTGACTCAGACCACATCTCCTGGGCCATAAAACAAACCACAACAAATTCAAAAGAATTTAAGTAATATGGAATGTCACCTTTGACCATAATGGAATCACACAAAAGATGAAAAAATGAAGGTCAACAGGAAAATCTCCAAACATGGAGAAATTAAACAACATACCTCTAAATGATTCATCAGCCAAAGAGAAATTGTCAAAGGAAATTTTTTAATGCATAGTATTGAATAAAAATGAAAATACAACATATCGAAGTATGTGAGATGCAGCTAAGCCAGTACTGAGGGAGCTATTTATAGCACTAAATACGTACATTAAAAACAAACAAAGGTCACAATTTAATAATCTAAGTTTCACTTCAAAAAAACTAGAAAAGAAAGAGCAATGTAAAGCTGAAACAAACAGTGGAAAAGAAATTTTATAAATAAGAGCAGAAATAAATATAATTGAAAATAGGTAAAACTAGAGGTAATTAATAAAACTAAGAGCTGGTTCTTTAAAAAGGATCAAAAAATTGATAAACCTGTAGGAAGACTGACAAAATAAAAAAGAGAAGATTCAAATTACCAATATTAAAAATGAAATGAGTGATGTTATTACAAATCTTGCAACTATTAAATGCACAATATGGGAATGCCAAGAATGACTTTATGCTCATGCATTTGACTACTTAGAAGAAATGAACTAATTTATTGAAAACCACAAATTACTAAAACTCAACCAACATGAAATACATAATCTGACTAGTTTTATAAACATTAGATAATAAATTGAATTTGTGATTAAAAAGCTCCCAAGAAAGTAACTTTTATTCCAGATGGTTTCACTAGAGATTCTATCAAACATTTAGAGAAAAATTAACACCAATTTTATACAATCTCTTCCTGAAGACAGAAGAGAGAACACTTCCCAACTCATTTTACAAGGATAATGTTACTATGTACAAAAAGCAGACCAAAAAATGTAAAAAAAAAAGTTATTGATCAATATCTCTTGTGAACTTACACATTAAAACAAATTATCAGCAAAGTAAATCTGAAAATGTATAGGAAGAATTAGGCTGGTTGCGATGGCTCACACCTATTATCCCAGTACTTTGGGAGGCTGGGGCAGGTGGATCGCTTGGGCCTAGTAGTTTGAGACCAGCCTGCACAATATGGTGAAACCCTGTCTCTACAAAAAAATAAAAATAAAAAATTAGCCGGACATGGTGGGGCACGCCTGTGGTTCCAGCTATGCTGGAGGCTGAGGTGGGAGTATGGCTTGAGCCCAAGAGACAATGAGCCATGATCACACCACTGCACTCCAGTCTGGGTGACAGAGCTAGTTCCAAGAGAAAAAGAGAAAAAAAGAAAAAGAAAAGAAAAGAAAAAGAGAAAGAGAAAGAGAAAGAAAAGAAAAGAAAAAGAGAAAGAGAAAGAGAAAGAAAAGAAAAGAAAGGGAGGGAGAGAGGGAGGGAGGGAGGGAAGGAAGGAAGGAAGGAAGGAAGGAAGGAAAGAAGGAAGGAAGGAAGAAAGAAAGAAAAGAAGAAAGAAAGAAAGAGAAAGAGAGAAAGAGAAGAGAAGGAGGGAGGGAGGAGGGAGGGAGGGAGGAAGGAAGGAAGGAAGGAAGGAAGGAAGGAAGGAAGGAAGGAAGGAAGGGATTATACACTATCACCAAATGGGATTTATTCCAGGTATGCAAGGCTGGTTCAACATTCAAAAATTAATCACTGTAACCTGGTTACAACAAGGTAAATTCAAAAGATCACATAATTATATAACATTATTATATGCAGAAAAGGCATTTGATAGACTCCAACACCCATTAATCATAAAAACTGCCAGCCAAGTCAAGAATAGAGGGATTTTCCCTCAACTTGATAAAGAGAATCTAAAAAAATGCTAGGTCATACTTAATAGTGAAAGATTGAATGTTTTTTCCCTAAGGTCAGGTACAAAGGAAGGATCTCTGTTTCACCACTCTTATTCAACATAATACTGCAAATTCTAGCCACCACGGTAAGGCAAGATAATGAATAAAAGATGTGCATATTAAAAAGAAAAAGATAAAACTGTTTCAATTTGCACATGACTTAACTGTTTACATAGAAAATCTCAAGAACTCTACTAAAAATGCTCATATAGACCTATGGCTATCATCTAAAACTATCTTCTAGATACAGAGATACTAGCAAATAGCCCTTCCCTTTACCCTTCCTCTTGTCCCTCTTCCACCATCCCAGTGACTAAGTATAGGACTATGCCTAGCTCCAAAAGGTGGATTAACAAAGGTCACTCCCAGAAGACAGTTCTCACTAAAAACTAACAATAGGACATTCATAAAGGGATTGTTTTACTACTCTACTTTTAATATACTTTGAGCATTAGAACTTGTTTATCCTTTAATACCCAACAATATTAATAAAAATCCACATATAGAGCAATGATTAGACCAACTGAACTAGTGTAAATGACGGGCACAGAACCCTTCTCCGTGCATACTTCCTAGAAATACTAGATGTTTCAAATAGGACATAAGTTTTCCACTCTATACACAGTAGCATTGAATAAATGATGCATACATATAACACAGGTTATAATTTGAAAGTGTTTTCTAAAAATAAACATTATGGCCTAAAACCCTTCCCCTTTCTACTTTACCAACCCAGTGAACAGGTATAAGCATCTGTAGTACTTAGAGGGGATTTTAACAATTACACTTCTGTGTTTTTAATAACCGTCTTCCCTGTGAATTTTAACACGAAGTGTACTCCCATGTATTACTTTACTGACTCTCCTTTTGTCACACACTGACAACCTCTCTAACATCTAGAAAGACTAGATAATGTAAATTAGGACTTGTTTGTTTGCTTATATACGCTATGTACACAGCACTGTAAAAGGAAATGCAGACATAAGGGCCAATGGTCACTTGTGCCTCGCCATAAACACACTGGTATAAAACTCTGCACTTTCTACTCCTCCTTCCTCCTTGAACCAGCATAAATATGTGTACTGATCAGAGAAGTGGTTTGATTAATTTTTAAAAGACAACATTTCATGTGAATCAAAAGGATATCTGCAAAGTGTGTTATTCACTACCTCTATTTTTAACAATTTTGTGCACTTCTAAACATCTGGAAAGACTAAATGTTTTAAATAAGGACTTCAGTTTGTCCACTGTATACAAAGTAGTGTTGAGTAAACCTGTGTTTATTGTGGACAAAGCTCATTATTTTGCAACATCTAAGCTTTATAAATGTCCTGAGGTGACAATGTAGGTTAAAAAGTAGAGCTAGTGAATTAGCAATTTATAAATATATTTTTGTTATAATTGATAGAAAAGATGCACCTTGGACATGAAATTGTTAAACCACCTCTGAGCAGTGTATATCAAGACTTGCTCACTAGGTTGGCAGCAGAAGGGCACAAGGACGTATAAAGGGAAAAATGTATACAGATGTATATATATTTACATTTTGACAATAGCCATTGATGTATGTGCAATTCTTTTGGCTGTGCTATGGGAATAGGTTAAGTAATTCAATGACAACACACCTTGCTAATATTTTAATGGTACATATCTGCTAATGAATTCTCTTAGAAACATTATACTTAATGTATTCTGTTGCTGTATGTTTCATTATATATATACAGACACACACACACATATATATATATATATATATATATATATATATATATATATATATGTTTTTTTTTTTATCAAAACAGGGTTTCTCCATGTTGGCCAGGTTGGTCTCAAATTCCTGGCCTCAAGTTGAGCCACCTGCCTCAGCATCCCAAAGTTCTTGGATTACAGTTTATGTCTCATTTTAAATTGAGCATTAAGGAAATGCAGTATTTAAATCAGAACTCTGCCAATGCTTTTATCTAGAGGCATGTTGTCATTTTTCTCATCTATGAAATTTTGGCCCAGGGAAGGCAGGATTACATTTTTTTCTAAAATAGGTGTAGTTGGTGAGTTGGTGTAGTGTATTTTTGGCTATCGAAATACTCATATAGCTTTGGGATTTCAAATTGGTAAATATTCATGATGTGTGAAAAAGCATGATACATACTGTATGATCTCAATCCCATAAAATAGGATATTTTGTCTACATACACACAGGACATAGAAGGACATGTCAAACTGTAAACCACTTGTTATCATAGAGGACTTTGTTCTTTGCCTCTTGTGTTTTTCAGTTTCCTGAAATGCACATATTAACTTTTAAAAAATAAATTTTTTTTTAAAAAAAAGCAAACCCCAAAAGCTTTACAGAAAAAAAAAATACATTTAGCAAGGTTGCTGAATATAAGATCAACACACACGCACAAAGTGTATATTTCTGTTAATGAATTAACATTGAAAAGAAGAAAATCAAAATTTAAAACAGAATACTATTTCCAATCATTCCAAAGAAATGAAATACTAAATGAAATACTAAAGTATACACTGAACAAACCTGTAAAAATTATATGCTGAAAATTACAAAACACTAATGTAAAAAATCAAAAAAGTACTAAATAAATGAAGAGATATATCATATTCATGGATTTGAAGGCTCACATAATAAAGATGTCAATTCTTCCCCAAATTTATCTATAGGCTAAATGTAATTCCTATCAAAGTCCCAGCAAGGTTTGGCACACACAGTCAAGCTTGTTCTCAATCATGACAAGGAAAAAAGTGGGAGGGAACACTCTGACATTGAGGCTTTCCATATAGCTACAGTTAAGAATGACAGTGCAGTATTAACAGTTGGATAAACATGTAGATCAACAGAACAGAACAGAGAACCCAGATCCACACAAATTTTTTTTTTACAATGGTATAAAAATAATTCAAAGGTGAAAAAAGTCTTTTCAACAAATGGTGCTGGAGCAATTGATAGGCAGAAAAATGAACCTAACCTAAACCTCACACCTATAAAAAAATTAATTGAAAGTATATAATGCTCTTATATTTAAAAGTTAAACTATAAAACTTGTCAAAAAAAAGCATGAAAAAAATCTTCAGGATCCAGGGTCAAGCAAGAAGTTTTTAGACTTTACACCAAAAGGACAATCCAAAAAGGAAAACTTGTTAATGAGGTCTCATCAAAATTAAAAATGTCAGTCTTGTAAAAGACCATAAAAATAAGATGAAAAGACAAGCTACAGACTGGGAGAAAATATTTGCAAACCACATGTCTGACAAAAGAATAGTATCCAGAATATACAAAGAATTCTGAACACTCAATTGTAAAAGAAAAAAAATTGACAATCCACTAGAAAATGGGCAAGAGATATAAACTGGCATTTCACCAAGGAGGATATATAGATGATAAATAAGTATATGAAAAAATGTTCAGCATGATTAACCGTTAGGAAAATCCAGATTAAAACTACAATGAAATACCACTACACACCTATGAGAATAGCTAAAATAAAAATTACTGACAAGACTAAACACTGGCAAGGATGCAGAGAAACTGGATCACTCACTCATACATTGTTCATATGTATGAATGGGAATGTAAAATGGTGCAGTCACTCTTAAAAGGTTAAGCAATTTCTTATGAAATAAAATGTGTACTTACTATATAAACCAGAAATTTCACTCTTGGGCATTTATTGCAGATAAATGAAAAGTTATATTCACACAGAAAATCTATACATGAATGTTCATTGCAGTTTTATTTTTAATAGCTAAAAAGTAGACGCTGGGTGCAGTGGCTCATGCCTGTAATCCCAGCACTTTGAGAGGCCAACACGGGCAGATCACACAGTCAGGAGATTGAAACCATCCAGGTTAACATGGTGAAACCCCGTCTCTACTAAAAAAAAATAAAAAATTAGCCAGGCATGGTGGCATGCGCCTGTAGTCCTAGCTACTTGGTAGTCCCAGCTACTCGTGAGGCTGAGGCAGGAGAATTGGTTGAACCCAGGAGGTGGAGGTTGCAATGAGCCCAGACTGCGCCACTGCACTCCAGCCTGGGTGAAAGAGCGAGACTCCATCTCAAGAAAAAAGGTAGAAAAAACTCTGATATTATTTTACAAGTGAATGGTCAACAAACTATGGTACATCAATACCACGTAATATTACTCAGTAATAGAAAAGAATGAACTAGTGATACTTGCAACAACTTAGATGAATCTTCAGAGTTTATGCTGAGCAATAAAAAATAAACCCAAAAGATTATATACTGTATAATTTCAAATACACATACATGTGTTTATGCATATACATTTATATATGCATATATATATTTTGAAATGATAAAATTTTAGAAAAGGAGAGTATATTAATGGTTGCTAGGGTTTACGGACAGAATTGGGTAGGGGTGAGAGAAGAAAGGGGTCAGGAAAGGATGAGAGCAAAGCAGGTAGAGTTATTAAACAACAGCCAACAGGAGGAATCCTAGTAATGGCGGAATGGTTCTGTATCTTGATAGTGGTGAGGGATACATGAACCTACACATGTGATAAAATTATATAAAATTAAATGCACACACACACAAATGAATACAAGTAAAACTGGTCAAATTTAAATAAGATCAGTGGATTAGATCCATATCAACAATATACCAGTTGTGATATTGTGTCATAATTTTGCAAGATGTTACTACTGGGTAAAGGGTACATGAACTTGCTAAGTTTTATTTCTTACAATTGTATGTAAACCTACAAATTTCTTTTAGCTTTTTTTTTTTTTAATGGAGTTTCATTCTTGTTGCCCTGTAATCCCAGTACATTGGGAGGCCGAGGCCGATCGATCACCTGAGGTCAAGAGTTTGAGACCAGCCTGGCCAACATGGTGAAATCCTGTCTGTACTAAAAATACAAAAAATTAGCTGGGCATGGTGGCACATGACTGTAATCCCAGCTACTCGGGAGGCTGAGGCAGAAGAATTGCTTGAACCTAGGAGGCTGAGGTTGCAGTGAGCTGAGATCATGCCACTGCACTCCAGCCTGGGTGACAGAGTGAGACCCTGTCTCGATAATAATAATAAAGTACTTAGGAATAAATGTAACCAAGAAGGTGAAAGGTATACACTGAAAACCAGAAAACCTTGCTTAAAGAAATTAAAGAAGACAAATAAATGGAATATATCTGATACCGATAGATTGAAAGAACTGATACTGTTAAAATGTTCTTACTACCCAAAGCAATCTACAGATTGAATGTAATTCTTATCAAATCCCAATGGCATTTTTTTGCAGAAATATAAAAAAAATCCATTTTAAAATTCACATAGAATCTCAAGGAATACCAAATAGCCAAGATAATTTTAGACAAGAAGAACAAAGTTGGAGTACTCACACTTCTGATTTCAAAGCACATTACAAAGCTACAGTAATCAAAACAGCATAGTGTTTGCATAAGACAGATACACAAACCAATATAACAAAACAGACAGCCTAGAAATAAGTCTTTTATTGTGTATGGTCAAATGATTTTAAACAAGGATGCCAAGACTACTCAATTGGGAAAGGACAGTCTCTTTGACAAATGGTGTTGGGAACACTGGATATCCACATGCAAAAGAATGAGGTTGGACCCTTATCCAGCACCATATACAAGAATTAACTATTTGCAACCTTCCCTTGCTATTTGCAACCTTCCCTTGCCTCCACCTTTCTCCAGAAAGAGCTAGGTAGACAATCCTTCTTCTTTACTCTCTGAACTTATGGAGATGGTAAATTTGTTTTTCAATAAAAATACAGACAGACAGAGATAGATAGATAAACCGATAAATAAATAATCTCCTACTGGACTGTGAACTCTTACAGGAAGAAGAGTCTTTATTGCTCATGTTTGTATTACCAGTTCACAAAATGATTGTTTAATGAATAAGTATATGAATTGAGGAAAATTAGAACCAAAGTATCAAAAATAAGTAGAATTTCCTTCATAAAGGATTTTCCACATCTACCTCTAGATATAACAACTGCTCTTACATACTCTATCTTCTATGACAAGTAAGGTAAGTTTTAGAGGATCTCAAGGCTAATTTTCCGAGATGCATTTCATAGAGCAAATATATGGCTGGACACAGCTGGATGAACAAACTGGACTCTTCTCACCCTTCCCTGCCCCATCCTGTGACAAAAGTTGTAATGGTGTACTTTCTCCTTTGCCTACATTTTCCTTCCACATTCTGTAAAATGATTAGACCATATTATGAATTAATCACTTTCCAAATTTCCTGTTCTTAAAAAATTAAAAAGTGTGGTTTTAGTTAGAAAAAACAAGAGAAAAAATTGTCTCATTTTCTACAAAAGTTGTATATGAGTTTAAAATTTCTTATGATCAAATTCTATAAACAGAAAAGTTATTCCGTCAGGGCTCAGGGCTTACATTCTGCCTCTGAATCAGGTTAGAATTAATGGATAGCGTTTTTTCTTAACCCTATAGAATTATTTCTTTAAATGACATGCTATTAGACTCTTACCAGCCAGATCTTAGGTGAGGAATTTTTAAATTTCACAATCTGATAATAAAATGGAATTATAAAAAAGATTCAATTTGGAGTTTTTATTTAACTCCCTATTAAAAATGTGTAAAAACACTTTTTTCCTGTGTTAAACTTTAGAAAAGGTACCAGAGTTTTTGCTTGATACATAACATAATGGATATATCAAGGCCAATGGTATCAGAGAAATGTGATTATAAACCTAAAACCTACCCCAAATCTCAAATCTATAAATTGCAAATCTACCACTAATTAGCTGTTGACCCCAAGGAAATTTATTCACCTTATTTGGGCCTCTATTTCTTCATCAATAAAATATATTTGATAATATCAATAATATTATTATGAAAAGTGCTGTAGTACACATAAAGCATATAGCACAGTGCTTAGCACAATAGATGAACATTACATTTTATTAAATTTTACTAAAACTCATGTACCGGGAACTAAATTTCCTAATAAAAAAAAAACTAACAGAAATAAACTGTCAACAGCTGAAACAGGGATGAATATATTATGTGCCATTTTTGTTTTATCTTGACATAAATTGGCTGAAATAGTGCCATATAGTCAACACTAATTTTTTTATTACCACTCTTTTAAAAATAACTGACAGAATATTTTAGTTTACATGTCAAGGGAAAAAACCAACAGGCTATTCAAAGTGACTGTCATGTTTCCAAACTGTATTTTAAAAGCCTATCCAATTTGAATTTGCATTTTATTCATTTTGTTTTAGAGCACAAAGTAAAAGCTTTAATATAATCAGTAACAACTCTCTTTTGAGCCCCAAATTACTGTCCTTTGCCTTCTTGTATTACAGCAAAAGTTTATTAACTTTTCAGGCCCTTGAGTGTACTGGATATATTGCCAATACTGGCCTCAAAAATAGCCTGCTTCAGTTTGTACCTTAATGTTAACACATGATAATGATAAACCTGGGGAGTAGGGGGATAGAGAGAGAGAAAGAGAGAGAGAGAAATAGCCCTAGAGAAATTTGGTGGATTTCTTGACCTTACTTTGGCAACTTGAAAAGAAAACTTTGGGGATTTGAAGTTTTGTTCCAGGGAACTTACGTGTGCTGAAGCTGATACTTGGGATTCTGAGCCATTCCCTCCAGCAGTTAAATATGTTTGAAGAATCGTGGCTCTCTCATGACACGACAGCTTTAAAAAATAAAGAGAAACAGGATTTTAACTAAATAAGAAAATATTTACTACTCATTTTTAAGAAAAGGAAGTGTTTTGAAATAATCTTGAAAAACAACTGTACATAAAATTATTTATTTTTTACAAAGAATTCTACTCTATCATTCTGTCAGAGAAGTGATAGTTCTCTTTAGGATAAGTGGAAGCGTAGCTACTTAGTGTCAAATATCTACAAATACGCTATTAAAAATCAGACTGTCAGAGCTCATTAGTTAGGCTCCTACTTCTCTAACATGAAGTTCTATTATTTGTTTTCTACCAGTAACACTTTCTCTTCTTCAATGCTTCTGTAGCTACAGAAAGAATAAAACATGTACAAGACCAGGACTCTGTCATTAACCTCTAATACACCCTAAAAACACATTATAAATATCTTTCTTTAATTTTGCATGTGCATAGCAGATCTGAATCCCAAGAGAGTAGAAGGCACATAACAGGGAGCACACATGCACAAATCCTCTAAAATATGCTTACAACCACACTATCATTCTACCATCCTTACTGCAACTCTTGTAACACCTTCAGTCCAAACTCTGGTGTAGTCATAGGCGTAATTCCATGTTAAACTTTGTTCCAAAACCAGATATGGCCATGTTGGCTCCTAACTAGTTGTTCTAGTTACATATATTCCCATGAAATGCTGGTATTCCACTAGCTAAGTGGATCCAAATGCTTCAGAAAGTATTGAATTTTTTTCAGGTCACAGGAGTAGGGGGAGAACTGCTAACAAATAGAATTTTCTCTATGTTTCACATTCCTCAGCTGTTTTTTCATATACTTTTGGAATCTAATATTTATCTACTGTGATATTCTCACCATATTGATCCTTTTAGCAGTTTCTGGAATAAGCTATGTTTTCTTTTATACTTCTTCATCTTTGCACACACTATTCCCTTTCCCTAAAATGTTCTATTTTCCTTTCTTATTTTCCCACCCTCTCTTGTTCTAGCAAAATCCTTCCCATTCTTCAAATGACAGAATAGATGCTGTTTTACCCCAGCCTCCTTTTCTGACCAAACCTTTCATCACCACAAATGTGGTTCAGCTATCTGTCTCAGATGTTCATTGGACCAGATGTATCTGTGTACAGCAGCATGATTCTTCTGTGATGTCACTACCTGCTTATTACAGTTTTCAACAGATGGCAAGCTCCAAGATGATACTGATGAGTAGTGTCCTCAAGAGCTATTTATATAATACAGTCACTCAGTCATGTGATACAGTGGTCTTTTAAGAGATGTTTGTTGGGCCAGGCACAGTGGCTCATGCCTGTAATCCCAGCAGTTTGGGAGGCTGAGGTGGGCAGATCACAAGGTCAGGAGTTCAAGACCAACCTGAAGTATATGGTGAAACCCTGTCTCTACTAAAAATACAAAAATTAGCCGGGCATGGTGGGACACGCCTGTAATCCCAGCTACTCAGGAAGCTGAGGCAGGAGAATTGCTTGAATCCGGGAGGCCAGGTTGCAGGGAGGGGAGCAAAGATTATACCACTGCACTCCAGCCTGGGCGACAGAGCAAGACACCATCTCAAAAAAAAAAAAAAAGAGAGATGTTTGTTGAATGATATGAATGAGCGCTAAGAGATGACAAAACAACTGAAGAAACTGCAGCCGAATCTTTTTTTTAAAAGTTGGAAAGAATTGATCATTCAACAGCTTTTCCTCCATAGATGCCTGTGATCATGATCTTTATATTGCATACAAATTCTATTATTCTTCTTCTCCTGGAAAAATTGCTCTAAATGTAATTTAAAACACAATTGCCTGAGATTCAACCATATGAAGAAGTTTTGGAAAACACTAGCCCTGTTCATTTTTGTTTTTTTATTCTTTGGCTCCGCTATCAACTCTGTCCTGGGTACACTTCTATCTGACTCTAGCTGCTTTCATAACTTTCAAATATATAAAAACTAACAGAAAAGATGAGATACTTTTAACCACAGAACTCTGACATTCTTATAAGTGGCCTTATTCGTATTTTCAGCCTCAACTGCAAACTCTTTAGAAAGAATAAGCTACATAGGGTAAAACTAAGAACTGGAGTAATACAAGATCATCATCGTAGTTGCGTATCATGCCATCTTAACTTCTCTGTTCCTCCGAGGAAGAAATTTCAAATAACTCTTTACATATTGAGGACCCAAGTGGCAATATATTTTAAATAAAGGTATCAGTATGTGTTATTGTTGTTTGTTCCATTGGAGAAGAAACTATTTAAAATTTAATTTTTCTTTGTGAACCTGGAGAATTCTCCTTAAACATTTGGAAAGGGGCTTTTATTAAAGTGCCCCTTTAGTTGACATTAACAATAGCTACCAATATCACTCATTTTACACATGTGAGAACTCTGACCTGGGACCAATATGACTACTAAAATGCTTAAGAAGGTTTAGGAACATATTTCAGGAATAAGAATGAGACTGTTGGTGGTAGTGCTGGTAATGGTGTCAGTGGTGATGATGATAATGGTGATTGAGGTCACAGTAGTGACAGTGATGTTGGTTAGTAGTGGCAGCAGTGTTAGTGGTTGTTGCTGGCTGCAATGGCAATATGGTAGTACTAATGACTGTGGTGATGGTGGTGGTAGTGGCAATCGTAATGGAGGGGTTATGTAAAAATGATGGTAGTGGTGGAGTGGTGACAGTGGTGGTAATGGTGGCAACATTAGTGGTTGTTTGGGGCGGTGATGGTAATGGCGATGGTTGGTGATTGTGGTAACATTGGTGGTAGTGGTGGTCATGGTGGTTATTATGGTGGCAGTTATGATAGTGGCAGTGTGACAGTAGTGGTAATAGTAAAGGCAGTTATGGCATTTGTGGTTGCTTTTTGTGGTGGCGGCACTGGTAGTGATGTTCTTTCTGTGTACTATTTTAGAGACTTGACATAAGACTTAGAAGGGTGGCTTTGAGCAAGACTTTGACAGCTCTTCTCCATGGATATCCAGAGAAACTTAAAAATCAATGAATACTAACAAAATTCTTCCATTTATAACTTACGTAATATGGTGCTTCAGGTCCTTGAGAAACATTTCTCCCTGAATGCCATGTGGCATCTGTCCTTCTCTCCTAAGCTTCAGACCACACATAGCACACTTTCATTCACCCCTTGCATTATTTGTATATAAAACAAACCAATTACCCTTTCATCTTAGAAACCTCCCCTGGTACCACTCTCACCATAGTTCACCAAGCATTTATCACAGTTGTAAACTATTTATTCATCTATTTCTCCAATAAATAAAAAAGATCCTTGATGTCTGGTAAAAACTTTCTTTTCATTTTGTACTCCCAACATCTACTACAGTGTGTAAATGAATGTCTCTTGAATACCTGCATGAAAGAAAGCATCTCCATATAAGATGATGGGCTTAAGAGGAAAAGGTATATATTTTTTATCTTTGTAGTTTTCTATCTCCCAATGCTTCCTGCATAGGTAGTAATAGTCAAGGTCAAATAAATACAAAAATAGTTTTAATATTCATTGATTCCCAAAATACTACCAAAATAGGTAGAGATACTAATACCCCAAGGTCCCTTCCATGCCTGAATTTCAATGGCGATATTATGCTGATAAGACATAATTTATATAGGAGAAGGAATATGACATTGAAGAATGTCTTTCTTCAGTCACACGTTATTTCAGGAGCAAAGCCCAGACTGAGTCCAGGCCTTGTTACTCCCTTTCTAGTGCTTCCTTCACAAAAGCATATTACCTTATATCTCACTTCTTTCTCTTCTTATGGGTCTTTTTTATGCAGTATTAACTACTTAAATAGAATGATTCTCCTGTAGTAAAATAAAAATTTAATGGTCGTTAAACTATTTCTGTTTTTAGAACCCAACTCCTCTCTAATTAAAGTAGAAGCAGTCACCTTGGAAAATAACACCTGCAAAGATACAGAAAGAAATGATTTGGTCCAGATGGTAACATTTGGCAGTTGCCAACACATTCACATGGCCAAAGCTTTACACCAAATCAATTCCATCACACCTTTGCTTGGAGATGGGCTGAAAACAAAAATATGGTCAATTCCCAGGGTCATTATAGTTTGTTTGATGTAGATTCCCACCCATTAGGGATATAGTAGTGGGACCAGAGATCAAAACAACTGGTCTCTATTATCCTTTGCTTGTTCCCTCGGACAGTGCTTGCTGAAAGAAAATGAGGTGAATGATTTTCAACTTGGGCTCAGTTCTCCTGAGAAGCTTGTGGTTTCATGAGTCTGAAAACAGTGCAATCATTCCCAAGACTACTTTGTCCAACAGTGTTCTTGGGATCCCTTGGTCCCAAAGCAACGCTCTAAAAGCCATTCCTTCTGGGAGAGCTAGTTCAACTGGCAGCCAAGAGTCAACCTTGATAAATACAATTTTAATATGTGCGAGAAAATCAGGAAATTGCAGGCTGTTGGTTTTTGTGATTTTTGTCATACTGAGTTCCCCACAGAGAGCTAAAGAAGAGCCAGTAATGTGTCGTCCTTTCCATCAGAGTCCTGCAAAAAGTGCATGTTGAAGAGACATTTTCCTGTCAGGTACTACTGTGTATCCAATGTGTCCACCAGTTGGAGAAAAAAGTGAAATTTATTTGAAAACAAAGAGAAGAGTCTGTAGCAACACTGGCAGAGGACAAGGTTTATAAGCTGGCCCAAGGTACTCCAAATCTGTCATAAGGGAAACATCTGACAGAGAAAAATGTGTGCTGGCAATTTGTTTGATTGTAATTTCAATGAAAAATTGAAACCATACTTCCATGGGATCAGGCTTCTCTCATTCACCAGAAGGAGGTTTCTGTTAACAAATATGGACCATGTTAGCATCCCCTGCACTTCTACTTTCAGGCTGCTTGCCCATAAGTATACAAGATGAGCTTTAGATGCCTTGACACGGAAGAAACCTCCTCAATATAGCCAGAGGTGGTAGAGTTGTTTTCAATATGTTGAGGACTGAAGTGCTTGCAATGGTGGCAAAATGTAGACATGTGCCTTGCAGATGCAATATTAATTAGAGGAATAACTAAATCCAAAGGGTTTTTCTTCCTGAGAGATAATAAGTCTCTCTTGTTGGTATAAAAAAGAGGCCCATATCTTGCCTATTATAGAATGCTGAATGGACGGAAGATACTTCAATTAATTTTCCCCAAGAGGTATGTATCTTTATTTTTGTCATACACAAGAAAATAACATAAGGGAAATGGTCATGTTCATGTTTTTCAAAAGAATAAATTCTTTGGTAAGGAAAAGCAATGCATTTGACCCCAAGGGGTCCTTGACAGTGTGGATTTGCCAAGAATACCAGAACTGTTTACATTGTGTAAATATCCCAAGGAGTCAGTCAAAGCAGTGGTAATTAATGTGTTTGAAGATTAATGAGCTAAAGACTAGTATATGGAGAATACAGCTGACAATTTAGCAAATGTAAAGGCTGGAAAAAGGAATTGTTTTGTGTGTGCTTTTATTTATTCATTTTTATCAAGACTACTGCCTGTCCTGCATTACATTCTCTATTTGCCTCTTTCACAGGGCTCTGACCATCAACAGAAAAATACAGATATTAACCTCTTGTGACTAGGTGTTTCACAGAAAAATCCGTCCTTGGGACAAAGAAATGATTCTGTACTGCAATGAAGTTATTTTACTATATAAAGAAGTGAATTATTTGGGAGTATTTGCAAGAAGAAACACACAGCTGGTGGGGGAACAAGAACGCATCTGAAGGTTAATCCCTTACGAAAGTGCCTCAGCCAAAAAACCTTCTGTAGAGTGCGATGAAATACACTTTCCCTAGGTAGCTCCAATTATGTAGAAAAATATCTAATGTCACCCTTCCGTGTATACATTTTATGTAAGTTCTCAGAGGGCAGGAGCCACATGTCCTTTAAGCATTGACTTTATTATCTGTCATACAATTGATGCTCAGTTAATAGAATCAAATAAAATACTCTTTATATAAACTCTGTTTTGTAAAATTAAAAGAAACCATGTAAATTCAGAATCCTAGAGTCTTTTTAAAACAAAAATCAATGGCTTGCTACAACCAAAGAAAACATATGTAGGTTTTTAGGTATTACATTAAGACTAACTCCAGCTCCACCAATGCCAGTCCAAGCCTGATTTGCCTTTTAGTATTGCTTCAATGGGTAGCCTAATGGCTTGAAATTATCACTTTATTTTCAAAGAGGCTAAATTATTATAAGTGTGGGCAACAAAAAGGTTCACTTCAATGATTCCAACAGCTGTCTGTCTGCATAACATCTTGTCAGGTCATAGATGAAACGAGAAGTAATTCTTCACAAATCTCTGAATGTACTGAGGTAAAAGTCATGCAGGGTACAAAAATCCCATATATTACTGACTATCTCATTTTATTTTGTTTAGAAACTATTCTTCAGATAATAATGAGCTGTTCATCCATGTCTTTCTTGGTCTCCAAAGGCAGGGCACAAGCCTTGGGAGGAGGAATGATATTATAGTTTGTATTATAAATGGCCTATGGGAGAATTTTATTCCTCTGTGAATAACAATTACAGCTCTACTAGGTCATGATCTTGACTGTAGGCAAACATCAGATGATTGAAAACTTCATTAGCTTGGACAGTGGAAACTGAGAGAAAAGGATTGTTATACAAAATTTCTGTCTTTTCAATGTACAAGGCAAACTGAAGAATTGGAAATAACCAGAATCACGGAGAATAGGTGGTCTCAAAGGGTAAGCACTGGACCTGCAGCATAAACATCACCACCACCATCATCAGGAAACTGACTCAAAATGCAAATTCTTGGGGATCCTCCAGACCTATTGAATTAGAAACTCCAGAGATGGAGCCAAGCAACTTATATTTTATAAAGGCCTCCAGGTGATTCTGAAACTTGCTATAAAATTTGAGAACCACTGCTGTACACCAAGAACAATTCAGAGAATGAGTAACTGGGAAAGAAAGATGCTTGCCAGATGGAGAAGATTTGAGAAAATGGCAATAGCAAAAAGATGGAACAGTATAGTTGTAAACAGTGGATTGACTAATATAATAGTTTTAAATTGTGATTTTTAAACATGTTCCCAACCTCATCTACAAAACAATGCTTTTATTATATTCAGTACTTTTTGAACTACTTTAATATTGAGTAAGGTCTAAAGTTTTAGAATTATGCGAAAACATGATATTTTACTTCTTTGGGAACCATATTTAATTAAATTTCAAGTGTTAGAAACAAGTTAAAGATCAAGAACCTAAAGAACAGCTTTAGGGATATTTAACAAAGATTTTTTTTAATAAATTCTAGAGCTAAGTAAGCAAAATCTTTCTCCACAAGTGAATTGTTCTAAATTACAACAAAGAGTTTAAGTTAGTTAAGTAGAATTATTGGTCAATAACAGGGTTGACACACATAAGATGCACAATCTTTTCAATTTCTATCATTTGGGTGCTTTAAAAGCAATCTGATTAAACGGCAAAGATACATTACTTTCAAGTTTATCTTTTGATCTCAGGCTACAAGTCTATAAATACAATTTTTATAGAAACATATATTTCCAGGCCTGTAAAATTTGATAGATAGGTCTTTTCCTTCTGAAGTGAACCCAAAAAAGCTTAAGAATGTTGCTTAGAGATTAACCATGTAAGAGACAATATGCTAGAAACTATGTTTTAAAATGGTTTCAATGTCTTAAACACTTGAATTAAATATAAGTCCTAGCCTGTTTCTTCCTAGCTGTGTGTCTTGAGATAAGTCTCTTAACTTTCTGAGACACATTTCTTACTTTTAATCTGCATGTAATCATAACCTTTCTCAAAAGGTTATAAGTTTAAATGGGATAATGCATGGAAAAGTTTTGGTAAAGTTTATTTTGTGTACTAGATGAACAAAAGGTATGGCTTTAAAAATCTAGAACATTAATATGCTTTAAGACATGTTATTTTAGGATCATTTAATATAAGAACTACCTATTACCAAAATATTACAACATTTCCTGAAGAATCTTTAATTTTTTATCACAAAATTAAAATTGTTATGCTCTGTTTAATATAGCAGCCAACTTAGTTTCTTCTGAACTACCTTAATAAATATTTTTTACGTAGTAAAAAGTTTAATGGGATGGAATTTTCATTCATAAAGAGTAGCCAAAAATGACCCTGGTAAGCACTATTTTGGCTTGTGCTAATACAGTGAGCAATTGCAAAGGGAAATCCTTGGCCTTCTATGTTCGCTTAGGAATTTATAACCCAAAATAGAGATACTCGAAGAGCTGTTTTGCAAAATCTCTGTCCTTCCAATATGTCAAAGGGCCAGGGTGATGTAGCCTCTGGGAAAAGGAGACATTTGGGAAGCTGTAAACAGAACAGCAGCCTAAATGTTGAGGTGACCTGGAACCATAGATATATCATTTCACACAGATTTGCCAAACAAGAACAAAGGTCTTAAGACGCAAATACAGCTGAGAAATGAGTTGATCTGATGAACTTTTGCATGAGATTCCTGGTCAGAATAAAATGAGACCTGAGAGATTCATTGAGAATCCTATTAAATCTTTACCACTCTTTAGTCTCCAGAGAATCTATTTATCTGAAAAATGTGACATATAATCTGGTTCATTCAACCTTTCCATGCTAATTCAACTTCCAGGAGGAACACTGACCCCTGCTTCATTTTACTGGTGACAATATTTGATGAAAAGACCTATTTAAAGGTGATGTGCTGGGGAAGGGTAATTCTCCTCAAATAACTTAGTGTTTCTATGAAATCCTGGCTTTGTATTCTATGCCATTGAATTTTACAGTGAAGAGTGATTTTTACTTTGGGAGAAAATCCAAAATAAAGACACCTGGAAAATAGGACTTGCTTCACTCTGCAGGACAAGAGAGGAGCTTCACATTTGCTGAGAGTGTACTTTCTTAAGTAGTTACACATGGTTTGCATCTATTAATCTCTTGAGCACCCTATATCTTTAGCATTTCATTGTTTAGTGAATTTTTCATTGGTTTTAATTATAAAAGAAAAACATCCTTCCAAGATGGAATCTTATAAGTTGTGAGCCCTGCATCCTTCACTAAGGTAAGTTGTTTTGTGGTTATTTATAACAGGAACCTCCTAAAAAGAATGCTAATGATTTCACACCATTCGTTTCATTTAACAAGTATTTATTGTGCATATATTAGGCTAGATGCTGGATAATTTTTATTTCTTCTAATTCTTATTGCTTATTAAATATTCCCTTTATGTATTGACATTCCTTTGACTACTCATTGGAAATGTTCAAAGGCAATCTATTTCTATTTAAAATATGATTGTATATTTATGAGCCCTAAGAGGAAATAACACAGGATGAAAAATAGAACATCTGGGTTCTAGTCACAGTTCTGCCACCAAATTGCTGGATATTATCTTACACAAGTCCCTTAACCTGTGCAGTCCTTGGTGTCCTCCTGAGTATAGTAAGCAGTTAGACTAGAAAACCATGAAGGTCCTTTTTGTTCTGTGGGCTCCTCATAGAACAGGGCACTGTCATGATGTATTCTGAAATCTCTTTCTCCAAGGGCAATTATGCTTCTGACAATTCCTATGCAATATTTTCATTTCAGCACTTGCTGACTGACAGGAGGCATGGATCACTTGGGATGGACTACATAGCCATAGACTCAGAAATTATTTTCACCATAAACTGTGACAAATACTTCCTCTATGTTCAGTAACAACTCCATTTCTCACCTGAAGGTTAACTGTTCTATGGTCTGTCAGCTGCGCACAGTCTGGTTGAACCTCTGATGGCTGGACCCGGCTGTCGGCTGTGAAGCCAGTTGGAAAATACTTGGATCCTGGACATTGACTTTGGGGCTTTCTGATCCAGAGGGAGGTATCAAATGTTATGTGGATCCAGCACTAAAGCCCTTCCCAGCATAGTCAGGTTCCCACTGTAACTGTGATGCTATAAACTGGATAGTAGCTGTCTTGGTGCTGTGTACCTCAATGTAAAAGTTTAGACTTGTCAGAATAATCCAGGGGGAGCAAATTTTTGAGGCCCTCCCAAATGTAGCGCTCACAACTACCCCTGTTCCCACCCCCACCCAGGCTGCACACAGCTGCTAGCAGCCTGCCTAACCTCTCTGAACCATCCCTTACATATACTTGAGTCAGCTGCTCTTCGATTTGTGGGGCCAGAGGGAAGCAGAGAAGGGGACAGAAGAGGGAAATAGGGGTTTTCATGTCTTGTATCCTCAAGGGGTTATCATATGGATAAGTTTGAGGGTTCTTTCAGTGCATCGTACAGATTCACTGTGTTTTTCAGGATGAGAGAAATGATACTCAGTACGTTTAACAATAATGCCTCCAACATTACCGAAATGAGGTCTACTACTTGGTTAGATCCCTGGGTAGTTGAGTCAATCAGTCAATCTCCTCCCCACCTTTCACAATTCCCTCCTAAGCCCTACATCCTGGGGCCCCACTTGCCAGGCCCTACATCCCTCAGCCTCTCCCTCCCCAAACTCCTGATCTCTCATCTCCCTTCTGGCTCATAGAGCCTCTGTCTCTCCCTGGGTCTGTATATGCTTCTGTTTGTGCCTCTATCTATGGCTCCATATGTGTCTAAGTATCTTTCTATATGTCTTTCTCTGTCTGTCTCTTTCTGACTTTCAATTTCTCTTGTTCTGAAACTGTGTGTGTTTCTCTTTCTGTGACTCTATTTCTCCCTGCTTGCCTCTTCCCCAACCCACAAGTGGAAAAAAAAATGTAATATTTCTTTTTCTTTTTTTGAGATAGGGTCTTTCTCTGTTGCCCAGATTGGAGTGCAGTGGCATGATCATGGCTCACTGCATTCTCAACCTCTTGGGCCCAAGCTATCCTCCCACCTCAGCCTCCTGAGGCTGAAGCACGAACCACCATGCCAAGTTAACTTTTTTAATTTTATTTTTTGTAGAAATGGGATATCACTATGTTGCCCAGGCGAACCTTGAACTCACAGCCTCAAGCAATCCTCTCACCTCAGCAAAACACATCAACTGCTGATACTATTAATATCAGCAATTCTGCTCTCAAAAGTTACAATGTCAACACAAACGTATACTGAAAAAAAAGAATAAGATAGAATCACTTTCTCTTAGGTGTGATCCCAAATTAGGCCATAGTCACTGGGAACCCCCGAGACAACACTCAGCCTTGGGAATGTTGGTAGCAGGAATGCCTGCAGCCCACTCACCTCCCAGGGCCCTCACTCTCCAGGGGCTGAAGCTCACCTCTGTTCTGGAACCTTTCCAGTGAGTATCTTCACTAAGATAGAAAAACATTTTCATGGAAATGGCACAAAGTTTGAAATCAAAAGACCTAGATTCATAATCCTTGCTCTGCCTCTGACTATGAGGCATTGAGGTGGTCACATAATTTTTCCTATTTGCTTCTCTTTACATATGAAATAAAGACAACACTGACCTGTCTTATGAGATTTTTGAGGTCTTTGGGACAGTGAAATGAGATAATATGTAACATAGGGATTTCTGCTTCTTGTTTTTGTTTGCTTTGGTTTAGCTTTTTTTGTTTATTAATTCTGAGGTGCAGTGGTTTTCAACTGGGACAATTTTATGTCCCAAGGGATGTTTGGTAATGTCTGGAGACAATTTTGGTGGTTACAACTGAAGGGGTGTTACTGGAATCCACTGGGTAGGATCCAGAGATGCTGCTAAATATCCCACAATGCACAGGACAGCCCCACAACAAAGAATTATTTGGTCCAAAATAACATCAGTGGTGCAGAGGTTGAGAAACCCTGGTTTATAATGAAGTACTTTTTAAAATAATCTCATTTATCTTAATATAGTGTCATCATTTAATACTTAACATTTTATTTTTAAGATGGCCTAATCAAGGGAAGTTGGCCACATTTTACCCTTTGGTCATCCAGCCCCTCTCAGTCATTCCTTTGACAAACTCTTAGACAATAAAGGTAACATATTATATTAAGTTATACAAAGATTCACAAACCCTAATTCTTCTTCTTGATACAGCAATACAGAACCAGTGACAATATGACTAAATATATTCATTTGAACATTTGAAAAATGATTATCTAATATGAACAAAACACTTGCTGTGCTAAGCTCTAGGGAGACAGATTTAAAATAAATTCAGATATGATCTCTGCCACCAGGAATGTACAGTCAAATAAAGAAGAGAGAAAGTAAACAAAAAAACACACTTATAAATATGTGATTACAAACTATAATAAGTGTAATAAACAAAAAAAATAGATTTTAAGAGTGAAAATAACTAAAAGAACCCCATTTAAAAGGTGAAAAAGGAGTGACAGATGTCACAGAAGCTTTCTGTGCTTGACAGCTGAGCTATAACCTGTGAAAGGTGTAGAAGTTAGTCAGAGTGGAACCTTTCCAGGAGACAGAATAGCACATGGCAGAGTACTAAGGTCGGAACAGGTTTGAGCTATTTAAATAGTCGAGATTTTTTAATATTTTTGCTTCCTTGTCTTGAATCATCCAAATTCTTTGTGAAAACTGTTTGCTAACTGCGTATGGCTACATTTCTCATTCTTCATAGACAGTCTCACAAATTGATATGGTTTTGTTCATTGTTTTTCTTTTTTGGAAAAATATATAATCAAAACAAGCATGCTAATGAATGTGATACAATTATGAACTTAAAAAAGAAACAATAAGAGGAGTTAGAGATTATAAAATTGTCTACCTAGAAGAGATGTCCAAGTCCCATATTTTACAGTTAAAAAAAAAGGGACTTTCATGAACATCATTTTGTAGATGTAATCAAGTTAAGATGAGATCATGTTCAATTCGAGTGGACCCTAATCCCATATGATTTGTGTCCTTATAAGAAAAGGAGAAGAGACCGTAAGACAAGGAAAACATCACATGACGGACGATGGAGGCAGAAAATGGAGTTATGCATCTACAAGCCAAAGAATGCCAAGGATTGCTAGCAACACCAGAAGCTGAAAGAATGGCATGGAAAGAATTTTCTCTGAAGGCTTATGAAGTCTTTAGTCTCCAGAGACAGCATGCTCTGTGGATACCTTAATTTTGTACTTCTGGCCTCCAGAACTGTGAAAGAATGAATTTCTGTTGTTCAAAACCGTCTGAAAACCATCTAAAAAAAAAATTAGCCAGGCATGGTGGCACGCACCTGTAATCCCAGCTACTCAGGAGGCTGAGGCAGAGAATCGCTTGAACCCGGGAGGCAGAGATTGCAGTGAGCCGAGATCGCACCACTGCACTCCAGCCTGGGCGACAGTGTGAGACCCCATCTCATAAAAAAAGGAAACAAACAAACAACAGCAACAACAATAGAAATGTATTATCTACAGTCCTGTAGACCAGATGTCCAAAATGAGTCTGACAGGGTTAAGATTAAGGTGTTGGCAGGGCCAAACACCCGCTGGAGGCTGTAGTATATAATTCCATTCCTTGTCTTTTCTTGTCTAGAACTGCACTCCTTGCATTTCTTGGCTCATAGTTCCTTACTCCGTCTTCAAAGACAGTAGCATAGCATATTCTTTCTCTGGTTCTGCCTGTCTCAGTTTCTTTCATATAAACTTCTTCTCTTCTGTACCAAATTTCTCTTTGCTTGCTTCATATAAAAATCCTTGTATTGTATTATTTACATAATCTAGAATAATCTCATGTTATAATTCTTAATCACATCTGCAAAGTCTTTATTTTATTTTATTATTATTATTTGCATTGTAAGGTAGCATTCAGAATTTCCGGAGATTAGAACTTGGGTATTTGTGGGAACCATTATTCAGCCTAACTCACTCCCCTTTTTCTCAGATAGCCAATTGAAGGAATAATGATCTTTGTTTTGTTTTGTTTTATACATCATTTTGTTTCTACTTTTGTAAGAGAGTGTTTTTTTACTTATCTTTCTGGAATGGCCATGTTAAGCTGCCTAGAAATATACCCTGGGCCTTAAGACTTGGCTTTGTTAATGCACAAATGTGTGCAAGGGAGCATGCCAGGTAGAGGCAAAAGTTTTGTCTGTTAACCAAGACACTCCAGTGTCCAGCTACCCTAGAAAAAAACAGCCACTAGCACAGATATTCCATAATCTACTCCCATTTTTCCACAGACTTACCTTTTACTCTTAGGAATGATTTATTCATAATGTTCTAAATTTGTTCTTCAATCAGTAAATCTTCTGTAACAGAAGACCTTCCAACTTGGTCGAATTAAAATTCTATTCAGACTCAGGTTTTGTGTGCCCCAATTTTTGTGTTCAAAATTAGAGGATTTACACTGCTAGGGCACGGCAACTCTAAGCCTTATGGTAAAAGGTTATGGAATATGGAGCTTGTAGCACAATTTTAAGTATAATTTAAACAAGAATGTAAGAGTAACCACAAATCTCACCACAATCACATGAGAAAAGAAACTGATTTATGCTACTTTCCTTTTACATACAATAGAGTTCATACTATATGTCAGTTTAAAAATAATTAAAATGAAGTAGCTTGTAAACTAAATTAAAAGATAGGATAGGAAATATCTGCACTAAAATATTGAAAAATAGAAAGATGAAAAATACAGAAGAGAACGTAAAGAGATATATAGAAATTTTTAAAAGAGTAATATATATTTAACGGGAGATCCAAAAAGAGAGAATGGGACAGAATTAATTATTTGAAAGACAGTTGTTACAAGTTATCCAAAACCAATAAATGAATTTTAAAATGTCTATGAAACACAAACACGACTGTCTCTTTGAGCTTCTGTAACAACAACAAAAAATGACATAGACTGAGTGGCCTATGCATTTGTTTCTCATAGTTCTAGAGGCTGGGTCCAAGATCCAAGCTCAAGCAGATCTTGTGTCTGTTGAGGCCCTGCTTCCTAGTTCTTAGATAGCTGTGTTTTCCCTGTGCCCTCATGGTGGAAGGTGCAAAGTAGCTCTCTAGGGCCCCTTCTTATAAGGGCACTAATCCCATTCATGGTGCTCCACCCTCATAACCTAATAAGTTTTCAAAGTCCCACCTCTAAATACCATCACACTGGGGATTAGGTTTTAATATATAAATGTATTTATTTATTGGGATAGAGTCTGGCTCTGTCACCCAGGCTAGAGGGCAGTGGCTCAATCTCAGCTCACTGCAGCCTCTGCCTCCTGGGTTCAAGGGATTCTCCTGCCTCAGCCTCCCGGGTAGCTGGGATGACTGACATGCACCACCACGCCCAGCTAATTTTTGTATTTTTAGTAGACATGGGGCTTTGCCATGTTGGCCAGGCTGGCCTCAAACTCGTTGCCTCATGTGATCTGCTGCCTCAGCCTCCCAAAGTGCTAGGATTACAGGCGTAAAGCACAGTAAGAATATATGAGTTTAAAGGAGTGTAAACAGTCTATAGCAAGAATAAGCATACATATACAAAATAACATCTAGGTTCATTTTGCAAAAAAATCTAAAAACCAAGGACAAAGAAAAATCTTCAAAGCAGACAGAAAAAAAAAGTGCATACTACCTTACGTCTCATTTCAGTCCCCAGGTACCAGTGCCAACCTACACCCATGCCAATAGCCCTTCCCACAGTAATATGACCATACATCCTTTTTAGGGATAGATTTAGGAAATGACTACCATATACACTTGTCTTGATGTTATAGGATTCTTCCTACTGGAGATGAGACCTCTCTTTAGTCAGAAGATTCCGGTATGAAACCTGACTGAGGTAGAAGAAAAAAAAAGCAAGGGATTGTGACTTTTTTATTCTATCTATTCTATTAACTATCTCCATAATATTCTGTGGATCAGGTCCCTTGGCTGTTATCCTGATCTGGCCACTTTTAATAGTTACTGTCTACACATTGCTTCTGGTAGTTAAAAGCTGCCACATGGCTTCTCTAATTTCAGGACTCAGATATCATTCCACTGGTATCCGAGAGCCCAGTCCTATAACAGCATCTCCTGCCAGCATATCTGATACCGTGATTGGTTTAGTGTGTTTGAGGAAAGAGGCCAATGTGATTAGAGCAGATAAAGTTAGGAATAGAATGGGAGGAGATGAGATAAAGATGGAGAACATGAGGGACAGAAGGAAGGGAAATAAGGGCAGGGATTTGTAAATCACTGTAAGGTCTATGAATATTTTTCTTGGTAAAGTAAAACACATTTGAAGATTTTGATCAGAGGAATGACGTGATCTAATTTACATTTTACCAGAATCTCTGCTATGTTAAAAATATACCACAGGAGAGCAAGAGTGAAAGCAGGGAAACCTGCTGAGGAAGCTGTAGCAAAAATACAAGGGAATGTTGTAAACCAGCAGGTTAACCTTTCATTGGAAGAAGTTCTCATGCTCTATTGACATAGGAGGAAAGGAGAAAATTAAGCAAATAAAAACAGCTTGTGCCAGGGGAGAAATATGAAGAAAATCTCATCTGATATTCTTTGTTGTATCAGGCACTGAAAATTTTGTAGTCTACCATGTTTCCTTTTTGTCTTGACTACCAAGAAGTTCAGAGCCAAATCTGATACTTAATTAAATTCTTCATCAATACACTTATTAGTTCACTTATACATTTAATCAATAACCAACTATTTCATAGCTAAACACTGTGCCATAAAAATAGTCTCAGTCTTGAAGATCTGAACCAAGACAATTGTGAAAAAAAAAATTTGTTTTGTGGAAGATAGATGTACTGTAGAAAAGTTATTTATTTAATTATTATAACTGTCACCGATAAACATTAAATGTCAAATTAAAATTTGGGCAGAACTCTATGAATTATTTTGACACATAGAATGGTTAAGCTAATATCAATCAACACATAGTTTTTGGAGTCAAATTATTCTTTCTCAGACATGACTAATGAATGATTTGTGCTTTTTTTAATAGATGAATTGTGAATTGGATTTTCTTTTGAATCATATTTGTCTGGTGGAAATCACTAATCTAGGCATTCTCAGATTGTACTGAATCAGTGTTTTAATAGAAAAAATTATACTTTGTAGCAAACTTACCTAGATAAAAATCATCTTGCTTGCATACTCTAACAAATTATATCATGAAACTAAACTGTAATGAGAGTTGGAATATTTGAAGTGCTCTCACTCTTACCACATACCTTCAGTTTAGCTAATTTAGGAACTTTAATGGTAACCCATAAACAGTCTTTTTATCTACAGTATGGTAAAATAATCAGTGTTGTACCAGTAAGCCTGACAATTCAACCAAGCATAATTAGATCAAGAAAGAGCAAAAACAGCGTCATGTTCATTTTAAGACGTTTCAAAACTCTGGAACTGATTGTGGAAAGTCCAGCTCTTGGAATTTAAAAGGCCAAATGATACCAGGAAGCTAGTCACTCAATGAACACGATAACTTTGGGGTTTCAAATGTTACCAGACAGTGATTACCCAGAGGACAGGGAAATAAGGGGGAAAGTTCCACATTTGGTAACTTGGTAACTCTAGCAAAATCTTAACGGGAAACAAAATTAAATCTTCTGGACATCACCAATGAAAATATCTAATTATCTATATATCTTATTTGGAGCTATTTCTCCAGTATTTGGGAATGCATAAGTAATTACCATACTTATTCTAAATTCCACAGACAGAAATTTGAGACTATATAAAGAACAGTCATAAAATCTTAATTTTTGGTAATACAGAAATGTTACCAGAAAATAAAAAATTTGGCTTGTTAAAACATTTGGTTATTTGTACGTTTTTCCGTTATACTTTACTACGGAATTATTTTCTTGGTTTTCCATTGACCAGTTTTTAAATTGTTTCTATTACTCCTCAACCTCTATATGTTTTTACAGACTAAAATAAAGAGAAGTTTCTCAATTTTTTCCTTTTGGCGTACTTTTTCTAATTAGATTCAAGTGAGGATAACATATCTAAGAAAAAAATCAGTGGAAAATACATTTTTTGACAAATATTTATTGAGCTAAGTACCATTCTATTAATAAGACATTGGAATATAGTAGTAAAAATGTTCTGTTGCAACTATTTTTCTCAGTTCATCAATGACTTCTGTGATGGTTAATTTTATGTGTTAACTTGGCTAGGATTGGTACCCAGTTGTTTGATAAACACCAGTTACTATGAAGGTATTTTCCATGAAGGTATTTTCTGTGAAGGTATTTTCAGATGTGATTAACATTTAAATCAGTAGATTTCAAGTAAAGCAAATTACCCTTATAATATGTGTACACCTCATTAAATCAGTTGAAAGTTGTGAGAAAAAAGACTGAGATCCTCCAAGAAAAATGGAATTCTGCCTCCAAACTGCTTTTGGACTCAAGACTGCAACATCAGCTCTGCTGGGTCTTCAGCCTGTCAGCCTGCCTTGCAGATTTCAGACTTGCCAGTCCCCACGATTGTGCCACAATTTCTTAAAAGAAATATCTTTTTTTCTCTCTCTCAGGTATGTGTGTGTGTGTGTATGTATGTGTGAGTGTGCATTCTCTCTCTGTATAATGTATATACACACACACATCCTATTAGTTCTGTTTCTCTACAGAATCTAGACTAACACAACCTCCATGATAATAAGTGCAATGGTCAGCTCTTGTCCTCCTCCTTCTCAACTTTTAAGCAGCATTGAGCTAGTTGATTATCCCTCCCCTTTGATATTCTTTTCTTACTGCAATTCTGAAATATTACTCTCTTGGTTTTCCTCCTACACCACTCACCTCTTCTATTCAAACTTCTTTGTTGTTGTTCTCTTCTAATTTCTTAATGTTGGAGTGTCTTTGGGCTATCCCTTGATTCCCTTCTCCTCTTTATCTACACCCGTCCTTTGGTGATCTGATCCAGTTTCATAACTAGATTGGTGCAAAAGCATTGAGGTTTTTGCCATTACTTTCAATGGCAAAAACTGTAATTACCTTTGCACCAACCTAATATAAAGGCCATCTATATGTCAATGACTCCCAAATATGATTTTCTAATCCAAATTTTGTTCTGGAGCTCTAGACTAATACGTACAACCCAGGACTTGAAATTTAGCTACCCAAAAGATATTCTCAAAATTAACAGGTGCGTTATTAAACTTGTTTTTCCCCCACCAACCCACTCCAGCCCTAGCCTTTACCCATTTTACACCCAACATCAATCACTCAGAAATTCCTGTTGTTTTTGTCTTCAAAATATATTAAGAATCTAGCTGGGCGCAGTGGCTCACGCCTGTAATCCCAACACTTTAAGAGGCCAAGGCAGGTGGATCACTTAAGGCCAGGAGTTTGAGACCAACCTGATGACATGGTGAAACCCCCATCGCTACTAAAAATATAAAAATTAGTTGGGTATGGTAGCACATGCCTGTAATCTCAGCTACTCAGGAGGCTGAGGCAGGAGAATTGCTTGAACGTGGGAGGCAGAGGTTGCAGTGAGCGGTGATTGTGCCACTGCACTCCAGCCTTGGCAACAGAGCAAGAATCTGTCCAAAAAAAACCCAAAAACAAACAAACAAAAAAGAATATCTATCTATCTATCTATCTATCTATCTATCTATCTATCTATCTATCTATGAATGTATCTGATCATTTCTTACGTTTCTTATCACTCTACTGCTATAACCCTGTTCTGAGTCACCATCACTATCTTCTACATTCATTGATAACATTCAAGTAATTTTCATTTCCACCTTTGCCCCTGCCACATCTTTTCTAAACACACTTCAAATGTAAGTCAGATCTTGTCACTTCTCTGCACAGAATTGTTCAATTATCCCTCATTTCACTAAGCTGTGAAAACCAATATCCTTTACAGTGGCCTAGATAAAACATAAGGCCATTTTATTCTATATGAATGAGGTGATGCAGAGGCCCTAAGACACTGCATCATTTAGCCCTGTTTCTCTATTAGCTCCCTGGCCTTTCATCTCTCTACCCTCCTCCTCTTATTCTACTGGCCTCATTGTCATTTCTCCAAACTGTAAGCAAGCTGTAACTGAGGCTCTTGCCTTGGTTGATGTCTCTGCCTGGAAAGCAGTTTCTATTGATAGTCACATGAATCACATTCTTTAAGTCTTTGCTCAAATGTCAACTTCTCAATGAGTCTTACTGTAATCACCCTGTTTACAATGGCAACCTGCCATCACAACCTGCACTATTGATCACCTTTAAAATTATCCTCTTTACATATTTCCATATTATGTGTCTTATTCATTGACCTAAACTCCAGACTCATTTATCCCCCACTAGTACAGTAGAAATTTGTGACAATTTTGTTCATTGTTAAGAACAATGCATGACACATAATAAGTAAGTACTATATTTTTATATTTTAATAATTGAAAATAAGATATTTGAAAACGCATTTTTGTCACGTTATAAAATTTAAGTTACCAGCATATGTCAGAAAATCAACCTAAACTCTCTTATAGTCCAAACTCTTCTCAAATAAGATTAACTCTATATTCAATGTCTCCATTTGATGCCATTTTTAAGAGAAGAGTTTACTGCAGCTATAAAAACTAAAAGATTACACAACACATACTGATCACAAGTCCACAAAGCAATGGAGAGCAGTGAATAGTGACCTTTCTCCCAAGATTAAAAAGAAATGAGTGAGGAGAGACTGTACCTACTATTGCGCTCCCGACTATACCCCAGCTTGTCACCATAGGAATGTGGGTGTCATTAACAAGAAAATGGTATAAGATCATGGGAACTAACCTATTTACCTGTAGCTTTAATAATTGCATACGTCAATCCACCTGGTTTTTTTAGAACATTACTTGAGTAAACCTATCTGTCTATATGCCTTGATTTTACTCAAGACATAACAATTTACATAATCATTGCAATATAGTCTAACTCATTGTCTTTGAGGTTCACTTCTAAACTGGAACACACTGTCATCTCAGAAGCATTTGTGCAATCTAAGCAAATCGCTAATCATCTTACAAGTTGGATTATACTTTTCTATGGAACATGTTAAATATAATGATATGAGGTCCCTTCTCCATTTATTATTGGTTCATTCATTTAATTGAGTGCTCACAATCTTCAAAATGTTATCCTATAAGGCAATCAGTTATTAATATGAGTTAAGTATGTAATCAATAATAATGCAAACTATAATGTACATATGCAAAATATAATAATGGTGTTGTAAGTTATACCACTACCCAAATCCCAGAAAACATTGTTCAAAACATTAAAATCAGTAACAGGTATATAGCTAGTTCTATGCTTGGATCTCTCCCAAAATAGTTAAATAATTCACACAAAAAACTCTAAACATTTTAAAAATAGATTTTCTGTATCTATATTGCAGTTATATTACTGTTTTTCTTTTATTACTTTTCCAGTAATAAAATAAAAACATATTTATTATGGAAAAACCAAAAAATGTTTGAGATAGGTATCTAGATTTTATACAGTACACCAGAATCACACATCAGCAGTGTATCAGAGAAATTTTTAAAGAAAAGGAAGGGAAAAGAGAACAACCTGAGCCCAGATCTTAACTTGAAATCAAGAAAGTGCCAGTACCAATCCATTCTCAGGATCTGGTCAATGAGGTGCTTAAATAAAGTACCACTACCCCATACCATTTATTGTACTTGTAATTGAGATCAGAACTGCATGTAGTGAGAAAGAGTGTGTTAAACATACAAAAACAATGTAGTTTTGTATGTTTTAGTTTGTGTGTTTTAGTTTGCCAAAGCAATATTGAAGTCTTAAGGTTCGAAATATAATTGTCAGTATTTAATTATTGTTGTAATCTACTGTGAAAAAAAAGAATTTCATAATAATCTGCCATGAAATAATAAGAAATATACATATTGGTCTCTGGACCCAGACCCTGGCACAGAGTTCCTAAAACCCTTGTAATTTCCTGAGTGAGAGGGCTGCTAGGAGATCTTTTGTTCTAATGTTTGGTCTCTGCTCCAGTTTCTAAGACAGAGCTTCTAATACCCTTGTAGATAAGGGTGCTAGGAGAATCTTTTATTCTATTGTTTTGTCTTTGATCTCAGTTCCAGACACAAAGCTCCTAGATCCCTTGGAATTCCCTCGGTGATAGGAGTTTTTTTTTTTTTTTTTTTTTAATGAAGTGACCCTTGGTCCCAGAAAAACCAAGCTAGGATTATAAACTTGGAGCTTTCAGCCCAACTCCTCCTTCTCCAGAGAGGGGAGAGGGACTGCAAATGGAATTAATAATCAATCATGTCTACGTGATGAAGCCTCCATAAAGATCTCCAAACTGTTACTCCAATCTTGGAGCTTCTGGGTTGGTGAACATGTCTGTGAGCCAGGAGGGTGGCATACCCCAACTCCACAAAGGCAGAAGCTCCTGTGTTATGGACCTTTCCAGACCTCACCCTATATATCTTCATCTGAATTTTTTTCCTGTATCATTTATTAAATAATGCATTAATAAACCAGGAAACATGAGTCAAGTATTCTCCTGAGTTCTATGAGCTCTAGCAAATTAATCAAACCAAAGGAGAGGGAAGTGGGAGCCCCATTTCATAGCTAGTTGGTCTCTAGCTAGGTCGCATGTGGTTGCAACTGGCATCTGAGGTGGGGAGCAGTCTTGTGGAACTGAGCCTTCAAGATGCAGGATCTGATGCTATCTCCAGGTATATAGTGTCAGAATTGAATTGAATTGGAGGATACCCCACTGTTGTCCACTGGAGAATATACCAGAGAATTGCTTGATGTGTGGGTCACCACCACAAACACCCTCAGCCACATTTGGTGTCAGAAGTGTTGAATGACTGTTTGAGTATAGAAAGTAGAAAAAAAAAAACAGTTTGGTTTTTCCTATATACTTATATCCCTATATCCCTACTACAGAAAAAAAAATCTGTGTCCTTTTTGTAAAATAGGATTTTGTAAATTTTGTAAAAAAATTGTTTTTTTATTTTATGCACTGTCTATTTTAGTGTGGTTACAGAACGCTTGCAAAACCAGGTTTTATTTTATGTCTTTAATAAATTCTTTCTCTCAAAACACACAATTAAAATTAATAAGAAAAATACAATATAACTTTAAATGGGAGCTTATATACTGCATTCTTTACAACAGCTGCTTCTATTTCATTTTAAATTAGCCAAGTTTTATGTAGAGTCTTTCATTTTAAATTAGCCAAGTTTTATGTAGAGTCTGACCTTACAGAACTACAATATGATTAGCCTCAAAGCACATGTTTCTGATTTTGCATATCTGAAATAACATTTTTTAGAGTATTCAGAAAATGAGACAGCATTGGTCCTGAGAGGAAAAAAAATCTATGCATCATTTAAAATATCATTGAAAAAAAGTACAAATGTTACCCATTAAGGGAAGGCACAGAGAACTATAGGCTTTATCTCACACTTGCTTAATCCACCATTTCTGCTCTCTAGAGAGCAAAACAAAAACAGAGCCCACAATTTTGACATCTAAAATGGATAGTTGTAAACATGGTTAAAAAAAAACAAAAACAACAACGATAGGCAGGGTCTAGTTTCTTCTTAATTTCCACTCCCAAAGAAATGTTGTGTTTATGTGTAAAAACTTTCTTCTAGGGAGGTTAAAAAACTTATGGACACTAATTGGTGAATCCTTTCAACATTCTTAAGGGATAGGCAGAAAATTTCTGTCAGTCAAGACATAAATAAAAACAAAGTCACACTCTATTATCTAGTACAAAAAAGAAAATCTAATGAATTATTGCACAGAAAACTGTTAATTAGCTATTCTTCTTTGTTGAGAGCCAAACAAGAAGAAATTGGTTTCAAATGTTATTAAATTACAATAGTGAGAATGTCAGGCCTCTGAGCCCAAGCCTGCATGTATACATCCAGATGGCCAGAAGCAAGTGAAGAATCACAAAAGAAGTGAAAATTGCCAGTGCCTGCCTTAACTGATGCCATTACCTTGCGAAATTCCTTCTCCTGGCTCAGAAGCTCCCCGACTGAGCACCTTGTGACCCCCACTCCTGCCCGCCAAAGAATAACCACCTTTGACTGTAATTTTCCACTACCTACGCAAATCCTATAAAACAGCCCCACCCTTACCTCCCTTTGCTGACTCTCTTTTTGGACTCAGCCCACCTGCACCCAGGTGATTAAAAAACTTCATTGCTCACACAAAGCCTGTTTGGTGGTCTCTTCACATGGACGTGGGTGAAAGAGACCATAAGATAACAATATGAAAGTACTTTCAAATGATGAGTGTAAAAAATGAAGCTGAATTAGGTAGTTTAGCCTACACCATGCATGGTAAGAACAGGACATAAGATAACTGGCAAGGTTTTGGGTCATGAAGGGGCACAAAACACCATGTGACCTTCTCCTGCATCACCTCTTCCCACCTCAACACATTCAGACGCAACACATTCAGACAAACATAATTTGAATTATTTTCTCAGCACAGTATCAAATCTCAGAGCCACATTTTTCCTGCTAAATGAGTTTATCCTGGGTAGGCACCAGAGATCCATGAGATGATAGTATCTTGAGTCATCATTTCTCTTCTGGAAGAGGGTAAATAAAGATAAATTTCAGATGTCATTTTGTAACGCCTAAGGTTCTTGCCTAGCTATGCCAAAGAATTGGTGTGGTGGCTCACCGCAGCGAGTGATAGATACACGGACCAATAGAGAGAAAAAGCTGTAGGCTTTATTGAGCAGAGTGAAAGTACAAAGCTTCCACAGCATGAAAGGGGTCCTGAATGGGTAGCAAGAGTAAGATTACATGATTGCCTTTTAAACTCTTTAGGCGGGAAGATGTTACCAGAGCGAGAAACAAAGACAATTAACCATTTGTGACATGTCTTAGATCTTGAGGAAAACCGGAATTGCAACTTAGGTTTTATTTATTTTATGACTTTTCAGTGGCATGGCAAAGGAGACATGATCTCACAGGACTTTACAAAATACGTTTACAAGGAATTGGAATTGGGAGTATAGATAAGGTCTGCTGGTCACAGAAAAACGGGCAGTTAACATTCCTTTTACTTTAGTTTTTGGGGAGGGGGAAGGAAGAGAGGGAGAGAGGACACAGGGAAACTTACAGCAAAATTTTCGCTGTTTATAGCTTTCTTGGGGAAGAAAACACATGCACAAATCCTGATGTTAGGAATATTTTAAGCATGTATCTTCAGTATTATTCATCCAGGACCAAAGTAAGTCCTAATGCAGGAAATGAGTGAGTTTCAGTTTTCTGAGGCCCTACTCGACCCAGGAAGCTCAACTGGCCCCGCCTCTCAACTTTTACGTGGTGTATATCAAGGCAGAAATAAGGAATGTCCATTTCAATCTCTTCCAAACTCAATGAACTCCATCTCAGTGAAAATTACATAGAGGTAGTTTTGAGATCAATATAAGAAAATCAGAGCTATCATCAACAGTCCTCTCAAGGATACTGTCTAAATGATTACTGACCAAATAGGCAATACAACTAAATTTGCTCTGTGGTGCTTTAGGAACCTAGAAATAAAAAATGTCAACATATTTATTTCTCTCCTGCACATTGGACAGCCATAGTGAGCAACTTTGGCTCTGAATCTCAGAGAAACGGCCCATCTTGCTTTTTTATTAATCTCTCTATGGTTTCCCAAAATATACTTTAATTACATAAATGGTTCAGAGTATTATGCATTAGTATTCCCTCCACCAAAGCACAACTTCATTGATTTAATACAGCCCAGTTATGTAGTTTCTCACAGTTGGTAATGAAAATTTGTTCTCTATTTTAGAGATATTGGTCAAATGGACTTAGAACCCAGGGGAAAAAGTGTTGATCTAATACCATGTGGCTCTCAGCATTTCAAAGAATCAAAGCAGCAAACTGTGAATATTTTCAAAGTTTTGTGTTTCGATTTTAATAATTCCACATTTTGTGGGGAGATGCGTGTGTGTGTGTGTGTGTGTGTGTACATATACTTAGCACAGATATCATCTAAATGACAGGAATTATCAACTTGATTACATTTATTGGCTTAATCAAAAGTATGAGATTAATCCAAACATCCAAGTATGTTTTCTTTAGAAGTTCATGCATTTGGGGTGGAGCCAAGATGGCCAAATAGGAAAAGCTCCAGTCTAGAGCTCCCAGCATGAGTGATGCAGAAGATGGGTGATCTGCATTTCCAACTGAGGTACCAGGTTCATCTCACTGGGGAGTGTCGGAAAGTGGGTGCAGGACAGTGGGTGCAGTGCACCAAGCATGAGCCGAAGTAGGGTGAGGAATCAACTCACCTGGGAAGCGCAAGGGGTCAGGGAATTCCCTTTCCTAGTCAAAGAAAGGGGTGACAGATGGCACCTGGAAAATCGGGTCACTCCCACCCTAATACTGCACTTTTCCAACAGTCTTAGCAAACAGCACACCAGGAGATCATCTGTGCCTGGCTCGGAGGGTCCTAAGTCCACAGAGCCTTGCTCATTGCTAGCCCAGCAGTCTGAGATCAAACTGCAAGATGGCAGTGAGGCTGGGGGAGGGGTGCCCGCCATTGCCTAGGCTTGAGTAGGTAAACAAAGTGGCCTGGAAGCTCGAACTGGGTGGAGCCCACCACAGCTCAAGGAGACCTGTCTACCTCTGTAGACTCCATCTCTTGGGGCAGGGCATAGCCAAACAAAAGGCAGCAGAATCCTCTGCAGACTTAAATGTCCCTGTCTGACAGCTTTGAAGAGAGTAGTGGTTCTCCCAGCACTCAGCTGGAGATCTGAGAACAGACAGACTGCCTCCTCAAGTGGGTCCCTGACCCCCGAGTAGCCTAACTGGGAGGCACCCCCCAGTAGGGGAAGACTGACACCTCACACGGCCGGGTACTCCTCTGAGACAAAACTTCCAGAGGAACGATCAGGCAGCAACATTTGCTGCTCACAAACATCCACTGTTCTGCAGCCTCCGCTGCTGATACCCAGGCAAACAGGGTCTGGAGTGGACCTCCAGCAAACTCCAACAGACTTGCAGCTGAGGGTCCTGACTGCTAGAAGGAAAACTAACAAACAGAAAGGACATCCACACCAAAACCCCATTCGTACGTCACCATCATCAAAGACCAAAGGTAGATAAAACCACAAAGATGGGGAAAAAACAGCAGAAAAACTGGAAACTCTAAAAAGCAGAGTGCCTTTCCTCCTCCAAAGGAACACAGCTCCTCACCAGCAATGGAACAAAGCTGAACAGAGAATGACTTTGACGAATTGGGAGAAGAAGGCTTCAGAAGATCAAACTACTCCGAGCTAAAGGAGGAAGTTCAAACCCATGACAAAGAAGTTAAAAACCTTGAAAAAAAATTAGACGAATGGCTAACTAGAATAACCAATGCAAAGAAGTCCTTAAAGGACCTGATGGAGCTGAAAACCAAGGCACGAGAACTACGTGATGAATGCATAAGCCTCAGTAGCTGATTTGATCAACTGGAAGAAACGGTATCAGTGATGGAAGATCAAATGAATGAAATGAAGTGAGAAGGGACGAAAAAAGAATAAAAAGAAATGAACAAATCCTCCAAGAAATATGGGACTATGTGAAAAGACGAAATCTACGTCTGATTGGTGTACCTGAAAGTGATGGGGAGAATGGAACCAAGTGGGAAAACACTCTGCAGGATATTATCCAGGAGAACTTCCCCAATCTAGCAAGGCAGGCCAACATTTAAATTCAGGAAATACAGAGAATGCCACAAAGATACTCCTCAAGAAGAGCAACTCCAGACACATAATTGTCAGATTCATCAAAGTTGAAATGAAGGAAAAAATGTTAAGGGCAGAGAGAAAGGTCGGGGTACCCACAAAGGGATGCCCATCAGACTAACAGCTGATCTCTCAGTAGAAACTCTACAAGCCAGAAGAGAGTGGGGGCCAATATTCAACATTCTTAAATAAAAGAATTTTCAACCCAGAATTTCATATCCAGCCAAACTAAGCTTCATAAGTGAAGGAGAAATAAAATACTTTACAGACAAGCAAATGCTGAGAGATTTTGTCACCACCAGGCCTGCCCTACAAGAGCTCCTGAAGGAAGCACTAAACATGGAAAGGAACACCCAATACGAGCCACTGCAAAAAAATGCCAAATTCTAAAGACCATCGAGGCTAGGAAGAAACTGCATCAACTAATGAGCAAAATCACCAGCTAACATCATAATGACAGGATCAAATTCACACATAACAATATTAACCTTAAATGTAAATGGGCTAAATGCTCCAATTAAAAGACACAGATAGGCAAATTGGATAGAGTCAAGACCCAACAGTGTGCTGTATTCAGGAAACCCATCTCACTTGCAGAGACACACATAGGCTCAAAAAAAATGGATGGAGGAAGATCTACCAAGCAAACGGAAAACAAAAAAAGGCAGCAGTTGCAATCCTAGTCTCTGATAAAACAGACTTTAAACCAACAAAGATCAAAAGAGACAAGAAGGCCATTACATAATGATAAATGGATCAATTCAACAAGAAGATCTAACTATCCTAAATATATATGCACCAAATACAGGAACACCCAGATTCATAAAGCAAGTCCTTAGAGACACACAAAAGACTTAGACTCCCACACAATAATAATGGGAGACTTTAACACCCCACTGTCAACATTAGACAGATCAACAAGACAGAAAGTTAACAAGTATATCCAGGAATTGAATTCAGCTCTGCGCCAAGCAGACCTAATAGACATCTACAGAACTCTCCACCCCAAATCAACAGAATACACATTCTTCTCAGCACCACATCACACTTATTCCAAAACTGACCACATAGTTGGAAGTAAAGCACTCCTCAGCAAATGTAAAAGAACAGAAATTATAACAAACTGTCTCTCAGACCACAGTGCAATCAAACTAGAACTCAGGATGAAGAAACTCACTCAAAACTGCTCAACTACATGGAAACTGAACAACCTGCTCCTGAGTGACTACTGGTTACATAACGAAATGAAGGCAGAAATAAAGATGTTCTTTGAAACCAACAAGAATAAAGACACAACATACCAGAATCTCTGGGACACATTCAAAGCAGTGTATAGAGGGAAATTTATAGCACTAAATGCCCACAAGAGAAAGCAGGAAAGATCTAAAATTCACACCCTAACATCACAATTAAAAGAACTAGAGAAGCAAGAGCAAACACATTCAAAAGCTAGCAGAAGGCAAGAAATAACTAAGATCAGAGCAGAACGGAAGGAAATGGAGATGCAAAATCCCTTCAAAAAATTACTGAATCCAGGAGCTGGTTTTTTGAAAAGATCAACAAAATTGATAGATTGCTAACACGACTAATAAAGAAGAAAAGAGAGAAGAATCAAATAGATGCAATAAAAAATGATAAAGGGGATATCACCACCAATCCTGCAGAAATACAAATTACCATCAGAGAATACTATAAACACCTCTACACAAATAAACTAGAAAATCTAGAAGAAATGGACAAATTCCTGGACACAGATACCCTCCCAAGACTAAACCAGGAAGAAGTTGAATCTCTGAATAGACCAATAACAGGCTCTGAAATTGAGGCAATAATTAATAGCTTACCAACCAAAAAAAGTCCAGGACCAGATGGATTCACAGCTGAATTCTACCAGAGGTACAAGGAGGAGCTAGTACCATTCCTTCTGAAACTATTCCAATCAATAGAAAAGAGGGAATCCTCGCTAACTCATTTTATGAGGCCAGCATCATCCTGATACCAAAGCCTGGCAGAGACACAGCAAAAAAAGAGAATTTTAGAGCAATAACCCTGATGAACATCGATGCAAAAATCCTGAATAAAATACTGGCAAACCAAATCCAGCAGCACATCAAAAAGCTTATCCAGCATGTTCAAATGGGCTTCATCCCTGGGATGCAAGGCTGGTTCAACATACACAAATCAATAAATGTAATCCAGCATATAAACAGAACCAATGACAAAAACCATATGATTATTTCAATAGATGCAGAAAAGGCCTTTGACAAAATTCAACAACCTTCATGCTAAAAACTCTCAATAAATTAGGTATTGATGGGACCTATCTGAAAATAATAAGAGATATCTATGACAAACCCACAGCCAGTATCATACTGAATGGGCAAAAACTGGAAGCATTCCCTTTGAAAACTGGCACAAGAGAGGGATGTCCTCTGTCACCACTCCTATTTAACATAGTGTTGGAAGTTCTGGCCAGGGCAATCAGGCAGAAGAAGGAAATAAATGGTATTCAAATAGGAAAAGAGGAGGTCAAATTGTTCCTGTTTGCAGATGACATGATTGTATATCTAGAAAACCCCACTGTCTCAGCCCAAAATCTCCTTAAGCTGATAGGCAACTTCAGCAAAGTCTCAGGATACAAAATCAATATGCAAAAATCACAAGCATTCTTATACACCAATAACAGACAGAGAGAAAAATCCTGAGTGAACTCCCATTCACAATTGCTTCAAAGAGAATAAAATACCTAGGAATCCAACTTACAAGGGATGTGAAGGACCTCTTCAAGGAGAACTACAAACCACTGCTCAATGAAGTAAAAGAGGAAATAAACAAATGGAAGAACATTCCATGCTCATGGGTAGGAAGAATCAATATCGTGAAAATGGCCATACTGCCCAAGGTAATTTATAGATTCAATGCCATCCCCATCAAGCTACCGCTGACTTTCTTCACAGAATTGGAAAAAACTACTTTCAAGTTCATATGGAACCAAGAAAGAACCAGCATTGCCAAGTCAATCCTAAGCCAAAAGAACAAAGCTGGAGGCATCACACTACCTGACTTCAAAACTGTACTATAAGGCTACAGTAACCCAAACAGCATGGTACTGGTACCAAAACAGAGATACAGACCAATGGAACAGAACAGAGCCCTCAGAAATAATGCCACATATCTACAACCATCTGATCTTTGACAAACCTGAGAAAATCAAGCAATGGGGAAAGGATTCCCTATTTAATAAATGGTGCTGGGAAAACTGGCTAGTCATATGTGGAAAGCTGAAACTGGATCCCTTCCTTATACCTTATACAAAAATTAATTCAAGATGGATTAAAGACTTAAATGTTGGACCTAAAACCATAAAAACCCTAGAAGAAAACCTAGGCAATACCATTCAGGACATAGGCATGGGCAAGGACTTCATGAATAAAACACCAAAAGCAATGGCAACAAAAGCCAAAATTGACAAATGGGATCTAATTAAACTAAAGAGCTTCTGCACAGCAAAAGAAACTACCATTAGAGTGAACAGGCAACCTACAGAATGGGAGAAAATTTTTGCAATCTACTCATCTGACAAAGATCTAATATCCAGAATCTACAATGAACTCCAGCAAATTTAGAAGAAAAAAACAAACAACCCCATCAAAAAGTGGGCAAAGGATATGAACACACACTTCTCAAAAGAAGACATTTATGCAGTCAAAAGACACATGGAAAAATGCTCATCATCACTGACCATCAGAGAGAAATGAAATCAAAACCACAATGAGATACCATCTCACACCAGTTAGAATGGCGATCATTAAACACTCAGGAAACAACAGATGCTGGAGAGGATGTGGAGAAATAGGAACACTTTTACACTGTTGGTGGGACTGGTAACTAGTTCAACTATTGTGGAAGTCAGTGTGGCAATTCCTCAGGGATCTAGAACTAGAAATACCATTGGACCCAGCAATCCCATTACTGGGTATATACCCAAAGCATTATAAATCATGCTGCTATAAAGACACATGCACACGTATGTTTATTGCGGCACTATTCACAATAGTAAAGACCTGGAACCAACCCAAATGTTCAACAGTGATAGATTGGAATAAGAAAATGTGGCATATATACACCATGGAATACTATGCAGCCATAAAAAATGATGAGTTCATGTCCTTTGTAGGGACATGGATGAAGCTGGAAACCATCATTCTCAGCAAACTATTGCAAGAACGAAAAACCAAACACCGCATGTTCTCACTCATAGGTGGGAATTGAACAATGAGAACACATGGACACAGGAAGGGGAACATCACACACCGGGGCCTGTTGTGGGGTAGGGGGAGGGATAGCATTGGGAGATATAACTAATGTTAAATGACGAGTTAATGGGTGCAGCACACCAAAATGGCACATGTATACATATGTAACTAACCTGCACGTTGTGCACATGTACCCTAAATCTTAAAGTATAATAAAAAAAAGTAAAAAATAAAAAAAGAGAAACAAAAAAAAGAAGGTCATGCATTCTTCTCAAACATACAACTTTATATCCAAACTTTAATTAGCAATTCTTCCAGACATAAGCCTTGCTTCATTTTCTACCCATTAAAGTTTGTGCTAGTTGAAATTTTATAAGATAATAAAATTTATTTTATTTATTCAGTGTACATTACTGAATTTTCACTCATGGCAATGTACACTGATTTTTCACTCATGTATTCAGTTCATTGATTTATTCACTTCTGTAAAAATTCAGAGATTTATACCTCTTATTTGCAAAATTATTCTACAAATATTCCATTAGAATAGAAGATCCAAGACAATACAAACATCATTGTTTGATGTCTCACTTATTGCTGAAATGAACTAATTTAATCATTACAAATTACTTGATGACTTTAAGTATTTCTACTAATTCAGTACCTTTTGACAAACCATGCCCAAAAGTAAAGCCACTCATTAATGTCTTTAAGACAAAATGAAGGCTCTTTTTTTAAACAAAAACACTTTACACTCACTTCAGATATTTTTGTTTTAACATAAACAAGGTCTTTAATAAAAGAATTTTTTTCAAATTTTGTTAACAAATTTAGAGTACTTATTTATACTTTTTGTTTACAAAAGTTGACTTTTTCTATATTTTGTTCTTTTAAAAAATACGCTATGTCATCTCTGAAAATATGTTGATTAAAAACTTAAGATTATATTTCATTGTAAAGAAGATTCCAAATCAATCAATCCCTCTTTAGTTTAAGTGCATACTGCATATAGTTTGATGTGTAATTTATACAGAACTCAGGATATTTACTGCTAGACCAAAAATCCCATACAGTTCTTTTACATGACAAAAAACTATAATTTATGGAGAAAGAGATTTTAATATTGAATGCAGACAATACTGTCTTTATTTGATTATATTCAATCTCATTTAATTTACCACTTTTCCCAAGACCTGTTTTCTGAAAAGGAATACCATAAGATAATATGCAAAAGTTAAGATACACAGAGCCAGAAATGAGATCAACATATTTGGGTTTATATATTTTGAAATAATTTTTAATCAAAGCTGGTGTCACGTGATTCAATAGCCTCTTTGGAATAATAATACAGAATCACTCCATCTCTTATTTTGCTCTGGTTATTTTTCCAGGACCAAAATATCCAAGTTTAATTGCTGAATAATTTCCAATGTTCAAGACAAAGCCATTCAAAGGTTTTGTAGGTGTTAAAAAAGACAAAGCCAAACTTCTTGCCATGGTCTGTAAGACACACCATGTCCTGGCTCCAACTTACCACCCAGACTTCTACCTTCCACTGCTTCCATCCTCCTCTGTCAAACGCAACCTGAGTTTCAGTTTCCCATTCGTTCCTTAATCCTATTTTTCTCCTTCATGCCTGTGTCCTTAATCAAGTTTTTGCCTCATCTTGTAAAGTTCTCCCAATTTCCTTCTCACTACTGAATTCTTCATTCTAAAACTGTCTCCTCCATTCTGAAGCTTCCTCTCACACCATCCATCTTCTTCAAAGGCAGAATTAGTTGCTCCCTCTTCTGTGATTCCCATAGCTCTTTATTAATATGTCTATTATGTCATATTATTTATAATTCATGGGTTATATCATGAACTTTTTTGTTTTTGAGACGGAGTCTCACTCTGTCACCCAGGCTGGAGTGCAATGGCGTGATCTCGGCTCACTGCAACTTCCGCCTCCCAGGTTCAAGCAATTCTCCTGCCTCAGCCTCCCGAGTAGCTGGGAGTGCAGGTGCCTGCCACAACGTCAGGCTAATTTTTGTATTTTTAGTAGAGACAGGGTTTCACCATATTGGCCAGGCTGGTCTTAAATTCCTGACCTTGTGATCCACCTGCCTTGGCTTCCCAAAGTACTGGGATTACAGGCATAAGCCACCGCACCCAGCCCATGAACTTTTAAATGATGTATCATTATATCATGTAAATTTTTTTCTCTCTGTTTTTCAGGCCCCTAACTAAGGAAACATGTGTAGCTATTTATTTTTTTATTTCCCACAGATCCACTATTTATGATTCCTTTTTTATAAGTAAATAGAATTTTCTAATTTTCTAACTAACTTCTTTCAAATATTTTCCTTATTAATGCCTGGCAAAATCCCTAACACTGAGTGTATTCAGTAAATATTTGCTGACTAAATTTTTTAAATTTCCAATTTATAGCTAAGCCACTATGAATAATGCTGTTGAAAGTGTTCCCTTTTCACGTTCTATGATTTGCATAAAGTAAGCTTTGGTGACATGTATAGAACTTCAGTGGAATAGCTGAGTTAAGGTAAAAAAATAAAAAGCAGCATGGAATGCATCTATAATGTAGAAATTGGTCTATGTATTATTTTTCTCTGTATAGGGAAAACTAGCCAACCCATTATTAGCGTGGAGCATACGTAAACCTTGGAGTTAGGTTAGTTCCAAGTGAGAATTATTGAAGCATTAAAATACTTATAACTGCAAAATATCAATTTTATTTTTATTGCTATTTGTGAGAAATATATATATGTATTTTGAAATGTATCAAATATGCAAACATCACTGCTGTGGCTTGAATATGTCCTCCAAAAAGCATGTGTGGGAAATGTAATCCTCAATGCAACAGCGTTGAGAGATGTAACCTGTATTAGTCTGTTTTCATGCTGCTGATAAAGACATAACTGATACCGTGCAATTTACAAAAGAAAGAGATTTAATGGACTCACAGTTCCACAAGGCTGAGGAGCCCTCACAACCATGTTGGAAGGTGAAAGGCACGTCTCACACTGCAACAGGCAAGAGAGAGGATGAGAGCCAAGTGAAAGAGATTTCCCTTTATAAAACCATCAGATCTCATGAGATTTATTCACTACCACGAGAACGGTATGGGGAAACCGCCCCCATATTTCAATTATCTCCCACTGGGTCGCTCCTACAACACGTGGGAATTATGGGATTATAATTCAACATGAGATTTGGGTGGAGGCACAGAGTCAAACCATATCAGGACCTTCAAGAGGTGATTAGGCCATAATGGTTCTGCCTTTATAAATGAATTAATGCTGTTTTGGGGGAGTAGGTTCCTTATAAAAGGACAAGTTTGGCCTCCTCTTCCATTCTCTCAATCTCTGTCTCTGTCTCTCTCTGCCTCTCTCTCTCTCTCTCTCTGTCTCCCTCTTGCCTTCCATCATGGGATGATGCAGCAAAAAGACCCTTGCCAGATATCAACCCCTAAGTCTTGAACTTTCCAGCCTCCAGAACTGTAAAAAATAAATTTATGTTCATTATAAATTACTCAGTCTATGTTGTTCTGTTACAGGAGCACAAAACAGACTAAGACAGTTACAAATACAAGAATATTTTTCTTAACTGTTACATCCCAAGCTGATGTTTTTAAAATATTGCAGTGATTTCCTTTTTCAAAACTGTAAGGCATTCAAAAAATAATAAGGTCATGTCAAAATATACAGGAGCTACTAGTGGCCAAAGTTGGAGTAATATAAACAACAAAGTTAAGTACTAATAGTGTCAGATTATAACCCATACTGATATAAATAAAAAATTGAAGTTAATTTAAAAGTGCAAAGGGAATAGCTATTCTTTAGAACAAATTACATTAAGCATACACCACACTTATAATGGTTGCAGGCAATATCATAAATGAATACCAAAATCAGTGAACAATGTTTGATAAGAAATAGGGTATTTGCAGTGTCAAGGTGTCTTTCTGTTAGAACGTACCTTTCAAAGGAAAAAAAATAGAAACTTCACATTGGGGAAAACTACCAAACATTACTCTTAACATAAGTGACCAAGATTAACATCCATCAGTAAAAAGATATACAGACATCAGATACCTACTGATATGATGCACTGAGAAGGACACAACATCATTTCTGTAGTATACTTGCCAAAAATGGATAATCTCAATATACTCTTGAGAAAACAACAGAAAAACCTATACTGAGGAACTCAATAAGTACCAAAAATAACTGCCCTAAGTTACTCTTACCAGATGTCCTGTCCATAGTGGATAAAAAAAAGAATGAAGAACTGTCATAGTTTGGAGGAGACTAAGAAAGCATAATAATTAAATGCAATGTGAGAGCCTGAATTGGATTACAGACCAGAAAAAGGACATTGTTGTGACAATTCACAAATTAAAAATAGCCTCTTTTATATACACATATATATCAACAATAGTTAACAGTATTGTACCAATGTCAATTTCCTGTTTGAATAGCTGTGCTAAGGTAATATAAAATGTTAATATTAGGGAAGGCTGAGTAAAGAGAATTCTCTGCACTATTTTTGCAACTTTTCTGTAAGTCTAAAAGTATTTCAAAATAAAAAAAATTAAGTAAAATTTTTAAGTGATATCTTTCTTCAGTTTCTTGTTTAAAGTCAATGTATTTCATAAAGTTCTTTCTACTTATTCTAGCAATAGTTAATTATAAAGTCTAAAGCCAGACTACTTAAGTTTGAATCCCAACCCCACAAAATCCTAGCTATATATCCTTGAACATGTTACCTTATCTCTCTGTGCTTCCATTTTCTCACACGTAAAATGGAAGTAATAGTAATATCTACCTTATAAGATTGTTTTAAGGATTAAATGGTTTAATATGGGCAAGTGCCTAGAAGAGTGCCTGCCACATAGTATGCAATACATAAATGTTACTCATTATTATTATTATTATTATTATTATTATTATTATTCAACTTACATGAACCTCTTCACATTTGTATGCATTGTGATTTTCAGAACATACATCCAGTCTGTGGATAGATTATGATAAAAAGACAAGGGTTGCAGGACTCTGTTTTCCAAGCAGTCTTCTACTTTAATACATAATTTATATCAAAATGTTGGAAGTTAAAAATGAGAATGTTGAACACTGTTTACATGTAGTGGAATTAGTTTACCACTTGATAAATCAAAATTCAAATTCACTTTAGAATAGTGTTTTTGGGATGTTCATGAATAATGTAGGAAAGTTTGGGTTATTCAAAAGTTAAACATAAGAAAGAAATGCTCAACTATATGCAATTTTATCCCGCAACCCACCACATATAATATGCCTTGCACAATGTCTATCAGATAAGCATCAAAAGCACTTGGTTAAATATAAAGACAAACGAACTAATTGGTATTAACATGATCTTATCATTAATAAATTTGTGTACAGCCATGATTTGATGACTCTGCTTGAAATGTTACTAGGCTAGAGCTAAAATTATTATTGCATGTTTGTTTAGAAATGCTTTATGTTTTATTTAATTTTGTTACATCACGAGAGACAAGTTGTATTTTATTTTAAAAGGAAAATTAAAGTTTATAATTCTAGTTTGTGTGGGAGACGGTAAATAAGGTTTTATACACAAACAACAATTGCATATTAAATTCTATGCAATGAAGTATGTTCCAAAACTAAAAATGTGCCTGATCTAGCAACAAGACCACACTTGTTACTGTGTTTTATTTAACCATTTAGTTGATTTGAAGGCACAGGGTTCTCTTCATAATCTCTCCTCTTCACATCACACACATACTCATGAGTTCACCGTATATACATTCACATTTCTTTTCAATTTCACTTTTGGTTTTCAGTTAACAAAATCTCAATAATTAGTTTTTTTGAACAGTTTTCATTTCATCACCATATTCAGGAGAAATGACTTTCAAAATTATGTCCCTAAAAATATTTTGAAATAGATAGTTCTATCTGTACTAATTGTGAAAAGAAACTGTCAATTGAATATAATATATTAATATTTATGAGAAATATGACTTGAGCCAATTAGCTAAAAATATATTATATGCATTTCTTAATTTAAAAGGCTCTTCAAAGAGAATTCTACAAGGTGGTGCAATAACATCAGGAATCAATCTACCCACCTAGACAACAATTGCACTAACAACATCTGTCTAACATAACTATTTCTTAACTCTATAGTCTACTAAAGGCTTGTAACTTCCAGGGGATGGTTGGACAGTAAATTGTCAGCTCTTAGCTCAGCAGCGAATACCAATCCCCCAACCCTAGCCTGTGGCAGGCATCTATTCGTTATCTCTGGAACAGCTTGCACATGGCCTGTGGGAGCCACAGAGAGCAATAAGAACTTGTTGTCAGTGATTAGAATCTGTATTCCGATTGCTGCTTTTGATCATTGAGGTGCAGACCAAGAGGCAGGCAGCCAGCCATTATAGCACTAGCCCCTAGTCCCCACCACTATTTGTTGCAAGGCTCTCTTTCTTAATCTGAAGTGACTTTCATGGTATTTAAAGGGCTAGAATCCTTCCCTCTTTCATTTTTCTTTTGCCTCTTCTGAGTCTCCTGCAGTGCATATGTTGGTCCACTTGATGGTATTCCACAGGTTCTTTAGACCCTGTTCATTTTTATTGAGTCTTTTTTCTTTCAATTCCACAGACTTGATCAGTTAAATTGTCACACTGTCATGTTTGCTGATTCTTTCTTCTGCTGCTCAAATCTGTTCTTGAATCTCTCTAGTGAATTTTTCATGTTAGTTATTGTACTTTTAAGCTCTAGATTTTTTGCTTCTTTTTAGGTTTTATATATTTTTATTTCTATAGACCTTAAATACTAGGCCATTCAAAAACAACTGTATATATTAAGAAAATTAGAAAGTGACTACTACTCATGCCAGGGAAAGGTGCAGGCTTAGAAAAGACTAAAGATGACCTTGGGTTTACTCTCCCCAGGCTAATCATTGGTATAGAGACAGTCTACAACAATCAAAACCAAAACAAAACAAAAATAGAAAAGAGCAAACCCTAAGGAAGGGGGAGAATGTTATCTCCAGAGTTACCACATTATTAGATTCAAATGTCCAGTTTTCAACAACAACAAAAATTCCAAAGCATACAAAGAACAGGAAATCATGGCTCAAAGGAAAAAAATAAAAAGAAACCAACATAAGCTGTCCCTGAGAAAGACCAGATTGCATATCTACTAGACAAACACTTCAAGACACCTGTTTTAAAGTTCACAAACAACTAAAGGAATACATGACGAAAAATAATTTATGAACAAAATAAAAATATCAATAAAAATAAACAATCTAAAAAGAAACAAAAAAATCTAGAGCTATAAAGTACACTAATCAAAATAAAAAATTCACTGGTGGGATTCGATAACAGATTTGAGCAGGCAGAAGGAAGAATTACCAACTTGACACTGGGAGAATTTAAATAATCAAGTGTGAGAAATTAAAAAAAAGACTGCAGAAAACTGAACATAGACTTAAAGACTTGTGGGATACCATCAAGTAGACCAACATAGGTATTGTAGGAGACCCAGAGAAAGAGAGAGAGAGAGAAAGGGGAAGAGAGATTATATGAAGAAATACTGACCCCAGACTTCTCAAATTTGATGAAAGATATGAATCTAGACATCCAAGAAGCTCAATAACTTCCAAGTTGAATGAACTCAAAGAGACTTGCACCAGGACACATTGTAATGGAACTATATAAAGACAATGAGATAAGGGTCAGATGCAGTTGCTCATGCCTGCAATCCCAGCACTTTGAGAGGCCAATGGAGTGGATCACTTGAGGCCAGGAGTTTGAGACCAGCCTGGCCAACATGGTGAAACCCCACCTCTACTAAAACTACCAAAATGATCTGGGCATGGTGGTGCATGCCTGTAGTCTCAGCTACTCTGGAGGCTGAGGCATGAGAATCACTTGAACCTGGGAGGCAGAGGTTGCAGTTAGCCGAGATCATACCACTGCACTCCAGCCTGGGCAACAGAGCAAGACTCTGTCTCAAAAATATAAATAAATAAATAGATTCTTGAAAGCAGCAAGAGAGAAGTGACTCATCACATACAAGCGTTAACCAATAAGACTATCAGAAGATTTCTTATCAGAAACTTTGGAGGCCAGAAGGCAGTGGGCTAATATACTCAAAGTTCTAACACAAAACAAAAACAAAAACTGTTTACCAGAAAATCTGTGTCTAGCAAAACTATCCTTCAAAAGTGGGATCGAAATTAAGAAATTTCCAGATAAACAAAAGCTGAGCAAGTTCATTAGCACTAGAGTTTGCCCTGCAAGAAATTCTAAAAGGAGTCCTGCAAGTTTAAATAAAAGGACACTAAATGGTAACTAGAATCAGTATGATGAAAAAAAGATCTCAGTAAAGGTAAATACACGGGAAATAATTATTTAAAAACTAGTATTATGTAACAACAGAGTGTAACTGCACTTTTTAAAGTTCAAGATATTAATACACTAAAAAAAAGTCTAAATGCTAGTATTATTATAGCTTTGGTTTGTAACTCTACATTTTGTTTTCTACATAATGTAAGAGATTAATACATCTTAAAACTAGTTTATTTTTGCACACAAATGTACTAAGGTGTAATTTTGTGACAACACTAACTGAAAGGGATAGGGATAGATGTGTAAATGGGCAGTGTTTTTATATGTTGTTAAAGTTAATCTGGTATAAATTCCAATTAGAGTATAATAACTTTAGGATGTTAAATGTAATCCCCATGGTAACCACAAAGAAAATAGTTATAGAATGTTGTATACACAAAAAGAAATGAGAGGAATTGAAACATTTCACTACAAAAAATAACTAAATACAAAGGCAACAATAAAGTGGTGTCTTAAAGAAATATTTATACACTCATATTTATGGCAGCATTATTCACAATAGTTAAAACATGGAAGAACCCAAGTGTCCATCAACTGATGAACAGATAAGCAAAATGTGGGTGTATATATATATATTATGATTTAGCCTTAAAAAAGGAGGAAATTATGACATGTGCTACAACATGGATGATTTTTAAGGACATTATGCTAAGTTAAATAAGCCAATCACAAAAAGACAAATACTGCATAATTCTACTTATATAAGACACTTAAAGTAGTAAAAATCACACAGATAGAAAATAGAATGGTGGTTGCCAGAACCTAAAGGGAGGGAGAATGGGGAGTTATTGTTTAATGGGTATAGAGTTTCAGTTTTGCAAGATGAAAAGGGTCCTGAAGATGGATGGTTGCACAACAATGTGAACATAATAGCATTGAACTGTGCACTTAAAAAAATTGTTGAGATGGTAAACGCTGTGTGTATTTTACCACAATACAAAAAATTGAGGAAAAAACTTTCCCTCAAGGATTTTGAACATCAACAATTCTTCTGAGAGGCTTTCTATGATTAATTAGCTTTTGAATTTAAGCAGAAATAAAACTCAAACCACAATAAAGCATGTATTCTGTTAGTTTTTATATGAGGATACGGTAAAAGATAATCTAAAGATTTAAATAAATAAATAAATCTAAAGATTTAAATCTAAAGATTTAAAATAACTTCACATTATATTATATTTGAGACTAAAAGTCATATTTTATAGTATGCAAAATATAAATTAGCAATCTCATTATTTTTATTCCCTGTAGACAAAACATAAAGAAAAAGTAAAAATGCAAGCACATGTAAGTGTTTTTTTGTGTCTGTTGTTCAGGAAAGTACAGTTTGCTTCAAATCTGAGCCCAATCAAGAAAAATGAAATAAAATAAGAACACACTATGAACCACAGCAAAGACTCAAACCTTATATATTTATTTTTTTCTCTCAAATTTTCCAGCTAGTTTTATATGTCCACTTTACAAAAGGGAGAAACTACAAGTGAGAACACATACAGAAAGGTGTCTTTATATTTCTTCAGCATATGTTTTGTCATTAAATATTTACTTCATTAAGCTACATACCATAGACTCAAAGATCATTCGTAAAGCAAAATTTGTGTGGGGACAGTGATTAAAATATAGAAAGAAACGAGTGCTTCTCTTGTCTTCTTTGCTTTTCTTATGTATATTTTTCATCTCATTTCAGTGCAAGTGATTTTACAGAAAATAATCACCACTCAAAGCAAACTATTTTCGTCAGAGGGGGAAAATTAATGAGTAAACAGAAATCTATATCCTCTCTGAGAAATGTTATCCCTATGGGTTATTAAATACTTGATTTGGGCTTCTTGAATTTCTAACTAGGATTTTGTTCCTGTAAACTGTGTAAGTTTATCAAACAGCATAAAGTTACTCATTGCATGCTCTCTAGAGAAAAGAAGGAATGGCCTTTCCCAATGAAGACAAGAGTGATAATGAAAATCAAATGTGAAATAATCAAACCCATGGCAATGCATTTTCTAGGGAAATATTTTGTTAAAACGTTATCTAATGAACTGTCAGGGCCATAATTTAGCACAGAATTTAGTCTTGGAAACACTTTGGGTAATAAAATATTTGAGCTTTGCACTGTGTTCCACATCTTAATGTACACCTAATTGTTTTATTCATTCATTCGAAGCCCATTTATTGAGTGCCTACTATATTGCCAGGTGTTATACTTCTGCCTTTGAGGAGCTGAAGATTGAGAGAGAGCTTTACAGGAAAACAACAGCTGAAGTACAAGTTAGTTAGTAGTTTGAGAGGTCTGTGCCCTGAGGAGCATGTAGGAGGCACACCTCACCTAGCTTGGAGTAAGGATGAAAAGGTGCCACAAAACCATTCTCAGCCAAGTTTACTTGAAGCATAGGTGAGTTTTAACAGGCAGAAAAGAATGTTTTCAGCTGCAAGAAGCATGGACATATTTGAGAGCTGTTAAAGGTAAAGTAGCACTTGCAAATCAGCAGCGGGGGATAAGACAGTAGAAGACTAAAGAGAAAAAAATCAATCTCGTTTTCCACAGATATGTTACTTTATTAGCACTTACTATCTGCCAGGATAAATATTAGGTAGGCCGTAAGTAGAAAACACATATGAAAAATGTCACTGTCCTTAAAACACTTTTAATTAGAGTGCAGGGCAGGAATGGCAAGGGAGGGCAGGAAGACCTTCTAAAAGCAAGTGTAATTAAATGTGGCATGGCATAATTCCCACAGTAAACAGCTGGAATACATGAGAAGACAGGACCACTTCTATCTGGATATGAAGTAAGGACTAATGAGGCTGTTGGTTCCAGGTGCATCCTTCCCTTTCCCACAACTTATAGAGATCGCAGCATTCTTTCCTGCTAAAAAGCCCAGACTCACTTTTCAAATAATATTCCAGGCACACACAGCCAGTCAGAGTTGGTACATAAGACAAATCTTGAGCACTCACCAGCTTGAAAAGCTTAGTTTTTGAAGGGAAAGGAAGAGAAAGTGATGTGGAGTTAAAGGTCAGAAAACAAATGAGGAGAATACCTGAGATTGACTGAAATTGGCTCTTTCTCTCCTCACTGGAGGGAAGAGTAGAAGGGTAGGAAGATCTTCAAATGGAAGGGCTGACAATTTTGGCCCATGCCAGTTGCCTGTATATTCTGTCCTTTAGAAGAGAATTGGTGAGGGCACCATGGTCCATGCACATCCTTGATCCTACAGCAAGGACCAGAAAGAGAGAGAGAGACTGAGTCTGCTAACCAGTGAAAGAGGCCACAGGAAAGCTCCTAAGTAGAGATAAAGAAGAAAGTAAATTATAGTTCTAGTTATGAATGGCAGAAGGGGCCAGTGGGACATTATGGGGAAGGAAGCCAGGCTTCCTTGTTCCTCAATATAAAACAACCTCAGTATTGCACTGGGAAGCAAATGGAATGCTCATCAATTATATTAAAAGTAGATTGACTTATTAAAAATGCAGCAATGTTTGCCAAAAGCAGATGGAAAACAGAAATTCAAAACAAGGTGAGGTCATTTGCAAAACCCCAGCCCTACCACTAACTCCCAGCAGCTGACAGTTCTCCTACATCAATATGGTGCTGATGGGAGGTGGGTGGGTGGGAGGCCAAATGGAGGAGGGGAGAGGAAAACACAAGAAATGGTTTATAAGTTCTTTTCCTTCCATCATTTTCCAATATGGATAATGACATTCCTCTTTACCCTTCTATTTGGTAGGCATTGGTATCAACTGCCCATTTAGAGTCTGTGAATTACTAGTTACATTACTAGTTACATCCTTGTGGGAATCAGGATTTTCTTAATATACCTATTATATATACATGTTCATTAATCTTAGACACTGCAATGTATTACAGTTAAAACCAACCAAACTCTGGTAATTTCTGACCTGAACTTGGATAATCAGTTTTTCCATAATGCTGGAATTTTAATTCTAAAGCTTGAAATAACCTTAGAAATATCCAGTGTATTGCTCTCAATCTCCCTACTGGGGAAAGTCAAATCTGGAAAAATCAGGTTTTTTACCTTAGTTTACAGAATATTTTAGTAGCTAGAATTCAGGACTTCTGGCATCTATTACAGTATAAAATTGAAGAAAATGAATAATTTGGCTTTGAATAATTAATTCAAGAACAAGGCTTAGAATGCTAGCTAATGGGTGTTCTAACAATACTTAGTTATTACATTGCTTTAATAAGATCTATTAAGTGGTGATGTAACTAAAATAGCAAGAATGATAAGCATAACCAAACATTAATTAGGATTCACATGATTTTACAAAGCTTTTTTAAAAAAAAATCCTCTTAGAACTATTGCCACAATGAAAACTTACTGTACTTAAAACAGTGGAGGCAGGAGAGCAAAAGCTTTCCCACCTATTTCTAGCAAAATTAGAAAAAGCTGGCCTGATTGGCAAAACATGTAAAGGAGAGATTAAATTAAAAGAAAATCAGCCCTTGTTACTTTAATCATCAATATGTTGGAAATTTTTTTGACAATCACTGTCAATTTGCTCATTAAGTCACTATTCAATTACCCAAATTTGAAACAGAAAGTACTGTTTTCATCTACAGGGGGATTAAAAATTAAGACATTACAAATTATGGGAATGTTGACTGTAATCAGTTATTCTTATAGCTTTTTTCTTTTCTTTTTAATGAGTTCTTCAAATTAGTGCCTACAAAATATAGTTTCCAGAAAGACAGATGTGGGTGGGTCTAGAAGCAGATAGAATGATGCTTTTTCTCAAGAAAGAAATGCTGTACTTTTGGGAGTTAGAGAAAATAGCTAAATGATTTTATATGCTAGATTCTAGAATCCTCACTGGTTTTAGGAAAAAAGCGAGTTTATGAAAATATATAAAATTGATGGGTGTATGTAGAATTCCTAGAGGCAATGGATTAGGAATGTCATATGGGGGTTCTAGGCAACCAAGCATTAGACTTTTTAATAGAAGTTTAGTTTTTTTAATGGCACTGCGACTTCTGTTCTGCATTGCCAGTCCGTATCTCAGCTTCTCTTGTTTGAAAATGGAAACTTCCAAGGCACCTCTCAGATTTTCCGGAAAGTAAGTGATTGAACAGTTTTATTTTCTTAATTTCTGTGAAAATTTTTGAGATGCTTCACTTTACTTTCTATCTCCAAGTTTCCATAGTTTTAAGTGCCTTGAGGTCAAGGTACTCTAAATGAATAGTCTAGCTGATGGGGCAGGATAAAGTAGACAGAAGAAATATTGAGCTTGTATGGAATGTAACACAGTCCTCAAACCTCTACTTTTTTGTTTTTCCACTCTTGCTGACAGAACTCATCTCTTCGGAATAACAACATAACATTGTGGTTCAGAATGTAGCCTTTTGCATCAGGTAGAATAGGATGGAAACCCTAGCTCTTACTTTCAACTGCTGCTCATATGACAGTGGATACATGCTTTACATCTCCTGAGCTTCAGTTTAACTTATGAAACATGTGACAGAATGTTGAGTAGAATATTTTTCTGTTATCTTTGAGTTGCTGAGGCCCAAGACTGATAATAAAAATACTATTGCGCCACTTTCAAAGAAGAATACTAATACGCCACCAGATATTGAGATCAGAAACCTTCCCAAAGGGCGTTCAAAGTTAGACAAGAGAACAGGCCAAACTACTATAATTACTATGCCAACTTTCCCAACAGAAAGTTATGGAACCTGCCTGATATGGTTTGGCTCCGTGGCCCCACCCAATTCTCATGCCGAATTGTAATTCCCAGTGTTGGAGGAGGGGCCCGATGGGAGGTGAACTGAATCCTTTGGGTGGACTTCCCACTTCCTGTTCTCATGATAGAGTTCTCACGAGATCTGGTTGTTCAAAAGTGTGCAGTGCCTGCTCCTTTCTCTGTCTCGTCAGCCATGTGAAGATGTGCTTGCTTCTGCTTCAACTGCTGCTATGATTGTTTCCTGAGGCCTCCCCTGAAGCAAAAGATGGTATAGCCCACAGAACAGTGAGGTGATTAAACCTTTATTTTTAATAGATTACCCAGTTTCAGGTAGTTCTTTATAGCAATGCGAGAATGAACTAGTACACTGCCCAATCATCATTAGTGAACATAATGGGTAGAAATACAAGATTCAATATTACACAGTTAAGAACATCAGATCTCTCAAAACTCTGATTACATATAGATAATACCTATCTAACATAATCCTCAAATATAAGTCATAAATTGTATCTTGTTACCCTCCTGCTTAAAACCATAAAGTACGGCTTTATATTTGACTTAGAATCTAAATCCAGACTTCCTCCAACAGTCTATGACATGCTCACTGCCTATTCCTCCAACTTCATTCTGTTCTATGTACTTCCTAACGAAGTATGCTCCAAACACCATGGCTTTTACGGTTCTTTCAAACACCCTCAGCTTATCTATTTTCTGGGGCCTTTGTACATTCTGCTTCTATTGCATGGGGTGTCTTTCTCTATTGCAAGATAAACTCCCTTCCTCATTCAGGATTTCTCAGATTAAATGTTACCATTTTGAGAAGGCCTTCTATGACCATGAAATCTTGAACATGTCTTGAACCCTGTATTTATTCTTTAACTCAGCCATTTATTCATTTCTTCTATAATTACCTGAATTTGTAGTTATATTACTTATTTTTGCTTTTAACTTTTTTGGTATGTCTTTCTATGAGAGAAGAAACCATGTCTATGTTGTTTAATATTATGTCCCAAGTGTCTGTATTGTGCCAGACATAGAATATGTGCTCAATACATGTCATAATTATTTTCTTGGCTTCACTTTTATGAATATAACTGCTAACCCATAGCTCTAAATCTTTTCTCTAAGGTATACTAGAGCTCTATGTCTCTAACCACTTCCTGAATATTCATACCTGGATATCCCATATTCAATTAAAAATAATATGAAACAAAACTACACTGATGTCCAGTCTCACACCACTTACAGAGTATAAGCACTTTCAGAGGTGCTATTGTAATAAAGCTTTTATTTCCTGTGTGTTAAATGTTGCTCTGTGTACAGAAGAGGTGTATTAGTTATCTATTGCCACAATAATGCTATGTAACAAAACCCACAAAACCACAATGGCATACAATATTAAATATTTATTGCTCATGCACCTATGGTGGTCAGCTAAGAAGCTCTGAGCAGGTTTGCCTATGCGTCTGCAGATTGTCTGGCTGTCAGCTGATCTAGGCTGTCCTAGCTTGAGGCAACGAAGAGACTACACTTCATCACGATCTTCTCACGGCAATGACAGACACATAAGAGAGTAGCCTCAGTTCAATAATCCTGTTTCCATCGTGTATACTCACATCCCATTGGCCAAAACAACTCCCTGAACCCAGAGTCAACAAATTGGGTAGGGTGAGAAGGCCCCTAAATAATTATGTATGGCAAAGGACATGGATACAGGGAAGAGTAAAGAATTGGGGACTATTAATGCATCAATGTAGTAGAGGAGGAAACAAACAAAAAGCACTCAAATTTGCTCTTCAGTAAGTCATATTCTGATTGAGGAACAGACATAAAGATAAAGTTTACCATAAAATGCAGCTAAAACAGGGATGGGTTTGAAGAAACTTTAGGAGCAGGAAGGAAGTGAGGGAGAGAGAAAGTCTTCACAGCAGAAGCAACAACATGTAAATGTTGAAGGATCGACAGAAATTTATCAGACTAAGAAACAGTAGAAGGGAGGAAAAACGAATAGCATGGAGGTAAGGAAAAGTGTAGTGTGTTATGGGAATAAATAGTAACTTGTGTGATCCAATTTAAGTATAAAACTTGATGGGATGCATTAAGAAGGGGGAACAGATTCAAGCCAAAACTGAAAATTTAAGTTAGACTTAGAGAATGTTCATCTCACTTTTTAAAGCAAAAGTATTATCAAAATCCAAGATAAGTGCCCCAAACCTCGGCATCACACAATATACCCGAGTAAAACTCCTGCATGTGTACCCCCGAATCTAAAATAGAAGTTGAATTTTTTTTATTTTCAAGGTAATATTTTTTAATTTCAAGACAATATTCATTGACTAACAGCTTTCCTCCCTACTTTATTCTCAGTTAGTGGTACACTGGTTTGATAAGAGTAGCAGTGTGCCAAGTCCAGGGGATGATTCGTGATTGAGCTTAGCCAGTCATAAAGCTCCAGTTCCCCTCTGGCATATGCTCGCGTTCTCAGATCCCATTGCAGTAGGAGTGTGTATGCAAACCAATTCTGACAATTAAAATGTAAAGATTAAGTCTTCCTGAGGTTCTTGTTAAGATTTTGCTTCATGAATAAGATGAAGGCAAGAAGGCAAAACTTCTTCAGAAGAAAAGAAGTGCCCTTTTTGTGCCTAACTTCCTACAAGTACATTTGTGTGACCTGGGGCTATGATAGACACATTATAACCTGCCAGTAATAAGCCACAGTAGGAGAACCAACACAGTGGGGGGCTGTGGGGATGAAAAGTGAAAAAAGAAATGACATCTTTGATGATGTCACTGAGCTACTGAATCAGCCCTTGATTTCTGTAATTCAGAATTCTTCAAATACAGTATAATTAAATATATTCAATGCTTAAGCCACTGTTGGTTGAGGTTTTTTGGGGGGAGGGGTTGTTGTTATTTGCATATTTTTTGCAATGAATCAAAAAGGCTTTGTGGATCATTTATTTATCTGTATGAAAGTTTTACAAAAACACCTAAAAGCATTATCTAACACTATTTTTCTTACAGCCAATGGGATGGTGTGCTATACAGTTTGTTTACCCTCCAGATCTTCTGTCCCTTTTATTACATTCAAAGGCTGACCTTTATTGGCCTTCTCAATGGACTCCCTTGGCCTCAAGCCTCAAGTTTGTTTCCATCAATTAAAGTCACCAGCAAGAAAGCAGGGGGTGGGGAGAGTAAGAATAGGGTATCTATTCCCTTCCCTCCCTTCCTTGTGTATCATTGTGGATTAGAATTTTCTTCATCCTTCTGCTGAAAGCCAAAGTCCTGACCCTCAGAGTTCTAATGACCACTTTCTTCCTTAATCTCTCCAAGGAGATAGCTTCTGGCTTTTGCTAGTCCCTGGATACTGTTGCAGGATCACTGGGGTGTTGCTTTTCTGGCCAGAAACCTGTGGCCAGTGGCACCTTAGCCCAGGTTTTGCTTGGGCCTGCAGGGCTTGTTCTGCCTAGTCAGCCTGGCAGGCTGTGCTTAGCTCATGCTACTGGCCTTGATCCCACACCTCCAAGGGAGGCTGCAAGTCAGGTATGGAGTGACAAATGGTGTGTAAGCGGGTGTGGGGTCTGGCCACAGCACAGTCAGACACACCAGCCCCCTGCCAGCTTGGCCCCCTCCAGAGTATGAAGTGCAGAGCCAAGGGAAGGCTGAGAGCAGCTTGGCACTGGCCTTCAGGTGCCCCTTTGTGCAAGCAGCCTGGGTGCCATGGATGGCAGCAGGAGGCAGACAGGCTCCTGGATGGAAGGGGACAGGTCCACAGTGAGGCTCCAACTTCAGGCCAGGGAAGGCCTGAAGGCTGGGGGCCAGGCTGCCAGTTCCATGTACCACAGTGGGAACATGTGGTGCCTTTTACAGGTTGGCCCATAGCCGCCAATGGACCAATTGGTGTGCACTTTCTGCCCTCTGAGGCCCATAAAAGCCCTGGGCTCAGCCAGAGCAGAGCAGAGGATGGAGAAACGACAGGATGACCAGCTGCAGAGATGATGGGATGACCTGCCTGCAGAGAGGAGCCACCCACTCTAGGGATTCCTTTCTGCGGAGAGTTGCAGGTGACGGAATGACCAGCTACAAAGACAGCAACCCTCTCTGCTAATAGCTGAACACTTGTTGGGATAACCAGCTGCAGAGAGGAGCTACCCTCTCTGCTAGGAGCCGAACACTCATTTGGACACCCTGGCTACAGAGAGGAGCTACCCACTGTGGGTCTTCTCTGAGCTGTTCTATTCCTCAGTAAAGCTCCTCTTTGTCTGGCTCACTCTCGACTTGTCTGTGTACCTCATTCTTCCTGGTCACAGGACAAGAACTCAGGACCCACCAAATGACAAAGCTAAAACAGCTGTAAGACAAACAGAGCTGAAACATGTCCCTTGCTCACCATGTTGTGGGTGAAGAGATGGAGAAAAGAGCTGCAGCCCTTCGGGGACCCCAGGCCTGGGAGCTCCCCAAGCCAGGGCTGTGACTCCCTCTTTGGGACCCTGCAGTTCCTGGCATCTCCAAGCTTCCAGTCACCACTGCATTTCCCAGTGCCAGCTGGGGAAGCTGCTTGCAGTGCATCTGGTCCAGCTGCAGCCTTGCAGAGAGCTGGCACCCATGCCAGCATCTGGAGCTGCCCACCCTGTGGCATCAGACAGCGTGTCTGACTGTGCTGTGGCCAGACCCCATGCTTGCTCACACACCCCTTGCCACTCCACACCTGACTCACAGCCTCCCTTGGAGGCATAGGATCCAGGCTGGTACCATAAGCTGAGCACAGCCTGCCTAGCCAAGTGGGCAGAACAAGCCCAGTGGGCTCAAGCAAAACTTGGGCAAAGGCACCATCAGCTACAGGTTTCCAGCCAGAAAAGTGACACCCCAAGGATCCTGCAACATTTTGCTAGGCCCAAGATACCAAACCATTACTTGTAGGTTTCTCTTATCTCTGTCCACAGCTTTATAAATAACCCCTTTATTAGCTCTCCTCAGTTACCTAATTTGAGTATGTCATTTGTTTCTTGCTGCTATTCTGACCTAATCAAGTAGAAAGAACATGGGATTTTGCATATAAAGAACAAAGGTACAAATACAAACTTACTGACTAAATGAACTGAGACAAGTTCCATACTGATCTCTTATAAATGGGACAGCACATAAATATTCACTCCAGAGGGTTATTGTGAAGATTAAATATGAAGTACCATGACACATCCTGGCACATAATAGATGTCTAATAAACGCAAGTTCCTTTTCCATGCCCTCCACTCGAACTCTTTCTCTGAATTATTGAATAAGAGAATCAGTTTATTCCAAAGGCACAATTTTACATAGAAGATCTAAGACCTACCTATAATTTTTTTTTTTTTTTGAGATGGAGTTTCACCCTTTTTGCCCAGGCCGGAGTGCAATGGCGTGATCTTGGCTCACTGCAACCTCTGCCTCCCGGGTTCAGACGATTCTCCTGCCTTAGCCTCCCGAGTAGCTGGGATTACAGGCACGTACCACCACACCCAGCTAATTTTTTTGTATTTTTAGTAGAGATGGGGTTTCGCCATGTTGGTCAGGCTGGTCTCGAACTCCTGACCTCAGGTGATCTACCCACCCCAGCCTCCTGAAGTGCTGGGATTGATTATAGGTGTGAGCCACCACACCCAGCCCTCTTAATATAATATTGAAAAATAAAGCAATGGTTTATGTACCTCTCCTGTCTCCTTACCATGGCCATTGCAAACATCAATAACTGATGGTGGCACTTCTCCTCACTGAGCTCTGATGTGATCTCAGAATCTTTTTCCAAAAGGCCTTCTAAAATGTCATTTTTCCCTCTCCACTTCCTCTAAAATGTTTGTTTCCAGTCATTTTAAGAATATCAAAGTTCCAAACCAGATTGTGAGTGCTTAACATAACAGACAAGAGCCCACGTTCTAGAATTATCTCTGACCTTCTACAGCAGCTAAGATTTGGAGCATGGTTTTTGAGTGGCTCCAAAAACATTCAGTACATTCAGCTCCTGGCATCATTCTACCATCTTGGGTGCCACTCGAAAATAAAAAAATGAAGAAACAAAACAAGAAGCCTGAGAAATTCTTTTTCACAGAGAGCAGGTTAAATGATCCATTCCTATTTCTAGATTACAGGATAAGAGATGAAGACACAGTGGAAGATCATCTAGCTACATTCTATTACATTGAAGAATGGATTATCTGCACATATCATATAGGTTTGACGTTGTTGTTTAAGAACTTATTAGCTAGTTGGTAGTATTAATTTACAGGAAAAATTTTCACAGCAGAGTTTTTATTTAAAGAGAAATTTAAAGCATCTCTCTGATATTAAGGGCTGCCTGCAGCAATGAAGCATTGCTGTATGGTAACCATTCCACTCATTGCATTATTCTTTGTAATATACAGGTAACATATCTATGGAAACTAAATTCTCAGTTTCCACAAGTGGACCCTAAAAAGGAAAGAAAACTGAAGAGATATTGTTGTGGATAATAATATTGTTTATTCAGCTTGCATATTATCCAGTATAATGAAAAAATGTTAAAACTTTGATGTATCATGTAGAACTACAAAAATATATCTCCTAGTCTAAATGACAAGCATGTTTGGCAAGCATGTATGTGTGTTTGTGTGTGTGTCTTAGTATATGTGCTCATTTCCCCTCAAGAAATATTATGAAGCATTATATGTATGGGTTTGTAGTATATTCAGCAGAATATTTTATAGCATTTATAAACATTCATGTATAAAGACATTGTGCTAAGTGCTTTACATAATAAACTAATTCAACTCTCATAATGTAGTACAATAAAATATATATTGCTACTATTTCCATTTTATACATGAGAATCAAGGTCCAAAAATGTTATGTGAATTACCCAAGGTTCTACAGCTTGACAGTGGCAGAATAGCTCTAAAATACGGGCTTCTATTCTAAAGTCAATGCTATTTAAAAATTCACTGGCTGGGCACAGTGGCTCATGCCTGTAATCCCAGTGCTTTGGGAGGCCAAGGTGGACGGATCACCTGAGGTCAGGAGTTCGAGAACAGCCTGATCAACATAGTGAAACCCCATCTCTACTGAAAAAAAAAATACAAAAATTAGCTGGGCATGGTGATGCGCACCTGTAATTCCAGCTACTCGGGAGGCTGAGGCAAGAGAATTGCTTGAACCCAGGTGGCGGAGGTTGGCAGTGAGCCGAGATCATGCCACTGCACTCCAGCCTTGGCAACAGAGTGAGACTCCATCTCTATTAAAAAAAAAATTCACTACACTCTCTCATGTATGCACCATGCCTTATAATATTCTCTAAAGGCAAATCAATAAATACTCATTGCATGTAGTAAAAAGAATGTTTAAGAGCACATTTATTTCAGGTAATGAAGGACTCAGTATATCCAAGGACACAATGAACAGGGATTGACTAACAGTGAAATGGATGGGAAAAGAAAGTATGGGAATTAATTTGTAATATTTCCGTTTATTTAACAAACATTTATTGTCCCCTCCTACTAGGTGTTAGGCGCTGGGCTTAATAATAGGAGTACAAAAACCCATAATATGCCAGCGTTGCCTTCAAAGGGCTTAAAGTCAAACAGAGAGATGAGGATGTGTAAATATGCTATTCCAGAGGAAATGATAAAAATCTCACCAAGCACAGTAAGAGCACACTAAAACGTACTTGTCCTTAAGACGTCAAGGAGAGAGTTGGGAGGGCCGTGAGACAGGCTCCACTGAGGAGGTGACTATAAGTAGAGTTTAGTACTGAAGTAAGTAAAAAAAAATAACTAATTTTTTTCTGAAGCTTACCTTTTTATTGAAAACAGATTTGTTGACATATAATTTACATATCATTAAATTCACACTTTTTAAGTACACAATTCCATGGTTTTTAGTATATTAATTGTGCTATGCAATCATCACCACTATTCAATTTCAGAATATTTTCATCATTCTAAAAGAAACCCTAAGATCATTGATAGTCACCCTCATTTTCTTGATCCCCCTCCCACAACCTCCTAGAAATTACTAGTCTACTTTCTCTCTGTGGATTTGCTTATCCTGGACATTTCATATGAATGGAATCCTACAGTATGTGGCCTTTGTGACTAGCTTATTTCACTTAGCATAATGTTTTCAAGGTTCATCCATGTTGTAGCATGTATCAATATTTCATGAGCTTTTATTGACTGATAGTTTTCCATCGCATAAATACACCACATTTTATTATTCATCCGTTAATTAGTTGATGGGCATTTGGAATCCTTCTACTTTTTGGCTACCATATATAATGTTTCTGTAAACATTGATGTATAAGTTTTTGTGTAGACATGTGTTTTAATTTCTCTTGAATATACATTTAAGAGTGGAATTTCTAAATTGTATGGTAACCCTAAGTTTATTTGACATTTTAAATTTATTTTTATGGATACATTATAGTTGTATCCATAAAATATTTATGGATACGTGTGATATTATGATACAAGCATACAATGTGTAACGATCAAATCAGGGTGATTGGGATATCCATCACCTCAAGCATTTATTGTTTCTTTGTGTTAAGAACCATTCCAATTCCACTCTTTTAGTTATTTTGAAATATACAGTACATTACTGTTAACTATAGTCACCCTGTGTGTTACCGAACATTAGATCTTATTCTTTCTATCTAACTGTATTTTTGTACTCATTAACCAACCCCTTTTTATCCCCCCTCTCCCCTACCTTTCCAAACCTCTGGTAACCATCATTCTACTCTGTATTTCTGTAAGTCCAATTTTTTTTAGCTCCCACATATGAGTGAGAACATGCAATATTTGTTTTTTTATGCCTGGCTTATTTTATTTAACATAATGTCCCCCAGTTCCATCCATGTTGTTACAAATGACAGGATTTCATTCTTTTTATGAGTGAATAATATTCCATTATTTATATTACCACATTTTAAAAATCATTTATCCATTGATGGACACTTAGTTTGATTCCATATCTCAGCTATTGCGAATAGTGCTGCAATAAACATGGGAATGCAGATATCTCCTTGATATACTGATTTTCTTTATTTTAGATATATTTTCAGCACTGGGATTGCTGGATCATATGATAGTTCTATTTTTAGTTTTTTGAGGAACCTTTTCAAATAACTAAATTCTCATTAACAGTATATGAGGGTTATATTCTCATTAACAGTATATGAGAGTTCCTCTTTCTCCACATTCTTGCCAGCTGAAGAGACAACCCACAGAATGGGGGAAAATATTTGTAAACTACACATCTGACAAAGGGTTAGTATCCACAACATGTAAGGAACTCAAACAACTCAATAGCAAAAAAAGCAAACAATCCAATTTAAAAATGGACAAAAGAGCTGAACAGACATTTTTCAGAAGACATACGTATGGCCAACAGATATATAAAAAATGCTCAACATAACTAACCATCAGAAAAATGCAAATCAAAACTAGAATAAGATATCATCTCACCCTGGTTCAAATAGCTTTCATCAAAAAGACAAGCCTAGTTTTAAAGTTTTGAGAAACTGCCAAACTGATTGCCAAAGTGGCTGCACCACCAGCAATTATTAGGACTCCAGTTCTTTCATATCCCCAGTAATGGTTGTTACTGTCTGTCTTTTCTATTTTTATTTTAGCCATCTTGGTTGATGTGAAGTGGTACCTCATTTTGGATTTGATTTGCATTTCTCTAATGATTAACAATCTCAAGCATCTTTTAGTGTATGTATTGGTCATTTGCATATCATCTTTGGAGAAAAAAACTATTCAAATTATTTGCCTATTGTTCAATTGAGTTGCATTTTTATTATTAAGTTGTAAGAGTTCCTTATGTATAGTTATGTGCCACTTAATGACAAGGATACATTCTGAGAAATGCATTGTTAGGTGATTTTGTAGTTGTGTGAACATTAGAGTGTACTTACACAAATCTAGGTGGTATAACATATTGTTCCTAGACTATAAACCTGTACAGCATTTTACTGTAATGAATACTATAGTCAGTTGTAACACAGTAATATTTTTGTATCTAAACATGGAAATGATACAGTACAAATATGATATTATAATCTTATGCAGCTATATTCATATTGGTCTATCACTGACCAAAGCATTGTTATATGGCACATGACTGTATTCTAAAGTTTCTTATGAGGTATATGAGTTGCAAGTGTTTTCTCCCATTCTGCCATTCTGTGGGCTGATATTTCACTTTCTTAATGATGTTCCTCAAAGCATAAAAGTTTTTAATTTTTGTAATGTCAAATTTATCTATTTTTTCCATGTCACTTATACTTTTAGTGTTATATCTATAAAAACCATTGCATAAGCCAAAATAATAACAGCTTACTTCTATGTTTTCTTCTAAGAGTTAAATAGTTTTAGCTCTTTCATTTAAGTCTATGAATCACATTCAGTTAATTTTTGTATATTGTGTGAGGTAGGACCTGTCACAGTGATGGAATCTGCAGGCCAGCGGAAGTTTGTTAGCTGGTTTCCCATGCTGCGGGCAAAGAGCATACTAAATCCCTGTGGAGGTAAGTGCCTCCTTGATTCATTTTGCCAACATTCGCTCTACTCCTGATATCAGCCAGGGACTAGTGGAGGGTTTAATCACTACTGCAGCCTGGCTGTCTGCTATGTCTGACAGCTGACCTTTCAGACACAATGTATCTTCATTTTCTACATGCAATATCCAGTTGTCCCAACACCATTTGTTGAAAAGACTATTCTTTCCCTTGTCTAATTGTCTTGGCATCCTGTAGAAAATCAGTTTAACCTAAATATAAGAATTTATTTCTAGACTGTCAGCTCTATCCCATATTTTTATATGCCTATCCTTATGCCATAAATATTTTTGAGTCTTAAAAGACAAATGGATATTTGCCAGGCAGAAAAGGGTTCAGGTAAGGTGTGAGTGGGAGACAGAGGGCATTCTAGATGGAGACAGTGGCATGAGTAGAGATGTGAAGGGGAACATGATGACCACACTGGGGAAGAACAGGAATTGGGATTTAGCTAGAGCATTAACAGCTATGACACACAGTAGGTGGTGGAGAGAGAGGGCAAAGTCTACAACTAAGGAGTTTGACTATTACTGTACAGAAACGTGAGCTTGTGAAGACTTTTACACATGATCATATTTGACTCTACAAAGGTCTCTGTAGCAGCAGTGTGAAGAATGAATTGGAGGACCATAATGAAGGCAGAAAGGCCATTTCAGAAATTAAGTCTTCATGTTCAAGCAAACAATCAGAAGAACATAAAGTAAGGCAGTAGCAATGGGGCCGGAGAAGAGGGATAGATGCATGTGACAGATGTTTACAGGGAAAAATCAGTAATGATTTCTTCACCAGTCGGATGAATTATGTCTAGGGAAAGGGAATAATTAAACATGACTTCCAGGTTTCTACTGAAGAGGGTTACTCACCAAGCTAGAGAAAACAAGAGGAAGAATAGGTTTGAGCAAAACCCAATAATTTCAATTTGGGATACCTTGGATATTCCCAAGTACTTTCTATGTGTCAAGCACTACAGAAAACTGTTTTACATACAGTATTTTATTTAATTTATATGCATTATGCCACTAGTCCTGCAAGGTTTCATTGAATCTCTTTTACAGAAGAGGGAAATAAGTCTGAGGAAAGATACAAAATTTAACCATTTCATATTGGTAGTTTGTAGTAGTTTTAAAATATCTCTATATATTTAAAGTAACTATCATGATTGTGTCTCATTACAGAAGGTTATTATAGGAGAAATACACTATGTGTAAACTCAAAACAGAAAAACTAACCCATGCTTTGTATTCCTCTCAGTTGGAGTTACTTTAATTCTTATCACTGTCAGTAAAGACACATACAAATAAATAGATTGGAATGGGATGCAGATTGAAAATCTACCTTATTGTAAAGATTAATTTAAATCCAACTGATGTATATTAAACATCTGCTAAAGTGAGACACTTTATAGAACATATTTGTATAAATTACTTGCCTTAGGCCTTAAAACAACCATCTAAAATATGACATTTCTTGTTTTGTAAAGAAGTAACCTACGCTAGGATAACTTCTTGATTTTTAACCCAGTTCTTTCTACGTATTTTGTTGCTAAATATTATACCTTTGCATAGAAATACACATTCAACAATTATTTGTTTGAGTGAGTATAACTTTTCTTATAGGTGATAATAAATAAAAGAAATAGCAATTGAGTCTTTTGATTTTATAACAATGATCTTGAACCATGGTGTATCCAAATTCTGACTCTTTGGGTAATTCCTGCATTATAAAACACATGTGAGATTTAAAGAAATACACCAATAAATCCTGAAAATTTTTAATTGCATTATAATTATTTTATCAAACCTTTGAATTCTGAAAAGCAAGTGATGTACACAACACATGGTAGTCATTTAATAATGTTTTAAATTTATTAATTAATTTTATTTGGGCCTGACTCAAATAAGCTATAGATCTTCTTTAATATCTACAGAGCTGGCATAAATTTTAATAAATACATTTTTGTAAAGTTTTACTTTTGTAAATCAAGTTGTTTTAAATTTTTTTTTTTTTTGAGACGGAGTCTTGCCCTGTTGCCTATGTTGGAGTGCAATGGCGCCATCTTGGCTCACTGCAACCCCTGCCTCCCAGGTTCAAATGATCCTTCTGTCTCAGCCTCCCGAGTAGCTGGGATTACAGGCCCTCACCACCATACGCAGCTAATTTTTGTATTTGTAGTAGAGACAGGGTTTCACCATGTTGGCCAGGCTGGTCTCAAACTCCTGACCTTGTGATCCGCCCGCCTCGGCCTCCCAAAGTGCTGGGCTTACAGGTGTGAGCCACCATACCTGGCCAAAAAATAATCTTTATCTTAAATAATAGTGACATTTATTTAATTTATCTTTAATGCACATAAGGAACAAGCATAAGAGAAAATACATACTTTTATATATGCTTTTATACTATATGTTGTAAATATATATTATGTAAATATATGATCTCTTATTGTCACATGAGGTTGTGGTGTCATCTGTGTATTTATTTAGCATAACATCTCTAAATGTTATTCTTTATCCCATTGTTATATTGTAAATTTGGGCACACCACAGAATTTAGAAATTGATAGCTGGCTTAGCCCTTAAAATATTGGCCAAGTGCAGTGGCTCACGCCTGTAATCCCAGCACTTTGGGAGGCTGAGGTGGGCGGATTCGAGATCAGTCTGGCCAACATGGTGAAATTCCGTCTCTACCAAAAATACAAAAAAATTAGCCTGGTGTGGTGGCATGTGCCTGTAATCCCAGCTACTGGGGACGCTAAGTCAGGGAAATTGCTTGATTCAGGGAGGTGGAGGTTGCAGTGGGCCGAGATCACGCCACTGCACTCCAGCCTGGACAACAGAGCGAGACTTCATCTCCAAAAAAAAAATACATACATATATATATATATATATATGTGTGTGTGTGTGTGTGTGTGTGTGTATATATATATAAAAAACATATATGTGTGTGTATATATATAAAACATACATATGTGTGTGTATGTGTATATATATATATATATATATAAAACCCAAGACTGAAAATAAAATTAATATCATACAAAGGTGATATACAAAGGACCAACTTGGGCCATAAAACTATTTTGCCATTTATGAATGCAATCTATTTCTTGCCATTTCCTTTGCCAAGTTAAGTTTACTATTGGGCTATGTATAAATGATTTTCATTCCATTTTGTAATATCCTCTATACTTAAATTGGCCAGAAGACCAAATTCAACTGTTCTACCACATCTGAGATTATAACAATATGTTTCAGATGATTGTCTTCAGATACTGTGGGCCTACAGTTTGTTTTTTAGCCCAGCAATTTTATAGCAATATTGTAAAGAAATGACTTCAATTTTATATAATCATGCTTGGCACAGATAATGGCTCTTATCCAGACCTCTTTTAGGAATTATGTAAATATCATACGTCTCTTTTTCAAAATTTACCACCACAGTGTTAGATTACTGACCTCATCTGTAATAGACCACACAACGTATCGACCTTAGCATTTGTCTTTTTTGTGCTTAGCTCATGTGATGAGCACCTGACAACCATTCTTAAAACTTACCACCCACTCTCTCCTGCTCTGCCTCTGACTTTTAAATCATGCTTGTTAATTTCTTTGGAGACTTGGCTGACAAGCAGGATGTGATGTACTGTGCAGAGCCATGCTCACAGAGGTACAATACCAGGTCAGTGTAGGATTTTAATGATGTAGTTATTCCTAATAGTTTGGAGGTATGACGAGAATGAAATAGAACATAAGCAAAAGACTTTTGGAATTCAAATAACATTTTGTCCTTCCATGTTTCTCTAATTTATAGTATAATGAATAAGCATATGGTATCCAGACTGAAGTGGATCTGGGTTAGAGTCCTATCCTAACCCGGAGCTGTGAGCTGTGTGACTTGGGGAGGATCTTTATCCTGAGCCTCAGTTTCCTCATCTGGAAAATGACTATAATTGTGTCTACAACACAAACTTGTTATGAGGATTACACCAAAAAAATTACATAAAGCATGGTAATATGCCTGCCTCAAAAGACAATCAGCTGGGTGTGGTGGCTTATGCCTGTAATCCAGCACTTTGGGAGGCTGAGGTGGGAGGATCACCTGAGGTCAGGAGTTCGAGATCAGCCTGACCAACATGGCAAAATCCTGTCTCTACTAAAAATACAACAACTAGCCGGACATGGTGCCCCATGCCTGTTATCCCAGCTGCTTGGGAGGCTAAGGCACGAAAATCGCTTGAACTTGGAAGGCGGAGGTTGCCGTGAGTGGAGATCATGCCACTTAACTCCAGACTGGGCAACAGAGTGAGACTCCATCTCAAAAAAGGAAAAAGTAATTGCTCCATGAAGTATAGTTGTTATTACTATTAATACTATTATTGCTATTATTGTCTGTTTTTTTTTTTTTGGAAGTCTGTATGATGAATATAGCCCAAATCAATCAGATTGGGCATAAAACAAAAGCAAAGCATGTTATTGCTAAACCTCAACTTTGGGCAACTTTAGCTTTTTTTTTTTTAGAAAATCCATCGCTTCTTGATTTTATGTTTTAGATGTTTTCCCAAAACATTTTGGAGAAAAGAGGCATAAAAATGAAGTACTCATTTACATACACAGTCCTGATAAATTGTACCTTCTGTGTCCCCTTTTCTTTTTCCAGTGTGACTTCTCCCCCTCTGTACACCCTGGAACATAACTCTGCTGTACTGGCCAAGTGCTACAGCCGAAACGAGAACAGTATCTGGTTAAGCAGATGTGTATCAACAACTACACTCTGGAAAAAAGGACGTAACTCCAGTTCTGCCACTTAGCAACTGCAAGATCAACCACTCTGTGCCTCAGTGTCCTTTAAAATCGGGTTAATAACACTACCCAATGCAGAAAGCTGTGTGAGATGGTATATTAAAGGGTCCATAAGAGTGCCAAGGCACATGGTCATGCAACATAAATCTTAGTTTTCTATTACAGTATTCACGGTATGTAGTATTCATACGTAGCATTGCATGCGCACATACATACAAACATAAAACTGACATTTTCTTTTCTGCATCATGGTAACTACCTTATTTTCCTATGGTGTGTCCTTAGGTAATCTGCATTGCATAGAAATTTACAAAATATAACACCTATTTGATTCTTATTTTCTCAGTATCTTAGTCACTCCCACTATGCATTGTTAGGAATTTGGAAACCCTGAGTTCATGTTTTAGGTCACAAAAATACACTTAAGGCTCTGCTGTTGTTGTTTTACTGTTTCAAGCTAACTAAAGACTGCTAAATTGTAAAGCCTTGCTTTATCCCCAGAAAACAGTCAAGATCTGAATTTTATACTAGTATCTATACCAACCGTGAACTGATACTCTTTGATAGGAGTCTAATAAAATTGTCATGTTGTCCTAATTGATGTATTTTTCCATATCTTCATTTATGTTTATAGTTCATCACTGTGCGAGCAACACACACACACACACACACACACACACTTCTCTATCTAACCTAAATATGGGATGGGAAGATAGCAAGGAAGTTAGGGGATTTTCTGACCTTTCTACGATGAATTGACAGTCTCTTTTATTCGTTCCAATGTTTCAGATATTTTGGTATCAGCAATTCCGGTGATAGTATCTAGGAAGTTAGCTCCATACCACAGTTTTTGCCAGGAAAATAAAAAGGTTATTTTTCCTTGGAAAGTAAAAAACTACATATCCTAACAAGTTTACAGTTCTTTTAGTGTAGGATCTATTTTCCTTGACTTGAGATTGTCAATTCCTTTGAAAAAAAAAGAAAAAAAGAAAGTATTTACCATAAAAGGAGATCTTTGTGGCATGAAGTGTAAATAAATAGGGTGTTACATCTGATACTCATGACCATTATTTCTAAATATCATGTCTATGGCATTTATGATACTTTGTATTATGATGAGGAAAGTATCTATTGCTTCCTGGTTATTACTAGAATTTATAACACGGAAATGTTTGTAATTGAATCATGTGCATAAGATAAGTGAGTCTCTAAGAAGTTAGAGCCAGTCTATTGTCTGGGCTCAGAGACTGAGGAGTTAATGGCTTTATTAAAGATTATGAGACCCTCTGCCTCTGTGCATTTGGCTAAAAAAATATTTATCCATATGGGTTGAATATATGTTATTTCTTAGGTAAGAAAAATAAAACATAAAATCTTTGACATATGAAATTAATTTATATGAACATACTTTTATGATATTCTATATTATACTACGTCATCTATTTCTCTTGAGTGAATAGAAATGATCTTTTATAAAAAAGAATCTAAACCAGGGTAATGGAATTTAGCAGAAGTGTTTCAAGAATAAGGTTTGGGAGATTTGAGATCATTTGACAAATTTTTTGAGAATCTGAATTAAGCACATTTGTTTTGTTGAAATTTTCTCTTCAACATATTATTTTCCTTTAGTAAGTACAGTATTAGAAAGATATTGATTTTTTGCTTGCTCTTGAGGTTTTAGTCATTTCTTCAATAATGACATATATTTGTATGATTAATCACTAATTATAATTGTAAATGATAATGCGAGTATATGTATGACTCTCAGTTTTCAACTTAATTGTCTCAGAGTTGGTGAACAAAAGTTTGGTTATTATAAATCAAATTCTTATATCCTCAAGACACCAAATTATACATCTAGCTTATGCTCATGGATATTCTTTTCAAACTATAAAAGTGCAAAATTAAATTGTCACACACACACAGACACACACACACACAGAGTGAAAAAAAAATTTATTAAGTATAGAAAGCCAAACCTAATATATTAGCCACCTCAGAACAAGAAAGGAAATCTAATACCAGAAATGAAGATGATTACACATTTTTTAAATCATAAATATGAGCAAGGCAGATATGTGTTTATTATAGTATAAATCATCAAAATTGACACGAAAAATGTCAAATTACTATGGCAGAAATTGTTAAAGTTGTTTGAGAATCAGTTCCAGAAAGTTGTTCAGCTTAAGCTGTCTTCATGGAAGATTTTTCAAACCTTTCAGGGATTTATAATTGCCAAAGGATCTAAATTATTGCAGAGAACCATAAAGGAAGAAATTTTTTCTAATTCATTTTAAAAGGTTGGCATATTTCTGATCTGAAAATCTGACAAATATAGGATAAAAAGAAAAAGCTGTCAATCCATCTCACTATTGGTAACATTGCTAAAATTATAAATAGATCTTAGAAAATTAAACAAATACAGTACTCTCTCTAAAGAATATTATATCCTGATTAAGTAATTGCCAACAAGTATTTTACCTCCACACAGTTCACAAGCTAAACATACTCCCATTATTAATGCCTCTCATCAAAATTGTGTGATTCCTCTCAGCAGTGATTGTTAAAGAAAAGGAGTAAATAGGGGGAGTATATGGGTAGATTGCAAAAAAGAAATGTACCTGTTGTGTCAATCCCCAAAAGAGACACTGTCTTGTGGTCCCCAGGAAATTAAGATTTAAAAGTGGTTCTATTTTCTTCTATGTTCTTTTCCGTATTTTTAAATGCTTTTTATAATGTATATATTTATACTCTGAATAATTATATGCCGAAATACTCAGAAGAAAAACAAAAAAGCAAGCAAACAAGAAGAACAAAACCAAACAAAAACATCATGAACATTCCTGCATGGGGATGTGACTGGTAGTCTCACTAAAGACCAACCAACCAAGCTTAGACTGAAGATTTATATTCCCATAAATATTTCTGTCCAGACATGGCCATTCTTCATTGGTTCAAGAACCTTCAAACTGCATTCAAATTAAGACCATCTGTCCACCAAATTTAAACTGCTGACCAGTGTCCTAAAACATCCAACAGTAAGATCTGATGCCTTATTCTAAAACTATCTCAGACTGAGTTAATCAAGTCAGCACCAACCATAACTGGCTTATCAGTGTTCCTCTCAACTTGGTTAAGTGTTTTCCAAGGTTAAAGCCATTTGATCATCCTAACCACAAAATCTGGTCAATACTCTTAATGTCTTCTTTATTAAGAAAAGAAATATCTTCAGAGCAAAGGATTAACCATTCAAGCCAATGAAAATGGGAACTTGTCTAAAACTGTGAAAGTACATTTTAATCAAATTGCTATATCAAGAGCTACTTGCAATAAAACTCATTTGAGTAGAGACACAATTTTCCTGAGTATACAGACATGTAAATTATAAATTATATATACACTTGTATATACAAACATGCATAAATAAATATATGCATGTGAATATATATGTATGCCCATATGTTTGTATGTATGTGTGTGTACATATATAAAATTTGAAATACAATAGTTGCTTGTCAGCTAGAGTCACCTTTACACCAAAATATCTCATTTCATCAACTGTGGAAAGTCTAAATGTCCTCCTAATGATTTCTGTAAGTTCCTGGGGACTAGTGTCCTTCTAGCTTTAACTTCCTGCCTCTTCTAAATTACTTTAATTCAGATGTCATCCCACAATCTCCAACTTTTGTGCTGCCTGTCCTGCGCTAACACAGGAGTATAACTTAGACTTTTCCATTAATTTTCATCAAAATAAAATAAAATACAAAGCAAAACCAAAAACAAAACAAAAATAAAAAGCCACCTTCATGTAAGAAAACTGTAAACGTGGCTGACTTTAAAATAGTTCCTTAGCCCTTTACATTTACAAAACTGAGAGATCTAGCTTTCTGCCCTACTATAATGTCATAGTTCTTCATTCTCTCCTTGCCGGTTCCTTCCTTCCCTCCCTGCATCTCTCTCTCACTTCCTCATTATATGTCTCTCACTCCCTCTCTCCTTTTATACCCTGATCTTCTCTACTCTTTTCTTGGCTTTTTCCCTTCACCAGCAGATTGGCTGTTACAATACTTTCTGTGAGTTTAGCTATTGTTCTCAGGATCCTGTTTTCTACCTCAAGTAGCTAAATTAAACAATTTTCTCAGACAGTATCCTTCCTAAGAGAAATTTGGCAGCCAGCTGTTAAAAGATAATACATTTTTTATCCCTACTACATTATATTTAGCCAAGTCGGTGAAAATGTAATTTTTCAGATGGTTCGTGAATTCTGAACTTTATTTTTTAACAGTCAGCTGTTGCATTCAGCAAATGACTTAAACTGTAACTTTGAAGTCGGGCAGGGGGGTGGTTGAAAAACTAAGAGCTTATGCTTGCTGTGTTCTATAAGGAACATAGGAAAGAAAGTTTGGCTTTGTTCTTCTTCAAAAAATCCCCAACACAATTAATATGCGTTTATGTAGATGGTTGAAGAATGTCCGTTTACAGTTTAAGGAAGAAAAATTAAAATAAATCCTGGCTCAAAAATCACTTCTTAGGAAACAGGCTGCTACTGCCACCTGGGGGAGATTCTTTCCACTTCATTCAAGAAACCCAATGTGTTTATCAGATGAAGGAAGGCAGTTCATGCTTTCCTTGTCACAGCTACACAGGAAGAAGACTTTTTAACTCTCTGCCCGTGAAGTCATAAGGCACTCCAGATGTCTCCAAGTTTCTTTCACCCAGAAATACATATTTCATCGACTTTTTGAGAAATACAAGAGAAGATGAATCAGACTATAACCATACTACTAAAAGCACCAAGAAAGTATTTTGAATCAGTATGGGTAATACACTAAGAAGTAGAAAAAATAAAATTTGAGTTTTCAGTAAGAAAATAAAACTCAAGTTTTTAAGAAAAAATGTATTTGACTTCAAGTTATAGTTAATTTTACTCCTTTCCTTAAATATACTATCATTAATTGATATGAAAGCTACATGTGCTGATATAATCATTCCAGTGGTTTCATAAATTAGGAAAAAATAATACATTTTATTATATAAATATAGCAAAAAGAATTATCTTAAAAAATTTGAAAAGTATTATGAACTAAATACTGATGTGAAGTCATGATCTAATTGTAGATCATGAAAAAATTGTAATCATTGCTAAAGAATGTCTAATTTCTGTTTAATACCCATATTGCATTTCTTTATGCTATAAATAAGTTGTTACCTATAAGAAATGCACAAAATAAAAAAATACTAAAAATAGAATATTTCCATACCTATTAAAATTACAAGTCTGTCATGTGTCATAAAAAAGTCAGTGCTGATTAGGGGAAGACAACTAATCATTTATAAAGAGGCTGTCTGGTAATAAATTAACTAAATAAAATACATACGGTGTCAGTCCCAGAGTGGTACAATAACGTTATCAGAAGGTGAAAGTTCATATGAAAGAACAACTGTGCCAGGGCGAGAGACGTCTTTGTGGAGAAAGCATTTTCAAGACTGGAAAAGGTAAGCGAAATATAGCAAATGGATTGGGATTGCATAATTAATTTTCTAAAAACATTACACCCTGATTTAGGAGTAAAAAGAAATTGACTGCGTCTCACTGCAGTTGACACCACTGAATGAGCTGGGAGAGCTGGTGTGAACCGGAGGGACCCGCAAAATGAGTGTCTTTTTATGGAGGTATGAAGCTCCTTCAAGGTGTTCACGTTAGCGTGTGGGTATAATGGAGTGAGGGGCATTAAAGGACAAGAAGGACCTGCGGTACTTAAAACTGTGTAATAAAGTTACAAGATCTAAGCAAAAATAATAAATATGCAATATTAAAATGTCTTTATTTCTGAATCAGTAGCGTGGGCAGTTTTAGCAATTGGCAAGTAACTCTGCTTATAAATCTAGTGAAAATGATTAATGACCTTAAAATGCTATGGGGGATCATGCTGTGTACAAAGGATCGGCCACTGTGCAGGTATTGTACATGGAATAGATTCTCCCAAGATTCTCCCCCCCTTCTAACTGAGCTGCCCAATATGTTAGGCTTTACTTTCTTTATTAAAGAGCCAACACTTACACTAATGGACCATAGAGATGATTTATTAATTATTTTATAACAGAAATTACAAGTAGTTTGTATTTTCATCAATGTTCCCTGGTTGTAAAAAAAAAAAAAATTTGGTAAGCAGAAACAGAAGTCTTCTTTAACATTATTCATATTTCATAGGAAAGAAGCATTCAGGAAATCAGGAAGGATGATTTGTTGCCGATACCACTTGTGTATTCAGGCAGTGGGTCGGGAAGTGGGAAGATGGGGGATCTTGTTAGAAAGCAAGAAGGGTTGTTTCTTCTACTGTTCTATTCTTACTTCTCCAATAGTGAATAACTTTTAGATACTACTGCTAGCTTTGCCCCTGAGCTCAGGAACTTCAACACCTTTTCCTAAACCAACTCACCTACCACACTGATGAGTTAACATATTTCTCTTAAACATGGTTTTTATGATCTTCATGTAATTTGGGATTTTTTTCCCTCGTTTTCTGCAATTACTGTTTCCTAAATCCTTCCTTATCTGTATTTGACTTCTCTCTCCCTTCTCATTGTAAACTACAATTATTCCACATTCCCTTCTGTCACTGGGGGATCTCCACTTTAGTGGAGCAGTCCTCCTCCATGCTTTAGTCACTACGAATGAAGGGAAAACAAATCTAAAATCGTACTTGGAGTGCAACCAGGCCAGGTAAGAAAACTTACATTGGGGGAATGTAGAAGCCTAATTATGCGTGCTATGCCTTTGTTTTCCTACAGCCATGACAGACCCCAACAAGATGATCATCAACTTGGCCCTCTTTGGCATGACTCAGAGTGGAAAAAGTTCTGCTGGAAACATTCTGCTGGGAAGCACAGACTTTCACAGCAGCTTTGCTCCCTGTTCTGTGACCACATGTTGTAGCCTGGGCCGCAGTTGTCACCTCCACAGCTTCATGCGTCGAGGTGGGCTAGAGGTAGCCCTGCAGGTCCAGGTGTTGGACACTCCAGGTTATCCACACAGCAGGCTGAGCAAGAAGTATGTGAAACAGGAAGTCAAAGAGGCTCTGGCACATCACTTCGGGCAAGGGGGTCTCCACCTTGCACTCCTGGTTCAGAGAGCAGATGTGCCTTTCTGTGGGCAGGAAGTAACTGACCCAGTCCAGATGATCCAGGTAATACTAAGATGCAATTACACTAATGCCATTATTACTTCTTGGAGGACATTATCCTAATAGTATAATAATAATAATAATAATATACTATTAGTATATAATAATATAGTATATAATAATTTATACAACTAAGTGTTGGTCACCTAGGAATAGTCAGTAAAAATTATTTGATTTTCCCAAGTCATTTTTATGACTTCCTTCAGAGGAACCCCATCAGTCATTTTACAACTGGTTTGTAGAAAAAAAAAATTGAGATATTAAACTTCAGAGGTTAACCAAGCCTCAAACTCCTAGAACAAAAAACCCAGATAAGTTTGTAACATGTTGTCCCTGGACTGTCTGCATCAGAATCAACTGGGCTGTTTGTTAAAGAAGATTGATCCAAAACGTACTGAAACGGAATCTCAGGAGTGGAGCCTGCATATCTGTATTTTCATAATTTTCCATGTATTTCTCAAAAACAGTCAGGTCTTAGAACCGCTGAACTTAAACACTGACTTGCATCCATTCAGCATCAAAGGGACAATCTCTTATAGTTCACCAAGAAATGGGTGCTCATTCACTGACTTGGTCATTGAACACTCTATTGAGCATCTAAACAGTGCTTAATTACTGGTAAATGAGACACGAGCCCTTCCTTCAGAAAGTTTACAGTCTAGAAGAGGAAAATTAGATAAACAAACCAGAAAAAGACAATGCATTAAGTGCCAAAGTAGTATAATGAAAAAAAAGGGGTTTCATAAGACTTAAGTCACAGTGAGCATTCAAGGGAGAGTTGTGCATTATTCATAGGGAAACAATTCAGAACTTCAGATCCTTTGCTTGCCTTATCAGCTGTAGCATAAGTGACTGCTCCATTCTAGCCAAAAGAAGACCATAGGGACCTCAGGTTGAGCATAAATAACACATGCCACCTTTCCCTGGTGGTCTATTCCAATTTGTTTGCTTGTTCATTCATTATAGGTCACTAAGTTGGAGGCTTATTCACAGTCTCCAACTGTGAATAAGGAGAGGAGCTGGATAACAGGCCTGGACATGACCACAGCTAGGAGACGGAGAGAGTTGGGAGTTTGTGTGTGTATGTGTGTATGTGTACGTGTGTGTGTGTATATGATGTGTGGACTATTACTAACAATAGTCCACACAGCCCTGTGTGGACTATTACTAACAATTCCTGGAAACTATTCATTGAGTTGCTCTATTCTATTCAATCTGTTGATTCTTCAGTCTGAGTCAATCTATATTTAGCTGCTGGACTTCACTAGTATTACTGAAGAGCCTCAATGAGTCACTGAGCTCAGAGACACCAGGTCTATTAGAAGCTCCACAGTTAAACTTTATACTGAATGGTGAACAGATCTTTTCTGTTCAAGAAGAACTTGTAAAAATGCTACCCTTCTTTTGGTTCAGTCTCAGCTCATACTGACATAGGCCCTGTTACAGCCCAGAAAGATAGTTACTTTGTTTTAATGAAGATTTTTTTCCTTTAACTGGAAAAGATACTTCTACATGACAGATACACGCATTGTTTTTCAGTAACTGTGCATGTTTCTAAAAATGAAAAAAAAAAAAAACCCAGCCGTATGTATAATCACAAGAAACTAGCAGAAAAATCAGGGTGACAGGAGCATAAAAAATGCTCATCATGTAACTCCTGAAAAACCTGAAGGACCTGCTATACAAAAGTAAGGAAGAATAGAAGATGATTGCAATTAAGAAACAATATGGGATCCAAGAAAGCCCACAAGCCTCCTCCAAATTATGAAAGCCTGTATTTCAAGCAATGTTTCTGGTAGAAATCAAGTGGTGGGAAGCCTGCATCCATGACACCAGTATAATCTTTAGACAGTTCTTAAAAATTCATTTAAAGCTATTATTAAGTAAACATTTAGAAGAGGCTATAGATGGATATAATTCAGTAAATGCAGTAAACACATAAACAACTCTTTTTCAAAAGCTACCCTGACTCTTTCCATACGTCTCAATATTTCCCTACCATGAACCTATGCTAAGCCCAAAAGGTTATTTTAAATATCATACATTTTGAAAACAGGTTTTAATAGTTTTAGGATATAGGACGATAATGTCATCTGTGAGGCTTTTTTATATATGTGAATTCAATTCATACATGTCTTTGGTCTTTTAAAACAATATTTGGCATATAGTCTTCTCTTACAGCTGCCTTCCAAATCAGTATGCAATTCAGGAACTGAAGGCAGCAAGGAGATGAGCTAGGGCAAAGCTCAGATCCCAAATATTTCTTTCTGAAATAAATAACTTCTGTCTCCCAAGAAAATCAGCAGCCAAGGTTTAATAATCTTGAGTGGCCTATGATCCCTGGGAGCACTGCAGACCTATTCCAGGGTTCTGCTACGGTCTTTGGTTGATGGTCACTTAAGCACAGGCTGGCTGTTTGTGATCTTCCTGAAGGTGCCTCAGATGCTGGTGGCAGCCATCTGTATGTGCTCACAGATTGGAAGCTGTTGCAGAGTGTCTGAATATTCAACAGGACCAGCAGCTGTTAGGAAGGAGCAAGAAGCTGTTAGGTCCTCAGGTTTCAGGCACACTGTGGATTTCTTTTTCTTCCTGGCTGATGCAAAATGGAGTATGGAGTATCTGCCTTCTTTCTTTTACCCCTTTTCAGGGGCACTGACTAGTACTGTAGAAGGAGTCTACCAAGCCAGAGTCAGAGAAGTAGCTTCTTCTTTCCCATGCCTCCCTGTTGTCTCTTTAAATATCTTCCCCAATTTGTACTCTAATATTTTGCAGAGGAGTTATATGCTACTGGCTGTGACGATGGAAACATTTTCCCCAAATGATCCCTTTTTCTTTTTGTTAGGCCTTTATTAATTTACAGTAAAATGAAAGAGATATCAGTGAGTCATGTCCCCAAAATCAAGAAATAGAAGGAAGAATTTATTCAAATATTATCTGGAATCTCATTTGAATGTTTATAAACCCACAAATAATGAATCAGAGAAGATATAATATAGTCACCTCAAGGAAAGAGCTGGCATACAGCCAAGCTGCACTAGGAATTGTGCCTAGGTATTGCCTATGGTCCATTTCCCCCCCCCCAACTATTATGGTATTCTGTATTATTACTGTGTACAAGCAAGTTTCAAGCATGTACTTTTATTTCATAATCAACAACCGAACTGTTGATGTTGCAGACGAACGTGTTTACAAAAAGCTCGGAAAAGCTAATTCAGAGCCTGAAAATACTAAATGAAGATTATGGGCTTAGTTGTTAGAATTTAGTTAAAAAAACAAGCCTAATTACTTCATAGGTGTATGACTATAAATGTTACTAAAACTTTCTTGGTTTCAATTCCTTACTTGTAATGTGGAGATAGTTTTATGTATGTTAAGAGTTCTGAGCATTATATTTAATAAATACATCATGCTCAGCATTGTGCCTACTTACAGTAGGTCACAGAAAATGGTAAAGTATTACTAGTATTGTTATTTTTATTGTTATGATCACTATTGAGATTGTGAATGAGTACTCATTCAAATGAACTACTGGATATGGGCAAGATAGCATAGAGATTAAGAGATGGGTTCTAAAGTATTCAAGTCTTAGCTACTTATTTGCTTTGTGATCTCGGGCAAGTAACTTCTGTAAACTTCATTGGTAAATTGAGAAAGACAGTAGTGTCTGCTTCATTGGGTTACTTGTGGCATTAATGCCCTTTCAACAGTAAATGATATAGCTTAGGCACAGGCACGTGGCAAGTGCACAGCAAATAGCTCTGGCCATTATTATTTTATTGTTAGTATTTGTCTTATCCTAAAATTAGGAAATAGTGTTTTTTAGGTTTATCCTGGTAGACTTATGAAGAAAATAAGAGTAAAATCAAATTTATGTGGCCCTGATTTATAAACATAAGAAGTAACTTTTTTATTAATTTAGAAAAAAATCTGGAAAAATCTTCGCTGGCTTAGTATGGTTAAATTGAAAAGCCCCAATTTAGTGGGAAAGATGGGGGACCTTGGTTCCAGGTCCAAGCTTGTCAATAATCAGCCATATGACTTTGGCCAAGTCATTTAACACCATAAGTCCTCAATACCCTCATCTGTAAAATGCAGTTTATAAGATGATCTCTGAGGTTGAATATTCTCTGGATCTGGCCTAACGAGAAATTATCATTCAGCTTTGGCTCTCTGAAAAGGAAAATGTAATGTTTTAATTGGGGTGAGAGTAAGGGAATAGCATAAAGTATAAAAAAAAGGTCCTCATTGTCCTCCTGTTCCGTGATAATTTTTTTCTCAGTTGATGTAATAGTTGGCTTTTTTTTTGTTTGTTTCCCCCTAAAAGTCCAGATGCTATGATTTCATCAACCACAAACAAATGGGGCAGGGCTGGTGAGGTCCTGGGAAAATGAACATAATTCCTGGATAACAAAGTTTATATCCTAACCAGTAGTCCCAAAAGGACTAAATGGACTCATACCCATTAGCACTCAAACCAAACAATTCATGATTGATCGTAAAATTTTCATCTAGCTTAGTACTATATTTAAATTATTAACACCAGATAACTTACATTAACTTGTCTTGCTTTTGGATTTTTATGTGAGGTATCAATCAACTGTAATGATTCTTTCTCTGGGTCCATAGAGAACATGTTTGGCCACTAACATGATGACTATTCAGCAAGCAACACTACTTTCAAATATTCAACTATTTTCTGGCCAAAATCGACTTAAAGATTTTAAGCTAAATCAACCACTCTCTTCTGTTTTTGGCAGTAATTCAAAAGTGCAATTTCTCTCACAGTTTAAGATATGAGCATCCTTTCATAAATAATCATAAATATGTAAAAACTTTCCAGTGGCTGAACACATGGACTTTTAAGCGGCATGGCACTTACAAATCTATTATCCTTAGATGCTTTAACTCATGTTCTCTGAATGAGATTGTGGTTTAAAGTATGGGAAATGTCTGGTGGAGACCAAAAGGGAACATGTTAATGTTACAATACAGAAAAACAGGAACAAAAGAAATACTATGAAAGTTAAACCATTTACTTCATTAAGTACTAACCTAGAAAGAAAATAATTCTGTGTTATGATATATAACTCAAGAAAGGACTGTTTGTGCCAAATAGTTTATTTAGCATGCACTTTCATTGTAGCAATACTGTATTTCAAAAATATTTAAGGAGGCAAATACCTTATCCATTAATTCACTGGGGCTCAAAAATATTTAATAACAAGTACGATCTACACATCAGCCAATACATATCTAAGGGTAAGTTTAGGATGGCTCTCAAGGAGTTAAGAGCAGTAGCTATTTAATAATTTGTATGAAAACATTTTGATATTTGACAATCAATATGACCATATTCATATCGTACTTGGTGAATATCAGGTCTGGCTCTAAATTTGATAATCTTTCAGAGATAAGAGTGATCAAAGATCAATAGCTGTACTTGTTTAGAAATAAAATCTCAATGCTGTACAATCTCAATCATGCTTGATTACATTAATTACCTTGTTAATTCCTGCATATTTTTTAAGAATCTGGTCACTGCATCATCACATGCAAGACATTTTGTCTGATCTTTCCTTTTTACCCTTACTTCCCACCTCCACCCCAAAATGGGCAAAATGATCACCTTTATAATGCTAACATAATTTCTATCACACTTGCAATTGAAACAAATTCAAAGTATTTCTTTCCTGTCTGTCTCCCTTCCCAAGTTAATTTAGTACACAAAAATCTCCACTAACTGTAAACAGAATATGTCTGTCTTTTTCCACACCTGTCCCTACCATGTAGAACATGCCTAGAACAAAGTAGACCCTCAATAAATATTTGCAGAAGGAATAAATCATCTAAAATGCTTTATAAAATTCAGATTCCAGGCTCCAGCCCTAATGGCTCTGATGCATTTTTAGAAAGCCTCCCAGGTGATTCTGATGCAAATGATCCAGGGATTGCTGTATTCCCAGAGCCCAGATCTAATATACTTAGTACTTTATTAATTTTTTTAGCCACTTGCATTAGTTTGCTAGGGCTGCTGTAACAAAGTACCACAATCTGGGTGGCATAAACAGCAGGTATTTACTGTCTTTCAGTTCTGGAGGCTAGAAGTCTGAAATGAAGGTGTTGTAAGGGTTGGCTCCTTCTGATAGCTGTGAGAGAAGATCTGTTCCAGGCTTCTTTCTTTGGCTTGTAGATGGCTATCTTCACGTACTCATGGCACTCTCCCGGGACTTGCGTCTTTGCCCAAATTTCCCTTTTTTTATAAGGACACCAATCACACTAGACAGGGACTCACCCTAATGACCTTAGCTTAAAGAATTATATTTGCAATGACCCTATTTCCAAATAAGATCACATCCAGAAGAACTGGAGATCGGAATTTCAACACATGAGTTTGGCGGAGGATGCAATTCAACCCATAACATCACTGCTCATTTACTTTGCAACTGTGTGACTCCTCTTCCAGCAGAGACCTGTTAACAATATACTGAATATACAACAAACTCTAAAAAGGTCTGCTAATTTTGCTATGTTACCATTAGGCAAAATGGGATGTTGACATTATATGGATACTAATTTTTTAAAAATTTATTTTTTAAAGTTTATAATCTATTACAGTAATTATTCCCTAATATACTGATTGTGAAACTTTAAGCAGGGTATTTTTAGAAGGATAGAAATATGCAGTTATTCTATGGTGGGTGTACATAGAAAAATTTTGAACACATATGAAGAAAAAGTTTGGGCCTATTCCTTGAAAGAGTCCCTCTGAATAGAAAATAGTCCAGACTACAGGCGAATTCATGATGATAAACTGCAAAAAAAAAAAAAAAAAAAAAAGGGGAGGAGCCAAGATGGCCGAATAGGAACAGCTCCGGTCTACAGCTCCCAGCGTGAGCGACTCAGAAGACGGGTGATTTCTGCATTTCCATCTGAGGTACCCGGTTCATCTCACTAGGGAGTGCCAGACAGTGGGCGCAGGCCAGTGGGTGCGCGCACCGTGCGCGAGCCGAAGCAGGGCGAGGCATTGCCTCACCTGGGAAGCGCAAGGGGTCAGGGAGTTCCCTTTCCGAGTCAAAGAAAGGGGTGACGGACGCACCTGGAAAATCGGGTCACTCCCACCCGAATATTGCGCTTTTCAGACCGGCTTAAAAAAACGGCGCACCACGAGACTATATCCCACACCTGGCTCGGAGAGTCCTACGCCCATGGAATCTCACTGATTGCTAGCACAGCAGTCTGAGATCAAACTGCAAGGCTGCAGCGAGGCTGGGGGAGGGGCGCCCGCCATTGCCCAGGCTTGCTTAGGTAAACAAAGCAGCCAGGAAGCTCGAACTGGGTGGAGCCCACCACAGCTCAAGGAGGCTTGCCTGCCTCTGTAGGCTCCACCTCTGGGGGCAGGGCACAGACAAACAAAAAGACAGCAGTAACCTCTGCAGACTTAAATGTCCCTGTCTGACAGCTTTGAAGAGAGCAGTGGTTCTCCCAGCATGCAGCTGGAGATCTGAGAACGGGCAGACTGCCTCCTCAAGTGGGTCCCTGACCCCTAACCCCCGAGCAGCCTAACTGGGAAGCACCCCCCAGCAAGGGCACACTGACACCTCACACAGCAGGGTATTCCAACAGACCTGCAGCTGAGGGTCCTGTCTGTTAGAAGGAAAACTAACAAACAGAAAGGACATCCACACCGAAAACCCATCTGTACATCACCATCATCAAAGACCAAAAGTAGATAAAACCATAAAGATGGGGAAAAAACAGAACAGAAAAACTGGAAACTCTAAAATGCCTCCAAAGGAACGCAGTTCCTCACCAGCAACGGAACAAAGCTGGATGGAGAATGATTTTGACGAGCTGAGAGAAGAAGGCTTCAGACGATCAAATTACTCTGAGCTACGGGAGGACATTCAAACCAAAGGCAAAGAAGTTGAAAACTTTGAAAAAAATTTAGAAGAATGTATAACTAGAATAACCAATACAGAGAAGTGCTTAAAGGAGCTGATGGAGCTGAAAACCAAGGCTCGAGAACTACATGAAGAATGCAGAAGCCTCAGGAGCCGATGCGATCAACTGGAAGAAAGGGTATCAGCGATGGAAGATGAAATGAATGAAATGAAGCGAGAAGGGAAGTCTAGAGAAAAAAGAATAAAAAGAAATGAGCAAAGCCTCCAAGAAATATGGGACTATGTGAAAAGACCAAATCTACGTCTGATTGGTGTACCTGAAAGTGATGCAGAGAATGGAACCAAGTTGGAAAACACTCTGCAGGATATTATCCAGGAGAACTTCCCCAATCTAGCAAGGCAGGCCAACATTCAAATTCAGGAAATACAGAGAACGCCACAAAGATACTCCTCGAGAAGAGCAACTCCAAGACACATAATTGTCAGATTCACCAAAGTTGAAATGAAGGAAAAAATGTTAAGGGCAGCCAGAGAGAAAGGCCGGGTTACCCACAAAGGGAAGCCCATCAGACTAACAGCGGATTTCTCGGCAGAAACCCTACAAGCCAGAAGAGAGTGGGGGCCAATATTCAACATTCTTAAAGAAAAGAATTTTCAACCCAGAATTTCATATCCAGCCAAACTAAGCTTCATAAGTGAAGGAGGAATAAAATACTTTACAGACAAGCAAATGCTGAGAGATTTTGTCACCACCAGGCCTGCCCTAAAAGAGCTCCTGAAGGAAGCGCTAAACATGGAAAGGAACAACCGGTACCAGCCGCTGCAAAATCATGCCAAAATGTAAAGACCATCGAGACTAGGAAGAAACTGCATCAACTAATGAGCAGAATCACCAGCTAACATCATAATGACAGGATCAAATTCACACATAACAATATTAACTTTAAATGTAAATGGACTAAATTCTCCAATTAAAAGACACAGACTGGCAAGATGGATAAAGAGTCAAGACCCATCAGTGTGCTGTATTCAGGAAACCCATCTCATGCGCAGAGACACACATAGGCTCAAAATAAAAGGATGGAGGAAGATCTACCAAGCAAATGGAAAACAAAAAAAGGCAGGGGTTGCAATCCTAGTCTCTGATAAAACAGACTTTAAACCAACAAAGATCAAAAGAGACAAAGAAGGCCATTACATAATGGTAAAGGGATCAATTCAACAAGAGGAGCTAACTATCCTAAATACATATGCACCCAATACAGGAGCACCCAGATTCATAAAGCAAGTCCTGAGTGACCTACAAAGAGACTTAGACTCCCACACATTAATAATGGGAGACTTTAACACCCCACTGTCAACATTAGACAGATCAACGAGACAGAAAGTCAACAAGGATACCCAGGAATTGAACTCAGCTCTGCACCAAGCGGACCTAATAGACATCTACAGAACTCTCCACCCCAAATCAACAGAATATACATTTTTTTCAGCACCACACCACACCTATTCCAAAATTGACCACATAGTTGGAAGTAAAGCTCTCCTCAGCAAATGTAAAAGAACAGAAATTATAACAAACTATCTCTCAGACCACAGTGCAATCAAACTAGAACTCAGGATTAAAAATCTCACTCAAAGCCGCTCAACTACATGGAAACTGAACAACCTGCTCCTGAATGACTACTGGGTACATAACGAAATGAAGGCAGAAATAAAGATGTTCTTTGAAACCAATGAGAACAAAGACACAACATACCAGAATCTCTGGGATGCATTCAAAGCAGTGTGTAGAGGGAAATTTATAGCACTAAATGCCCACAAGAGAAAGCAGGAAAGATCCAAAATTGACACCCTAACATCACAATTAAAAGAACTAGAAAAGCAAGAGCAAACACATTCAAAAGCTAGCAGAAGGCAAGAAATAACTAAAATCAGAGCAGAACTGAAGGAAATAGAGACACAAAAAACCCTTCAAAAAATCAATGAATCCAGGAGCTGGTTTTTTGAAAGGATCAACAAAATTGATAGACCGCTAGCAAGACTAATAAAGAAAAAAAGAGAGAAGAATCAAATAGACACAATAAAAAATGATAAAGGGGATATCACCACTGATCCCACAGAAATACAAACTACCATCAGAGAATACTACAAACACCTCTACACAAATAAACTAGAAAATCTAGAAGAAATGGATAAATTCCTCGACACATACACTCTCCCAAGACTAAACCAGGAAGAAGTTGAATCTCTGAATAGACCAATAACAGGAGCTGAAATTGTGGCAATAATCAATAGTTTACCAACCAAAAAGAGTCCAGGACCAGATGGATTCACAGCCGAATTCTACCAGAGGTACAAGGAGGAACTGGTACCATTCCTTCTGAAACTATTCCAATCAATAGAAAAAGAGGGAATCCTCCCTAACTCATTTTATGAGGCCAGCATCATTCTGATACCAAAGCCGGGCAGAGACACAACCAAAAAAGAGAATTTTAGACCAATATCCTTGATGAACATTGATGCGAAAATCCTCAATAAAATACTGGCAAACCAAATCCAGCAGCACATCAAAAAGCTTATCCACCATGATCAAGTGGGCTTCATCCCTGGGATGCAAGGCTGGTTCAATATACGCAAATCAATAAATGTAATCCAGCATATAAACAGAGCCAAAGACAAAAACCACATGATTATCTCAATAGATGCAGAAAAAGCCTTTGACAAAATTCAACAACCCTTCATGCTAAAAACTCTCAATAAATTAGGTATTGATGGGACGTATTTCAAAATAATAAGAGCTATCTATGACAAACCCACAGCCAATATCATACTGAATGGGCAAAAACTGGAAGCATTCCCTTTGAAAACTGGCACAAGACAGGGATGCCCTCTCTCACCGCTCCTATTCAACATAGTGTTGGAAGTTCTGGCCAGGGCAATCAGGCAGGAGAAGGAAATAAAGGGTATTCAATTAGGAAAAGAGGAAGTCAAATTGTCCCTGTTTGCAGATGACATGATTGTTTATCTAGAAAACCCCATTGTCTCAGCCCAAAATCTCCTTAAGCTGATAAGCAACTTCAGCAAAGTCTCAGGATACAAAATCAACGTACAAAAATCACAAGCATTCTTATACACCAACAACAGACAAACAGAGAGCCAAATCATGAGTGAACTCCCATTCACAATTACTTCAAAGAGAATAAAATACCTAGGAATCCAACTTACAAGGGATGTGAAGGACCTTTTCAAGGAGAACTACAAACCACTGCTCAAGGAAATAAAAGAGGATACAAACAAATGGAAGAACATTCCATGCTCATGGGTAGGAAGAATCAATATCGTGAAAATGGCCATACTGCCCAAAGTCATTTACAGATTCAATGCCATCCCCATCAAGCTACCAATGACTTTCTTCACAGAACTGGAAAAAACTACTTTAAAGTTCATATGGAACCAAAAAAGAGCCCACATCGCCAAGTCAATCCTAAGCCAAAAGAACAAAGCTGGAGGCATCACACTACCTGACTTCAAACTATACTACAAGGCTACAGTAACCAAAACAGCATGGTACTGGTACCAAAACAGAGATATAGATCAATGGAACAGAACAGAGCCCTCAAAAATAACGCCGCATACCTACAACTATCTGATCTTTGACAAACCTGAGAAAAACAAGCAATGGGGGAAGGATTCCCTATTTAATAAATGGTGCTGGGAAAACTGGCTAGCCATATGTAGAAAGCTGAAACTGGATCCCTTCCTTACACCTTATACAAAAATCAATTCAAGATGGATTAAAGATTTAAACGTTAGACCTAAAACCATAAAAACCCTAGAAGAAAACCTAGGCATTACCATTCAGGACATAGGCATGGGCAAGGACTTCATGTCCAAAACACCAAAAGCAATGGCAACAAAAGACAAAATTGACAAATGGGATCTAATTAAACTAAAGAGCTTCTGCACAGCAAAAGAAACTACCATCAGAGTGAACAGGCAACCTACAACATGGGAGAAAATTTTCGCAACCTACTCATCTGACAAAGGGCTAATATCCAGAATCTACAATGAACTCAAATAAATTTACAAGAAAAAAACAAACAACCCCATCAAAAAGTGGGCGAAGGACATGAACAGACACTTCTCAAAAGAAGACATTTATGCAGCCAAAAAACACATGAAAAAATGCTCATCATCACTGGCCATCAGAGAAATGCAAATCAAAACCACTACGAGATATCATCTCACACCAGTTAGAATGGCAATCATTAAAAAGTCAGGAAACAACAGGTGCTGGAGAGGATGTGGAGAAATAGGAACACTTTTACACTGTTGGTGGGACTGTAAACTAGTTCAACCATTGTGGAAGTCAGTGTGGCGATTCCTCAGGGATCTAGAACTAGAAATACCATTTGACCCAGCCATCCCATTACTGGGTATATACCCAAAGGACTATAAATCATGCTGCTATAAAGACACATGCACACGTATGTTTATTGCTGCATTATTCACAATAGCAAAGACTTGGAACCAACCCAAATGTCCAACAATGATAGACTGGATTAAGAAAATGTGGCACATATACACCATGGAATACTATGCAGCCATAAAAAAGGATGAGTTCATGTCCTTTGTAGTGACATGGATGAAATTGGAAACCATCATTCTCAGTAAACTATCGCAAGAACAAAAAACCAAACACTGCATATTCTCACTCATAGGTGGGAACTGAACAATGAGATCACATGGACACAGGAAGGGGAATATCACTCTGGGGACTGTTGTGGGGTGGGGGGAGGGGGGAGGGATAGCATTGGGAGATATACCTAATGCTAGATGACGAGTTAGTGGGTGCAGCACACCAGCATGGCACATGTATACATATGTAACTAAACTGCACAATGTGCACATGTACCCTAAAACTTAAAGTATAATAAAAAAAAGAAGCTTTACAAAGATTAATTATACTTCAAAACCAAAACCTCAAAAGAAATAAATAGAACCCTAAGCCTTCTATTTGAGATGACAATGAGGATCTAAATTCCAAATTAATTTAACAGATGTTTACTGAAAGTTTACAATGTGCTAAAAGCTTTGATTGATATGGAAAGACATGAATCTTGCCTTCAAAGAGTTCACTATGAAGTTGTAGAAACTGATGTATAAATAAATGAATCTGATAAAAGCCAGACTGTATCAGTTGTAATTGGTGACCATGATTGTGATGTTTCTAATTTTAAATGTTTTGTCCTGTAGTTCTCACGAGTATTTTCATGTTAGATTTACCTATCCAGATTCCTTCCTTCCTTACTCCTGCTTGCCTTCCTTCCTTCCTTTCTCCTTTCTTCCTTTTCTGTTTTCTTTCTTATTTCCTTCTTCTTTTTTCTTTCTTTTCAATTTTTCAATATTATAAATTCTAATCCTGTATTTTTTAGGTACATTGAAAATGATTTCCCAGACTGTCTTTCAATATTTTCAATAATTTTTTAAAACCAGAGTTTGTACTAATACATATAACTCAAAGTCTTTATAAGTCAGTTTGCCAATATCATAATGGAGATAATAATAGTATCTCCCACAAAGAATTGCATTAAGCTTCAAAAGAGGTAACACATGTAAAGTGCTTAGCATAATATCTGGCACTAAATGTTAGTTTTTCTCCTTTCTTTCTTTCTTCTGATTATTAGAGGTCTTGGGTGTTTCTTATTATGTTTATTCCTAGGCATTTTGTATTTTTCTTGCTATAAACTGGTAGTAGCTTTGGAAATATTTTGGTAATAGGAGTGTTCAGAATGGAGGTAATGTTATTTTGTTGTCACATTGTGATTTCATGTAACTTTAGAAATATCCCAAAAAGTTCAAGGGTTATTTCTAGATGCCTTTTGTATTACATGAACAATTTGCCACATGCTGTTACTTCTGCTTTATATCAGCTTATATTTACTAATCAAACAAGAATTTATTACATAACCAACTTCCACATATTACTAAACAAAGGAACGCCAGTCTTCAATGTTTTTCAACCACATTAGAGGAAGTCATCAGATAAATTGGGTTCCATTCTAAGCATGTGAAGTCAAGAAGACGAGACTCACAGTTATAATATTTTGTGGTTCGTCCAAATCGCCAAATGTATTTTTATCTGAGCTTTTCCATTGCATGTCACCTGACTAATCAATAGATTCTTAACAGATTATGTAATTTTATATCTTTAGTAGATGCTTTTAATGATAATGATAACACATTTCTACAAAAAGTAAAAGATAAAACAATTCCCTTCACTAAGGTCCTCCGACTTAAATTCAGTGGCTTTAATGGACTCAGGTAGTCAGACAAGTATAAATGATTACTGAATGTTGAAAAATCTATGCAGCAATGATAATATGCAGTTTTGAGGTTGTGTATATATCAATTATCATAGTAAAATAAAAGAGAGAATTTAATTCTCTGTTTAATCCTGCCTTTTTCAGAAAGTCAAGCCTTTTCCCTCCATTTACTTACAATACTTGACCCTGTCTTCATTTCCTACATTGTATATCAGCTTTCAGAAACATAATAATATGGATCCGCTGGCTATCTATATTGGGCCGTAATAAATCCTTTGCTCATTTTTGAGGAATATAGTTCAAGTTCAATAGTTATCTAACTTCTCTCTTTCAGGAACTTCTTGGACATGCTTGGATGAATTACACAGCCATTCTTTTTACCCATGCAGAAAAAATAGAAGAGGCTGGGCTTACTGAAGATGAATATTTACATGAGGCCTCTGATACCCTGATAACGCTGCTAAATTCTATTCAGCACAAATACGTTTTCCAGTACAAAAAAGGAAAATCACTCAATGAACAAAGAATGAAAATCTTAGAAAGAATCATGGAATTTATAAAAGAGAATTGTTACCAAGTTCTTACCTTTAAATAAAATTTAGGTGAAAGGAAAGGAGCATTGGGTATTGGAGTCAGAAACCTAGCTACAAAGAATGCCTTTATTGACATGAATGTGGACCATAAGTATTCTGATATGCTGCTGGTGAGAGTGTACATTGGTATAACCACTTTGGAAAACTAGAAGTTAAAAAGAACATCAATGATTCAAGATTTCTAATGCAAATCCCATGACATAGCAATTACACTCCTAAGTGTATATCCAACATAAATGTGTACATTTGTGTACTAGAAGACATGTATGCACAATAATGTTCATGGAACTACTATTCAAAAGCTAAACATACAGACTATTCAAATGTCTATTAATATTAGAATGGTTAAGTAAATTGTGGTATGTTCCCACAGTGGGATATTAGAATAAGTAATTAGAATAAGCAAGCTCAACTATATGTAACAATACCAATGAATTGCCCAAACATAATGTTGAAAAATAAGCCAGACATAAAAGAGTACATACTCCATGATTCCATGTGCAGAAAGTTCAAAAACAGTAAAACAAATGTAATCTAAACTACTCTGATGGTAGAAGTGCTGGAAATTGGGAGAGTGGTTAACCTTGGGGAGGGGACTGTGAGTGAAAGGTTACGCTTGATGTGGCTTCTGAGATTCTGGTCATGTTCTTTTATTCTCTTGATTTGGAGCCTGGTTTCACGGGATTTGTTCACTTTGTGAAAATGCAACAACAAACACTTGTGATTTATAAACTACTTGTATATGCTATATTTAAATAAAAGTTAAAAATAGTTATTATCCATTAAAAAGGAACTAGCTCCACTGCTTACTTGATGCCAGAAAAGAAAAATTGTTTAAACTTGTCAGAGTCTGTTTCTTTCTTTGGAATATCTACTCATAGTTATTGTAATGATTAAATGCCATGGCACATGGTAGTTGCTTAAAATATGTTAATTTTCTTTTCCACTTCCTTGTAGCCTGTGGTTTCTATTTCAGTTTGGAAACATTTGGTAAAAACTCAGAGCAAGCCCTTTAGCAAAAATGAGTATAACAATTGTGATATTTGACTATGAATAAAGCCTTCACTAAAGACCTTCTACCTTTGAAGGTTGGCCACTATGGTTTAGTGGAGAGCTTCAGGATGGTCCCAATGGTAGCAGTGAAAATTGAAGGAAAATAATTCCAATCAGTCATAAGAGTGAAGTCCACCAGCAAGTCAAAATTAGATCACTTTCATAAATATTTGTATATGAACTTCATAATTTATAAAATTTTTTCACAAAGATAGTTCCCAATTTACAGTTTGTTCTTATAAGCCAGTGGTTATTCTCCCAGAGTAGTCTTCAAAAGCCTACTTTAATGCACAATATTATGTGAACTCCAGTACACGTTTGAATTTGTGCTAGATTTATAAAATGTTTCTATAGGAAAGCATAATACAGATTCCAACTTAAAACAACATCTCACTTATTTCTTTGCATGACCTCTTGCTCCTATGCTGTGGGCCCTGGACTGAGAATTGGGAGACTCAACAATGGGGCAGAGTTTGGAAGTGCAGTGAGAACTGACACTTGCCCCACGGGTTGTTGGGGCTTGGGACAGAGAAAGAGACTTGATGCTAAGAAGTTGAAACAATGGTGACTGGTGGAGAAAAGGAGGATGGAAAAGAATTCAGGTGTTAAGTTCTTCATATGCTTCATTTATGTGTCGTCAGTTAACTTTTCTAGAAAACAAAAACTGGTTCGTTTCAGGAAATATATATGGTGCAAAACATTAAGGATTTAAGCTCTGTGAGGCTGGCCTGATATTGATGATTAATAGAGAGGTGCTTTTAGTCAAAGAGGATTTCTGTGATATTCTTCCCTGAATTATTTATTTTTATATTTGCATATACAGTATCACCCCTTATCTGTGATTTCACTTTCTGTGGTTTCAGTTACCTGTGGTCAATTGCAATCTGGAAATATTACATACAATAAGATTTCTTAAGAGAGAGACCACATTCACATAACTTTTATTACAGTATATTGTTGTAATTGTTCTAGTTTATTTTTAGTTATTCTTGTCAATCTCCTACTGTGTCTAATTTAAAAACTAAACTTTATCACAGGAATGTACATACAGGAAAACATAGTATGTTTAGGGCTCAGTACTCTCCTTGGCTTCAGGCATCCATTAGGGCCTTGGAACATATTCCCTCTGGATAAGGTGTTCCTACTGTGTATACATGTCTGTATATACACACACAGACATTTTCACATAAATACTTAAATGTGGTAGTATTACATACTTTATTTTCTTTTAGCAGTCTTATGTGGCTTTTTTGCTTTGCCTTTACCTCTCTCCTCTTCTCCATGCAAATCTGCCCATTACAGATAACTGATGCCAACCAAAAGCCTGGTGTTCACTGTTTCTATTTTTCTTCATGTCCAGATAATCACCCCCACACAGCACATATAAACACATAAAAATATACAGGGCTTTTCAACTTAAAAACAAGTTTTCATATTACACTCTTCATAATATATTTTTGTTTCACTTTAACACGGTTGTAGGACTTTCTCCTCGTTTCAGCTAAAAACTGGGTTCTTGTCACACGACCAAGAAAGATTAGGCTCATGGACACATAGAAGGGTGAGAAAAACGGAATTTATTGGGTGAAAAACGAAAAAAAGCTCAGCAAAGTGAGAGGGGTTCCTGTTAATGGGACCCCATCTCACCAATTGAATCCCAGGTTACCACCCAGTAACAGGAGAGGCTAGGCTCCTCGTCTCTGCAAACAACAAGAACTTCCCGCGGCTCCACCTTGTCCTCTCTGTGTGCAGGCCAGTTGGAGATTCTCCGGGAGCCCTTTTTACTTGGCTGTCTCAACACCACCTCATTTAAATTTTTCCAAACCTAAAATATAGCCCAAATTCATTCTTTTTAAAGGCTGCAAAACATTTCACAGTGTTTATGTAACAATTTATGCAACTGCTCCTCTGTTGATGAGCTTTCCAGTTTTCTGTCACCCAAAGCAATGCTCAAGCAACTATTCTTGTACATATATTTTTAGTTAATACTATTTTTCTGTAAGTTATATTCCCAAGACTATATATATAAAAGTATAAAAGTATATATACATTTAATATATCTTAACAGATTCTTTGTAAAAATATTGTGATAAACTTGATTTCCAACAACGTGAGTTGTTTTCTCCCCATCAATAGGTGTTATCATCTTGAACACCTATTGTTAACATGTTGAATAAATGTAAAACCACAGCCCACGGTTACTTTATTTGCATTTCCCAATTGGAACGATTTTCTGTATTTGGAACATTTTTGTGTAAGCATTTTGGTAATTTAGACTTAGTCTTTTATGAATTGGCTCTTCACATCCTTTGTTCTTTTGTCATTTTTTTTTTCTATTGGATTACTTTTTGTTTGGCAAATTGGAAGAGCTCTATGTATGTTACAGATATTAACCCTCTGTCTGTCCTCTGAGTAACAATTGTTTTTTCAAATCTATTATTTGTCCTTTAACTTTGTATGGTAAGTTTTGCCAAACTAAATTTGTGAAATTTTTTATAGTCATATATTTCTGTGTAATGATATAGCTGGGGTTTTAGTTTTACTTCCTTTCAGATGAGTAACCAGTTGTATTTGTTCTATTTATTAATTCATCCTTTTACTACTTAAATGTAGGTAGGTAGCTAGATATAGAGATTGAAACGTATATCCTGGATCTATTTCTGGATTTATGCTGTATTCTTAATCCTATTCTGTTACCTATTTTATTTATATTGTTCTCAATACCAAAGTGATTTAATTATAATAATTTTATATCATTCCTTGATATCTAGGAGGTCAAACTTGTTTTCTTTTTTCAAAATATTTTCTGGTTTTACTCAGGCCTCCATTCATACATGTTCTTAGATTGTTTTTCTGAAATTAAAAAAAAATTATTTTGGGGATGTGTGCGTGTGTGTGTGTGTATGGTAAATGACACCCCATGATATTAAATCTTCCTTTACAAGGACACAGAATATTACATTATGTTTATTATTTTATATTAGTGTATTTATTGTTTCTTTTCCTTAGTTTTGCTACCTTGATAACATTGCTATTAATTCAATATTTCCCCTTGATAATTTGGAAGTTCTATTCTAATTCACCCTCATTAAAGATTATTTTCTTGCCCCTGAATTCACAATCATGTACATACTTCTCTACTATTGCCTGACGACACAGTATGAACTATTTCCCTTACCAAGAATTTCCTATTAAAATAGGACCCTTACAATACTTCCATTTCCGCCCTAGTTCTCTTTCTCCTATCCTCCCCAGAAAAGTGGACTTTGGAATGCTTTTCCTTTCACCATATTACTAGATTGTGCTCAGATATTTAATTATTTAATTCAAGACTCCCCCTTGCAGGTTGTCCCTTTTGTTTCAAGAGTCCTTTCTTATAACTTATATTGCAATATCCTGGTAGTTTATCATTAGCTCTTTTAATTCAATATACAAATAGTAGAAGGTCCATATCTTACCACTGTTTTCCTTCCTCTTCATCTTTTCCCATCTTTCTGGTTAGTGTGTTTTCCCAATATACTCTGAATTCTAGTATAATATCCATGAGGCATTAAATTCTAGACATACTCTTCTGTGTACCATTATGCAATAGCAATCCTAGCTTTTCATAAGAATCAGCATAGTGGGTGTAGGGAAATATTTTGTTAGTTGGTAATGGGGATGTTGGATTATATGAATGTTAAGGCACTGAAGTGAACGTCTTGCTGCTGTTCTCCATTTGAGGCTGGTTTGTTCAGCTTTTTCTGGATGAGAGTTCATGCATATTCATTGAATAAATTCATCTGTTCTGGAGGTAATTACAACTTGCAGCTGTTGGGGGCTCAAGAGACCATATTCCAAATACGAGACCTTGGCATGCTGAGTACTTTGAACTGAAGGAGATTGGAGGAGCTTCAGAGGCAAGGTCTTTCTGTCCTTCTCCTGCCCTCCTATGTTCCACCTCTTTTTCCCCTTGAAGAAAGTCACAGAAACCAGAATTCCTTATCCTGAAAGCAAGCCATAAAACTTAGAAAGGTTACTCTCTCCCTTCTCCCTTGATGACCCTCATTCCAGAAGGGTCCTGCCCCATACCCAGGGGAAGGCATGCTACAGACACCAAGAAGAATCTGGATGGCCTTGCTGGGTTTCCCTGCCCAGTCTATTACAGTTTAGCACTTTCTCTTTTATCCAATTACATTGCTATATGGCTGTCCATTCTTCAGCAATCCTAGGCACAAAATAGACAGCTTTCCCTGAGTCTTTTGGTCTTCATTTCTGAGGGCTCGTGTATCATGTAAAACTTTGAATAAATACACTTATCTTTTTCTCTTGTCTTTTGTTACAGGAGTGTCAGCTTTGACTCTTAAGATGGGTAAGGAAAGGTATCACATCTTTCTGCCCCTACGCATCTAAAGAACCATGAGACTAGGATTACTTTAAGTAAAATAAACGATGTCCAGCAAGTTCATCTTTTGTACCCTGCCACCTTTCCTATGAGAGTCTATTATTTGCAATATTTTCTCATGTCCCTCCAGATGCCTAATCTGTATGCTGTTCTCATCCAGACACCAAAAATCTCTACTAAAGTTTAATTTGAAAGTGCTTTGAGTATTTTAGAGGATTGGAAGACAGTGTATCTGATGTTTTTGTGCAGCTAGTGTTAAAGTCTCATTAGTGCATTCAATCTGGGGTCATCAGTGATTACCCCTGCAATCTATCAGCTCTGACTCTTGCCAGGCTTGTTCCTCTAGATACATCACCTCAAATAGCATTTTCAAAGACTTTCTTTTTTAAAGCTATGTTTATCTATATTTTTTATATTAAAAATTTTCTTAGATTTTCTATTCTACTGATTTTCAGATATACTGTACTTCTTTTACATAAAGCTAATGTTTTTATGTGGCATTGCTATTTCCCAGATTCTCACTCCAACTTTGTTTTCAAAACAAATCTCTCCAAAAGTATCTGAAAAGTTTTTTTTGTTTTCAATGTATGTGCAGTTTTAACACAAAAATGTTATCCTTTTATAGGAAAACTGAAAGTTTTAGAAAAAAGTTATTTCTACTGAAATCATTCCCTTTTGCTAAACTTATTGAAAGTGACTTTTAGTTTGCATTTTTCATTAATCTTTTTCAAAGAGAAATACAGTTGTGGTGTTGATTTTGGATGACTCTTGCACCGTTCTTTCCAAATTCCCCAGGTGTGAAAATTTGAGGGATTTTAAATGAACAAGTATCAGCCAAATATGCAATCTGAAAACCAAAGTGCACGTATATATTGGGTGCATTTCTCTGCTGGGATGCATGATATTCTAATGAGGCAATTTACAAAAACAAATGTAAAACTTTGTCAGAGCAGCCTTAATATGAAGGTTCATCACAAAAAGGCCATTGAGGAAATAAGACATTAACAATGGCTATTTGAACAATTCTGTAGGCATTATGTATCAATGGGAAGGGCAAGAGTAGTTAATGCTTCATTAAAAAGGATTTTTCTTTCTTGCAATTATTGGGTCTCAGGCTTGTTTCTGCTCCTGTTGCTAAGGCCAACAGCCTGCCAGATAGGAAATGATGTTGATGAAGACAAAAATCACACTTACACACATTTTTGTACTTAAACATCTAGAGAATTGGGAATAGTGTGTGCCAGGATAGGTGCAAGTTAGAAAGGAAGGGAAAAAAAAACCCCAAATACATAAGGGTGAAAAAATACAATACGCAATAATTAGTTCACACTCTGAAATTCCAGATGGCTCACTTTCACACCAACAATTATTTCATTGTTCTGGGTCCTTCCTCCAAATATTTTTATGGAGTTATACTCCTATGAGTTATCTCTGCCAAGATTTACTCAAAGGAAAAACCATAACTATACAAAGTACAATGCAAAATAATGTGAAGTGACTCTTTCTAATTCCAACAAGTTGGTACCTGAAGATGATTCAGTTTTGTACAGAGGCATATTAGCCATCAGCAACTATCCTTTTCATCATTATTGCAAATTTTGGGGTTATCATATAAGTAGTACCACAATGGAGTATACCTACGTTTCTGTTTTAAATTATCTATCTATATGGAACTTAGTGACATCTATCATATGTTGGCTTTTGGGATGGACTGTCATTACACATTCAGTGCCCTCAATAACAGCGCACTATTCAAAGAATCATGGTATAAACCTCTTTAAAAAGGCAACTGCTACCAGCAGCAGCAGCTTGGTTTTGCCAAGTGAATTCTCCCTATATATTTGAATAGTAAAAAGAAAAAAAAATGATAAATTCTCTTCATAACCACTCCAAAGAGTGTTTAATAATCTCATCTCTCCCTTTAGAATCTCTTAAGTATTCCACTAAAGGAGCTAATCATAAACTACTCAAATTTAGGTATTTTTATGTCACTATTTTTCTCTAACATTTAAAGTAAAGCTAAACTTTTCATTCAAATAAAAGAAACCACATGACCATTTAACTAACATGTTAAGACAGCATGATGTAATGGAGAACACATGATCAGTAAGAACTGAAAAAAATTAAACCAGGTTTCAACTTTGTATGGGGCATTTATTTAACTTTTCTGTTGACTCTCTGGGGTAAAATGGCTGATCTACCTCAAAAGGAGCTTTTAAGGGGTGGATAAAACACATGAAAAGACTAGTTAGAAGGCAATAACAATCTTAATAGTAATTCTGTAATAAAATCCATGACAGTAGACATGTATTATTAATATATCACCCTTACATTTGTTAGAGAAGGCATGATTATTCCTTAACTAAAATTTTGGAGGGTAGAGCTTTCTCCATGAGACAGCAATTTGCAACATTATTGCCTGTTGAGCCTACTAATTTGCCCTTCCTAGTTCTTTTTATTTTGCATCTTGGTGATAAAGTTGTAATTTTCATACTGCTGGATAGCACTTAGAATCAGGACTTGTGTCACTATTTATGTAGGTGAAATACATGGCTAATGTTATATACTTCTGATACTTTTATATTTTAAAAGGACGTATCATTTCTCTGAAAAGTTGAGGAGGTATACTCAGGCCATTTTAATGCCCAGTTACAAGAAACAGCGAGGTGCTCCCCAACTAAGTTTTTTTCTTTTCTTTTTTTTTTTTTTTGAGACAGGGTCTCAACTCTGTAGCCTAGTTTGGAGTGCAGTGGTGTAATCACAGCACACTGCAGCCTTGCTCTCCTGGGCTCAAAGTGATCCTCCCACCAAACACTACCCCCTATCATTGAAATCCTTAAAAACCAGAATACATCAGATGCTGAAGTGTTATGTCCAGTTTGCCAACAATGCTATTTCTTTGTTGATTCCGTAAGAGCTCTCCCACCCCAGCAATACAAATAAAACAGAATTAAGTTTTCTGTGAAAACAAGTACTGAATAGGGCTGAATGGATAACTTGGTCAATGCTTTCATACAACCTGAAAAATCACTGATTAACTCTCCACTTCTTTCTCTCTTTAGCACTCCTTAGCATGGATTTTTACATGGTAAAGACCTGTGGGAATTATGGAGGGAAGCATGGACATTTGTTATAATTTGGTAAGGCATAATATAGTACTTGAGAAAGACAAATGTGACATTTTTGCAATGTACTCTTTTGTAGTAAGTCATCATAAATTTCAGCACAAATGAGCTACTGATGATGCTACATTATGGGCTTTTAACAAAAGACCAATAGTTTTTATTATCTCTAGGTTTGATGAACGATTTAATCATCAATTTAGGTTTCACTAACAAAACATTAGATAATTTGATCTGGGGTACAGTATTTCAACATTTAGTTGGGAAAATTTCAACTACCTAGGTAGTTGAAATATTATTTAAATTATATTAAAGAAATTTAATATAATTGAGAAAAATTAGAGCAAAAAACTCACAAAAGACTTTGTCACCAGAAGTATTTATTCCCAAAAGAACGACATATCTTGAGAACAAAGTAACTTTTGAAGTTCATTTTGTGTTTAGGTACCAACAATTGTTAATGATGCTCAGTTCATATTTTCAGAATATCACATTGATAATGGTACTATAATATATCCTGGCCTACCAGAGTTCCATGGATTTAAATAAATAAAATTTAATTCTGCCTTTTAAAACATGCAGGGTTGTTTTACGGTTGTTGAGTTTTGTGTGAGTGTGTGTATTTGTGTGTGCCTCTCCTTCTTATTGAAGGATTCAGACAGCTATAATGCTAAAATGTTTTGTGTGTGTGTGCATGTGTGTATTTTTAAAACAATGTCTATACTTCTGCCTCTATTGATGCCATTCTTTTGTTGAACCTGTAAAGGTAAGGCCCAAATTCTGAAACCTGGTTAAAGTCACTAATATTCCTCTGTGAGGCCCCTTGTTAGCTACCAGCCCTCCCCTATCCACACTCCCTATCTTGCTGACATGTGTGTAAGCCCAAATCATCAGTAATCACCTCAAGGCTGATGACTTGTAGGCTTATAATTCCTCAATTAATTTTTATTGCTCTTACAATATTTGTAAGATGAGTGAGAATAGCTATTTGACACCTTAATATATATGTATGGTATATGTTAAGTTTTAGGCTGTAATTTCTTTTAATATACTGACAGTATGATGACACATGAAATAGCAAAATATCAGTCTGTAATAAGATATAAATTATCCTTTATTAGATACCCAAATAATCTTTAAAAGGAAGCTAGAATTAAAAAAAAAAAAAGGATACCTGCTTTTATGATCAATTTATTAGAAACTACTGTGGCAACTGTTTACAACGTGTTCATTCTTTAGACCTAGTCAAAACTTATTACTAATTATTTTGCTAAATAGAAAAACTTCAAGCCAGTAGGAAATCTCAGTTTTTTAAAAAAATTGCTGTTATTGTATTATTAGTCAGGGTTACTCTGGCAGCAAAGCAAAAATGTTCAGATGCCACATCTCCTAGCTTTTATGTTTGGCTTTCAGAATGAGCAGTTGGTCATTATCAGTATTATTATAATATGACCAGTTAATAAGTCTGACAAACATTTTCCAACCTGTCATTTTTGAAAAGGAGAGGATATTTTTGATACAGATACACAATATACAAAAAATCCCAGAGCTTGAAATTTCATGCATCCTGTGCCTACAAATAAGAAACTAAATATTAATCTAGTTAGTTATCTATGTGTATAAAGAAAAAAAAGCTGCTAATCAATATTCCTGCTAAAAAATAAATTATTACAAAACATAGGCAACTTCCTCTCTCCATTATAAATGATCAAAAACCAAGGTAAAAATCTAGTGTTTCCCCAATCAATGAAAACAATATATACCAGGTAAATGACTAGTCAAGTCTAGAAGAGAATAACGCAAAAATGAGCCACTCATATTTTAGGTATAAGTGACAAATATATTTCTCTTTATTACTTTTAAGGTTTTCTCTAATGTCTTTTGGTAGTGGAAGCATTTTATTTGATTCCACTGTTGCTCATGGTTTGAGCCCTACATACTCCCTTCCCTTTCACCTCAAAGGGAACTCCTTTGTATGTAGCCACACACTCATCATTAGTGTGAAGATCAGGCTGGATCTGCTCCCAAATCTTCTTCTTAGGATTCAGCTCCTTGTCGGGCTCTCCTGTGTAGGAGAAAAAAAGCACAAGAAAATTACACAGCTAATATACAAAAATATTAAAGAGACTATTCACAGAGATTTCCAGTGAATTGTTTTGGCAACATTTTCTGATTTTTGGACCTAATCAAACTTTTAGCATTTACTTTATTTTTATTATGTCAGCGGTTTATATTCTTGATTGGTAAAATAAAATCGTGTTGTTTATGTATATTAAAGATATTATATTTTACTCTTATATTTTATAAGTAATAAAGCTTAATGAATTGTATCCAAATTATCAAAATAATAAAATGTAAGGTACTCACTGATATGGTTTGAGTCTGTGTCCCCACCCAAATATTATGTTCAATTATAATCACCAATGTTGGAGGTGGGGCCTGGTGGAGGTGATTGGATTACAGGGGCAGATTTCCTCCTTGGTGCTGGTTTCATGATAGTGAGTTATCCTGAGATCTGGTTGTTTAAAAGTGTGTGGCACCTCCTCGCTCTCTCTCTTGGTCCTGCTCCTGCCACGTAAGATGCTCGCTCTTGCTTTGACTTGCTTTGACTGCCACGAGTAAAATTTCTGAGGCTCCCCAGAAGCAGATGCTGCCATGCTTCCTGTACAGCCTGCTGAACCATGAGCCAATTAAACCTTTTTTCCGTATAAATTACCTAGCCTCAGGTATTTCTTTACAGCAGTGCATGAATGGATTAATATACTCATTTTATCATTAAATATAAAGAAAAACTGTGAAGAAATGAAAATATATTTCGATATGTTATATTTTTACAACTGGCAGAAGCAGCTTATGCTTTAATATGTTTCAAAATACAAAATGAGCAGCTAGATCACTGCTCTAGTGCTTAAAGATTTCTTATCAATACTGGAGAATGGCTTAAATTTTGGGTTTCTCTAGCTAATGATGATAACTACTTTGGATTTCATTTGTTACCCATTCTACTCGGTGAGATGTAAAGAAACAGAAAGGAGTAATGAGACAGGGACTAGTATTTTCTAAGCACTAGGAACATATATTGTTGCCTAAAATTCACACAACCAACTCTGACTCTAATTTTAAGTATAAAGAAACTGAGGCTGAGAAAACACAAGTTGCTCAATGTCACATGATCAACAAAGCCCATGTTCTGCTAGTACAGCACTCTGCCCCCTGACAAACCATACTTTAGAAAGTAAACAACCTTTTTACATGTGGTTAATACCCACAACCCCTCTATTTATAGTAACTCACAGTATAAATTTTATAATAAAAGAAAAATTAGTAGTAGAGTATATCTGGTCTAGGCTTAAAGACAATACACCAAACAGCTCCTCTACTTAATGATAGAAAAGTAGAGAGTAAAGTTTAATGTAAGTTCAATAGCTGAGAATGTTCAATATTTAGAATGAAGAATCAGTCAGTTCAAGAAACAATGAAGAAAAGTAACATATCTCTTAAGCTGTAGAACTTCGATGATTCAATTATTTTCCTGGAGGTAATAAAAAAATTGCTGAAGTATAATTAAGTAATGATAGAAATATAAACCTTCTAGATCTTTTTTTCACTGACTCCTAAGTTGAGATCTCTTGGAATTACTTAATTACTGGAAGTATTTATATTTTATATTAGGAATATAAAATATATTTTATATTTATATTTTATATTCTGATGACATCTTATTATATAAAATAGTATTTATTTTCCAGTCATATACATATAAGAATAACAAAACTGTGTAAATTAGTTGGTCACTGTAGTTTTGTTGTTTATTAACTCTTCAGAAACTATGAAACTGCAAGAACATACAACATTGCCTTCTAACATGCAGGCTTTCAGAGATAACAGAGTAGTTAATTGAATGATACACCTACATTAGAACATGTAATGAAACTAAGACTGAAAGTGACTGGTATAAAAAATAAGAATTTCTCCTACTCCTTTAAGGATGTTTGATTCGACAATAGAGAAACTAATAAATAGAATGGAAAAAAAAACCATAAATAAAGTTCAATTATATTGCTCCTTAGATCCATAAGATTTTTATTTTTTGTTTGTAAATCATTCCTTAATCTATAATCATAATCTTGTGCATATATTGTGTGGCAAAGCGGGCACTCCGGGATTCTGGAAGGCTAGAGGGAGAGATACTGTTCAGGGAGACCTGAGCACTGACTCAGATTTGCAACCTTTGCAACCTTGGCCCAAAAGGATGTTGCCAAACTGATAATGAGTTAGTTAAGAAGCAGACTGACATACACGCTTCTTATAAAGAATATAGATTGTGTGGGTAAATTCTTGCTGCAAGCAGACATAAGCCCTAAGTATAAAAAGCTGTGATGCAACACAAAATTAACCTTCTCAGATCTAGAAAGAAAGTGCCATATAAACTAGATAACATTCATAATAACACACAACACGTATATAGTGCTTACTAGGTGCTGGTCATTGTACTGAGTGCTGTACATACATTAACTTGTTTAATTCTCTCAGTACATATATAAGTAATATTCATTACTCTCACCTTACAGATGAGGATATTGAAGCACAAAAGTTATAGCAAAGAATTTAAAATACCAGGCAGTTGGCTAAATGTTTCAAAAGTTAAAGCTTACAAACCCAGTTAAGAAAAATACCAACTAAAAACCCCTTCTTATAGATGAAAAAACTGAGGTTCAGAAAGATATGAATAAGATGAGTAAGCGAGCCATGCAGCTATCTTGGGAAAGAGCCAGTGGCTCAAGCGGAGTGAGCAAGGAAAAGCTGGAGTTCATGAGATTAACAAAATAATGGGAGATCACTGTAAGAACCTGGGCTTGTACTCTAGGTGAGATGAAAAGCTTCTGAATAGTTTTGAGCAGAGTAATATAATCTGCTAGATCACTCTGCCTGCTCTAATTGAAAATAAATGGAAGAACAGAGAGGGCAAAAGCAGGATGATAAGTTAGAAGACTTTTGTAAATATGCAGAAAAGAGATGTTGGCTTTGGGATTAGGGTGCTAGCGGTGGAGTTAATAATAATTTTCGGTATGTTCAGAAGGTAGAGCCACTAGGATTTTCTGAGGAGAAGAATGTACGGATTGAGAAAAGCAGTTAAGCAACTAGGAGGATGGAAATCCTATCAAATAAGATGAAAAATACCATGGAAAAATGAAAGTCTAGGGGGAAGAATGGGATATGTGTCCTTCCCCCTTGGAACATGTACATCAAAGAGTTCATTTGGCAGCTATCTAGCTTATCTAAGTGACTGGGTAAAATTGCCAAAGGAATAAGCATGGAAAAAAAAGAGGTCCAAATCCAAGGTCTGAGGCCCTATAACAGTAAGAATCCAAGGAGGTAAGGAAGAATCATCAAAGGAAATGACAGGGGCAGCCAGTGAAGAAGGAGGACCACCAGGAGAGTGTGGTGCCAGAAGCCAAGTTAATTAATAATAAGACTGAGAACTAGACATATAGCTACAGGGAGTGACTGGTGATCTTACCCAGAGCAGTTCTGGCAAAACACAGTGGGGAAAGAAACCTGATTAAAATGGGTTTTCAAGAGGAGGAATCAAGTATAGACAATTTGGATTTTTAATAAATGGACTTTTAAGTTAAACCTATGCTTCATAATTATCTATTAATTTCTACTATTAATAAGACTCGATATCAATAGAAATAAGCATGATCTTGGAAGTTAAAAGTCTGACTGTAAATTCCTACTTATTATTTGATCATAAATAGTGCATTCTCACAAAGACCTGGCATTGTCTTTGTTTCCTAGCTGTAGTACTGTTTTCAAGTTAGTTTTGCTTGGTGGGAGTAGAGTGGTGAGCATATGCTCCATGAATCTAAAGCCATTAGGCATCTCTGAGAAATCATGGAGACCGAGATTTTCCCAAAATGTAATCTCCAAAAAAATGTTGTTAGAGCATAGACCACTATGATTTCTCATCTACCAAGGTTCAAGACACAGATTCATTCAAAGTCATGGGTACTTGTAAAAAAAAGAAAATCCCCTGTGTGCTTTTTTTTAGACTAGTCTACTTTTGATTAGGAGAGTAGAAATGAGTTCCAAGGAAATTAATCCATGCTTTCATCCATATTTTCCGTCTTACTATTCCATGTTAAAACTCTTCATATTGTAATATTTCATTAAACACAGTTAACGGAGAATTTTAAAACATGCCTATATAATCACATCAGCCTTGCTATTCAATAAAATTCAGCTATTTGCAATCAGAAATGACAAAGGTGACATTAAAACCAATCCCACAGAAATACAAAAGAACCTCAGAGACTATTAAAAACATCTCTTTGCACACAAATTAGAAAATTGATAAATTCTTAGAAACACACAACCTCTCAAGATTGTACTAGAAAGACAGTAAAAACATGAACAGACTAATAACGAGTTCTCAAACTGAACCAGTAATAAAAACCTACCAATTAAAAAAAGTCCTGGTGTGGTGGCACATGCCCGTAGTCCTAGCTACTTGGGAGGCTGAGGTGGGAGGTTGGCTCGAGCCTAAAAGGCAGAGATTGCAGTGGGCCAAGATAACGCCACTGCACTCCAACCTGGGTTACAGAACCAGACCCCGTCTCAAAAAAAAAAAAAAAAAGCCCTGGATCGGATAGATTCGCAGCTGAATTCTACCAGATGTACAAAGAACTGGTACCAATCCTACTGAGACTATTCCAAAAAACTGAGCAAGAGGAGCTCCTTCCTTATGTATCCTGTGAAGCCAGCATCAGCCTGACACCAAAAACTGTCAGAGACCACAAGGAAAAAAGAAAACTTTAGGCCAATATCTCTGATGAACACAAACACAAAAGTCCTCAACAAAATACTGGCAAATCAAATACAGCAGCACATCAAAAAGCAATATACCACAATCAAGTAGGCTTTATTTCTGGGATGCAAGGCTGGTTCAACATACGCAAATCAATAAATGTGGTTCACCATATAAATAGAATTAAGACCAAAAATTATATAATCATCTCAACAGATACAGAAAAAGCTTTAAATAAAATCTACCTCCCTTCATGATAAAACCCTCAATAGACTAGGCATCAAAGGAACACACCTCAAAATAATAAGAGCTATCTATGGCAAACCCATAGCCAACATAATACCTAATGGGCAAAAGCTGGAACCATTTCCCTTGAAAACTGGAATAAAACAGGGATGCCCACTTTCATCACCCCTATTCAACATAGAACTGGGAGTCCTACACAGAGCAATCAGGCAAGAGAAAGAAAAGGCATCCAAATAGGAAAAGAAGAAGTCAAATTATCTGTCTTCACTGATTTATGATTCTGTACCTAAAAAACCCTAAAGACTCTGCCAAAAGGCTCCCAGAGCTGATAAATGACTTTAGTAAAGTTTCTGGATACAAAATCAATGCACAAAAATCAGCAGCATTTCTATACACTAAAGTTCAAGCTGAGAGTCAAATCAAGAACACAATCCCAATTACAATAGGCACACAAAAAATGAAATATCTAGGAATGCACCTAATGAAGGAGGTGAAAGATCTCTACAAGGAGAACTATAAAATACTGCTGAAAGAAATCACAGATGATACAAACACATGGAAAAACATTGTACACTCATGGATTGGAAAAATCAGTATTGTTAAAATTGCCTTACTGCCCAAAGTAATCTACAGAGTTAATACTATTACTATCAAACTACATACAACATCATTTATAACAGAATTAGAAAAAAATTTTCTAAAATTTGCGTGGAATGAGGAAAGAGTCCAAATAGCCAAAACAATTCTAAGCAAAAAGAACATAACTGGAGGCATCACACTACCCAACTTCAAACTATACTACAAGGCTACAGTAACCAAAACAGAAGGGTACTGGTACAAAAATAGACACACAGACAAATGGAACAAGATAAAAGGACATAGAAATAAAGCTGCACACCTACAACCATCTGATTTTCAGCAAGTCAACAAAACAAGCAATGGGAAAAAAACTCTCTATTCAATAAATGGTGCTGGAATAACTGGCTAGCCATATGCAGAAGAATGAAATAGGACCCTTACATTTCACCATATACAAAAGTTAACTCAAGATGGATTAAAGAATTAAATATAAGACCTAAAACTGTAAAAATCCTAGAAGAAAATCTAAGAAATATCCTTCTCAATATCACTCTTGGCAAAAATTCTAGGAAATATCCTTCTCAATATCACCCTTGGCAAAGAATTTATGACGAAGTCTCCAAAAGCAATTGCAACAAAAATAAAAGTTGACAAGTGGGAGCTGATTAAACTAAAGAGCTTCTGCACTGCAAAATAAACTATCAGCAGAGTAAACAGACAGCCTAAGGAATGGGAAAAATATTTGCAAACTATGCATCCAACAAAACTCTAATATCTAGAATCCATAAGGAACTTAATTCAACAAGCAAAAAACAAATAACTCCATTAAAACATGGACAAAGAACATGAACAGACACTTCTCAACAGAAGACATATATGTTGCCAACAAATATCAAAAACGCTCAACATCACAGAAGTGCAAATCAAAACCACAATGAGATACCATCTCATACCAGTCACAATGGCTATTATTAAGACAAAAAACAAAAATAACAGATGTTGGTGAGGTGGAAGAGAAAAGGGAATGCAAGTTAGTTCAGCCACTGTGAAAAGCAGTTTGGAGTTTCTCAAAGAAATTAAAATAGAACTACCATTTGACCTAGCAATCCCATTACTGGGTATATACTCAAAGAAAAACAGAATATTCTACCAAAAAGACAAATACACTTGTAAGTTCACTGCAGCACTATTCACAATAGCAAAGACATGCAATCAACTCTAGTGTCCATCAACAGTGGATTGGATTAAAAAAGTGTGGTACACATGTACTATGGAATACCATGCAGCCTTAAAAAAAGAAATTAATATCCTTTGCAGCAAAATGGATGCAGCTGGAAGCCATTATCCTAAGTAACCCAACACAGGAACAGGAAATCAAATACAGTACGTCTTCACTTATAAGTGAGAGCTAAACCTAAACATTGCGTATACACAGACATGAAGATGGAAACAAAACGCACTGAGTACTACTAGGAGGGAGGTCGGGAGTGGGGTGAGGGTTCTAAAACTACCTATTAGGTACTATGCTCACTACCTGGGTGATGGGATCATTCCTATACTAAACTTCAAGGACATACAATTTGCCAATATAAGAAATCTGTATCCCTTGAGCCTAAAATACAAGTTGGAAAAAAGAAAACCCAAAAAACCTTAGTTTAATTTTATTGCACCATTACAAAATAATTTGCTCACACACACACACAAATCCTCAGTCATTTCTACAAATATGTCTCCAAATTGTTCTTTTACCTAATTCTATTTGTTATCTTCATTTATATCTGCCTTTCCCAATTACTCTAGTCAAATAAATATCCTTTAAATGCAGTCTTAATTTCTAACTGTTTTTCTTTTTATCAGGTCCTTCCTCTTATGTGAGATAAATACTTATTCTATATCTGCCAAGAATCTTTTCTCTTCTGCTTCAAAGACCTATTTGAAGAAACTTTCTCACACATTATGAAGTTTCATCTGTCTCAGGAGTATTTTTATTAGAGAAAACAGGCAATACAAAATGAAACTTCCTTTTAGATTATTAAAATCATTACATTTTAACTTAGATATTTTCTCTATATCCTGAAGTTGAGTAAAAACATATGCAAGTATATTATTAGATGGAATTTATAATTATAAATCTAAACTTTTCATCTCTGTCTTTCTGTGCTGCAGCATGAGACAATCTACAGCATAAGTGATTTTGCAGCACATTAATCTGTTCTCTATCCACATCATACTTTTCTGCTATGCTGGTATTAATATTATTGCTTTAGTTAGGACAAAATCTCTCTGTGGTGTTCTGTTAGTCTGTTCTCATGCTGCTAATAAAGATACATCCAAGGTTGGGTAATTTCTAAAGGAAAGAGGTTTAATTGACTCACAGTTCCACATGGTGGTGGAGGCCTCACAATCATGGCAGAAGGTTAAAGAGGAGCATGTGTTACATGGCAGCAGGTAAGAGAGCACGTGTAGGGGAATTGCCCTTTATAAAACCATCAGCTCTCATGAGACTTTTTCACTATCATGAGAACAGCACAGGAAAAACCCTCCCCCAGGATTCAATTACCTCCTACCAGGTCCCTCCCACGACAGGTGAAAATTGTGGGAGCTATAATTCAAGATGAGATTTGGGTGGGGACACAGCCAAACCATATCATTCTGCCCCTGGCCCCTCCCAAATCTCATGTCCTCACATTTCAAAACCAATCATGCCTTCCCAACAGTTCCCCAAAGTCTTAACTCATTTCAGTATTAACTCAAAAGTCCACAGTCCAGCATCTCATCTGAGACAAGTCCCTTCTGCCTATGAGCCATAAAATCAAAAGCAAGTTAGTTACTTCCAGAATACATTGGGGGTACAGGCATTGGGTAAATACACCATTCCAAATGGGAGAAATTGGACCAAAACAAAGGGCCTATAGGCCCCATGCAAGTCTGGAATCCAACAGGGTAGTCATTAAACCTCAAAGTTCCAAAATTATCTCCTTTGATGCCATGTCTCACACGCAGGTCATGCTGATGCAACAGGTGGGCTCCCACAGCCTTGGGCAGCTCTACCCCTGTGGCTTTGTAGGGCACAGCCACCATCCCAGCTGCTTTCACAGGCTGGAGTTGAATGTCTGCAGCTTTTCCAGGCACACTGCGGAAGCTGTCAGTGGATTTACGATTCTAGGGTCTGGAGGACAGTGGCCCTCTTCTCACAGCTCCACTAGGCAGTGCCCCAGTGGGGATTCTGTGTGTGGGGGGGTCCCATCCCACAGTTCCTTTCTGCACTGTCTTAGTAGAGGTTCATGACGGCCCTGCCCCTGCAGCAAATTTCTGCCAGGACATCCAGGGGCTTCCATACATCTTCTGAAATCTAGGCGGAGGTTCCCGAACCTCAGTTCTGTGCCTCTGCAGGCTCAACACCATGTGGAAGCTGTCAAGGCTTAGGGCTTGCACTCTCTGAAGCAAGGGCCTGAGCTGTACCTTAGCCCTTTTTAGCCATGGCTGCAGCAGCTGGGAAGCAGGGCACCAAGTCCCTAAGCTGCACACAGCACGGGGGCCCTGGGCCCAGCCCAGGAAAGCATTTTTTCTTCCTAGGCCTCAGGTTCTGTGATAGGAGGGGCTGCTGTGAAGGTCTTTGAAATGCCCTGGAGACATTTTCCCCATTGTCTTGGCAATTAACATTTGGCTCTTCATTGCTTATGCAAACTTCTGCAGCTGGCAGAAATGGGTTTTTCTTTTCTACTGCATCTTCAGTCTGAACATTTTTCAAACTTTTATGCTCTGCTTCCCTTTTAAACATGTTCCAATTCCAAACCATGTCTTTGTGAATGAATACAACTGAATGCTTAAGAGCACCCAAGTCACCTACCTCTTAAATGCTTTGCTGCTTAGAAATTTCTTCTGCCAGATACCCTAACTCATCTTTCTCAAGTTCAAAGTTCCATAGATCTCTAGGGAAAGGGCAAAATGCCGCCAGTCTCTTTGCTAAAGGATAGCAAAAGTCACTTTTGCTTCAGTTCCCAACAAGCTCCTCATCTCTATCTGAGACCACCTCAGCCTGGACTGTATTGTCCATATCACTATCAGCATTTTGGTCAAAGCCATTCAACAAGTCTCTAGAAAGTTCCAAACTTTCCCACATTTTCCTATCTCCTGAGCCCTGAAAGTATCCAGGAAGTCCCAAACTGTTCCACATTTTCCTATCTTTTTCTGAACCCTCCAAACTGTTCCAATCTCTGCCTGTTACCCAGTTCCAAAGTCACTTCCACACTTTCGGATATCTTTACAGCAGTGTCCCTACTACCCAGTATCAATTTACTGTATTAGTCTATTCTCACGCTGCTAATAAAGATATACTTGAGGCTGGGTAATTTATAAAAGAAAGAGGTTTAATTGACCTACAGTTCCACATGGGTGCAGAGGCCTCACAATCATGGCAGAAGACAAAGGAGGAGCAAAGGCATGTCTTATATAGTAGCAGACAAGAGAGCATGTGTAGGGGAACTGGCCTTTTATAAAACCATGAGATCTCATCAGACTTATTCACTATCATGAGAACAGCACAGGTAAAACCTGCCCCCAGGATTCAGTTACCTCCCACCGGGTCCCTCCCATGACATGTGGGGATTATGGGAACTACAATTCAAGATGAGATTTTGGTGGGGACATAGTCAAACCATATCAGGTGTTTTATACAACATGTACATTCATGGGGAGGAGAATGATTACAAGGTTTACTCAATGTGTCCTCTTGAGCCAATCTTGAAAAACTCAATAATAGTTAATAATGGTCATTAATGTAAGACTCATGATTCTTACACAGGACTGATTTTAACCTTTAAGCATTACAAACATCACTTTGAGAACTGATTCCGAAACTATTAAGTAATTACTAATAAATACCTACCTGGGAAAGCATCAAAAGTAATTCTGTCTCCAGGAACAGACCCATTTGGAGGAGCCAAGATTTCAATTTTCTCTGGTGAACTAGCACACATGACCATTGCTTGAGATAATACTCCCCTCATCTTTGCAGGTTTCAGGTTACAAAGTAAAATCACCATCCGATTTTGCATCTGTGTGAAATATAAACTGGTAAGTAAAGATGTACACAGATTAAGCCTAATCATATCCAGACTACATTAAGCTACACCTAATATGCTAAGTATCAAATGTTCTACTTTTGTGGCTGTACCTTTGTCTTTGTGTGCCCAAAGTCTCTTATTGTTGTTACGAAGCTTTGCATAAACATGAAAAAAAAATTCCTCCAAATTGATAACGCATTATGGTTGAAAGAGCAGAGGAATTTCAGTTAAAAATTTACTGAATGAATAAATGAGTGAAACAGACTTGGTTTTGAATTTCAACTGCCATGTACTAGCAATGAGAATGCATAAAGTTGACATTCCTGTTTCCTCAAAAAATGAGAGAAATAATATTGAAGAGTTGTCATAAGGATTAAATCATAACATGCATATAAAGCATTTAGCCTAGCGTTAGAATTAAAATAAATGGACACATTTACACATGTGCATTTTCTTCCCTACACATTTGATCATTTCCAGAGCTATGCTAGATTTATTTTTTAATTTAAAAAAAATGGGTTGGGCATGGTGGCTCACACCTGTAATCCCAGCTCCTTGGGAAGCTGAGGCAGGTAGACTGCTTGAGCCCAGTGTTTTTTGTTTTTTTTTTTTCAAGACCAGCCTGGGCAAAATGGCAAAACCCAGTCTCTACAAAAAAATAAAAAAATTTGCTGCGCATGGTGGCAGGTGGCTATAGTCCCAGCTACTTGGGAGGCTGAGGTGGAAGGATCGCTTGAGCCTGGAGGCTGCAATGAGCCTTGATTATGCCACTGAACTCCAGCTTAGGCAAGAGTGAGACCCTGTCTCAAAAAAAAAAAAAAAAAAAAAAAAAGATTATTTAACAATTTCAGCATCATGCATCATGAAACTAACATGTAGGGCTATTTCTACAAATTTTTTATGGAAGCAAATGGAAATTTCTTTAATCTTCATATTTGAAGTGTCTTAATTTTTTTCTCCAACTAGCAAAAGTAAGAAATATAGTTATTTAAATTTTTTCAACAGGTTTAAAATGAATCATACAAGAGAACTATTGCTCAAAGGAGAAAAAAAGATGCATTCTAGATAAAAGATGGTTTTATAAATAAATGTTATATGTAAATTTACTCTGAAATACTATGATTTTAAAAAATGAGCCTAAGAGTCAAATTCGAAATGAATTAGGGGGTCTTCATAAATAATATTTCTCTTTGGATGCTTCAAATAACTTGACAATGTCACATATATGAGAACTTAAAAGTTACAGCAAAAGTGTTTAAGAGTAGCAACAGGATTAGTTAGATGCAATCCTTTAAGGATCTGACGATAGCTATGAACCTTTTCCCTAGAAAAATGTACCACCTACAAAACAGAGTATATAATTTTGAGTTCTAAGTGTCCCTACTTTATAGAATGTTTACTAGTACTATCTTTTTTTTTTTAACTTTTATTTTAGGTTGTATCTTGATGGGTTAGATATAGATGTTTATAAAGATAGCTTTGCTTATGGTTGTGAATGATGGCTGCTGGAAGAGAAAAAATAGTCTACAACTTATAAGAACAGAAAAGATGAAGCCCAAATGAGGAGTTTTTCCAATTTAAGCTGGCTGAAGATCAGTTGGTTCTTTTCTCCAGGGCTCCTAACTTCATAAGGAGTTATGAATCAGTTCTGGTCCTATATAACATAAATATTAAAAAGTAAAAAAAGCACATGCATATGCCAAGTCTATTTCTTTTTTCCTAGATAAGAGAAACTTCACTGATCTCCTTAATTCCATCTTCCTCCCATCAACAGAGCAGCCAGAATGATCCTATTAAAATGTCAGGCTGACCAATGTTATTCTTTTGCTCTAAAATCCTACAATGGCTTTCATCTTACTCAGAAAAAATGCCAAACTTTACGATGATCTATAAGACATTTGGCACCCTTATCTCTGATTTCATCTCCCATGACTTTCTCAGTTATTAACCCTGCTCTATTCATATCGGCCTCCTGCTGTTCCTTGAACATCCCAGCCATCCATCTCTCCCAGGACTGCCTGAAATGCTCTTCAGCTAGATAAACACATGACTTGCTTTCATTTTCTTAGACCTTTACTCAAATGTCACTTTCTTTTTGAGGTCTTCCCTGGGCACTTTATATAAAATGTCAATATCATCCTGGCCTCAATACTTACTAGATTCTTTCCCTATTTTTCTCTTGGCACTTATCACTATTTAACATACTAAATATTTACTTACACCTTGGTAATATTTCTGACTCCCTTATACAAATGTGAGCTTGATAAACGCAGGGCTATTTTTAAAAATATGTTTGTTGCTTGTGTGTGGTGGCTCACACCTGTAATATCAGCATTTTGGGAGGCCAAGGCAGGCGGATCACCTGAGGTCAGGAGTTTGAGACCAGCCTGGCCCACATAGTGAAACCCTGTCTCTAATAAAAATACAAAAAATTAGCTGGGCTTGGTGGTGGTGCCTGTAATCCTGGCTACTCGGCAGGCTGAGGCAGGAGAATTGCTTGAATCTGGGAGGCAGGCAGTGGTTGCAGTGAGCCGAGACTGCCCCACTGCACTCCAGCCTGGGCGAGTCTCCAAAAAAAAAAAAAAAAAAAAAAAAAGAAATTTATCTATCTCTGTATTCTAATTTGTTGCTGTATCCTTTACTTAGGTGCTTGTGCTTAAATACTTGCAGCTATAAATATAATTGAATGAACACAGGGATTTGTTCAAGTTCACAAAACCAACAAGCAGCAGAGTAGCAATAAACAAAGGCAGAACTATCGTAATGTTGAAGTCCATATTCTTTGCAATATCTCTGAAGCACCATGGGACAGAGGAAATAGGTAGATGATTCAAACCACCATAGAAGACATCTAGAAGGAGGACATTTAAAACTGTTACTGTCTTTGATTCTTTCCACTGTTACTAGATTTTTTAAAAACCATATTTCTTCAAGAAAGTAAATATGGTATTCAAAAGTAAAGAAAAAGGAAGAAAGTAAACTTTTGTTGAGAAGGAGGTTTGAAAGCTTATAAGAAAAAAAGAGCAACAGTTAGAAACCACTGCTCTGAAGGGTATCATCATGGAGTATCAATTTGCTTTTAAAACGGTTATCATGCAAGGTTATCCTTCATAAAATATACCATCAATACTTTTCACATATTCCAAATACCCAGCTCTAATTTCACTATAGAAAGAATTAAATTTTAAATAGGGAATAATATTATATAAACTGTAACCATGGTTTGTTTTCTGAAGCTACACAAAGCACAGTCCCTGGTGCTAAACTCACCAGAAGAAAGGAAAAGTGGAGATACTCTAACCTCCTATCAATTTCTTTTATGAAACACTTAAAACCCAAACTTCACTGGCTCGGATAATTAATCATTAGAGACCTAAAAGAAATGAGCTTGTTAAGTAGGAAGTAGAAGAAATCACTTCCTTGTACTCTTGATGATAGGTCAATATTGATCCATTACCCGTACTGTGTTCCAGCAATGCTGAAATTAGAAAGCCAAAACAAAAGCCCAGGCTAGGGATCAAAAGTGCAATCTGATGCAATTATGATACAACTGTCTACCAAATAAGTAAAGGAAATGAGTAAGGAATCCTAGACAGAAAAAACAAGTAACACCCTTGTTTTTTTGAGACATGGTAAAAAAAGATACTCGAGTCTCTTCTTAACCTTCCATAAATATAACACTAGCAGAAAAGTAAAGATAAATACCAAATAATCACAACTGACCTTCCACCTCAACTATGGAATGGTTGAAACTGTGTTAAAGAGTCTAACTTCCACCTAAAGGGGCTATCCATTACTAAGTGTTAACCAATTTCTGCCTTAAGAAAATAGCAGGGGGTTGGGAAGGGTGGGGGTGGGGCTTAGTTCTGAATTTTTAAGAAACAAGACATCAGGATTTTCATGTAAAATTCCATGTGTAAGTATTTTATGAAATACTATGAAAGATAAACTGAAACTTTTTGGGATTGCATTCTTTCCTTGGCCCAGCAGTTTGTAATTTATGACCTTGGTCATATGCATGGCTCTAAAAACTACATAGCACCTGTAGTTAGAAGTTTCATGACTAACTCCACCTTGAATGGTAAACAGTAAAGCTGAACAGTATAGGGATTAAAGATAATCAGCCTTAGAGTGAGATGAATGAGTATATATATATATCTATATAGACAGATGTATAATGAGTATATATCTATATCTATAGATACATAAAAAAGTGAACCAACTTATATATATATGTATATATATATGTATCTCTGTATATATATAGCATAAGTTGGTTAACTTTCCTAAACGTCATCTGTAAATGAGGGTGATACTACTTAACTGACAGTTGTATATAGTAAGAAATAAAATAGCATGTGAAAAAAATTTATCTATTAAGTACTTCTAACACAATAGTCATCATAATCATTATTTTTATCACTGCTTCATCATGGAATTTTATCATTCCTTGCTTTTCAAAATCATGTAAAATAAACCCAGAAAGCACCAATCTAAAAGCATGAGAACAAGTTTTATTTCTCTAAAACCCAAAAAATATTTTCATACTTGAGGAAAAATGAGGAGAGGGGATCACGGAGATTGAACTTGTAATTTTTAATAGTATTCCTTTATTTGTTAAAAATGGGATGTTTTGTATTTTGTTGTTACTTAGATTTCACATATATTTTACATATATATATACACATCAATAGTTTTTTAATGCAAAATACAAAAGTAAAAATACTTTAAAAATAGATAAAATAATACATCTTTTCTTCTTCCTATCCTTATGCATTATATCTTAATTTACAGATGTTTTACAGGTTTTTGGTGGTTTTATGCTTTTTTTGTGTAATTAACCACATTCAAACTAATCGACTGAACTAATTAACAATGGCACATGTTCTATGGTATACAAAATTATAATGGAAAGATACCAAGAAGGAGGGAATGAAAATGTTGTATGTACACAACAGGAATTTCAGTTGTACAGATTACCTGTTCAAGAGGAACATGATTCACCAGGCCACTGACAACTGTCCTTGGGGCTATTTCTCCAACATCTACTTCTTCCACATACAAAGAATCTGCATCAGGGTGTTTTCTAGCAGTTATGATGCAACCAATTCGAAGATCCAGACGGGAAACATCTATTGGCTTAGAGTCGGCACTTCCAGCTATTGATTGCTGTTTTTTCTCCTTCTTCTCTCCTAAAAAGTATTTATGAATGGGTAAACATCAGAAATAAAACCAAACAAAAAAACACTATGAAAACTCCATGGTATCCATACCGATGAGCTTAAAAGGAAAAAATAAAAAGAATGTTTATCTCCTACCTTCACTTAAATAATAACAAAGAAAAAAATTATCTAAGTCATAAAATCTTGAATCCTATTTTAGCTATTTCTCTGTTGTATTTCCATTTGAAGACATTGTGTGAGGTTGGCAAACTATGGCTCATGGGACAAATCCAGCCTGTTGCCTGTTTTCATAAATAAAGTTTTACTGGAAGACAACCATATTCATTCATTTACATATCATCTATGGATACTTTTGCACCAGGGCAGAGTTGAGTAGTTGTGACAAAGGCTTTAGGCAGAAAAAGTTTGCCTTTCCCCGAAGCAGGACAATAGAGAATCCTCTAAAAACTTTTACTATGGCTCTTTGGAAGGTGATAAATACTTTATTTAGAAAGAACACCACAACCAGTACCCAAATGACAGAATGAACTAGAGCAGAATGCAATTTCACTCATCAAATATTTTCCTCCTCACTTATATACACTAGTAAGTATATAATTAATTTCTCCATTTCTTAGATTTCCCTGAAGATATATTAGGATTTTAGGGTTATCCACAGTAACTATTTAAGCAGATAAGAATATTTTATTCTGATTATGTTTTAATAATTATATTTTTATTTATTTGCTGAAAATGTAACTCTTATTAACACATGATTATTTTAGCTACTGAGTTAATTGTAACCTGCAAAGAGGATTCATATTCTTTAAGTTTACAATTAGCTTTTCTGGCCCCAAAAAAGTAAAATCAAAATAAAACCTTATTTACCTTTGAATCCAAAGAACAGAGATAAGCTGTTGTAGCTTGGAAGCATTCTTTCTCAACTATACATTTATTTAATCTTTCAACATACGGAGTGCTATGACACTGGAAACAGTAAGATGGGCAGTCCATGTTGTCAAGGCACTCAAAATCTCTTTTAAAGAAGACAGACATGTATATGTATAATGAATATGTGATAAACATGACATACACAAAGAAATATAGAAACTCAATGAAGAATAATTCTGCATGAAGCAGGAAAGGAGAATTCTGTGTAAAGGTATTCATAATTCATACAACAATAAGTTTACCAAAGAGGGGATGGAATTAACTTAAAATAATGGCCAATTTTTTTTTTTTTTTTTTTTTTTTTTTGAGACGGAGTCTTGCTTTGTCGCCCAGGCTGGAGTGCAGTGGCGCGATCTCGGCTCACTGCAAGCTCCACCTCCCGGGTTCACGCCATTCTCCTGCCTCAGCCTCCTGAGTAGCTGGGACTACAGGCGCCCACTACCACGCCCGGCTAATTTTTTGTATTTTTAGTAGAGACGGGGTTTCACCGTGTTAGCCAGGATGGTCTCGATCTCCTGACCTCGTGATCCGCCCGCCTCGGCCTCCCAAAGTGCTGGGATTACAGGCGTGAGCCACCGCGCCCGGCCAATAATGGCCAATTTTTAATCTCATTAGCAAGCTTTAAAAAAATTCCATTTTCCATAAACAAATCAGCAAAAATTTTTCAAAAGGTAAAAATCCAAATTATACAGAAAAATATGTACAACAAAATTACCAGAATATGCCAAAAATCTTAATATTTTTGTGTGATAAAGTATATGCATTTACTTTAAAAATACTGTAGTATAACAATATATCTATATTTGTATATATTTTAAAACGCTAATCTACTTCCTAGGCATTTGAAATACTTTTATCAGGAATCCCCATTCTAGAAATGATTGCAAATATTAAAATCTATACCAAGATCTTTGTTAATTATCATAAGGAATTTCAGAAATCCTTCACTGACAAATGAGTGATGCTCAATTAAGATATGTGGCAGTCTAGCTGGGCATGGTGGCTCATGCCTATAATCCCCGCACTCTGGGAGGCTGAGGCAGGTGGATCACCTGAGATCAGGAGTTCGAGACCAGCCTGACCAATATGGTGAACACCTGTATCTACTAAAAATACAAAAATTAGCCAGGCATGGCGGCATGCACCTGTAGCTCCAGCTACTTGGGAGGTTAAGATAGAATTGCTTGAACCCGGGAGGCGGAGGTTGCAGTGAGCCGAGATTATGCCACTGTATTCCAGCCTGGGTGACAGAGCAAGACTCCGTCTCCAAAAAAAAAAAAAAAAAAAAAAAAAAAAGATATGTAGCAGTCTAGAAAGATCATATGAGCACCACAGCCCTTGCATGAGCAGAATCTGGCAGTCCTAGCTAGCAGCTAAACACCTATGGAACAGCCCTCTATAACCAGCACTGTCTAATATGGTAGCTGCCAGCCACATAGGTTATTTAAATTTAAATGTAAAATTATTTAAATTAGAAATTCAGTTTAGTCATACTACCCACATTTCAAATCTTTAATAACCACATGTGGCCATTGACTACCATGTTGGATAATGCAGATATAGAGTATTTCCATTATCATAGAAAGTTCCATTGGATAGAAGTATTCTAATCTTATAACTCCATTTGGTCTTGTGGTCCTGTGTGCTCCCTCTTCCATCAAAGGAGAGCCTTGTTGCCTTCTCTAACTAGAAGACTGATTAATGCTGAGTCAGAACAGTGCACCCTCCTTAGAGAATAGAATATGGATTCCACCAAATTTGCAAGAACAGGTTATATAGTTGTTTTGTGTCTACTTCTTAACGTACTTTATAAACTAGAAGAGTTAGTCTGACTTGCTTTCATTGTAATCATACCACCTAGTGGTGAAGTTGTATAGCAGAGGCTGTACAGCCCTTACCTACTTTTAACTAACAGAGGTTACTGATGTTTGCCAAAGGAACTGGCAAGTGCTTTAGAGGCTAAATTGGCTTGGGTTAGTTCATAAATCCCTCTGCATGTTATATTTTCCAAAAAAAAAAAAAAAAAGTAAATAAGTTTAAGTATAATGAGAAATATTCATAATTATTTATAAAGGCACCTTTTTAGACATATCTGGGGAAAGGAAGTCAGATTTACAATTAGAATAAATAGCTTTAGCAGCAAGGCTAAAAATAAACTAGAAAAGATGAGGCTTTAATATTAATTCAGATGAAAGATCGCTGAAAACCTGAACTGAGGGAGGACCTAATGAAAGGAAAGAGTAGAGCTGGGGGTCTATGTATGTTTTGGGGACAGGAATAATAGAATTTGTTGGTTAATTAGATATGAAGAACAGGGAATAGGGACAGGTTAAGGTTGATGACTAAATTTCAAGGGTTGTTGCCTAAGTGGATGGTGACATTTCTATCTACTTTAGTTCTCATGGATTCTTGAAATCTTAGTTCAGACAGTCTGCTTTGACTGGTGGAATGTTCTTTTCCTATCTTCACAACTGGTCCTAAGCTAGTTTCCTATCTGTAACTTCTCTCAAACTATACCACAAATAGATACCAAAATTCAGCCATACCAAACTACATATGGGTTTCTACACTTAATCTTTACTGTCTATGTTTTAACTTATGCCAGTCCCTCTGCCTAAAATGCCACATTTTTACCCCGTTAATCTGGTCAATATTCACACACCATTTAGGACCCAGCTTGTATGTTCCAATATCATATTGTTTCTAATTTTATCCTAGCTCATGAAAGTTGAACTTTACTTTTGATACTATTATTATTATCATTATCATCCAGTCAAGAGCTAAATATGCTTAAAGGTCAAAAATACCTTTCTTTTCAATTTTCTCTTTCGCTTTCTTTTCGTCTCCTGTTCCTCCTTTTATCTGTTCTTTGGTACCAGAAGATACGGTTGTTACTGGTGTAGACTGTATAACATTTTCAGAAACCATAGAATTAGCTTGCAGTGGAGTACCAGATGGAAATGGTATTTGCTTCACTGAGACAGAAAATGAAATAATGTCATTCATATTAAACCAATAAATATGACAAAAAATATGAAATTGCGAACCACAAATGGGAACTCTTTTTAAATGAAAAATCCACTGTATATGGCTATCAAATATCCACTGTCTGAGACTATAAAATGGCTGCCAAAAAATTAGGCATATTTTAGCCATTATTGAAGTATCAAAGAATAAAGGCATGATTCCCATTTAATCAATTACTAAACCGAGAAACCTGCAAATAAGAACAACAGCTAACATTTATTATGAACTTACTATGCCCCAAACACTTTTCAAAATGCTTTATACAAATTAACTCATGTAATTCTCATACTCTAAGAAGTAGGTTTTATCCATGCCCCCATTTTATTGATAAATCTGAGTCATTTAGAAGTTATGAAGTTGTCCAAGTTGCCTAGATACAGATTCTTACTTCTTTCCTCACTGTTGGTGTGACTGGCCAACTTCTTAACTTCTGGATTACTCAAATTTTCTATATTTAATTACCTCCATTTTGAATTTCTGCCTGAATTAGCTCTTGTTTCAGTTCTTCAATTTCTTTCTTCAGTTTAGCATTTTCAACTCGAAGTTTCTTCTCTTCCCTCAAAGTTGCCTGCAAAACTAGGATCAAGAACATCCAGGTAAAATATGTGTTTTTAAAAGAGGTTTTGTATGAATACTACTTGAAAAGAAGACAGCCAGTATAACTACAGCTAGGATAATACTAGCTCTAGTGTAACCAAATGTTTGGCCAGTGCCTTTATGCCAGTTTAATATTTATTAAAACAACATGCTATTTAAGAGAGAGAGAGAGAGAGAGGGAGAAAATATATGAAATAAGAGTAAAACAGAAAGACTTTGTTTATGAATCATTTTCCTAGCTCCTATTAAGATGCTAACTAAGATCAAATTACCACCTTTTCAGCATTGCGGCTGCAATAAAGGGCAATGGCAAATAACTTAAGAAGCTGGCACAAAAGTGTCAATATGTGGCCAGGTGTAGTGGCTCATGCCTGTAATCCCATAATCCCAGCACTTTCAAAGGCTGAGGCAAGAGGATCACTTGAGCCCAGGAGTTTTGAGACCAGCCTGGGCAACATGGCAAAACCCATCTCTACAATAAATACAAAAAGTAGCTGGGGGTTGTGGTACATTCATGTGGTCCCAGCTACTCAGGAGGCTGAGGTGGGAGGACTGATTGAGGCTTGGAGATTGAGCCTGCAGTGTGAGTTGAGAGAGTGCCACTGTATTCCAGCCTGGGTAACAGAGCAAGACCCTGTCTCAAAAAAATTTTTAAAAATAAAAGATAAAATGTCAATAACAGATACTGAAAAAAAGAGAAGCATTATATTAAATTATACATATATTTTTTTAAAAATTCTACGACGTTACCACACAAGCAAAAACTATTCTTATGTCTTTCTTTTTAGTCATTACCTTTTAAAAGAAGCTGAATATTGCTAAAGTCTGAGTTAAGCTAATCAAACATTCAATGAGTGAAATAACTCAAGGATTTGCTCAAAATATAATGTATGTGTTAAAGGTGTGCAATGGGGTAACAAAAGTATAAGAGAAAAATAATGGTTCTCAGTGGGGTTGGTACTGCTTTGTAGGTAGGATTTTGAAAATCTGTTGGATTATTTTTGATTGTTAGTACTGGCATTTATTGGGCAGAGGCCAAGAATGCCAGATGTCCTGCAGTATGCTGGATACTCCTGCAAAATGAAGAACTGTTTCACATCCTGCAGAACTTTATAGTGGCCTATTATAAATTTGTATAAGTAAAAATCCTATTAATAATTATTTGAGTCTAGATTTTTAACTATTCTTTATATATAAACACAAAGTGTTTTTAAGCATGCTTATTATACTCTAAATTTTCTATGAATCAAGTACCACATAAATCAAGAGTAGACTGTACCTTGTTTTATTCAAAATACTATCTAATCAATCACTCATCAGTTTGAATAAATCATCTATATCACTATCAGCTTCTGGTATCTCAGACACCTACACAAAGGCAGTCTGACTATATACCTATACTAGTCGGCATTGTACCTATTGCATTCTTGATGATTCCATGTATGTGAATCATGGGGCATGTGACCCTCTTACACTGCCTTTAGTGCTGTAATTCTGCTGAAGTATTACTTACTGAAATACATATTATTGTTACTACTACTTATACCTTTCTTTTTATTTCTCTTCTCTATTTTATATATAGGATTAAGATATGTTTTAAAATTATATATAGGTAGGTTATTTTTCTAGGAAATATTTTCCTTACAGGATATTAACAGAGATTTTATAAAACATTCATCCTAAATTGGGAGCAATTTGACTAAAAACTACCAGTATAGGCTACCAAAGAATAATATAAAGGTGAAGAATAAGTAGAAAGATTTTCAAACTGGCAAAACTAAAATGCTTATCAAGAGGCTAGGAAATGGCCACCTACAGAAGACAAAATTTGGTTTACAACATATATTATATCATATGAGCAATGACCATGTCCAATCTCTTCATCTTTTTAATAAAAAGAGAGTAAGAATTTTAAGAAAAATAATTTTAAAATCTCGAGAAACATTATAAAGAAAGAAACAAAGTGGTATGTTAAAATTAGAAAAAAAATTGATAAAGTTTCTGGAGAGTAAATACAGGTTTTTGTAAGCCATTAGCTTACAAAATGTAGGAAAGCATTTATTTCTACTAGTGACAGCAAAAGATTTTGAAATTTCTATTCTGACAATGACTACTGAAAATAAAATATATTTAAACAAACAAAACCAAAGCCAACTGAAGTCCTGAAGGTAGAAATTCAGGTTTGATATTTTTCTACATAACAGAAACTTCTAAGTAAAACTTAAATAACGTAAAGGGTAAACATTATTTTTTCTCCATCAATGTATGAATTCATTTTAAGTATCTCCTCAAAAAATTTTAAATTTTCTTACTTGCTTTCTCCTTAAGTAGAGAAACTTGCTGCTTAAGATATTCAATGATTTGATCTGCCTCTGCACCCTTCTGCTCCAGTCTCTTCAGAACAGCATCATTATTTGCCATTTTTGCCAAGAGACGGCAGAAAATCCTAGATGAAAAATAAAAGTGATAAATTACACTGTGAAAGGAATAAATTTATACTATAGGCCACTATGAAAAAGCAGTCTGAAAGGAAAAACATTTTCTACTGTAATAGATAAATATGTTAGAAAAAATATTTTTCCTATGGAGAGCAACAAGCCAAACAAATAGCAGAAATGTTAAGTAGACTAATTCCTGAATCTACTTAGAAGAGGAAATATAGTTCGTTCTTGAATGCAGAAAACAGGCTATTTAGCCACATTTAAGGTTGAAAGGTTTCAAAGAAAGCTTCAGGTACACTAAGAGATAAGAATAACAATAACCGTAACTATGCTAATGAGTATTACATCTGTGTTCCAAAGTAAAGAGTTGCTGATTTCATTCCTTTTATATTTCTGTATAGTGGATCTTTCTACTGTGTATTCACTTAGGTACAATTTTCAAGAAGAAAACGTCAATTAGGAAAGATAAATATTAAAAGAAAAAATCAACAATTAAGAAAATATTAATCATATGCTTGTTCAGATATAATGTCAGTATATACCGTTGTCTTTATTTTAAAAATTAGAATTTTAGTTTTATAATAAATTCAGAGAAATTTAAAAAAATACTATCAAGGTACAGAAAAATGTATGTAAGCAAACATTCTGAGATTAATTCACCATGTTAAAGTTTAAACTGCCACATACTAAGAAAAATAATCGCACTGACAATGGAGAGGGTTAATCATTAGTAATACTATGAACTGTTCTACCTGATTTAACAAGAATTTATAATTCAAGGTATAACAATGATACAAGTATTGCTGAAATAATTCTAACTTTAAATAAATGAAGCAGCACTCAATATTAATGGTGAAATTTCGAACAAAAACTAGATAATAGACACGTAACAGATTGTTTGAAAATTTCAAATTATTATATAATACCAATCCTATATAAAAAATATTCTGAAAAGCCACAATACACTGGCTGGTATTTATTTTTGAGGTGACTGTCTAGATCTGTTGGCTCATTTTTGAGCATCAGTCTATACTTAAATCTACTTGTTTCATATCAGCTAAGATACTAGTTTTCTACTTTTTTCCTTAATTTTGAAATTTGAATAAGATGATTTGAGCCATATCTTTTCAAAATGTATTTTTCTAAAATGCACCACTAATTCATTCATTTTAGTATTATTCATCAAATATGTCTTTGCTAGAGATGTAAAACTTGCCAATTCTGCCTAATCAGATACTCATTATTGTTTGTGATAGCTACATTTCACCTATTGAGTATATTTCATCACTACTTATGTTAGACTAAAATAAAAAGACATCAAAAACGAAAGAAATGCTGTAACTCAGGACACTAAAATTCAGAAGAGCATAGTTTTTTTTTTTTTACTTTAACTTTCTTCATATATCCATTTCTATTAAGATATTTTCTCTACAATTCTGGCTTTGCAAACGTTTAAGTAACAACATGGTATTCTGTGTTCATTTTGGTAAAAATGGCAGAGTTTAAAGGTGGTATCTTCATTTGAATTTTTGTGCTCTTTTGGTCTGTATTTTTCTAAACTGTTAAAATAATAGTCCATATAGAATAATGCTCATAAATAAGCCAACAGTTCTAGACAGTCGCTTCAAAAATAAATATGCACCAAGTTGCTGAAAAATCAAAAAAAGAAACTCATGTTCTGACTCATACAGAAACATTTAAAAAATCTTCTAAGAATAAGAGTAATTTGGAAAATAGAGATAATAAATCCTAGCCTAAGAGAAAAAAATACAATTTTAGTTGATAAATCTGTTAACTATTTGCAAAATATAATTGGAATAGTGAGTTACATAAAATATGACTTTTATAATACATATTGAAGAACAAGCATAAGTTTAGGAAAGAGAATGTCATGTTTCAAAATACAGAAATACAAATGAACTAAACACTAAATACACATATGCAACTACTAAAAGGAAACAATGTGATAAAAAGAAGTGATAAAACTTTTTTTTTTTTTTTTGAGACAGAGTCTTGCTTTTTCACCCAGGCTGGAGTGCAGTGGCACGATCTTGGCTCACTGCAACCTCCGTCTCCCGGGTTCAAGCGATTCTCCTGCTTTAGCCTCCCAAATAGCCGGGATTACAGGTGCCTGCCACCTGACTAATTTTTGAATTTTTAGTACAGATGGGGTTTCGCCATGTTGGCCAGGCTGGTCTCGAAATCCTGACCTCCCTCAACTGATCTGCCCACCTCAGCTTCCCAAGGTGCTGGAATTACAGGTGTGAGCCATTGCACTGGCGCCCAGACTCTACTTCTTCTCCAGTCCTAGATAACTGGGTATCTGGAAATATTATTCATGATGCCAATGTTAAAAAGTCTCATCTTGTGACATCTAAAAATATTTCACTTCTAGTTACGTCTGTGTGTTAACAGAACTTTTCTCAAGTGCTAAAAGCCATTTGCTGTCTTTAGAACAGAAGCTCTGGAAACAGGTTTTCTAATACTTGTTGATTAATTATCATTTAAATTTTTTAAAAATATAGGTTGGATGCATAAGTTTATGTTAATGTTTTCTAGTAACATGCAGATAATGATCACTAGCACTGGCAGAGGAACATGGGTATATATACCCTTGGGCTTGCTTATATATACCTAGGCTGTGTGACCTTGGTAAAGTTATCTAAATTTTCTATACTTTTCTTTTTTTTTTTTAATTTTTTTTAGTATTTATTGATCATTCTTGGGTGTTTCTCGGAGAGGGGGATTTGGGAGGGTCATAGGACAATAGTGGAGGGAAGGTCAGCAGATAAACATATGAACAAAGGTCTCTGGTTTTCCTAGGCAGAGGGCCCTGCCGCCTTCTGCAGTGTTTTGTGTCCCTGGGTACTTGAGATTAGGGAGTGGTGATGACTCTTAAGGAGCATGCTGCCTTCAAGCATCTGTTTCACAAAGCACATCTTGCACCGCCCTTAATCCATTTAACCCTTAGTGGACACAGCACATGTTTCAGAGAGCACGGGGCTGGGGGTAAGGTTATAGATTAACAGCATCCCAAGGCAGAAGAATTTTTCTTAGTACAGAACAAAATGGAGTCTCCTATGTCTACTTCTTTCTACACAGACACAGTAACAATCTGATCTCTTTCTTTTCCCCACATTTCCCCCTTTTCTATTCGACAAAACAGCCATCATCATCATGGCCCGTTCTCAATGAGCTGTTGGGTACACCTCCCAGACAGGGTGGCGGCCGGGCAGAGGGGCTCCTCACTTCCCAGACGGGGCGGCCAGGCAGAGGCGCCCCCCACCTCCCAGACGGGGCACCGGCCGGGCGGGGGCTGCCCCCCACCTCGCGGACAGGGCAGCTGCCGGGCGGAGATGCTCCTCACTTCCCAGACGGGGCGGCTGCTGGGTGGAGGCATCTCAGATGGGGCAGTGGGGCAGAGGCGCTCCCCACATCCCAGACGATGGGCGGCCGGGCAGAGACGCTCCTCACTTCCTAGACGGGATGACGGCCGGGAAGAGGCGCTCCCCACTTCCCAGACTGGGCGGCCGGGCAGAGGGGCTCCTCACATCCCAGACGATGGGCGGCCAGGCAGAGACGCTCCTCACTTCCTAGACGGGGTGGCGGCCGGGCAGAGGCTGCAAGCTCGGCATTTTGGGAGGCCAAGGCAGGCGGCTGGGAGGTGGAGGTTGTAGCGAGCCAAGATCACGCCACTGCACTCCAGCCTGGGCAACATTGAGCACTGAGTGAGCGAGACTCCGTCTGCAATCCCGGCACCTCGGGAGGCGGAGGCTGGCAGATCACTCCTGGTCAGGAGCTGGAGACCAGCCCGGCCAACACGTCGAAACCCCGTCTCCACCAAAAGATACGAAAACCAGTCAGGAGTGGCGGCGCGCGCCTGCAATCCCAGGCACTCGGCAGGCTGAGGCAGGAGAATCAGGCAGGGAGGTTGCAGTGAGTCGAGATGGTGGCAGTACAGTCCAGCCTCGGCTCGGCATCAGAGGGAGACGGTGCGGAGAGGGAGAGGGAGAGGGCTATACTTTTCTTAATTTAAAAAATTACTTGTACCTGATTTCACCTCCTACTTCCTTGTCACCTCCTTTCAGGGCTCTTTTTTTTTTTAATCTGTCCCATTAATGATGCTGTTCTTCAGGGTTTGGTCTTAATCACTAATCTTTTCTAGGCATCACAAACTAGCCTGACAAAGTTCAGGGATAGCTTTCTTTTCCAGGGCTAACAGTGTTGGAAATAACTGATGTGAATGTCTTTAAGTAAGACAGACAGACACTTTACTACTCCCTGTTGTCTGCCATTTATATTACCTACCAGGCTCCTAAAATAAGTTCATGACCCTAACTTTACACTCCCTGATTTTGTGTCATGTGCTGGGTTTATAGTAGAGAACAAAAATAAACATGTTCTTTGAACTAACTAAGCTTTCAGACAAATGGGGGAAACACAGTTGAAGACATTTTTAAAATAATGTTACGCTTAGGGCACAGTGATAGTTTAACAACAATACTGCTTTAAGCTCAAACAAATCTTTTACCATTCAACCCAGTGCTCATTTCATTAATCTCTATGCTAATTACTCCCCTGTGATTTTTCAATTTTACATTGAGTATAAGTCAACCTTCAAAATTTTAAATCCTCAGAGTTTCTAATATGTATAAGGTTTCTCATAGATGATAATAACAACTACATATATTTGTAGAACATGCACTATGGCTGGCTAAATGCTTTACACAAGTCAATTTCGAATACTGTAATAATCTCCATTATACAGAGAAGAAAACTTGAATTAAAATTAATTTGCCTCATGTAATACATAGTAAATGAGGATTGAAACTCAGGTCTGTCTGATGCTGCAGTTAGCTCTTTTAATGCTCTAGCTATAATTTCTCTAAACGATATAATTACGAAGCATTTTCCAATATATTTAATGACAGAATCCTAACACAGGAACAGCTATTAACATTTATTTGAACTAGTATTCTCTAAAACAGTTTAGGAAATGCTGGTTTAAGTCTCTGGACTAAAATTTAAAAAAATTAAGACTGTGAGATTAAAATAGATATAAGAATGACATGCACAGTAATTGAAAATATAAAACATTTATGAAGAGAGAAGCACAGAAAACTGTAGACCAAGTATGTTAATTGTGTTTGGTGAGGATCAAGACCTTTTCTTTTTCCTTTACTAAATTAAAATGGTAATAATGCATTTTTTATGACAAAAGCTTTTGAAAAATATTATCTAAATCATTCTGTCCCTTCACATTAATTTTGTGCTTCTCAATGTTAATTATCATACTTCATCAAACCTAAAAAGCCATTAATCATATGATGCCTCTAATGCAGAATCCCAAATACTGTACGTTAATTTATAGTACATCTTAATCATTAAAATACACACAAAAAAGATGATTTTTGAGATTCTGAGATCTTCACTATCATTTTTGTTTACTGAGCAATTTCCTCAGTAGTCCTCCCCACACCATCTAAATTGCCTGCAATCTTTTTGAAAAAGCAAAATCTCTGCCCCACGATGACAACATTGGGAATCAAACATAAGTAAGTTACTACTTTGAAATCAAAATTTTACAGGCAGACTTTTAATTTTAGAATTCTTATGCTGTATAGGAACGCTACACAAATTTGAAAGTGTCTCTACTCAAAACCTCTAATTTCCCTATTTCAGAATTACAGTAGGTAAAAATTTACATTTTTGTTGGAAGCTTTAAATACTATACAAGAAATCTAAAATGCCATCAATTGTAAAATGGCTTCAATCCCAAGAAGCTCTATTACTTTATGTACATTATGAAAAAAACACTATTGAATCAACTGACCCAATGCTTTCTTATTACTTAGACACATCCTACATTATTTATTGACAAACTTCTTTTAAATTTAACCCTGGATTTTTATCTTGTATCACCCTTTTGTTTCCCCACATACACAGTAACTTTTCATTCTAATGCTAATCATAATCTTCTAAATGATCTTTAAAAGGGAAATTACACTCAACAACTATATGCCAATACTGCATATATAACTCAACTGAAATAATGACAAGATTAAGTTATGACTAAGTGTGTGTAAGTGTGGGCAATGACAAATATCTCACAACTGCCAATTCATCTACAGTGATTTAAACATGTTAACAACTTAAAAATGCATCCCTATTTCAGAGATGTTAAGTATGAGAAAAATGTGTATATCAGAATTGATGGAATATAGTAATTTTAATAATTTTCTTCCTTTCTTCTCCTCCCTTCATTCCTATTCTTGCCTTCCAACTTCTTTCCCTGATTTGCTACACAATCTAATTACTGGATATGTAAAAATATTATAGTATACATAAAATACCCCACACTGAAAGACTGTCCTTATTATAGTGTAAAGCAATGTGGTACCTTTTAGAACTAGGTGAAAATTCCTGCTAGGATTTAAATCATATGTGTCAAAAGTCAGAATTTAAAGAAGAAAATTAAATACACTGAGAACAATGCATCTGAAGACACTCAAAATACGTAAGCGCAGCAACCAGCAGTAATTCCCTAGGTCTTTTATCAACCTTTGCCAAAACCTATAAAAAGAATATCTAAAATTGCTTTTTTATGAAAGTTCCTATTTATTCTTGTTTCCCTTACCAGACAGCCTGCTTTCCCTTTACTGATGAGGACATAGGGGGTCCTGGAGGGTTTAAAGGATGGCTATAAGGAATGACTATAGAGTGGACAGCTATGAGAGGCCAGTCCATGCACTTCTAAATACCATCGTCATTAACACAAAAACTTTCCTCCCCAGTAAAGAGTCCATAAAATTTAAAAAGGAGTATGCCTTGGCCTCCCATGACCCTCTTACCTCACAATAAGGCCATCTTTTACCTGGTTAAGATTTGCAGACTAGGCCCATTACATACCTTGTCATTAAATACCTATAATATACCTTAACCTTTGCAATCTTGACAGATACGATTTCCATTTTATAGACAGATCCAGGAAAATTACATGACTTATCTGAATCCCTTCAAGTACCACATAGCAAAGCCATGATTTTAACTTGTGTTTGCCACTCTGAAACTCACACTAGAATTCATTTTTCAAGTGTCCTCCAAAGCCTAATTAAATAAAATTAACCCTGTCATCTATAATACTCTTACATATCCAAATTAAGTGCGTCAAGAATATAACTGGCCATTTCTTACCACCCATAGTCAAACCACCATTATGCTTCCTCTGGATTATTGCAAAACTCTTCTTATTGGTCTCCTTTCTCCTACCACGTCCTCCTCTGTGTATTTTCCTTAAAGAGTGACCCTCTTAAAAGGAAGTCAGAGCCCATCACTCTACTGCTCAAAACCCTCCGAAGTCCTATTTCATTTAGAATAAAAGTTAGATGTCCTCAAGATCTTCATGACCTGCTTGCCTTGATTTAATCTCCAGTGAAGGACTAAACCCTTCACTCAACTCTGCCCTACAGGCCTCCTTGCTATTCTAGCAGGTTTCTGCTTCATGACCTTTGCAATGGCTGGTCCCTCTGTCTGACTGCACTTTCCCAAGATATTCGCATGGTTAAATCTCCCACTTCTGTCAGCCCTTTACTTAAAAGTCATCTTTTCAGCAAGACCTTCCTGTATCACTTTATATCCTTCTTCCCTGCTTTACATTTCTCTTCAGGACTATCACGACCTAAAATACAGTATGTTTCTAATTACTTTGCTTAGTATGTGCCTTCCTCTCTAAAATGTGAGCTACAACTAGACACAGATTTCTGTCTGTTTTGTTCACTGCTGTTCACCTAATGCCTAGAACGGTGTCTGGAATAGAGTGGGCGCTTAATAACTATTCGCTCAATGAATAAATTCCTGTCTTCACCCTCCTCTCCCCCAAAGCACCTAAGTCCTTTGACACACACACATTCACATAACAGTAAATACGCTTAGGGATCGATATTTTTCTGTAGCGTTCTTAACTTAGGCCTGCATCCCATTTCTCAAACGTGGCTCCTTTAGAAGGAAGTCTCAAGCTCTTTCCTGTTTCCTCAGGCCAGGGCTGGTCCTGCTGCGAACGGACTACCCATTAGCAGCGCAGGCCAGGTCCTCTCTCCTGGAGGCAAGTTAGAGAAGGAAGACCCCTACGATCGCAATCGGCGATCCCCGAGTGAGTGACCCGCCACGACGTCACTCACATGAAGCGGAGGACACGGGTTCCGAGACAGCCACAGCAGGAAGCATGTAGGGCCAGCCACCGGCGTACTATAGCAGTGAGAAAGGACCCAATGAGGTGTCCTTGCTGAAAGCCTGAGTGTTCTACAGATTCAACCCTCAATTCTTTCTTCCTCTTCCTGTGCTCAGTCCCATTAACCTGCCACACCACGCTCCTCGTCTTCCATTCCCTCACCCAGTATTTTCAATCGACCCCCCCCGTCCCCCCGCACCTCTTTCTCTCTCGCTATATGTCCTTTCGTGGCCAGTTTGGGCAAGGGGAAGGACACCACAAATCGGGGTCTTTCCTCAGCGTTGGGTCGCGGTGGCTGTGAGGGCGGAAGAAAAGGCCAGGCTGAGGGGAGGGTGGAGGGTGAAAAGCTCGGATCTGTGTTTGGGGAAGGCCAGGCTTGCGCTCCTGGCCGGGTTCCGCGAAGGGAACCTTGGCTGACTTGGCTCGCGAGCAAAGGGCAGCGTCTGAGCTCCCGGCGTTCCAGGAGTGGCCTCTTGTAGGAGCACCTGAAATGCAGCGTCTGGTGCACTAAGCCGTAGCGGCAGCAGCAGCCACAGCGACAGCGCTGGGGCCCTGTGTAGAAGCTCCATCCCCCTTGTCTTTGTGCTTGCCTGCGTCCCCAGACTCAGAGGCAGGTATTTGGGTAATCCAGTTTTCCGTGTCGTAGTGGGTGGGGTCTGTGGGAGGTAGAGGACTATCAGGAGCAGTGAGTGGCCCCGCATGTCTTCAGAATAGATAGAGAACCGAGTTGTGGAGCCGCTTGCTGATAGGTACTGTCTCCATCCCTAGCTACAGCCCGCCTTTCCTGTAAATCAGGTTCACCTGAGTCGTTTGGGAACCGGAGACTTAGCAATCGCTCTGTCACTGCCTCAAAGGAAGGCTAAAGGAGGAGGTTAGAGAATCTAGAATCCGCCCCTCCATTACTCACCTTGGAGGCAGAATTTTGCTTTGGTTTGTTTCTGGTCCTCGAGGTTTAGTCAGTCGTCGAAGTGTAACACCCCCTTGAGCAGTAGGAGAAAGTGAAGCAGAGGAAGGAAGTTACTTGAGGATTGTCAGTGGCTGCTTTTCAAGGACCCCTGTCCTGGTTTCTATCTGTTTGAGACAAAAATAACCTCTTGAGACAATGTATATATAAAATAAATGAATTAGTATCATTTTCCTGTTGAAGAAATGTGAAACTTTTATTCATGATAAAATCGGCGTCTTTTGCCCTATTTTTTACTTTCTTTCCCCATTCGAGTCGTTTAAAACTCTAAGTTCTTTGAGGGCACAGATTCTGACTTGTTCATTATCCTTTGCCCACCAGCTGGAAAAACAACTGACTTAAAATAGGGGCTTCAAAATATTTGTTGAATGAATGAATTTTCAAGCCCAACTGCTTGCACTGCTGTTTCCCTCATCTAATCTCTCATCTCTACGTTTTTTTTTCCCCGGTAGTTTTCTTCCACTCACCAGGTGTAAGCGAATGTATGTGTGTGTATTTTTGTGTGTGAGCCTTTTTATGTACAACCATTTAAGAGGTAGTGGAAAAAGAACACTGATTATGCTAATTAGTGTTTTATCTTTTTCGATCGTTGTGTTTTATTTGGTTATTTTATTTTCAGCTATGTGATGATAAAGACATCTGATTGAAAATAAAATGGTCGGGCGCGGTGGCTCATGCCTGTAGTCCCAGCACTTTGGGAGGTCGAGGCGGGTGGATCACCTGAGGTCAGGAGTTCAAGACCAGCCTGGCCAGGATGGTGAAACCCCGTCTCTACTAAAAATACAAAAATTAGCCGGGCGTGGTGGCGGGCGCCTGTAATCCCAGCTACTCTGGAGGCTGAGGCAGAGAATCGCTTGAACCCGGGAGGTGGAAGGATGCAGTGAGCCGAGATCATGCCACTGCACTCCAGCCTTGATGACAGAGTAAGACTCTGTCTCAAAAAAAAAAAAAAAAAAAAAAAAGTCAAGTAGTATAGCGTAGTAGGATTGAATAATAAAGTGCAACTGTCTCACCTGTCCTACTCTCAGTACTGTTCTTCAAAGATAACCACTTTTAACCTTTTCTAATTTTAGGTCTGTAGGTTAAATAATAAGTTAAACTGTTAATTCTTTTTGTTGACTTCTTGAGATAGCCCTAAGTTAAACTGCTAATTCTTTTTCCGTTGACTTCTAGAAATAGCCCACACCATTCACAATCTCTTCTGAATTTTGGAAGAGTCAAATCATAAGTTTTAGTTTTTGTATTGGTTACTTTATAATTCAAAATAATGTACATAAACTACTTTTTTCACGTCAACTTTTGAAAATATATTTGACTCCTTGTTTGGTAAAACGAGAAAAGTAGTGATTCTACCTTTTTCTTTATCATTTCAGAAACTACATTTATGCCCACTTTCTCTTAGCTGGACATTTACTTGTACATTGTCAAAGTTAGTAATATATTTCTTAACTATAATATTTGCGCTTTATTCACGTGCCAAAAACCAATAAAAAAACAATAAAATGTTTACAGTATTATGGCTTTATAGTTGTTACTTAGAGCAAGTCCAAGCTGTATGCTCTGATATGTTTTTTTTCCCAGAGTTTTAACTTCATGATCCCTGTGCCATACTAAGGAGATTATTTATGATATCAAGGTCAAATGGGTTTTTATTTCTTTCCTGCCAAGGGCGAAATATTATGCTGTAGTTGAGCATGCTTTATATTTTGGGCTATGTAATACATAGTTTTTAACCGTCCCCACTTTCTTAATTGCCTTTCTGCTTTCTCCTGGGGAATAGGTAGGTGGATGTGCTTTCTTCACTGAATCTTCTCATTCTTTGTATGATGCACATAGAAGCTTCCATTCCTCTGTTTGAAGATTTTCCCCTTAAAGCCCAATGGCTTTCTGTTTAATTTGAACAGATTGCATTCTAGTCCTTTTGTATTGCTCCTATCCTGGGTTTATATTCATTCTTGGGTAAATAACATTGTTTCTTAGCCCCTCATCTTCTGTTATTGGGCTTTCCCCTATTTCCCTGGAATGTATCCTAAGGAAACTTGCTCACAAAAGGCAAGTGAAAGGTAATTTTATTTTTTAATGTTTGTATGGCTATAAATTATAATTTGCTCTTATGACTGATAATTTGGCTGTGTATAGAATCAAAAGTATTTTCCTTCAACTCTCAATCCTTCCATGTCTTCTAACTTTTTTTTTTCCTTTTATTTGAGCTGGAGTCTCACTGTGTTGCTCAGTCTGGTCTGAAACTCCTGACCTCACGTGATCCTCCCACCTCAGCCTCCCAAGTATCTGGGATCACAGGCACAAGCCACTGCACCAGGCTCTCTTCTGACTTTCATTATTGCTGATGAGAATGCCAGTCTCACTTTAACTTGTTGATAGCAGAATCATTTTTTTCTGTCTGAAATGTTTAAAATTTTCTAGTTACGTTTGATGCTTTGAAAATGTATAGCAGTGTTTATCTTCTCATAAGTTGTTTTATTTTGTGTGAGATAAAATTGATATATATTAAAACACATTGATTTTAAGTGGCCAATTTAATGAGTTTTGGTGCATGTACTCATCCATAAAACCACTACCACCACAATCAAGATAGAGAATATTTCTACCACTACAGAAAGTTCCTCTGTTTCTCTGCTTATTCAACCCCTCTTCCCCAACTACAGTACTATCTTCTGATTTTTTTTATTAATACTATACTTTAGAACTATAGTTCTGGAACTACATTTAAATGGAGTCATACAGTATGAACTCTTTTGTGTCTGCTTCTTTCATAAACTTTATGTTTTTGAGTACATCCATGTTTTGACATGTTTGTTCCATTTTTGTTAAATAGAATTTCATGGTACAAATATGTTAATTGATTCACTTATGGGACATTTGCATTGCTTCTGGTTTTTAGCTATTAACAGTACAGTTCCTATGAACATACTCATACAGTGTTTTTTTTTTATGGACAAATGTTTTCATTTTTCTTGGTTAAAGAGTGGAATTTCTGAGTCATAAGTTAGGGATATTTTTAACTTTAGAAAAGTTTTCCAAATATTTTCCAAAGTTCTTTTGCCATTTTACGCTCCCACTAGCAATATAGCAAAGCTCCACTTCCACATTCTCCTCAACACTTGTTACTGCCAGTCATTTAAATTTTAGCCATTGTAGAAGTTAAAGGTTTGTCATTGTGATTTTCATTTGCATTTCCCCCAATTAATGATATTAAGAACTTTTTCATGTGCTTATTATTTTCATGCCTTGTGTGAAAATATGTTTGTGACTTTTACCTATTTATGTATTGGCTTGTTTTATTATTGAATTGTGATATTTCTTTATAGACTCCGAATACAGGTCAATTATATACAGACACACATATGTTTGATTTTAAAAGGTCATATATATACACAATATCATATGTATATATAGACAGATGTAAATAATATTTCCCTTTAACTCGAATTTTTATTTTCTCAGAGGTGCCTTTGGGTATGCAGATGTTTTTAATTTTGATGAAGTCTACTTTGTCAAAATTGTCTGTTGTGGCTAGTGCTTTGTTCTATCGCGTCTAAGAAATCTTTGCCTAGCCTAAGGTTGTAAAGATATTCTCTTATGTTTTCAATTAGAAGACTAACAGTTTTACCTTTTACGCTTAAGCCTATGTTCCATCTTAGATTTTTGTGGATGTATCAGAAGAAGTTGAGGTTATTATTTTTTATATGAATATCTTTTTCCAGCACATTTGTAGAAAGGACTTTCCTTTTCCTGTTGAACTCTTTTGCTTTTGTTGAGAATCAATTTATTTTATTTAAATTCTTTTAATTATGATATATGTGGTATTAACACACACATATGTAGATAAATATAGATACAGAGCATGGAAATTACCAAGCATAATGATAACATGAACACCCATTAATTCACCAGCTAAAAACTAGGCTATTACTCAAGATTTTTGAAGCTTCTTATGAATTTTTCCCTAACCTTACCCCGCTTTAATTTGGTAGTAACCCATATTCTGAGTATTTTTTTTAATTCCCTTACTTATTGAATATATTCTTACGATAGATATAAGTATTCCAGAATTATTTGTTTTATTTTTTGTTTTTGAGTTTTATGAAAACTGGCATATTTTATTTTACTTTTTTCACTCAATATTTCTAAGATTCATCTATGCTATTAAATATGGCTATAGTTTGCTTATTTTTCATTATGTATACAGGTGAATAAAGCACAATTTATTTAACCATTTACCTACCATTGGACATTTAAATTGTCTCCAGTTTGGGGATATTAGGAGCAATAATACTGCCTTGATCTTTCTTGCACAGGTCCACTCTGTGTGTGTGTGTGTGTGTGTGTGTAGGAGTTTCTGTAGGAATATAATAGCAAGATAGTGTAAAACATTTCTAGTGATTTTACTAATTTACACTCCCACTTAGAGCAAATTAGAGATCCTATTTTTCCACATCCTTCTAACATTATGTGTTATCAGATTTCTTAATTTTTAACTGTCCAGTAGATAAAAATTTTTTGTGGTTTTAATGTGCAATTCCTTGATTATTCATGAGGTTGTTTATCTTCTTATGTATCTATTGGCCATTTCTCTTTATTCTTTTGTATAATGTGTTTTTCTATAACTTGTTTTATGTAATGGATGCAATATCTTCTCAAATCTCTCTATATTTGTTAGAGTTGGTTTTTGCGTTATTTTTTCATAAATTATTTCAGTTGCTTCCAAAGCCAGATTTTTGGAGGTTTATTTCATTGTTTGCCCTTGATACTGTAGTCTTTCCTCAACTATCTGATGATTCTCAGACAACTCATTATTTAAGAGCTAAGGCTTCCTGGGAGCTTTGCATATATGGACAGGCTTATTGACGGATATATTTTGTTTTAGGATGGCTGGGTGAACAGCCAAATCTTAGCTGGGGTCCTACAAATTCCAGAATTGTGAGGAGTTTGCTCTTCTCACCAGTGTCCATAGCAGCTAGTGTAGTTCTCAGTTTGTTCAGCTTCTTTAGGGAAGAACCTTATCTTTTTCTTTTTTCATGGAGTGTAAATAACTGCATATGTTGTGGGGCTGGTGGCAGAATTGACGCTTCTAATTATTCAACTCTTCACCCTTCTGATTTCAAACCGTCTGACTGCTGTTTAACATTGTTCCCACCTTCTCTGAGTCTGAAGCCTCTGAATCTGAAGGGACCAAACAAACCTCTTGACTATTACAGGTAGTAGCTTATTTCTTTCTGCTTCACTCTTCCTTATATATTTTGTTTTGTACAAGTTTCTAGAAATCTTTCATCACCTCATGGCCTGTTTCTCTTTTCTTCCTTGTTAAGGGTTTATACGTTTTATAATATTTTATTTTTAACGATTTCAGTAAGGTTTCTGTCAAACTGGATTTATTGAATTGGAATTCCAGCATATTTATCATTAAGCTGAGAAGGGAAAAATGCAGGGCTTTACCAGTAGAATGTCTTCTTAGTGAGGTCCATGGGTAAAAGATTTTTGTGTCAGAAGACCCTTTTTTTTTGTTGTTATGGTTGCCTTAATGTGATTCAGATTGATATGGAGCAAGTTTCCTACTCTCCAGGCTACTACTTTACGCAACTTTGGGGCACCGTTTATTTTGGAGTAAGTGCAAATAGGACGCCTCATGCTATACACATGGAACAACTATCTCTAAACTGGAGCCAATAGCTCTATCAGGATTATTAAAAGGATTAAAGCAGATCATACATTATGTAAAATATCTAGCATAAAAATGAAAATTGATTATTTAATATTATAGAGCCTTCTTTTAGTCTAGTTTAAGCTTTACTACTATTAATAAGGTCCCCTATTAGTTACTAGTTGGTACCTATATTTCATCTTTCCTGACCTACCTCACTGTATGAGAAGGAAGGTTGTCGATGGTGTGTGGGTTATTCAATCTTTAGGTAAAGAGAGGAGCCTTATTGGCTAGGCGTGGTGGCTCATGCCTGTAATCCCAGCACTTTGAGAGGCCGAGGCGGGTGGATCACGAGGTTAGGAGTTCAAGACCAGCCTGGCCAACATAGTGAAACCCCATCTCTACTAAAAATACAAAAAGTTAACTGGGTGTGGTCGTGGGTGCCTCTACTCGGGAGGCTGAGGAAGGAGAATTGCTTGAACCCGGGAGGCAGAGGTTGCAGTGCGCGGAGATCACACCACTGCACTCCAGCCTGGGTGACAGTGCGAGACTGTCTTAAAAAAAAAAAAAAAAAAAGAAGAGCCTTATTAATAATATGAAGATGCAGTAACAAACTTCCTCTACTCTTTAAACTGTCAAATGTCATTGAGAATGGAATAATCTTTTCTTTTTTATGCCATTGAAAATCTTAGAGTTTAATTTAGAGCTGCAATATAAATTTATGCTGAGTTGTTTTGTCCTCTGATATTTTAGAATTTTCTTATACTTTGATATTTTTACTGTGAAGTGTTCAGGTTGGCATTTTCCTCCAAGTTGTATGTTAATCATGCTTAAGGTTTGGTCTGTCTAGCTTAATGTTTGGTCTGTCCTAAAATTCTCTCCTTTTCCAGATTATCTTAGAAGACCTAGGACTCCAAAAATGTTTCCCCTGAAGGACGCTGAAATGGGAGCCTTTACCTTCTTTGCCTCGGCTCTGCCACATGATGTTTGTGGAAGCAATGGACTTCCTCTCACACCAAATTCCATCAAAATTTTAGGGCGCTTTCAAATCCTTAAAACCATCACCCATCCCAGACTCTGCCAGTATGTGGATATTTCTAGGGGAAAGCATGGTAAGTTATTTTTTTTTTTTTCCTATTTATGTTCTCTACTTTGTTACCCTAAGTTATAAATACTATATCCACTAAATATATAAAGCTATCATCAGTACCAGTGCACACATGTCCTTCTTTCTCTCATCCTTTTCCCCCACCCTGCCTCTCTCTCGTACACTTCCCCATTTATTTGCAAATCTACCAGGTAAAATTCAAACTCTTTACTAGGCTATTGCATACAAAATCCTTCATCTAGTCCTTGATCTAGTCTGTGCTATCCTCTTTCAATGTATTGCTTGTTGTTTCCACTAATTTAACCCTTCATGCCAGCCAAGCTGAGTTGCTTTGAGGTTTTTTGATTCACATATCCTTGATTTTGTTTGTACTTTGCAATTTTCTCTCATGGATTATGCTATGCTCCATTCCCTGCAATCTGAGCTAAGTCTCTTTCCTAAATTCTTTTATAGCTTTTATCACATTTTATTATTTTCTATTTAATTTTTCTCCTCTGAGGATTCTTAGTTCTTGAGGATAAGAACCTTTACTTGTGACCTCAGAGCACTCAATAAGTGTTTGTTAGCTGAGTGAATGAATTAACAACTATATTTGAATGATTAATGTTTCTCAGATCTGAGAATCAGGATTTTTAATTTTCTTTTTCAGGGAAACCATCTATTCTTAAACATATTTCTTTATCTATATGAAGGAAATGAAGTTCTAATGTTAGAAACTTTAGAAGAATTATCTAACAATATATTTTATGATTGAAAGTAATGATTTTGGTAACTGTCTTCAAATGAAAAGGGAGTCAGTAGATTTTTTTTTTAAACTCCATTAGTCTTTTTATATAGCAGCCCATTTAGAGAACTGAATTAGAAAAGTTGAACCCTATTGGTTAAAAAGTCAGTGTTTGAGGAAGATGTTTACTGCGTTTTTAGTAGTGTAATCAGGTTCTTTCATTCTCCACTTAAAGATTCTTATGGTGGCAATATTTTTAATTATTTCAGAATTATTTTTGGAAGCTTAATTGCAGGGTAAGGTTGCATTTCTTAAAAATATTTTAAATGCATTTCAGTGAAATGTATTTAATTTTTCTAACATAAAATAATTTGTAGACGTAAAAAAATCTGAAAGTGAACCCTATGTAGTTGGTGATATTCAACTTTTTTCCCTATAAAAGTGGCAATTTTATGTGTTTCAACCTAATATTAAAAACCCTGATAAATGCAAACTATGTTTTCTTTACTGTTTTGCGGAAAATAGACTAAACTGTACTTTCAAGTTCCCTGGTTTATTTCTCTTAAAATATTTACTCTGAGAATATTTGTGTTTTATAGACTGTCTCAAAAAAAAAAAAAAGAGAAGAGCCTTATTAATAATATGAAGATGCAGTAACAAACTTCCTCTACTCTTTAAACTGTCAAATGTCATTGAGAATGGAATAATCTTTTCTTTTTTATGCCATTGGAAATCTTAGAGTTTAATTTAGAGCTGCAATATAAATTTATGCTGAGTTGTTTTGTAATGATAATTTTTTTGTAATGATAATTAATCGTTAAAATTTATTGAGCGTTTATATATATCAGGCAATATTCTTAGTGTTTTACATATTTTAATTACATATTTTAATTAACTTAATCCTTGTAACATTACTGTGTGAAAGGAACTAGTCCTGTCATTTTACAGATAAGGAAATTAAACCACGGAACAATTAAGTCAAGATTCACAATTAATTCATCCAAGGTCACACGAAGGAAATTAAGGAAAAATGGGCTGCTAATACATTTTATTATTTTTTGAAAGATTGTACATGTTGCTGTAAGTGTATAATAATGCAAATATTGACAGAATTCTAATCAGAGCTATTCAGTACCATAAATACTGTTGAGCTCTACCACATACCTAGTACTGTAAATAGTTAGATGTTGTCAGGAGGCTTCATGAGAGATTTGGGAAAGAGAGTGGTAAAAAAAAGTTAATTGCCTAGCAGATGATAAAAAAAAATTTGTTTTTTCATATTGACATATAGGTATATACACACAGACATGTTAAAGTATACATTATTTTATTGAGACTTCTTTTACTGTTCAAGGTTGCCTTTGATTGATTGATTCTGCAAATATTAGTAAATGCCTGTCATGTTTGGCTTAATCCCTCAAGCAAGAGCATGGGTGGTGCCATGTTGAGGCCTTAAGGGTCTCTCTCTGTAGGGAACAAATTGGGAGGTCAGAGCTGATAGAAACCTAGCTTTGAAGCAAAAGTAATAAAGGTGCTGATGAGTTGAAGATTTATTTAGCAACCTGTCTTTCTTGTCCACTGCTTTGACAAACATGTACACTGGGGTTATAATACCTTGATAGACCCTTGCCTGATACTATGGCCCTCCTTGTGTAGATGCCAAATATACAGAAATGAGTAACTCATTACCCCAGGTCCCAAGTCAGCTTCAGAAATAGTAGAGAAAAATACAACCATGATTATATTAAATAATACAGTAATAGTTGTTATAATAGGTGATGTACAATGTGCTATGCTATGCTTGGGAGTACAAAGAAGAGAATGTTAATTTTGCATTAAAGAATATCAAGGCCAAGCATGGTGGCCCATGCCTATAATCCTAGCACTTTCGCATGCTGAGTCAGGAAGATTGCTTGAGGCCAGGAGTTTGAGACCAGCTTGGGCAATGTAATAAGATCCTGTCTCTACCAAAAAAAAAAAAAAAAAAAATTAGCCAGGCATGGTATCTTGTTCCTGTAGTCCTAGCTATTCAGGAGGCTGAGGCAGGAGGATCATTTGTGACAAGGAGTTTGGGGCTGCAGTGAGTTATGATCATGTTACAGGAAAGGGTCCCAATCCAGACCCCCAAGAGAAGGTTCTTGGATCTGTGCAGCAAAGAATTCAGGGCAAGTCCATAGAGTAAAGTGAAAACAAGTTTGTTAGGAAAGTGAAGGAATAAAAGAAAGGCTACTCCATAGCCAGAGCAGCCCCAAGGGCTGCTGGTTGCCCATTTTTATGGTTATTTTTTGATTATATGCTAAACAATGGGTGGATTATTCATGCGTCCCCTTTTTAGACCGTATAAGGTCACTTCCTGACGTTGCCTTGGAATTTGTAAACTGGTAGGAGTATAGCAGTGAGGACAACCAGAGGTCACTCTAGTGGCCATTTTGGTTTTGGTGGGCTTTAGCTAGCTTCTTTACTGCATCCTGTTTTATCAGCAAGGTCTTTATGACCTGTATCTTGTGCTGACCTCCTATCTCATCCTGTGACTAAGAATGCCTTAACCTCTTAGGAATGCAGCCCAGTAGGTCTCAGCCTCATTTTACCCAGCCCCTATTCAAGATGGAGTTGCTCTGGTTCACATGCCTCTGACAGTCATGCCACTGCACTCCAGCCTGGGTGACAGAGCTAGACCCTGTCTCTAAAGATAAGAAATAATAAAAAATATATATATATTAATCAAACTCATATATAAAAGGTTTTGGTGGGATAAAGGACTTTAGACCACAGAGCGATGGCTCTTCTGTCTGTTATGTTTTATTTGCTTACATTCATTCATTTTGATGATGCTGGTGGTCTCAAAGAATTAATGGATTTTCAAAAGATGTTGGCCTTTTATTGTTGACATATTTCTAGGAAACAAAGTCTTAATATCATTATTAATTATTCTTAATTTAAAAAGACATGTCTCTTGATTAATTATAAGCTTACTTTTTTCAAAAATAATTGGAGACAAGATGCAGACATTCATACAGTATTTTATATATAGTACATGAAAGAAAAATAATCAAGATGAAGATGTAAAAAAGGAAAAAAAAAACTTTCTCTACTCTCTTATGCTTAATGGTAGGTCCCAGGAATCAAACTGATAAAAGGCTGGTTAACAGGAGAAAAAAACAAACAAACCCAGATTTAATCTATAGGCACAGATTTCACAAAGAAATGCAACTCATGGAGGTAGTTAGAATTGAGGCTTATATACCATCTTTACAAAGGGAAATAAAGTATAGAGAAGAGGGTAGACAAAGGAAGAAGGGTTTGGGATTTGAGAAAGTGACTCAGAAATGCATGGTAAATAAGAATTACTTAGTAAGTTTGTTATGTAGATAAGAGTCATTTTCCTCTTCCTAGTGTAGGAGAGGATAATTTCCAAATGGAATTTATCAAATGGAAATTCCTTTCATCTTTACAGAGGGAGATTTATGTTCTGCTTAGACAGAAATGGAGAGAGAAGAGAGCTAATTGCCTTCACTCAAAATCCTTATGTCAAAGTGGGATATTTTGAGATGGCATATTCTGATTTTCTTCAGGGAGAAAGGAAACAGAATAAGATTTGAGGTTAGTAATATTAATATTTTTTTAGTTGGACTATAAATTTGGTTGTATACTTCTTATAGGCCAGGGCAAAGAAGTAAATCTAACTGCTTCAAATTATTTTTATAATGAGGCAGCTTATTAAGAAATTAATTTCTAGATACTTAAACGTGGAAAAAAATCAATTTAAAGCTTTATAATGTTTGTACAATCTGTTGTCTAGATGAACTATGGAGACTATGGTATAGAAATTTATTTGGTATGAGGATCTGAGATCTCTGATCTGATCTTATGTCTATTGTTATGGGTTTGCTTTATTGTTCTTTTTGGTGTTAATCTCTGAACTGGGAAGTCTCTGTAGCTTTTTGTCCCCTACCTTTTTTTGTGTGAGGGAGGTACACTGAAGAATGAAGAGGTTCATAAACTTAGAAAGGAGAGCTTTATTTATCATAAGGGTTATAGCCTGCAGGGCGATCACTGTGACAGGCTGGGAAGCATAGCCTTTTGCGAGAAGCTTGAAACAGACACTCTGAGGGAGGGGCAAAGGGAACAGAAATTTATACTGAGCAGAGTGGCCAAATATACATATTCAGTAAGCTGTGGGAGGAGTCATGAATATCTATGAAAGGAGAACCGTGTGTATGTGCATTTAAACTTCATTCCCCTTCAAGCCCCTTCATGGGTCCCACATATAAAAATTGGCAATGCTAGCATCATCTGAGGGTCATGATCCGAGGGTGGAGTTTTTGGCCCTCTGACGTCAAAGGTGGAGCAGAGGATACGAAAACCCTTACTGCTTATTCTTGATAGACTGGCCAGAACCACTCCTTGGTTGGTTATCAGGCAAATGGTCTCTTACCAGGCAAAAAAGAAGGGGTAGTGTCAGGTAGTTGGTTGATATCAGTTGTGGAATCTTTTGAAAGGGCTGGTTTTTGTTAAGTCCCTAGGGAAGAAAGCCTAATCATGGTTAAGGGAGTGGGGTATAATGAGGTTGTCTGACCCTAAGTCCTATCATGGCTGAGAACTCAGTTTTCAAGGTTACTCTGGTGTCCCTTTGGCCAACAGATGGTCCCTTCAGTCAGTTGAAGGGCTTTGAAGATTATTTTTAGTCTACAGTAAACATCTAAGGAAATGAAATTTTAAGTTTAAAATTGCAGCTTCAGTAGGCTTTGGGAGGTCTGTGAACCCCTTCAAATTACATATAAAATTGTGTATGTGTATATACATATGTACACATGTGTTTGCTGAATAATGAAAATGCATAGTTTTTCGCAGATTTTCAAAAAGGATTCCTAATGGAAAAAAAAGAAAAAAGGGCTTAAAAGCACTGGTGTAGAGTATCAAGGGGTATGGAGAGATTATCTTCTTTACTTAAAGGCTAACTTGAGAAGTTCTAATATCAGGTACTAGACTTTTCAAAATTGATTTTACCTGTACCTAGTGTTGCACCATGTCATATATTTACCAATTAGGAGACCCACAGTCAGGGCCACTGTGTAGGGTTTTGCCTCACTGCATAAAAGCTTCTGGATAATGGAGTAAGTGGGAGCTGAAATCTGATTCTCTAATTTATTCTAGGGGGAGGAGTGCATTTTCTAATTTGCTTAAAGAGAACTGTGAAGACTAGTGGTAACTATATCTAATAGTAGACTATAGATAGCTCTAGCCATTTGCTGAAAGCCCAGAAAATAACTTTTGGTGAGTTAATTTTTGTTCAAAAAATAATTTTTTGCCAAAGATTTTTATTTGTTACCTGGCTTTAGTGACATTAATTAGATGTTGAAAAATTACAGGGATCATTTGGAGCTTTTTACATCACCAAGCAATTAATAGATATTTTCAATCCCTGTATACTTCAACAGCCCTTACCCTTAATCCAGCTACAGATTCTAAAGAATTTCCAGTTGTAGGTTTATCCTATTTCCAAAACCATTCTTTGGTTGACAGTACAGTAGATGCTAAGTATTAACCATGGATGGTGAACATCTGTAAATTTGGCAGAGGCCTGTCTTTCCACACTCTTTCCACCAAGAGCCCTTTGTTTGAATTCCCACTGTATCTGGAAGCCTCTTTGGAGCTTCACTTTATGTATTTGGGGTTTTTTCCTCTGTTCCTAGGCCTCCTTTTCTCAATTGACAAAATAGTTCTAAAGCTCCTTCTTTTCCTTCCTCTACCTAAACGGGCCTCTATAAACACTGAATTAGGAACTGCGTTATAGCATGATTCTCTTTGGGGAGTATTCTTCCTTATTTTCCCTGTGAACCTTCTTTTTGATTATCAAAGTCGGGTGGGAACTGATCCCCTTAGAAACTGTAATCGTTCTACTGATTGTTGTTCTCTGAGGCCAGTTCAACAGCATGGTTAGTCCCGTTAGCCCTGTCCACCATATTGCTGTTTACTCTGCTTCCCTGACTTGCCCTGCTCCTCCTGTATTTCAGCAGCCCTCTCTGCTAGGGTAACATAGGTCATGAATATGTGTAAAGTTTATATATTCTAAGTCTAGTTGTCTGAAATGAAAATATCGATTGTCATTAGGCTAGGGAATTTGATTATCTTGTTTTTATTGGCAATGTTTAGCATTCTGAAAAGTTGTGTGTATAAGGAATAATTTACTGTTAGAGTAATTGCTTATGTAAAAGTCTGTTTGTTCCAAAACATTCTAGTCATTTCAGTTGCATCTACTTTGAAAAATTTGAAGTTTCTGATGAACAATCTCCTTAGTGAAAGTATTTCTCAATATGAACACATATTTTTCAATGGTGTAATACCGCATGACTTTGATTTGTGTCTCCTCAAAGAATTTTGATTTTGATTCTACTTTTCCTCTTTTATTCTGTTCTTGCTATGCAGATATCTTGCTATTGTTAGTCATGCCCCCTCCCACCCTGCATGTTATTGTTAAGTCAGTAACAATTGACTTCTTACTTGGAGTCACATACTCTTGTTACATGTGGTCTGTTTTAGTAACATTATGTTTTCACATGTTATGTTAGCTCAGAAGTCTAGCTTTCACTGTTTTCTATAGATCATTCGAAACTAATCAAAGATGATAATATTTTCTTGCTAACTCAGCAGGATGAAGTTTTTAATATCAGGAATGGCAAACATTTTATTAGAGTTTGAGAATATGTTTTTTTTCTAATAGAAGAAAAATATCTTTAGGAGAAAAAAAGCCAGTAAAGCCTGAAAATACTATGTTAACAAATTTTATCTTTTCTTGTGAGCTTGAAATCTCAGCTGTGTTTAGAAGCAGAGTGAAGATGATAAATGGTAGTGCATCCTTTTTTATTTGGTATTGATTATCCAGAAATCTTTCAATGATTGCTGGTGAAATCAAGAATAAAAATTATTTTATTTGAAATTAAAGTAGAGAATAATAGAATTATATGGAACTATAAGATAATTTATTCTGTATCTCTAGCATATAAATTTTAATCTGTATTAGTTTCATAAGAGAAACAGAACAAATTATATATATAATCATATAAGTTATTTATATAAGTTATATGAATATATAAAAAAGAATTGCTGGGAATTGGTTTGCATGATTGTGGGGTGCTGCTAGGCAAGTTTGAAATCCATGAGGCAGGTCTTCAAGAAGGACAAGCTGAACTCTTGGGCAGAAGCACACGCTGTCATCCACAGGTGGAATTTATTGTTCTTCATGGAAGCTTCAATTCTGCTCATATTTATTTATTATTTATTTATTTATTTATTTTTCAGAGACAGGAGTCTCACTATATTGCCCAAGCTGGTCTTGAACTCCTGGCTTAAAGTGATCCTCCCATCTCAGCCTCTCATGTAGCTGGGATTATAGGTGTGAGCCAGTGTACTTGGCTTTCAATTCTGCTCTTAAAGGCTATTAAACTGATTGAATCAGGATTACCCTGATTATCTAGGATAATTTCCCTTCAAGTAAACTGATTATAGACTTTACTCATTTACAAAATAATTTCACAGCAACATCTAGATTAGTATTTGATTGAATGACTGGATTCTATATTCTAGCCAAGTTGACTCATAAAACTGACCATCACAGTGTTCTGGTACCAATACTATTCTTTAAGCATAATGTTTTTCTTTGTTGGTTTTGAACTGTATAAACACTTATTGAAATATCATATTTTAAAGGTGATGAGCTAGTCTCAATTTTTACTGTTAATAACAAAAGTGATGCAGTAAATATATTGTAATAACCCTTTATATTATTTTAAGACATTCATGATTCACCTCTTTCTCTAAATTTAAACAAAAAAACCACTACTTTAAAAAACTATTTTACTTCCCCCTACTCCTTATTCAACTCCTTTATTCTTGCTTAAATGTGTGTTCTCTTCAGTTTCTTAGTGTTAACTTTGTATTAGCCTGTTTTCATGCTGCTGATAAAGACATACCCAAAACTAGGTAATTTGTACAGGAAAATCGTTTAATGGACTTACAGTTCCACGTGGCTGGTGGGGCCTCACATTCATGGTGGAAGGCAAGGAGGAGCAAGTCACGTCTTACATGGATAGCAGCAGGCCAAAAAAAGAGAACTTGTGCAAGGAAACTCCCCCTTATAGAACCATCAGATCTGATGAGACTTATTAATTATCACAAGAACAGCATGGGAAAGACCTCCCGTGATTCAATTACCTCCCACTGGGTCCCTCCCACAACACGTGAGAATTCAAGATGAGATTTGGGTGGGAACACAGCCAAGCCCTGTCAAACCTAAAACACACAGTTCAGGCTAGAGACACTACATCATACTTGTGGTTCCTCAAATCTTTGTTAGAAGGAAGACTGTTTCACAATTATTGTATATTCTACTCTTTAAAGTTCATCTTAGCATCACATTATTTTTTATAAATAATGCTACTACATTGATGATTTATATTTGGCACATTATGATTCCCAAATGCTTTATTCTGTGAAACTATATTGTTTTTATAATGTGTTATTTTTAAACAGTGGTCCAGAGATTTCAGAATGAAGACTCTCTAAAGATTTCTTAAAAAAAATGGTTCATATTGGAAATATTGTTTTGGTATACACTCCGTTATCTCTGGGAGAAACTTTGATGTTCTGCTGAGGATTATGGCTCAGCAGTATTAAAACTATGCTTAATAGTTCCATAGAATCTTGAAGCTTTGGCAAACACTTGTTTATGATATTTTGAAGGGGTTTCCAGAAGCCTGAAAAATTTTAGTTGTGCCAGATACTTTGGAAATCTCTTATAGATATGGAGAATTATGAATATCCAATTTAAAATGGTTAATTAATGGAGTATGCACATTTTAATAAATTATTTTGTTTTTGTTTTACATGAAAGTCAGTGCTACTGAGTTATACTGAGTTTATAACGTGGGCATGTAATTTTCTACACAGGACAGGGCTCTGTTTAGTGACTGTAGTCATATGAGATTCTTCATTTCTAATGGCCACATCATGCCTTTGCTAAAGTTAATTTATCTAACAGTTATCTTTATATTACATGCCTATATGTTGTAGGTGACATTCTAGACACCTGTGATGCAGTACACCTGTGTGCACTAGGCTCCTGTGATGTACTACTGTGATGCACCTGTGTGCAACTACTGACGCACTGCTAGGCACCTGTGATGAGACCCACATCATTCCTGCCATCATAAAATATATTATCTGATAGGAAAAAAGATATCACAGTAGGCCCCCCCTTTTCCTCAGGGGATATGTTCCAAGAAGGCCCCCAGCACCCCCAGTGGATGTCTAAAACTAAGGATTGTACAGAATCTGATTCTCTTCAGTCAGAACGTGTTTCTTCTGTTTATGTCTTCTACTCACAAATTTAATGCCTTTTCCATCCTAACTAGACACTTCTCTTGCAATGTGGTCATAATTTTGTAGTTTGAGGTGTGACAGCAAAACTGGCATGATTTTCTTTTTTCTTCACAATTTCACGAATAGAAAATTTCTTACCGTGTATCTTAACAACTGGTTTTTTTTCTTTCCTTATCAAGTCGAGAACTTTCACCTTTTCACTTGAAGGAAGCACTTTTCGTCGTCTTTTTTTTGTTGTTGTTTTTGAGACAGTCTTGCTCTGTTGCCCAGGCTGGAGTGCAGTGGCAGGATCTCGGCTCACTGCAAGCTCTGCCTCCCGGGTTCATGCCATTCTCCTGCCTCAGCCTTCGAGTAGCTGGGACTACAGGTGCCTGCCACCACGCCTGGCTAATTTTTTTTTTTTTTCGTATTTTTAGTAGAGACAAGGTTTCACTGTGTTAGCCAGGGTGGTCTCCTGACCTCGTGATCCACCCGCCTCCCAAAGTGCTGGGATTACAGGCGTGAGCTACCGCGCCTGGCCACGTCTTCTTTTTGGCATATATTAATTGCTGGTGAGGGATTTCACTGTGCTACTCAGAATGGCATGCAATTTAAAACTTAGGAATTTTTTATTTCTAGAATATTCCATTTAAAATGTTTGGAAACTGCAGAAAGTAAAACCATGGATAAGGTGGAGTTACTGATGATGCTGGCTGGACCAAAATAAGAATGCATACAAATTATTAGAGTTGAAACAAGTGCTACAAAACAAAATTAAAATGTAGAATAGAGTATGTTGTAGGACAGCAAATCGATGTTGGGGGGACGAGAGAAGTGTCCCTTGAGGAAGTCACATTTAACTGAGCCCTGAATAATGAGTAATAATAAAAGCTAACAATCAGCTATTGCTTGTTATGTGCCACACACTATTCTAGGCCTTTATTATATATTAACTCATTTCAACCTCACAACAACCCTGTGAGGCAGGTGGCTATTCTTCTCTTCATCTTACAGAAAAAAACTGGCATAGAGAGGTTAGAAAATTTCCCTGAGGTCACATAGTTAATTAGTAGCAAAACTGGGATTTGGATCCCAGACAAAATAGTCTATACTCTTAACCACTATGTGGGAAAGATCATTTCAGGCAATAAGAACCCATGTGTAAGTGTCCTAAGGCAGGAGGCCAGAAGGAAGATCAGTGTGGTGGAAGTTGGTAAACTAAGATAAAATAACATAGATGAAGCTAGAGAGGGAGTTTCATATTCAGCCTTCTTATGATTTTATCAGTTGGGCTTTAGTGTGAAAATATGTTGGAAAGAAATAGGAATTAATGTGAGAAGATCAGTTAAAAGATTGTTGTAGTTATCTAATGAGATGATGCTGGCTGGGCCCAGGTTGTGGCAGATGGAGCAAACTATATAGATTCTAGAAATGTTTGAGAAGTAAAAAATAGCAGGACTCTGTTTATTTGGATTGGAGAAGGGGAGATTACTGTTTAGTTGCTAGCTAGAGCAGTTGACTGGATAGTGATAGCATTTACTGAAACAGTATTAAAGGGGACAGACTTTAACAGTAAATTATAAGTTGAAGTTTGGTTGAGTTTCAGGTGACTTTTATATTAAAGCCTATAATATAGGCTATAGAAGCCTGCAGTTCAGAAGAGAGTTTTGGGCTTGCAATAAAATCTCAGAGTTTTTCAGCCTTGGGAATAGATGAGAAAACAGTAAAAAAGACCCAGAATCAAAGGTGGAGGAACTGGTAGCATTTCAATTTGGGTAGAAGAGGTAAAGATTTACAGAGGGTACTGAGGGGAGGGAGCCAGATAAATGTAAGGAAAATGGACAAAACGTGGTAAGATGAAAAGCAAAGGAATGCAGCTTCTTCTTTTGGTTTTCTGATAATGTTGCCTGCTTTTTTCTTCTGGAATTTCACTGTTGTACTAAATTGCTTGGAGCTTACCTTTGCATGCTCTTTTCTTTGTTAAGTAAATAACTTGACCTTTTATTGCATGGTTTCCTTTTCTTTTTCTTTTTTTCTCATTAAGTGTTCTTTTAAAGTTAATTTTCTTTAAATTCCTGTTAAATATTCCTGCTCACCTCTCTCTCTAGCTTCATCATTTGCTATTTCATTTTATTCCTTTTCCTCTACAATTGGAATCTTTTATCTGAAAATGATAATATTCACTTATAGCATTTTTAATTTTTGTGTTTCAGATCATTCTGTATAATCCCATTTCACTAGACAGAGTAAACTTAGATAAGATCCAAGATAATACTCTGCTCCTGCACTTGACATGTCTGTCTGAACACAATTGTCCATCTCTACTTCCCCATTCAAGACCATGCCTTGATCCAATCATTACTGAACTATTTTATATACTAGATTTCTTACTCTGAACTTCCTCTTTCCTATCTTCTTCTGTCTCTTTTTTCTACCTTGGCTACTTTTTCATTTTCACCAAACCTTCATTTTACAGTTATCATTATTCGCAGTTTCTTTGCACCTTTACTTTATCTAGTCTCAGTCTTTGTGTTTTGTGTTAAACTTCTTCTTTATTTTACTTAGAATCTGTTTTGCATAGATACTGACAACACTCCAACTTCTTTTGAACCAAACTCCTCAAATAACCTTGTCAAATCCCCAAAAGCTTATAAAGCCAGTTGTACTTTTCTTTTATTCCTGTTAGATTCATTATCAAACATCATGTTAGTGACTTGGAATAATGGATGAGGCAAAAAAAAGTATAGGCTGGTCCTTAGAACTGTGCCATCTTGATCAGTTGATCTGTTGGAAAATAAAAATGACATCATTAATGTTGATCATGTCTACCACTGTTTTATAATATTTAATCTCAACTGTTGTTCAGTTGACCCTTGAACAACATGGGTTTGGACTGCACACATCCACTTAAATATGCATTTTTTTCCCAATGAATTTATATTGGAAAATTCTTTGGAGATTTTTGACAATTTGAAAAAACTCATAGATGAACCATGTAGCCTAGAAATATAGGAAAAAATAAGAAAAAAATATATGTCATGAATCCATAAAATAAATGTAGATACTGTTCTGTTTATGTGTTGTCAATAAGGCTTCAAGTCAAGAGTAGGCAATTAGTAGTTAAGTTTTGGGAGAATCAAAAGTTATAGGTGATTTTTGACCATTTAGGGGGTTGGCACCTTTAAGAACCCCCTGCGTTGTTCAAGGGTTAACAATAATTCTAGGTTGAATTTCTTTCTCTATAGTTATGATTCAGATCATTTCTACTTTTTTTCAAGTTTCTGAATGCAATTTCAAAGGTCTGTGTTTAAAACCAGAGTGTCAAGCAATCTGTACCTGGCTCCTTTTCTCTTCTTTCAAAATTCTTTATATATTCATCTAATCTTTTACTTCTTTCTTTCAATGTGTGTCAGAAGAAGGGTGAGTTATTTTTTTCCCCAAGGACAGTCTTTCCACCTATTTTTCCTGACGTACATAAGAAAAACTCTAGAGGAAGAAAAATACAAGAGAAAAAAATAGTTATTGTTTTATTAGATGTTTATTATCCTATATACTTGGTAATAATGTAGTTAATATAGAGTTTGAAAGGCTCTTTTAAAATATTGTTGTGGGTGTTATATATTAATATCATCAGTGGAGAGTATTATTTTGTTTTTAACATGTTGTACTGATAAAATATAACATGGATTTGCTTTGTTTTTCTCAGAACGACTAGTGGTCGTGGCTGAACATTGTGAACGTAGTCTGGAAGACTTGCTTCGAGAAAGGAAACCTGTGAGGTACTGTATAGTATCAGAACAATTAAATGAAAAGCAGAACTTGGCAAACAAAAAGGCATTTTGTTTAAACTGCAGGGGTTTGGTTTCTTTTGTTACTTGTGTAATGATAAAGGTAGGTGCAAATTTTCATTTGAGAAAATTTAATTTACAGATTACATATGAATTCAACATTAACATAGTCCAGTGTTCATCTTTTGTAAGGTAGGCATTCTCTGAAATATTTCACAAAAAATTCTTCAAAAGGGGATATATGAAAATTTGAAACCTTCTTAGTACTAAGCATTTCACTAGCTGAGATTAAGATTATTTTCCTGGCCAGGCGCGGTGGCTCACGCCTGTAATGCCAGCACTTTGGGAGGCCGAGGCGGGCGGATCACAAGGTCAGGAGATCGAGACCATCCTGGCTAACACGGTGAAACCCTGTCTCTACTAAAAATACAAAAAATTAGCTGGACGTGGTGGTGGGCACCTGTAGTCCCAGCTACTCAGGAGGCTGAGAAAGGAGAATGGCGTGAACCCAGGAGGCGGAGCTTACGGTGAGCCGAGATTTCACCACTGCACTCCTGCCTGGGTGACAGAGTGAGACTCCATGTCAAAAAAAAAAAAAGATTATTTTCCTGTATTTTTAGTATAAGAGTGGGGCTTCACTGTGTTGGCCAGGCTGGTCTCAAACTCCTGACCTTGTGATCCACCTGCCTCACCCTCCCAAAGTGGTAGGATTACAGGCTTGAGCCACCACAGTGGGCATGGTGGTGCGTGCCTGTAATCCCAGCTACCCAGGGTGCTGAGGCAGGAGAATTGCTTGAACCCGGGGGGCGGAGGTTATGGTGAGCCAAGATGTGCCACTGCACTCCAGCCTGGGCAAAAGAGTGCGACTCCATCTCAGAAAAAAAAAAGATTATTTTCCTGAAAGGATCACATGGTAACTTCAAATAGGATACTTGTATTCCTAGGGACACAGTGAACTGTGTTAAATAAAGGTCACATTAAAGAGTAGGGAGAAATATTAATCATAGCTTGGATAGAATTTAATGATACAGTGTAAATGCAATTATTTCAAAGACTCAATAAATTTACTCTCTTGGCAAGGAAAGTATGTGGTCTAAACTTTTATTACAAATATACTATTAAATGAACTTCTTCAGAGGTTTCCTGAAGTGACCTTAAAATTATCAAAAATCTTTCTTAATGTATAAATCAAGTATTAAACCAATAAAACATCTTGCCATGAGTGTTTATAGATTTATAATTATCCATCCTAGTTTTGAAAAATATTGTTACTCTGACTGGTTAATAGTTTTCCATTACCACAATATTCTAGATGAAAAATCTTTTTCAAGGGAAGAAAAGCATTTATCTTAATAAATGGTAGTAATTTGATAGAAGCAAAACAAATAAATTGAATAAAAGTGCTATTATTGCTCCTTTAAATGATTTGGTTTTGGGTAGCCTCTAGAATGAAAAATGCAGATACCATGTATATACCAGCAGTCCCCAAACTTTTTGGCACCAGGGACCAGTTTTGTGGAAAACAGGTTTTCCATGGATGGAGGGTGGAGGGATGATTTTGGGATGATACAAGTGCATTACATTTATTGTGCACTTTATTTCTATTTTTATTATATTGTAATATATAATGAAGTAATTATACAACTCACCATAATGTAGAGTCAGTGGGAGCCCTGAGCTCGCTTTCCTGCAACTAGAAGGTTCTATGTGGGGATGATAGGAGACAGTGACACCCAAAGTCTGTTGCTTATGTTCAGTCTGCTCTGTAATCTCGTTTTGGTTGCTGTCACTGCAGAAAACCTTGCTTCACAAAGATAGGATGTTGGAAATGGAAGCAGGCTGAAAAGGAGTGATTTTGTGCCAATCTTGGGATATTCTGTCTTGACTTTAATCTAGAATGTATGGAGGTTTGATATTGTCTAGTTGATCCTCTTCTAGCACAGATGAAGTCAATTCACCTGGTTTATTCACAAATGGGTTGCGGATCTATTCCTTCCCAGTTCAGGGGTCCTTTGTGGTTGGGAAGCAATGCTTAAACTCTTTTGAAAGCTGAGCTAGGTGATCTGCGCCAGTTGGGAGAAAGAAGGCCCTGGCTCAGCCTCTTTCAAAATCTCTGCTAATGTTTGAAACATGTCAGAAATCCCAGTGTTCACTTGCCACCCCCCATAATTCCAGTTTGGCTTTGAATGCAGCCACTTTATCTGCGAACTTGAACAGAGTTGTTCTCTCCTGAAGTGACAGATTGAGTTTGTTGAGCAGGTTGAATATGTCACATAAAGAAGCAAGCTTTGTGACCTATTCTGTGTCACTGAAATGTGCTGCCAGTGGTGACTATTTTTATAAAAGAAATCTCTGGAACAGCTCTCATAACTCAAAACTCTGGCCAGTGATCCACCTTTAGAAAGCCACCTACTTCTGTGTTTAAGAGAAGACGTGTATGCTCTGTGTCCATCTCCTCACAGAGCTGCATGAACAGATATGAGTTAAGGGCATGTACTTTTTTTTTTTTTTTTGAGATGGAGTCTTGCTCTGTCGCCCAGGCTGGAGTGCAGTGGCGTGATCTTGGCTCACTGCAAGCTCCTCCTCCCGGGTTCATGCCATTCTCCTGCCTCAGCCTTTTGAGTAGCTGGGACTACAGGCGCCCACCACCATGCCTTGCTAATTTTTTTATTTTTAATAGAGACAGGGTTTCACCGTGTTAGCCAGGATGATCTCGATCTCCTGACCTCATGATCCACCCACCTCAGCCTCCCAAAGTGCTGGGATTACAGGTGTGAGCCACCGCGCCCAGACAAGGGCATATACTTTAATGAGGTTGATAATTTTAATCATATCCTGCAAAACGTTGTTAAGTTCAGGTGACATTTTTCAGGTAGCCGGCATTTCTGTATGGATGACACAGTGCATAGACTCACATTTAGAAGCAACCTTTTTGACCTGAGAAGTGAAACCAGAAAGCCGTCCAGTCATGGCGGCCGCTGTGTCTGCATATACCGATGTAAAGTGACCAGTTCAGTTTCTCTGATATTTAATCATTCAAAGACTTGAATAGTTCTGCAGCTGTGGTGTTTGTTAGCAACAAAAGTGCACATAAATATCCTCATGCATATCCTCCTGAAAAATATATTGCACAAAAGCAAGCATTGTTGCATTGCTGTCAACATCGGTCGACTCATCAGTCTGAATTGTGTACCATGGTGACTCATTAATTCTAGCAATTGTGCCTCAATATCCTCTGTTATTTCATCAGTTTGTCTAGTTATGGTGCTAGCCGAAAGAGGAACACGTGCTACCTTTTGATCGGCATCCTCTCCTAAAAGTTCATGACAGATGTCTTTAGCAGCAGGCAGGATCAAATCTTCACCGATAGTAAAGGGCTTCTTAGCTTTAGCTATGTAGTTAGTCGCTAAGAATGATGCTCTTAGTGTCAACACGTTTGATGAAGTGGTGGCTTTCAATAATTACTTAAGTTCTTCGTATTCATGTTTTTTTCTTTTGCAAAACTGCGAAGACTTGTCTTTTAATCGGGCTGCTTGGTCTCCATGTGGCAAAGCAGTTTTGAAGGTTTTATGGCTTCATTGGATAGCTGGTTGCCACATAGCGTACAAAGCATACTTGGAGAATGTGAATCATCTGTTACAATGAACCTATAATTTAAGTAGGACTGTTGGTATTTTCTTTTAAATGAAGCTTTCTTTTTGTTGGCAGTCTTAGAGTCTTCTGCTGTCTCATCATGGGGTCTTTCCCCCTTTTTAAAGAAGGTCTCCAGTGATGTTTGGTTTTTACTCATTTGACTAGGGTTTAGCTTGTAGGCTTATCAAAACTGTGACCAAGACAAGTGTGCAGTGCGGGAAGGAGGTGCAGATGGAAGAGGTAAATAAAATAATAGGCAGGCCATGTGCAGACTAAAATAAATGTTGCATTTTGACTTAAAGCCTGCCACCAGATGCAGCTGTACACTTGAAGTACATCAACTCACTTGCCACTCTAAAGCCTACCACCAGATACAGCTTAATTGTCACTTGCCTCTCACTGATAGGGTTTTGATGAGTCTGCAAGTAATTGATTTATTATGGTCTCTGTGCAGTCAAACCTCTCTATTAATGTTAATCTGTATATGCAGCCACTCCCCAGCGCTAGCATCACTGCCTCAGCTCCACCTCAGATAATCAGGCGTTAGATTCTTATAAGGAGCCCGCAACCCTGATCACTCGTATGCATGGTTCACAGTAGGGTTCGTGCTCCTATGAGAATCAGTGCTGCTGCTGATCTGACAGGAGGCAGAGAGCTCAGGTGGTAATGTAGCGATGGGGAGCAACTGTAAATACAGATGGAGCTTTGCTGGCTTGCCTGTTGCACACCTCTTGCTGTGCAGTCCTAGGTACAGGGTCCAGGACTAGTCCATGGCAGGGGGGTTGGGAACCCCTGATGTACACTATAGCCTTACATCCTTCCTTAGAAAGTTCTAATCTGACTATAGGTAAGAAAAATAACTTTTATATGTATTTAGAAATAGTTTAACCTTATTTAGTAAATGTGTTTTTATAGTTATAATTTTTGTAATGTCACTAATCTTTGATTTTTATTTAAAAGAATATATTATTCCGGCCGGGTGTGGTGGCTCATGCCTGTAATCCCAGCACTTTGGGAGGCCGAGGTGGGCGGATCACGAGGTTAGGAGATCGAGACCATCTGACTAACATGGTGAAACCCTGTCTCTACTAAAAATACAAAAAAATTAGCGAGGCGTGGTGGCAGGCGCCTGTAGTCCCAGCTACCCCGGAGGCTGAGGCAGGAGAATGGCGTGAACCCGGGAGGCGGAGCTTGCAGTGAGCCGAGATCACGCCACTGCACTCCAGCCTGGGCAACAGAGTGAAACTCCATCTCTAAATAAATAAATAAATAAATAAATAAAATAATGTATTATTCCTTGCTCACTAGTTCAAATTTACAGGCTCCTGCTGCTAAAAAGCAATTTTCTTTAAAAGCTAGTTGACATTAAAATTGAAAACCAATTATGCCCACAACTTTAGGTAAGAAAAAAATATTTTAGTTGAGCCTGGGTTAAATTTGTGTAAAGATTTACAATGCAATATGTATGATGAAAATATGCATTTACAATGCAATATGTGTGATGCAATATGCCCTAACTAGTTAGGCAGCCTTGGACAAGTCTCTTAATCATTTTCCTTATCTGTAAAACAAGGAGTTTCACTGATTGAGAGATCATTGTAGCACAAGTTATTCTTAACTTAATGTTTTATTTAATATGCATCATATCTGATAATACATCAATCGTCTTTTTTTTTTTCTTTTTTTTTTTGAGACAGAGTCTCGCTCTGTCACCCAGGCTGGAGTGCAGTGGCATGATCTCGGCTCACTGCAACCTCCGCCTCCCGGGTTCAAGTGATTCTTCTGTCTCAGCCTCCTGAGCAGCTGGGATTACAGGCGTGCCCCACCATGCCCGGGTAATTTTTGTATTTTTAGTAGAGATGGGGTTTCACCATATTGGCCAGGCTGGTCTCGAAATCCTGACCTCGTGATCTGCCCGCCTCAGCCTCTCAAAGTGCTGGGATTACAGGCATGAGCCACCGCGCCTGGCTGATCAATTGTCTTCATAAATATAATTTGTTATATTTTTATAGACTAATATGTTAACCTACTATTGCTCTTTGTTTAAATGGTAGATTTCTTGACAGAAGAACCTATGGCAAGTCTACATTTAAAATTTCAATGCTATAAAAAAGGCTAAATTATTAATAGAAACATCTATTTTATGATCCAGCAATTCCAGTCCTAGGTATAAGGCCTCCTTAAATTTTGTACTGTAGTACTTCATTTGCCTCACTCTAGTCCCAGCTCTGTCTAGGTATTTATCCAAGAGAACAGAAAAAATACATGTCCACCTATGCAAAAAGATTTGCACTAGAATGTTCCCAGAAACATTCTTCATTATAGCTCTAAACTGGGTAGAACTCAAATGTCCATGAACAGGAGAATGCATAAACATGGTACAGATTGATAATTCTTTATCCATAATGTTTGGGACCAGAAGTGTTTCGGATTTGGGATTTGTTTTTCCCAGATTTTGGAGTATTTGCATTTACATAGTGAGCTATGTTGTAGATGGGACTTAAGTGTAAACACGAACTTCATTTATGTTTGAATGATAGCTTATACACATAGCCTGGGTGTAATTTTATGTAATACTTTAAATAATTTTGTGCATGAAGCAAAGTTTACACTAAATACTTACGTGTGGAATTTTCTACTTGTGGTATCACATTGTTGCCCAAAAAATTTTGGATTTTGGAACATTTTGGATTGCAGATTTTCAGATTAGGGATGCTCAACCTGTATGTTAATCAACAATGAAAAAGAAAGAGCTACTGGTACACACAACATGTGGATTAACCTTATAAATATTACGCTGAGCAAAAGAAGCCAGACATAGAAGATTATCAGTATTTATCTTCAGTGATAGAAAAACGGTGCTTTATTCTGTTAGAGAGTAAGGGATAATTCAAGAACTGATTCAAAATGGCCTTGAGGGAACTTTTTAAGGGGATGAACATTTTTGTATCTTGATCAGATACTACTTATATGGTGTATGTGTGTCATAACTAAATGAAATATGCACTGAAAATGTATAATGTATGCATTTTACCTATGTAAATTATACCTTAATTTAATTTTTTTTTTGAGACGGAGTCTCGCTTTGTCACCCCGGCTGGAGTGCGGTGGTACGATCTCAGCTCACTGCAAGCTCCGCCTCCCAGGTTCAAGCGATTCTTCTGTCTCAGCCTTCTGAGAAGCTGGGACTACAGGCATACACCGCCATGCCTGGCTAATTTTTTGTATTTTAGTACAGACGGGGTTGCACTGTGTTGCCCAGGCTGGTCGCGAACTCCTGAGCTCAGGCAGTCTGCCTGCCTCGGCCTCCCAAAGTTCTGGGATTGCATACCTTAATTTTTTTTTTTTTTTTTTTTTTAGAAAGGGTTGTTGAGTTATTCACTTGGCTTGAGTTCTCAATCCCTCATAGAGAAACAGTATTGTGTTGTTAATGAAGATGTTTGAGCCACTGACTTTTTTGTATTTTTTGGTTTTTAGAAGAAATAGTATGAATTAGTTATTGCCTAACAAGTTACCTCAACACTTTGTGGCTTAAAACAACAATAAAAATGTATTAACTCATATAATTCCTTTGGATCAGAACATAGGAATAGCATAACTAGATGGTTCTAGCTCAAGGTCTCACAAGATTTCAGTCAAGATAACAGCTGGACCTCCAGTCATCTGTTATAAAAGCTTTTCTGGAGTTGGGGGATCTGTTTCTAAGATGGTTTACTTATAAAGAAGGTGCTAGTTGTTGACAAGAGGCTTAATTCTTTTCTACATTGAGGGCCTTTCCACAGGCCTCTTGACATGCTCAAAGCATGGTGGTTGGCTTCTCTCAGAGTGAACAATCTAAGGAAAGAAAACAAGGTGGAAGCTACAGTGGCTTTGGTAACCTAGTGTCAACAAACACACACTGTTATTCCTGCAATGCAATACCCTATTAGTTTACACAGGTCAGCCATTAACTGTATTCTGTGTTGGAGAGGATTGCTCAAGAATGCACATGTGAATTTCATGAGTCATGGCTCATTGGGGGCCATCCTGGAGGCTGACTACCACAAATGTCTTAGAGACCATACAAATACTTTTGAAAAAACACTCCTACAAAACAGGAGTGACATGCTAAATCAATATTAATGCTAACTGAAAAATATCTGGAATTCTTAAGATTATTCATATTTGTTTAAAGTATTTGGGGTAGAAAAAAGAAAGGAGTATACACTAAGAATAGGGGGTAGAGTATTAAGGGAATATCCAGAAGTCCCACAGGTGAAATAGGGTCTTTATGGACATAGCTATGATCAGAATTGCTATACATCCTGAAAATTAATGTTATCCATGGTCTTGTGCTCCCAAAAGTTCCAGAACACCCCGAAGTTCCGGAGGACCCCATAAGCCACAAAGAGAGCAGTCCTCTGGTCATCAGGATGGTAGTCTCTTATCTCCACATTTCCCCCTCTGCCTGTATATGGTCCTTCTTTTACTTGGTAAAGGAACTGAGGCGAAAGAGGTTGGTGATTCAAAAGATAAATTTCCGTTTTCATTGTTTTACCTCAACTCTATTCCACCCCCACCCCCCCTGCCTTTTTGTTTTTTTGAGACAGGTTCTCGCTTTGTCACCCAGGCTGCTGGAGTGCAGTAGTGCGATCACTGCTTACTGTGATCGCTGCTTACTGTAGCCTTGACCTCCTGGGCTCAAGCGATCCTTCCACCTCAACCACCCTAGTACCTGGGACCACAGGTGTGCATCACCATACATGGCTATTTTTTTATTTTTTGTATATACAGGGGTCTCATTATGTTGCCTAGGCTGGTGTTGAACTCCTAGGCCCGAGTGATCTTCTTGCCTTAGCCTCCCAGGTGTTGGGATTACAGGCACAGGCATGAGCCACCATCCCCCAACCTTTTTTAAAAATGTTTTTGAACTTTGAATTGTATTATATAAGGATACAATCAATATTGCTTTGCCAGTATGATTAAATCATTAGCTCATGAAAAGTTTTGCATTTTTGTGCTTACCATTTTTTATCTTTGTTTGAAAGACAACAAATCTTGTGGCAATGAACATCAGTAGTTTCTTCAATGATTTTGCATTTGTCTTCATGAGGATGAAATAGTGTAGATGGAAGCACATTCTTTGAGGATGTATATTAACATGAGTAGGATTAAATGCAAAATTTATATGATCTTTTATGCCATTTACATTTTCTTTTTTCTTTTAAATAGAACACATAGTAGCCTTAACAGGTCTTTCCATTTTTTCCATTGAGATGCATTTAAGCATTTGTGTAAATAAAGTACTATTTTTTAATTATTCTGATAATAGACTAAAAGTCAGTGTTTTCTTTGTACATTTTGGAATATAACATTCAGTACTTACTGCCTTTTAGTAGGAATGATCCTTTTAGGTTCAGTTCCAAGCTGTTATCTGATCCATCCATCTAAATTAATTTTGCTGAGAACTATTTGACTTTTCCACATATTTGGATTACATTAGTCTCCAGTTACAGAGCAGGTATATGTGTAGAGTTGATGTACTGCAATTTTAATTGATTTTATAACCTGTTTATAGAAAGTGAGAAGATGTTCTTAAGGTTTATAAATTAGTTCTTTCCTTTACTACCAAAAGTAAGCACCGGCACCTGCAAGAAGGGCTGATGTAAACAGGAAACCTATTTAGATGGGGTTGCAACTTGACATTTGTGATTTTTACTTGTTCCTTTGTCTATAACTGTTGCAAAACCATAAGCTGCCAGTTGTCTGGTCGTAATTTGCAGTTGATTTTCTAAACATAAGCATCATTCAAAGCATATATCTTACTTGATATATATTTTGAAGAAAATTTTAAATATTTGGTAAAAAATTTAAATTTTAATTTTAAATTTTAAATCTTTGGTGGGACAGGGATCAGGGGAATGAAAACTAGGAATTTAGAGAAGAGTCTGTGTCAATTTGCTGACTTTTTTTCATGACCGATTTAATATTGAATGAAACAATATTGTACTGAAATGTCATAGTAGTAATTTGCTACTACTATGGGAATAATTACAATTTAAGCCTATCGTGAAGCTCCAGATCTCACTAGAAAATCAAACGTTCTCTCTTAGTATTAACGGCCGTAAAACCCTTTTGAGAATTTATATTATAAAAGGAGAACTTAAGTTTGTTTTATGAGGTGTTATCAAGTTAGTATTTTATAGACTAATGTTATTTGTGTGGATAGTTGGCTAACCTGGTTTAAAGGAAAAAAATATTCAACATTTTCTTTAGAGTCCATTCAGGCTTTAATATAAGGAATTAATTTTGAGACAGCTGCTGTCTTTCCAGTGGCTTTTATGTTATCTGTGCCATAGTTCAATCTTGCCAGCATTTCTCTTCAGTTTAAGTTAAATGATCAAAATTATTTTTTGAAAATATAAAATTGTAAAATTAAATTCCTATAGTGATTAGGTTTCAAGAAAAAAGTACAGCATTTAGATTTGTTTGAAGTCATCTCACATTTAGTGCCTATTAATCTACCTAATGCTACCCTAAAGCAAGATTCAAGAGACTGAGAAGTGGAGAAATTTAGATCTCAACTCCTCTTTGAAATGCTTCCCAGAGAATATTTAAAAAACAGATATACCTTTATCACTGCTATCAAAGCAGGCATGAGGAAATTGTTTTTCTTTTAAGTCTAGGTGCTGTATGGGAAGTATTTCCCTTTTGTGTTAGAATTATTCAGAGCATGTACTTTTGCTTAACCTGTGAAAGTATCAGCAAATGTAGCTCATGGACAGATATTCAGCAGAGTTTTGGCACTTGTAATAGAGTTTCTACGTTGTGTTAAGTTTGCAGGTGAATGCAGGGTGGGCAGTAGAGCCATATTCCTTTACAAAATGTAGTTTGTCATGTTTTTAGGGTTATGGTTTTGAAAATTTACCAGAATACCATTAGTATTGCAGAAGTTATACGTGAAGACTTTGATGGGAAGCAGACTATGTCTGCAGCTGTTTACTAGCCTGATGGAAAACATGATCTGACTTACTCAAATTAGTGAGTTTTATTTTCCCCTGTTAAAACATTGCCTACTCACTGAATGAGATACTCGAAAGAATTTGGACACATTCTGGAATGTGGTCCAGAGTTGAATAATGAGCTACAGGTTGTAGTAATCAGAAATAGATGTTAGATATTCTTATTTTATAATATAAACTGATAATGGATGTTGAGGCTTTCATATCTTTTTTACTTTTGAGGACCCTAGTTTCAAAATGCATTTGAAATTATGGTAGTGAAGTCATGTGAATTAGAGATTTGTATTACTGATCTATATTTCTCTTCCTGTTTTACATGTTTTGTTTAAAGAAGGAAAATAATACCGAAAGATGCTCTACATTTAGACTTGTTATCTTGCAACAAACTTTTGCTTTCTGCCTCTCTTGTACCTTATATCTAATTGCCAAGTGTTGTTAATACAAACTTGGCAATAGTTCTCACATATCTCTGTCTTATACATTCTTTAGTTTAAATCTTCACTAACAAACAGCTTGGCTATTGCACTGTAACGTTCTAACTGGTCTTCCTGGCTTCAGCCATACTTCAGTCCTCCCACTTTTTCTGCTATGTTAATATTTTTGAAGATCAGTCCATTCTCTGTTCAGAAACACTTGGAGGTTCTCCATTTCTTTTTTTTTTTCCCCCAGAGGAAAAGGCATCTTATTAGCATAGGATCTGACTTCAATCTAATTCTCTCATTAAATAACTCCAATTACTACTACTGCTTCTCTAAATATTACTCTCTAACTCTCTTATTATTTCCAATGTGCCTAAATTGTGCAATTAGTTTTAATTATTCCTAATACACATTGAGGAGAGTGAATGCCAAAATTTTGAAATATACCATAAAAACTGAAAGTCTTTTTGCTCAACCCTGTTATCTCCAATCTTTAGTGCAATGTACAGCACTTCTTCAAGTAATACATCTTACTGTTTCCCTTCGTACTCTTCTTCTCAACCAAAGCAAAAATTATATTTTCCTCCTCCAAATGCCTATATTACACTGTAACCCTCTAGTAGTAAGATATCTTTCCCCCTTCAGGCTTATAATTGTTTGTCTACAGTTATAGAATTAAGGAAGGAATTGTTTATCTTCTCTAGTTAACGTTTTTGACATACATACTGTAATTTATTTATTCTGTCTCCTAAAGTTGTAAGTATAAAAGTTTCCATTTAGTAAATATGTGGCAAATGGACTATTGAATGAATGAACTATACTTTTAGGTTAGTCATGGAGTTTGAATATTTCCCTATTATCTTTTTTTTAATCATGTGCTACAATTTTATTTCTCAAACAAATGAATTTTGGTGAAAGTATGATGCAAATATGAATTTCTTTATGATATTCCTAGAAATGTTTTTTAAAAATAAAATGATATGGTTAGAGGAAATGAACTCTCAATTTCTTTTCTTGTGGCTCTGAGGAAGAATTCTTCCCTAAGCTGATAAAGGTTGTTGGCAGAATTTAGTTCCTCGCAATTAATTTTAGGACTGAGGTATCTATTTTCTTGATTACTGTGACTGAGTGCTGCTGTCAGCTTCTAGAGGCCGTCTACATTTCTTGTCATGTGTTTCTCTCTCCTGCTGCCCTGTGAAGAGGTTCCCTCTGCCAAGATTGTATGTTTCCTGAGGCTTTTCCAGCCATGCAGAATTGTGAATCAATCTAACTTCTTTTCTTTATAAATTACCCAGTCTTGGTATTTGTAGCAATGTGAGAACAGACTAATAAAGGGGATCAATAAAGAAATGAAGAAGGAAATTGAAAAATTTCTTGAAGCAATAATGGAATGGATAATGGAAACACAATATACCAAAACCTGTGGAATACAGCCAAAGCAGTATTAAAAGGGAAGTTAACAGCTATAATCATCTACATCAATAAAGTTAAAAAAAATCAAAGAATATAATGATGCTTACTCATAAACTAGAAAAGCAAGAGCAAACCAATCCCAAAATTAGTAGAAGAAAAAAAATAATAAAGATCACAGCAGAAATAAATGAAATTGAAACAAATGAAATAATAGAAAAGATTAGTGAAATGAAAAGTTTGTTTTGTTAAAAAAGATAAACAAGATTTACAAACCTTTAGATGGACTAAGAAAAAAAAGAGAAGACCCAACTAATAAAATCAGAGATGAGAAAGGAGACATCACAACTGAAACCATAGAAACTCAAAGGATCATTAGAGACTTCTATGAACAACTCTATGCCAATAAATTGGAAAATCTAGAAGAAATGGATAAATTGCTAGACACATGCAACCTACCAAGATTGAACCATGAAAAAAATCCAAAACCTGAACAGACCTATAACCAGTAATGAGATGGAAGCTGTAATAAAAAGTCTCCCAGCAAAGAAATGCCCTGGGCTAGAGGACTTTATAGCTGAATTCCGCCAAACTTTTCCAGAAAAGTTAGTGCCAATCATACTCAAACTGTTCTGAAAAATAAAGGAGGAAGGAATACTTCTAAACTCATTCTACGAGGCCAATATTACCCTGATACCCAAACCAGAAAAAGACACATCAAAGAAAGAAAACTACAGGCCAATATCCCTGAAAATCATTGATGCAAAACTCCGCCACAGAATGCTAGCAAACAATACATTAGAAAGATCATTCATCGTGATCAAGTGAGCTTTATCCCAGGGATGCAAGGATGGTTCAACATATACAAATCAATTAACATGATGCATAATATCAACAGAATGAAGGACAAAAACCATATGATCCTTTCAATTCATGCTGAAAAAGCCTTTGATAAAATTCTACAACCCTTCATGGTGAAAAACCCTTAACAAACTAGGGATATAAGCAACATAATAAAAGCCATGTATGACAGACCCACAGCTATTAATAGCATTATACTGAATGGGGAAAAACTGAAAGCCTTTTTACTAAGATCTGGAACATGGCAAGGATACCCACTTTCACTACTGTTATTCAACATAGTACTAGAAGTCCTAGCTAGAACAATTAGATAAGAGAAAGAAATCAAGGGCATGCAAATTGGAAAGGAAAAAGTTGAATTATGCTTGTTAACAGATAATATGATCTTATATTTGGAGAAAACTAAAGACTACACCAAAAAAAATGATTAGAAGTGATAAATGAATTCAGTAAAGTTGCATGAGACAAAATCAAAAGATAAAAATCAGTAACATTTCTATATGCCAACAGCAAACAACCTGAAAAAGAAATCAAGAAAATAATTCCATTTATAATAGCTACAAATAAAATAAATTACCTGGGAATTAATCATGAAGTGAAAGATCTCTACAATGAAAACTATAAAACACTGATGAAATAAAGAGGATACAAAAATGGAAATATATTTCATGTTTATGGATGGGACTAATCAATATTTTTAAAATGTTCATACTACCCAAAGCAATCTACAGATTCAATGCATTCTCTATCAAAATACCAATGACATTCTTTACAGAAATAGAAAAAACAATCCTAAAACTTATATGGAACCACAGAAGATCCAGAATAGCAACAGCTGTCATGAGCAAAAAGAATGAAACTGGAGGATTCAAATTTACTGACTTCAAATTATACTACAGAGCAACGAAAACAGCTCGGTATTTGCATAAAAATAGACACATATGCTGATGGAACACAATATAGAAACCAGAAACAAATCCTTACATTTACAATGAATTCATTTTTACCAAAGGCGTCAAGAGCATAAATTGAGGACAGGAAAGTCTTTTCAGTAAATGGTGCTGTGAAACTGGATTTCTATATGCAGAAGAATGAAACTAGACCTCTGTCTCTCAACATAAACAAAAATTCAAATCAAAATGGATTAAAGACTTAAATCTGACCTCAAGCTATGAAACTACTACAAGGAGACATTGATGAAAACTCTCTACTAGGACATCAGTCTGGGCAAAGATTTCCTGTGTAATACTCCACAAGCATAGGCAACCAAAACAGAACTGGACAAATGGCATCACATCAAGTTAAAAAACTTCTGCACAGCAAAGGAAACAATTTAAAAAGTGAAGAGACACTCACAGATTGGGAATAAATATTTGTAAACTGTCTGACAAGGGGCTAATAACTAGATTATTGAAGGAGCTCAAATAACTTTATAGGAAAAAATCTAATATTCCAATAAAAATGGGCAAAAGATTTGAGTAGACACTTCTCACAAGAAGACATACACATGGCACACAGGCTTATGAAAAGGGGCTGAACATCATTTATCATCAGAGAAATGCAAATCAAAACTACACTAAGATATCAACTCACTCCAGTTAAAATGGCTTTAATCCAAAAGACAGACAAGAATAAATGTTGGCGAGGGTGTGGAGAAAAGGAAACCCTTTTACGCTATTGGTGGAATGTAAATTCGTATAACTACTATGGAGAATAGTTTGGAGGTTCCTCAACAAAACTAAAAATAAGGCTACCATATGATCCAGCAGTCCCACTGCTGGGTATATACCCAAAAGAAAGGAAATCAGTATATCAAAAAGATATCTTCACTCCCATATTTGTTGCAGCACTGTTCACAATAGCCAAGATTTGGAAGCAACCTAACTGTCCATTAACAGATGAATGGGTAAAGAAAATATGGTACATATACACAATGGAGTACTATTCAGCCGTAAGAAAGAATTAGAGCCTGTCATTTGCAACCACATAGAATAAACTGAAGGTCATTTTGTTAAATGATATAAGCCAGGGACAGAAAGACAAACTTTACATGTTCTCACCTGTTTATTGGAACTCATGGAGATAGAGAGGATGGTTACCAGAGGCTGGAAAGGGTAGTGGGGCTGTGGGGATGAAATAGGGATAGTCAATCAGTACAAAAACATAATTAGAATGAATAAGATCTGGTATTTAATAGCACAACATTGTGACTATAGTCAACAATAATTTATTGTACATCTTAAAATTACTGAAATAGTATAATTGGATTGTTTCTAATACCAATAAAGGATAAATGCTTGAGGTAATGGATAACCCATTTATCCTGATATGATTATTACACATTGTATGCCTTTATCAGAATATATCACGTACCACATAAATATTTGTATCTATTGTATATGCACAAAAATTAAAATAAAAAAAATTTTAAAAAATCATCTGTGTGTAACCTCAGTGACGAATTTTTACAAGGTTCATTTACTCACTATATTTTCTGTATTCAATCAATTCCTTCACTTAGCGAGGAAACTTCAGTAAATTGACTCAGGTAGGAGATTAGTAATTAGGAGTTGCCCTGACTTCAAAGGAACATTTTGAATTTTATTTTGTGGTATTGTCTATATCCATAAAAGGTATAGAAAAGGTCTATATCCATTAAATTAACTAGTCTAATTTCCTGTTGGGAATTATCTGAAGAGCAGAAACTACTGAGTTAATAAATAATAAAGTGTGAGGGTAGAAGGATTACAACTAAATAAGCACTTGGAATTAGGCTACAAGAGACTCAGAGGTTTTTTTTGTTGTTTCATTTTATTTTGTCTTTTATCTTTGCTTCTTAGCTATATTTTATTTTTTGGGTTATTGCAATAGAGTTTACATTATGCATCCTTAAAATTTATGGTGTTTTATGAGTTAATTATACCCATTCACATATAAGATAGGAATCTTATAATGACATACTTCTATTTACTCCTCTTATCTTTTGGGTAGTTTTGTTATACATTTTATATTTACTTTTACATATATTATACATTTCACCATATATCTGTACTATTTTTGGCATTAAAGTTTCTTTAAAGACCTTGAGAAATGAAGAAAAAATTCTTTTCCATTTAATTATGTATTTGACATTTCATGAACTCTTTCTTTTTTTTTTTTTTTTTTGAGACAGTTTCACTCTGTTGCCCAAGATGGAGTGCAGTGGCACGATCTGGGCTCACTGCAACCTTTGCCTCCTGGGTTCAAGCAATTCTTGTGCCTCAGCCTACCGAGTAGCTGGGATTACAGGCACGCACCACCAGGCCTGGCTAATTTTTTGTATTTTTAGTAGAGATGGGGTTTCGCCATGTTGCTCGGGCTGGTCTCCAACTCCTGAGTTCAGGCAATCCACCTGCCTCGGCCTCCCGAAGTGCTAGGATTACAGGCATGAGGTGCTGCGCCCAGCCCACGAACTCTTTATTTCTTTGTTTCGATTCAAGTTTGATAACCTGTCCTTTCTGCCTGAAAAACTTCATTTAGTTTTGTATTTTTTTAGATCAAGTCAGATACTTACAAATTCTCACAGATTTTGGTAATCTGAAAATGCCTTCATATTACCTTATTTACTTTTTCTTGGCTATTATTTTATGAAAACATGCAAACATAGTAAAATTGAAATAATTAATGCAATATACCTAGATTTTCTAATTAACATTTTAATTATAACTAACTTTAACTATTTTAACATTTAATTGTAGCTAAATTTAACCCATCTTTATTATTTTGATGTATTTCAAAGTAATTGCTGATATGAGGACACTTCGTTCCTAAATAGTTTAGCATGTATACAACTAACTACATTTCAATATGTGTTTATGTTTTAGTTTTAGGTTAAATTTACATTTGGTGAAGTACACAAACTTTTTAAGTTTACATTTGATGTGTTTTTACAAATGTGTATACACTTTTATAAACTAAATGCATTAAGACTAGATTACCACCATTATCCGAGAAATTTTCCTCATGTCCCTTCCCAGTAAATCTATGCACCTCCCCTCCTGCAGTTTCCAAGCAACTAGTTTTCTGATTTTTTAATCGTGGGTTAGTTTTGCTTATTCTAGCACTTTATATTATTGGAGTCATTCAGTATATACTGTTTTGTGTAAGACTTCTTCCTTCATTCAGCATAATTTCTGAGGGTCATCCATGTGGTTTCATGTATCATAGTTCATTCGTTTTTGTTGCTGAGTTGTATTCTGTTTTATAAATATTTTTGTTTTTCAATTTTCTCTTGTTGAACTTCTTGGCTATTTTCAGGGTTTTGGCTATTATGACTAAAGCTGATATAAATGCCCTGTTAAGTCTTTTTTTGTGTCCTTCTGTTTTCATTTTTCATGAGTAAATACTTTGAGCAGAATTGTTGTGTTATAGGGTATTAATCATGTGTATGACTAATATTTTATATAAACATCATTAGACCTTTTTCCAAAATGTTATACCTTTTACATATTTTCACCAACAATATATAATTTCTCCACATCTTTTCCAGGAATTGATGCTTTTAGTCTTTTACTTTTAGCCATTTGTACAAGGTATAAAGTAGTATTTCATTATAGATTTACTTTGCATTCCCATGATATTCAAAGGATATTGAGTATTTTTCATGTACTTATTAGGTATTCATATCATCACATATGTATTTGTTCAATTTTTTGTCATTTTAAGTGGATTGTTTCTCATTATTGATTTGTAGGCATTCTTTGTGTATTCTCTATATTCTACATACATATTGTTAGATTTTTTTGCAAATATTTTCTGCCTCTTTGGCTTGCCATTTTATTTTATTTATTTATTTTATTTTATTTATTTTATAATGGAGTCTCACTCTTGCCCAGGCTGGAGTGTGCCTGGAACTGCACCGCCTCCTGGGTTCAAGTGATTCTTCTACCTCAGCCTCCTGAGTAGCTGGGATTACAGGGGCCCTCCACCACGGCCGGCCAATTTTTGTGTTTTTAGTAGATATGTGGTTTCATCATGTTGGTTGGCCAGGTTGGTCTCGAACTCTTGACCTCAGGTGATCAACCCGCCTCAGCCTCCCAGAGTGCTGGGATTATAGGCGTGAGCCACACTGCGCCTGGTGAGACTTGCCTATTTTTTAAAGATATATTTTGATGAGCAGAAGTTATTATTATTATTGTGTTTAGAGATAGGCTCTCACTGTGTTACCCAGGCTGGTCTCAAACTTCTGGGTTCAGGCAGTCCTCCTGCCTCAGCCTCCCAAATAGCTGGGACTACAAGTGTGTGCTACTGCACCCAGCTTAAAAGTTACAGTTTGTGATCAAGTCTAATGTGTCAAGTTTTTCTTCTGTGGTTACTGCTTTTTATATCCTGTTTGAGAAACCTTTGCCTACTCTGAAGTCATGAAGATATTCCCATATTTTATATTTTATTCTAGAATCATTATAGTTTTCGATTTTATGTTGGCTCTATGATTCATCTCAATTTAATATTTGTATATAGTGTTGAGGTTACTTTTTCCCATACTGATATCCAGTTGCCTTACCTCTGATCATTTAAAAGAATTTTCATTTTTGATTGCATTCCTTTGGTGCCATTATTGAAAATTAAAAGGACATATAAGTATAGATCTGTGTCTGAGCTTTTTGTATTATTTCATTGCTCTATGTTTCTGTTCCTATGCCAGCATCATAACATCTTGATGATTATAGCTTTATAGTAAATCTTCAAGTCAGTAAATATAGATTTTCCAATTTTGTTCTTCTGTTTCAAGATTGCTTTAGCTATTTTTGGTTCTTTGTATTTTTATATAAATTTTATAGTAAGTTTCTCAATTTCTAAAATTTCTGTTGGCATCTTGATTGAGGTTGCGTTGCATGTATGGATCAATTTGGAAAGAACTGATATCTTTAAAAATATTGAGTCTTCCACTAGATTAACATGTTATTTCTCTCCAAATTTTTAAGTCTTCCTTAGTATCTCTCAACAGTGTTTTATAGTTTATGATATAGAGTTCTTGCTTTACTTTTTAAAAATTTTTTCCTAAGTAGCTTATGTTTTTGATATGATTGTAGGTAAAATTCAGTTTTATTTTCCAATTGTTTGCTGCTAATATATAGAAATATGTAAATTTTTTATATTGACACTTTCTCTGTAACTTTGCTACATTATATTTACTTATTAGTTGAAATAGTTTTTTGGTGGATTCCTTAGGATTTTCTACATAAACAACCATATCATTGTTGAATAGAAATGTTTACAACTTCTTTTTTAACCTTTATGGCTTATATTTCTTGTTCTTGACCTGTTTCACTAGATAGGACCTCCACTACAATGCTGAATACAAATATTGAATGGTCAATATTTCCTAGTTTTTTATCTCAGGGAAAAATGTTAAGTATTTCACCATTATATACGGTCTTAGCTGTAAGGTTTTTATATATGCCTTTTATCACATTGAGTTAGGTACTCTTATATTTCTGATTGGCTAAGGGTTTTTAAAATCAGAAGTATTTAATTTTGTTAAATGCGTTTTTGAATCTCTATTGAGACTATGATATGATTTTTCTTCTTTAATGAATATGTAAATTGCTTTGATTTTGAATTCTTTTTTTGTGTGTATGTGTGACAGGATCCTGCTCTGTCATCCAGGTATGATCATAGCTCACTGCAACCTCTAACTCCTGGGCTCAAGCAATCCTGCCTCACCCTCCCAAGTAGCTGGGACTGCAGGCACACACCACCATACCTACATACTTTAAAGCTTTTTGGTATAGATGGGCTCTTGCTGTGTTGCCCTGGCTTGTCTTGAATTCCTGGGCTCAAGTGATCCTCTCACCTTGGCCTCCCAAAGCACTGAGATTACAGACCTGTGCTACCATGCTCAGCCGATTTTGAATTCTTAAAATTGAGATGTAATTCACCTGTTAAAAATTCATGGTTATGAAATGGAAAATTCAGTGGCTCTTAAAGAGCCACTTCACAAGATTGTACAGCCATCACCATTGTCTAATTCTAGAACATTTTCATCACTCCAAAAAAGAATGAGCAGTCCCTCGCCTTCTCTCTCCCCACCCCTGGAAACCACTAATCCACTTACTTCCTGTATGAATTTACCTACCCTGACCTTTTCATATAAATGGAATTATACAGTATGTGACTTTTTGTGCTTAGCTTCTTTCACTTAGCATAATGTTTTTAAGGTTCATCCATGTTATAGCATGTATTAGTACTTCATTTATTTGTATTGCTAATTTTCTACTGTATGTCTTTACCATAGTTTGTTTATTCATTTATGGGTTGATGGACATTTGGATTGTTTCTACCTTTTGGCTGTTATGACTAATTTTGCCATGAACATTCATATGTATTTGATTGAATACCCGCTTTTAGTTCATATTGGAATGGAAATTTTAGGTCAAATGGTAATTCTGTGTTTACTTTTTTGACAAGCCATTTCCAAAAATAGCCCTACCACTTACTATCCCACTAGCAATGCACAAAGGTTCCATTTACTTCACATCCTTACCAACATTTGTTATTTTTCATCTTTTGATTGTTGACATCCTGGTGGGTATGAAGTAGTATCTCACTGTAGTTTTCGTTTGCATTTCCCTAATATAATCAATAATGTGTTGTTCTTTGTCCCAAGTTCCTGTCCCAGAGCTTCAAAAACCCTTGGAATTTCCTGAGTAATAGGATTGACTTGTTATTCATGATGGCTTCTTTAAGCCATAGCTGAGTATTCTGATGAGGTGACACTTGAAAGCCTCTAGCTTCAGGAAGGGGGCTATTTCGAAAGACCAAACGTGATAGAAAGTTGGAACATTTTATTAGTTTTCTATGGCTACTGCAACAAATTAGGTAGCTTAAAATAACAGAAGTTTATTCTCTCTCAGCTCTGGAGGCCAGAATTCAGAAAACTTACTGTGTTGGCAGGGCCACACCCCCTTTGGAGGCTTTCAATAAAAATCCTTCTGTTCCTTTTCCAGTTTCTGGTGCCTGTTGGCATTCCTTGGCTTCTTTGGCTTGTGGCCACATCACTTCAATCTTTGCCCCTGTCTTCACATCACCTTCTTCGTGTGTCTTCTCGTCTATGTGTCTCCCTTTTATAAGAATGCTCGACATTGAATTTTGAGCCTACCTGGATAATCCAGGATGATTTTCTCAAATGAAAACACCCTTTTTCCAAATAAGGTAACATTCAGAGGTGCCAGGGGTGAGGATGTGCACAAATCTTTTTGGGGCCCTCCTTTCAGACAAGCTAACCAGCAAATAAACAAAAGACACATGCTCTAAAAATATTATTTCAAATGCAGAAAAGATTTTCTATTAGATTTCAATTCTACTTGCTGCCCCTATAAACAAAGTTCATTTTCTTTAGAAAAGAGGTCAGGAAAAAAAGTTTTATTTTGTTGTTTCAAAGTCATTGTTGTGAGGCATATATCTCATATGATTTGTATAAAAATTTATTATGTCTAAGATTTAGATATCCCAGTTAATATCAGATCTTTTCAAGAGGAATTTCATCTTAAGTTGTATTCCTTTTACATTTTGTTGTTATAGTTATAATTGTAAAGCCAAGGGTTGAATTTTCATCCATTTATCCAGATCCAGTCTTTAATTTAGTCACAAAGTTTGTGACTTAAAAATCTGTATATTACAAAAGGTTGATAGACCTATTAAAGGGCTATACTTATAGTAGTGGTTGTGATATGGTTATCTTTATCATTGCTATTAACTGTTACTGTAGGTAGGTAGAAATATCAGGTTATTCAATGGGACCTACTAGACTATTCAGTTAAGTGAACCCATAATTGGGATTTAAATTTTAAACTTTTACCCTGTACTTATCCACGCGATTGGTTTGCTTTGCTTATATTCTATTACATCTTTGCTATATGCAAAACACCCTTAACTGTAGTTAAAAGTTAAAGAGGCCAGGTGAGGTGACTTATGCTTGTAATCCCAGCACTGTGGGAGGCCGACGTGGGCAGATCACGAGGTCAGGAGATTGAGACCATCCTGGCTAACACAGTGAAATCCCATCTCTACTAAAAATACAAAAAAAAAAATTAGCTGGGTGTGGTGGCGTGCACCTGTAGTCCCAGCCACTCGAGAGGCTGAGGCGGGAGAATGGCATGAACCTGGGGGGCAGAGCTTGCAGTGAGCCAAGATCGCACCTCTGCACTCCAGCCTGGGCCACAGAGCGAGACTCTGTCTCAAAAAAAAAAAAAAAAAAAAATTAAATAAACAATGACTTTGGAGCTGAGTAAGCCTAGATATTTTCTTAGTTGAAAAAAAAAATTGTCGTCAGCATCAAGAGAAATTAAGTTGATGACTTCTTTCTATGAACTTATTCTTGGAAGAGAAAGGATGATGGGGGCTATACACACATTAAGAAACGTATGTAACACGGAAAGAAACCAATATTTGAGTACCTACTTTATACCAGGCTCTATAAGCATGTTATATTTAAACTTTACCACATAGCTGTACTGGTGGTTATTATTACCTCATTTTAAAGATTAAGAAAGATACTTAGAGGTTAGATGACAGTTAGAAAAAGATAGCCCAGGGGTTTAAACTTTGTTCTGTTTAAATCTAAAACCTATCATCTTTGTTCTATACTATACCTTCCTGTATACCTGAAAGTGAAACAGGTTCATTTATATTCTCCTTCTAGGACAGCGGTTCTCAAAGTGTGGTTCATCATCATTATCACCTGGGAACTTATTAGAACTATAAATTCTTGGGACTCATCTTAGATACTGTATCAGAATTGCAGGGAGTAGAACCCAGCAATATCTATATTAATGAGCCCTTAAGGTGATTCTGTACCGTTGCTTTTGATGAAAGGTTCTTAAAATTCTTCCATTGGTGGGAAACCTAGAAATCAATGTGCTCTTTGTAGAACAATATGAGATACTGACTTATACAACTTAAGAACAGTTGTTTTTTTGTTTTTGTTTTTGTTTTTGGGACAAAGTCTTGCTCTATCGCCCAGATTGGAGTGCAGTGGCGTGATCTCAGCTCACTGCAACCTCTGCCTCCTGGGTTCAAGCAATTCTCCTGCCTCAGCCTCCCAAGTAGCTGGGATTACAGGCTCCCACCACCACACATGGCTAATTTTTGTATTTTTAGTAGAGATGGGGTTTTGCCATGTTGGTTAGTCTGGTCTGGAACTCCTGACCTCAGGTGATCCGCCTGCCTTGGCCTCCCAAAGTGCTGGGATTACAGGTGTGAGCCACCACTGTTAAGAACAGTTTTAAAGTATTTGAGCTAAATTAGCTACCATCGTATAGATTCTGGTTGAAATAAGTGATTACAGATATTGCACAAGAAAACAACACACATAGGAGAACCTAAAATTAAGAATCCATATTTATTAATATTATATTTTTTGTGAATTGGTAAAAGATAACTGTTCTCCAATTTTTACACAGTATTCCTGGGTCATTATGGGATTATATGGATAAGAGCTTTTTCTTACTCTTTTTTGTGAAGCTTGCTGTAATTGGTATGATCTTCCTTATATCATAGTATTGAGAACTGAAAATCTAGTTCAGGGTTAGGTGAAATAGACAGAACTAACTAATTCAAGGTGATCTGGTTTAGGAAAAAATATTTATTTATATAGGTAAGCAGAACTCAGAGTTCTACATTAAAATTTGGAGACAAAGCTTTGGCTATTAAAGTATTATTTTGCTTTGTCTGCCTTCCTATTTATGAATCATAGGAAGCTTATGGAGTCTAGTAGAAGTAGTTAAGAATAAAATCTGGCTATTTTTGGATTTTCTGATCTAAATATAATCACTGTATCACCCCAACTGCTGACAAATACAAGGGACGTGGTAAATAGGGTTTTTTCAGCAATCATACTGGTCATAAGTTACTTAAGACAGACCAATACTTATTTAACTGAACATTTCAGTTTGACAAACTTTTGTTTACAATATGCTGTCTTGCAGACACTGTAATAAGCAACCCATATTATTCAGGCCCTCTCCCATTCATTATTTGAGATGGGTAGGGTGATAAATTAGTCATCTAAAATATTAGTCCACTTAAAAATGTGAATTGGTCTCAAATCAAAATTCTGAACAGTAATAGAAATTTGTTTCTCTTTTTTTTTCACATGGCAATATATGCAATAATTTTAATTTAAAAAACAACTTTGGAATGATACAGGGTACAGATTTAACCCACTATATGCCATGATAAGTTCTGTCTTAGAGAAAAGTTGCAGTCTTCCAACATCCCAAATGCTGCCAGGGTATGGGGAGTTGGACTTATTACCTAGTGTGTTTGCACAGCCAGAATTAGTGACTATGATGACAAAAGAGGTTTTGAAGTTTCTGTGCAAGGATAGGAAAAAATGCTTAGGAGAGGAAAACATTGATGGGGCAGAAATATGCAGCCAATCTTGAGATCCTCCAGACCTGTATATCAAATGGTGATTTTATTCTCACAGAGAAGTTAGAAAACGGTTCTTCTGATTCAGTTATGTCAGGAGAATAGTTGGAGAACTCAATTTGCAATTTTTGTTAATTTATAGGATATATACATATGATGTAACAAAATATATTGTATAGTTTCAGAAAAACCCTGGGATTTTTGAGGGAGACTTGGACTTTTTGTTTATTTTGTTTTGCTTGTAAGATGATTAAGATTCTGTGCAGGGCCGATAGCTCATTGATCTCCATTTAGCTTCTGTTTGGTGTTACATTTTTTACTTTATAAATTTGCAAATGGAGGCAGGGTGAAGTTGGAACACTGTCTAAGCATAACAAATCAGTGACAGAGCCTCCTGGCTTTATGTCTGAACCTCAAACCGCTAGACTATGTTTTCCATATGTATTTGATTTTACCAAGTTAATTTTCTGCTGAGAAGAAAAGTTATCTAGTATTCAAGTTGGAAAGTTAATTTCCCAATTTATTGTCTCCTATTGAGAATTAGATACATTCCAGACTTACAGGGTTCTATTTTGATTATTTTGGAGTTAAAGCTAAATTGTAAAATATGCCTAGTCTCACAACTGAAAGTCAGATGGACTGATTACTTTTTTTAGACTTACTATAAAACAATCTTTAGGTAGCAGTTTATCAATGCAATTTCCATTTCAAAACATCTGAATCTGAGGCAAATACATTCTTAAACTTAGCAGGGATAGGTGTGTCCTTTCAGTCTAAAACATGTGTGCCCAGTACTGAAATGTGTTATTTCCTTTTTCAATTCCAGAAACTGTTGTATTTTTCATCCTTTTTGCTCTGTCAAATATTGTGGTATTTTTTTACAAAACATCAAAATTTAGTAAGTGATAAGTGTCAAATTAAAAGCCTCAAAGACACCAGCTCATCATTGGAAACACCCTCCCCAAATTCTGGAATTATAAACTAATGAGTCTTTAAAAGTTATATACTAGCTGAGCTCTTTTGTGTTCAAGTTATAAAGGAAAGTTTCTTTGAAGATAACACAGAATTATTCACTTGTAATATTATCTGAACATTAATCATTAGTAAGCATTTTATTTTTCCTCTCCATTTCTTAAATTACACAGTAGCTAACCATTAATATATTTCATCTGTACTTCCTCTCTCTTAACATTTTAATTCAGGCTGATACCAAGTAAGGAATATTTTAGACCAAAAGGAAAATTTCTGTGGGAGTGATCAGGTTTTATAAGGTGAAAGAACATCTTGAACTCATAGAATGCAGAAATGTGTTTCCTCCCTTGGTTAGCTGACAGTATGGGTGTTTTGGCTTGTGGAGTGGCCCTTAGAAATATCGTGGATCATGGATCTGAGGAAATAGCATGTGTGGTTTTAGTTATCACTTATACATGAATGATTTCCAAATCTATCTCAGCAACCTTGACCTCTCATTCTCTTTCCTGGCCTCTATTTCTTGCAATTTGAGTAACATCTCTTCTTGGAAATGTTGCAGATACCTAAAAGAGCTGATGGTTTGAGGCCAGTAGTAATCTCTCTCAACAATTTAGTCTAATTTACAGTTTTAGACAGATATTAACAAGATTATCCTGTTACCCAGTATATCCTGATTTATTCCTGTTTCTTTCAGTAAATAAAAGACTAGAAGAGTTGTATTTTCAGCAAATGAATTCTTTTTGTGGATAGCCATTGGGTGAACTTGAGCAACTTGTGTTTTCTTGACTAACTAAAAGATTATACATTCTCTCTTGAGGTGTTATTCTATTAGTGGTAAATAATTTAATTATCTTTCCCCCTTGTACCATTGTGTGATATTATTTTATATATGTATTTTAACAGCTATTTTTAATACATGCTTATTGAACATGCACATTACAGACACTGATAGATATAGGGAGTCATAGTTGAATAAGCTAGTCCATACTCAAGATACAGTGGGAAAGACAAGCTTATATAGAAATAATTACCATAAAATCAAGAAACCCTCAAGTGTGTACTGTCGGAAATCAAGAAAGGGAGTTCAATTCTACCACAAGGGAGAGCCATTGAATGAGAACCCATTACGGATCTTTGCAAAAAATTATTGAAATGACAAACCATATCCGTCAGAATAAAGAATGATGTCAAAAAGGGGCCGCTTGGCTGGGGTAACAGAGGAGGCTTAGAGAACAGGGACCCCAAGGTCTTGATGAGCTTAAAGAGTGGGTCCTCAGGAATGAGGAATAGAGAAGTATAGGAGATAGTAGTTAAAAATCTGGATGTTTTAAGTAAATATAGGTTGTGCAGTGTCTCATTGTGACAGACTATCTGTATTTGGGAGTATTGGCTGGGGTTAGATGAAAACCTGTGGCTGTGAACATACGAAGTCTTCCATTCTGCGTAAGAATTAAATCCATGATCTTGGCCTCAGTATGTTTTAACCAACAACTACAGATGATTTATGGACGATTTAATCATGAAGACAGTAAATTGCCTTTGAAATATATCTGGAAAGGGATAAAAAAATATACTTGGGATTATACCAACCTAATAGATTTGAAAATTTATTGAGCCATGTTGAAAATCCAAATACAACCAAGTTGACTCATACCTAGAAACTATCAACATCTTTTTTGGTGATGGTGGTGGTGGTGATAGTGTTTTTCTCTTTTAGATTTTAAGCTTACTTTCCCAAGATTTATGACTTTTGTAGGTCTCTTTTGGTCTCACCAATGTTATAAATAAATTTTTATGTTTTATTTTTCTTTGAAGACGAAGGAAAATGATGAATAATTCTTATCTGCTTAGTTAATTGCTTATATTATAATTATCAGTTTGTAAATCTGTCCTTCTAAGTATACTGTAGGCTTGTTTGTAGTGCAGATCAATTCTTCTTCTTGGTAATTGTGGGCCCAAAAATTCAGTAACAAACAAATAGCCACTCAATTGATATGTTTTAATATAAATAAAAATGTCCTCAAATGTAATCTTGCTTTATTGGGAGTTACCAATTATATTATTTTGAAAGCTACCTTTTGGTCTTATCTGTATTTATAATCACTAGGGATTCTTATGTTCAGTTGTTCAGGACAATGATGACAAAGTAAACGCTAGCCACCCAGGCCCTGAAGTAACAATAATTACTGAAAAATGTCAAAAGGAGTAGAATATTTTTTGATTTAAAGTATAATTTTACATTTTCTTGGTTACTGACGGGTTTGTCTATTTAACAAGATTCTCACTTGGGAATTGTGTAGGATAAAGTCCCATTGTCCCCTGTCAGTATCTTTTTTATGTAACTGTGTGAATCTAATTCTCTTAATCCTAAATCTCCTTTTAGTGTCCATGTTCAATTAAACTGTAACATGTTAACTACTACTAGACATATGATAGTTTTACTTTGCTGTTGCATTAGCTACTTTAAAAATATCATGACCCAAGTTATTGGTAGTTTTAAAGAATATAACTTAAAAAGCTAGTAAGTACATAAAATTCTGCAAATACTGATTTGTTCTTCTCATGGTATAAAATAGCATTTTTTGTTCTTCTTTATACCTTACATTTTAAAACAAATTAAAAAATCAAATTCTGAGAATATGAAAGGGCAGAAAAGCAAATCAGATTGTAATTGACATGTACTCTCAAGTAATAGCTAAGAAAGGGTATGTCATTTATATGTTTGAATTTTTAAAAATTATTTTGGTATGCATGTTCATCAGCTCATTTTTAACATGAATGTGCTTTTTGACATGCAAGTCTAATGTCTAATAGCTCACAATTAGCAAAAGAACAGTATAGAGAGTAGAAAATGCAGTCTGTGTTCAGTAGTTTCAGAACTTGTTCAATGGGAAAATCACTTTAAAGCTTTGGCTTTAATTTCATGAGAAAGACATCTATATTGAAGTAGTATGCAGCTGAGGTCCTCTAGTGTCACAGCTGAGTATGACATCAGTTTTTTGTGAGTTGTGTGAGAAACAGACAAGAACAAGAGAAGCTACTCTAAAATTGACTTGTAGAGCCAAATGAGTTCATAAAACTAGGTTTACATTTTGCTAATCTTGAAAATCATAATGTTTCTCTTTTTTTTTTAAGGGGAAGACTTTGTTTTCTTTCATGTGCACATATGTATCAATGTAATTGTGCTTTTACGTAAAATCTTTGCCTCTATAACTATTGATAAGTTACAAATAATTTTTTTTAAGTTTGGAATATTGCCATTTATACAGTTAGTTTATTTTTTGAAGATGTTTATGAAAACTCTGTTTATCTCAAATTATGCTTGTTTCACACATTCCCTATTTGTTTAAGACTCAGTGATATAGCACTTTAATATGGGAGAAATTATTTGATAAAAAGGAATATTTTACAGTCAATTTAAATAGTAACCCTCATTGCTTCTTTTTTACACACATTATGGGGAATATCAGCTTATTCCTTTACTTCAAAAGATGACAACCAGGGATCGGATTACCAGAGGTAATATTTGAGGTAAAAAAATAGTTCGAGAAAAATAGAGCCTGGAGATGGGGTGGAGAGGGAGTACTCACCATAGAGGAAATGAAGATAATACTCTTTTCCCAGAATTAAAAGACTTCTAACTATTCTCAGAGATACTCAAAGGAATGATGTATCCATAACCAAAGAACAGTAGCTATCGACAAGGAGCAACTAGAGGACATAATAGAAATCCTGGAAATTAATGGTTTGGATTTCTCTCTCTCTCTCTCTCTCTCTCTCTGTCTCTTTCTCTCTTGCTCTCTCTCTCTCTCTTTAGATCTCTGGATCTCTCTCTCTCTCCTGGAATTAAGTTATATAATAGATAGGACTAAAGATTATGCTCTTAAAACAGAAAGTTAATACAACAGGATGACTGTAGTCAATAATAATTGTACATCTTAAAATAACTGAAAGTACAATTGAATTCTTTATAACACAAAGGATAAATACTTCAGGGGGGACACCCCATTTTACATGGTGTGATTATTACTCATTTTGTGCCTGTATCAAAACTCATGTACCTCATAGATATATATACCTGCTATATACTCAAAAAAATTAAATTAAAAAAAGTTCCAGTTATCATCTGTCTACTAAGAGTTCCAACTTAGAGAAAAAAAGAGAGAAAACAGTGAAAGATGTAACAAATCAAATTTTCCTTGTGAATATTTCTGTGTTAATGGAACATGTGAGTCTTCAGATTGAAAGGACATGCTTAATGCTGACTGGCACAAATATGCCCACATTAGACATATTGGGCTGAAATATTATAACTCTAGGGATAAAGTAAAAATAATCCTCAAAACTTCCCAGGGAAGAGTGACAGGATGTCTGCAACAAAGTTGGAAACAGACTGATACTAGCCTTCTCGCCATTAATAAAGAATGCTATAAGACAATGGAGTAATTCTTTCCAAGTTTAAAGGCAAGAATAAGATATTTTCAGATGCGCCGTGCATGAAAATATTCTACTCATGCTCTCTGTATGAAACAATTTCTCAAGATGTCTTATAGCTAAACAAAAAAAATTTAAAAATAGTATGAGATATAAAAATTATAGTAGCTGATGATAATCTTCATAAATAGAGTTATAAAATTATGGTATCCATTAAATCTTGATGACTGAGACATTTTCTCTTGACAGCTAGGGTTTAAGTGGCCTAGGTTTCTATTTCTTTCTGTGCTTAGTTCTACAGTAAATATTTGTTAATCATTATTATCATATGGCAATGTGCCAATCACTTCCCATCTTTCTCAGAGTAAAAGCCCAAAGGTCTTAAAGTGGCTTAAAGGGCCTTACATCTTCTGACTCATAGCTATCTCTCTGAGCTTATCTCCTGTCACTTTAATCTTTGCTCATTCTACTGCATGCACTTAATACACTTTTGTGAGCTGCTGACTTTATACCAGTTCAGGACTTTCTTGCTGTGGCCTCTGCCCGAATCATACATTTTCCAGAGACCTACCTGTCTTTTTCACTTCTTTTAGATTTCTACATAAGTGTCACCTTCTCAGTGAGGACTTCCCTGACCACATTATCTGTCTTCCCTACTTCATTTTTTTTCTTCATTTAATCACTACATGTCACATTATCTATTTACGTATTTGTTTCACCTTCCAGAAAGGAGTGTAGGTTTCCTTTATCCCACTTACAATTTGATAATGTAAAAACAATATAATGAATACAGATAAGAAGTTTGGGAAGAAAAATGGGGAAGTTGTGAAAATATGACAACTGTATCCTCTTGCAGAATGAAGAGTTAGTTATATTAAGTAAAAGTCTACCACCAGAATTGAAAACTAACTGCTGATGATTATTTGATAATGTAAAATAAAATTTGTTAATGTAAAACAATGTAATAAAAAGGACTTGAGGAAGAAAAATAGGAAAGTTGTGAAAGTACGTCAATTATATCCTCTTGCATAGTGAAGAGTTAGTAAGTAAGTAAAAATCTAACCATCAGAAGAATTGAAAACAAAACCTGCTGATTTCCCTCTGGAAAGTCAAACTAGGATCATAGAGGCAAATTTTAGCTTTTATCTCTGGTTATTTCTTTTGGTTTTAATTTAGGAGAGAGAATCAGGTTGCAACAATTATTTTTGTAAAAATTTTATTCAATCTAGTATTTTTTAAAGTCAGGTTTATTAAGGTATAATTTACATACCTTAACATTTACCCTGTTTTATGTAAAGTTTAATGAGTTTGATAAACAAAGTTATGTAACTGTCATCAAAATCAAGGATAGAACAGTTCCCTCATGCCACAAAATTTTCTCATACTCTTTTGTAGTCCACCTACCCCCCACCCAAGCCCATGGCAATCTGTTAGTCCATTTTTTAACTTTTAACCTGTGTCTTTTATTTAGTGCGTTTCTCATAGACTGAGTATAGCTGAGTTTAAATTCTTATCAAATCTGACAATCCTTATGTTTTAATTGGTGAATTGAGACCATTTGTACTTAATCTATTAGTCATTTTCTATTTGTTCTGTTCTTTTTTCCTTTTATTCTGCCTGTTTGTGGATTGAATATTTTTTATTATTCCATATTATCTCTACTATTGGTTTTAAAATTATGTTTAGTGGCTATCTGCAAACACTAATTTAATTTTAGAAAAATTAAAAAAAATGGGTAGAAAGGAAAATCTATACCAAAATGTTAATATTGTAGGTATGGGGAAATTTCATATGTGAACAATTTTTGATTAAAACATTAGAGGATAATTAATAAAGTTAGGTTAATTGTATGTGAGTATTACATTTGTCTTATGATCTGAGATTTGAACTTCTCAAAAAGAAAAGAAATGTTGACAAGAAAATATTTTAATGCAGGCACCAATGTCTGCAAATGAACAATCCATACTTTATAAAGTGTAATAATAAAAATTAAAATGTGTTCCAGATCCTACTTACTACTGCTAAGTAGCAGTATTTACCCGAATACGGTACCTGTTTCCTGATAATTTGCATGAGTAGACTTGCAAATTGGAAAAAAAATTAGGGAGATGGATGGTGAGAGAGAGAAGGAGGGAAAAGGAGAAGGAAACTGGAGGATATCTGTGTGAAGGATAGCTTGTAGAGGATAGGATAAGAATTAAAGAGAAAAGTTTGCTAAATCATAAATGACCAGAGATTGCTTTATAGGTTGAATATGGAAAATAAGCTAGTGTTTGTATACCATAAAATATATTGTTACTACTTTTTTCGGGGGCTTAGGTATTTTGTATTGAGCAAAATAGTTTTTAGTGACTTAGTTCTGCCATATACCTGAAACTTAACCTGATAATTTGGCAAAGCCAAACCTGCTATAGGTTAGTTGCACTCACCACCAAAATTAAAGCCCTTTCGTGGAAGAACCAAATACTGCTATTACAGTAGCCTTTAGGAAACTGTAGGATCTTTGTCAGATCAATTCTGTTATAATCAGAAAACCTAAAATATGTAGAGGTAGGTATTTTAGAAAATATATAGATTCTATTTTCTCAGAATAAAAGAGGAGCAATAAAAATATAACTTTTTGAATATTTTCACTAGGTCACATTTCACTTGTTAAAACAAGTTATTTATTTGCTTTGTAATTGATCTTTGACTTTTTGTTTTCTTTGTAGCTGTTCAACGGTTTTGTGTATAGCATTTGAGGTTCTTCAGGGCTTGCAGTATATGAACAAACATGGTATAGTACACAGGGCATTGTCTCCTCATAATATCCTGTTGGACCGAAAGGTAATTGTTAAATCATGTAATAAATATTTATATATCGTTTGAAATTGGAAGCAACTGGAATCAGGGCTACTCAGTCAGAGGAACAATAGAATCAGAATATGTTTTAAGAATATTAATAATGAAAAGACTATATGAAAGTGATGTAACTGTGGTTTTTGAATTTAAGGATTAAATAATCCTTAAATTATTTAATCTGTGTATCTTTCACATGGATTATTTTTCCCACAAGACCCATTTTCTAACTTTATGGTTTTTTTATTTTACTCTTATTTCTAAAGCCTTGTGGCGTCCCAGTATACTCCTCCTCTTAATTTATTTTCATTTTTAAGAAAATGGCTCTTTTTGCTAGAATGTTATTCATATAAACCAACTGCATTGTGTTTTCTCTATTTTTCTTCTGCCTTCTTTCCTCTTCTATTTATCTCCTTATTTACCAGCTGTTCATACCTACCTCCTTTTACTATTGAAGTGCTGTTTCTCTACTGGAAATCTTATGGGGCATTAAGAAGAAGCTTGTAAACCCTTCAAAGAGAATTATGGATAGTAAGGTTATATATTTTCAGGAATAATTGTAATTTTATTCCTTTTCATAAAATACATAAAAACAACTTGGAGGAAATTTTTTCATGGGCATTATTTGCTGTGTTAGGATTATCCTTGTTCTCTGGTTCTTTTCCCAAATCAATACTTGGGAGGCTGAGATGAGAACATTGCTTGAGCCCAGGAGTTTGAGGCTGCAGTGAGCTATGATCACATTAACTCCAGCCTGGATGACAGTGTGAGACCCTGTCTCTAAAAAACAAACACACAAACACAAAAGTAGAAAATTGTACTCATTAATTTCAGATTTATGGCAGTAAAGAATCATTACCTTATCAATTTAAGCTGTTTTTAAATATGAATATTTTATAATGCTTGGAAATAATGTTCTTGAGAAGACAAACCAATTTTAAGATCAACTTAATATTTTAAAGCCTTATAGATTAAAAGGGAAAAACTTAAAATATATAAAATTATATTTATCATTTATTAAGAGCCTTATACTTATGATAGTTATTTTTGTTCTCAAACAATATAAAAAGTTATTGAAAATCTAGCAGATTCACCAAAATCTTGATGATTTTTGAACCGATCTTTTCAAGTTAAGTTTTCCTATTTCACAATTAAATTATAACTATAAATGGACTTTCAACTCCATGGAAAAAAATTTGCTCTGTGAAAATTACCACAGAACATTCTAACCAAGGTTTCAAGACAGATGAGAATATTTTTGCCTTTTTGTTTTGTGAAATAACTAGACAATGTAACAGCAAAAATATTAAAGAAAAATGTCATTTGTCATTTTGAGATATATATGTGTACATATGCATATATACATATTTAATGAGTATAAAGCAGACTTGGCAGATAGTTTTTTATAAAATTATGATTTTTTAAAATCTACAGTGGCATTTTGATAAAATATTGTTATATAATGGTTTCTTTAGTTATAAAATGTATAATGATAATTTTATAATATGAATTATATATTGCCAATTATAATAAATTATTTGATAGTGTTTTTTTCTTTATTATTGTAGGGACATATTAAATTGGCTAAATTTGGACTTTATCACATGACAGCTCATGGTGATGATGTTGATTTCCCAATAGGGTAAGGATATGTTTTCCTCTATTTTGAGTTTCTTTTTAAATTTGTAATCTTTGATAACATGTATATTTTGTTAATTATATTTGATATTCCTTTTTGATATGCAAACAGCTTTTTTAAAATTAATACATCTCAATTTTCCATATACTTTTAAAATGAGTAGACAATGAGTTTTTCCCAGCATCCTCGTTGATGTTCATCATTCACTGAATTGGCAGAGAAGCTAACAGTATTGACATTCTTTACATTATAATATTTCGTAATTATCTGTATTTCATTCAGAATCAAATCAACTTAAGGCAAGAAGGATGACTAGATTCTCAACTAATGATAATGTGTGTGCATCAAGAGACTGAAAAACATCACTCTCACATTATTTTCAATTTAATGTTTTATGTTTAATTCCCTTTTCTCTAAGATATAATTATATATTAAGATTCAAGTTGAGTCATTGTGGATATTAGAGATAGAGATAAATTCCATACCTGGAAGTCTATGTTTAAGTTCAGAAAGGTTTATTTAATCACTTCTGTTATGGAATTGCAGATGTATGTTGCCCTCCACAAAAGAAATGGAAGGTTGTTTCATGCATATTCAAGTAGATGTTTTTGATACAGATTTCTGTGTTATATTTGTGTGGTTGCTTTTAGACATTTTCATTATTATTTTCTTTTCTGAAGATTTAAGTTGAGATTGTTTTAGATAAAATAGTTACAAAAATAGTATAAAGAATTCCTCTATACCCTTCATCAGTTTCTCCAAATGTTAACATTTCACTACATTTGCTTTTTCTCTGTTTTTTCTCCGAGCATATATGTGTGTATGTGTATAATGATTGTTTTTTATAATCACTTAAGAGTAATTAATTACGTAATAGCACTTTAACCTCTGAGTACTTCAGTTTGTATTTTCTAAAAGAAGGACTTTGTTTTTTTACATGACCTCAGAACAGTTGTCAAAACAAGGAAACTAAACTTGATGCAGTATTATTATCTAACCTAGAGACCTTAATCATATTTTTTCAATTGTAATGTGGCTGTTTTTGATAGTATCCATTTGTGTTTTCCTCTTTGGGCTTCCTAAAATCAGTTCTATCACATCGTTACTGAGAATTGTGATATGGAGTCATGGAGTGTCAAACAGAATGTTACTTAAAAACTTAATTTGATTTTTTTTTTTAAAGCCAGCCTCATATATAACTTGCCCTTTTTTCTTTATAACTCAAATTACAGGTTTCTTAACTAAACTTTTTAAGTTTATGACTGTGTCTTATTATTAAGACATAGATAATAATCTTAAACTTTATTCAGTGAGGAAACATTTATTGAGCAATTTCTCTTATGCCTGTTGGTTTTACAAAAATAAATAAGATAGCTTTCTGTCCTCAAGAAGCTCATTGTTTAGTGGGAGAATTTTATGTTTTGATGGACTACTTATTAAGGTACATAAATTCGTAGTCTTACAGTTTTGTGTATTGAAAACTTATAGGCAAAAACCAATTCTTGTTTCATAAGCATGAAAATGGCATTTTGCAAAGACAGTCTACAATTTCTTATTTGTTCAAAAAAGCCCTTTCGAATATGAAAGGGGTTTTTTATTCAACTTATAGTTGAATATAAGTTTTTAGTGAGGCTCTAGCTCCTTTGTCATGTATGATAAATGCCTTTCGAGGTGACTTTTAAGTAGCTGTAGTACAAGTGATTGCTGCTGCTTCTTTTGTCTAAATCAATTTGTGTAAGAAAGAAATCCAAAAACCTAAAAATTACTTTAAGTTTTTGGTTTTTATTTAAAGGTACTTGAGGTTTCAGTGATGAATCGAAGAAAGGAGGTGATTTTTCTTAAAGCATATCAAGTAAGAGCTACACTTGAATTTAAAATGCTTGGATAGAATTGGTCTTGTGTTACCCTTTGGTCTGGCTTGCTTTGAAGTCTTAGACCCAAAGGGTCTTACCAGAAAATATCAAAGAGCAAAATGTGAAACATTAGCCAGGAAAAATAAAGTGATCAAACAGCTAAGGCATGAAAGAAAATATTTACACCAGAAGAAGCTTGCAGTTGATTCAAAAGACAAATATTAAGGAACAACAAAGTAAAATGTTACCATCTGTTTCAAAATACTGTAAAGAGTTGGAAATTGGGCATTCATTTCAGTTGGCCAGTAGCTTAATACCTTGTTAAAACATCAAACAGATGATGAAAGCCACTTTATTTACCTCATCGGTCATACTCACAGCAAAGTTCTGGTAATTGTCTTTGAGTGTTAAAATGCTATGCTACAGAAGAGAAGGTTGTTGAAAAAAGATGAACTACATTAAATAACAATTCTAGAGCTTATTATTTTTTAATAATTTTCCTGTGTTTAAAAGGGAAACTAAAATATTTGAAACAAAGTTTATCTCTGTCCTGTCAGAAGTTTTTGATATAACAATTTACCTGTAGTTTTGCTTGATTTTTCATTATTATCATTTTTGGGTTAGATGTGCTGGAAATCAGGAAAAAAGATGAAAACTGACTTCTGGATGTATTGTGGTGATGATAAAAGTATACCATTGCATTTGTATTAAATTTTTTATTTTTATTTAATGTCTTTATATATTCACTAATATTTATAACAGCTTTGTGACATAGGCAGTAATATTCCAGTTTTACAGATGAAGAAACCCAAATCACATATAGAATATGTGGTAGAACTGAAATTAGAACACAGGTATTATAACATCTAGTCTAGTGTTGCTTCCACTAGACTTCAGCTGTTTCTAGAGATATCACACATTCATTTGGAAGAGCAATATCATCTTAGGGTAAAATAACACAATACGAATTTGTATATGAGAGAAATACATGAGCAAATCATAAGAAGATACTGGTATCACCATCATCATTCTATTAAAATGAAAAAGGAGTTAAAAACCAAACTTACCCATTTGAATTTAAGTCACATTCCCTGACTTAATTGACTTGTATTTTGAATGTAAATAAGAAGTACTAGCAATGATAGTGTGAGGAGGTAGCTGTAGAAAAGGTAGGAAGAAAAATAGAAATAATATTTGAATGCCTACTTAATATATATTACATAGATGATACATATATTTAAATACATTTTGATTATACTTATCATTGTAAGAGGACATAATTTAATCTAACTGGTTTTAAAATCTAGATTGTGGTGCTCATGACTAAATCTGACAATAAATGACAAAAGGGCATGCACATATGTAATAAGTATGGCAAAATTTCACTCCATCTCTCCTCTAAAACGGTTCTTATTCCTTTTATTTCTAGGCACTGGGATTCAAATTTAGCAATTGCTCCTATGTCTAATTCTTATTTACTACCTGCTTCTTAAATTGTTGTTTGTAAGGCCATCCTAATGGGTATTTTTGATAGGAATTTTTTTTTTAAAGCAAAACTATACTGAGTATATCCTCTATTTAAGTCTCATTGGTAGTTGCAGAGGGTTTATAAAAAGGTACGCAAGAGCCCTCAGGTATGTAGTTCTTTTTTTCTAATTGAGATGGGAGGTTAAATTTTTGTATGTGAAATATATAGTATATAAAACAAACATGTATAGCATCATACCATGTATAGCTTTTATAAGATATAGAACAGGCAAAATAAGTACTTTATAGAATCAGGTATTGATGGCAGTGGCGGCCTGTCTGGGATGGCCACTACCATGATGCCAGCTGCAGTGTGGGGGAGGTGCTGCTGGGGCTGTCACTTCACGGAGCCTATGGGGGCCAGGAGCAGGCAGGAGCCCCACCTTCCCGGGCACAGTTGCAACTGCCTAAGTTGGTGCTGCAGACCCAGGCCTCCCTGTGCTCTTGGGGGCCGGAAGCAGGCAGGAGCCCTGCTCTCCCAGGTGCAGCTGTAGGCTCGGAAATGTCTACTCCCACTGCCTGGCCTCTCCGGGCTCCCTGTACACACTCTGATCTTGGAGCGATGTTGGGGTCAAGCCCAGGTGCTGTTGGACCCCGGCTGGGTGTGTGCACACTGGAGGCAGCACTGACACTCCAGCCCCCTGCTGCCTTGACCCCCTGTGGACTTCGGACACCAACAAGCAAGGGAGGGAGTCCGAAGGGGGGCTGAGGGCAGCTCAGTGCTGGCGAGCAGGCGCTCCATGGCATGAATAGCCTGGGCACCATGAAGAGTGACAGGAGTCAGACAGGTTCCTGGGTAGAAGGGGACAGGTCCCTGGTGAAGCCCTGCCTTCAAGCCCAGGAGGGCCTGAAGCATGGGAGATGGGCTGCAGGTCCCGTGGACCTGAGTGGGAGCTTGTGGTGCTTTTTCTGGGCCCACCCATGGCCGCCCATGGACCAATGGACGTGCACTTCTTCCCGCTGAGGACCATAAAAACCCTGGACTCAGCCAGACTTGAGCAGATGATGGATGGCCAGCTGTAGAGAGGAGCTACCCACCCCAGAGTCTTCTCTCTGCTGAGGGCTGAATGCTCATAGGGACACCCCACCTGAGGGGACAAGCTATCCACCCTAGGGTCTCCTCTCAGCTGAGTGTTGAACACTCCTTGGGACACCCTGCCAGTGGAGAGGAACTACCCACTGTGGGTCTCTTTAGGTGTTCTATAGCTCAATAAATCTCTTCACCTTGCTCACCCTCCACTTGTCCATGTACCTTATTCTTCTTGGATGCAGGACAAGAATTTGGGACCTGCCAAATGTCAGAGCTAAAACAGCTATAACAAACAGGGCTGAAACAACCCCTTGCTTGCCACATTGCGGGTGGCAAGGAAAGAAGACAGAAGGAGAGAGGAGCTGCAGCCCTTTGGGGAGCCCAGACCTAGGAGCTTTCTGAGCCAGGGCTGTGACACTCTCTTTGGGGCTCTGCAGTTCCTGGCATCTCCAAGTTTCCATGCACAACCATGTTCCCTGGTGCCAGCCATGGAAGCTGCTTGCAACGCACCTGGTCCAACCACAGCCTTGCAGGAAGCCAGTGCCTATGCCAGCACCTGGACATACCCACCATGCCACCGCCAGTGTGCCTGGCTGTGCACAGTGGCCAGACCCCACACTCACTCATACACCCCTTGCCACGCCATGCCTGGCTCTCCCTTGGCCGCGTAGCATCCAGGCCAGTAGCACGAGCTGAGCATAGCCTGCCAGTCCAAGTGGATGGAACGAGCCCAGTGGGTCCCAGCAAACCTCAGGCAAAGGCACCACTGGCCACAGAGGTTTCCACCTGACAAAGTGACACCACAAAATCCCGTGATATGTTCCTTTATGGAAAAAATATAAATCTTTTTGAGAGACATTAAAGAAGACCTAAATAAATATGGAGATATCATGTTTATAGATTGTTAGGGTTAGTATTGTAAAGATGTTAGTTCTCTACAACCTGTCTTTATATCTTATCTATTTTCAATAAAAATTCAACTGTATGTGAAAGAGAAAATACTTGGCAAGATAGTTTTAAAATGTATATAGAGAAGAACAAACACCTACAAAGAGCCTGCATTTTCCCAAAGAGAAACTAAAAGGTATGTATGTTTTGAGAGCTCTTAACAATTATCAGTAATTATTTAATAAAATATATTTTATATAAAAATATTTTATTTAAAATAGCGTAATAGTATACTCTTAGGCAAATTGACCAAATGAATAGTTGAGGGAGCCAAGAAACAAACCTATGTATGTGTGGAGATTTGATTTAGTATACGGCTAGCACTGCAGACTACATGGGGAGAAAGAGGTTTCGATAAAGGGAACAGGGCTCAATTGCTTATTTATGTAGGAAAATAAGTTGTACCTTGTCTGACATAATATGAAAAATGAATTCTAGATGAATCAAGAAACTTAAATATAAAAGGCTAAACTGAAATTTTGAGAAAATTAACAGATTATTTTGACAAAATCATTAAATATAAGGAAAAAAGTTTAATTCAACTGAAAGATAAGAACTTCTCATTCATAAACAGATACCATAAAGAGAAAGAAAAGACAAAACCACAAAGTGGTAGAAAATATTTCAAGTCATAATTACTGAAGAAGACATTAGTATCTGGAATTAAAGAACAATTGTGCAGTAAAAGATTATCATAGGAAGCCTAAGACTGCTATCCTTAGAAACTAAGTCCTGCTAGCAATGTTTGCCCTTGGCTGTTGCCTTGAAACTTGGGTTGCAGAAATGTCCCCATGGATGCCTAACTGCTGAGGCTAGTTTACTGTGCTTGTAAACAACCAAAGTGGTTTATGCTGAACACTTGCTTTCCTTCTTGAGTTCTTGAATTTTTGTACATGCCAAGCAGAGAGTGCCTGTGTGACAAGTCCCAAATAAAATCCTTGGATTTTCAATGAGCTTCTCTGGCCAGAAACATCACATAACATTTGTTCTTCAAGATTGGAAAGAAGTTAAAAAAAAAAAAACAGAAAGAAAAGAAAACGAAAGATACATCACATACATGGTGCTATATTTTTGTTGCTGGAAGAAGAATGTATTCTGTGTGATCCCTGATAGGAGGGAGAGAGCATAAGGAAGCCTGTATATAGGTTCCTGGAGACTCCCTCTCTATCTTTGTCCCTTGTGATCCAGCTATGCCCTTACTATGTCACTGTAATAAATCTTAGCTGTGAGTACAGTTATTTGCTAAGTCTTGTAAGTCCTTCTAGTGAATTTCTAAACATGAGAGTGGTCTTGGGGACCCCAAAACAACTAGAGAAATAAGCAAAATACTTGAATGGGCATATCACACAATAATAAACCCAAATGACTAATAAACATATGAATATATGCCTCAATGTCATTAATTTTCAAGGAAATGCAAAGTAAAACCACAATAGATTTTATATACCAGATTGTTAAACATTAAAAAGTCTGTCAAATGTCAAGTGTTGGTGAAGAAGTAAAACAATAGGAACAGTCATTCACTGCTGGCAAGTGTATAGATTGGTATAACTCCTTTTGAAAAACATTTGGCATTGTGTAACGAAGTAGAAAGTGCGCATATCCTATGGCTTAGAAATTTGGTTCTAGGTTGTTAACCTTGGGAACCTTTTGCAGATGTATACCATACATGGCATTCTGTGCAACGTTGTTCATAATGTTAATAATAAAAAGCAGGAAACAGCTTAAATGCCATTGCCATTTGAATGTATAAATAATGTTTTTTCATATAATAGAAATAAGAATTTAATGGATACAACTTCATGCAACAATATAGATAATCTTGATTGAAAAAGCAAAAGAATACAGTCATCCTAATTCCAGTGTTATAAAGTTCAGAAATATGCTTGACTAAACAGTACATTTTTTAGGGATACAAACATGGTAAAACCATCAGGAAATGGAAGAGAATGACAAACACAAAAATTCCAGGTATCTTCTCCTCTGGAGGAATAGGGGTGGAGATACAATCAGGGAGAAGCACAAAGGGACTTTTGGTGATAATTTTATGTTCTTCACTTAAACTTCTTCTTGGTACATGGGTGTTCATTGAAGCTTTCTTCTTTACACCTTATTCATATTTAATAGGCAGTGTTTTGCATTTATTCAATGTTTGCTAAACCAATTTTCAAAAAACGTTTTATGTCAGTGAAGTTGTGAGGAAATAGGCACCCTCATGTATTACTTATGACAATATAAATTGATACAACCTCTCCAAAGGGCAACTTGGTGTGATAAATCAAAATTTAAAATGCACATACCTTACGATCTTGGAATGCCACTTCTAAGAATATGTCTGTCATTTATATGCATATACTTGTGGGATATGTAATAGTCATAATATATTCATCTCATTATTGGTAATAGCAAAAGAATGGAAGTTCCAAAATGTTTTTGTTTCATCAAATTAAGCGCATCAATGAAATTATTGGCAGTTTTCAAAAAGAATGAGGAAACTCTATACTTGTGTTTTTAAAGAACAATCTCTAAAATACACTTTAAGTGGAAAAAAAGTACATAGCAATATGTATAGTATTCCACCATGTGGGGCAGAGGTGATGGGTGGACAAAGTTATATATACATAAATATGTATGGATGACAGGGGTGTAGAGATAGGAGTTTTACTTTTCAATTTGTATCTTTTTCATAGCATTAACATTCTTACTACTAAAAATAAATACTTTTTTAAAAGATAAAATGTACTTTAAATATTAATTCAGCATTAAGGGAAGATAGGCAATAAGAAGGAAGGAAAAACACTTGGAAGCCTAGAGGACTGTGTTAAAAACACAGAGAGAAGCAAATAAAGGAGCTAATGCTGGAGGGAGACATGAAGGTTTTAAAACTATTTCAGACTTGTGTATATTTACTCTTGATTCCTTGACATTAAAGGTCTGTATTATGATGGTTAGTTTAGAATGCTTTCTAGCAACAGTTGTTAATTTAATTGCATGAGACTTTTACATAGATCTTACCACATTGATTGTAAAAATGTACTATCGCTTCTCTCCCTGTTGTAATTTTTCATTATTTTAATGTATCATTACAGGTATCCCTCATACTTGGCCCCTGAGGTAATTGCACAGGGAATTTTCAAAACCACTGATCACATGCCAAGTAAAAAACCATTGCCTTCTGGCCCCAAATCAGATGTATGGTCTCTTGGAATCATTTTATTTGAGCTTTGTGTGGTATGTATAAAGAAGTATTAATATAATAAAAGGAAATTGTGCATTTATTGGAATAATCTTTTGGAGAGGAAAGTTAATAATAGTATGTTTTTGCTGTACAAATTAATTACATATGAGGAGAAAAGGCTTAATTTGACTTAATCATGTTTGATAATTTCACATATTTTTTGGCATCTCTAGAAACATACTTTTACTAAGTGTGAATGTAAAGGTTACCAGATGTATATTATTTTGATATCTCTATAATGTGTATATTTTTACAAAGTTAAGATGTTTATATTGTTATATAAGATATATGTAGTACCATTAAAAATTTAACAAGATATTGAAATGAAAACTACGTTTTTAGAAGATTGATATGACAGTAATGTAAGATTGAGAAGAATAGCAGCTTTTTTTCAATGAGCTCTACCTGTAGTTCTGATTTGATAAGTGTTTAAGAACATTGTTTCTTCTCTATTAAAAAAAAAATCAAAGCATCTCTTTTTTCTATAAACACCAGGTAATGTTAAGCCTTTTCCTTCTAAGTTTATTTAAATGATCATATAAGCTTAATTTGTTTATGATAGAAATATAATGATAGCCAACATTAATGAAGCATATTCTACATTACATAACCCTCACCATAACCTGTGGTATATGTACAGTTAATATTTTAATTTTACAGATGAGAAAAGTGAAACTTCAGGTGGTGTTAAGTAGTTTGCCAAATTTATATAACTATTTGATGGTGGAAGAGTCCAATTTGGCACACAATCATTGCTCAACTCATAAATGCTGAAGGTATAAGTGTTTGACTCCAGACCTTATACTAAGGAGCCTCCTGAGGCAGACTAATAAGGAAATAATTAAAATATAATGTGTGCATCTTAAAATATACCAGGTGCTGTAGGAGCATGAAGGATGGCTGTCTGAAGTTATTGTGGTAAGAGGAAGGAGTGTTATGAAGTTTTTTTAATGGAGAAACAGACTACCTGAATCATGATATTTAAGTAAGAATTAGCTCGGTAGGCGAAAGAGTATAATCAGTCTTACCCAGGAGGCATCTTGGTCTCAATAAAGTAAGACTCCACATGGCCTGGAATACATCTAGATATCCAGGTATGTGTGGATCTCAAAAGTGAACAATGCTTACATCAAACTAGAATGTAATGACCCTTAGATGTATAAAATGTTTAAATGATACATATTATGCAACACTTTCTAAAATGTTATTTCACCAGTAATTTTTCTTTAGTGGAGCTGACTTTAAAAATCCGATAAAACTTTTGGAGATAAATAGAGATGCCTGATAAAATCAGTTTCAGCTATAAGGGGAGAAAAATGCCTTCCTAGAAAAAACATGTAAATATTAATAGAAATTTCTTTTCTCATTTTATTTAGGGAAGAAAATTATTTCAGAGTTTGGATATTTCTGAAAGACTAAAATTTTTGCTTACTTTGGGTAAGTGTCATACAATTGCTTATCTTTCAAATATAAATATAACTTAGTAACTATTAGTAATCATGCACATTGAGGATGTGTTCTTTTGAAATAGTGAGTACACTGAAATATCCTCCCTTTACTCAAGTTGCTGATGATCGGTGGTAATGATCAGCAGAACAGCATATGAGGTCCCTTCTAAAATATTACAGCAGAAATTTCTTTATTCTCTGAGGAATTTTAACCTAGATGGAAATAATCTCAGCTTTATGATCTAGCCAAGTAAATTAACTTGTGAAATCAAAATGAGAATATAAAATTGTATTTCTGTAGCAGTTTACCTTCAGACAATGTATCTTAACTTTTGGGCTATCTTTCTATTTGATGAATCATGTACAAATAACAACTCAAGAAGAATATTGATTTTTCCTTATAAAATGCTCATATGAATTTTCATGTATGTGGATCCAAACATGTGTAATTCAAATTAATAAAAATTTATGTAATCTACTTTAGAGTGGAATTAATTAAGCATGTTTGGTAATTAAGGAGAGAAAAACAGTGATAGAACACTTTATGCAAAAGAGTGACAGATTAGTATCCAAGTTAAAAACATTTACAAATAAGAATATGTACAGGAAAGTATTAGTAAACATTAAATAATAATGAATTATAAATAAATTTGCAAAAGTTTTTCCAGATTTACCACATTTAATTACAAAGATTGATACTACAGCTATTAAGAAGCCTTGGAGATTCTTAAATGTGGTCTGTAACCTAAACTTATACTTTAAATTCCCAAATAAATGTAAGTACATTTTCCAAATTATGTACAACAAAAATAAGTTAGTCTTGTAATCATGAAAAAAAAAACACCAAAACTACAAAGCCTTCTTAAAAAGCGCTGTTTATATACAGTCATTTTTTGAAGAGGATTGGTTCTAGCACCCTCACATGTACCAAAATCCATGTGTGCTCAAGTTCCGCAGTCAGCCCCACAGAACCCATGTGTATGAAAAGTCGGTCCTACATACATGCAGATTTCGCATCCACAAATACTGTATTTTCAACCCGTGTTTGGTTGGAAACAATCCACATATAAGTGGACCTGTGCAGTTTAAACCCATGTTGTTCAAGGGTCAGCTATGTGTGTCTGCATGTGTATATTTAGAGAGAGACAGAGAGAGCTAGAGTATCTTTGCCTTCCTTATAAAGGAATTGCTCCTTTATCAAACTGTTTAAGCTGATATCTTTCAGTGTCAGTTATTCAATTAGTATTTATCTGAAGCTTTTCATTTTTATCAAAACGTGTAAAGAAATTTAACAAAATGATAAAGTTTTCAGTATTTTAAGTTTCAAAATTGCATTACTCCATTAAAACATTTTTGATCAGTTTATTTTCTGGTTTGTTGGACAGATTAGAAAAATAACATTTATTCATATAGTTTTTCTGTTTTATAGACTGTGTAGATGACACTTTAATAGTTCTGGCTGAAGAGCATGGTTGTTTGGACATTATAAAGGTTTGTCATTAATCTGGGTCTTAGTCCACTTGTGCTGCTATAACAAAATACCTGATATTGGGTAACTTATAAAGACAAAAATTTATTTTTCCACAGTTATTGAAACTAGGAAGTCCAAGTTAAAGGCACCAGTACGTTTGGTTGTCTGGTGAGGGCTGCAGTCTTCTGAGAGAGAAACACTGTCCTTACAAGGCAGAAGGGCAAGCTAGGCAATTGCTATGTGAAGTCTCACCTTTATAAGCCTCTTAATGCCATTCACCAGGGGAAGAGCCCTTATGACCTAATTACTTCTTAAAGGCCTCACCTCTTAATACCATCACATTGGCCATTAAGTTTCAAAGTTCATGAAGCCTAAACTTTGGAGGGAACACATTCAAACCATAGCAATCTGTGAATGAAAATTTATTTTACACACTTGGGATCCAGTTGGAAGCTATTTTAAAGCAATGCTTATTTCTCTTTAAGTATTTGCTTTTTCACAGTGACTAAATTTGTATAAAGTACAAATAAAAACTTTAAAAACATCAAAAACTTCTAGAATAGCAAACATTTGAATAAAGCATATTTCTAAAATTGATCATTTTAATTAATTATTTTCTCTCTTTATTTACCAGGAGCTTCCTGAAACTGTGATAGATCTTTTGAAGAAGTGCCTCACCTTCCATCCTTCTAAGAGGTTGATATTATTTAGAGATTGGGATTACATTGAGATCCTTTATGCATAAGCAATTGATATTTTTCTTGTTTTAATATAATGGATTAAAGATAATGTACATATGGAGTAGTATATAATTGATATCAGTATCATAACTGTGAATGATGTAAGCTTTCATTTTTTGTGAATAAATGAAAAAGTAATTAAAGTTAAACTACGGTCAGAAAACTGACATATACTAAAGAAGTTACTAGTTCATTTCCAAGCTTTTAAATAGAATATTAACTAAACTATGGAATGTAGGTATTCCTAGACCCAATAATAACATCAGTGAAATGAGAATAAAAGTTTGTTGTCAATATGTATTATAGCAATGAACTTGGGTCAGTGGTGTGATAAACTAACAATTGTTGACAATAAAAAAGGATTTCTTAGAAGTTTCATTAATTGACTTTGACTTGATGATGTCACTACTAGTCATACAGCTGTCCCTAAATTCCTTTAGTATGTAATGTTTGAAAATAATGTAAACAAATTTGCCTTTAGAAAAACAACTTTATCAAGACATGTTAGAGAGAAGTAGTTTTGTGTGAATGTACCACGTTAAAGGACAGGAAGAAAAGCCAAACGGTATTATTACAATAGTTTGCATAAATATTATTTAATTATTTATGATATTCAGTAAAGCAGGTGAATGCTAGTCAGGGTAAAAGTAAACAATGCAGAAGCTTTTATGGAATGATATTTTTGATACATCATGAGGTAAAGTACAACATAAGTAAAAAAATTCAGTATTTACTCACAGTTACTTGATTATAATATAAAAGTATGCATCTAGACTCTGCAAAAGAGAGCTGTATTATTTTCTGTGCTAATGAGGTATATAAGACTTTTATCCATTCTCTTGAATGTATGCCATTATTCTAGGAAATTTTTTATGACTTTCATTCATGCTGTGTATTTTAAATGTTCTCAAGGCCAACCCCAGATGAATTAATGAAGGACAAAGTATTCAGTGAGGTATCACCTTTATATACCCCCTTTACCAAACCTGCCAGTCTGTTTTCATCTTCTCTGAGATGTGCTGATTTAACTCTGCCTGAGGATATCAGTCAGTTGTGTAAAGGTAATGATAAGTTAAAGCATAGAGAATAATATGAGCCTTGTTTTTAAAGAAGTTTCCTTGTCCTACTTTCAGTTTTGAATTTATCAACAATATATATTGGTGGGATCATGGGAATTAAGAGACAATTCTGGAAGTGATTAAAATATAACTGACTGGCTGGGTGCAGTGGCTCATGCCTGTAATCCCAGCACTTTGGGAGGTCAAAGAGGGAGGATCACTTGAGGCCAGGCATTTGAGACCAGCCTGGTCAACGTAGGGATATCCTGTCTCTACAAAAAACAACAACAACAACAAAAAAACAAAGTATATGCACACACACACAAATATATATATATAGTTAGTCAGAGCCTAACTTCCTTGGATAATATCAGAGCCTAACTGAACTGGTGAGGGGAAATAGCAAATTGCAGCCAGCTCTAGCCTTCTGTGTGGTGGTTAAAGTTAACAGAAGCATTCTGTAGTGAATCCTGTGATTAGTTCTGAATCTTTAAGTGAGCCTGTGCCTCTAGCCTTTAGACAAGTGCTTCCTTGCCCTTAAGGAGTGGCTAGAATACACATAAACACACACATTTGAGCTAACAGTTTATCCTTTATATTTAAGTTACTGATATTCTATATAATTTATTTATAAATGATATCTAAAAATAATATTATTGATAAGAATTACATACCATTATATTCTGCATATTGAAGAGAATATCAGCTTTTAGACTTTCAATTCTTGTGTGAAGATTACGACTCTTGGAATGTAAGGTTTAGTGACACCAGTAAGTTACCTTTATTCTGAAAAGTTGTTATGACTTAAGTCATGGCAGAAAATGGTTACTAAACATTCATTCAATTAAACATTTATTGAGTTCCTGGTATGTGTCACATACTGTATCTTTAAGTAACATTCATGCCAAATGGGAAGGCAGACAGACATTTAGTTATACAATCACTGTTATAAATGAAGGTCAATATGAATATAGCACAATGGCAGCATAGCAGGAGCACCTAATTCTGTATTTCTGTCTGGGACATCAAGGAAGACTTCAGAAAAGGCAGCCAGCCATTGCCTTGAGATATGAGGGAAGGAACAATTTGTGTTGGTTGCCTCCCCATGTGCTATTTTCTCCCCTTATTCCTTTTCCAATATAGAGTGTAAAATTTCCAATACTATGTATTCATTATAAAGGGTGAAAATTCCAGATGTTTTTTTCTAGTTTCCCTTGCTATGGGCAGTAAGCTTGTGAACTAGAGTTGGCTAATGGGATCTAAATGAAAGTGCTGGACATAAGGGCTACTTATAGGGAAAAAACAAATTTTCTTGTCAAGAAAGGTACTGCAGCATAGGTTCACCACTTTCTTCTCTTCTGAATGCAGGAAATGGTCTAGAATTTTGAAAAGCGTAGGCCCCTCCTGTACCTATGATTTTATTAAGAGATGAATAAATGTCTTTATTATATAAGCCACTTTTAGTAGTATATTATTTTCAGCCGGGAGCATTCAAATTATTACAAAAATTGAATCAGAATCTGCCAGTCATGGCATACCTCCAGTAGGAGAGGGGAAATATCAAGCTCCAACTCGTTCTAGCCACCCCTTAAGGGCAAGGAAACGGTTTGTCTAGAGTCACTGGCTCACTTAAAGATTGAGATCTAAATCATAGGACTTACTACAGAATGCTTCTGTTCCCCATACCTTAACCACCACATAGAAGGCTAGAGCTGGCTGCATTTTGGTATTTCCCCTCTCCAGGTCAGTTAGGCTCTGATATTATCTAAGTGAGTTAGCCTCTGACTAACCGATTTATCCTGAAGACAGACCTTGTTAAGAACAGTGCTCATTGCATTTCAGAATGGTTCCATTTCCTCTGCCACTGCTGTAAACATAAGGGCATTTTCCTCCAGTATTTACTGTGAGAACCTTGTCAGTCTCCAGACTCACAAAAGTGTGGGGGTATCCCTTTTGACTGTTTCCCTCTGGAGTTTTTAACTCTCAGACTTGTCCACACTGAGCCTCCAGTAATTTATCAATTACAGTTTAGGTTTTCCAAACTTGGCACTGGTTCCTGAGGCACTGGTTCCTGAGGCACTGCTCATGAATGTCTGTTCCAGAATGCCATAGCTCCCTGTATTCTGTCTGTCTCCAGTCCTGGGGACAGAAGTTTGCCCTGTGTCCTCACCTCTCTTACAGATCCAAGAATTGTTTATTTTTCAGTCTGTTCAACTTTTTATTTGTTGTTAGGATGGAGTAGCAAATTTCAGGCTCCCTACAATCAGAACTAGGAACTGGAAGTCTGTTCTTCAGAGTTTATGTTTTTTAGAATGGCAGCTATTACTGCCTGTTGACGTTTAATAAAAGTAGAAAATATAATACAATGATTCCTTAAATTTGCTTTTAATAGATATAAATAATGATTACCTGGCAGAAAGATCTATTGAAGAAGTTTATTACCTTTGGTGTTTGGCTGGAGGTGACTTGGAGAAAGAGCTTGTCAACAAGGAAATCATTCGATCCAAACCACCTATCTGCACACTCCCCAAGTAAGGAAAGAAACTTCTCTTGGGAATTTAAATAAATAAATACATGGTAATAATTCTATGGTAATAATAAAAAAGAAAATTGGTGGGTTTTTTTTTTTTTGAAAATTGGTTGTTTTTAAAATTTTTTTGGTAGGCATCCCAGCTAAGTGATTATTGGAAGCAATTGGAATCAGCACCTTGTTTGATTGGCCAAAGTTTCTAATTGCAGAGTTCCCATCAGTTGTCTTTGATCAGTAATTTGCTTTGTGACCTATTTGAAGTGAAGTTAATATTATGGAATATCTTGCAATAATTGATGTTAATGAAAAATACACAAGTCACAATAGAATATTTAAGACAGTTAACTAAAAACTAGCTTAGTGTTCCTACTATGAAGAACTATGTTCTTTTTCCAAATATACTTGTAAATGTAAATGAACTCTGTGGTCTCACTGCATGTCCTAGAGATCATTACTATGCTAGTGTGTTGCAAAAAAATCTGCATAACTGTATAAGAAGATATCATGCTAGAAATTAGACTGGAAGTTAAATACCTCTACAGCCTTGGGGCTAAGATTGTTATTGACATTGCTATTCATGTTTATTCATAAAAATATGAACCTAAATTTCTTGAGCTTCTACTAATACTTTAGATTTTTAATTTTAGGCTGGGCATGGTGGATCATGCCTGTGATCCCAGCACTTCGGGAGGCAAGGCAGGTGGATTGCTTGAACCTAGGAGTTTGAGATCAGCCTGGGCAACATGGCAAAACCCTGTCTCTACAAAGAAAAAAAATTAGCTGGACATGGTGTTGTGTGCCTGTAGTCCTAGCTACTCAGGCAGCTGCAGGTGGGAGAATCACCTGAGCCCAGGGAAGTTGAGGCTGCAGTGAGCCAAGATCATGCTACTGCACTTCAGCCTGAGTGAATGAGAGACCCTGTCTCAAAATAAAATAAAATTTTAATTTTTAGATTTCTAGACTTAGTTTTGATTATTGTAGGCAACTGTAGAAGTCATCTGCTCATCATTTTTTTCTTTACTTTTTAAACTTTTGTATTGTTTGGATTGACTAGTTTCTATTTTTTTCTCTCTTAATCTGATTTTTAAACGTTAACTTTGATTATACCATTCATACATTGAATTAACTAGAAAGTTAGAGGTAAGATTACAGAAATTCCAAGAAGAAATGGTTTAAAGGATATGTAGATTCTTAAAAGTAATTTATTGAAATTGTAAACAAATTTTATTCATTTATTATTTAATATCCTTTCTTCTATGAGGTTACTATCCAATATGCTTTTTCTTTCATCTTCCCTTTATCTTTTTCTACACGTATAAAGTTTCTTGGGAACACATTGAGTTAATGTCAGGAGAGTACTGTTAGCATTGAAACTGCATGAACAAAGGGTTGTAAATGACACTTTTGTTTTTCTGAAATTCTCTATACTTATATTCATACCAACTCAAGAGATATTTGAAAATGAGACTTGTTTGAAGAAATCTCAATACATTGTTTTATATGCAATGTATATGGCACATATGTATATGTTTATGTATATGTATACATATGTTTATGTATATGTGGCACATATATACCATGGAATACTATGCAGCCATAAAAAATGATGAGTTCATGTCCTTTGTAGGGACATGGATGAAATTGGAAATCATCATTCTCAGTAAACTATCGCAAGAACAAAAAACCAAACACCGCATATTCTCACTCATAGGTGAGAATTGAACGATGAGAACACATGGACACAGGAAGGGGAACATCACACTCTGGGGACTGTTGTGGGGTGAGGGGAGGTGGGAGGGATAGCTTTAGGAGATATACCTAATGCTAAATGACGAGTTAATGGGTGCAGCACCCCAGCACGGCACATGTATACATATGTAACTAACCTGCACATTGTGCACATGTACCCTAAAACTTAAAGTATAATAATAATAAAAAAAACATTGTTTTATTAAACATCCAGTCTAAAGTTTTAATTCTTTTTTGATGAAGGGATTGATGACTTAGAATAAACTTTACTTTCTAGAAGAAACAATAAACTGGATTTTGTGTACATATTATTTTTAAAAATTTCTTTTCAGTTTTCTCTTTGAGGATGGTGAAAGCTTTGGACAAGGTCGAGATAGAAGCTCGCTTTTAGATGATACCACTGTGACATTGTCGTTATGCCAGCTAAGAAATGTAAGAATGATATTTTGAAAGTTCTGCTTTAGTATTTTTTCTTTAATTAAAACCTTACAGATACACAAGAAATCTTGTATGCCTCTTTGATTTCACAAAATATGGGAGAGCTTCTGTAAAATATGTGCCCCAGAGTAGAACTGCATCTGTACAACTTCAGCTTTATTACCTGATTGTTCACAAAAATGATTTTATCAGTTTATCTTTTTGCCATCATTGGGTAACTGTTCTCATTTCTTTATTTACCTGGTAACACTTTCTTTTATCAAATTTTAAAAAATTGTTAATCTAATGGTATGGAAAGGTATTTTGCTGTAATACTAATTTTTAATTTCCTGATTATAGTTCAGTTGTAAGTCTTTTCACGTATTATAGCAGTTCACCTACCTCTTCTATGTATTACTGGTTCATATCTCTTGTCAGTTTTTCTGTTGAGTGATTTCTTATTGATTTGAGAACTTTTGAAACTATGTCCCTGATATCGTATCTTTGTGAGCTATATGTCATGGAAATATATTCTAATCTGTGGCTTTTCCTTCAACTTTTTGATTCTTTTATTGAATAGAATTCTAAATTTTTATCAGTGTTTTCTTTTATAGTCAAATATATTTTGATATATTTTTTCTTGTAACTTATTTAAAGTAATAGCAAGGTTATAAGTATGTTTTGTAATGTTTTTATATATTTCCTTATAAAAAATTTAAATAATTGTTTCACATTTAGTTCTTTAATCCACCTAGAATTTATTTTAGATTAAGTTGTAAGGAAGGTATCCAATATCATATTTCATTGATTTAAAAAATACCCCTTGTCTCAGTACCATATATTGAATAGTTTTCTCTTCACTTTTTTGATCTATAATACCAACTTTTTCTCTGTGCATGGATATGTTTCTGGGCCTTGATATTCTGATTTGTTGGCCTGTTTTTCTAATTTTAGCAAATACCACATTGCCTTAATCTATAGTTTTATGTGAACTGTTGATATCTAGCAAGGGAAGACCTTCAGTTTTTTTGTTCTCAAAATGGAGTAGGAGCTCTTTAACATCTTCCTCTACTAGCTGATTTTTATAATCATCATAAAGAACTTCATAAAAAATTGTAGGGTTTTGATTGACATTGCATTGAATTGATAAGTTAATTTGTAGAGAATTGATGTATTTAAAATGTAGGGTTTTATTTCTTGAACATGCTTAAATAAATATGTCATTTATTTGTCTTATTTTATATAATAATTTTATTTTTAATGTCTGTGTATCAGTTATCAGATTTATTCCTAAGGTAATTTATTATTGCTCTTGTATATAGAATATATATATATGTAAGTATGAGTATGATTTTTTCCAACATTTTATTATAAAAATTTTTAAACAGAAAAGTTGAAAAGCATTTACAGTGAACAACTTACCACCTAGATCAAGCATTGATATGATCTATTAGCAAAATCAAGTCACACCTATTCATTGACCTATTATGTATAGCTGTTTTGTTCTGCATTGGCAGAATTGAGTAGTTGCGATAGAGACTGCATGGCCCACAAAGCTAAAAATATTTGTTTATATGGCCCTGCATAGAAACAGTTTGCTAATCCCTGACCTAGATTCTATAATTAACATTTTACATGCTTTATCACATGTCTGTCTATCTTTCTAGCTATTCATCAATCCATCATATTTTTTGTTCTTGCATTTCAAAGTAAAATGAAGACATTACTACAATTCAGCTTACACATTAGAGTTTAAGATTTGTTCATAGTTCTTTTCTAGGCAAAATTTTCATATAGTAAAATGTATAGATCTTAAGTATACCAGTAGATGAGTTTAAAATATACATCAATAATATTTTTTCATGTAGTAAAATGTACCAAATCTTAAGTATACCAGTAGAGGATTTTAAAAAATAAATCAATAATATTTTTTAAAATACTATTTCAACTACTGTTTTGTGCATGATTAGTAACACAATTGATTTTTTTATGTGGATTTTGTGTCAGGCAACATTGCTGAACCTATTCTTTTTTAAATAATATGTCTATAGATTCCCTGTGGTTTTCTTTGTGAATTAAGGTAGTGTTTTTTCCTTCATTTCCAATTCTTATCTACTCACTTCATCTTTTCTCATTATTTTTGCTGAGCGTCTATAACACTATTGAATAGAAACAAATAGTGGGCACTCCTGTCTAATTTCTGGTTTTAAAAGTTTGCTTTTTATATTTCATAATTAAGTATGATATTTGTTGCATTGAGTTATAGAGGTCTTCTATTCTTAGTTATAAGTTTTGTTATGAATGGGTGTTGAATTTCACTGAGTGTTTTTACTGTATCTATTGGGATGGTCATATGCTTTTTTATGTATTATGTTAATGGATTTAATTATGTTTATGGGGTTTTTCAATGTTAAGCCATGTTTATATTTCTGGGATAAACCCAAACAGATCATGATTTCATTTTTCCTTTTTTATACATTTGTGTTTTGATTTTCTAATATTTTGTTTAGAATTTTTGCATTTCTGTTTCTATTTGAGATAGGCCTGTGAGTTTCTTTTCTTTTACTGCACCATGCTAGTTCGGTATCAGGGGTATACTAGTCTCATAAAATAAATAGGAGAGTGTTGCCTTTTTTTTTCTATTTTCTGGAAGACTTTATATGATTACATGTATCTATTTCTTGAATGTTTCATGGGAGTTAGCTTTAAAACCATATTGTAAGGGCTCCTTATCCCTATTTGGGTGTAATCATTACTTCAGTCTGCTTAATGGTTATAAGTTTACTCAGGTTGTTTATTTTGTTTTTAAATCATTTTCTAAAGTTATATGTTTTAAGGCCTTTAAACTTGCTCTTCCCACTGCCTGTAACACTCTTCCGGTGCTTCCATTTCTTTTCTTTACATTCTCTGCTAAAATGTCACCTATTTGTGGGCTTTTGTTGGCCATCCTTTATAAAATAGCAACGCCACACCTATCCCTTGTATTCTTTATCCTGTTTTGTTTTTTTCCTCCATTGTACTTCTCTTCATTTGATGTGTTATATGTTTTCTTCCTATATAATAACTAAATGAAGGAATGAATCCTGTTATTATGTAGAAGCCCTATTAATATCATAGTAAAGTATAGGGGAGAAGTATTTTATAATCTTATCATTAAGTCCCAGTTTTTTAGTGAGCCTGTGTTCCTGGGCTGTGACCTTCACAAGGCTTCTCAGCTTCTTCCACTCCTCCCCAACATGAGACAGGAAAGCTAGAGGGGCTGGAGTTGGGTATTTCTGTTCCCCTACATCAAAGACTAGAGTGGACTGGAGTTGAATATTTCCTTCCCAAGTTGGTTAGATTTCTGCAAAACCCAAGTTAGTTAAGACCTGACGGAAGAGTTTCTGTTTAAGACAGGCCTCTCTTAAGGAAAACAGAGTACTCTGGCTGTATTTCAGATTGGTTACTTTCCACCTCCCCCTGCAGGAAGTCAAGGATATTTTTCTCAGATCTTCACCCTGAGAACCTGGTGGGACCTGCGGAGGTTAATCTCATGGAAGCAAGGAAGGCCTCCCTAAGGCTGGGCCCCCAGAAGTTTTTCTCTCTCGTATTAGTCTGTGCTCAGCCTGCAAGTATTAGATAATTACCTTTTAATTGATCTTAACAGGCTCCAGCAGTGACTCTGTTCTTGTTGAGCTGTGATTCCCTGTATTCGAGGGTCCCTCCAGCTTTGAGGACATCACAATGCTCTGATTCTGACAGATGTGAGACGAGTTCTTGATTTTCAGTTTGTTCAGCATTTTTCTTGTTAGAGGAAGAATGATGCCTTCTAAGCTGTTTATATTTTGTATAAGAAAGTGGAAGTCCTAGCCTTTTTATTTTTAACCATTCATAGCCAAAGCTGAAATAGGTACCTATCCTTGTTTTCTGTTTAAGCTAGCAATTCCCCTAGTTTTTTCTTTACATGGCATTAGAAGGGTCTTCTCCATTCTGAAGGTCTGTTATGTAGTTTCCCAAACCCTTATCCCATTATGGTCTAAATCTCTAGACCACAGTTATTAACTCCTTTCTCTCTAGGCCTGGTTTTATATCTGTTATCACTGCATTTTCCTTATGTTTTAAAGCTTATCTAACCATTTAATATTTTGCATGTTATGTAGTAGGAGAGTATTAGAATCTCTTGTCTGCCACAATGCCAGCAACAGAAAATTAAAATATATAATTATTCCTACTCAGTACTCTGAATTTATAATCTCTTTGAAAGAAAGGATGTGGAAAGTAACAAAATAAGTAACAATACCCTGCAGCGAACAATAAATTACATCCAAAATATATGATTTCAGCTGATTTTGTTTTGCTCTTAATTTGTTTCTTCAATTTAAATATAATCCAAGTTAAATGAATGTAGGCTTCAAATCTAAATGTCTCAATTCCTTTACAGTTCTACTTGTGAAATTTAAAATACTCTTCTTCTGTAGTTACTAAGAAATATTAATTTGCTGAATCTTAAAATGATATGGAAACCATATAATAATTTTTATCTTTCGTGTTTTCATTCACCTTTTAAAAATCCTAATGTGCTAAATTTTTATTTAGAAAAGACAGACAAGATACTTATTAGATAAAATCTATGACATACAGTATACTGAAAACTAATCTTTAAAAAGATTTATGTGTATTAATAATGCAGTAAAACTTGGGAAAATTTTATTTCTTTACTTAAAATTTTAATATATGAAAGATATACCTAAAGGTTTTTTAAAATAGGATAAGTACATAGCACATTGATTTTTAGAGTAGAACCAGGCATAAATTCAGTGTTTGCTGAATTCTTAGTTTGAGTAAAAGATTTTTCTTAAGCTTTAAAAATTCTGGGAATAACTCACATGGGTGCACAAAGACTCTAATCAACAGAAGATCAGTGCTTGCTGCACACACAGCTTGAATTTCTATGTCAATCCCCATAGGAGCAGACATTCTGCCTTCAAGTTGGAAGTTGAACAGCAGAGCAGCAGGCAAGATGGCATTAAATTTAATCACCTTGCTTAGGATGTGGTTAACATTTTACTTTACTACTGCCTTCCTGCTTATAATTTTGAAGAATACCTGTAATCCTGTCAGGGTTGTTATTTGGAACAACATTTATTAAAATGATTTTGTCATTAAGTGAACTCTGTCCATTGATTTATTAGCTATTTGAATCATACATGTTCAAAGTATGATGTGAGAAATATTTTGGAATCCTTTTTCTAGCACCTTTCTTTTTGACTTAGCTTGTATTATGCCAAAGCAAAAATAAATCTAAGTTGTTCTTTTAGTATATACATGGCTATATAGTACCTCTTTTTAATCATCTTTCTTCATATAACTTAAAATTTTTTTCCCATTCATTAAGTTTTATACTAGTGCTAGTAATTCTGAGTTCTGTTTGGAAAATATATCATGATAAGTGTCTAACATTTATGAGTGATACCTATAGATAAGAAAAAAAAAAAGAAAAGTCATTTTTCACAGCCAAACCTTAATCAGTAGAGGCATTGTATGCTTGCATGTTTATGGTAAGAACTGATTTTTAGACTCTATTTTATACTTTTCTAGGTCCCTTTATAAATTTATAGTTGTTATATTACTTGTCTTTTTAAACACAGATTAGGGTTTCTGCCCAATATGTTTATACATAAATATTTTGTCTTTAAATACACAGAGATTGAAAGATGTTGGTGGAGAAGCATTTTACCCATTACTTGAAGATGAGTGAGTATATGTAGTCTCATTTTAGATTTATTTTTCTTTCTATTTATATTAGATTTATAAGAATTTTATACATTTTCTTTGAAAAATGTTTCCTAAATAGAAAATAATAACCTGAGGTTTTGGTTTAGTAAAATTTTGTGCTTTTTCTGAAATCACTGTCGGTAGAGTTAGGAAAAAAAAACAAAATTTTGTACCTTTTGTCCATTTTTTTTTTTTATTGCTTTTGTTCTCTTTTACAGCCAGTCTAATTTACCTCATTCAAACAGCAATAATGAGTTGTCTGCAGCTGCCACTCTCCCTTTAATCATCAGAGAGAAGGATACAGAGTACCAACTAAATAGAATTATTCTCTTTGACAGGCTGCTAAAGGTATGGATTCTAAAGTATAAAGTGTTAACAATAGCCCATATGGAATTTTTTTTAATTTTTTTGATAATTCTTAGGGAATCTTGAGTAATAAGAAGATTAATTTTTATCACCTATCTTGTTCAGTTAGCTTTCTTTAATTTTAAAAATGATACATGTTCTTAGTAAGTAAAATTAAAAAAGTAAAAACAAGGTGTGGTAATATATGCAAAATCATGTTGAAAAAGGAATAATGTCTTTATTTTTTAAAAGAAGACTTAGAAGTCAACAGGAAAAACATCAATATTGAAACAGAGAAATGGATAGAGTACGTAATATAAATACAGCTAGTAAATCTATTCAAATTGTTCATCTTCACTAGGAATGAAAAAAATACAAATTAAAATAGGAGTGATTTTCCATACTGCATTAGCAAAGTGAGCACAGATGCAATGATATTGGAACTCTCATTCTGTTGGAATAAATGTGAATGTACTGAAACATTTTGTAAAACAATTTGAATGCATATATCAAGAACCTTAGCAACATCTGTTGCCTTTGTCCTATTAATACTCTTCTAGAAATTTCTCCTAAGACACAAATTTATAAAAGTACAAATTTATATGCAAAATGCGGAAGTACTCATAATAGTAGCTTATAGTTATTGATCACTTCTCTATCACCACATTTTTAACAGAGTGCTTTACCTGCATTATCTTATTTAACCCGTATGAGACTGGTACTATTATCCTCCGTCTGACTCATTTAAAATCCCCCCAGAGCATCAAATAGAGAGGAAGGATTAAAAAACAGGTAGAATCAGCTGCTTTTCTTAATTATATAATACAAGTTTTTCAAGGTGTTAGGGATTCATTCCGCTGCTTATTTATATGTATTAATAACACCAGACACAATAATTGCACATACTTTGAAATTTATTGCAAGTCACTTAAGTTTTATCATGGGTATATTCAGAACTGTCTAGACTAAAAGATGGCACTAGGTAATTTGAGACGTTTTCATTTCTTTTTTGATATCATAGGCTTATCCATATAAAAAAAACCAAATCTGGAAAGAAGCAAGAGTTGACATTCCTCCTCTTATGAGAGGTTTAACCTGGGCTGCTCTTCTGGGAGTTGAGGTAAGGAAAAGAGAAAAGGTTAGAAGCTGATTAATTATGCAAAGAAAGGATGGAGAAGGAGAGTGCTTTCCAAATATATATTTTTCTAGTTATTAGAAAATTATATAGTAAAATATAGGCATTAGAATATTTGGCAATTTTAAGTGGAAAGAATATAGGAAAACAATAGAATAGAAAAATATAATTGAGGGTTTATTAGATTATGCTATTTAATATTTCATTTAATAGTGGTCACAGAAAATGTTTTATTACCATAGAATATTTTAAGAATATATATCAGTTATAAGTGGGTAGTCCTGCTTATAAAGTATGCTTGTTATAGAATATGATTATCTGTTTATAAATGGTTCTGTCTAAATTTGGAGAAATCTTTCCATCTAATCTGACTTGTCAAAATCACTAACATAATTTAGTGACTTTTGGCACACCTGTTCCACCTGGACTGTGCTACCAAGAGAAATAGCACTTTCTCTGTGGTTATGAGGAAAGGAGAGGTGTCACAAATTATGGTGGCCTGCAATACTAACAGAGAACTCCGATGACATCAATCATAATAATGGGCCAAATTCTTGCCAGATTTTTTTCATTTCTTGTCAATTTCTTTGTCATCTTGTCTTCTTATATTCTCTTATACATAATTATCCTTCCTTTTTAAAGAATTCCAGTCAGGAATGGTGGCACATGCCTGTGGTCCCAGCTTCTTGGAAAGCTGAGGCAGGAGGATTACTTGAGCCCAGGAGTTCGAGGCTGCAGTGAACCTTGGTTGTGCCACTGCACTCTAGCCTGGGTGATAGAACTAGACCCTGACTCTAAAAAAAAATTTTTAGAAATCCTCAACTGTTTTTAATCCTTTTCAATCCTCTGTTTGAAGAATTTCCTTTCTTCATTCCTGATTCCCTTGATAAGAGTCTACAAATACCTTTGAGTTTAGTTGGTTACTTTACAAGAATGCCAATTGTTCAATATCATACATTAATCATTAGACTTGTAGAACAATATAATGCTAAAGTTCAAGAGGACTTCAGGTATCAGGTTGTCCAACTCTCATTAAATGAATGTCTCAAAGAAATTGATAATAGCTGATATTGGAGTTTGAACCCTACTTCCTGGCTCTTTCTCTACCATGATAATAAGCCAGAATAATAATATTTTTTTCATGCTTGGTCCTATAGAACATGACCAAAATTTGTAGTCGTTCATTCAGTTATTTCTAATTTTTAACAGCCTAACTGAAAAACGTAAATGACCTCTTTAGGCCCTAATGATTCTATCATGTAATTATAGATATAACATAACAAGGTTGTGTTATGTCGTAGGGTCTGGGAGGTTGGCCAAACATACTTACTAGCTAAGTAATTAATCCATGACATTTATGTTCTGGTATGTATAATTCAAGAGTTTGCCTCAGCAAAATGGTAAATTGTCACTTATCAGAGACCTTCATCACAGATTGTCAAAGACACAGAGAATTTCTCTTAAGATGAGTTCTACCCTGGGTTTGAATGTGCTTATCTGTAGTTGGGTAGGTTTCCAAAGATAGATATTTGTAAAAAATAGATTTCTCTATATTACTATTTGTATTAAGGATATGATAAATTAATATATCTTCTTTTATTTTTTGCAGGGAGCTATTCATGCCAAGTATGATGCAATTGATAAAGACACTCCAATTCCTACAGATAGACAAGTATGATTTAGGTTTTCTTAAGCAACCTAAGATAATTCTGCCAAATATTTAAATTTTAGGAAGGAGCATGAAGAAAGCCTCTTTCTCTCATGAATACAGAGACACTGCTGCATACATATATTGTTTGAGAAACCATAACTCTTATGCTTATAAATTAGTAAGAACAATACCTTAAAGGACTTTAGGTCAAGTTACCTTTTTAAAAATACTGTAGTTCTTCATCTGAAAAATTTGCCCTTCATTTGGACCAGATTATAAAGAAAAATATTTTTGAAAAGTATATTAACACATACCTTTCAAAAGAAATGGTCTGATTCTCCTGTTTAGGTATACATAGAACTTCTTTAGTGTTTCCATAAGATCAATTAAAAAATTCAAAAAATTAGGCACTTAAGAAGTTGGTCTGTTTTGAAATTCATATTATAGCTTCTCCTTTTCCTTATTTAATGAATAAGGATTAAGGGTTTATTGCTGATTACACAATTACTGTTTCACCTTATTATTTTGCTATTTTAACAGATTGAAGTGGATATTCCTCGCTGTCATCAGTATGATGAACTGTTATCATCACCAGAAGGTCATGCAAAATTTAGGCGTGTATTAAAAGCCTGGGTAGTGTCTCATCCTGATCTTGTGTATTGGCAAGGTAACTTTTGTAGTCATTAAAACTCCTCTAGAGTATTAGAAAATTGTTGCATAACTGACATTTAAAAAAATTAAAATATCTAAACATCCTTGTCTTTAGGAAAAGTCAATGTTGACGCTCTGATTCATATTTTGAGAGGTTTACATCCAAACATTTTTAAAAATCTTTGTCTAAATCCTAGTAGATATCATTAAAAAACATAATATTTAATATGCAAGTTGATTAGCAAAGCAGAAAGAATATTTGGAGCTGTTGTGATCTTTGTGGATACATTTTTTAAACGCCTATGCAAATTGTTAAATCAATTGGGGCTAGTTGAGATTCTTATAGTTAATGATTTCTAATTTATACTTACCATGGCTATTAGCACTTAAAAATAGGCTATCATCCTAAAGTCCTCATTTTATTTATTGTCTTTTTTTTCCTTGTATCTTTAATGGTTCATATCTTTTATTTTTAGCTTTGCCATTATTATTTTTTGTGTTTGGTAAAGAATGAGAAACCCATTCCAACCCTATTTTTGAATGTGTTGTTATAAGTGGCTACTTTTATATTTCAGTTCTCTGTTTCTTACTGGCCAGAGTTTAAATAAAGCTGTTATTTTTCTTAGCTCTGTGTATTTCAGAGCTATTCTATATCCTCCTAACAGTTGTAGGTAGATTTATGTACATTCTTTCAACATGACAATACATGCATATCATTATCATCAATAAAAGAACTGTCATATATTTGGAATCCACTTCACAATTTTTAAAGAATTTTTTTTCATAATCCCAAAGAAAAACAACATAGGCAAAACTTCATGTCCTAGATGAGAAAGTATGCCAGAAGATGTTAAGTAATTGCCAAGATTGTACATTTAGAGTCAGAGATGGGACAATATCCAAAGCATTGTAACATTCTTACATTTTTCTATTATTGTATTTCTCTTTTCAACTCATAATAATATAGATAATAATAACTGATCCATATGGGACACATACTGTGTGCTACACTATCACTTACTCCCCACAGTAACTCATGAAGTAACATATTTCTGGATGGATAATACTTCTAATGTTTAATCTACTTGGAGGTAATGCAAAGAATTGAATAAGGTATATATCTTCAATTCTACTAGATTATATTTATTTGACTTCTTTCTCCCAACCCCTCTGTGTTAGGTCTTGACTCACTCTGTGCTCCATTCCTATATCTAAACTTCAATAATGAAGGTAAGCCTCTTTAACATTTAAATAATCATTGTGCATAATATTCTAAAATATTTGATTCAGACATGAAAGGTTTTTGTTTTTGTTTTAAGGTTCTTATTCTCTCCCTGGTAGATTTCTGTGAAATAATCTATTATAGACTCATTTTAGAGATGTGAAAGATTAATTTATTACTGGAGAGTTTCAGTTATGCTAAAGCTATTACTAGAAATTTAGTGGAATTTGATTATTCTAAATTCTTTAGAGATTAATTTTTGTCTCAGTATACTTTCTAAAGAATTTGTAAAGAAATCAATTATGGTGGCACTTTTCCATAATCTTGCATCTCCAAAGCCTATCATTTTGGATACCTCTTCCTTAATGAAGACTTTTCTCATTCTCCTTCTTCAGCCCATAAAGCACTCTGTATTTATAAAAATTTATCTTGTGTCTATCTTGTATTCTAATACTTATATACTAATGTTGTAATATTTTTTGACAGCCCTTTTTCAATGGCAGTTTTTTTTTCCTGCCCTTCTGCAATAACTTTATTATTGTAGGCTTTTCAATAAATACTAAATTCGATTAACTCCAATCCCTGAAATCACATATAGAGTGTGTTACTATATATAGCTTGAATGTCTAGATGCCTTATCTGACCATCTCCCTATTTTCAGTTTCTATTTCATGACCGAATTTGCATCGGTTTCTGGAATTAAGTAAAAATAGCATAATCCCAGAGAAATGAAATTTTACTCTTTGAATTGTTTTTAAAATACTCTGTTCTGTGATATTCTCACTCATTAATCTAGACTAGAGTTTTTTACTATGTTTAGTTAGGCATAGCCAATGATCACTCATACTGACCCAAGCATAGTCAGGGGTCTGTGTTTGAAAATGTGAATTATAACACTATTCCTAAATCCAAAGTTCGTAGACTCTTGTTTGCATTAGCAGCAGTTAAGGATCGTGAGGTCCGTATAACTTACTAATAATGATCATGCTTAGAAATTTTAAGAAACAACATTTAGGTAATAAAAGTTGTGATTATTGTGTGATAATGATTGCCATGCTAGTTTGAAATTGAAGTTATAGAATTATTATTTTTTGTTGTCTAAAATAAAAATATTTTCTATTTTAAAGCATAGAGGCTTTTATCTCTTAATTTTGTTTTTCTAGCACTTGGCTATCATAACTGTTATTTAATAGTAGTTTCAAGGAATATGTGCTAAGTGAATGCATTACTGCTGGTCATCTACCCTGTTAACTAATTTTTTACATGCCTTTGCCTTATTCTCTTTTAGCCTTGGCTTATGCATGTATGTCTGCTTTTATTCCCAAATACCTGTATAACTTCTTCTTAAAAGACAACTCACATGTAATACAAGGTAAGCAAATGTCTTTCCATGTCTTTCTACAGGGAAACTACTGATGTACTGGTGTGCTGATGTAATATTTGATTAAATTTAAGATTTTGACCCCAAAAATACGATGATGGTCCATCCAATAAAATCCATAAAGAGAAATTAGAAAGTTCAGTCTTTCCTCCAAATCCACAAAGAATTATGGTATTTTTCTAATGGATATTTGATATCTGATCTCATTTCAGTTCAAATGCAGGCACGCGAGTTTGAGAAAATAAGAGAATGCCATTTGTGTTTTTCACAATCAAAATTGCTCACAAAAAGCTTCACCATGGGCAAGTCCATTGTAAATTAGTAAAAAGTTTTAAATGTTTAATTGTGTAAGCAGAGTATTAAAAATACTTTTCATTGATCTCATTTCCCATGCATGCATACCCAAAATATACTCCCTCTTTCTTCAACTTCCCTAAAATATACCTCCTCCTTAAGAGTTCATGTCATAGCGTAACCTGTTTGTGGATTCATTCAGGACAACTTTAGCCACATTCAAACTTGTACTATAATTTCCTGAACTCTTTTTTGGAAGTAATAGAATAGAAGTTAAAAATACGCAGATTTAGATAGAAAAAAAAATCCTAAAATTTATGTGGACCCACAAAAGACCCAGAATAGCCAAAGCTGTCCTGAGCAAAAAGAACAAAATTGGAGGAATCACATTATCTGACTTCAAATTATACTACAGAGCTATAGTAACTGAAACAAAATGGTACTGGCATAAAAACAGACACATAGACCAATAGAACAGAATAGAGAACCCAGAAGCAAATCTATACACTTACAATGAACACATTTTCGACAAAGGTGTCAAGAACATTCACTGTTCTTGAAGTCTCTTCAACAAATAGTTCTGAGGAAATTAGATCTTCATATGCAGCAGAATGAAACTAGACCTCTATCTGTCAACATACACAAAAATCAAATCAAAATGGTTTAAAGTCTTAAATCTAAGACCTCAAATTATGAAACTACTATAAGAAAACACTGGGGAAACTCTTCAGGACGTTGGTCCAGGCAAAGATCTCGAGTAATACCCCATAAGCAGAGGCAAACAAAGCAAAAATGGACAAATGAGATCACATCAAGTTAAAAACCTTCTGAACAGCAAAGGAGACAATCAACAAAGTTAGGAGACAACTCACAGAATGGGAGAAAATGTTTGAAAACTACCCACCTGATAAGAGATTAACAGCCAGAATATATAGGAAGCTCGGATAACTCTATAGAAAAAAATCTAATAATCTGATTTTAAAAAGGGCAAAAGATTTGATTACACATTTCTCAAAAGAACACATACACATGGCAAACAGGCTTCTGAAAAGGTGCTCAACATCATTGATGATCAGAGAAATTCAAGTCAAAACTACAATGAGATATCGTGTCACTCTACTTAAAGTGGCTTTTACCCAAAAGATAGGCAATAACAAATGCTGGTGAGGATGTAGAGAAAAAGGAACCCTCATGCACTGTTGGTGGTAATGTAAGTTAGTATAACCACTATTGAGAACAGTTTAGAAGTTCTTCAATAAACTGAAAGTAAATCTACCATATGATCCAGCAATCCTACTGCTAGGTATATACCCAAAAGAAAGGAAATGAGTATCAGAGAGATATCTGCACTCCCATGTTTATTGCAGCACCATTCATGATAGCCAAGATTTGGAAGCAACCTAAGTGTCCATCGACAGACAAGTGGGTAAAGAAAATGTGGCACTTAATGCACAATGGAGTACTATTGAGCCATAAGAAAAAATGAGATCCCGTCATTTTCAACAACATGGATGGAACTGGAGGTTATTATGTTAAATCAAATAAGCCAGGCACAAAAAGACAGGCTTCACATGTTCTCACTTATTGGTGGGATCTGAAAATCAAAACATTTGAACTCATGGAGATAGAGAGTAGAATGATGGTTACCACGGGCTGGGAAGGGTAGCGGAGGGTAGGAGTTGGAGGATGCACATTGTGAATGAGTAAAAAAAAAAAAATAACCGAAAGAATAAATAAGACCTTGTATTTGCTAGCACAACAGGGTGACTATAGTTAATAATAATTTAATTGTACATTTTAAAATAAGTAAGTATATAATTGGATTGTTTTTAACACAAAAGAAAAATACTTGAGGTGATGGATACCTCATTTTCCCTGAATGAGTTTATTATGCATTTCATGTCTATATCAATGTATCTCATTTACCCCATAAATATATGCATGTTCTGTGTACCCACAAAAATTGAAAACAAAATAAAACAAGAAAACCCACACTTTTAAAACAGAAAAGTGTTTAAAATTTAAGTTTCACTACTTATTATATAATCTTGACAAATAATTTAAGTTGTGTAGGTAACATTTTTCTCATATCTACAATAAAAATATTGTAGAGGTTAAACATAATATGTAAATTTCTGGTACATAGAAATATTCAATAAGTGCTATTATTTATTTCTTAACGTTACTGTTACTGTGAGTACTAGTTTTTGCTAGTGTTATTATTGTGACATTTTATACTGTTTTATATCCTTTCAACAAGATTCTGTGTATTTTAAGGCCAGGGAATTTTCTTATAGTTTTTCTGTTCTTTTAGAGCAGACTACAAAGCTGCTCACTCTCCCATTTACTGTTTTTGTGATGCTTATCAGATATCCTTTTGATCTTGTTTTTAACTATATATAATTCTTCCTATGTTATTTTAAACAACTTGAACCTGATTCTGTATTATATATATCATTATGGTTTTATGTAATTCCCCAGTTTTCATAAGTGAAGTAGGAATACTAGATGTTGTATCTGATTTATCAAAAATTCTGAGTAAGTGGGATCTCAATTAGTAATAATTTTACTTGGTTAGAAATGAATATAAAATTAGAGTATCAGAGGTTGATATAATGGGAAAATAATTAGAAAGGAAGCAGAAAGGAAAATGTAAACTCAAAAAAGTAAAGCTAAAAGTAGGAGGAACAGAATATGGATAAATAGCTTAGCACATAAAAACATTTGTTTTTTCAGCATCATGTACCTTGAGGTATAGAGAAAAATAATTAAAACTTTTTAAAAATTTTGTGTTTACAAGCAAATTGAATCATGTGTTCATTCCTATATGTCTGTGTCTACAGTGTAGATAGGAGTTAGAAATGGAAATAATGATCCGTTATCTGTATGTTAATTTTGAAACGCAAAATCCATTGGCTTTTGTATTTTGAAATGGTTTGGTTTGACATAGATGTGTCCAATTCTTTGCACATTTTCTACAGTGTGGACTTGTATAAAGTTGAGATTAATTCAAGAAAGATTTTTAGAAGGTACAGCTTTTTGCTTTGACTTTTTCTAATTAAGGAGGAATGCATTTTGTAGTGGAAGTTGTTTTTTGCTTATAGATTACCTTAATAAGGTCATTGCCTTCAAGGACCATGTTATACCTTCTTCAAAATTTATGAAGTAATGTTCCATAAGGTTGTGTCCTGTACCTTATTAAGAAGGATGTGCCCCATTCTTACTAATAGCTTCCTTCTTACCCTTATCAGTGATGTTTATTATAGAATTGATAGTGTACTCTTTCAGATTTTTCAGTTAATAGAAAAATGAGTGGATTTAATAAAACCTTGGGTAATATCACAAGATTTCAGAAGCTATGCAATTTAAATAATCTGTCAAATGGTGACCAAAGACACTGAGGAGATTAAAAGTAAAAAATAAGCAGGTTAGTATTTGTGCCATATAAAAAGAAATTTAATAATCATCAGCTAAAATACGTCAGCAATATAATGCTGTTAGTTTCAAAGCTAACATGAAATTGTAGTGTTTACTGAACTTTCCAAATATAAAAGCCCAATTAATATACAGTGTTGGGCTAAATTCCTATACTTTAGAAAGATGAAAATATTGGGGAATCCTCAAATAAGCAATAAAAACAGGACTTATAACATGAGCTGATTAGACTGTTTCTTAGATGGCTGGATGATACCTGGCTAGATGGCCAGCTCTTAAAAGACCATATGAGACATCTTCTGTTACATTGATTTCTATTTCTATTTCTAGATGCCTGTTACAAAACATAGAAATTATCTTCCTCCCAAAATTTTATTTTTCTACTGTTTCATATCTCAGATACATACATTATATATTAATAATGAATTTCCAATATGAAAAAGACAAATTTCCACACTTTCTAATTGCAGGCTTTTTTAACACACTTTTTTGATACAAGGTCTGGCTCTTTCACCCAGGTTAGAGTGCCATGGCACAATCTCAGCTCACTGCAACCTCCACCTCCTGTGCTCAAGCCACCCTTCCACCTCAGCCTCCTGAGTAGCTGAGACTACAGGCATGCATCCCCACATCTGGCTAATTTTTGTATTTTTTTGTAGAGACAAGAGTTTGGCGATGTTCCCCAGGCTGATCTCAAACTCAGGAGCTCAAGCCATTCGCTCACCTCTCCCTCCGAAAGTGCTGGAATTACAGGCTTGAGCCACTGAGGCCAGCCTTAACACACTTTTAAAAGGCATACTATACAGATATGCAAGACAATGTCTTGTTTAATTTATTAAATTAGAGACTGTAGTGTACACAACATGAATTTGGAGAGACTTGTCAGAAAGGCCAAAAAAGCTGGGCGCAGTGGCTCATGCCTGTAATCCCAGCACTTTGGGAGGCCGAGGAGGGCAGATCACGAGATCAGGAGTTCAAGACCAGCCTGGCCAACACGGTGAAACCCTGTCTCTACTAAAAATACAAAAATAGCTGGGCATGGTGGCAGGCGCCTGTAATCCCAGCTACTTGGGAGGCTGAGGCAGGAGAATCACTTGAACCTGGGAGGTAGAGCTTGCAGTGAACCGAGATTGCGCCACTGCACTCCAGCCTGGGTGACAGAGCGAGACTCCGTCTCAAAAACAAAAAAAAAGACCAAAAAGACTGTTCTTTACTTTGATCAATTTTATCAGTAATACATTTTAACATCCACTATTATAATTAAAATACCTCTCAACAATTATTGATTGCTTGTTTCTCTAAGTATTAATAATTTCCTCAGTTATGATTTATATAAAATTGCATTTGAAATCTTGAATTGGTATTTAATTTTGAACTTCTTTAAAGCCACCATAAATGTTCTTTAATATTATGCTAAAAAAATCAATAGACAAGGTGTTTTAAATCATTTGTCCAAATTTTATATTGACCATGTATGTTACATAAGAAAAAAAGTTTCAATTAATTTAGTCTGTCAGTATATAACTGTGCTGACACTGTGCCATGCCAAGTGCTGCTTACAGAATTGAGATTCTTTCAATAAATAACATTTATTCCTTTCCCAAGGGACTTCATAGTATGATACGGTAAATAAATGTGAAAATGACTACTTATAAGTCTAGGAGACAAGTATACATACTATTATGTTAGCACAGAGCAAGAAGTTTAGGGGGTTTCAATTTTCTTGTGTGTGGTAGCAAAAAGAAGAGATAGCATTCTGGAAAGGTTTCATAAAAGGAAGATACTTGATGAATTTGAAGTTTGAGTAGGAATTTCATTGGTGAGAATAGGTAAAGACATTCTTAGGACAGGGAACAAAGAAGAGGACTGAAGTAAAAGAGTGCAAAATGGGATGATAAAATATCCACTAATCAAATCTGGTCTGTCGGGTAGGAAAGAGAGATGGAAAGCTAAAGAAGGAGCTGAAACAGTACACTGTATATTGGTTACTAAAGTTTGATAGAACAGTGGTTTATTTTTCTTCAAAGTGTTTATTTTAGGCTTAGAATTAGAAATAGCTCTTATTTTATTAGTTTACTTCTTTGTTACTGTGTTTCTCTTTATTTTGTAGAGTTTTAAGCTTTACACTTCAAAGTAGTAATTGATTTTTGGTTGGCATAAATATCACATGTACACTTTCTTCTCCACAAATTTTGGGAAAAATCCTAAGTCTTAAGAAACTAATCCATTTAAAAGCTAATTGTAAAAATGCATATTTACTGAATCTTTGAATTGCCTTTCCAGAAGTTAAAAGTTTCTATGTTCAATAGCAACTTGAATTGTTCTTTGAAAAAAAAAAAGCTTTTATTACTATACGCTAATAGAACTTAAAATATTTTCTATTTTAAAGTTTTTTCTAAAATATATATACACTCATGAGACTCTAAAATGCTTTACCTCTTATAGATCAGTAAAAGAATGCTCAATTTAATCAAGATACCCTTTTTTTAACTTAGTTCTATTGACTTGTTACCTGCAGATATATTTAAGATATAATAAATTTAATTACTTTCTGACTTAAATGAATATTTCTTATTATCGTTTGTACTATCAAATTATCACCAGAAATATTGTTATTGAGTTGACAAACTATCAATACATGGGAACATTTAAAAATAACATACTGATTATGCAACTCAGGATTGGCTGTTGAGATTATCTAAGATTATTAAAATTATTCTAAGGTTCAGAATCTTAGAGTATTAATTGTATGGAAAAAGATGGAGGAATTAGAAAGAAATTTATTGATTAGCATTTCAGCCATATTGGAAAACAAGTTTATAACTTGCAGGACAGGTATATTTTAGGCTATTGAGGAGAAAGGCAGCTTCAGGCCAGTGAGGAACCAGGTAGACTATATTTGGCCAATGACACTTTGGCACATTAAACATACTCTTGTAGTGTTTTGGAAGATATGGTTGCTACAAGTCGGAAAGGTAAAGATAAGAGGAGATATCATATAAATCTGGGAAATTAGGAGAAAGTTTCCCCAATTTTCTGTTTACTTATATGTCTTTCTAAATCTTTTGAGGGAAAGAATCGTATCTTCTTCACTGTGATGTCCCCAACATTTAATATAGTACCACATATAGCTAGATTGACTGTACAACTAAATTGGGATGTTTCCGAGAGTTAAAAGGGGCACTGTACCAGATGCTGGGTCTACAGGTGCCAGCTGGGACTCTCTCAGGCAAACTAGGAGATAAGTTCATACTACACATATATATTCAGTAACTCTTGGAAGGAGAAAGAGGAAGACAGACATATAAAGTCTAAAGTCCAGTTGTCAAAGGTGGGGTATAAAACTCTTCTTTCCCACCAAACTGTAACAATGAGAGCGAGAGAATATGCAATTTCACTCCAAAAGTTATTTATTGAGAAAGGTAGTGCATTGTATTAGGTTGGTGCAAAAGCAGTTGTGTTTTTTTCCATTACTTTTAATATATGTGCAGCTTAGTGCACATCTTTGCATAATGACTTTAATGATATTTGGAGATTGTAGTATATACAGTCTTGGGATTTTTAAGAATATCTTTTATCATGTGACTGAGGAGATTTTTCCTGAAACAGTAAATGTCCTACCTACCTTTACTAGAAATATTATTATGATAACTATTAAGTGGGCTCGTTTGTAGATTCTTTTTTTGACTAGAACAAGATATGTGAGAAGGAAAGAAAGTGGTTCATAAATGTAGCTCTAAAAATTACTTTTCTCTTTCCTTTCTCTTCTTTTGAACCCCTTCTTTCCACTTAGTTATAAAAGTTGGTGCTTGTTTTTTGTGCCTTTACTAGATAGGCCAAATTTTACAGCAGAAAACTTTGTAATGGGAAGTAATTCAGGTTCATTTGCATTAAAATAACCCTGCTTTTGAGTGCAGTGAGTCAACATTATCACCAAATGGTTTGGTTTGGGCACATTCTTAGTTGACAACAGATATGTAACTCCCAACCTATCTATATTTATCATCTTCATGATAGACTAGTAGTCTGATGGAAAACAACAAATAGTTACAGAATTGAGAATACCATTTCTGATGTGTGAACTGAGGAAAACATTTGTTTTAAATCCCACCCATCATCTTTCATCTTCTTATCCTAGCTAAAAGAGTCAAAGCTGAAAAACTTTTCAGAAGGGAAAAATAAGGATACCTATATGTAGGGCTTTCTGAAATTTTGTCTCTGCATATATTTTTTGGAAAACAGATGGCTTATTTACAAACAGTTGCACAAAAATATGATAGTGTCATATAAAATTCTTACAATAAATTTATTGGGGATTGTCATGTTAATATATATAACTAATAAGCCATTTTAAAGGAAACAAAAATTTTTAATACAGAGCAATTAGAAGGGAAGATGACAATTTATTTTCATTTTATATTTCATTGCAAAAATTAAAAGTTATAAGGTTTTACAAATATAAAATGAAGAAAATTTATATCAGATTTTATACTGTAATATAATAAACTTCACTTGAAGCTTAAATGGGAAATTTAATAAGAACCTTAATTTATTTGTTTAAATAATACCATTTACCTCTATATACATCATGTGTAGGTTAGAAAACACTATTTTTGAAGTTAAGACTCTAGATTCATATCCTTATTATATAGTGTAAATCACAATTACAGATTTTTTTTAACTTTTAGATTCAGGGTACATGTACAGATTTGTTATATATGTAAATTGCATGTCATGGGGGTTTGGTGTACAGATTATTTCATCACCCAGGTAATAAGCATAGTACCAGACAGGTAGGTTTTCAATCATCTCTCTCCTCTCACCTTCCTCCCTCAAGCGGTCCTGGAGTCTGTTATTCCCTTCTTTGTGTCCTTGTCAATTACCGAGCTTTAACAATATTTTAATGTCTCCTTAAAAAGAGTCAAGATTCTATGATTCCATTGAATCGTTTGTTTTATTCTGTTTTTCTTTTTTTTTTGTAACTACTCTTGAATTCTTTGATTTGCAAATCAAAAGGCATATATTTATTTTGATATTTTAAAAATTTACACCAAGGAGCTTTTAAAAGCTTTTTTGAAATAACTGAGAATATTACATAGTGCAGATTTCATCAGCTGTCACATGTGCTCCCTTTAGAGACAGAACTTTGTAAATATAACAGGCCATATTGTTATCTCATTTGAAAGCCTGTCCTGAGCAACCAAAACTTATGCTAGTTTTACAAATTATATTTGCATATATGAAGTGATATATAACATATAACTTTTAATAATACATAAAATAAATTTATATATTTTTGTCTGTGTGTGTGTGTGTATATATATGTATATGCAGTTATAACATATAAATCCAATCATCAGTGTTGGCCAGGCACAGTACCTCACGCCTGCAATCCCAGCACTTTGGGAGGCCAAGCCGGGCAGTTCACCTGAGGTCAGGAGTTCGAGACCAGCCTGGCAAACAGGGTGAAACCCCGTCTCTACTAAAAATACAAAAATTAGCCGGGTGTGGTGGCAGGACACTGTTTTCATGATGGATTAGATTTCTTCAGCAGATCCTTAATTAGCCATGTAATTTTACATAGTAATTATTTTTATCAGACTCAAATAAGAATGATATTTAATAAACTGGAGCATAGCTGTGGAAAATTGCCTGAGGTGTGAATTTCTGTTTTAAAATGAAGCATGCTTTTTAGAAGTTAATAACTATATGCTTTCATTGATATATAGTTGAATGCTTGTAATTGTTGATGTCACATATCTCTGGCTTCTGAGTGAATTGGAATTACAAACACACCACCACTAATTGGAAGGAGAAATTAAAAAGTTAAAGAAGAGTTAAACCCAGAAGTTCCCTGGGCCCTTCAGATATATTTTGGGTCTTCACTTCGATCTATAACTCTTGAAACTGATGTAAATTGTACCTTTTTTGTGCAGAGAGGAAAAGGTGAGACAATGGAGAGATAGAATGCATTTTGTTGCTGTAGAATTAACATCAAGTCAAGAAAAAGTACTACTTGAGTATCTTTTTTTTTTTAAATCCAGCATGGGTAAAAGTTCACATTAAATGAGGAATTCAGCTTTGTCATGGAATACAGCACCTCATCTTTTTTTCTTTTTGCCCTGAAGCTCTTCTGTGTAGGATATGTGACATGTAAGATGTTTGCTTATAGGGAAATATCTATTGTATTTATCCATTTTCATGCTGCTGATAAAGACATACCCGATACTGGAAAAAAAAAAAAGAGAGGTTTAATTGGACTTACATTTCCACATGGCTGGGGAAGCCCCAGAATGATGGCAGGAGGCAAAAAGCACTTCTTACATGGCAGCGGCAGGAGAAAATGAGGAAGAAGCAAAAGCAGAAACCCCTGAAGAACCCGTCAGATCTCGTGAGACTTATTCACTATTATGAGAATAGCACGGGCAAGAGCAGCTCCCATGATTCAATTACCACACCCCAGTCCCTCCCACAGCATGTGGGAATTCTGGGAGATACAATTCAAGTTGAGATTTGGGTGGGGACACAGCCAAACCATGTTATCTATAAACTTCATGTGATCATTGGAAGCAAAGTATTATTTGAGAAAAGTAAGGGAAGACTACTTGTACTGATGGACTGTCAATAATTTAGTACTATTTGTTCAAATATTAAAACCTAAAAACTTTAAAAACTTAAAAAATAACAAGGCAGACATTATTTTTTGAAGATTATTTTCACCAAATAATTGGTTTTAAAAATAGATGTTACTTTACTGTAGGAGAAAGTTGTGATTATGAAGGGAAAAGTTTTATGATGTTATTGTCATTTCAATTTCAAAAAAATGAGGTTGTCACCTGTAATTTCAGCACTTTGGGTGGCCAGTACAGGAGGATTGCTTGAGCCCAGGAGTTTGAGACCAGCCTAGACAACGTAGCAAAACCCAGTCTATATTTAAAAAAAAAAAAGTTGAGCTCATTGAAATATGTATTAATCTTGGTTTTTTAATTAGTAAAAATATAATAGTTACTTGCCCTTGAGTAGATTGTTAGCACTATCTTGTTTAGATTAGTGCATAGTGAGTAAACTGGCAAGAATAGTAACTTTGGAAGAATGAAAAAAAATGAACATATTCCTCATATTTCAACTGAACTCTGTGAATTCTAATAGAATTAGAATCAACAAAATATATTTTTAATTGCCTACCATATCCCTACTTTCTGATTAAACATGGTATTCTTATTTCTAAATATGCCAAATTGCTAAGTCTTAGATGGAAATAAATTAGAACTGGAACAGATGCCTATATAGAGGCATATATTTTATCTGTATATATAAACAAATTTGAGACATAATTATTCCATTTGTGACTGCTTATAAATGTTCTCCTTCATTTAAGGATCTGCTACACTTTCTGAACATTCAACAAATACAAAGCAGATTTAATATTACCAGAGAAAATGTGCTTGTAGAGTTTAACAGGAAAACATTATTTATCATGTGTACAATTTGTGACTCAAGAAATGAACTGATAACTCTGAAGGCAGAAAATAGGTTATGACAGTTTGTTGGTGTGCTTGTTTAATAATTAGCAGTAAGTAATTAAAATAGTAACAAAACAAAATTATCAAGTAAAGTATTCTCATGGAGAAATTAAATCTCATTCAATGTATAAATAAAACTATATTTGAATATAATGTTCTTGGAGTACTGTGTAAAAATGATGATTGTCTCAAACTTTGTAATTTCAGAGTATCTGACTGTCTTCTCTCAGATGATTGCATTTCATGATCCAGAGCTGAGTAATCATCTCAATGAGATTGGCTTCATTCCAGATGTAAGTACTTGGTGCATTAATAGAACATGTGGTTAAAAAAAAAAAAGCAGAAATTATTAGCACAAAAGAGTGTATTTTCTTAATTTTTGTTGTCATAGTGCGTATCTGAACAAGTTACTGCTACTAATTATAGCCTTATATTAGTAAGTTTGTGGCTACTTTCCATATTTCCACCTTAAGTAATGAAAATAAGTCATTTTTCTTAGTATAGTTGATAGTTTTGAGAAAATCATTAGTGATAGTGTTGTATTAAACTGTGCTGTGAAGGCTTTTCACTTGGATTTTATGATATTCAGGCCTGATTTTGAAGATATAGGAAGTGTATGCTTAAGTGAAAGTAACTTCTGTGTTTTACTTGATACTACTTTGGGAGCTTAGATAGATTTTGGTTTTTCTTTTCTCTGTAGTCCACATCAAGCTAAAAGTCAGAGTTGAAAATCAAAGGTTAGCTGTAGCGTGACTTAGCCTGTTTTTTATTTGTTGTTTGTCACATAGAATCAAGCCCTTTTTAAAGGCTGTTGAATAAACATATATCAAAACATCACATTGTATCCAATAAATGTATACAGTTATTACTTATCAATTAAAAATAACAAATGAAAGTGGAGAGGAAAATAAATTAATAACAAAAGTTAGCTCCTTGGTGATGGGGATGCAAGTGGTAGCGTGGGTGCAAAGGAAATTGTTTTCTTGTTACATTTGACATTAAAAAATTTTTTTAACACTGTGAATGTATTACTCATTCAAAAGTTAAATTGAAGGCACCTGCCCTCAAGCAATTATAATTTTTTAGGAAGATACTTTATTAAAAATTATTGATAAAAAACCAAAATGTTCACATTACATATTAAAATAGGAAATGTAATTTATAAAATAATAATATGGTATTATCTCATTTTCATAAAATAGAATTTAGTGTATATGTGTATATACACAGGAAAAGTTGAAAGGCTATACTCTAGAATATTAATTATGATTATATAGGGTTACAGGAGTTATGGGTACCGAGGGGGCTTAAGTGCAATTTTTAATTGTTTTCATTTAAGGTGTTTTTTTTGTAATGTTAAAAACTTTCTAAAACTATATTATGTGATCATGTTTAATAGAATACTATAAAGCAGTGTCTTAAAAACTGTTTATTCTCACAATGCATGGGAAGAAATACATTTTATATTAAGACCTGGGGCACACAGAATTCGAGTGGTGATGTGTATGTGTGTATACAACTAAAATAAGTTTTACAAAACAATGTTTTCTGCTTCCTACATGTGATGCATTGTGTTATTTTTGAAAAATCTACATTTAATAAGTTGATTTTATAAACCTAAATTTGAAAAATACTTATATAAGGAATTTAAAAAATCAATAAAAACTGATTTTTAAAATTAAAGAATAAAAATAAAAGGCTGTTGGAGTATAATATCATTATAAATGTGAGGTATAATACAATATAGATCCAATCTTATGGCTAGAGTTGAAGAAGCTGTCAAGGAGCTGACTGCCAAGTTGGTAATGGTGTTAGATTTTTGAGTAAAAAAGAATATTAAGTATTTAAAATTTAAACTAAAAAAGATAATTATTTTCAAAAAATTTTCGTGAAGGCACCTAATTAAATTGTGCTCAGCACTGAACAGAAACAGAAAACATTTATGTAGACAAGTATGTTTGGAAACCAGGTGCGGTGGCTTATGCTTGAAAGGCTGAGGCAGGAAGATCACTTGAGGCTAGGAGTTTGAGACCAAAACAACATAGCAACACTTCATCTCTTTAAAAAATAATGTGTAGAATTATAAAGATAATCCAATAAAAATCCTTAGACATATTCATGAAGAGAGATAATATTAAGAAAGGAAACACACAAGGACAAATAACTTTAGTTAATCAGAAAATTGAATTCTGAATGAGTATGATGTAAGAAACAATGTTGAGTTAAAAATATTGTTAAAACATAATTAATGTGAATACATATTAAATGTTTACTGTGTACCAAGCACTTTTCCACCCTCTTTAAATATTATCACTCATCAAATACTACAAGTTTATAAATCTGTGTAAAAAGTTACTTAAATATATATAAATCCACTTTGGGAAGGGCTAATAATAAGGTGAAAATAAAATTCTAAATAATAATGTGAAAGGTAAAAGTAGGTGGGAATCAGTTAAAATGTGTTCTAATGTTTTAGCATTATTTAGAGGGAATGCTCATTTTATTTAGACATTAAGTCAGGGAACCTTTCAGATCTGAGATTTGATTGTACCCTCCTTGAAAGCTTATAAGTTAGCCTGTTACTGTTTTCTGGATACAGGCAGAAAATGCAAGATTCCTGGGCCAGAGACCAAGGACATTATCGCTAACAGTACAGCAAGCAGCATGAACATTAGCATATTTGTGTTGGTTTCTCTTGCTCTCAAATCCTATGGAAACAACATCAAGGACCCAGATGATACCTGCATATGTAGTGGATTACATTACAAGAGAGAAACCATGAGCTTAAGGAATTGGAATTTTTTTTTTTAATGGACAGTAAGCATGCCTTCCCTTTGTTCAAGAGAGAGAGCCTGTCTTTTTCTTCTAAGGCTATTAGTAAATCTGTCTTTTGTGTAGAAGGAGATTCCATTTCTGCTTTCCAAGGCTGTTTTTTATACAAACATATTTGAAAAGATAGTCTAGAACAAAGGACAGTAAATGTCTCTCCTCACAAGAAATTCAGAAGTTCAATAATGCACATTAAAAATTTAATTTAATGGTAATCCTGAAAAGAATAAAGCGAGAATATGTAACTTCTAAACCAATGGAGGGGTGCAGGATAGAACAAAGAAAAGACATTTAATCTTATAAAAGCAGAAAGAACATAGAAAGAATGTAAGCTAATTAAATGGCTTATTAAAGGAGATTTTCAGATATTTTTGAAAATCTATCTTGATAGTACTTATAAGAGATAAATATAAAAACTTAAAGATATTGGCCAAAGGAGATTAAAAAAAAAGTCAGACAACCAAAACAACATTAGTGATATTAATAGAAGCTAGTAAAGTACAAGAGAGAACACAAAACAGACCCATCCCTATATAGAATTTGGTGATATATGACAGAGATGACCGTACAATCAATTAGAAAAGAAAGCATTGTTGATGGTCCTGATTGAGTAACTATGTGGATGTGGAGGGCAGTGTAAATGAAAGCCTAACTTCATACCACACATAAAAATAAATTCTAGATCCATTAGAAGACTTAAATACGGAATATTATATTTGTATTTTTGTATCTAAGAAATAATTCTTATTAAGGTTACAGAAAGTATAAAACATAAATTTAAAAAGAGAGGATTGAAATTCAGGAGTAGTACAAAAGGGGCTTCTATTGTATTGGTCGTATTTTATTTTGGTTTAAAAAATTTTAGAGTAGATGTGGCAAAATGTTAATGCTTGTTAAATCTGAGTGGAGAGTACGTTGGTGTTAAGTGTGCTGCTATGCAGGGTGAGTGAATTACTCAATAACTAAATAATTGTGACATAATATATTTATTTATGCTTCCCTGTTATGATCTACACATAAAATTACTGGAGCATTATTGCTTAACTTCTTGTAAAAAAGTTCTGCAATTATAGTATTATTAAGAAAGTAATATTGATTTGTATAGTGACACAGGATTTTTTCAGTGTCACTTTACCAGCCAGAGATCTTCATGGTGGGCATTGCCCCTGCCCATGTCTCACTTGGCCCTGGGCTTGCCCCACTAGGTACCCTGCCCACCTGGCCAGGCAGGCTGTGCTTGGCTTGAGCTCTGGCCCAGATCCTGCACTTGCTCTGCAGCTGAGCCCGGCATGCCATGACCTACTTCCACCTTGGGAGCCGGCGTCTGGATGAGGGGAATGCTGTGACACTTGAACAGAGATGGGCATGTGACCCCAAAGCCCCAAATGGGGTGTTACAGCATGCTAACAGTTCTTTCAGTCTCACATCCACAGCCCAACAAATGGAGGTGTGTGGTGCCCAGAGGTCCCTTCTCCCATTGTTTGGCAAGCAGGAGGGGTGTGCTACAGGGTTACAGCTTTGTTTGCACTTGCCGTTTGGCGGGTCCTGAGTTCTTTTCCCATGTCCAAGAATAAGGTTGTGCTGACAGCTAGCAGTTGAGTGAGGCAAAGAGTTTTACTCAGTAACAAAACAGCTCTCAGCAGAGAAGGAAGCCCGAGTTGGACAGCACCCTTACCTGAAGTTGGGTAGTCTTCCCACCACCTAAAAGTGGGTAGCCCAAAGTGTGGCTGAGCCTGGGGCTTTTATGTACTCAGAATGGGAGTGTATGTGCTAGTTGGTTTGTAAGTATGCAAAAAAAGCTAAAAAAAAAAAAAAAAGGCACCACTCAAAGATGGCCACAACAGTGTAAAAAACTAATTAGGGAAGGGTAGGTATATGTAAAATAGGTGAATGGTAGGGATCAATCAGAGGAAAGTGTGCCATACAGGAGAGGTTCTCAATACATTCTGTAGATATGTATGAGAGCTGTATCTTGGTTTTCAGACGTTAAACTGTCTTTGGTTTAAGATTGGATTACACTGGGGACTTGCCCCATCTGCCTAGGGATTTTTCTGCCTCCTGCTGCTATCAATGGTAGTGTGATTAGTCTTCAGAGACAGTTTTAAGTCATATGGGATGGGAAGTAATTCTTTGTGGGATAGGAATATCCAGCACATGGCAAATGCTGAGCATCCCTGACCCCCAACCACTCATTGCCACTAGCAATCCTCTAATCATCATTACAAAAAAATGCCTCTACACTCATTTCTGAGTAATTAATTCACATGTATTTCTGAATGTCCTCTAGCAAACGGTTCTGTCACTTGTTAAGAATTTTAGAGTAAACAGAAAGAAATGAGGGGAAATAATATATCTTAACCTGAAGAAGAGTCCCATCTACAACTGTTTTCTTGTCACAGAGAGTGGGCAAAGCTATTCAACAAAGAAAGCTAAAATGTTAATAGGAAGACTGTTTTTTGAAATCTTTTTCTTTGTGTTTGTTTTTTAATTCAGCTGTTTTTCAAGCCTGTGGATAATATAAAAATGATGAGGCCTTTTTTAAATTCAATTTTGTGAACAGATTTAATGTTTTAATGTAGGCATTATTGACAGTGAGTACTTATGGGAGGGGCATGATGAAATGGAGGACTTTTAAAAACATTTTTTGACTCTATTAATAACATATTTTAGTTGTATTTTATTAGTTTGTGTATATAGCATTTTTAAAAAATTCCGAATGATTGTCTTTAATGTTCTACCTTTAATTATTGAGGTAACTTTCTATGCCTCTAACAACAATACAAGCTAGATGCATCAAGTAAAAGAGTGGGTACTTTGATAATGATTTACCAAACCCAGTTTCCTACTCAAGAACTAAACCTATCAAAGTAAGCCCTCATTAATCTTTCATCATTGAAATTCAGGCTTCCATTGCAGTAGAGATTGTGATTTCTGGCTTTTTTCCTTTTGCTCTGGGTCACGGAACTCTGAATACTGAGCACTGCTAAAGCTTGAATATTTAAAAATATTGTACACTGACGTGATGCCTAGATTATACATTTCATGGTAGTTATGTGATTTACATATAAATAGGGTGAATAATGTGTATTTGATAAAATTGGAGACAGGGTGATATTTATCATTTTTGTCTTGATATGTGTTTCTGCTTTTAAAAATATAGTAAGCCTCATTTAAAATGAGATCAGGAAAGTATGATTCATTCTTAAGGGAACTGTTTTCCTGAAATTCTGTGAATAGTATTCAGCTTGCAAATTATGAAGAGTTGTCAGGTAACCATTAAGAGAAATGATAAGGAGTGTATCAGTACTATATGTGCCTTTTCAACCTACTGTCACAGCTAAAGATAAAGCTAACAAATTCCATGATATGCTGGTAAAGCCATTGACATTTAACTACAATCTGAAAGGATGCTTATACTACTTAAAAGCTTATCACAATCATTTTCAAAATTTATATTCAGCCGAGTTTAAACTGCTCAGAAATATTTACGTATTTGTTCCTTCATTTGTTCTTTACCTTCATTATGTTGTTACGTAAATAAATTTTAGATTTTAGTCTAAAGAGAATACTGACAATGAGCTTTTCAGATTTGCTATCAAGATGTAATTACAGGAAAAACTAGGAATATCCACCTTATTTAGAATATCTCATAATAAGAGTCCTACTAGCCTGTTATAGTCTCTCTGAAGAGTCCGGTGATGTGTCCTCTTGTCTGGTAGCTGCTATGTCCCCAACATTAGTACAAACCCCATTCTACTGGCATTGGATCCACTAAGGCCTTTGAATACAAATGGCTTATTAAAGTCTCTCTCTCGTAGTGAAGCTTGATTACCTTTCAGAAAGTGCCCAGATTTTAGAAATCAAAGTGGCTATTAATAGTATCAGGGATGATAAAATGACATTTTTGGTACTTTCTAGCCAAAAAACTATACACACAAGTTAAATATCTAGCAAGTTTTCCAATTCAGTAAATCCTCATTTGCATTACCCCCCACATCTGTTTCTAATCTAGTGATTCCTTATGCTGTCCAGAAACAGGTGAAAGGAAGTATGGCATAATGGAGCAGTTCTAAAACATTTTGCTCTCAGAACCCCTTTATATTCTGAAAAATTATTGAGGACCTCAAAGAGTTTTTGTTTACATGGGTTATAGCTATCGATATTTATAGAGATTTAAAATATATTTATGTATTTATAATTCATTTAAAAATAACAATAACAAAACCATTGCATGTTAACCAAAGTAACATATTTTTCTGAGAAATAGTTACATTTTTCCCCAAAAATGCAATAGTGGTATTGTTTTACCTTTTTATAATCTTTTACCTTTTTATAATCTTTTTACTTGTTTAACTATATGAAGAAAATGTGACCTCACACAGACACGTTAATAGTTTCTCAGATAGCGGTAGTTTCTTAAACTTCTCAGAGCAGTGGTTTTTTTTGTTTGTTTTTGTTTTTGTTTTTGTTTTTGAGACAGAGTCTCACTCCATCACTCAGGCTGGAAGTGCAGTGATCTCGGCTCACTGCAACCTCTGCCTCCTGGGTTCAAGCGATTCTCCTGCCTCAGCCTCCCAAGTAACTGGGATTACAGGTGTTTGCCACCATGCCTGGCTAATTTTTTTTTTTTTTTTTTTTTTTTGTATTTTTAGTGGAGAGGGTTTCACCATGTTGGCCAGGCTGGTCTTGAACTCCTGACTTCAAGTGATCCACCTGCCTTGGCCTCCCAAAGTGCTGGGATTACAAGCATGATCCACTGTGCCTGGCCTCATTGTTTCTTAAAGCTAGTTGCTATGTACAGTCTAAAACCATGTCAATGAACTTCTCATACTCTGTTATACTAAAATCCATCACTCTATCTTGCAATTTAAATGGCTCTTTTACTCATACATAATTTTGTAGTGTCATGAATTTGTCATTTGAAAAATATTGGTTGCTGAGTTACACAGATCTTCCAACTATGAAGCATTTCATTATAGAATATTTTAAAAATCACATTTATTAATATCACAACAGGTCTTTTCCAAAAAGTGATTAAGTGTTGGGAACCGACCAATCTCACAGTGGCAGATATTAGCTTTCCAAAATTTTAATCTTCGCCTAAAAGCTCTCATTTTTTCTTAAAGTAACTGTTTCACTTTGTACATTTAAAAAAATCATTGTCTGTTTGTCATTCTTTCAAATAAACATAGTATTTCTTGCAAAAACCATCAGTATTAGCTCACAGATGATTACCCAAGTGCTTTACCTCTTTGTACTTCAGTAGATAGCACAAGTGCTTTACACTTACTTCCATTTTATTTCACAAATTTTAAAAGAGATATTTAATAAATTTAATAATTTTTACTCCTTCACATGACCATTATTATACTTCGGTGCCTGTGCCTTAAATTGTGCTAACATGCCAGCAGTTTTATCCACCAGTGGCTTTGCACCATTAGCATAAATATCAATCCAGTAAAAAGAGCAAATCATCTTAGTATTATTACAAAAATAGCTTTGAATTGGTGGACCCCGAAGGGTCTTAAGGACCGCCAGGGCCTGTGACCACGATTTAAGAAAGCTGATGTAGAGGTTAAGTACTCAGACACTTGTGCCAAATGGCCCAGGGTTCTAAATTCTGGCTATTCCATATGCTAATTACATAATCTATTTTTAGCTTTAGTTTTTTCCCTGCAACCCTCTTACCATTGATGTAGATTATAATAAATTCTACCTCATAATGGAGATTAGAGAATGCATATAAACTGTTCGACACAGTTCCAGGCACACTATAATTGTTAAGGGGTATTGTTCTTTATTTAATATTACTAGAGTTTGATCATGTTGCATTATTTCTTTTATTATATTAGCATGATTCATATTTAGAAGAACATTATATTACAAGCTATAATGGAAATATTATTTTGCTACATCAGTTAATGAATACTCTGTCAGAGGAGGTATGGTACTAATAACAAAGACTTTCAAGGTTGTCTGAACTGAATTGATGAAATTTTCTGCCACTTTGAATTTTAATCTTTTTAATTGCTTGATTTTAAGGTACTTCTCTATCTCAATAAAGTGCTACATAACATGTTTTATAGTCTTTCTTTTACTTAAAGTAAATTAGAATGAATTATGTTTGAAAATTTTGAAAAGTTTTTTGTAGTAATCGATGAAATAATTGAAATGTATTCTGGAATAATAGCTCATCTTTCCCAAAAATGATAATGTAGATCTCAGAACCATTAAATTATCCGAGTGATTTTCTTGTAAGTTTTCAGTGTATAGTTCTTTAGTTCAATATTGTAAGCCAACTAAGAATAAATAATAAAAGGTATGTTTATACAGTTAGTTATTTTTTATTTGTTTCTTTTTTTATTTAGGGAAATCATGACCTGTAAAAGATGTAACTAATATAATCTTTGGTATATAGAGGAAAAAAATTAACCATTTACTTTTTGGGTCCAAGGGATCTTTTACATTATTTTTATATGTTTAAGTCATTTTGTGAATAATTTGCAAAAGTAGAATAAAGCATAGTAAAAAACTGTATTAAAATATTAAGAATTTAAACACAACAAACCCAAAATTTTATGTCATATATTCCTTATTTTGAAAGTATATATATATGTGAAAATATATATGTGTATATGTCCTTTGAATTTACTGCTCAACTGTCATACATGAGCCTGAAGGATATCCATCATATAAATATTGATTCCGTATTTCAAATATGTCTCTCATAGGTTCTAGCTGATTTCTGGTTCTTCTTGCACTTGCATGGTTATAACACAGTCATCAAAATGAAACACTGACAGAGCTCATAACTTGGTTGAAGAACAGCTGTCTTTTATTCCATAATTTGAAAACATTTTCATTTTTAGATTTATGAACACAAATTAGAATAAATTTAATTTTTATTTCTATATCATCTATTTCTTTATAATTACATTGCAAACACATACACCTATAGCATTTATTTGCTTAAACTGTATCAAAAATTTTGGTGCACAAATATCATAAAAAATCAAATATTACTCTCATATATCCTTTTAGCAAAGTAAAATGGTCCAGGTTTCTTATTGCAAAATATTGTGTGGTGAGGCCCTTCACATTGAATGACTGACTGAATGAGAATTCCAGACTTATTTATTGTTTACTCTGATAGCTGTGTTTGAGGAAATTCACCTAAGAGACTGTCATCTGAGCACTCACAATTTGCAATATCACTTGTGTGACTAATTTTACCATTTGACTTGAGTTAAACTGTTGCTATCTTTTTGCATTCATCTTCTGATTAGTCCAGTAGTTGTAAAACATTTTCCTCTGTTATGAAACAGTTTTCTCTTTTCTTTTTAATAATAAAGGTGGAAAATGGAAAATTCTCAATCTTTAGCTGTGTTCAATGAAAACGTAAAAAAACAACAAAAAATCTATAATGATGGTGTCTCTGTACATCTTTGATATCTTCTTGAAAGATGGTGCAATACTATGGCTAGCACAAAAAGAAAAATGAAGGATGGCATAATAGTGATGATTTATTTTAATACTGTACTATCCTTGTAGATGATTCCATCATTCTTCTGTTTTCTTATTAGTATTTTTAAGCATAGTTGAGAATAATTAATTGGTATTGATGAAATAATTGTTACTGATAAATAGAATATTTTATACAGTGCCTAGGAGTCTATTCTTTTTATTTTCTGCTCATGCCTCTCCTTTTAAAAAAAAAAGTATGTATCTTTTGTTATATGACTTAATGAGGTTACCTCAGAACTTTGGCTTGTTAAAATACTTTTCCATTACTGAAGATTCTGGGTGATCACTGTAACTCCTATATTTAAGTTTACTAAATGCCAGGTGTTCTAGATCCATTAACTAATCTTCACAATAATCCTAAAGGTTCAAGGAGATAACTTTATCAGGTCGCAAAGTGCAGATTTTTACACATTCTTTTCTGGAATGTCTGTATGTATGTTTCCCTAATGTACATATAGAGAATCATTGCAAAAGCATTAAACTAATGGTCAATATGTATTACAGAGAAGGCATATAATAATTTAAATATGAAAATACTTCTGACTTAAGATAGACAATATAGTATGCTTATAAAGGATGTGGATTAAGAAAATCAATAGAAAGGGACTCCTCTTTGTAGTAGTAAAACATAATTTTCTGCTTTTCAAAATCAAGAAAATTATCCCCCTTCCTTTGTTTTCCCTATTGATGGTTCTAAATTTGACATTACCAGACCACATGGAAGGATCTCATGAAATGCTAAATATCACTACTCTTGCTTGATATTGCTAGGGGGCAGTATTTACTCAGCTGACTGTGTAGAATAGCACTACACCAAATCAATTGTACATAATTTCGTGATCTGGAGAAAATACTTAGAGTATGTATGATTTCTTTTCATTGGATTTCATTTTCTATTAAATCAGGAAATAGCTAATAATATCTCTAATATTAAATTGCTTTTCTTTTTAATCAAAACCCACCTGGTATTCAAAATTATTGTATCTTGATGTCTTTTTTATATCAGGCTATATTATGAAGCTGTGCCAATATCCTGAGTAATTATTTAAGATGAAAATATCAATATTTTAAACGGGAGAAATATAGAAAGAAAAAATAATAGACATTACCATCTCACAGAGTACATTACTTATTTATTAATCTCAATTATCCCTAATTGGTAAGAGATAACTGGTTCTGGTAAGCACCTAGGAGCTGTTATATGTTATATTAAAGATATTTATTCAACTTGAACTAATTATTACTTTTCAAATATCATTAGAATAAGCTTTGTTTTGCTTATTTTAAATAATTTTTTATAATTATTATCAAAGTATAGGTATATAACAAAATCTCAAGTTTAATTTTTTTAAATACATCCCACTATTTAATATGAAGGATTTTTCCCCAATATTAAGCAAGGAAGGACTAACTCATTTTCTCATTATTTCATATTTGTTGAAAACTTCTTAAGAAAATATATAATCTCATGACTATTTGGATCTTTTAATTTATCACTTTCATTGATCTTCATTGTGTTTTTCATTCATTCTTTCAACAAATATTTGATTGATCCTTTCAACAAATATTTGTGTGCCTATTATGTGCCAGACATTTTTCTATGCCATGGATAATATATCAGCAATAAAATAAGAGATAGACAAAAATCTCTGACCTCATATTTTAGAGTAAATAGACAATAATGAAGATAAATATATTATATGGTAGGTAGTGGTCAGTTCTAATTTTAAAAAAAAAAAAGCTAAAGCAGAGGTATGGATGTTATGTGCTCAGGTAAAGAAGAGATTGAATTTTCATTATTTATTTATTTCTGAGACAGGGTCTTGCTCTGTCACCTAGGCTGGAGTGCAGTAGTGTGATTATCGCTCATTGCAGTCAACCTCCTGGGCTCAAGTAATCCTCCCTCCTCAGCCTCCCAAGTAGCTGGGACCACAGGCATGCGCCACCAGACCCATCTACTTTTTAAATTTTTTGTAGACATGAGGTCTCCCTATGTTACCCAGGCTGGTCTTGGATTCTTGGCTCAAGCAATCCTCCCGCTTTGGCCTCCCAAAGTGCTGGGATTGTGGGAGTGAGCCACTGCACCTGGCCATGAATTTTGAAATAAGTAAGGTAACCAAGAAAACCTCACAGAAAAGTTGACTTATGAATAAATGCTTTAAGAAAGCAAAGGAAAGAGCAAACCAAGCAAAAGCAGCAGCAGTTGCTACAGCCCTGATGTGGAAGCATATCAGAGATGTGGAGGAGCAGCCAGTAGACCACTGTGACTAGAGCATAGTGAACAAGAAGATAAGGTCAAATAGGTAATAGAGGGCCATATTACATAGTTTTGTTGATCATCGTTAGGACTTTGGCTTTTATTGTTAGAGGTGGAAAGCCACTGATGCTTTTGAGCAGAGGAGTGATGTCTCATGTAAAGATTTTAACAAGGTCATTCTGGCTGCTATGCTGAGAAAAATCGAAGGATGGACAAGAATGGAATCTAGGAAACCAGTCATGGACTACTGCAATAGTCTAGGCAAGAGATAATGTTGGCTCGAATCAAGATATTAGCAGTGAAAGTAGTGGGAAGTTTTTATATGCTGCATATCTTTTGAAGGTAGAGCCAGCAGGACTACTGATGACAAATATACAGTGTGTGAGGAAGAGAGCAGTCAAGTACCTGAGCAATTGAAAGGGGATAGAGTTGCTTCTAACTTGAGATTTGGAAACTACTTGGAGGTATAGATTTTGAAGGAAGTCTCAGAAGCTCGTTTTAGGATATGTGTATCTGTTAGACATGCAAGTGGAGATAACAGGCATTTGGATATACAGTTTCAGAATTTGTAGGAGAGGTTTAGGGATGGAGCTGAAATAGGGTCCTCAAATTACACAGTTATTTGGAGAAAAATAGAAAAGAAAAGATATCTAAGAACTGAACCTGGGACACTCCAGGTTGAGAGTGAGAGAGAGGAAGAGGAACCAACAAAGGAGATGGATAAGGAGCAATCAGAAAGATAAGAACAAAACTAGGTGAGTATGGTGTTTTGGAAGCCAAGTGGAGGGAAAAAAGTGTTCTGAAGAAGTGGGAATAGTCAACTATGTCAAATCCTGCTGATTGGTAAAGAAAGATTGCAATTGAGAATTGGCCATTAGATTTAATGACGTAGAAATTATTGATGACCAAGATAAGAACAGTTTCAGTGGTGAGGTGGAGGCAAGAACTTGATTGGAGTGGGTTGAGAGACTATTTAATGAATATCTGCTGCTCTTATTGTAAGTTCCCTGTAGCCTGGAACTATGCTTTGTTCACTGCTATAGCCTATCACCTAACACAGATCTGGCATGTATTAGGCACTTAGTAAATATTGAATTAATGAATAAATGAGTAAAATAACATTTATTCACAAGAATCCTATCATTCTCCTGCAGAGAATATGATAGGAAAGGCCATAAGCTCCTGTAACTCTGCTGCCATTACCTTATACCAGAACTTGTATTGTCGTACTTAATAGTAAAGCATTTTAGGTATCTGTTCGTATGTCTGACTCTTCTGCTAGAGTGGGACACATGGCATTTAGCACAAGGCATTTCATATTGAATAAATGAACAAAAGCGAGCATGAATGAATGAAAGAGTGAATGAATATACCCAGAATTAAGTATAGTACAAGTATGTTGTGATAGGTAATTATAATATAAAAATGATTACCATGATTATATATAATACAACTATATTATATATAATACAAAGCATAGTGGGATAGGTATCATAAAAAATATACAAAAAGTTTTCACAGAACAAGTGGCATTTGAGGCAGGCTTGGAAAAATCTTGTAGAGCTTTGATTGATGGAAATGATCAGGAAAGAGCATTCAAAGAAGAAAATGCAAAGTGCATCGTTAGGAAAGTAGTGTGTTCAGATTATAGTAGATCTGCCTTCTCAGGAAATAGAACATGTGTAGGGAAGTGGTAAGGTGCAAAGAAATTTAGAGTTTCTTATACTGATATTAATAATAATACTGCTTTAAATTTGCAGGTTGTTACTGTTTACAAAGCATTTTCACATATATTATTTCCACATCACACCATCTCTATGACATAGTTAAGACAGACATTAGTTTTCCTATTTCAAAAACGAAGATCTGGGATTCACAGAGGTTAACTAACTTGACCAAGGCATGGTATCCAGTAATCGTCAGAGTCAAAACTCAGTTGTATGTTTTCTGACTCCAAGTCCTTGGCTTTTTCACTAATTCACAGTGGCCTTAAATGCATGAGTACAAAATTGTACTTAATTTGGTATGCAGTGGGAACATACTGATGTGGTGGAGCAGGGGAATGATGTCATCACAGTTGCATATTTAGAAAAATCAATTTGGCTAAAGGAAATATTGGACCAGGTAGAAACTGAACAACTATGAAACATTTGCAGTAGTCCATGAAAGAAGAATGAGAACCAAAACAAGATTAGTTCAGTATGAATGGATAGAAACAGAAGACTGAAGAGACCTTGTAAAAATAATATCTATCAGACTTACTTTTATACCTAAGATTTTTCTACCTAAGTGACTATAATAATGGTGTTGGTAGCAAAAAGAGGCAGTTTGGGGGTGACCATGAGTGTGATTGGGTGCAGTTAAGTTACACTGAAACAATTTGATCCTTTCAAGGCTTGCTTTTAAGGTTTATTTAATGGGGCCAGAGCAGCTTGGTTTTGGAGCATAATTTTCCTCCATTACTAGAGCAATGCTCTTCTGACTACTCTCCCTAATGCCTTGTTTATAACAGTTGTGGGTGTTTTTTTGTTTTGTTTTGTTTTGTTTTGTTGTTGTTTTCATTCTGGTTAGTGAAAAAATGAACTATTCTTGGCATTTTATGAGCTTGGCATTTTTTCACTCTGATCATTTGAAGTGGTTTCTGCCCCACTTTGTATTTTATATATATGTATATATACACACACACACACACACACACACTCAGATATGTTTGCTATGTACATACACACACACATACACACACACACACACACACACACTCTTCAGTAATTAGCAAAGATTTGAGGGGAACCTTCAGCAGACTTCTGAAGCTTTCTCTATGCATCTCTCTCTGGCAGAATCTTCCAGGACACTCTCCTGAAGATTATAGCCACCTTGACCTCCCCAGATTTCCTACTCTGCATATTCAGCTTAGGACAACCACCAAGCTCTTTCTGGGTTCTTCCTCCCTGTCAGTGGCCTGGAACTTCTTTGCATGCAGTAAATTGGGCAATTTTAGGGTTCATTTCATTTGTTTCTCCTCTCTCAGGTACCACTCTCTAAGATGTACAAATTGTTGTTTTATATATTTGGTCTGATTTTTAGGTGTTTCAGTTCAGGAGGTAAATCTGGTTCCTGTTAGGCCACCTTAGTCAGAAGCAGAATTCTTCCATAGATCTTGATGAAGCTAATTACAAAGACTAGTATAGGAGAAAGGCACTGTGAGCTAGTTGCTGAAATAATTTGAAGAAGATTCTTAATGACAGTTAGCTTTCATCAAAAGGGGAGAAGGTAATATTGACTTCGTGTCTTTAAAAGAGATGTTGAATAATAGCAATGAAACTAATTTTGCTGACTTTATTTTTTAATTTAAATTTAAATGAACAATTTATGTTTTATTGTTTTCTACAACCCTTACTCATTACAGTGAAGTCATATACCTTTGTACTTTTTCCTTTTTCCATTTATATTGTCCCTAGAAAAATGTATCTAAATGTCAACCTATAAAAAATGATGATATGGTGGAGATGAGTGGGTTTTATTTCACATGCAGTACTTAGATTTTAATATACTTATAAAGTTCTTAACTGGCATCTTGATAGTATAAATACTCAATTGAGTGAAATGCAAAGACAGTATGCACCTTTACTCATAAATTCATAATTGCTAGGTGCTGAAATAATATTTATTTAAACTAACCCTGTAGGTAGTAAAGAAGTCTTTAATAGCAGCCTGTATTAACTCATAAAGTGAAATAAAATTAGTGCTTTTTCAGGTTTTTCTGTAAATTATTGTTGATTTTTGATACTTGCTATTGACAAGAAGATTTTTACTCTACTTTTATAAATTAAGGATGATTTGTCACTTCCAAAACCTTCTAAAATTTGAAAATGTATATGTCTATATATATGTATATAGAACGATACATACTATATATATAGCTATATTTGTGTGTATGTATATATTTCTAGGTAGTAAACTTAGGAGAATAAATTTGTCAAATTATTAATAATGGTAATATTAGATCTTATTACTTTTAGTCTGTTATGAAGCATCCTGTTAAGTGGTAACAAAAAGCACATGCTTCATAACACCTTTTATTGAGACATTTTGAACATTTAAAAAGTATCTAATTCTTAAAAATACAATTAAGAGTACCTCAAAACTTATGAGGACTGTGTTAGGGTTCTCTAGAGAAACAGAACCAATAGGAGATATATAAACATAGATAGAGGAGATTTATTATGAGTAATTGGCTCACACATTTATGGAGGCTGAGATATCCCACAATATGCTGTTTGCAAGCTGGACACCCAGGAAAGCCAGTGGTATAATTGAGAATCTAGAGGTGTTTGTAATTCTGATTCCAAAGGTCTGAGAACCAGGAAGCTGGTGATACAAATCCCAGTCTAAAGGCAGGGGAAGATTAGATGAAATGTTCCGGCTCAAGCAGTGAGGTAGAAAAGAAGAGGCACATTCCTCCTTCCTCTACCTTTGTTTTGTTCAGGCTCTCAGTTGATTACATGATACCTACCCACACTGGAGAGGACAGTTTACTGAGTCCACTTATTCAAATGCTGATCTTATCTGGAAACACCATCACACACACACACACACACACACACACACAACATTTAACCAGATACCTAGGTATCACCTGATGCAGTCAATTAACTAACACAAGGATCTTTAAAATCTCAGAAATATTGTGTACAAACCTGAAAAGTACAATATACCCTTGAAATTAGTATACCAGCATTGCATTTGGATTAGCCATGGTCTTGAGTCTATCCTTTGGTGAAATAAAGACATTCTGTGAATAATCTTTGCCAAAAGAGTCATCTACATTTGTAATGTGGGTAGTATCATTATATAATAGAGTATTTGTAATAACTGTAATTACCTATGTTAAAAGAAAAACCTTTGACAAATTAAATTTAACAGAGTTTAATTGAGGAAAGACCAATTCATAAATTGGCAGCCCCCAAGCCAGAAGAGGTTCAGACACTCCAGCATAGCCACATGGTGGAAGATTTATGGACAGAAAAAGAAAAGTGACATACAGAAAACAAAAGTGAGGTACAGAAACAGCTAGATTGGTTACAGCTCAGCATTTGCTACAGTCTGTTTACACATCCAGTTAGATATGATTCACTAATGTATGAAGAAATCTTTAGGCCGAACTTAAAACATTTAAGGAGGCAGCTTTAGGCTAAACTTAACGCTACATTCTCTTTTATTTTAACCAATAAAGTAGACCAAAACATAGAACTTACATTTACCATTTAGTTTATTGGTTATCATTCTAATTATCTCTTTTATTTCCTTTTTATCCATTCCCTGTACCCCTTTTTCCACTCATAGCTGTATGCCATCCCTTGGTTTCTTACCATGTTTACTCGTAAGTATGACTTCCCCCGGTTTTTTTTGATATTGTATTAGCAAAAGGACAGCCCGATGCCTCCCCATATTTTATATTTACAATAACATTGAGCAGATTTAGTAAGTATTTTTATGTGTTTCTAACATAATAGAGTTAGGTAGAAAAGAATTTCAGTTGTTCTGATCCCTGAATATCAAAGTGAGAATTCTATAAAATAAAAACCTATTGTACATTTCATGATATTTGTACAAACTCTGCCCCCCTTTGAAAAAAAATTAACTATAATATTTACATAAAGCTTATAAGGGCAACTATTACAATCAAATCAGGCTTAATTTTCAGAGATTCTTCAGTAACTTTTATTTTTTAAACTAGAATTCCTCTAGAAATTAAGCAGATTATGTGAATGCGTAATACTTTAATTTGCTACAAATATTAATAAAGTGGACATCCTTACTAATAAAATATGGTTTACATGGTAACTGTAATAATATTTGAAGTAGATATTTATGCACTGGCCTGGAAGATATACATAGTATTGTTAATAAGAAAAAGGAAGTTACAAAAAATGGGAAGTTGCTCATAGGATTTTTGGTGGGAATTTATTAAAACAGCTGTTTAGAGAATATAATAGATACGTTATTTTACTGTACCTAAAACAACACTAAAGTTCATCTAGATAAATCTGTGAGAATAATATAACTGGAAAGTTCTGGGAAGAAATATTATGAATGGTTAATAGGGTTAAAAATATTATCTGTTTGATTATCAATTTTTTAAGATGCCTTAGGAAGCTATAAATGTTCAAAGCCAAATAAACATTTCATAAAAAGAGTTTGGTAGTATTAGCTCTGAAGTAATAGTTTTGACCATAAGGTAATAATTATAGAACTAGTAAAGTAAGTTGTTATTGTTTTAATTGTTATTATTTTGGTTTTTTAATTTATTTGTATTTTTATCGTTTTACAGATGTATTTCCACTACACAAAATTTTCCACCTCTGGGATACCTTACTACTTGGGAATTCCTCTTTCCCATTCTGTATTGGAGTAGCAATTCTTCAGCAGCTGCGGGACCGGCTTTTGGCTAATGGCTTTAATGAGTGTATTCTTCTCTTCTCCGATTTACCAGGTATAGATCTAAATAAATGGAGCCATTAAATGAAATTTGACTATAAAATAATGACACATTCTTAAGCCATTGGCAAAAATAACCATCCAGGCCTTCAGCGTCTCTTCTGTTTGGGCCTCATCATCCTCTCTGGATTCTTTCTCTCATATACTGCTTCTTCTACTGACCCAGCATTGTAAATACAAATCTGGGTCATACCAGCTCACTGTGATTTACTTCCATCTTGGTAATGCTACTAAATGGGTAAAATGCCAGGAAGTTGGGGGCAGTATCATATTTGCTCTTTTGCTTAGGACAGGGGCTGTTTCTCTTCAGTGATGGAAAGTATAGAAAGGCCACTTGGGAAGGTGTTTAAGAATCTGTGTTTATAAAAAGATACAATTCACGAAACTTTGTTGCCTCCCAGCCAAAGCTGCTTGCCAACAGTTTGACGGTTTGACAAAAGGAAATACCGCCCTCTTGGGAGGACAAATCATCTATGTCATGCAATGCAGGAGAATATGTTAAGCTATATAGAGTATTCACAAGTAAGGAGTTTGTAAACCTAGGAGTTGAATGCTTAAATGTAGAAATATGGATAACTATAGTCTGAGCTTTGAAGCTATGGTTAAAAAGATGAAATTAATGTTGTTACCTAGGATGTAACTAAATCTATATTTTTGCAGAAACTTCAGTTTTTTTAGGTGAAAAAACTTCACAGTACTTTATTGACTGCATCCATTGTGCTATTCTCCATATTTTCAGGCAGGCCCAAGTTACTGCTGATAATAAACACACTTAAAATTATCCCAGAATCAAATTTGCCTGAAAACCAAATAAAAAACAAAAGGAAGGTCCCTTAAGATTATGTCTTTATTAATTACTCTCAAGAAAAATAAGAAACCTACTGCCAGCCCTCATTTTTATGTTTAATGGATGATCTGTACTTGGTACTTTACCATCTCTCTGTTGAAATTTTTTATCATTTGTGGGAAAATAATAAGAAAAATACCTTGGATTTATTTAAAACTTTTTATTCCCCGTTCCCTCAAGATTGAAACTATTATCATCAGCTTTCTGACTTATCAAATTTTAATTAAAGTGAGTTATTTCTTACTATGAATGAATAGTTTAGGTCATATTTTTTTCTGGGAGATTCTTTATGAAAATCAAGTTATCTATTTTTTTGTTTTGAACAGTAATAAATAAGCTAGTTTCGCAAACTGGGAATACTGTTTATATTATGCAGATGATTTCTTGTCATTTCCAGCTTGCCAAAGTAAACATAAGATGATTGATTAGGATTAAAATACATTTTCTGGCCAGTTCTAAAAATATATATATTAGGAATACTGATTGTACATTTTCAAATCAAGCAAATGTATTGTCTTTCCAATTCAATACATAAATGCTCCTGTTAAACACGGGTGAAGCATCTGTTTTTATACTTTATAGGGAGATTAGTGGCAACTCTGCTTGTCTGTTAAAAAACTCATGCAACTGTGTATTTTATGGTCGACTGACATATTTCTATCTTAATTCCATAGGAAAAATTATTCTATGTCTTTAAAATTGCCTGCTTTGGGTTTACTTTACAGATGGTACAAGATTAGAATAAAGTTTCTCGATTAATTCAAAACTGAAAGGAATTGTACAGTATTCTTACTAATGATCATTCAAGAGATGTTACCTTGCTTGTTTTAGGCCTTAAAAATGAAATTCTGGTAATTTTATCCTTTCTAGTCACTATATCATAACATCTGTCAAACCTTATTAAACACTCATGTTGTTCAGAGCATGCTATTCAAATAGGAACGAAATCTATTTAGTTGATGTAGTGTCAGCTGGTACAATTGGGTTTCTTTGCTTAATTGCTCTTACTGCAAATTCATCTTTCCATGAAATGATTAGTCTGTGTTGCTTATAAATAGGTTATCCTACATGCAAAGACCCAAGATATTTCATCTTCTATTAATAAGTCTTAAATTCAGTCCCAGCATCCCTGCTCCTAACATCTCAATGCATTGATGATAGGTCCTGTTAAAGCACTTACCTGGATGAACAGGAATGACATTTTCCACATATTTTCAAAGCTGCCTAGCTTATCTATGTCTTCTTCCTTTCCATTTACATTACCACCTCATTCCTGAACAAAATATTATTTATTAGTAATAGTATAAACTTCAAATAAATAAGTTCAAATGTTCACAGTAGGCACAAATTTGATATTTTTAACTGATGAGTATTCTATCTGTTAAAAGTATGTATGAATAATACTATTTTCATTTTATAGCAAGATATTCAGTGAAATACAAGTTCAGTCATCCCCCGGTATCGATGGGGGATTGGTTTCAGGACTCCCCCAGATTCTGTAATCCACAAATGCTCAAGTCCCTTTGCATGTAACCTATGCACATCCACCTTTATACTTCAGATCATCTCGCGATAACTTCTAATGCCTAATACAATGGAAATGCTATGTAAATAGTTGTTATACTGTATTGTTTAGGGAATAATGACAAGAAAAAACGTCATGCTCAGTACAGACACAGACATTCATTTTTATTCCCCAAATATGTTCACTGAGCAATTGGTTAAATCCATGGATGCAGAACCCACAGATATAGAGAGCTGACTATTTAAGAAAATTTTGTATGTACTTAAAAGTTCTTCTCACCAACCTGGCTAACATGGTGAAACTCTATCTCTACTAAAAATACAAAACAAATTAGACGGGCGTGGTGGCAGGCGCCTGTAGGCTCAGCTAGTTGGGAGGCTGAGGCAGGAGAATGGCATGAACCCAGGAGGCGGAGCTTGCAGTGAGCCGACATGGCACCTCTGCACTCCAGCCTGGGCAACAGAGCGAGACTCTGTCTCCAAAAAAAAAAAAAAAGTTCTTCTTCATATGTTTAGATTGAATGTGTTCTGCGTGTATTTGGATAAGTAGGACAAGAATCTGGTGACCTCTGATTTTATTTTCACACTTATATTTTATGTAGCATAGAATTTGAGAGAATTTATTTGGTCTCTTAAAACAATAAGGCTTTGAGTTTACTTGAAGTAAAACTTAGTCAGAGATATAGTGTAATTGTGAAGTTTTAGCTAAAACAAATACTCATACTCATCTAAGCAGCAGTTATATTTTCATGAAATGCTTAACCAAAGCAAAGAAAGCAGATATCAATGTTGTGGTTCAATATCACCATCAGATGAGTGGACAGTTGACTACTATAACTTTTCCATTATTCAGTACTTATCTTAATAAAGCAAAAGTGCTGCCAAGTAAATTTAGTTATACTACATTTATATCCAAAGTTTTTAAAGTATTTTAGAGATGTTTAAGTATATAAATGGGAAACAATTTGGGTTTTCAGTCAGTAGTTTTTTACTGTCATCTAGGGATAAATATAAATTAAATAGGGTTACTGTAAGATTTATGTGTAATCTTTCCATTATAAACAGTGGCTTAGATTTTTGAAACTATAAGACTTAATCAAATAGCTTATTATAGCCAGTAGGCTACTAATTTGTGACCTCTTTGTTAAATAGTTATGGTGATAACACCGCAGAAAACAATAGGAGTTTAAAACAGGGAGTTAGGCAGTTTTTCTTAAGTAAATGATACCTAAGATAATATTTGAAATTATTTAAGTGATATTGGGGAGTGGGGAGTGGAAAGAGAGGAAAATCTTGTAGACAGAGGGAATAAAATGCTCAAAGGCCTGAAACAGCTGAAGGAAGTTGGAGCAAATGGGAAAGTGGAGAGGAGTGGCTAGAAAAGTGAATGGAGAGGTAGACAAAGAAGGATCATGCAGCATCTTGTAGGCCACATTAAAGATTTTAAAAAATATATTTGTTGAGATATTTTTTCAATATTTTTGAAGTAATGAAATAAGTATTTAAAGGAACATCAGGTACCAAAATACGAATGCTATAATTGATACTAATATTTTTAGAGCTTTCTGATCTCTCTACATTTTTTTCAAGGTGATCTATCATGAGTGAAGCAAAGGATTCTTAACGTAAGTGCTCCCAATAGTTGTCCATCATTTTTTCTCCCTGGCTTATAGCCAGATATGGGCTGGAGAAATGATTTGTGAAAGAGTAGAGCAACTGTAGTACACAGTTGTTCAGTGAAAGTTTTGTATTGTCAAGCCTGTAAGATTGATGCCACTTTACCTGAAGCTGAGAATTAATTATTCCCATTTTCTGCTTGTAGCTACATGATATTCATGCATGTCATGCATGTCTATTTCTTTTTCTTTTTTTTTTTTTTGAGATGGAGTCTCACTCTGTCACCCAGGCTGAAGTGCAGTGGCACAATTTCGGCTCACTGCATGTCTGTTTCTAAGTACACCTTGGAATTGCAAAAGGACAATCAAAATGGAATTAAATTTGGAGGTTTTAGCAGTGGTCCTTCTCTCCCCCACCCATCTGTAAAAATTACATATAAACATTAAAATCTGGATGGCATATTAAAGTCTTGTGAGTTTAAAATTAGTTAAGGATAAGTGAGAAAGTAGTTAATTTGTTTATATTGGCATGGTGTATAGTCACTGAAATAAAACTTTATGAAAAATTACTTTTAAAACCTCAGGTTATGTCAGTCTTGTTTGTGGTGGAAATACTGCATTATTTTATGGAAAAGGGGAAAATTTAAAAACAGATATTACAATACATCACCTCCAAGCTAATAAATGGTCATGAAAATAGCAGCCAGTAGCCTGACTGATGAAGACTCTGAAATTGTAATGTGATTCTAGGAAGCTATAAGAATTCACATAACACTAACCTAATTGTTGCTCTTGAAGCATACAGCTAATTTTGCAACATGTAAATACTTTATAAAATTTAAAAGAAATATTTCATACATATTGGGAACTGTAATGAAAAATAATGTTAGAGGTGATCAGAATTTCTACTTATCTTGAAAATTTAGAGTAGATCTGGGTTCTTATACATCTTAAACCTGGTCCCAAATTGTCAAGAATCTGATAGGAAGGCCTTTCTCTATAGCAGAGCTGCTTGTTTTATGGTTGATACGGGTTCTGCTTTGTGAAAGGATTCCTGCTTTCTGAATTTTTTGAGCAGTCCAAAAATTATCTTATAGTTTAGATCAGTGTTATTAAGCATATTTTGTTTCAAGATGCCAATGATGGCATTAGGTTTATATTTGCTTTACTATTGAATGTTTATATGTGTCTTAGGTTTGCAAAACAAAATATATAGAGCATTTTTCACTTTTGAAGTAGGTTAAAAGTAATTAACCACAAAAACCTTTAAAAGTCAGAAACTGTTTAAAATATCCCTACATATACTGCTGATAGATATTGCAATAAGAATGTAAGGACCAAAATGTATTAAATTTAAGAGAGAGATTTAAGGCATCAAAAGAATATACCTTGAAATAATAAGAGCCATCTGTGAGAAACCAACAGCCAGCATGAGGCTGAATGGGCAAAAACTGGATGCATATTCCCCTTGAGAATTTAAACAAGACAAGTATGCCCACTCTTACCACTCCTATTCCACATGGTACTGGAAGTCCTAGTTACAACAGTCAGGCAAGATAAAGAAATTAAAGGCATCCGAATAGGAAGAAAATAAATCAAACTGTCTCTTTTCACAAGTGCTATGATTTTATGCCTAGAAATCCCCATAGCCTCTGCTCAAGAGCTCCTAGATTTGATGAAAACTTTAGCCAAGTTTTAGGATAAAAAATCAATATATGTAAACCAGTAGCACTTCTGTACACTGTGTCCAAGCTGAGAGCCCAATCAAGAACACAATCTCACTTACAATAGCCAATAAAAAAAATACATTACCTAAGAGTACATCTACCCAAAGGAGGTGAAAGATCTCTACAATGATAACTACAAAACACTGCTTAAAGAAATCATAGATGGCTGAGCACAGTGGCTCATGCCTGTAATCCCAGCACTTTGGGAGGCTGAAGTGGGCAGATCACAAGGTCAGGAGTTCAAGACCAGCCTGATCAATATGTTGAAACCCCATCTCTACTAAAAATACAAAATTAGTTGGTCATGGTGGCATGCGCCTGTAATTCTGGCTACTCAGGAGGCTGAGGCAAGAGAATAGCTTGAACCTGGGAAGCGGAGGTTTCAGTGAGCCAAGATCGTGCCACTGCACTCCAGCCTGGGCAACAGAGCAAGACTCCATCTCCAAAAAGAAAAAAAGGAAAAAGAAATCATAGATGACACAAACAAATGGAAAAACATTCCATGCTCATGGATCAGAAGAATCAATATTGTTAAAATGGCCATATTGCCCAAAGCAATTTATAGATTCAGTGCTATTCCTGTCAAACTACCAACAACATTTATCACAGAATTAGAAAAAAATATTCTAAAATGTATATGGAACCAAAAAAGAGCCCAAATCACCAAACCAATCCTAAGCAAAAAGAACAAAGCTGGAGACATCACAGTACCCAATTTCAAACTCTACTACAAGGATACAGTAAACAAAACAGCACGGTACTGGTACAAAAACATATGCATAGATCAATGGAATGGGTTAGAGAACGCAGAATTAAAGCCACACACCTACAGCCATCTAATCTTCAACAAAGTTGACAAAAATAAGCAATGAGGAAAGGATTCCCTATTCAGTAAATGGTGCTGGGATAGCTAGCTAGCTGTATGCAGAAGACTGAAACTGGAGCGCTTCCTTTCATCATATATGAAGATTAACTCGAGAGGGAATAAAGGTTTAAATATAAGACCACAAACAATAAGAATCCTAGAAGAAAACTTAGGAAACACCAATCTGGACCTGGGCCTTGGGAAAGTATTTATGACTAAGTCCTCAAGAGCAATTGCAATTGCAACAGAAACAAAAATTGACAAGTGGGACCTAATTAAGCTCTTTAAGCTTCTGCACAGCAAAAGAAACTATCAACAGAGTAAACAGACAACCTACAAAATGGGAGAAAATATTTGCAAACTATTTATTTGACAAAGGTCTACTATCCAGAGTCTTAAAAACAACTTAAACCAACAAGGAAAACACAAATGACCCCTTTAAAAATGTAAAAAGTACATGAACAGACACTTCTCAAAAGAAGACATCTGTATGGCCAACAAGTATATGAAGAAATGTTCAACATCACTAATCATTAGAGAAATGCAAATCAAAACCACAATGAGATACTATCTAATACCAGTCAGAATGGCTATGATTAAAAAGCCAACAAATAACAGATGCTGGTGATGTTGCAAAGAAAAGGGAACCCTTATACACTGCCTGCGGGAATGTAAACTAGTTCAGCCACTGTCAAAAGCACTGGAGATTTCTGAAAGAACTTAAAACAGAGCTTCCATTCAACCCAACAATCCCATTACTAGGCATATACCCAAAGGATTATAAATCATTCTGCCGTAAAGACACATGCATGTGTATGTTCATCACAACACTATTCAAAAATAGCAAAAACATAAAATCAACCTAAATGCCCATCAGTGGTGGACTGCATTAAGAAAATGTGATACATATACACCATGGAATACTACACAGTCATAAAATGAATGAGATCATGCCCTTTGCAGCAACATGGATGGAGCTGGAAGCCATTATCTTTAACATACTGATGCAGGAACAGAAAATCAAATACCACATGTTCTCACTTATAAGTAGAAACTAAACATTGAGTGCACATGGACACAACGAAGAGAACAATAGACACCAGGGCCTACTTGAGGATGAAAGATGGGAGGAGGAAGAAGATCGAAAAAATACCTATTGGGTTCTATGTTAATTACCTGGGTAATGAAATAATCTATACACCAAACCTCTGCAGCACGCAACCTACCCGTATAACACACCCATGCGTGTACTCCTTGAACCTAAAATTAAAGTTGGAAAAAGAAGAATGAAAGAAAGGGTGCTTCCTGAACCCAGGCTGCTGCTCACAATGTTGTGATCCTTTTCCTTTCTCTAGGTCTCAGTCTTCCCATTAACATATGAGGGTGTTGTTCTAGAATCATCATGGAATCTTTTAAAAAATGTAAGTTCTTGTCACAGGAACAAATACAGCATGATTCCACTTATATGAGCCATCTAAAGCAGAATTATAGAAGCAGAAATAGAATGATTGCACATGGGTAGTGGGAAATGGGAAGTTGTTGTTCAGTGAGTATAAAGTTATACAAGATATAATTTCTAGGGATCTGCTGTGCAACAATTAATATACAGTTAATGATACGGTGTGCACTTAAAATTTTGTGGTAAGAGGGTGAATCTCATGTTGTGTTCTTACCACACACATACACTAGACATATAGACACATACACATAGACTAGATAGGAGAAAAGAGAAATAATATACCAGAGTATTTATAGAAATAATATACCAGAGTGTTTATAGCATAGAGGGAATGACTAGAATATTTTTATTACAAGAAAGCACATTTAATTACTTAAAATTTCAAGCCATTTTAATCCTTCTGTGCAAATTATCAATCATACGAAAACTGCTTATTGAACTTGGAACAAGGTTCTACTTGCCACAAAAATCAAAGACTCCTGTTTTGTTCTGATTCACTGTGAAGTGTAAAAGAAAGAGAGAAAACGATGGCTGCAACTGACCTAGTGCTAAATTTTCCAAGCTGCTGCAAATACCTGCTCTATAGGTAGAGTAGGTACAGATACTTTGCATCAAAGTATCTACCTACTCAACTGTTAACTCATTAAGACAACTATGTTAAGAATAGAAAACAGTTTACCCATATATCAGTAATGTATTGCATTTCCTATTTATTTCTCATTTCATTGTAGGTATTAAACAACAGAAATGATAGATGCTTAGGAAAATGTGCCAGTAATTGCATGCACATATACTGGAGTTGAAAGGCTGGGTGAATTATATCTGGAGCCCGGTAACATATTGTACCATCCTTTTCTCCTTAGACATTAACTAAGAAGATTGTGTTTTAAAATTATATTCATTTATTTAAATATCTGTTGACTTCTAGGAGTGGGTGTATCTATATATATAAAACACATGTATCTCTATATATGTATATGACTAGTCTTGTTGGTGGTTTATTATTTCTTTGTACCAGAACAGAATATTCATGCATAATTATTTAAAGATGATCCAGTGGTAATCTGTAAGTGTGACTGATACTTGTAACTTGGGTTATCTTAATTATTAATACATAGGGTATTGCTCCCTTGTCCTGGTAAGTCACTTGACTGCCTTGTGTATTAGTTCTCTAATATTTTCAGTTAGATAATTCAACTTCCCTTTTAGAATTTCTCTATAGAATCTCCAGTGGAATGTTTAGTGTATGGAAGTATTCCTTATATTTTAACCAAGGTGGGTAATGGGAACATATTAGGAATTGAGTGAGCATGGTACTGACAAAGATAGTGAGTTAAGTTTTAGATAAATGCTTAAGATATTACGGGGCAGCTAGATTTAGAAGCTGAGGCACTGTTAGAGATTTTTACTGACAAAATGACAAGTATAATTTCAAGATCTTACTTGTCAGAGTCTAAAGTTTCCTGTAGTCAGTTAGGCTCTGGTGAAGCCCTAGTAAGTTAGGCTGTCATAAAAATATTTCACTTATTAGGGAGAATTATAAATGCTCTTGGCATATTTAGAACGGCTCTTTTTTTCCTCAATACCTGCTAGGAGCATAAAGGGATTTTTTGTGATCTTGATGATGTTTGAAGCATGAATCAGCTAAGTACATGAGAAGGATAATAACAAGGACAAATAATGCAAAAATGTTGTATAGATTACTAATGGTGTCAGTGAGACTAAACTGCAGTAAGTGGGACTTGTGAAAAATACTATGTTTGGAACAAAAAAGCAAAGCAAGATTATAATTACTTTTGGAAAACATCCAATAATGTTTAGCAATAAGAAAACTCACCAACTTTCTTTAGTGTTTTTGAGATGTGAAGCATACAAATTGTGTGAACTGCTGGTCAGGAAATTGTGTCCACTTTCTATGAGACCTATGTAAGTTTACTCACTGATTACATGTTTAATAAATATTATATGACAGGCACAGTATTATGCACTGGGGCCATAAAAATAAATAAGACATAGTGTAGCTCTGTAGTAGGATGGAGAGAAAGCATTGGCAGCTTAGAAAATAGTATAAGGATAACACAGATATGTGAAGCTCATGGCTGTCTTATTGTAAATAGGATGTTAATAGCGGATAGGTTGAGAGAGAGAAACCTGGAGTGGATGGGCTGGGGTGGTGGTACTGGTGGTAGTGATAAAAGTTGGTAAAATAGGTAGAGGAATTGTTATGGGGGCCTTGCATGATATGCTGAGGAAATTGGATATTTTATATGCAATTGGAAAGTTTTAAGCACAGAAATGACATGATCCTATCTATATTTTAGAAAAATGATTCTGGCTGTAGTATGGAAGATGGATTGGCCACCTGAAATGCTATGATTCTAAGCAGTAGAAAGAGAGCAGCTGTCCAGGGATAACTTCAAGAATGTGGTAAAAGAGTATTATTGAATTTAGCTCTTTACCAAAATAAATTATATGACAAAGTCCTGAGATATTTCTAATATTTTAGAATTCTCTCATAAGTAATAACATTCTATGCTGTATTCCTTGAAGTGTAGTTGATACTTACTACTAACAATCCTTAAACGTGGATCAGTGAGTTACTCAAGGTTATTAATTCTTTGTTGGAAGACTAATTCTATGCCATTTCTGTCCACTATAATTTTATTTTATGTCAGTACATTAAGTAGTGATAGATGTGCTGTCAACTTGAAGGTGTCATGAGTATTGTCCTTAGACCTTACCTTACAGAGAGTGCTTCATAATATGCGTATTTTATTCCCTCTACTTTCTTCTCCACTAATAAGATAAGGAACTTTATAATTTTCAGTCTTCTGCAGTGATAATTTCATTGTGTTATTGTTGGGATAGTTCGATGTCATGAGACATTATAAGACAGAACCAATGACAAAAACCACATGATTATCTCAATAGATGCAGAAAAGGCCTTCAACAAAATTCAACAGCCTTTCATGCTAAAAACTCTCAATAAACTAGGTATTGATGGAATGTATCTCAACATAATAAGAGCTATTTGTGACGGACCCACAGCCAATATCATACTGAACGGGCAAAAACTGGAAAGATTCCCTTTGAAAACTGGCACAAGACAAGGATGCCCTCTCTCACCACTCCTATTCAACATAGTTTTGGACTTTCTGGCCAGGGCAGTCAGGCAAGAGAAAGAAATAAAGGGTATTCATATAGGAAGAGAGGAAGTCAAATTATCTCTGTTTGCAGATGACATGATTGTATATTTAGAAAACCCTATCATCTCAGCCCCAAATCTCCTTAAGCTGATAAGCAACTTCAGCAGAGTCTCAGGATACAAAATCAATGTGCAAAAATCACAAGCATTTCTGTGCACTAATAACACATAAACAGAGAGCCAAATCATGAGTGAACTCCCATTCACAATTGCTACTAAGAGAATAAAGTACCTAGGAATCCAACTTACAAGGGATGTGAAGGACCTCTTCAAAGAGAACTACAAACTACTGCTCAAGGAAATAAGAGAGGACACAAACCAATGGAAAAACATTCCATGCTCATGGATAGGAAGAATCAATATTGTGAAAATAGCCTTACTGCCCAAAGTAATTTATAGATTCAATGCTATCCCCATCAAGCTACCAATGACTTTCTTTACAGAATTGGAAAAAACTACTTTAAACTTCATATGGAACCAAAAAAGAACCCACATAGCCAACACAATCCTTGGCAAGAAGAACAAAGCTGGAGGCATCATGCTTCCCGACTTCAAACTCTGCTACAAGGCTATAGTAACCAAAACAGCATGGTACTGTACAAAAACAGATATATAGACCAATAGAACAGAACAGAGGCCTCAGAAATAACACCACACATCTGCAATCATCTGATCTTTAACAAACCTGACACACACAAGCAATGGGGAAAAGATTCCCTATTTAATAAATGGTGTTGGGGTAACTGGCTAGCCATATGCAGAAAACTGAAACTGGACCCCGTCCTTACACCTTATACAAAAATCAACTCAAGATGGATCAAAGACTTAAATGTAAGACCTAGAACCATAAAAATCCTACAAGAAAACCTGGGCAATACCATTCAGGACATAGGCATGGGCAAAGACTTCATGTCTAAAACACCAAAATCAATGGCAAAAAAAGCCAAAATTGACAAATGGGATCTAATTAAACTAAAGAGCTTCTGCACAGCAAAAGAATCTATCATCAGAGTGAACAGGCAACCTACAGAATGGGAGAAAATTTTTGCAATCTATCCATCTGACAAAGGGCTAATATCCAGAATCTATAAAGAACTTAAACAATTTTACAAGAAAAAAGCCAAGAACCCCATCAAAAAATGGGCAAAGGATATGAACAGACACTTCTCAAAAGAAGACATTTATGCAGCCAACAGACATATGAAAAAATGCTCATCATCACTGGTCATTAGAGAAATGCAAATCAAAACCACAATGAGACCATCTCACACCAGTTAGAATGGTGATCATTAAAAAGTCAGGAAACAACAGATGCTGGAGAGGTTGTGGAAAAATAGGAATGCTTTTACACTGTTGGTAGGAGTGTAAATTAGTTCAGCCATTGTGGAAGACATTGTGGCGATTCCTCAAGGATCTAGAACTAGAAATACCATTTGACCCAGTAATCCCATTATTACTGGGTATATACCCAAAGAATTATAAATCATTCTGCAAAAAAGAGACATGCACACATATGTTTATTGTGGCACTATTCACAATAACAAAGACTTGGAACCAACCCAAATGTCCATCAATGATAGACTGGATTAAGAAATTGTGGCACATGGGAGGCGGAGCTTGCAGTGAGCGGAGATCGCGCCACTGCACTCCAGGCTGGGTGACAGAGCGAGACTCCGTCTCAAAAAAAAAAAAAAAAAAAGAAATTGTGGCACATATATACCATGGAATACTATGCAGCCATAAAAAAAGATGAGTTCATGTCCTTTGCAGAGACATGGATGAAGCTGGAAACCATCATTCTCAGCGAATTATCACAAGATAGAAAACCAAATACTGCATGTTCCCCCTCATAAGTGGGAGTTGAACAATGAGGACACATGGACACAGAGAGGGGAACATCACACACTGGGGCCTGTGCGGGGTGGGGGCTAGGGGAAGGATAACATTAGGAGAAATACCTAATGTAGGTGACGGGTTGATGGGTGCAGCAAACCACCATGGCACATATATACCTGTGTAACAAAACTGCACATTCTGCACATGTAACCCAGAACTTTAATAAAAAGAAGAAGAAAAAAAAACATACTACTAGAGAAAATCACCTAACCACAAAGGAAGACTTTAAGAGAGGATAAAAGGAAGAAAGTGTCTACAAAACATGCAAATAGCATGTAATAAAATAACAGTAGCAAATTCTTACCTATTATTAATAATCTTGAATATAAATAGGTTTAATTTATCCAATTAAATTAATTATCCAATAAAAAGAGCTAGAATGGCTGAATTGATTAAAAAAAAAAGACACAACTATATGCTGTCTACAAGAAACTCTACCTTTGAAGACATGCAGAGTCTAAAAGTGAAGGGATGAGAGAAGATTCAGAAACTATAGAGAGAGCTGGAGCAACTGTACATATATCAGATAAAATAGATTTTAACTCAATAATAGTTTTAAAAAGACAAAAGAAGTCCATTATATGATGATAAAAGTCAATATAGCAAGAGGATATAACAATTATATATATACCCAACCAACTCTGGAGCATCAGAATATAAAACAAATATTAATTAACCTAAAGAGAGAGATTGAGTGCAGTGTTATAATAGAAGGGGACTCAGCACCCCACTTCTAGCAATACACAGGTCATCCAGACAGAAAGGCAACACAGAAACACTGGAGTTAAACTGTACTGTAGACCAAATGGACCTAACAGACATTTACAGAACATTCCATCCAACAGCTGCAGAATACACATTTTTCTCAAAAGCACATGGAACATTCTCCAGGATGGACCCTGTGTTCACGAAACAAGTCTTAAATTTTCAAAAATCAAAATTATATCAAATATATTTTTAGATCACAATGGAATAAAATTAGAAATCATTAAGAAAAGGAACATTAGAAACTACAAATTTATGGAAATCAAATGATGTGCTTCTGAATAACAAATGGGTCAATGAAGAAATTATAAAGGAAATTATAGTATTCCTGTATTTAATAGAAAATGTGCAAATGAAAATGGAAATATACCAAAATATATGGGATACAGCAAAAACAGTTCTAAGAGGGTAGTTTATTGCAGTAAACACCTGCATCAGAAAAGTAGAAATAATTCAAATAAAGAACTTAACAAGGCACCTCAAGGAAGTAGAAAAGCAGGAACAAACGAAACATTGGTAGAAGGAAAAATAATAAAGAGCAGAATAAAAACAAATGAAATTCAGGCTAAGAAAACAATACAAAAGATCAACAAAAGGAAAAGTTGGTTTTTGAAAAGATTAGCAAAATCAATAATCCTTTAGCTACACTAGCAAAAAAGGGACTAGGCCCAAATAAATAAAATCTTATGTAAACTGAGACATTTTACTACAGAATGCAGACAGATTATACTACAGAATTACAAAGGATCGTTAGAGACTATTATGAACAACTATACACTAACAAGTTGGAAAACCATGAAGAGATGAATACATTTCTGGACACATACAGCTTAGCAGGATTGAACCATGAAGAAATAGAAAACCTGAACAGATCAACAATTAATAACAAGATAAGCAGCTGTAATAAAGTCTCCCATCAAAGAAAAGTCCATCAGTGGATGCCTATGCTGCTGAAAGAACTAATGCAAATTCTCTCAAATTCTTAAAAAAAAAAAAATGAAGAGGAGAGGATACTTTCAAACTCATTCTAAATATCAATATCCCTGATGGACATAGATGAAAAATTCTCAACAAAAATACAAGCAACTGAATTCAACAACACGTTAAAAAAATCATTCACCGTGGTCAAGGGGGATTCATCCCAGGAATTCAGTGATGATTCAACATATGCAAATCAATAAACGTGCTACATCACTTAACAGGATCAAGAACAAAACCCATATGATTCTTTCAATAGATACTAGAAAAGTATTTGATAAAATTCAACATTCCTTCATGATAAAAATTCTCAAAGAACTGGGTATAAGAGGACCACACCTCAGAACAATAAAGGCCATATATGACAAACCCACAGCTACTACACTGAATAGGGAAAAACCAAAAGGCTTTTTTCTAAAATCTAGAAGAAAAAGATGCCTCCTTTCACTACTTTTATTCAACAGAGTACTGGAAATTCTAGACAGAGCAATTAGGCAACAGAAAAAAAAATTAACACATTCAATTGGAAAGAAAGAACTCAAATTATTCTTTTTCACAGATGACATGACCTTATATTTGGAAAACCCTCAAGACTTCACCAAAAAACTGCTAGAACAGATTTGCGAATTCAGTGAATTGGGATACAAAATCAACATATAAAAATCAGTAGCATTTCTTTAAACCAACAGTGAACAATCTGAAAAAGAAATCAAGGAAGCAGTTCTGCTTGAAATAGCTACAAATAAAATAAAATATGTAGGAACAAATTTAACAAAAGAAGTGAGAGATCTCCACAATGAGAACAAACACTAATGAAATAAATTATAGAGGGCAATAAAAAATGGAAAGATATCATGTGCTTATAGATTAGAAGAATTAATAATGTTAACATGTTCATGCTACCCAAAGTGATCTACAGGTTCAATGTAATTTCTGTCAAAATACCAATGACACTCTTAACAGAATTCTAAAAAATAATCCTAAAATTTTTATGGAACCACAGAAGACCCCAAGTAGCAAAAGCAATCTTGCGTAAAGAGGAGAAAACTAGAGGCCTCACACTAATTCCCAAATATACTACAGAGCTGTAGTAACCACAACAGCATTGTACTGACATAAAAACCTGCACATAGACCAATGAAATGGAATAGATAACTCAGAAATAAATTCACACATTTACAGCCAACTTATTTTTGACACAGGTGCCAACAATATACATTGGGGAAAAGACAGGTTTTTTTAATAAATGTTGCTGGGAAAACTGTATCTCCATATGCAGACTAATGAAACTAGACCCCTGTCTCTCACCATATGCAAAAATTAAATCAAACTGTATTAAAGACTTAAATGTAAGACATGAAACTACTAGACCACGTTGCGGAAATGTCTCACAACATTGATCTACTAGGCAAGGATTTTTGAGGTCAGACCACAAAAACACAGGCAACCAAAGCCAAAGTAGACAAATAGAATTACATCAAGCTAAAATTCTTCACAGCGAAGGAAACAATCAACAGAGTGAAGAAACAGCCTACAGAATGGGAGGAAATGTGCAAACTCTTCAATCAACAAAGGATTAGTAACCAGAGTACATAAAGAACTCAAATGAATAGCCAAAAAACAATCCTATTTAAAAAATGGGTAGATGATCTGAATAGACATTTCTGAAAAGGAGACATAGAGACAGATGTGATGGTGTATACTTGTAGTCCCAAGTATTCAGGATGCTGTGATACAAGATCACTTGAGCCCAGAAGTTTCAGGCTTGTCATAGGTCATAGTCTATGATCATGTCTGTAGTCATTACACTCTAACCTGGGTAACTTAGTGAGACCCTGTATTTAAAAAAAAAAACACTTAAAAATGGCAAAGAAGTATATGAAAAAGTACTCAATATCACTAAAGATGCAAATCAAAACCACAATGAAATTTTATCCAAGTTTAAAAGGCTATTACGAAGAAGACAAAAATAATAGGTGGTGCAGAAAGTGGGATGTTAGTACACTGTTAGTGGGAATGTAAATTAGTATACCTACTATGAAAAACAGTATGGCGGTTCCTCAAAAAAGTAGAAATAGAAGCACCATGAGATCCAGCATTCCCACTGCTGGATATATGTTCAAAAGAAAGGAAATCAGGATATCGCAGAGATGTCTGCACTCTCATGTTTATTGCAGCACTATTCACAATAGCCAACATACAGAATCAACTTAAGTGTCTATCAATGGATGAATGAAGAAAACGTACATAAAAATACAATGAATTACCATTCAGCGATAAAAGGCAATGAAATCCTGTCATTTGCAACAACATGAATGTAATTGGAGGTCATCACATTAAGTGAAATAAGCCAGGCACAGAAAGACTATGTCATATTCACAGTATCACATATTCTAACTCATACTTGGGAAACTAAATAAGTTGAGGTTGAGAGTAGATTGATAGTTGCTAGAGGCTAAGAAGAATGGGCTGGGGGATGGGGATGAAGAGAGAGGTTGGTTAATGGATACAAAATACAGTTAGACCGAAGGAATAAGCTCTATTGTTCAATAGATAACACAGTAGGATGACTATAGTTAACAATAATTTGTTATATATTTCAAAATAGCTAGATTTAAAATGTTCCCAACACAAGAAAATAAATATTCGAATTGGTAGATGTTCTGATTATCCTGTTTTGATCATTACACATTGTATGCATATAGCAAAATATCACATGTATTCCATATTTAATACATAAACTATGTACAATTTTATGTATTAATTTAAAAATAACAGTAAAGTAGAAAAACCAAGCCATCTTCATGTTTTGTTCAAGTCTTTATAGGCAAAGGTTGGACCCTAGTCAAAAAAGGGCTCTAAGGAGCCTGGCTAGACTTTGGTCAAGGAGAGCATCTTTGTCAATACCCAGAAGTTACTTCAGATAACAAAAATATAACCTATTAAACCAAAGTAAATATGTTCAGCTTACTCTTAGTTATATGTAGAGCATGCACAGCCATTGTAATGTTGCCCAATATCAAGGAAGTATAATGGAGAGAATTTGGTGTAGAAAGAGGCCGCATTCTTCATTGCTGTGGTTGAAATATTTTTACTCTGTCAAATTTTACAAAAGTGACCATTTTAATGGTAAATATGGAGAGGCATTCTTTGGAGTAGTAGAGTCACAGAGTCTTGAGACTCAGAGCCAATAGGCATAGCAGAGAGCAGGAGTGAGTGAATGTATATAGTTATACAGGCCCCTCCCATGGTCATATCTGGGAAGGCTGGCAAGGATGAGCTTAGAAGATCAGAGAATTATCTGGAAAAACTCAATGTTCCCAGAAGGAGAAATATCTTACTTAGGAGTCTTCTAACAAAATAACCATGTTCCCAAATTACCTTATAGTTAATCCACCAGTCACTAACCCCAGCCCACATTAAAAAAAAACAAAAAAATCAATCTGATTTTTGGTGCTGTTCTTGTAAATATATAGAATCAAAGATCACAAAATCTCTGAGGAAAGCTTCCAATTAAGATACAGAACAGTATAAACTGAAAAAATAATATATTCAGAAAGATAACTATGAGAAAATTAACTATGAAAAAACAGAACTTTTAAACATAACAATGAAAATCGTTGAAAATCTGGAAATTGATTTTTTTTTCTTTTTTTTTTTTTGAGAGAGTCTTGCTCTGTAGCCAGGCTGGAGTACAGGCGTGATACAGGCGTGATCACTGCTCACTGCAGCCTTCGCCTCCCAGGTTCAAGCAATTCTCGTGTCTCAGCCTCCTGAGTAGCTGGGGTTACAGGTGCACTCCACCACATTTGGCTAATTTTTGTATTTTTGTTTAGTAGAGACAGGGTTTCACCATGTTGGCCAGGCTGGTCTCAAACTCCTGGCCTCAAGTGATCCTCCTGCCTTGGCCTCCCAAAGTGCTAGGATTATAGGCATGAGCCACCGTGCCTGGCCTGGAAATTGAAATTGATATAGAAATGCAATGACGTTTGTGATGAAAATGTAAGATGATAAAATTTAGGAAATCTCACAGAGTATGAAACAAAAATACATGTGGAAAGTAAGAACAAAAGGACAAAATTATTAGAAATTTATTAAACTCAGGAAGTTCAAGATTCTTACAGAATAGAAGATTTAAAAAGAAACAAATTATCACAAACATCAAAAACATATTTTTTGTGTAACTGAAGGACTACTCAGGGATCCACCAAATGCCCAGCACAATGAAGTATATGCGTAAGTATATCACCATGAAATTTCATAATACAGAGATCCTAAAACTTAACAGAGAAACAGAAAATCATGTACAAATAATCCTAAATCAGAATTTTATCAGACTTCTCAGCAGCAGACATTGGAGCTCTACCTTTAATAACTCAGAAGAAAAAAATTCAACCCTAGAATGCTGTATCTGGTCAAACTATCAGTCAAGGGCAGATTAATGATATTCGTTGAAGGTTTTTGAATAGTTTACCTCCTGTGTACTCTTTCTTTGTAGCTGCTGGATAATGTGTTCCATCAAAATGAGAAGTAAATATGAAAGAGTGGTAAATAATGTCTTACCCAAAAAGTTAGGAATCAAACATAGGGGAGAGCCTAAGAGAATTGGATAATGGTAAAGAGAAGTTCCAGGACAATAGCTATGCAATAAATTTCAGAAGGAATTCATAGCCATTAAAGTGAGAGAAGAGCAGGCTCAGGAAAGCTGTCTTTTCCATCTATCCTTGCCCAAATGGTTGTGTTTATCATATTGAAAATAGTTCAGTACTTCTGAAAGATCTAATACTAATGGGTGCCAATGAAGAAATTAATAGATTTAGAGAAGTTATTTTACCCAGAGTTGCAAAATACCCCATGGAGCTTTAATTCAAACCTGGGAAACCATAATCCATGTTTTATTCACAATGCATTGTCTCAATAATTATAATGCAAGGTTAAAAAACAGTAGTGCCATGTAATGAGAGATTACTTTGTAGGAGTAATTGTGCATTTTAATGTACAGTTCACAAAGTACTTTTGCGTTATATTTTGATTATGATAATGTGCTTTGGAAGGGTTTTGAGTTGAGAGGTGACATGAGTCAAGTGAAATGGAAAATGAGATATCTGTTAGAACTAACAATCAGGGTAGAATCGGGATGGATGCCAGTACCTCATCAAGATTCACTGTAAACCTTTTATGGTGTTGATGGGATGTCTTGGAAGCAGATAAAAATAACTTTTCCAATGCCAGTGATTGAAGGACTGCACTACAACCTTTGCTCTAGATCACTGACTCACCTTCAAACTTTGCTGGTGACAGATGTGTCAAATTGATTTGAGCCCTGCAAGTACAAAATCTATGGACTGAAACCCTTTCCTCTGGAAATTAAACTGTGTTAAGTAGACAGACTTTAGATGGTTGAGTATTTTCTCTCATTAGCTGCCAAATTTTTATCTTAACTATTTGAATTGAAAGTTTTCTAAAATGAATTGCGCTCTTTTTTCTTAAACAGGCTAGAGAAACCTGTCTTAAACTTTGATTTTTCTTCTAGTTTGTGTTTGTATTTTCTTTGTGAAATAGCAAGTTGATATTGTTAGAGAGCATCACTATATTATCCATTGCCCAAATAAATAGGCCCATGCCTCAAAGCTTGTTTCACTCTGTTTTATAGTTTTTATATTAGGAATAGCATATGAGGTGATGAAATCTGACCTCTTTTTGTAGCCATGGAAGTAATGAGCTGTGAAGTTGGTAAACATCACTAAGGAATGCCTAATTGAGTAACTGGTCTTATCAGACTATCTTTTCATATTCCAAATCTAAGTTAGCAAGTAACAAAAGATGCCTTATAACCTTATAGTAACTTCAGACTTCACTCATAGTAACATACTTAACAAATCACTTAACTTCCTTGTGTCTTAGTTTCTTTGTCTTTAGCAGAAATAGAAGGTGGGAAGAAGAATACGATACCTGTCTTTAATAAAATCATTGTAAGAATTAAATGGATTAAGTGAAAGTATACAATACCTGTCACATAATAGATGGTCAGTGTTATCTTCTTTTTCCCTCTTCCAGATTTCTTCACCTTACCACAGCAGATAACTCTAAATGATTACTCATGCACTATCCACAGAATTTACTTAATGCCTATTTCCTTTTCCCCTTACAAGCCCTTCATTTCAAAAAGAGGGGGAGAAAAAAAGAACTTACCACTTTCTGACATGTAATATATTTTTCTCCATTGCCTGCCTGAGCCCGACACTTAAACTTTTACAGAGGAAATGAGAATATATGCCATTTGCTACTTTTAGAAATATGGAAAGATAAAAACTAGTCAGTGCTAAACTCCTTCATCACAGTCAACTTCTTGAATTTCTCCGCCTTTCTGTGATCTTTCCACTTTCGCCATAGAGGACTGGCTAACTTCTCATCAGGACTGTTGGCCTCCTAAAGAGATACAGTCTCATCCAAAACACAAACAATATAGAGTTGTAGTAACCTTTCTATGTATATTACCTCTGCATTAAAGATGCTTACATTTCAAACATGAGAAACAAAAGTAAATCTAATATGAAAGTCTTTCTATTTTATCTTTTAGTCAAGTGCATTTAAACCTTACTTGATTAAACTTAACTTTAAAACCTTTCTTCATTTAATTCAAGAAATTATTAAAGAATGGAGAAATGCTAGTCGGGCATGGTGGATGATCCCTGTAACCCTAGAACTTTGGGAGGCCAAGGCAGGTGGATTGCCTGAGGTCAGGAATTCAAGAACAGCCTGGGCAACATGGCGAAACCCCATGTCTACTAAAAATACAAAAAATTAGCCGGACGTCGTGGCATAGGCCTGTAATCCCAGCTTCTAGGAAGGCTGAGGCACGAGAATTGCTTGAACCTGGGAGGCCAAGGTTGCAGTGAGCCGTGATTGCGCCACTGCACTCCAGCCTGGGAGACAGGACAAGACTCTGTCTCAAAAACAGGAAAAAAAAAAATTGAGAAATGCTGAATTGAGATTCTGAAAATTTTTTTCTGATTATTTTATATCTTATTTAATGGCAGTAAAACTGTCAGTTCACTTTACTAGAATTCATTCTGAATCAGCAATCAACATCTTCTAAATCTTTTGTCTACCTATTCCCAAATTGTACTCTCCCCCTACAACTTTCGTTTCACATTGGAAAAGTGGAAACATTATCAGCGTAAATTTGGCAGATTTTTAAATAAGGAGATGTGTTCTATTCTGTGGCATTTAAATAATGATACTCTGAAATATATACATATGTATATGTAGATAATTCCAAGTAAAAGACACACATGAAAACATAAGTAGATACATTTACAAATATATATAAGCAAATTATACCAAATATTTCCATCAATCCAGTCATAAATATGCTGATTAATAGCTACATTGTTTTTTTTACTGACATTTTTTCTAATAACTTATCATCTTAGCCATATTTAGATATATTCACTTAGGAGAGATGGTGTTTATTACATTAACAGAGCAATCTAAATTCTATACATTTGCTTTTTTAAAACATTTCTATCTAGAAATTGACATTGAACGCTGTGTGAGAGAATCTATCAACCTCTTTTGTTGGACTCCTAAAAGTGCTACTTACAGACAGCATGCTCAACCTCCAAAGCCATCTTCTGACAGCAGTGGAGTCAGAAGTTCGGCACCTTATTTCTCTGCTGAGTGTCCAGATCCTCCAAAGACAGATCTGGTATGTATTTGCGGATTTAGTTTACAAACTCTAAAAGGAGATGGATGTTAAAATTAATATACCCTAGTATCTTTATTGTTCTTAATGGTGTCATTTATGTCCTTTTAATGTAGATATTTTCTAACACATGATTTGATTCATAGAAATATTCCAGAAAACCATTATATCTATTTGGTTATAGAGTTAGGAAGATTATTTTGATGTACTCCTCCAGGTAGCAAGTTTTGCTTTTTTTGTATGCATTTGTAGTATCTGTTTATATATCAATTGGTTATATAGTGAGAGATTACAGAAGCAAAGAAAGAATTAAAAAAATAGAGAAAGGGTTGTTAATAGAGCAGGAACTTATTGTTGGTTGACAGAAGAAACAGCATTTTTAAAACTATGCCATGTAGGTGTTTCAACATTATCATTCTTACTAAACACAGTTTATAAATATGGTCAACAAAGCTTTCAGTTACAATAATTCATACATTTCGAATATTCTAATATTATCATAGTATAATTATTTCCACAAAATTGAATTTCAGTTAATATGTATGTATTGCTTTTCAGATATGGCACTTTCTATGATTTTATTTGTGTCCCCAAATATATGAGTACATTCATTTGTTCACATATTTCCATCACAATCAAATTATATTAAGGTCACTTATAAACATGACCCTGCTTATGATTGAATACAGAGCAATTTCAATAATTATAATCTCTGCCTCTAGATATATAGATGACAGAGAGGGAAACAGCTAAATGGATATATATATGAAAGATTATAAGACATTTCTAAAATATCCTGAGAGAGAAAAGAATAAGAACCCACAGTTATAAATAAATATTTGTATTATAGTTTTCCAAAAGTAGTAGTTATCTTCTGCCTGCCCGGAAGAAAGTAAGTTCTCAAATACTAGCAATATTCAGCTGAAGATATTTCCATGTAATGAATTTTGGTGAGAGAACTCATTTGTCAGTAAATGGTAAATGTTGCTCTAGATCAGGGATCCCCAACCCCCAGGCCACAGACTGGTACCAGTCACAGGAACCAGGCCATACAGCAGGAGGTGAGTGGCAGGCACGCCAGCAAAGCTTTATCTGTATTTACGGCCACTGCTCCATTACTTGCATTACCACCTGAGCGCTGCTTCCTGTCAGATTAGCAGCAGCGTTACAGTCTCATAGGAGCACAAATCCTCTTGTGAACTGCGCATGGGAGGGATCTAGGTTGCATATTCCTTATGAGAATCTAATGCCTGATGATCTGTCACTATCTCCCATTATCCCCAGATGGGACCATTAAGTAGCAGGAAAACAAGCTCAGGGCTCCCACTGATTGTACATTATGAAGAGTCATGTAATCATTTCATTATATATTATGATGTAATAATAATAGAAATAAAGTACACAATAAATGTAATATGCTTGAATTATCCCAAAACCATCTGCCACACCCTGGGTCCATGGAAAAATTGTCTTCCATGAAGACAGTCCTTGGTGCCAAAAAAGTTGAGGAACGCTGTTCTAGATGACCTGTAAGATAGCTTGAAACTTTGAAATTCAGCAGTTCTAAATACAAACTTATTTAATAGTTTCTTTGTTTCAAATTTTGAATTATATCCTCTTTATAGCAGAAGAACATTTGTTAAAAAGACTGACTTCTCCATTTTATTGCCTTTGTTCCTTTCACAGATCAGTTGGTTGTATTTATGTGGGTTGATTTCTGAACTCTCTATTCTTTTTCATTGATCTGTTTGTCTGTCCTTTTGCCAATACTATGCTGTTTTGATTTATAATTTGTCTTGAAGCTCAGAAGTGTCAGTCCTCCAACTCTGTTCTTTTTAATACTGTGTTGGTTATTCTGAGTCTTTGTTTCCAAATAAACTTTAAAATTAGTTTGTTGATACCTACAAAATAACTTGCTGCTATTTTGATTGGGATTACATTGAATCTACATATCAATTTGGGAAGAACTCTTGACAATGCAGGTTGATTGTCTCTTTTCAAAGATGCTTGGGACCAAAAGTGCTTCAGATATTTTATTTGTTCTGATTTTGGAATATTTGCATTATACTTACTGATTGAGCATTCCTAATCCAAAAATACAAAATCCAGATTGCTCCAATGAGCATTTCCTTTGACTATCATCTTGGTACTCAGAATGTTTCTGATTTTGGAACATTTTGGATTATGGATTTTGGAACTAGAGATATTCAACCTTTATTGAGTCTCCTATCCAGGAAATGGAATATTTTTTCATTTATCTAGTTTTTGGATTTCTTTCATCAGATTTTTATAGTTTTTCTCATTTAGATCTTATATATATATATAGTTAGACTTATATCTAAGTATTTGATTTTGAGGAATGCTGATGTAAGTGGTATTATTTTTTATTTCAAATTCCATTTGTACATTGCAGGTATACAGGAAAGCGTTTGACCTTTTATATTAACTTCGAGTCCTGCTACCTTGCTGTAGTTACTTATTAGCTCCAGTTTTTTGCTCAGTTCCTTCAGATTTTCTACATATATGTTCACATTATTTGAAAAATGGACAGTTTTATTTTTTCCTTGCCAATTAGTACACCTCTTATTTTGTTTGTTTGTGTTATTGCATTAGATACAACATCTAATATAATGTTAAAAAGAAATGGTGAGAGGACATCCTTACCTTGTTCCTGGTCTTAGCAGGAAGGCTTCTAGGGTGTCACCAGAAAGTATTGTGTGAGCTGTAGGTTTTTGTAGATGTTTTTTACAAGTTGAGTAAGGTCTCTTTTATTCCCAATTTGCTGAGAGATTTTTATCATGAATGCATGTTGGATTTTGTAGAATGTGTTTCCTGTATCTATTTGTATGATCATGTGAATTTTCTTCTTTAGCTTGTTGGTACAAGAATTACGTTAATTAATTTTCATATGTTAAAACAGCCTTGCATGCCTGGGATAAATTCCACTTGTTCATGGTACATAATTTGTTTTATACATTGTTGGGTTTGACTTTGATAATATTTTGTTGAGGATTTTGGTATCTATGTTCATGAGAGATACTGTTTTCTTGTAATGTCTTTGTCTAGTTTTAGTATTTAGGGTAATACTGGCCTCATAGAATGAGTTAGGACATATTCGTTTTGCTTCTGTCCTCTCAAAGAAATTGTAGATAGTTGGCATAATTTCTTCCTTCAGTCTTTGATAGAATTTACCAGTGAATTCATCTGGGTCTGATACTTTCTGTTTGGAAATGTTCTTAATTATTGATTGAATTTCTTTAATAGATGCAGGCCTATTCAGATTATCTAATTCTTCTCATATAAGTTTTGTCATATTGTGTCTTTCAAGCCATTTTATCCAGGCTATCAAATTTATGGGCATAGAATGGTTCATAGTATTCCTTTGTTATCATTTTATTGTCTATGGGATCTGTACTGAGATCTCTTTCATTTCTGCTATTTGTAATTTGAATAATCTTTTTTTTCTTAGCTGGTTAAAGGCTTATTGATTTTATTCATCTTTGCAAGGAGCCAGCTTTTGGTGTCATTGATCTCTTTGATTTACTGTTTTCAATTTCATTGATTTCTGCTCTGATTTTTATTTTTCTTCTACTCACTTTGAACTTAATTTGCTGTTCTTTTTCTAGTTTTCTAAGGTGGAAGCTTAGATCATTGATTTTAGAACTTCCATTATTTCTAATATATACATTCAAAGCTGTATATTTTCCTCTGAGCATTGTTTTTGATGCATTCCACCAATTTTGATGTTGTGATTTCATTTCCATTTAGTTAATATTTTGACCTATGTGTTAATTAAAGGTGTTTTGTTTCGTGTCTAAGTATGTTGGTATTGATTCTCTAAGACTAATAGTTTGTAGCGAATTCAACCAACTGTATATATATATATAAATATATATATATATGCAGTTCTATATATACAGTTCTATATATATAGTTCTCTCTCTCTGTCTCTCTATATATATATACAGTGTGTATATAATACACACACACACCCCATATATATGAATAAGTTTATCTCTTTCTTTCCAGTTATTATGTTTCCAATTGTTTATTGTCTATTGCTTTGGACAGAACCTCTAGTTTAAGAGTAGGTAGACTTACTTGTTCCTGAGTTTAATGAAAATGCTTCTGATTTCATCATTTAAGTTTGACGTTTTTTATACTCTTTATTGAGACAATTATTGTACCATCTTTTCTGTATTTCTGAGTGTTTATCATGAATGTTAAATTTTATCAAATGCTTATTTTGTATTAATTTGGGATTATTTCATCTTTTATTGTGATAATGTATTATATTATTACAGTTTCTTATATTTAATGGTCATTACATTCCTGAGATAAAGTCTACTTGGTCACTAACAAAAAGACTTACTGGCTATATTTGATTTGCTAGTTTTTAAAAAAATTTATGCACCTATGTTTATAGATTAGATAAGTCTATAATTTTCTTTTGCTTTTTGTCCTTGTCAGGCTTTGGTCTTAAGATTATATTACCTGTTGGGTACTGTGCTCACTACCTGGCTGACAGGAATCACCCTAAACCTCAGCATCACACAATATACCCTTGTGACAAACCTGCACATGTACTCCTAAATCTAAAATAAAAGTTGAAATTATTTTTTAAATTTTATTTATTTCTCCTGTCTGCTCTTTAATCATTTTCTATAAAAGGAATTACCTCTTTTACATAAATTGAGGAAACTGGTCTGAAAAACCACTTCTGTAAGTTCATGTTGTTTGAAAAGTATTTCTATTTAGTTAACATGTTTATTTTCTCAAAATTTTTTCTAAAAGTACCTATTTTGTTTAATTTTTTATGTTTATAGAATTCTGTACATAAAATATTTTTAACTTTTGTTCTTTTTTATCTGAAATGTCTACATTTTTAATATTGTTTATTTGAAGGTTCAAATATGTTAGTATAATAGGAAGCAGATACAAAAATAATGTATGCATGCTGTAAAAAGAATATTTATTAAAATTAGCATAATCAGAATTCAGGTTCATATTATATATTCTTATGTCTGAGTCAAAAACAGATTTTAAAAGCAGCTTTTATAAACTGAGTTAAATTGTACTCTATTACTAGTAGAATGGAAGGTTAAAAGTGGATATTAGAAGAAAAATCAATTTTACTTTCATTTCTGCATGCATCTATTGTATTTATTCCCTGAAGCAGAGTTTTATAATAGAAAAAGCATGAGCTTTGCTGTTAGATGGGCTTGGTTTCAAATTTCAACCCTGTTCCTTTTTCTTCATATAATCTTGAATAATTCACATAACCTCTCTAGTTCCCTATCTGTAATCGTTAGCATACTTAAAATAATACCACCCTGGCAGGGTTACTTTAAGAATGATATATGTAAAGCTCCTAATTCACTGTCTAGTACATAATAAGCACCCCAAAAGAGTAAAAAATCATTATTACAAGTTTAGTAATTAACAGTTAATTTTTTTTACTTTGCAGTCTGCCCAAGAACTTTATGACAGTCTTCTATATCTAAATAATCTGTACAAAGGACATGATGTTCTAGTATTCTGTTTTTCCTCAGCTATGTTAGCTCATTACTATCACTTTACATTTAGAAACCACTATAAAAACAGTGTGGAGAGTAAGGATTAGGGAGGCTGGCTTTTCAAAGAAGGAATCTTTCTGGCAGTTTTACCTCAGTAAATTCAGTTTAAAATTTCACTTTGACCTTTACTTCTTAGTCTTAATACTATTTTCATCCCTAAACTAAAGAATTGCCAAAATAATTATTTCATCTAATGCCAAAGTCTTTCCCATCAGTTTTCTTTTAAATAGCTAAAACTGCTTGAGAATTCTGACTGAAGTTTATTAATTGAAGAAAATAATAAGTAAAGATATGTAATCTTGGTTAATAGAATGAATGTTTTTGAACGGAATGTATTTTGGGAAAATCTCTACTTAATCTTTGATTTTTTAAAATCTATTTCTTTGTTAAATTTTAATCACATATTTATGACTGGTATTACTTACATGCAATATGTAAATGAGCAATAATTATTGTTAAGTTCTTTGAATACTTCATTATGAATACATATACTAACCCAAGATTTTATTAAATAAATTAATTTTTTAATTTACATAATGCTAACTGCTTGTATATACTATTACCATAAAAATGATAGCATTTATTGCATTACCTTCAGTTTATAAGGTATGCTTTCAGTGTAGATTAAACATGAGTTTACTGTAGATAAAATCTTATTTAAAGCACATTTTTATACTTTTGGTTCAAATAGTTTCCAAAATTCAAATATAAATGCCAGTCTACAAAGTTTCATCTCAATAATAACAACACTACTTTTTGGATTATGAACAGTTTAAAAATAACACCACAGTGCTTTATGATTTTCGGTACCCAGATACATTATTTTTATCTGCCCCTAAACAAATCTGTGAGATGTTTGATCCCCATTTTAGATGTAAAGAGACTCAGAAACCTTACTTAATACAAGTTAACTTATAAATTGCCATTTTATCAGTACTGTAAATGTGTTTTTCACTCTTATTTATTGGAACATATATATTAATATATATCATATCCTACTGTACACTTGGCTTTTCAAGCATTTTTTACTTTTTCTCTGTTTCTCTAGAAAATACATTAACATATACTCATGCAATCATCTGCATACCTACTCTTAAATAAGAAGAAATCTTTTTACAGTAAGTATAAGGAAAAGTACAATTGTGTATCCTTTTTTTGCTAACATATTGAGGGTAAAATGTTAACCTAAAGGAGAACTAAACACTGTCTGCTGAAATTATTTAGAGCAATAGATGCATTGAAAACAAAAAGGTTAGCTTTGCATCTGTTCTTTTTACTGGTTCAATTCTTCTGCCATTATCTAATGTTCTGTAGGCAATTTTAGAGCTATTATGGTAGGCACAATTTTAGTGAAAGATGAAGACTAGAAACCCTGGCAGCTACATATAAGGGTAAAATGTATCAGCCGTCTAAAAGTTAAGTAGAAGACATTTTATAGAAAATAATATCTTTTGAAATTTGTTTTTCCATAGTAATGTATAATCTTATTCTACCATTGGCCTAAAAAATAAGCAAATAATAATAATAATAATCCAACATAAGAAAATAAGGGATAGTTGGATTTGGGGATAGGATATCAAAAGACCTTGATTTACTGGATTAAAATATGAATTTTTCTTTCTATATTCCAAGTGTAGGGAAGGAGAACGGCAAACAAATTCCTAGACAGAGATTGATATGGTTTGACTGTGTTCCCACCCAAAGTCTGATCGTGAATTGTAGTAATTCCCATGTGTCAAGGACAGGACCAGGTGGAGTAATTGAATAATAGGCGCAATTTCCCCTATACTGTTCTCATAATAGTGACTGAGTTCTCATAAGATCTGTTGATTTTCTAATGGACTTCCTCCTTTGCTTGGCTCTCATTCTCTTTCTTGCCACCAAGTAAAGAAGGACATGTTTGCTTCCCATTCTACCATGACTGTAAGTTTCCTGAAGCCTGCCAAGCATTGCTGAACTGTGAAACCTCTTTCCTTTATAAATTACCCAGTTTGGGGTATGTCTTTATGAGCAGTATGAGAACAAACTAATATATTAAATAGGTACTGGTACAGTTGGGTGCTGCTATAAGGATACCGAAAATGTGGAAGTGATTTTGGAACTGGATAACAGGCTGAGGTTGGAACAGTTTGGAGGGCTCAGAAGAAGACATGAAAATATGGGAAAATTTGGAGCTTCCTAGAGACTTGGAATACTCAGAAGACAGGCAGATGTGGGAAAATTTGGAACTCCCTAGAGACTTATTGAATGGCTTTGACCAAAATGCTGATAGTGATATGGATGATGAAGTCCAGGCTGAGATGGTCTCAGATGGAGATGAGGAACTTTTTGGGAACTGGAGTAAAGGTCACGCTTGCTATGCTTTAGCAAAGAAACTGGCAGCATTTTGCCCCTGCCCTGGAGATATGTGGAACTTTGAACTTGAGAGAGATGATTTAGGGTATCTGGCAGAAGAAATTTCCAAGTGGCAAAGTATCCAAGAGGAAGCAGACCATAAAAGTTTGGAAAATTTGCAGCCTGATGATGTGAAGAAAAGAAAAACCCATTTCCTGGGGAGAAATTCAAGCCAGCTGCAGACATTTGCATAAGCAGTGAGGAGCCAAATGCTAATCACCAAAGCAATGGGGAAAATGTCTCCAGGGCATGTCAGAGACCTTCACAGCAGTCTCTCCCATCATAGGCCTGGAGGCCTAGGACAGAAAAATGGTTTCCTAGGCTGCTGCTATTCTGTGCAGTGTCAGAACATGTTCCCCTGTGTCCCAGTGACTTCAGCTTCAGCTGTGGCTGAAAGAGGCCAAGGCACAGCTCAGACCCTTGCTTCTAAGGGTGTAAACCCTACACCTTGCAGTTTCCCACATGCTGTTTGGCCTGTTGGTGCATAGAAGTCAAGAATTGAGGTTTGAGAACCTCCACCTAGATTTCGGAGGATGTATGGAAATGCCTGGATATCCAGGCAGAATTTTGCTGGAGAGGCAGAGCCCTAATGGAGAACCTCTGCTAAGGCAGTGCAGAAGGGAAATGTTGGGTCAGAACTCCCACACAGAGTCCCCACTGGGGCACTGCCTAGTGGAGCAGTGAGAAGAGGGCCACCATCCTCCAGACCCCAGAATGGTAGATCCACCAACAGCTTGCACTATGCATCTGGAAAAGCTGCAGACAGTCAACACTATCCTATGAAAGCAGTGGAAAGTGGGGCTGTATCTTGCAAAGCCACAGAGGCGGGGCTGCCCAAGGCCGTGGGTGCCCATCTCTTGCATCAGCATGACCTGGATGTGTGACATGAAGTCAAGGGAGATCATTTTGGAGCTTTAAGATCTGGCTGCCCTGCTGAATTTTGGACTTGCATGAGGCCTGTAGCCCCGTTGTTTTGGCCAATTTCTCCCAATTGGAATGGGTATATTTTTCTATTGCCGGTACCCCCATTGTATCTAGGAAGTAACTAACTTGCTTTTGATTTTACAGTCTCGTAGGTAGAAGAGACTGCTTTGTCTCAGATGAGACTTTGGACTGTGGACTTTTGAGTTAACCCTGAAATAAGGCTTTGGGAGACTAGAAAAGGCGTAACTGTGGTTTGAAATGTGAGGACATGAGATTTGGGAGTGGCTGGGATGGAAACATGTAATCTAACTTTTAAATAAATGGAATCATAGCATTTGTGTTGTTTCATGTTTCATACTTGCATCATACAGTTACCATGGCTTCCGGTTATTAGCTCCAGCCCAAACTTCTCTCTTTTTTTGCTTAGCAATATGTCTTTAAAGTCTTCTTACGTACACACATACACACACACACACACACACACACACACACACACCTAATTCTGGTTAACAAGCTGCAAACCATTCCTTGGTACAGAAATGTTATCATGGTAGTAATACTTAATATTATTTGTATATCTCAAATGCAAATAGCTGAGCTAATAATGTCTCCTCAGTTTACAACACATTACAATTATTGGACTGGGTCAGACACTTTCTCCTGTTTCCTTTTACTTCTTTCTTTCTACCCTGACCCTCACTCCTTGGTCTCTCTACACAATCATTTATAAAACAGTGGTTTGCAAATGTTGATGTATATTATCCTCTCCAGGAAAGCTAAGAAAAAATGAGGCCCCTCTTGTTTAAAGGATAGGCCCTGAGCCTTTGTGTTTTTAGCTTACTCTCCATGAATTCTAATACTGGTTGCTCTAATATAGTTTATATAGGTTTCTGAATATGTACAAACCCTTTTAAGTTAAATATATATGCATTTATGTGTATTTGTAGGTATCTTTTCTAATTTTTTTGTTGTGATAAAAATACACACAACATAAAATTTACCACCTTAACCATTTTAAGTGTACAGTTCAGTGGTATTAAATACATTCATAATGTTGTGCAACCATCACCACCATCTATCTCCATAACTCTTTTCATCTTGTAAAACTGCACCTCTGTACCCATTCCATTGTAATTGCTTATTCTCCCCTCCTCTCCACAACCACAATTCTACTTCTGTCTCTATGATTTTGACTACTCTAAGTACCTCATAGAGTTGGAATCATATAGTTTTGGTCAGATTTTTTTTTCTTCTTAAGGCTAAATAATACCCATTTTGTATATATACCACATTTTGTTTATCCATTAATTGATCAGTGGACACTTGGGTTACTCCCACATTTTAGCTATTGTAAACAATGCTGCTATGAACATGGGTGTATAAATATCTCTTCAAGATTCTGGTTTCAGTTCCTTTTGGCATATATCCAAAAGTGGAATTTCAGGATCATATGTTATCTATCTTTAGTTTTTTGAGGAACTGCCATACTGTTTTCTACAGCAGCTGTATCAGTTAACATTTTTACCAACAGTGTGCAAGGGTTGGTTTCAGTTTCTTCTCAAACTTGCGAGCACTTTTCTATTTTGATTTTTTTCCTTTTTTTCTTCTTTTTTTTGAATAATAAATGTGCAGTGGAATCTCATTGTAGTTTTGATTTATATTTCCCTGATGATTAGTGATAGTGAGCATCTTTTCATGTACTTCTTAGCCATTTGTATATCTTCTCTGGAGAAATGCCCTATTCAAGGTCTTTTGAGTTGTTTCTTTTTTTGTTGAGTTTTAGGAGTTCTCTATATATTCTCAATATTATTCTCACATTAAATATATGATTTGCAAATATTTTATTTCATTCTGTAGGTTGCCATTTTACTCTGTTGAGTGTCTTTTGATGCACAAAATATTTTATTTCACAGAGTTCAATTTGACTATTTTTTCTCTGTCACCTAGGGCTTTGGTGTCATCTCCTAGAAATCAAGTGCCAACTCCAGTATCATGAAGCTTTTGCCCTATGTTTTCTTCTAAGAGTCTTAAAGTTTTTGACCATACATTTAAGTCTTTGATTTATTTTGATTTAATTTTTGTATATGTTATTAGGTGAGAGTTCAGCTTCATTCTTTTGCATGGAGATATACAGTTTTTCCAGAAACATCTGCTGAAAAGACTGTCCTTTACCCCACTGAATGGTCTTAGCCACCCTTCTCAGAACTTATTTGACCATATATAGGAGGGTTTATTTCTAGCTGTAGTCTGTTGGTCTGTATGTCTGTCTGCCTTTATGCCAGTATCATACTGTTTTATTACAATAGTTTTGAAATAAATTTTGAAATCAGGAAGTCTGAGTCTTCTGGCTTTGTTCTTTCTTTTCAAGATTGTTTTGTCTATTTTAGGTCTCTTGAGATTCCATATGAATTTTGGGATAGGTCTTTCTATTTCTGCTAAAAACATCATTGGTATTTTGATAAGAATGTGTTGAATCTGTAGGTGGCTTTGAGTAATATTGATATCTTAACAATATTATATCTTTCAATCCATAAACGTGGCTTGTGTTTTCATTTATTTATGTCTTTCTTAATTTCTTTCAGCATTCTTTTGTTGTTTTCTTTGCACAAGTCTTTCACCTCCCTGGTTAATTCGTAAGTATTTTATTCCTTTTGATGCTATTGTAAATCAAATTGTCTTCATTAATTCCTTTTCTGATTGTTCATTGTTAGTATATAGAAATACAACTGATTTTTGTCTGTTTTTTTCTGTATCCTGCTACTTTGTTGAATTCCATTATTAGTTCTAACAGTGTTTTGTGTAATGTTTAGGGTATTTTTTAGATATAAGATCACATCATCTGCAAACAGATCATTTACTTCTTACTTTTCAATGGATGGCTTTTCTTTTTCTTGCCTAATTTCTCCAGCTAGGACTTCCAGTACTATGTTGAAAATACATCCCAAAAGCAGGCATCCTTGTTTATTCATTATGTCAGAGGAAAAGCTCTCAGCCTTTCACCATTGAGCATGTTTTCTGTGGGTTTTTCATATATGACTTTTATTGTGTTGAGGAAGTTTCCTTCTATTCCTAGTTATTAAATGTTTTTATCATGAAACAGTTTGATTTTGTTCTTTTTTTGGTATCAATTTAGATGATCATGTGGTTGTTTTTTTTTTTTTTCTCTCCATTCTGTTAATGTAATGTATCATATGGATTGATTTTCCTGTGGCGAAACATCCTTGCATTCTAGGAATAAATCCCAATTGATCATGCTGTATAATTTTAATATGCTTTTGAATTCAGTTTGCTATTTTGTTGAAGATTGTTGTTTCAATATTCATAAGGGACATTTGTCTTTAGTATTCCGTTTTTGCAGTGTCTTTGTATGGCTTTGGAATCAGGGTAATGCTGGCCTTACACAATGAGTTAGGAAGTATTCCACCCTCTTCAGCTTTTTAGAAAAGTTTGAGAAGGATTTGTGTTCTTTAGATATTTGGTAGAATTCACCAGTTAAGCCATCAGATCTAGGACTTTTCTTTCTTAGGAGATTTTTTATTACTGATTCAATTTCCCTGCTAGTACTAGATCTAGTTAGATTTTTTAACTCTTTATGATTTTAGTCTTGGTAAGCTTTGTGTTTCTAAGAACTTAACTACTTCATTTAGGTTAGTAGCTTCATTTTTGACTCCTGCCTTACCTTCCAAATTTAGTCAATCAAAAACTTTTGTTTATTAATCTGTATACTTCTCTCCAATTCTGCTGACAATATTTTACTCATGTTCACCATGATTACAGGCATGTGCTACCACACCCGGCTAATTTTGTATTTTTAGTAGAAGCGGGGTTTCACCATGTTGGCCAGGCTGGTCTCGAACTCCTGACCTCAGGTGATCCACAACCTCCCAAAGTGCTGGGATTGTGGGCATAAGCCACCATGCCCGGCGTGTACAATTTTCTGACTGGTCTCTCTGCATCCATTCTCATTTATTTTTAATCCATTTTTCAGACTTCAGCTACCATAATCTTTTTTAATCAAAATGTTTACCAAGACTCTTATTATTATACTGACAATAAAATTCAAACTTCTAACATGGTCTAAAAGTCCCAATGTAATATTTCCCTTGACAACTTTACCAAGATTTTCTGTCAGTATTGTTCCCTCTAATTTTTCTATGCTGTAGCACAGAAATTAGATTTCGTTCAGTTTTAGGTATACCCTATACATACTTCTGCTTTAAGACCTCTATGTCTGCCTTCATTTTCTCTTTTAATATAAATTCCTAAAGATCAAGAACTGTATCATAGATTCTTAAATGAAATGATAGGGAGGGAGCAAAGTAAGATGGCCAAATTGAAGCCTTCACCGAGCATGTCTTCTGCACAGACTCCAATTTAACAACTGTCTACACAAGCAAAGCACCTTCATAAGAACCAAAAACTAGATGAGCACCCACAGTACCTGGTTTTAACTTCATGTCGCTGAAAAAGGCACTGAGGAGGGTAGAAACAGTCTTGAATCACCAATGCCACCCCTTGCCCACCCCCCAGCGGGAATTGTGACATTGCATTGAACTCAGTGATACCCTGTTACAGCAGAATGCAAAACCAGGCTGCACTTAGCTAATGCCCACCCTCAGAGAAGATATTTAAACCAACTCTAGCCAGAGGGGAATTGCCCATCCCAGTGGTCCAAACTTCAGTTCTGGCAAGCCTTATCACCCTGGGCTAAAGTGTTCTGGGGCTCTAAATAAACTTCAAAGGCAGTGTAGGCCACAAGGACTGCAACTCTTGGGGAGTCTTAGTGCTTAACTTAGATTAAAGTGAGTGGACTAAGGAGGCACGTAACCTGTTGAGACACAGCCAGAGTGGCTAAGAGAGTACTTGCACCACCCCTACCCCAAACCCAGGCTGCACAGCATGGGGCTCCAAAAAAGACACCTTCTTTCCACTTAAGGAGAGGAGGGAGAAGAATAAAGAGGTCTCTGTCTTACATCTTGGAAACCACCTCATCCACAGTAGGATAGAATACCAGTCAGAGTCATGAATCCCCCTTTCCAGGACCTAGCTCCCAGACATTTCTAGACACCCTGGGCCAGAAGGGAACCTGCTGCCTTGAAGGGAAGGACTCAGTCCTGGCAGGACCCATCAACTACTGAATAAAGTGCCCTTGGGCCCTAAATAACCAGTAGCAATACCCAGGTAGTATGCCACTCTGAGATTTGCTGGCTTCAGGTGAAACTCAGCACATTACTAGCTATGATGGCTATGGGGAGAGACTATGATTAAGAAAATTAGAGGGAAAAGTAAGGGAGCTTTGTCTTACACCTTAGGTACCAACTCAGCCACAGGGAAGTAGAGTACCAAGCAGGCTCTTGTGGCCCCCAATTCCAGGACTTGGCTCTTGGACAGCATTTCTGGACCTGCTTTGGGTCAAAGGGAAACTACACTGAAGAGTGAGTCCCAGGCCAGGCAGCATTCACCACAAGCTCGATGAAGAGCTCCTGGGCCTTAAGAGAACATCAGCAGTAGCCCAGCAGTACTCTCCGTGGGTTTGTGATGGCAGTCATAGGGTGAGGCCCCTCTGCCTATGGAAAGCGGAGGGAAGAGTGGGAAATACTGTGTCTCATGATTTGAGTGCCAGCTTAGCCACAGTACAATAGAACACTAGGCACACTTCTAAGGTTTTTGACATAAGTCCCTGGCTCGCAGATGGCACCTCTGGACCTGCCTGGAGGAACTTCTGCCCTGAAGGGAAGGAAAAACCCTGGCTGGCTTTACCGCCTAATGATTGTACAGTCCCAGGACCTTGAGTGAACACAGGCAGTAGCCAGGGTAGTAGTTATGCCAGCAAGCCTTGGGCGAGACCCAGTGCTATGCTGGCTTTCAGTCTGATTCAGTGTGGTACCAGTGGTGGTGGCCACAAAGATGCTTGTGTCACACCACGCCAAGCTCTAGGTGGCTCAGAATAGAGAGAAAGAGGCTCTATTTTTTTTTTAGGAGAAAGTAAGGGGAAAGAACAACAGTCTCTGCAGAGAATTCTGGATCTTATCCAAGACCATGAATGCAGTACCTCTACAAGTCTGCAAGAACAATAGTGTTACTGGGTTTGGGGTGTCCATTAATACAGATATAGCTTAGATCACAACACTCAAGTCTTCTGAGTACCTGAAAAGCCTTGCAGGAAATACAGGTTAAAATTAGCCCAGACTGTGAAGACTAAAATAAATACCTAACTCTTCAATGTCCAGACACAGATGAACATCCACACGCATTAAGATCATCCAGGAAAGCATGACCTCACTAAATGAACTAAATAAGCCACCAGGGACCAATCCTGGAGAAACGGAGGTATGTGACCTTTTAGACTCGAAATTCAAACTAGCTGTTTTAGGAAACTCAAAGAAATTCAAGATGACACAGAGAAGGAATTCAGAATTCTACCAGATAAATTTCATAAGAGATTGAAATAATTAAAGAGAAACAAGCAGGAATTCTATACTTGAAAAAGTGCAATTGGCATACTGAAGAATGCATCACAGTCCTCTAATAGAATGTATCAAGCAGAAGGAGTTAGTGAGCTTGAAGACAGGCTGTTTGAAAATACACAGTCAGAGGAGACAAAAGAAAAAAGAATAAAAAACAATGAAGCATACCTATAGGATCTAGGAAATAGCTTCAAAAGGTCAAATCTAAGAGTTACTGGACTTAAAGAGGAGAGAGAAACACAGATAGGGATAGAAAGTTATTACCCCTTTGAATAAAAAGGATGTTAATGAGTGATAATTATTACAGAGAACTTCCCAAACGTAGAGAAAGATATCAATATTCAAGTACAAGAAGGTTATAGAACATCTAGCACATTTGATTCAAAGAAGACTACCTCAAGGCATTTAATAATTAAACTCTGAAAGGTCAAAGATAAAGAAAGGATCCTAAAAGGATAAAAGAAACAAATAACATACAATGGAACTCTTATATGTCCGGCAGCAGACTTTTCAGTGGAAACCTCACAGGTCATGAGAGAGTGGCATGACATATTTAAAGTGCTGGAAAAAAAAAAAAATTTTACCCTAGAATAGTGTGTCCTCCAAAAATGTCATTAAAACATGAATGAGAAATAAAACTTCCCAGACAAACAAAAAGTGAAGGATTTCATCAATATCAGACCTATCCTACAAGTGCTAAAGGCAGTACTTCAAACAAAACGAAAAGACTTTTAATGAGTAATAGAAGATTATCTGAGGGTTAAAAAAAAAAAACTCACTAGTAATAGTACACAGAAAAACACAGAATATTATCACACTGTGACTCTGGTGTGTAAACTACTCTTATACTAACTAGGAAGACAAAATGATGACCCAATCACAAATAATGTATTTGCCCATTCTCAAACTGCTATAACTGTAATAAAATACCTGAGACTGGGTAATTTATAAAGAAAAGAAATTTAATTGACTCACAGTTCCACTGTACAGGAAGCAAGGCAGCATCTGTCTGCCTTTGCGGAGGCCTCAAGGAAATTTTTCTCATGGCAGAAGGCAAAGTGATAGCAGGCATCTTACGTGGCAGAAACAGGAATAAGAGAGAGACGGGGGAGACGCTACATACTTTACACAAGAACTCACTATTGAGACGACAACACCAAGGACGGTGGTGTTAAGCCATGAGAAATGACTCCCATGATCCAATCACCTCTCAACAGGCCCCACCTCCAATATTGAGAATTACAATTTGACATGAGATTTGTGTGGAGAAACATGTCCAAATCATGTCAAATAATAACTACAACAACATTTCAAGACATTGACAGTACTTTAAGATATAAACAGGAAAAACAAAAAGCTAAAAAGTAGGGGAACTAAGTGTAGAGTTTTAATTTTCTTTTTGCTTGTTCATTTGTTCTATGCAAACAGTGTTAATATTATCAGCTTAAAATAATGGATTATAAGATATTATTTGAAAGCCTCATGGTAACGTCAAATCAAAAAACACACAACAGATACATAAAAAATAAAAAGAAATTAAATCATATCACCATAGAAAATCCCCTTCACTAAAAGGAAGACAGGAAGGAAGGAAAGAAGGAAGAGAATATCTCAAAACAACCAGAAATCAAATAACAAAATGGCAGGGGTAAGTTCTTATCAATAATACTGAAAGTAAATGGAATAAACTCCTTAATGAAAAGATATAGAATGGTTGAATGGATTTAAAAAGCAAGACCTAATGATCTGTTTGTTACCTACAAGAAGCACACTTCACCTATAAAGACACATGTTGACTAAAAATAAGGGGATGGAAAAAGATATTGCATGCCAATGGAAACCAAAAAAGAGCTGGAGTAGCTATATTTACATCAGACAAAATAGAATTCAAGAAAAAAAAAACTCTAAGAAGAGACGAAGAAGGTCATTATATAATGGTAAATGGGTCAGTTCAGCAAGAGGATATATAAGCACTGTAAACATATATGAATTCAGTACTGGAGTACCCAACTTATTAGCGCTAAAGAGAGAGATAGAACCCATACAATAAAACCTGGAGACTTCAACACTCTTGTTTCAGCACTGGATACATCTTCCAGACAGAAAATCATCAAAGAAGCATCGAACTTAACCTGCATTATAGACCAAATGGACCAAATTTACAGAACATTTCATTCAATAGCCGCAGAATACATATTAATTTCCTCATCACATGGATTATTCCAAGATAGACCATATGTTCTCTATCCAGAGATAGACCATATGTTTAAGACAAAACAAGTCTTAAAACATTCAGAAAATCGAAATAATATCAAGCATGTTCTCTGACCACATGGAATAAAACTAGAAATCAATTACAAGAGAAATTTATGCAAACACATGGAAATTAAACAGCATGCTCTTCAATGACTAGTAGGTCAATGAAGAAATCAAGAAGGAAATTGAAAATTATTTGGAAATGAATTATAATGGCGACACAACATAAAACCTATGAAGTACAGCAAAAACAGTACTGAGGGAAGTTAATAGCTCTAAGTGCCTACATCAAAAAAGAAGAAAAACATCAAATAAATAACCTAATGATGCATCTTAAAGAATTAGTAAAATGAGCAAACCAAACCCAAAATTACTAGAAGAAAAGAATAAGGAAAAGAGCAAAAATAAATTAATTTGAAATGAAGAAAACAGTACAGAAGATCGATGAAACAAAGAGTTGGTTTTTTTGAAAAGTTAAACAAAATTAACAAATGTTTAGCCAGACTAACCAAAAAACGAGAAGATCCAAATAAATAGAGATTTAAAAGGAGACATTACTACTGTTATTGCAGAAATTCAAAGGATTAGCAGCTGCTGCGAGCAACTATATGCCAATAAATTGGAAAATCTAGAAGAGGTGGACAAATGCCTAGATACATACAACCTACCAAGATTGAACCATGATGAAGTCCAAAATCTGAATAGATCAACAACAAGTAATGAGAGTGAAGCCGTAATAAAAATTCTACCAGCAAAGAAATGACAGGACCCAATGGCCTCACGTCTTAATTCTATCAAACATTTAAAGAGAACGTGTACCAATTCTATTCAGACTATTCTGAAAAATAGTGGAGGGAAGATTTCCAAACTTACTCTATGAGGCCAGTAGTACCCTGATACCAAAACCAGATAAAGACAAATCAAAAAAAGAAAACTGTAGGCCAATATTACAGATGAATATTGATGCAAAAATTCTCAAAAAAATTTTAGCAAACCAAATTTAACAACACATTGAAAAGATCATTCATCATGACCAAGTGGGATTTATCCCTGGAATGTAACGATGGTTCAATATATGCAAATCAATTAATGTGTTATGTCATATCAACAGAATAAGGTACAAAAACCATATGAACATTTCAATTGATACTGGAAACGCATTTGATAAAATTTAACATCTTTTATGATTAAAAAACCCTCACAAAACTGGGTTTAGAAGGAACATACCTCAGGACAATAAAAACCATACATGACAGACCATAACGAGCATGATGTTGAATGGGGAAAGACTGAAAGCCTTTCCTCTAAGATCAAGAATGTAACAAGCATGGCCCACTTTAACTACTGTTATTCATCATACTACTGGAAGTACTAGCCAGAGCAATTAGACAAAGAGAAAAATAAAGGGCATCTAGATTAGAAAGAAAGAAGTCAAATTATCCTTTTTTGAAGATGACATGATCTTTTATTTGGAAAAACCTAAAGACTCCATAAAAAACAGTATTAGAAGTGATAAATTCAGTAGAGTTGCAGGGTAAAAAGCAACATATATAAAAATCAGAAGCATTTTCATATGCTAACCACAAACAATCTGAAGAAGAAACCAGGAAAGTAATCCCACTTACAATAGCTACAAATAAAACAAAATACTTAGGAATTAACCAAAGAAGTGAAAGATCTCTACAGTGAAAACTATGAAACATTAATACAAGAAATTGAAGAGGATACAAAAAAAGGAAAGAGATTCCATGTTCATGGGTTGAAAAAATTAATATTGTTAAGATGTCCATGCAACGCAAAACAATCTACAGATTTAATGCAATCCCTATTAAAATGCTGATGGCATTCTTCACAGAAATAGAAGAAACAATTCTAAAATTGTTTAGAATTGGTTGTTATATGCAACCACAAAAGACCATAAAGAAGAATGACATTCTGTCATTTGCGACAACATAGATGGAACTGGAGGACATTATTTTCAATAAAATAAGCCAAGCACAAAAAGACAGACTTTGTGTGTTCTCACTTATTTGTGGGTGATAAAAATTAAAATAAATTGAACTCATGGATATAGAGAGTACAAGGATTGTTACCAGAGACTGGGAAGGGTAGTGGGAGTGGGGTGTGTGTGGAGAATTGGGAATGGTTAATTGGTACAAAAAAATAGTTCAAAAGAATGAATAAGACCTAGTATTTGCTGGTGCACAGGGTGATTATAATCAAAAGTAATGTAACTGTACATTTTAAAATAACTAGAAGTGTATAATTAGATTTTTTGTAACACAAAGGATAAATGCTTGAGATGATGGACTCCCATTAACCTGGATGGAATTATTATTATGCATTGCATGCCTATATCAAAATATGTAATGCATAAATATATTTACGTACTATGAACTCACAAAAATTAAAAAATGAAAAATAAAAAATAAAAGTTTTGAAAAGCAAACATACATACATAAAAACCTACCTTTCTTTCTTCACTGGTAATTTATGGGTGCATTAAGGAAAGGACTGTTCTTATCATTGGACCCTCAGAGCTTAATTCAAAGCTCTGAGAAATAATATGTTCTCAGTATATTTGTATTTATTTGATGTAGTTACTACAAAAAAGGTTAAACTAGTGTTAACTCTCATTTCAACAAAGCATTCAGTTAATTTAGTCACAGTTCGTTATTCATCAACTATGCTAGCTCTTTCTACTTTGTCTTCATAGCATGGATTATAATTACATACTTATCTTTGTGTTTCTTTTATCATTTATTCCACATCCAGGCACAGGGGAGAGATTGGATCTTGTTCACCCCTGTACCCCCGTGCTTATCTTAGCCCCTAGCATATAGTTGATAATGAATAATTTTTTTAATGAATTAACAGAAAGTTCATTCCAGCTAATGTTTTACTCTATTTTCTGTAAAGCAATGTATCTGAAAAATGGTCCTCAAAAATCTTCTATAATAGTTGTTGAAAGTGCATTTTTAGGACTCGATGCACACATCATATCTACTAAATCAGTGATTGAGGGGTATCTCCTGTAACTTATGTTTTTACTAAAGTCCCTATGTGATGCTTAACAACATGTGTGTACAGGGTTCTCACAACTCATATCTTTGTAACTAAACAAATGATTATTCATATGGGGGAAAATATCTCAATAAGGCATTCATATTTGTGATCATAGTGTTATTTTTGTGCTTTTGTGTGTATTTTTATACTAGTCTACTTGTTTTATTATTATTCCAACCTTTCGCCGCAAGTTAACTTTTTCTTCATGAACAAAAGCGACAGCCCTTTTCACTATTCAACAATCTCAGCCTACTCACTCTCTAAGCCTCTCTTTTTATTTTTACTGCCAAAGGGCAACTCTCTTTTAATTCTGTCCCCCTGACTCCCCCACTCTTCTTATTCCATTTTGTGAAAGCAGTTTCTAAACAGCAACAACAGAATTTCTAAAGTCATTCATGTGGAAATAAATTAGAGTGAGAAATCTATCCAGGACTCAAAAAAGTTACATTCCCTGCTTTATGTTTTCTTTGTTGAAATCAGTAAAAGGTAAACCCATTACTTCAACTTAGAAGATATGCAGTAAAGGCATACTTGAGTTTGTTTTGCTTCTCATCACTGCACTTTCACTGTTATTGCTGTTTTATACAAATTAAAAGTTTGTAGTACCCTTGTATCATGCAAGTCTAACGGAGCCATTTTTCTAACAATATGTGCCCACTTTGTGTCTTTGTGTCATACTTTGGTAATTCTTGCAATATTTCACACTTTTTCATTATTATTATATCTGTTACGGTGATCTGTGATCAGTGGTCTTTGATGTTGCTATTGTACTTGTTTTGGTGCACCACAAACGGAGCCCATTTAAAATGGCAAACTTAAGTGATAAATATGTGCGTTCTCATTGCTCCCCCAACCAGCCATTCCTCCATTTTTCTCCCTCTTCATGGGTCTCCCTATTCCTTGAGAAAGAAAGATATTGAAATTAGATCAATTACTAGCCCTATAATGGCCTCTAAGTGTTCAAGTGAAAGGTAGAATCACACATCTCTTACTTTAAATCAAAAGCTAGAAATGATTAAGCTTAGTGAGGAAGGCATGTCAAAAGCCAAGATAGCCCAAAAGCTAGACTTCTTCTACCAGTTAGGCAAATTGTGATGCAAAGGAAAAATTCTTAAAGGAAATTAAAAATGCTACTCGAATGAACAACAGATGATAAGAAAGCAAAGCAGACTTCCTGCTGATATGGAGAAAGTTTTAGTGGTCTGGATAGAAGATTGAGTCAGCCACAACACTCCCTTAAGCCGAAGCCTAATCCAGAGCAAAGCCCTAACTCTCTTTGGTTCTGTAAGGCCATGAGAGATCAGGAAGGTACAGAAGAAAAGTTGGAAGCTAGCAGAGGTTAGTTCATAAGATTTAAGAAAAGAACTGTCTTCAAAACATAAAAGTACAGGGCGAAGCAGCAAGTACTGGTGGAGAAGCTGAAGGAAGTAATCCCAAAATCTAGCAACTATACAGCAGATTTTCAATGTAGACGAAGCAGCCTTCAGTTGGAAGAAGATGCCGTCTAGGGCTTTCATAGCTAGAGAGAAGAGATCAATGCCTGGCTTCAAGGCTTCAAAGCTTCAAAAGATAGGCTGACTCTCCTGTTAGGGGCTGATATAGATGGTGACTTTCAGTTGAAGCTAATACTCATTGACCATTCCAAAATCCTAGGGCTCTTAAGAATTATACTAAACCTACTCTGCCTGTGTTCTATAATTGAAACAACCAAGTCTGGATGACAGCACACCTGTTTACAGTGTGGTTTACTAAATATTTTAAGCTCACTATTTAGACCTACTGCTCAGGGAAAAAGATTTCTTTCAAAATATTACTGCTCATTATAACAGTGCACCTCATCACCCAAGAGCTCTGATGGATATGTACAGGAAAATAAATATTGTCTTCATGAATGATAACATAATATATTGGGGAACCTGCCCTGATAGTCATGTAGGTTCTTTTCTATTTTCCCTAAGCGTCAGCTGGTTTGAGAAATAAAGGGACAGAGTATAAAAGAGAGAAATTTTAAAGCTGGGCATCCGGGGGAGACATCACATGTCGGTAGGTTCCGTGATGCCCCACAAGCCGCAAAACCAGCAAGTTTTTATTAGGGACTTTCAAAAGGGGAGGGAGTGTGCGAATAGGTGTGGGTCACAGAGATCACGTACTCCACAAGGTAATAGAATATCACAAGGCAAATGGAGGCAGGGTGAGATCACAGGACCACAGAACCGAGGTGAAATTAAAATTGCTAATGAAATTTCGGGCACCATTGTCATTGATAACATCTTATCAGGAGACAGGTTTTGAGAGCAACTGGTCTGACCAAAATTTATTAGGTGGGAATTTCCTCTTGCTAATATGCCTGGGAGTGCTATGGGAGACTGGGGTATATTTCACCCCTACAGCCTTGACCATAGAAGATGGCCACGCCCAGGGGGCCAGTTCAGAGGCCCACCCCCAGGCGCGTGTTCGCTTTCCCAGGGATGTTCCTTGCTGAGAAAAAGAATTCAGCAATATTTCTCCCATTTGCTTTTGAAAGAAGAGAAATATGGCTCTGTTCTGCCTGGCTCACTGGCAGTCAGAGTTTAAGGTTATCTCTCTTTTTTCCTAAACATTGCTGTTATCCTGTTCTTTTTTCAAGGTGCCCAGATTTCATATTGTTTAAACACACATGCTCTACAATTTTTGCAGTTAACGCAATTATCACAGGGTCCTGAGGGGACATACATCCTCCTCGGCTTACGAGATGACAGGATTAAGAGATTAAAGTAAAGACAGGCATAGGAAATCACAAGGGTACTGATTGGGGAAGTGATAAGTGTCCATGAAATCTTCACAGTTTGTTTAGAGATTGCAGTAAAGACAGGCATAAGAAATTATGAAAGTATTAATTTGGGGAACTAATAAATGTCCATGAAATCTTCACAATCCACGTTCTTCTGCCATGGCTTCAGCCGGTCCCTCTGTTTGGGGTCCCTGACTTCCCGCAACAATAATATCCATTCTCCAGCCCATGGATGAAGCAATCATTTCAACTTTCAAGTCTTACTTTTTAAGAAATACATTTTGTAAGGCCATAGCTGCCATAGATAGTGACTTCTCTGATCGATCTGGGCAAAATAAATTGAAATCCCCTGGAAAGGATCCACCATTCTAGATGCCTTTCAGAACATTTGTGATTCATGGAAGGAGATCACAATATCAATATGAAAAGGTGTTTGTAAGAAGTTGATTCCAACCCTCATTGATAACTTTGAGGAGTTCAAGACTTCACTGAGGTAGTGATTGCAGATGTGGTAGAAATAGAGAACTAGAATTAGAACTGGAATGTGAGATGTGACTGAGTAGCTGTAATCTCATGGTAAAACTTGAATGGATGAGGAGTTGCTTCTTATGAATGAGCAAAAAAAGTTTCTTAGAATGGAATCTACTCCTGGTACAGATGCTGTGGGCATTGTTGGAATGATAACAATGCATTTAGAATATTATGTAAACTTATTTGATAAAGCAACAGCAAGGTTTGAGAGGAGTGAATATGGAGAGAAGTTCTTTTGTGGGTGAAATGCTATCAAATGGCATTGCATGCTACAGAGAAATCGTTTGTGAAAGGAAGAGTCCATTGATGCAGCAAACTTCACTGTTGTCTTATTTTAAGAAGCTGCTGTAGCCACAGCCACCTCAGCCTTCAGCAACCATTACTTTGATTAGTTAAAAGTCCTCAACATTGAGGCAAGACCCTCTACCAGCAAAAAGATTATGACTTGCTGGGGGCTTAGATGACCGTTAGCATATTTTATCAATAAAGTATTTTTTAACTGTTATTTTAGGTTTGGGGATACATGTGAAGATTTGTTACATAGATAAACACGTGTCACAGGGGTTTATACATATTGTTACATCACCCAGCTATTGAGCTCAGTACCCAATAGTTACCTTTTTTGTTCTTCTCTCTCTTTCCACCCTCCCTCCTCAAGTAGACCCCAGTGTCTGTTTCCTTCTTTGTGTTCATATGTTCTTATCATTTAGCTCCCACTTATAAGAGAACATGGAGTATTTGGTTTTCTGTTTCTGCATTAGTTTGCTGAGGATAATAGCCTTCAGCTCCATCCATGTTCCCATAAAAGACATGATCTCATTCTTTTTTGTGGCTGCATAGTATTCCATGTATATGTATATGTATTACATGTATATGTATATGTTCCACATTTTCTTTATCCAGTCTGTCATTGATGGGCACTTAGGCTGATTCTAGGTCTTTGCTATTATGAACAGTGCTGCAGTGAACATTTGCATGCATGTGTCTTTATGGTAGAATGATTTATATTCTTCTGGGTATATACTCAGTAATGGGATGGCTGGGTTGAATGGGAGCTCTGCTTTTAGCTCTTTGAGGAATGACCCTACTGCTTTCCACAATGGTTGGACTCATTTTTACTACCACATACAGTGTGTAAGTGTTCCCTTTTCTCTGCAACCTTGCCAGCATCTGTTTTTTTTGACTTTTTAGTAATCGCCATTCTGACTGGTGTGAGATGGTATCTCATTGTGGTTTTGATTTGCATTTCTCTAATGATCAGTGATATTAACATTTTCTTCATATGCTTGTTGGCTACATATGTGTCTTGTTTTGAAAAATATCTGTTCATGTCTATAAGGAACTTAAACAAATTTACAAGAGAAAAACAACCCCATTAAAAAAGTGGGCAAAGGACATGAACAGACACTTCTCAAGAGAAGACATACATTATCTTCTTCTAGATCATGTTTTTGCACATCTAATAGATTATAGTATAAACAACTTCTATATGTACTGGGAAACCAAAAAAATTAAGTCACTAATTTTATTGCAATATTCATTTTTTTGTCATGGTTTAGGACTGAACCCTCCATATCTCCAAGGTATGCTTGTTGTAATTACATGGTGGTAATATGTGAATATGTGTGAGCATGAGTATAAACACAGTTGTTATATGCCATGGAAAGCATCACAAATTGAAATGTTCTTTCTCCTGAAAACTTAAAAATATGAACAAGTTTTTTTTGTTTTGTTTTGTGTTGTTGTTGCTGTTTTTGAGACGGAGTCTCACTGTCTCACCAGGCTGGAGTGCAGTAGCGTGATCTCGGCTCACTGCAACCTCCACCTCCTGGGTTCAAGCAATTCTCCTGCCTCAGCCTCACAAGTAGCTGGGACTACAGGCTCACGCCACCACTCCCAGCTAATTTTTGCCTTTTTAGTAGAGACGAGGTTTCACCATGTTGGCCAGGATGGTCTCAATCCCTTGATTTCCTGATCTGCCCCCCTCGGCCTCCCAAAGTGCTGGGATTACAGGCGTAAGCCACCGCACCCGGCCTTTTTTGACATGGAGTTTCACTCTTGTTGCCCAGGCTGGAGTGCAGTAGCGATCTCAGCTCCCTGCAACCTCAGCCTCCCAGTTCAAGTGATTTTCCTGCCTCAGCCACCTGAGTAGCTGGGATTACAGGCGTACGCCACCATGCCTGGCTAATTTTGTATTTTTAGTAGAGACGGGGTTTCTCCATGATGGTCAGGCTGGTCTCGAACTCCCAACCTCAGGTGATCCACCTGTCTCGGTCTCCCAAAGTGCTGGGATTACAAGCGTGAGCCACCATGCCCAGCCCAAAAAAATATGAACAAGTTAGAGGAGAAATGTAAAGAAGCAAGATAAAATATTGCTTGAGATTAAGGAAAAGCCAAAAGAAAGATAATCATTTTTTTAAAAAAGAACAGACTTACTTTTCCTTTTGTCCGTCTCATAATTTTAAAAGAATTTTGACTTAAGTTTTATTCATTCAGCATTTATTGTACACCTACCATGTGCCAGGCACTTTTCAACACTTCAGCTTGTGAAGGGCTTTGCAATTACAGAGAGGTCTTCAGAGACCCCATTTCATAGTAGCATGGACTGCATATTTTCCAATTACCTTGGTAATTGAGGGTACACGAGGAGAGGTGTCTGGGAACATATCCTCAATTCAGACAAAGGAGAATAAGTTGAGCAATGCCCCTGCCATGCCCCCTACAACTGTGCTGTTTATTTTCCAGACTCAACTTACTCAACTTTTATTTGAAACAGAGCTCTTCAATTTACAGTTAGCAAGATTTTTATCATTTTATATCAATTTCCTTTCCCACAGTATATCAGTTCCAAATTTGGGACATAATTTAATTCAAACACCAGAAAGTAAAGGCAGGATTTTTAAAAAATGTATTAGATTGTTTGGAAGGGTATACTAAGTCAATAGTTGTCTGAAATCCTTTATGGAAAGAGGCAGAGTATAAATAAGTAAGTGTAACACAGTAACTTAAGGATAAGTCTCTATTTCCTGGTCCAGGAACTGTTAATTAGCGATGCATGGTTACCATTTCTTTTACTCAGTGATTCTTCATATGTTAGGTTGGTGCAAGAGTAATTGCGGGTTTTGCCTTTACTTTTTTTTTTTTTTTTTTTTTAGACAGAGTTTTGCTCTTGTTGCCCGGGATGAAGTGCAATGGCACAGTCTCGGCTCACTGCAACCTCTGCCTCCTGGGTTCAAGCAATTCTCCTGCCTCAGCCTCCCGAATAGCTGGGATTGCAGGTGTGCACCACCACGCCCGGCTAATTTTATATTTTTAGTAGAGACAAGCTTTCACCATGTTGGTCAAGCTGGTCACGAACTCCTGACCTCAGGTGGTCTGCCCGCTTGGCCTCCCAAAGTGCTGGGATTACAGGGGTGAGCCACGGCACCCGGCCTGCCTTTACTTTTAATGACAAAGACTGCAGTCCCTCTTGCACCAACCTAAATATTTCTGATTTTAAAAATCAAATTTTTTTCACTGCAGCAGTCTGAAGCTTAGAAAATAGAAAATTTACATGGTAATTTGCACTATATTTAAAGACATTTACTATTTTCCTTTTTTGTGACATTATCTTCGGGAAATCATAATTTGTACTTGTATAGTAAAAATGTTTTCTTCCTCTAAGTTATAGAAATCTCTGGGTTTTCTCATCCTAAATCATCAAATGAGTAAATGCCACTTTTCTCAATGTAGAAATTGAAGTATGCACAAGTGTCTTCTGAATTGAGCAGTGCCCTGTAAGCACAACAAGTGAAAAAGGGGCAGGAAAAACACCCAGAGCCAGATAAGAGTTGCACTAGAATATTTCTAGAATATATTGTATTGAGGAAGATTTGGGGTTTTTTGGTGGGTGGTGGGGAAGAAAAGAAAGAGATATTTAGAAATTTGGGGTAGAAGAATGTTGGGATGGATTTCTTGATGAGAAACACAAAAGAAGAAAATAAATATGAATTATTGTTATCGTTGGTAAAAATAACATTGTCATGATATAGGATATAGTATTTCACTTAGGATTGTCCCAAGCTAGTAGCTGAACTGATTTGAAACAAAGGCACACTTCCCTACAGACATCAGGGCTATGCTTTGACACAGTATTAACATATTCACATTGCAGTTGCTAGGAAGGTTATGCTGGTGACAGTTTTTATTTCTTTGCAGCCTGATTTAACTCAGTATTGATTTGAGATAGCTCCTGTAGTGATGTTTTTCCACCAGAAAGTCTATAGAATATATTTTCTTCATGAAGAGTGATGGGCACAGATAGGGTAATTCTAACTTGCTAATGAAGATCTGGGGTCTTGCACTGAGATCTTCCTTATGCAGCCTCAAAGTTCAAGGATGTCATTTCATGTATCTCTGACATCCTTGGCATTTAAAGAGAAATGGATTTTGGCACAATTCTACGGAAAGGCTAGCAACAACAGACACAGTTGTTATATAAAGGATTCAGTGAGTCTACTGATTTTAAAATCCTAGTATATAAATGCCCTGTTTATTCCAGCCCTTCTCTCAGGATTTCCTATAAAATGTGCAAAATAAATAGGCCATGTTATATGAGATTCAAAAATTACATATAAACTTACTGCTAAAAATTCAGTTTGTCAACCTGCTTTGTACAGGTGCTAACACAGAATTTAACAAAGCAAGGTACATAATGAAAAAGGAAAAAAAAGCTTTTATCTGCAGCATTGTCACATCTGTTAGAGAATTACTGCTAAATGTTGTTTCATCCTTTGTTCTCCAAACCAAAAATGAGCAACTTAAAAACCCTGCTAAACTGAAGTTTTTCCAAAATACGTCTATCTGAATTATAGATTATTGTTTAGATATCCTAAGAAATTAACTAGAACACTTAGCAAAGTAAAGCTAAATAGTCCTGACAGATTTGACTTAATTAACAAATTTTAAACTTTTATACTTATCAAATGGATATTTGAATTAGTTAATAAAAATAATCTTTATTTTCTTGGATAACCCATTGATTCTAAATATGGTTTTATGATAAACTAGATTCCCACATGTATTTTGCTATTTCTTTGTCCTTTTTTCAGTTAAAATGATATTTCTTAGTTTATTACTTTTCTAGTACCAAGAGTTAAGATTATAATTATACCATGTGTTTGGTGCTGTGTTTCTACATAAATTGTAGAATTAGCTTTCTTTTTTCTTTATCCCTTGGGAAAAATTATTTTAGTATTGTGATTGAATTAAACTTATAGCTAAATGAAGAAAATTAACCTATGGCATGATTATTTTTTTCCAAAAACAGGGTATGTCTTTCCATTTAAGGTCCTCCTTTTTAGGATCCTCTGTGGAATTTTAAGGTTTTCTAGATAATTCTTTTCAGGGTTATTACTAGATATTTTAGCCTTTTGTTATTATTATTGGGATATCTTATTTCATTACATTTTATTTGATTGTTTTTGATACATAGAAAGATTGTTGATTTCACCAACAGTTTGATATAGTGATTGTTTTTGATACATAGAAAGATTGTTGATTTCACCAACAGTTTGATATAGTGATTAAGGACATAGACTCTTAAACTTTTGAATCACAGCACTGCCACACCAGCTGTGTAACCTTGAACAATTCTCTTGACTTTTCTGTGCCTGTTTCCTTGTTCATAAAATGGTGATAATAATATTATATACTTCAGAGGATTATTGGGAGGATTGAGTTAATATACAGAGAATATTTATATATACTGCTGGTATATATAAATACTCTGCAAGTTTTCACCATTGCCATTATTATTTTTTATCAGCCACATTACTGTTCTCTCATTATTTGTAATTATTTTTCATTTGATTCAAATTTTCTATTTATCATCTACAAATTATAATTTTACCTTTTGCAATTTTATACATCTTATATCTTTCTATTATTTAATTGCTTCACCTTTTTCTCTAGAACAATATTAAATAACAATGGTAATGGTGGACATCTTTATCTTACACTTACATTAAATGGCAGTGTTTCTATTGTTTTGCTGTCTTTTTGCTTGAGAGATAAATTTTATTATGTCATAAAAGTATCATGCATTCTGATTTCTTAAGAGTTTTATCATATATCTTATCAACACACTGTCTGGTATTCAATAGGAACTAAATATAAGCCATGACTATGGATTACTGAGCTTTGCCATTTTAGACTGTTTCGATTTTGGAGCCAGCTTTAAATCTAGGCTCTGTCCTAATTTCTATTTATGTGGAGGGCCTTGATCCTATCAGAAACTGCCAAACTTTCGGTTTAAGTCAAGGGTATATTTAAAGTCTCTGATCACCACTGGGTGGAGATATTACAGAAATTCATAGAATGAGCAATCCTGTGATTTGAGAGGGAATTAGAAAAAAAAAATTTAACTAGACTTGAAAAACAATGAAACCTTACTGAAAATTTTTCAGCCAAAGTTAAAGAATAAATTTCAGTTAAATTTAAAACTAAGACATTATTTGTACCTGGATTGTTTGGAAAGGTCATTGTTGTTTCTAGTGATACACAATAATAAGTACTCTTAAATTTTCTTTCTTGAGAGGCTAGTACCAACTTGTGGCTTTATATTCCCATTTGTCATTTGTTGGTTAATTCTTGATTATATGTAGTTTTTTTTATTTGTAGCATTATTACCATTTCAATTAAAGTAGCCTCATGTGTTTTAACCAATAAATTTATCATCTGGTTTTGCAATAGAATAGCTATTTTATTTTATTTATATGAAAAATGCCTGTAAACACATTCAAATATCTCTGGCAATGTGGCCAGAAATGCGAAAGAACTTAAACTTTTTTTAAATAAAATATATGTGTTGAAATGTATCTGTACATTTTATAGACACTATAGTATTTTAAAGATTTACTTCACCACAATAAATATTGCCCATAACTCCATTTATCAAATACTTTTTCTTGTCTTAGATTACCTTTTATTGCATATTAAAGTAAACCAACAGGAAGATATGAAGACCTTTTTTAATTTAACAACTGTAAAATTGAATATATCTACAATAAATGTTATTGTAATTCATCTATTACAATTCATCTATTATATACATCTATTACAATTCATCTATTATATAGCTGATAATTTTAATTCATTATAACTGCTATTATATTTAACAGGGTTTTTGTACATAAAATAATTTGTTATATTTTCTTGTAGAAATCCTGTACTTGTTCATGCCCAATTTGTGTTTCAGAATGTAGAACTTTATTCAGAGCTTAAATGAATAATTAGCTTACCCCTGAGATGCTTTTATTTTCAATAAGAAAATATGAAAAAATGTGTACCAACCAATTTAATGTTATAGAAAGGAACCATTCAAATTTATGAGTTCATATTCCATAATATATGTCATAGTATTACAAACTCAAAGTACATCTCTATGATCTCTGGTTTTAAGGTTGGCTGTGGCATGTACATAACCTTTCTGATCTCATAAAAATCAGAATTTTTTCTCCTATTTAAAAGAAGCTTGCAGTATTCACAGCTAAACACATTGTAGACATTGATGCTTCTGTAGCTATATTCTTGTAAGAATCATCTGGGATGATTTGTGGTGTGTTAAAATAAATGATTAAATATTAGAGACAGCTGAATACTCTTCCTTCTCGTTTAAAATGTTAGACAGTCTTTTGTGTTTACTGCTGAAACTTTTGAATTTTCCTTTATTTGGGACATCTTAATTGCATTCAAATGTAAATGGTTGGCTGATGCATGATATTAGCTGAATATTTCCCAGAAATCAATCATGGCAATAACAGTTAATATCACAAGTACTTTAGAGACCTTATTTACCTTGTATTTGGCACAGCAGTGAGAATGAAGAGAGGCAGATCTCCAGACTTTCTTCCTCAGGGAATAAGTGTCTGGCCAGAGAGTATTTTGATAATTTAGTTGACATCCTTTGGTTATCTAGTGAGGAGAGTGATGTGGGGGCAAGGAGAATATTCCAAGTGACCAGGAGGACCAGAGCAAAAATGCTAGCACTAATCACTTTGGTATACAAGGAAGAGGATAAGGGTGAGAGTGAAGGGTAATATAGTCAGCAGCCCAATTCAAGTAAAGATTGTACCTTGGAAAATTAGAGTTTGAGATGAAAACATCAGTTCTACTAACTAAATTACTGTGACCTCTTGTCACCAGCTGACTCTACTCACTGAAACTCCAGATCAGTATTGCCATTGAAACTTGACCATAACGGTGCTGTGTGAATAGCATCTCTATCACATTTCAGAAGAAAGTTATCAAAAGTTCTACCTTTAGAAGTTATCCAGCTAAGTAGGGCTACTCTCATTAACTTTTTCATATTGTTCACCTGAGTGTAGGAAACTTACCTGGTTCTGGTTTTATTTTAAATAATTATTTCTGGATGTTAATAGAAACGTATATCCTAGTAGCAAAGCAACACCAACACCAACACCACCCTACATTGCCACTTTGACCCTGTTTTTGCCTTATAAGTCAGTGACACTAGAGTTCTTCACTTACTGTAACCTCTTCCACTTAAACTGTATGAAATATTTCCCAATTATTTGTCTTTTCAAATAAACAAGTTCTTATTGATCTAAGATTATGTAAGCATGCCATGTTCATGAACAACACTTAACTGAGTCTCATAATTAGAATCACTTCTGAATCTCCTTAAATAGAAACTCCAGTGGAGTCATTAAGTATTATGTATTGGTTTTTAACTTTTGTCTCAGAAAGTAAGCAAGAGTTTTGGGAACTGTTGCCAGTTGAATATAAATTTAAAAAATAAGGTAATAGAATTATATACTTAATAGAAAATACAGTCATGCAGCACATAACAACATTTCAGTCAACAACGGATTACATACATGACCGTGGTCCCATGAGATTATGTTAGAGCATATACAGAAACCTGATATATAGCACTTGATACTGGCATTACAGATCAACTAGAGGAAATAATTGATATTCAGTAATGGTTCTGTGACATTTGGTTTTCCATATTAAAAAATACATGAAATAAATATATATGCCATCTTTGTTTGTGTAAATACACCCTATGATGTTTGCACAACACACTTGCCTAATGACACATTTCTTAGAACATATTCCCTTTGTTAAGCAACACATGACTGTACAAATACTGTCTACTCCTACCCATCATTTGAGAAAACTGAGGCCCAGAGAGATAAAATGTCTCCAGAATGATACTGTATAGCAAAGAAAAAATTACTCTCTTTACAGAAGCTTAGCTTGTACACAATTTTTCCAGAGTACATCTGTGAACGTTTTAGCATAAAGTCTCTAATCACTGAAAAAAAAAAATCTGTCTCTACTTTTCTTTATATTTCATATTCATGTATGTTGTCTCTCTTCTGTTTGAGGGGAGGATATTCTCTCTAGTGTGAGAGCTATACTATGCAGCTTTCAGAGTATGACAGTTATTTCAAACTCCACATCAGATGCTGTATTTCTAAATTTTATGAATAGAAACCTCTTCCTATTTAAAACTAAGAGGGAGAAATGAAAACTTGAAAATGTCACTGAAACAATTTATTGTTTTAAATATATGGATCAAAATGATATTTGTATATTGATAGTTTTTGAAGGTAACTTTTCTTGTTAAAATTCCTTTGAGAGTGATAGTCTGTGCCATTTACAAAGCCTGTACCCCCTCTTGCATGAGCTTGAAATACCTAGCACTATGAAATTAGAGTCTGTTTATTGTAAACATTTGGAAAAATGAGAATTGATTATTATTACCCTAAAAATCTCAACTTTATGTTTTTACAAGTCTTATTAATATTATACAATTTAAGATTTTTCTCAGCATTATATAGATTGCATGCCAAAATTGGGATATTTGTCAATTTTTTTTCTTTTTTCTTTAAATTGTTTATCCTTTCTCATAACCTAAACTGCAATTTCTATGCTGATCATTCCAAGAATATGATATTCTAACCATGACTTCTTCCAAATGCCACTTTTTATCTCTAACCACATCTTTGACAGTGACAAGTGAACTTGAGACCCTGTACCATCTCAGTTTCACATATCTAGATTTAAACATATCTGCCCTTTATCTGCCATCTGTCACTGTTAATATCTTTTTTTCTAATCAACCATGTTCAAAACTTAAGAGCCATTATTCACTCATCCTTGACCTTTAACTCCTGTATATTTTCTCTTTCTGTATTTTCCTATACAGCCTCTCATACGTCTATCTTTCTTTCTTTATCGTTTCATTAATCCAACCAATTTTACTGAATAGCTACTGAGTTCCAGGCTCTCTGCTGGGCAATGGAGGTATGAAAACAGGAGCTCATGGTATATTGAAAGAGACCAGTGGCAGCGATTTATAGAGTAGGGGCTATAAACCTGAGAAACTTTGATTGGCTATTTGTGAACTAAGCTTCAGGAAATTAGGATTCAAATTAAAATAGGATGCTGACTGAACTTTCTGCATCATTCATACCAGGTTAAGTTGGTGGGGGAGGGGGAGAATAAAAAGACTTTAAATGAGAGGATTTCTTCAGCATACCTCCTAAAGGTAGAACCAGTGCCTTAGAAATAGAATCGAAGTACCTTCCCAATTTCACACAGAATACTATACTTGAAAACCCCCAGTTATTTATATGGCAAACTCCTATTCATCCTTTCAATCTCCACTGAAATATTACCTTTTCAGAGAAGCGTTCCCCAGTTTTCCACTTCTTTTCTGGCCAAATGAACTACTCCTCCTGTATCATGACAGAAACCAAGTTGCAGTGAGTTCAGGAGACAATGGTAAGGAGAAAATAGAGATGAGAAGGAGGTAGAGAGGTAGTAGCTTGGGAGTGATTCACTCCTTGAAGAGTAGTTTTATTATTTATTGTTTTAATTTACCTTCTGTTTACTGTAGATGGATGGAATTGCATGTATTTATAGACCAAGGAAAAATAACAGAAGAGGGAAAATAACAGTAAAGGAAAAACTGAAAAAAAAAAAGGAGATAAAGAATTGAGCAAAGCTCTCGATTACCAATGCCATCACTTAATCTAGATATTAATAAAATACACTTTCTAGCAAGTCTTTCTCCCTTTAATTTTTCCCATTTCTATTTCATTCTTGGAAAAACAGCCAAATTAATATTCCTAAGATACTGTTATTACTATGTGACACATTCCTCGAAAAATCCTACAGTACATATCTGTAAGTTTGATCTATATCCTCAGACTTCTCTGTCTTTCAGAGATCTCATAATCTGGCTCTTGTCTACCTATTCAATACTATTTTCTCTGATTCTCAGGATGGATGGTCAATTCAGTGAGACTAGTCTCTCCATTGTCATTTTTACACCCATTGACTTTAACTTTTATAAGAACAAGTATCTTTGTTTTGTTAATTGAAATATCCCAAGCACCGTGAGTGGTACCTAATTCACCACCGTGAGTGGTGTTCCATAACTATTTATCAAATTTTTCTGCGCTCCTCTAGAGCTTTTATAGTAACCCACTTCTACAACAGTCTTCCTTCTCTTTTCTTCTTTTCCAAACCCTACTTGGTTTTCCTTACTCAAGTGCCACTTACTCCACCAATATATTACTAACTACTTCTGCCCATGTTGTGTTTCACTCTTTCCCTGAGTTCTCATAGTATGCACCTTTGGTTCCATACATGGAATCTTACAAGAGAGGCAGGGTAGTGATGTGGTTAAGTGCACATTCTCCAGAGCCAGACTGACCAAATTTGAATCCTGATTCTGTTACTGTTATATTGCCTTTGGCAGGTTTTTGCCCTCTCTGCACCTGAATTTCCTTATCTATAATATGAATAAAATAATAGAACCTCCCTCAGGATTATTGTAAGACTTAAATGAGTAAGTAAATGTATACAAGTATACATTGATTATATATAAAATATCTATATATTTTCTATTATTATTGTATAGTTTTATTACTAATTCATTCCTGTTAGTCTTGCCTTCCCAACTGGACTGTGGAGTCTTTGAGGTAGAAATTATATTTCATCTTTCTCAAAATGGCCAGCACAGGCTAGTTCATCAACTATTTGTCAATTAACGATTACCCAACATTTAGATGATATTAAGATGATTTTATCAGGAAATTAAACCTGCTTCATTTGGGATCCAATTTTAATAACATTTTATGTAAAGATCTACAGTCTACCAAGCACTTTAGATTGACTGTACTGGTTGATTCTCACAGTATTTTTGTGAGGTAAATAGGAGAGCAGCATCATTCTCATTTTACAGCTTAGGAAAGAAAAGTCAAGAAGGTAGGTGCCTACCACCCACTCTGTCAGTACTACCATCTCTCTCCCTACTTCTCACCTGCTCAGAGAGGTACAAGGTAAATTAATGTCTTCTGCTGAAGTAGACATTCCACTGCAATGTAGAATGTCACTCATGCCTTATTTTAGGTATGCCCAAATCTCTACAATGATTGTCCTGGGAACTACACATTTGCCTTGCAAGGGGAGAATTTGAGTGGCTAAAAATGCCTACTACTCTAACCTGTAGTTTAGGAATGGAAGTACATCGTATCTTAAATACTGTGTTTTCCACAAAGTCAATTCCCCACTTCCCCAAACCTATCTCCTTATAAAGGATAGGAGGAGAAGGGATGCTGGGGTGACAGTCAGAAGTAGTAGAGTCACTCTGTCCCTTCTCAGTTAGTCCTTGGACAGATTTTGTTGGTAGCTTCACTTATAGCAGACTAGCATAGTATAGCCTTTTAGGGACAACATCACTTAGCATCCTTTTATACATACATTCATTTATCAAACCTTTTAGCACCTTCTCTGTGCAGGATGCTATTATAATTACCACAGAATATGCAAATGAAATATAAGGAATTTAAGCTGTTGGTGTACCTGGCTCTCTGTGGTCATTAGCATGTTTCTATTAATCCAGTTTCCCTCCTAGAAACATTATACGTCACTTTAAAAAAAAAACTCAGAGTTTTACTTTTATACATTGTCCTCAAAACAAAAAGTGTACTGTCACTATGTTGAAACAAACTATTTAGTACCTAGTCAGCTATTTGAAAGATGTTACCTGCCTTACCAATATGCCTACTTTGGCTTTTTGTTTTGTTTTATTTTTTTGTTTTTGTTTTTGTTTGAGACGGGGTCTCACTCTTGTCGCCCAGGCTGGAGTGCAGTGGCATGATCTGCATTCACTGCAGCCTCCACCTCCCAGGTTCAAGCAATTCTTCTGCCTCAGCCTCCTGAGTAGCTGGTATTACAGGCACCCACCACCATGCCCGGCTAATTTTTGTAGTTTTGGTAGAGATGGGGTTTCATGTTGGCCAGGCTTGTCTCGAACTCCTGACTTCAAGTGGCCAAGGCCCGCATCGGCCTCCCAAAGTGCTGGGATTACAGGCGTGAGCCACCACGACCAGCCTAAATATTCTTACATGTAGCCAATGGGCCCTTTTCTCTAAATTCTAAATATGTTTTATGAAAATATAGATAAACATCAGTTTATTTAAAAATTTCTTCATGTAAATGGTAGAGTAGGCCTTACCAATGAAACATTTCAGTGAACCTAAAACATTTTTTATTGACTTGTGTATGTTATCTTTTGTGTGTTTTCCAGCCTTGAATGCATGAAAGCCTGTCCTATTTAATGATCTCTTTTTATCATTTTTGGACTTTTTCTGTGTATTAGTCTGTTCTCAATCTGCTAATAAAGATATACCCAAGACTGAGTAATTTATAAAGGAAAGAGGTTTAATTGACTCACAGTTCCATTTGCTGGGAAGGCCTCACAGTCATGGTGGAAGGTGAATGAGGAGCAAAGTCACATCTTACATATCAGCAGGCAAGGGGAACTCCCATTTATAAAACCATCAGATCTCACGAGACTTATTCACTACCATGAGAACAGTATGGGGAAAAGGACCCCCATGATTCAATTATTTCCACCTGACCCCACCCTTCACACTTGGGGATTATTACAGTTCAAGGTGAGATTTGGGTGGGGACACAGCCAAACCATATCATTCTGTCCCTGACCCCTCCCAAATCTCATGACCTCACATTTCAAAACCAATCATGCCTTCTCAACAGTCCCCCAAAGTCTTAACTCATTTCAGCATTAACTCAAAAGTCCACAGTCCAAAGTCTCATCTGAGACAAGGCAAGTCGTTTCTGCTTATGAGCCTGTAAAATCAAAAGCAAGTTAGTCATTTCCCAAATACAATGGGGGTACAGGCATTGGGTAAATACACCCATTCCAAAGGGGAGAAATTGGCCAGAACAAAAGGGCCACAGGTCTCATGCAAGTTCAGACTCCAATAAGGCAGTCATTAAACTTTAAGTTCCATAATGATCTCCTTTGACTCCATGTCTTACATCCGGGTCACATGATACAAGAGGTGTGCTCCCATAGCCTTGGGCAGCTCTGCCCCTCTGGCATTGAAGGGTACAGCCCTACTCCCAGCTGCTTACATGAGCTAGCATTGAGTGTCTGTGGCTTTTCCAGGCTCACAGTGCAAGCTCTCAGTAGATCTACCATTCTCAGATTTGGAGGACTGTGGCCCTCTTCTCACAGCTCCATTAGGCAGTGCCCTACAGAGGTCCTCCATGAGAGCTCTGCCACAGCAGCAAACTTTTGCATGGACGTCCAGGTGTCTCAAACATCCTCTGAAATCTAGGCAGATATTTCTAAACCTCAATTCTTGACTTCTGTGCACTTCTGTGCAGCACGGGCCCAACACTACATGTAAGCCACCAAGGCTTGGGGCTTGCACCCCCTGAAGCAAAGCCTGGAGCTGTACATTGGCCTCGTTTAGCCAGGGCTGGAGCTGAAGCACTTGTGTTGCAGGGCACCATGTCATGAGGCTTCATAGAGCAGTGGGGCCCTGGGCCCCACCCACAAAACCATTTTTTGCTCCTAGGCCTCCAGGCCTGTGATAGGATGGGCTGCCATGAAGGTCTCCTACATGCCCTGGAGACATTTTCCCCATTGTCTTGGTGATTAACATTTGGTTCCTCATTAGTTATGCAAATTTCTGCAGCTGGCTTGAATTTCTTCCGAGAAAATTGGTTTTTCTTTTATCACATTGTCAACCTTCAAATTTTTCAAACTTTTGTGCTCTGCTTCCTCTTGAATGCTTTACAACTTGGAAATTTCTTCCACCAGATACCCTCAGTCATCTCTATCAAGTTCAAAGTTCCACAGATCTCTAGTGCAGGGGCAAATGCTGCCAGTCTCTTTTCATAGCAAGAGTGATCTTTACTCCAGTCCCAAGAAGTTCCTCGTCAACATCTGAGACTACCTCAGCCTGGACCTTATTGTTCATATCACTATCAGCATTTTGGTCAAAGCCATTCATAAGTCTCTAGGAAGTTCCAAACTTTCCCACCTTTTTCCATCTTCTTCTGAGCCCTCCAAACTGTTCCAACTTCTGTCTGTTACTCAGTTCCAAACTTGCTTCCACATTTTTGGGCATCTTTACAGCAGCACCACACTCTACTGGTACCAATTTGCTGTATTTTTATTTATTTATTTCTTGAGATGGAGTTTTGCTTTTGTTGCCCAGGCTGGAGTGCAGTGATGCGATATTGGCTCGCTGCAACCTCCACCTCCTGGATTCAAGCAATTCTCCTGCCTCAGCCTCCCAAGTAGCTGGGATTACAGGCATGCGCCACCACGCCCAGCTAATTTTTGTATTTGTAGTAGAGACGGGGTTTCTCCATCTTGGTCAGGCTGGTCTCAAACTCCCAACCTCAGGTGATCCGCCTGCCTTGGCCTCCCAAAGTTCTGGGATTACAGGCATGAGCCATGGCACCTGGCCTACTGTATTAATCTCTTTTCATGCTGCTAATAATGACATACCCAAAACTGGGTAATTTATAAAGGAAACATGTTTAATTGACTGACAGTTCCACATGGCTCGGGAGGCCTGTCATGGTGGAAGGCAAATGAGGAGCAAAGTCATATCTTACATGGCGACAGGCAAGAGCTTGTGCAGTGGAACTCCCGTTTACAAACTCATCAGATCGCGTGAGACTTACTCACTACCATGAGAACAGTATGGGGGAACCACCCCCATGATTCGATTATCTCCACCTGGCCCTATCTTTGACATGTGGGGATTACTACAGTTCAAGGTGAGATTTGGGGGGGACCCAGCTAGTCCATATCAATCTGAATTTAAAGATAATATTTATTATTTTTTTAACATCTCTGCATGTTTTTCAGTGCCAGATCTATTACCTATTATAAGTATAGTCATGACTTCTCATTTGGAAAGTCTTTTTACATTGCTGTAAACATTTCATCAGAATTATCTTAAAACAATTAGATTCATAGTTATGAAGTATTTAAGAGAGTTTAATAATGCTGATTGAAAACAAGTTGCATATTTTTATGTTTTTAATTATTCAAAAGTAGCTCATCATTAATGAATAAAACCTAAACACAGAAAATCAGGAAGAACAAAAATAAAATTAATTCCACTACTCAGAAATAACCACTTTTGCAGTTTCTGTGTGGTGTGTGTGTGTGTGTGTGTGTGTGTGTGTGTGTGTATTTAGCGCAAAAGTGGTCCATAATTAATTTATAGTATTACAGGGTCTTTTTTCCTTTGATAATATATAATATCCCCTTAATAATATATCCTGAACATTTTCTTCATTAGGAAATATTTTTTCTAAACATAGTTTTAATTGGTGAATGGGATTTCTTTACATGAGTTCAGTGTTATTTATTTGTTCTATCCTCTTTTATTGTGTATTAACATTATTTTTGTTTTTCACAATTTAAGAAAAACAGTATGTTTGATAAATGTTTTTTCTGTGCAACTTTTTATAATCTGTGACTGTCCATAGAACAAATTTCTAAGAAATTTCTAGATTAAAAGATGTGCATATTTTAATACATATTACACATTTTTCTCCAGAAGTTAATGTTGACTTATACATTCACTAGGTATCTCTTTCCATCACCAATAATTAGTACCCTCAAATTAGGATACTTAAAATGAATTTATTTAGAGATGGTAATTACGAGATGGTACTTTGGGGGGAAATGAAAGCAGTAATGGAGTAAATTATGGATATTAGCTACAGACCTGTTACCACCCCTAGTTAAGGGAATAAGTGGTTACCAGAAGATAGATAAGAGAGGCAGGTAGAGAGCACTGTCTTGAGAAGCACAGTGACCTTTGGTCAAGGGACACAGCCAAGCCAATATACTAGGGGAATGAATACTGTGACCTCACTCTTCCTTTGGTCTGTACCCATTTTAAAGCAGAGGATTGAAAGTCCCTCTTGACGCAGTCTAAACAGGTTGCCACGTAGGGCAGAAAGCAAGGTGGAGACCAGTGGAGAGTGAATCTGGAGGGACAAACAGAAGATAACCAGAATACTTACCTACTTTTTGTATTTCTATGACTGTAAATACTTCTTTATATTTCTGTGATTATTAATGACGTAAAACATTTTTATTACCTATTTGTGTTTCTTCTTTTGTCAAGTATATGTTTATATCTCCCCTTCTTTTTTTTGACAAAGCAGGATTTTTATTTGTTACAAGAAGGACATCTTAAATTTGTATTCTTCACATACATTACTCTTCTTTAAGAATTCATCTTTGCTATACACGTAAATGTTTCAAGTCATCAATACTTTTTCTTGTTCTTTTGTAATTTCATTTCTTTATACTTAAGAAGTGCCTCATCTAGCTGTAAGCCATTATCCTCAGCAAACTAACGCAGGAACAGAAAACCAAACACCGCATGTTCACTTATAAGTGGGAGCTGAACAATGAGAACACATGGGCACAGGGAGGGGAACACACACTGGGGCCTGTCCAGGGGGCGGAGAGAGGGAGAGCGTCAGGATAAATAGCTAATGCATATGGGGCTTAATACCTAGGTGATGGGTCAATAGGTGCAGCAAACCACCATGGCCCTCTTTCCTATGTAACAAACCTGCACGTCCTGCACATGTATCCTGGAAACTGAAATAAAATAAGTGCTTAGTCTATATAAATCATTTTTCTGTATTATGTAAGATAGAAACACAGTTTTATTTCTTCCAGTTAACAAGTTATCCCAGTACTATATTCTAAATAATAAAGAACAAAATAAAAGAATAGAATGATGCCATTTCAAAGCATCACCCAGTGATTTGACATGACATCCTTTTCTTTTCCAAATATTTATATGTATTTGAGTCTGCTTCTGTGCATTCCATTATATCCAATTAATCTTTTGGTCTTTCCTGATGCAATATCATATGATGTTAACTTTGTACATTTTTAATATATGACAGTGTGTTTTATTTATTATTTTCCAATATTTTCTTGGCATTTTTGTCTAGTTTGTCAAATAAACTTCAAAATTTAAGTTTCAAAATAGAAAATATGATTTATTTTAGGATTTTGATTATACTTATATACATTACCCTAAGGAAAAATAAAGTTTTTATAATATTGAATCTTTCTAGAAAGCATCTAATATCCCCTCTCCTCATTTTTTCAAATGTCTTGCCTGAAACTATTTCATTTTCTTTAAATATAAGCTTAATTCTAGGTAGTTTATTTTGGATGAATATTGTGATATCATGAATGTAAGCTTTTGTCTGTTATATTTTCTGCCTACTGCTGCTGTATAGAAAAGCTAATCATTTTGTTGTGTGTATGTTGTAACTAAACCCTAATGAAATTTTTGCAGTTTTATTGGATTTTCCTCGGATTATTCTGGGTTTTCTAGGACTATATGCATCTTGATTTCAGTAACTCTGCTTCTAGTGATTCATTGATAAGTAGAATGTCAAATAAAGAATAGCTGTCTCAAAAAACATGTTTCATTCTAATTAAGTGTTCTTCTGGTATGCTCTACAATGGGGTTTTCTTTTTCTAAAATTGGGAGTCGATGTGAATTTGTATCACATCTGGCCTTATGTAACTTACAGTGTTGATTACATATTTGTATCCTTTGACCAATTAAGTTGATGAGCTATATTTAAAATTTTCCTAATATTGAATCATCTTTCATTCCTGAAATATGTCCTAAGTCATTTTTATGGAAGTATTAAAAACTGCTATTGCATTCAGCCTTTAGAGTTTTTAGAGTTTTAAAATCTGTTTTTCTAAGGAATACTGGGTGGGGGGTGGTGTGTGCACGCATGTGTGTGTACGCGTGTGTGTGTTTGTGTAGTGCTATCCTTGTCAGATTTAAATATTAGCTTAAGGCAGCTTCATAAATAAAATGGCCTGGGGCACTTTTTCAATTTTTTTTGCCTTTGAGCAGTTATTATATCATGAGAATTCCCTATACTTTGAAAATAAGATAGAATTGTTTGGAAAAAAATTGTGCTTGGCATCTTTCTTCAGAGTAATCATTTGAAAACTTTAAAATTTTAGCTATATTTAAAAAGGCCTATTGAGGTTTTCTATGACTTTTTGACTTTTGAACACATACACACACACACACAAACATGCACACACACACATGAACACACCCCAGTTGATTCAGGTGTACTTAGGCCTATGAACATGTAGGTTTTCTGAGGTTTTCTACTATTTGGAGAATATTTGGATGAATATTTTTTAATGTAGAATAGAATTGTACAGAGTATTGTATTTTTTAAATATTTCTGTATGCTTATATATGTTCTCATAATATGATTAAAAATGAGAAAGAAAAAGAATATAAAAACACAGTTTTTCTGATTTGTAATTTCTCTCCCTCTCACACACATGCACGCACTCAGTCCATTTACAGATTTTTGAACTTTGTTTTCCCCAAAATGTCAACACTAATATTTGTCTGTTTTTCTCTTCGTTGATATATTTATTAAATTATTTTGCCTATTTTCCTAAAGATGGTTTAGGATTTTTTGTTTATTTTTGGCCTCCTTTATATTCACCTAACTTCTTTTTTTTTTTTTTTTTTTTTTTGAGACGGAGTCTTGCTCTGTCACCAGGCTGGAGTGCAGTGGCACGATCTCAGCTCACTGCAATATCCACCTCCTGGGTTCAAGCGATTCTCCTGCCTCAGCCTCCCAAGTAGCTGGGATTACAGGCACATGCCACCACACCCAGCTAATTTTTGTATTTTTGGTAGAGATGGGGTTTCACCATGTTGGCCAGAATAGTCTCGATCTCCTCACCTTGTGATCTGCCCGCCTCGGCCTCCCAAAGGTCTGGGGAATACAGGCATGAGCCACCACACCCAGCCAACTTCTTTCAGTTAATTAGAGCACAGTTTTGAAAGCTTTAAATGGTAGCAACTGTCATCTCCAGTTTTTCAGTTGAGGAAACAAAAGATGACTTTGTTGACAAATTATTGAGGCAGACGTACATTTTAGTGTTCTTTATTAACCATCATGGTGCTCAGATGCCAGAGAGCATGTGATGACTTTGCCGTCCCTGAAGAGTTTGTCTGATAATCCAGACATAAGAATTGATTCTGCTCTGCAGAATCATTTAATCATATTTTTTATTCACTCATTCATTCATTCATCAAATATCCATTGAGTTTTTTTGTTGCAGACCTTGTGCTAGCTTTTCGAGATACAAAAATGAAAACATATGGAACCTCCATTCAAGGAGACTGTAAGTCAAGTGGAGAAATAGACAATATCTCACAAACAGTAATTACTATAATAGAGGTACTTCCACAGTTTTGGTTACATATACATACCTCATAGCACAATGTTACTCATGAAAAGTAGATGATTTGGAAATACTATTTTATTCCTTTATAATCAATATATATATCTTAATACTTTCTGTGTGTCAGATAATACACTGGGTCCTGAGGAAAACAAAGTATAAAAATAATTTTTTCATGCTTGAGAAGCTTTTAGTCTAGTGGGAAATGACTCATCTCATTGTAATAAAGATGTATACCAGATACCTGTGAAGACATAGAAGAGAAACTTTGTCAGTCAGGAGTTAAAAAGAAAGGCTTTCTTCACAGAGAAAGTAGTGTTTGAACTGAGATTTGAAAGGCAAGCAGGGATTTATTAAATGAGCAGGTTGTGGCTTTCTAAGCAGAAGGAACAACATGTGCAAAGGCACAGTGGCGTGAAAAGGCAAGTAGTGTGCTAATGCTAAAGCATAAGGGACAAGATGATGAGGGGTGAGAAAAGAGGTGTAAGATAAAAATTTATAGAGCACATATCTTGTCAGACACCATTCTAAATACTTTATATAGATTTACTCCATAAGTCTTTATCATTGCTTTGTGTTGGAAATATTTCAAATCTAGCTCTTTTGAAATACACAATAAATTATTGTTAACTATAGTCACTCTTCTATGCTATTGAGTACTAGAACTTATTCCTTCTATCTAACTGTATTTCCATATTCATTAACCAGCCTCTCTTCATCCCCATCTCCCACAACACCACCACCTCCACCCCACCACTCTCCCCCTATGTCCCAAACCCACCCTGTCCACCTTTCCCAGCAACTACTGTTCTACTCTCTACTTCCATGAGATCAACTTATTTAGTTTCCACATACGAGTCAGAACATGCAATATTTGCCTTTCTGTGCCTGGCTTATTTCACTTAACATGATGACCTCCAATTCCATCCATTTTGCTGCAAATGATAGGATTTCATTCTTTTATTTTATTTATTTATTTATTTTTGAGATGGAGTTTCGATCTGTTATCCAGGCTGGAGTGCAGTGGCACAATAAAATAATGGGATTACAAGCATGGGCCACCTCACTCAGCAGGATTTCATTCTTTTTTAATGGCTGAATAGTAAATCATTGTGTATATTAATAAATATATATTTTCTTTATTCATCCATTGATAAACATTTAGGTTAGTTCTGTATCTTGGCTATTGTGAATAGCGCTGTAATGAACATGGGAGTGCATATTTCTTCAATATCCTCATTTCATTTCTTTTGGGTATATACCCAGCAGTGGGATTGCTGGATCATATGGTGCAACTGCTTTTAGTTTTTTGAGGAACCTCCATGCTGTTTTCCATAGTGGCTATACTAATTTACATTCCCACCAACAGTGTACTAGCATTCTCCTTTCTCCACATCCTTACTAACGTCCATGTTTTTTGCCTTTTTGATAACACCAATTTTAACCCAGGTGAGATGATATCACATTGTGTTTTTTTTTTTATTATTATACTTTAAGTTTTAGGGTATATGTGCACATTGTGCAGGTTAGTTACATATGTATACATGTGCCATGCTGGTGCGCTGCACCCACTAACTCGTCATCTAGCATTAGGTATATCTCCCAATGCTATCCCTCCCCACTCCCCCCACCACACAACAGTCCCCAGAGTGTGATGTTCCCCTTCCTGTGTCCATGTGATCTCATTGTTCAATTCCCACCTATGAGTGAGAATATGCGGTGTTTGGTTTTTTGTTCTTGCGATAGTTTACTGAAAATGATGATTTCCAATTTCATCCATGTCCCTACAAAGGACATGAACTCATCATTTTTTATGGCTGCATAGTATTCCATGGTGTATATGTGCCACATTTTCTTAATCCAGTCTATCGTTGGACATTTAGGTTGGTTCCAAGTCTTTGCTATTGTGAATAATGCCGCAGTAAACATACGTGTGCATGTGTCTTTATAGCAGCATGATTTATAGTCCTTTGGGTATATACCCAGTAACGGGATGGCTGGGTCAAATGGTATTTCTAGTTCTAGATCCCTGAGGAATCGCCACACTGACTTCCACAATGGTTGAACTAGTTTACAGTTCCACCAACAGTGTAAAAGTGTTCCTATTTCTCCACATCCTCTCCAGCACCTGTTGTTTCCTGACTTTTTAATGATTGCCATTCTAACTGGTGTGAGATGGTATCTCATTGTGGTTTTGATTTGCGTTTCTCTGATGGCCAGTGATGATGAGCATTTTTTCATGTGTTTTTTGGCTGCATAAATGTCTTCTTTTGAGAAGTGTCTGTTCATGTCCTTCGCCCACTTTTTGATGGGGTTGTTTGCTTTTTTCTTGTAAATTTGTTTGAGTTCATTGTAGATTCTGGATATTAGCCCTTTGTCAGATGAGTAGGTTGCGAAAATTTTCTCGCATTTTGTAGGTTACCTGTTCACTCTGATGGTAGTTTCTTTTGCTGTGCAGAAGCTCTTTAGTTTAATTAGATCCCGTTAGTCAATTTTGGCTTTTGTTGCCATTGCTTTTGGTGTTTTGGACATGAAGTCCTTGCCCACGCCTATGTCCTGAATGGTAATGCCTAGGTTTTCTTCTAGGGTTTTTATGGTTTTAGGTCTAACGTTTAAGTCTTTAATCCATCTTGAATTGATTTTTGTGTAAGGTGTAAGGAAGGGATCCAGTTTCAGCTTTCTACATATGGCTAGCCAGTTTTCCCAGCACCATTTATTAAATAGGGAATCCTTTCCGCATTGCTTGTTTTTCTCAGGTTTGTCAAAGATCAGATAGTTGTAGATATGCGGCGTTATTTTTGAGGGCTCTGTTCTGTTCCATTGGTCTATATCTCTGTTTTGGTACCAGTACCATGCTGTTTTGGTTACTGTAGCCTTGTAGTATAGTTTGAAGTCAGGTAGTGTGATGCCTCCAGCTTTGTTCCTTTGGCTTAGGATTGACTTGGCGATGTGGGCTCTTTTTTGGTTCCATATGAACTTTAAAGTAGTTTTTTCCAATTCTGTGAAGAAAGTCATTGGTAGCTTGATGGGGATGGCATTGAATCTGTAAATGACCTTGGGCAGTATGGCCATTTTCACGATATTGATTCTTCCTACCCATGAGCATGGAATGTTCTTCCATTTGTTTGTATCCTCTTTTATTTCCTTGAGCAGTGGTTTGTAGTTCTCCTTGAAGAGGTCCTTCACATCCCTTGTAAGTTGGATTCCTAGGTATTTTATTCTCTTTGAAGCAATTGTGAATGGGAGTTCACTCATGATTTGGCTCTCTGTTTGTCTGTTGTTGGTGTATAAGAATGCTTGTGATTTTTGTACATTGATTTTGTATCCTGAGACTTTGCTGAAGTTGCTTATCAGCTTAAGGAGATTTTGGGCTGAGACAATGGGGTTTTCTAGATAAACAATCATGTCGTCTGCAAACAGGGACAATTTGACTTCCTCCTTTCCTAATTGAATACCCTTTATTTCCTTCTCCTGCCTGATTGCCCTGGCCAGAACTTCCAACACTATGTTGAATAGGAGTGGTGAGAGAGGGCATTCCTGTCTTGTGCCAGTTTTCAAAGGGAATGCTTCCAGTTTTTGCCCATTCAGTATGATATTGGCTGTGGGTTTGTCATAGATAGCTCTTATTATTTTGAAATACGTCCCATCAATACCTAATTTATTGAGAGTTTTTAGCATGAAGGGTTGTTGAATTTTGTCAAAGGCTTTTTCTGCATCTATTGAGATAATCATGTGGTTTTTGTCTTTGGCTCTGTTTATATGCTGGATTACATTTATTGATTTGCGTATATTGAGCCAGCCTTGCATCCCAGGGATGAAGCCCACTTGATCATGGTGGATAAGCTTTTTGATGTGCTGCTGGATTCGGTTTGCCAGTATTTTATTGAGGATTTTTGCATCAATGTTCATCAAGGATATTGGTCTAAAATTCTCTTTTTTGGTTGTGTCTCTGCCCGGCTTTGGTATCAGAATGATGCTGGCCTCATAAAATGAGTTAGGGAGGATTCCCTCTTTTTCTATTGATTGGAATAGTTTCAGAAGGAATGGTACCAGTTCCTCCTTGTACCTCTGGTAGAATTCGGCTGTGAATCCATCTGGTCCTGGACTCTTTTTGGTTGGTAAACTATTGATTATTGCCACAATTTCAGCTCCTGTTATTGGTCTATTCAGAGATTCAACTTCTTCCTGGTTTAGTCTTGGGAGAGTGTATGTGTCGAAGAATGTATCCATTTCTTCTAGATTTTCTAGTTTATTTGTGTAGAGGTGTTTGTAGTATTCTCTGATGGTAGTTTGTATTTCTGTGGGATTGGTGGTGATATCCCCTTTATCATTTTTTATTTTGTCTATTTGATTCTTCTCTCTTTTTTTCTTTATTAGTCTTGCTAGCGGTCTATCAATTTTGTTGATCCTTTCAAAAAACCAGCTCCTGGATTCATTGATTTTTTGAAGGGTTTTTTGTGTCTCTATTTCCCTCAGTTCTGCTCTGATCTTAGTTATTTCTTGCCTTCTGCTAGCTTTTGAATGTGTTTGCTCTTGCTTTTCTAGTTCTTTTAATTGTGATGTTAGGGTGTCAATTTTGGATCTTTCCTGCTTTCTCTTGTGGGCATTTAGTGCTATAAATTTCCCTCTACACACTGCTTTGAATGTGTCCCAGAGATTCTGGTATGTTGTGTCTTTGTGCTCGTTGGTTTCAAAGAACATCTTTATTTCTGCCTTCATTTCGTTATGTACCCAGTAGTCATTCAGGAGCAGGTTGTTCAGTTTCCATGTAGTTGAGCGGCTTTGAGTGAGATTTTTAATCCTGAGTTCTAGTTTGATTGCACTGTGGTCTGAGAGATAGTTTGTTATAATTTCTGTTCTTTTACATTTGCTGAGGAGAGCTTTACTTCCAACTATGTGGTCAATTTTGGAATAGGTGTGGTGTGGTGCTGAAAAAAATGTATATTCTGTTGATTTGGGGTGGAGAGTTCTGTAGATGTCTATTAGGTCCGCTTGGTGCAGAGCTGAGTTCAATTCCTGGGTATCCTTGTTGACTTTCTGTCTCGTTGATCTGTCTAATGTTGACAGTGGGGTGTTAAAGTCTCCCATTATTAATGTGTGGGAGTCTAAGTCTCTTTGTAGGTCACTCAGGACTTGCTTTATGAATCTGGGTGCTCCTGTATTGGGTGCATATATATTTAGGATAGTTAGCTCCTCTTGTTGAATTGATCCCTTTACCATTATGTAATGGCCTTCTTTGTCTCTTTTGATCTTTGTTGGTTTAAAGTCTGTTTTATCAGAGACTAGGATTGCAACCCCTGCCTTTTTTTGTTTTCCATTTGCTTGGTAGATCTTCCTCCATCCTTTTATTTTGAGCCTATGTGTGTCTCTGCACGTGAGATGGGTTTCCTGAATACAGCACACTGATGGGTCTTGACTCTTTATCCAACTTGCCAGTCTGTGTCTTTTAATTGGAGAATTTAGTCCATTTACAGTTAAAGTCAATATTGTTATGTGTGAATTTGATCCTGTCATTATGATGTTAGCTGGTGATTTTGCTCATTAGTTGATGCAGTTTCTTCCTAGTCTCGATGGTCTTTACATTTTGGCATGATTTTGCAGCGGCTGGTACCGGTTGTTCCTTTCCATGTTTAGCGCTTCCTTCAGGAGCTCTTTTAGGGCAGGCCTGGTGGTGACAAAATCTCTCAGCATTTGCTTGTCTGTAAAGTATTTTATTCTTCCTTCACTTTTGAAGCTTAGTTTGGCTGGATATGAAATTCTGGGAAAATTCTTTTCTTTAAGAATGTTGAATATTGGCCCCCACTCTCTTCTGGCTTGTAGGGTTTCTGCCGAGAAATCCGCTGTTAGTCTGATGGGCTTCCCTTTGAGGGTAACCCGACCTTTCTCTCTGGCTGCCCTTAACATTTTTTCCTTCATTTCAACTTTGGTGAATCTGACAATTATGTGTCTTGGAGTTGCTCTTCTCGAGGAGTATCTTTGTGGTGTTCTCTGTATTTCCTGAATCTGAATGTTGGCCTGCCTTGCTAGATTGGGGAAATTCTCCTGGATAATATCCTGCAGAGTGTTTTCCAACTTGGTTCCATTCTCCGCATCACTTTCAGGTACACCAATCAGACGTAGATTTGGTCTTTTCACATAGTCCCATATTTCTTGGAGGCTTTGCTCATTTCTTTTTATTCTTTTTTCTCTAGACTTCCCTTCTCACTTCATTTCATTCATTTCATCTTCCATTGCTGATACCCTTTCTTCCGGTCGATCGCATCGGCTCCTGAGGCTTCTGCATTCTTCACGTAGTTCTCGAGCCTTGGTTTTCAGCTCCATCAGCTCCTTTAAGCACTTCTCTGTATTGGTTATTCTAGTTATACATTCGTCTAAATTTTTTTCAAGGTTTTCAACTTCTTTGCCTTTGGTTTGAATGTCCTCCCGTAGCTCAGAGTAATTTGATCGTCTGAAGCCTTCTTCTCTCAGCTCGTCAAAGTCATTCTCCATCCAGCTTTGTTCCGTTGCTGGTGAGGAACTGCGATCCTTTGGAGGAGGAGAGGAGCTCTGCGTTTTAGAATTTCCAGTTTTTCTGTTCTGTTTTTTCCCCATCTTTGTGGTTTTATCTACTTTTGGTCTTTGATGATGGTGATGTACAGATGGGTTTTTGGTGTGGATGTCCTTTCTGTTTGTTAGTTTTCCTTCTAACACACAGGACCCTCAGCTGCAGGTCTGTTAGAATACCCTGCCGTGTGAGGTGTCAGTGTGCCCCTGCTGGAGGGTGCCTCCCAGTTAGGCTGCTCAGGGGTCAGGGTCAGGGACCCACCTGAGGAGGCAGTCTGCCCGTTCTCAGATCTCCAGCTGCGTGCTGGGAGAACCACTGCTCTCTTCAAAGCTGTCAGACAGGGACATTTAAGTCTGCAGAGGTTACTGCTGTCTTTTTGTTTGTCTGTGCCCTGCCCCCAGAGGTGGAGCCTACAGAGGCAGGCAGGCCTCCTTGAGCTGTGGTGGGCTCCACCCAGTTCGAGCTTCCTGGCTGCTTTGTTTACCTAAGCAAGCCTGGGCAATGGCAGGCGCCCCTCCCCCAGCCTCGCTGCTGCCTTGCAGTTTGATCTCAGAATGCTGTGCTAGCAATCAGCGAGACTCCGTGGGCGTAAGACCCTCCGAGCCAGGTGTGGGATATAATCTCGTGGTGCGCCGTTTTTTAAGGCGGTCCGAAAAGCGCAATATTCAGGTGGGAGTGACCCGATTTTCCAGGTGCGTCAGTCACCCCTTTCTTTGAGTCGGAAAGGGAACTCCCTGACCCTTTGCGCTTCCCAAGTGAGGCAATGCCTTGCCCTGCTTTGGCTCGCGCACGGTGCGCGCACCCATTGACCTATGCCCACTGTCTGGCACTCCCTAGTGAGATGAACCCAGTACCTCAGATGGAAATGCAGAAATCACCCGTCTTCTGCGTCGCTCACGCTGGGAGCTGTAGACCCGAGCTGTTCCTATTCGGCCATCTTGGCTCCTCTCACATTGTGGTTTTGATTTGCATTTCTCTCTTTATTAGTGGTGTTGACCATTTTTTTTCCGTTTACCTTTTGGCCATTTGTATGTTTTCTCTTGAGAAATGTTTATTCAGATCATTTGCCCATTAGTAAATTAGATTATTTTATTATTGCTATTGAGTTCCTTATATATTCTGGTTATTAATCCCTTTTCTGATGGAGAGTTTGCACATATTTTCTCCCATTCTGCAAGTTGTCTCTTTACTGAGTTTATTGTTTTCTTTGCTGTGAAGAAGCTTTTTAGAATGTTATAATTCTATGTCTAGTTTTGCTTCTGTTGCCTGTGCTTTTGAGGTCTTATCCAAACAATCATTTCCCAGACCAGTGTCCTGAAGCATTTCCACAATGTTTTCTTCTAGTAGCTTTATAGTTTCAGGTCTTATATTCAAGTCTTTAATTCATCTTTATCTGATTTTTGCATATAGTGAGAGATAGGGGTCTAGTTTCGTTTTTCTGCATATAGATATTCAGTTTTCTTAGCACCGTTTATTGAAAAGACTGTCCTTTCCCCTACTGAAAGTTCTTGGTGGCTTTGTCAAGAATCAGTTGGCTGTAAATACATTGATTTATTTCTGGGTGGACATCTAAGTTTAACATGCAGTGTATGTAAAGGCTTTTGGGCAGAAATGATAAATTGATGGACATTTCCAGTGTTGTTTTATAATTATCCTAAATCTTGTCCATTACCCATAAACAAAGTCTCATGAATTTGAAACCCCCATTCACATAAGGAAAATGTGATATAGACACACAATATCTATAATACTAAATAAGACAAAAGTTGTTCAGTTTTACTTTTATGCCTCTAAGTGGAAATTTTAAATGAGTAGTAAATTTGCTTATAAAACTATGAAAAACTAAATTCTGTGTTTTTAATTTTGTAATTATTTTCTTCATAAAGCAAAGTAGTATAATTTTTTCTAAATTTAATTTACTAATCTCCTAAAATTCATTTGCAGAAGAACTTGTATACATTAAAGTTCTTTACACATACACATTCACAGAAGTTTAGAACATTTAAATTTGTCAGCAATTCCTCTCCTTCTCTTCTTACCATTTCATATAGCAATACTCTTTCCTTTGAAAAACTCCTCCCATATGATACATTTGATTGGAACTAATGCTTAGGTCAAATCTTTATTTAAACCACTCAGTTCTTCATAAAGAATACTTTGGACAAATCCTCTTCTTAGGGCACTCTTTTCACTCAGGTGAAACTTCAGTTTGAAATGCCGCATTCATCACAAAATGACTAAAAGTGGAACTAGGCTAATCAAAAAGTTCTTTATTTTATCTTCATAAATGTATGACTTCATGTGAAGGCTGGAAAAAATACCTGTACAGATTGCAATCTAATGAAAAAGGAGATGGAAGCATTGATTGTATGGCTTGCTGATTTCAAAACTCTTTAATCTTTCTGAAGCACTTTTAATTTCAGGATGTTTAAGTAGCTTTAATTCTTAATATTAAAAAATTAAGATTCTTAATGCCTATTTTTTATTAAAAGCCATAAACCCATAAAGCTTAGCAATTTCCATTTCTATTTAAAAGTTAATGAAGTAAGAGAACAAGTGCTTTACCACTGAAAAATTCAGAGTACAACTGGGGAAACCCAAGGGGTGAGAGCTGACATGAAACTCCAATTGAAAACCATTTTTTTAAATAAATCTATCTGGTAAATGATTTATATGGTTTATTTTTTGTTACCTACAAATTCTAAATTGGATATTCTAAGTGTAGAATTCCACAATGTAACTGAGAAAAAAGAGAAAATGAGTAAACGAGATAATTATTAGACTCTATTTTGATAACTTATGAAACATAAATTAAAAATTTTTTGAATCCTCATATGTTAATCACTTGATTTTTTAAAGTGTGTGTGTGTTTTTTTTGTTTTTTTTTTTTTTTGAGACGGAGTCTCACCCTATCACCCAGGCTGGAGTGCAGTGGCACTATCTTGGCTCACTGCAAGCTCCGCCTCCCGGGTTCACGCCATTCTCATGTCTCAGCCTCCCAAGTAGCTGGGACTACAGGCGCCCGCTGCCACGCCCGGCTAATTTTTTGTATTTTTAGTAGAGACAGGGTTTCACCGGTTTAGCCAGGATGGTCTCCATTTCCTGACCTCGTGATCCACCCACTTCAGCCTCCCAAAGTGCTGGGATTACAGGCGTGAGCCACCGCGCCCAGCCTGAAGTGTTTAAATTCTCAAGTCATGTCACATAAGATTTCAAGAGATCACTAGTGCTCAATAAATTTATGTTGAATTTAGTTGTGTTGTATTGCATTGCCTATTATGGGGAAAGGCTCATCCTTCTTCTACTAAGAAACATAGAGAATAATTGTAAATAGCCCTTAGTCTGAATCATTTTTATGCAATATCATAGACTAAAACCAATGGATGGGTTTGATAGCCTGGAGTCTTAAGTTTACCTCCTTCACAGTTAAGACACATTGTTAGTTTGGTTTACTATTTAAGAAAGCATTAGGGTGCTCTTTATTCATCTCTGAGAATCAAGTTTCCACTCAACCATTTATATATAACATAAATTATATTATAAAAGTCCAATACATATATTAGAACCAGTTTCTTTAATTACTATGTATGCCTAATTACAGTGCAATTTCTCATATTACCTGAGTTAAAATTAATGCAATTCAAAACAACAGTAATTTATATTTAAAGAAAAGTGAAATGTACTTAAAGGAGCTGTTTTTTTTAAAGCACTCTCATAAGGAAATCTTTGCCTCATCTCTTTCTACGTGTTTGAGCCAGGAGCTTGCAGTCAATCAAAACAATAATGCTTTCCTATAAGTGTAAATAACAAAGAAGTAAACCTCAATAGTAAGGTATCAGTTACACCAGCGGTCCCCAGCCATTTTGGCACCAGGGACTGGTTTCCTAGAAGACAGTGTTTCCATGGACTGGGTTTGAGATGGGTGGGGGGGATGATTTCAGGATGAATCAAGCACGTTACATTTATTGTGCACTTTATTTATATTATTATTACATTGTAATATAAAATGAAATAATTATACAACTTACCATAAGCTAGAATCAGTGAGAGCCCTGAGCTTGTTTTCCTGCCACTAGATGATCCTATCTAGAGGTGATGGGAGACAATGACAGATCATCAGGCATTAGATTCTCATAAAGAGCTTGCAACCTAGATCCCTCACATACGTAGTTCACAACAGGGTTTGTACTCCTATGAGAATCTAATTCCACCACTGATCTGACAGGAGGCGGAGCTCAGACTATAATGGAGCAATGGGGAACAACTGTAAATACAGATGAAGCTTTGCTGACTTCCTTACCACTCACTTCCTGCTGTGTGGCCCAGTTCCTAACAAGCCATGGACCAGTACCAGTCCATGGCCTGGGGGTTGGAGACCACTGAATTACACAATAGACTGTGAAAATTAGATAGTTTCCTCTTCTCTTATATGCTGTATTGTTTGGTATCAAGATATTCTATTACTGGGGATAATTTGTTTTTCTATAATATTCTCAATTTTTTTTTTTGTACATTTTTTTTTCAGTCAAGAGAATCCATCCCATTAAATGACCTGAAGTCAGAAGTATCACCACGGATTTCAGCAGAGGACCTGATTGACTTGTGTGAGCTCACAGTGACAGGCCACTTCAAAACACCCACCAAGAAAACAAAGTCCAGTAAACCAAAGCTCCTGGTGGTTGACATCCGGAATAGTGAAGAGTATCCTTTGCATATGCTGTTTTAAAGGGTGGTGCTGCTTATTTGTATTGCATCCTTTCATTTAAGTGTTGTGTGGTTAAAAAAAAAAAAATTCTGGGATTCTTCTGAATTCAAGTAGTTAAATTACTCTCAAACTAGATGCCAGAATGGTCTTGCATAAGGTTTTATAAGATAACACTACATACCAGAGACCTGATGATATTTTCCAAACAATGCCAGAATATTGGGATATTTTGTTGTTTTTTGTGTTTCTCTGGTGTATATTGCTATTCTTGAAGGCATTTGAATCCTTCATGCTGTAGATAGGAATTGTGGCAAAGATAAAGAGTAAGTATACACCTGTTTCACCTCATAGCCTAGAGAAAAAGTTTGCTACATCTCAACATTGACCTTGTGTTCATTATAATTTTCAAAACACTGGCTTACATAGAACATGTATTTTCACTAACTACAAAATGTTATTTACAAAGATTTTACTATTGAACATACTGTAACATCCAGTGGGTTTGATTGGCATTAGAGTATGAAGAGTTACAAAATAGTAACAGTTCAGTCTCTTCTCCTTCTATTTTCATTATCTTCAGATTCTTTGATTGTGTATTTTCTAGAATCTAGATAAATGGTTTTCACTTTGTTTAAAAACAGAGCAACTTTTAAAATCTTTCTTAGAAACTCAATATATAAAATATAAATGAATGTTATAACTAATTTGCTTCATAAGTTCAGATTTATAGCATTTACTAACTATAAATGCTTTCAATGAGGGTTAGCAGGTTAATGGTTTCTTGTATGCTAAAATTGGCATATACAGGTTGAGTATCCTGTGTCCAAAATGTTTGTGACAGTATTTCAGGTTTCATATTTTGTAGGATTTTGGAATATTTCCATTATGTATATACACTTACCAGTTCAGAATATCTAATCCAAAAGGCTCTAATGAGTATTTTCTTTGATCCTGATGTTGTTGCTCAAAAAGTTTGATTTTGGAGCATTTCAGATTTTAGATTTTTGGATTAAGGATACTCAATCAGCAATAAGTTTTCATGTTAATATTTTCAATTCCAATTTTTGAAATGAAATTCGAATTACACATTTACAGACTTTATTAAGTAATTCATAGAATCTTCAGTTTCTGACAGTACAATTGGAGAGCTCACAATTTCAAATGATATATTCTTATCATTTTGTGAAAAGTTGCTACTTTCTATTTTTCTGAGTTTGGAGAGAGTATAAATGTTGATATCCCTGGTTGTTAGGGTTTCAGCAATACTAGAAATTCTTTGCAGAGTGGATGAGTGGACTCCCGAATGAGGCATTAAATTCTATTTAACTGGTCAAGAACCCCTAGTCTGGAAGTTCTTCTGATCTTATACTTCAGGAGTTTAGAATCTGTTTAATGTTTTTAACTTTTTAATTTGTATTTCTTTTGCTTGAGTCTTTATTCATAGCAATTCTCCCATAAAACCATAAAAAATAACATTATAATACCCTATTTTAATCTTAAAGATATTTCTTCCATTCTGTAGGTTGTCTGTTGCCAGGTCCAATCTGCAGACCCTGGCCGAACAACGGATGTAAGAATGCAGGCATACGCAGGTATCCAGTGAAAAAGCGGGCTAGAGGACCTGGCTGCTTACAGACCCCGAGCAGGGTGCTGTAAAGAGTCAGCAGCTGTGGCCCTGACAAGCTGGTGCTGCAGGCATTTATTTAGTTACAGATTTAATGACAAAGGCTTTGAGTCAACACACTTTTGCGTAATTAACATAGTCACCCTGCCCGGAGATAGCAGTCATGCATGGGGATGATTAAAGGCCAGGTTCCAAGTTAAACTAACTTACCTAGATCAATTCCTTTGTATCTCTTTGTTATCTAACCTTTGCTCTCAAGGTCCAGATAAGAGGGTTTGGCTACCTTCAGCCAAATCCATTTCCGAAGCTTTTGTAAAACCTCCCCGCCTTCCAAGAAGGTTTGCATCTTTCTACAATTTTTCCCACCACCCTAACTGATCTCCTACATCTCCCCCTTTTCTGTTTTTAGCATCAGGTTTTGTTGATTGAAGAGTACAGATGTGTGCAGCAACAGGTTTGTCAGGCGTGGCGGGCACTGCTCGCATTCCGGCTTTGCATCCTAGAATTAGTAAATAAATAGAAGACAAATATGAGTATAATTAGCCACATTCTTTTCCAATTAAGGAGTGACATGTAGTGTTACTTGGCACCTTAGTCCAATGTGTGCCGTTATTGAGGAACCCCACTTGGGGCATGTCATTCCCTCTTAGCCAAGCAGTCATGTTGTTAGAAGCTGAGAAGGCAGTGTTTGTTTAAGTAATAGGGCTGAAGAAAGGCGTATCTAAGAGATGGGCCCAATAGAGAGTAGCAAGTGAGGGTTGCAGGTAAAGTGAAAGAATTAAAAAGGTTAATAAAGCATAGGAAGGAACAAATTTTCTGGAGTGAATGGTGTCTATGTCCAGAGCAGATTTGCTCAGTCTTCTAACTTCTCTTCTTCAGCGTCCTGTCCAGGGCCTATGTCGTCCGAGGAAGCCACATTTTCTGGGGCTGTAGGTCCTATAGGGTCATTTTCTTTATTTCTGGTACCGGGTTGGGTCCTAGCCATGCTATGGTAAGGTTTGATGGATCGTGCTGGAATCCAAAGAGGACCTGAGGGGGTGTGAACACAAGCATATCCTCTCCCACATGTTAACAATTCATTTGGACCACACCGTACATTACTGTTTACATCTTTCCATAAAACTGCAGGTTTTATGTCTTGAGAGGTTTTAGCAAAGTGCTTTTCTACAGCTAATTGAAATTTATCATCTAAATTTTCAAAATTAAGGGTAAATAAGGCTTGTGCTAGTAGTGTTGCAGGGTCCTTACTCATATTCCCCCTTTTTTGTTTTCTGAGCATATTTTTAAGGATAGAGTGAGTATGTTCTACTATGGCCTCTCCTTGGACGTTATAAGGGATGCCTGTGGAATGTTGGATATTCCACTGTGACAAAATTGTTGAAATTGTGAGCTGGCATAAGCCAGACCATTATCAGTTTTAATTTTTGTAGGCCACCCCATAAATGCAAAAGTTAAGAGATGATGTTTAATGACATATCGGGTGGACTCTCCAGGAAAGGCATGAGCGCTAATTGGGAATTGTTATTAATGGATACATGTACATATCTTAGTTTTTCAAAATCAGGCACATGTGTAACATGGTGTTTGCCATAACTGATTAGGTTCTAGTCCCCTAGGGTTAACACCTGTATAAGGAGGGAACGTGCCTGTGAGCTGGCAATCTGGGCATTGCCGGGTAATTTGTTTAGCTAGTCTCTGGGTAAGTTGAAATTGTTCAGATAAGTTTCTCCAGTTTTGGTGGAAAAATTGATGTGACTGGGTGGCTTGGTCAAACAGTGATGTTCTAACTTGTACGTCTGCTTGATCATTGTCATAAGCCAGTGGGCCAGGCAGTGAGCTGTGGGCTCGAATATGTGTGATAAAAATAGGATGTGTATGTTGATCTAGCAAATGCTGAAGTCAGAGAAAAAGTGCATACAGGGTGGGCTCCAGAGTGGACTTAATGAGGGCCATCTCAAGGTTCTGCAATAAATAAACAGAGTAAGCAGACTCACTAACAATATTGATGAGCTGAATGGAAAAAGTTTCCAAGGCCAATAGTAAGGCTCCAATCTCAGCTCTCTGAGCGCTAGTAAATCCAGAACAAGTGAGGGAATTACGTGATTTCCACCAGAAAGTGACTTTTCCATGTTTACCAGAGCCATCAGTAAACACTGTTAAAGCATTAGATATGGGGGATCGAACTATTTTAGTAGGCAAAACCACAGAAGTACAAGATAAGAACTGAAGGAGTTTGTCAGCAGGAAGGGCGTGCTCTATATGGCCTTTGTAATCAGAGAGTGCTGTTTGCAGGTCCATAGATAAGGCAATACTGCCTTGAATTGCTTTTTACTTAAAGGAATCCTGATGATATTAGGGTCATAACCTAGCAACTGATTGCATCATCTGCATCCTGAATAAATGACTTTACTGACTAACTGGATATAGGGAAAGAGTGTTTTAGTCCCGGTATGTGAGCAAAAAACCCATTCTAGGAAGCGTAGCCCTGGGGTCATCTGTAGGGGAGTGTTTAGTGGGAAAAACAAATAATTGAACTGAATACCATGTATCAATGCAATCTAGTTGTCTCTGAGAAATAGCTTGCTCTATCTCTTCAATTTCCCTTTGTGCTGCAGGAGTTAAATACCTAGGAGAGTCTAGAGCAGCATTGCCTTTTAAGATGGAAAACAAGTTCTGTAACTTATCAGTAGTTATGTCCAAGGTGGGGCAAATCCAGTTAATATTACCTAGTAATTTCTGATAATCATTTAACGTATGTAAGTTGCTAGTATTTAATTTAACCTTTTGAGGTCTTACTGACTGGGAAATTAGTATGTACCCAAGATATTTTCAAGGAGAAAGACATCTCTACTTTTCCAGGTTCTATGATTAAACCTCTTAACTGTGTATTCTTTACGACAGAGGCATGTGACTTGAAAAGTACTAGCTCTGTTGGGGCTGCTAGTAAAATATCATCTGTAAAATGAGTAATCCTGCAATTAGGAAATTCTTTTCTACTGGGGAGCCAAGCTTGATTTACATGATACTGACACATGGTAGGACTGTTCAGCATTCCTTGAGGAAGCACTTTCCAATGAAATCAGTGAGCTGGCCTTTCATTATTGATAGCTGGTATTGTAAATGCAAATTTTTCTCTGTCCTGTTCTGCAAGGGGAATAGTATAAGAGCAGTCTTTTAAGTCAATAATGATTATAGGCCAGTCTCGAGGAATTGCCACGTGGGAGGGGAGCCCCTGCTGAAGGGGCCCCATAGGTTGCAAATAAGCATCAATAGCACGTAAGTCATGCAAAAGTCTCTATTTACCAGACTTTTGGGGAATGATGAAAACGGGCAAATTACAAGGACTGTTTGACGGTTCTATATGGTCGGCTTTTAATTGCTCCTCAGCTAATTCATGGGCTCTTTGTAATTTCTCTCCCTTTAAAGGCTACTGTTCTACCCAAATAGGATTTTGAGAGAGCCACGTTAGGGGTAGGGGAGAAATAACAGTGGCCATTGTTAGAAAGAGGTCTGCAGAGTGGCCTCAGTTAACCCTCTTGTAAATGGGCTAGTGGCTCCATTTTCTTTAATGCTCTTTTTTTAGCTCTTTATAAGCATTAAAAGAAATGATTGCCTTGTTGATCTTGCATTACCAGGCAGGCTAAGAGCTCCCCATCTAATGCTGCTTGCCTAAAACAGGGTCCCATAGCTATAGCATATCCCTTGTCTTTTTTCCAATTTTTTGGAGGAGGGGGCTCAGGCAAAACCTCCATTTCCTCTTTGTTATTTTTTCCTGGAAACAGCGGGGCTGAGGGAGATGGAGGCAGTAAGGTAGGTGACAGTTCTTCCTCCCTTCCCTTTTTAGGCTCTTCTGTGTAGAGTAGGACCAGAGCCACCCTAACTAAAGCCCATTACGTTAAAGATGTTATTGGGACCCATTGCCCTTGTACATCATGTTGTTTAAGATTTCTACCCACTTGTTCCCAGATCTCCAAGTTTAGTGCACCTTCTTTTGGAAACCATGGGTTATGGGAAACAGTAGTTTGCATTAGGTCTCTTAATTGAGCCTGCAAAACCAGGGCTCTGCTACCTTTAAGCAGCTGTTTCAATGCTTTTATATACTGTTGCTGTTGAGCTGTTAACTGTTGTCCTATGATGAAACCCTAGCCTGAACAGTTCCCTCCAACTTGGAAATCCCGAGTGGGCACCAATGACTTACTGACTTACTGACTGCGCAGTCTTTTCACCTTCATTTTTGAGGGTTCTATCGCAGTCCATTGCAGCATTCCTCACGTGGAGCACCACCTGCTGGGTCTGACCCATAGACCCTGGCTGAATGATGGATGAAAGAATGTACTTAGACACTAGTATTGAGTGAAAGAGCAGGCTAAGGGACCAGACCGCTGACAGAAAGAGTTGTAGCAGCCGCAGCCCTGACAAGCTGGTGCTGCTGGCATTTATTTAGTACAGATTTAATGACAAAGGCTTTGAGTCAACACACTTGTGGGTAATTAACATGGTCACCCTCCCTGGAGAGAGCAGTCCTGCACGTGGATGATTAAAGGCCAGGTTCCAAGGCCTAAATAAACTAACTTATCTAGATCAATTCCTTTATATCCCCTTGTTATGTAACCTTCGCTCTCAGGCTCCGGATAAGAGGGTTTGGCTGCCTTCAGCCAAATGCTTTTCCAAAGCTTTTATAAAACCTCCTGGACGTCCAAGAAGGTTTGCGTCTTTCTACAATTTTTTCCACCACCCTGACCAATCTCCTACAGTCTGTTTACTCTGTTGATAGTTTCTTTTGCTGTGCAGAAGCTCTTAAGTTTAATTAGGCCCCATTTGTCAATTTTTGCTTTTGTTGTGATTGCTTTTGGTTTCTTTCATGAAATCTAAACCCATTCCTAGGTTTAGGATGGTATTGCCTAGGTTGTCTTCCAGGGTTTTTATAGTTTTGGGTTTTACATTAAAGTCTTTAACCCACCTTGAGCAGATTTTTGTATATGGTGTGAGGAAGGGGTCCATCTTCAATCTTCCGCATATGACTAGCCAGTTATTCCATCACCATTTATTGAATAGGGAGTCTTTTTTCCATTTCTTGTTTTCTGTCAGCTTTGTCAGAGATCAGATGGTCATAGATGTGTGGCCTTATTTCTAGGCTCTCTATTCTGTTCCATTAGTCTATGTGCCTGTTTCTGTACTACTGCCATGCTGTTTTGGTTACTGTGGCCTTATAGTGTAGTTTGAAGTTGGGTAGCATGATGTCTCCAGCTTTCTTCTTTTTGCTTAGCATCGTCTTGGATATTCGGGCCCTTTTTTGGTTCCATATGAATTTTAAAATAGTTTTTTCTTGTTCTGTTAATGTCACTGGTAGTTTGATAGGAGTAGCATTGAAACTGTAAATTGCTTTGGGCAGTACAACCATTTTCATGATATTGATCCTTCCTATCCATAGCATGGGATGTCTTTCCATTTGTTTGTGTCTTCTCTGATTTCTTTGAGTAGTGTTTTGTAATTCTCATTGTAGAGGTCCTTCACCTCCCTGGTGTGCTGTATTCCTAGGGAGTGTGTGTGTGTGTGTGTGTGTGTGTGTGTGTGTGTGTATGTCAGTTGTGAATGGGATTGCCTTTCTGATTTTGCTTTCAGGTTGGTTGTCGTTGGTGTATAGGAATGCTAGTGATTTTTGTACATTGCTTTTGTATCCTGCAACCTCACTGAAGTTGTTTATCAGCTGAAGGAGGTTTTGGGTCAAGACTGCATGTTTTTCTAGATATAGAATCATGTCATCTACAGAGATAGTTTGACTTCTTCTCTTCCTATTCAAATGAGCTTTATTTCTTTCTCTTGCCTCATTGCTCTGACTAGGACTTTCAATAGTATGTTGCATAGAAGTGGTGAGAGAGGGCATCCTTGTCTTGTGCCAGTTTTCAAGGGGAATGCTTCCAGCTTTTGCCCATTCAGTATAATGTTGACTGTGGTTTTGTCATAGATAGCTCTTATTATTTTGAAGTATATTCCTTCAACAGCTGGTTTATTGAGAGTTGTCAACGTGAACAGATGTTGAATTTTATCAAAAGTCTTTTCTGGATCTGTTGAGTTAATTATGTAGTTTCTGTCTTTAGTTCTGCTTATGTAATGAATCACATTTATTGATTTTTTGCATGTTGAGCCAATCTTGCATCCCGGGGATGAAGCCTACTTGATCATGGTGAAGCAGCTTTTTGATGTGCTGCTGGATTCAGTTTACAAGTATTTCATTGAGGATTTTTGCATCGACATTCATCAAGGATATTGGCCTGAAGTTTCCCTTTTTTATTGTGTCTCTGCCAGGCTTTGGTATGAAGATGATGCTGGCCTCATAGAATGAGTTAGGTATAAGTCCCTTCTTCTCAATTTTTTTGGAATAGTCTCAGTAGGAATGGTACCAGCTCTTCCTTGTACATCTGGTAGAATTTGGTTATGAATCCATCAGGTCCTGGGCTTTTTTTGGTTGGTAGGCTATTTATTACTGATTGAACTTCAGAGATCATTATTGGTCTGTTCAGGGAATCAGTTTCTTTCTGGCTCAGTCTTCGGAGGGTGTATATGTCCAGGAATTTTTCCATCTCTTCTAGGTTTTCTATTTGTGTACATAGAGCATATGGTTATTTTCATTTCTGTGGGGTCAGTGGTTACATTTCATTAGTCATTTCTAATTGTGTTTATTTGGATCTTCTTTCTTCTTAGTCTAGCTAGTGGCCTATCTTTTTAATTTTTTCAAAAAACCAACTCCTGGATTTATTGCTCTTTTGAATAGTTTTTCATGCCTTGATTTCCTTCACTTTGCCCTGATTTTTATAATTATTTCTCAGTTCTATTAGCTTTGAGGTTGTTTTGTTCTCACTTCTCTAATTCTTTCCATTGTGAAGTTAGGTTGTTAATTTAACATCTTTCTAACTTTTTGATGTGGACATTTGGTGATATTGTATTTCCCTCTTAACACTGCCTTAGCTGTGTCCCAGAGATTCTGGTATGTTGTATCTTTGTTCTCTTTACTTTAAAAGAACTTCTTGATTTCTGCCTTTCATTTTTTACCCAAAAGTCAATCGGGAGCATGTTGTTTAATTTCTATGTAATTGTATTATTTTGAGTGATTTTTATTGTGTTGACTTCTATTTTTATTTTGCTGTGGTCTGAGAGAGTGTTTGGAATGACTTCAGTTCTTATACATTTATTGAGGATTGTTTTATGTCCAGTTGTGTGGTCGATTTTAGAGTATGTGCCATGTGGTAATGAGAAGAATGTATATTCTGTCGGTTTGGGGTGGAGACGTCTGTAAAGGTGTGTCAGATTCATTTGTTCCAATGCTGAGTTTAGGTCCTGAATATCTTTGTTAATTTTCTGCTTCAGTGATCTGTATAATACTGTCATTGGAGTGTTGAAGTCTCCCACTATTATTGTGTGGGAGTCGATGTCTCTTTGTAGGTCTCTAAGAACTTGCTTTATGAATCTGGGTGCTCCTGTATTGGGTTCATATATATTTAGAATAGTTAGATCTTATTAAATTGAACCCTTTACCATTATATAATGCCCTTGTCTTTTTTTTTTTAATCGTTGTTGGTTTGAAATCTGTTTTATCTGAAATTAGGATTGCAATCCCTGGTTTTTTCTGTTTTTTATTTTTTTTGGTAGATTTTTCTCCATCCCTTTATTTTGAGCTTATAAGTGTCATTATATGTGAGATAGTCTCTTGAAGAGAGCATATTATTGGGTCTTACTTTTTTATCCTGCTTGCCACTCCACCTTTTAAGTGGGGTATTTTCACCCTTTACATTCAAGGTTCATATTGATATATGTGGATTGGGTTTTGTCATTGTGCTGTTAGCTGGTGGTTATGTTGGCTTGTTTGTGTGGTTGCTTTACAGTGACATTGGTCTGTGTGTTTAAGTGTGCTTTTGTATTCACTGGTAGTGATCTTTCTATATTCAGTGCCGCTTTCAAGATCTCTTGTAAGGCAGGTCTGGTAGTAATGAAGTCCCTTAACATTTGCTTATCTGAAAAGGATCTTATTTCTTCTTCACTTAGAGAGTTTAGTTTAGCTAGATATGAAATTCTTGGTTAAAGATTTTTTTTCTTTCAGAACATTCAACATAGGCCCCTAATCTCTTCTGGCTTTTAGGGTTTCAGCTGAGAGGTCCGCTGTTAGCCTGATGGGAATCGCTTTGTAGGTGACCTGCCCGAGTTCTCTCTAGATGCCTTTAACATTCTTTCTCTCATTTCGACCTTGGAAAATTTGACAATTATGTGTCTCGTGTATGATCTTGCGTAGAATCTTGCAGGAGTTCTCTGTATTTCCTGAATTTGACTCTTGGCCTCTTTAGCAAGGTTAGGGAAGTTTTCATGGAAGATATCCTGAAATACATTTTCCAAGTTGTTTGCTTTCTTCCCCTCTCTTTCAGGGATGCCAGTGATTCATATATTCAGTCTCTTTACATAATCCCATAATTTTCAGAGGCTTTGTTCATTCCTTTTTATTCTTTTTTTTTTTTATTTTAGTCTGACTGCCTTACTTCAAAGAACCAGTCTTCGAATTGTGAGATTCTTTCATCAGCTTGGTTTATTCTGCTGTTAATACTGGAGATTGTATTGTGAAATTCCTGTGTTTTTCATTTCGATTATCTTTGTTCCTGTCCATATTCTGAATTCTGTTTCTGTCATTCCAGCCAGTTCGGCATGATTAAGAACTCTTGTTGGAGGACTGATGCAGTCATTTGGAGGACACATGATACTCTGGCCACTTTAGTTACTGGAGTTCTTGCATTGGTTCTTTCTCATCTCTGCATGTGGGTGTTCCTTTAACTGTGGTGTAGATTGAGTACAGTCAATAGACTTATTTTCTGGATATTTTCACTGGGATGAGTATTTGTATAGAGTCTTTATTGGAAGCTGACTGACTGTCTCTGGCTTTAGAGTGGGTTATGTTAGTGAGGTATTTTTTGTGTTGAAGCTTTGGGGTTTATCCAGCAGGTGACACTTAGGCTTATTTGTCAGTTCATAGACTTTTGTTCAGTAGTGTGGCTCCCTTATGTTTCCTCATAGTTGCAGCCATGTTCCCTCTCAGTGCTCTGAAAGTGTGGGCTCCTCTCCCCCTTGAGTGCCTGCTATAGTTCATGACTTGGCACTCCTGGGCTGCCCACTGCAGCTCTGGGATGATCTCAGAGTTTATATTCCTTCTCCAGCTTAGAGGCAGTAGAGGAAGAGATCTTAGTAGTGGTTGTGGCCAAGGGTCATTTTTTTTTGACTCCTGGGGGCTCCGCCCCAGAGAGATGCAGGTCATCAATCACTCAGCGAAGTCAGCCCAAAATGGAGGTTTGTTCTGTGGGCCCAAGCCAGGAGTTTCCTGTCTGGTGATGAGTTTTGGGGAGTGTGTGGGACCTGTGGGAGATGGACTGGCCTCCTCTCCTTGGTTCAACTGCAGCTTGTTGGAGGTATGGATAAGACAGTTAAGGTCTTTGCTTCTTCATTAGTTCAAGGGTGGCTAGGGCAGTTCCACTGCAGAGACAGTGGCAGAGAGGCTTTTATTTGCCCCTGTAGGCTCTGTACAGGGAGTTGCTGAGTTCGCACTGGCTTGATAGCTCTGGTTGGGGTGGCTGGAACCCCAGGCCTGGAGGATCTGCCCAGTAAGGAGATGTGGGAACAGGAACCCGTGTAATAGTCTGCCCACTTTTCTGTAGGGCTGCTGCAGTATGCTTGGGGCCCACTCTAGGCCCTAGTCATCTCACATTTTCCAGAACCTGGAGGTGTCACCAGTGAAAGCTGTGAAACAGCAAAGATGGCGGCCTGTTCCTCCCTCTGGGAGCTTTGTCCCAGGGAGGTATGGACCTGTTGGTGGTTTAAAGGCACCTATACCAAGTGTCTGGAGACCCTGGTTGGGAGGTCCTGCCGAGTGAGGAGGAACAGGATCAGAACCCGCTTAAAAAAGCAGTTTGTATTCTGGCCACATTTTGGTAGAGCATCTATGCTGTGCTGTGGGATTCCTTCTGCCTTGAGTCAGCTCAGACTATGGTTTAAAGGCACTTGTACAAAGTGGCTGGAGACCCTGGTTGGGAGGTCCTGCCCAGTGAGGAGGAACAGGATCAGAACCTGCTTAAAAAAGCAGTTTGCATTCTGGCCACATTTTGGTAGAGCATCTATGCTGTGCTGTGGGATTCCTTCTGCCCTGAGTCAGCTCAGACTGTCCAAAGCCTGAAGGCTGGAATGGCTAAGGTGTCTGAACAGCAAAGATGGCAACCCACCCCTCTCCCTGGGAACTCCTTCTTAGGGAGGTGCAGTGCCACTGCTGGTAGCTGGCTGGATCCCAAGCCAGTAGGTCTTATCTTGTGAGGTGCCATGGAAGTGGGGCCTACGGGTTGTTGCTACTCAGCCTTCTGGATTCGGCCTCTTTCCTACGGGTATGTACAGGAGTCTAACCTTCTACTTTGCCAAAGCTGCAGCTACTTTTGCCAGAAAGCCCAATAATAATCTAAGGCTTCAGGGTCTCCACCTATGCCTGAGCAGTTGCTCTGCCAGGACTTCATGTAGCTCTGTCCGTCAGACTGAAGACTGAAGGCCCTGGCGGAGTGGGTTCACAAGGAGATCTCCTGACCTGAGGGTTGCAAAGACCTGTGAGAGAAGTGTGTTTTTCTGGGGCCGTTCATTCACTCACCATTTCCCTTGGGTGGGGGAGTATCCCCTGGTTCCATGTTATTCCCAGGTGGGTCGTTGTCCTGTCTTACTTTTCTTCATTCTCTGAAGGTCAAGTTGTTTCCTTGATTAGTCCCACTGCAAATACCTGGATGTTTCAGCTGAAGGTGTGGTATTTACTTGCCCCCTTCTGTTTTTCTCCATGAGAGCCACACACACTAGCTGCTTCTAGCCACGCACACTAGCTGCTTCTTGAATAGATTGAAGTAAATTGACTTCTAATAATAGCAGTCTTTAAGTTCTTACACTGTACCAAGCATGGTGCTAGTCCTATGTTGTATATACTGTTGTTATCTCTGTTTCACTGATAAACTGAAGTTTAAAGAGGTTAAGCAACTTTCCCAAGGCCATATAACTAGTAATTGCAGAGCCAGTCTTGTGCTTCTAAATTTTACACTATTTTACAGGTGCCTATCTTGTCTCTGCATAGGGACAGTTAAGCATAAACAAGATTGAAACAAATGAGTTAATAGAAATTAATGAGTCAGTGAGACATGCATTGATTCCTCTACACTAGATATATTCATTCAGATGTTATACACATTTCTTCAAATCTTACACACAAAATAAGCTATTACCTTCAGCACCTGTGTGTATAAGAGGACTAATCCCAGATACCAACTGAACAAATCTACCTGTGGTTATCTTTATACAGATGTAGCCACAGAATCGAGGAAAACTGAAGTATTTCAAATTTTACAAAGCAGTATTGCAACACTTTGAGGGAGAAAACATGATAGAAAGATCCTTCCCTATTATATTGACTTAATTTATAATATTTAATTCATTCAAAATCTTTTTAATAAAAATTTCCCTAAAGCTACTAATATGCTGATGTTTTTTAAAGCCCATTGAAATTTTAATAATATTTTTAAAGTAATTATCTTTGTACAGTAACTCTTAATGCTTACCAAGGTAAATCTTCGCAATTGAAGTCTAGGATTTATGTGACTTTAACAATCTGTTTAAGAAGTGATTACATATTTAATACTAGGATATTTTTGAAATAGTTTTATTTCTCTCTTGCCGCAAAATGTGACCCTGTACAATATGGAAAAAAAAGAAACTTTCTCTAACACCTTTTCCTTCCCTAGAGGAAGTAAATTATTTTTGAAATGTTGTTCAAATTATTTATAATGTCCCTGTATCATGTTTATCTTCTGTTTTGCTTTTATACATCATTTAAATGGGAAGTCTTTGCCTAACACAGTTCTTACATCTTCATTATAGGTGAAGTTTTTTTTTCCTAAATTGTGCTTCCAGGAGATTTAATGTCTAAAAATATATTTCATCTCGTCTTTTTTTTTAACCTATGTAAAATGATTTAAGTGGTTGCTTATGAAAGGGAGGGAGGCAATCTTATCCACAGGCAAAATAAGCTGTCTACCAATAAATTTAAGGGACAGCCTCACTACTACCACCAAGCCCCCTTCAGAACCTTCACCTGATGCCTGAAACGCTACTGTTGAGGCTTCAGTCATTTAGCTTGTGTTATGAATAGTCTCAGTTAAAATACAAAAAGCCTGCAGGTGGTAATATTTTAATCTATGTTCAGTTTTTGTGATTGCAGGAGAGAAGCAGCACATTAAGGTGCCAGCAATCTTAGGGAACTACCCAAACCCCAATGTGGGCCAAGGGAATGAAGAATACAGAAGAAGAAAGCTGAAGGACATGAAGACAAACTTTACCCACTTAACAATAAAAACATAATCCCAAAACTTTAGAATAAGAAGAAACCCTAATGTAGTCTAAACTCTTAATATTAAAGCCAAAGGCTCAGAGAGGCAAAACAGCAGTTTTTTGTTGAAATCACGTTTTTTTGTTTGCTTTTAGAAGATAGAAACATGAAATGTTAATCTAGGTAAAAATCAAGTCAGATATATTTGTTCTTCAGTATATTTTGAGAATTTCAAAGCAAACAAAAATTGCGTTTTATAAGGAGGCAATAGAAAATGTTTTCATGTAGTGACATGAATTTCAGAAGTGATGTTAATAGTTTCCATGGTAATACACAAGCAAACTCTTGTTTTCTTTAATAGTTGTAAATATTTAGGGTTTCAGTTTTCTTGGAGTTCATATTAAGAGAGGTCTTAGTCATGTAATTGTGGATCCAATTTATTTTATCTGTAAACAGCAATACTTTAAAGGAATGTTACTCATTTGCTTGAAATCAAGGCTGAGTTTTTGCTCAAGGCTGAGCTTTACTTGTAAAACTCTTACCTTTTGATTTAAAAAAAAAAAGTTAGTGTCTAAAACTATACCAAAGACAACCTCAGGCTTAAATTTGTTTTTTGAAAAACACATAAACCCAGTTGTATTCATTATTTCATTATGGCACATTCATCCTTAGTGAACACTAGTATTACTCTTGTCTCTTTGTCCTTAATAATTGATTTATAAAAACTTCTTCAAAGCAATTTAAAGATACTCATGAGCAGAGCAGGATAGATACTGATGAGAAGATTTAGTAAGGTTTTTTTCATCTCATTTGGGCTTAGGTTCAGTCTATCTAAATTAAAATTTCCATCCAATTGTATTCCCATATTTGAATGGGCTTTGTATAATGTGGGAGTATATGATAGCAACTGCTGAGGAATGTCTTCATGTCTGGATTGCTAGTTATGAAAGGTGTATTAGCTGTTAAAGAGCTCCGATTTGCTGTGAGAACCATCCATGACCCCAGTTCCTAGAGTGCCATACAGTCTCATTCAATCAGCCAGCCAGTCCTGTTTGAGGACCTGCTTTGCCAGGCAATGGGGATATAGAGTTTAGTTATCGCATCCCTGCCCACCAGAAGCTCACAGTCTTATAACTAAAATCGATACATCAAATAGATAATTGCAGTATAATATGAAATGGCCTATGTCTGAAGCATACCTAAATGTCATGGAAATATAGGATGGGCACCTAAACCAGGTGATGTCTGACATGATTCTTAAAAAACAAGTAGAAGTTAGTAACCTAACAAAGAAAAGAGAGAAGGCATTGAAAAATCACATTGTTTGAGGCCCAGAGAAGGTGAGACAGACACATTTAGGAAGTTACAAGAATTGTGGATGAGCATGTCTGGAATATATGAGAATTAGTAATGAAACTAGAGTAGGTAAAAGTAGCCTCATTGAAAATGTCTCATAACATGCTAAGAAATTTGGGTTTTATTCCAAAGGCAGTAAGAAACTTAAAAAAATCTAAACAGGTAGGTGCCATGCTCAGATTTTTATTTCAGAAAAATTACTTTAATGCATTGTAGAGGATGGATGAGGGTAGAGATAATCTTGCGGGCAAAATCAGGATTGAATTATCCAGAAATTTGATGTGTATAATCATTCATTCATATCCTGTCATAAAGAGTGAGGTCCCTAGCTTTTCCCTAAATAAACCAGTTTTAGTGAGCCTATGCTGAAGAAGATTGAGAGAAATTACTTTTGTTGCTGTTTCTTTCCCTTTTCTCAAAGTGTGTGCTGACAAAGGGAAATTCTATATCGTTGACACTTGCAAGCATTGTTAGATACTGGTGCCACTGGTTGGGGTGGCCAGAAGGCACCTTAGCATATTTGCTGCCGATACTAGTTACTCCAGGTTTGGCAAAATTCTGAAATTCATTTACTCACCAAATATGTAAGCGATGTTCTAAGCATTCTATTAATCCTTGCAAGAGATTCAAAGACGAAATAAATATAATACACATTGTTCCTATCAGTTGTTTAGACAGAAGTCATTTTCATTAGAAAATTTTATATAAAATCAAATTGCTGTTATAAGATATGTACAGATACTGTGGGAAGGGAAACTTTCATGGATGAAACATTTGAAGGATGGATGTTTGAATGCGCAAAAATGAGAAAAAGATATTTGGGCAGAGAAAACTACAGGAGATAGAAAACATATTGGTAACAGTGCGTGATTTAGTTTGGTTGGAATTAAAGTAGTTAGGTTCTATTCATGAGGACTGAACTGAGAAATACGGGCTTTGTCCTATAGGCAGTCATAGAAAGTTTCTCAGAAAGGATACAATAATCAGAACACTTTGCTTTTAAATTTTTTCTCTGTCAATATTGTAAATCAAGTGTATTTCCAAGAGAAAAGACAAAAGTTGGAGAAAACAGTTACTACAGTAGTTTAAGCTCAAGACAAATCAATATCTGAAATAGGCAAGGGGTAATGGGAATAAAAATGTGAGTACAAGATTTATTAGAGCAGTAGAATATTGGATGTTGCTATTGATAAGATGTTGGAAATGAGATTTTTGACTGGTTGATTTGGGGGATGGTGATGCCATTCAGACTATCAATAGATTTAGCAAAGAAAATCATGATATCTAAACATCATTTTTATATCAGTTAATGCTATTTAGTTATGGTATATGTGAGAGAACTGTGGGTTTAATTTCATATTTCTTTTTCGCTGTTGATATACTAAAGGTAAAACTTTCAGTTTGGGCTGAAAGGTCTATAATACTAATTATAATTAGTTAACCCAGCAGACAAACAGCCAAAAAACAAAGGTAGGTAGATCTTCTTGAGTGGTTTGGTGAAATATTGGTGTGTGTTGTCTTTAAAGATACGATGTCACTAAGTGTGGCATCCAGCAAAAATGCTGTGCTCTTTTAGGATGTAAAAAAACATGAGCTGGTTTCTGTGCTGAATTTTAAACAATATTTTAAAGGAATTTTCAAATCTTTTTGTAAATTGAAGAGTCTTTCTGAACATACTTGGTTAACTACCATGTAATTTACCTATACACTGTACCTATATTCTTATACCTGATTTTTTTCTGTTTGATTGAAGTACAGCATATCTACTTACAGCATTGTTTTGTAGACTGAATTATGAATACAGGAAAGTTTTAATATCTTAGAAACCTAGAAGATAATATACATTATCCCTACCTGTTAATGCTATTCTGATAATCCAACTTATTTATCAGAAGTTTACAGTAATTTTTTAAATCTGTCTGTGCATTGGGCTATCAAATTCTGTTTAATGCAAATTTTTGATTTTGTTCTTAGCACACATTCAAATACTTTTGGTAGTATCTGCCAAATGGAATATTGAGCTGAATGGCTTATTTGCAGGGAGGGGTACAACTTACTCCAAGACAGGGTAAGATATATAGTGTAAGGTCACCATATGCCAAAGAAAATTCATATGTTTACTGGAATATATCCTGTAGTGCATTCAGGGTAGTAAACAACCATATCCAAACACGTGGTAAAGTGACTGCTACAATAACTGGATGCTTTTATGCTTTCATAACTATTATTATTCCAGTCTAGAGATTTCATTGTAATTACTGCTGACTTCTGTAATGATGTTTTTTATCTTTTAACTCTTTCAAGTATGTCATAAAAAATTCTAATTTCCTATGAACACTGGAAGTTAAAAATTAGTGTTTATGGATACCATTGCCACTTTTGCCAAAACCTAACCAAAAATTGTAATGTCATTGTTGGGATTACAGTATCATGATATATATGTGATTGGGGCTAATCACCCCATAAATACTTTGGCTATTTCCTTAATAGTAATATTTCCTCTGAACTGGGTTCTTTGAAGCTGTAGCTTTTTAAATTCTTAGTTTATAAAATAGCATAGTGACTGACTGTTGAGTATTACACTCATTATAGAACCTCTTTAAGTGTGGTTATTGTTTACCCCATATCTGTGCTTATGTAATGAGAAAGGCCTTTTTAAAATGTAAAACATTAGTGTAGAGGATTCAGATTTTTATCTATATTATACAGAAAGCAGTAAAGTGACAGTCATACTTCTAAAATATGTAGTGTTGTGTGTTCATCTCTAACCCTACCTTTGTGTGAAGGTCCTATGTATACTTGTTTTCCACTATAATACAGTGAAATAAAACCAAAGTTCTTAGAGCATGGAAAAATGTGCTTATCTCAACATATTCTCTATCATGTCTCTTTCCTTGCCAGATTTTACTCATGACTGATGACAGTCAACTATGGTCATTCAGAGTCACCATATGTCAAAAATTTTCTCCTATTTTCCTCTTTATTTATTTATTCTTTCTAATAAAAAATATACAGAAATCTGTTGTTTGCTCATTTTCCAAATACCTCATATTTTATTCTGATTATGAAGTACTCAACAAGTGAAAAAAGTATTCACCTACCTAGATTTACAATATAATCTGACCACCTCTCTAATGTCTAGAAGTTGCCTAAAGCAGTTCTATTTCATCTAATGCTGTCTGTGTCACATGGGAAATTGTATTGTAGGCCATGTAAATACTTTCCAAGGAAACAAGAAAAGATTTCTAAATAACCAAAGTTGTCTTCATTATCCAACTTATATAAACAACAGGCTATTCATTGTAAATATACTTATTTATAACTAGGCCAATCTCATTATCCTCTGTTTTTTGCCGGTAATACATTCTCCTCTGCTGTTTTCCAGTAATGATAGACGATTTAGAGGTTTGACCACCATGTCTACAGACATTCATGCTTACCCAATCATTTTTGTGCTATAAGTTTTATGACAAGAGTGTTCTTAGATATTATCCAGGACATTTTGGTTGAAGTAGATTAAGAATAAGGAAAGTGTGGTTTAAAACTCTGTTTCTTTTGTGCCTTATTTTCCAAAGTGTAGCTTAAAAAAGGTTTGGAATTATTTTGTATTTTGAAAAACTTTCTCTTTCAAAAAAGACTCTGTTGCCGTCATATTTTGTGAAGCATTTTAATATTTAATCTAGATTTTTTAAACAAATAATAAATCACAAGGATAATAGGATAATAACTTTATGACATACTTTTAGTAACTGAAAGGAGTTTAGATTAAAATCTTTAAAGGCACATAATAAATAGGTGATATTGAACCTACAAAATCACCTTAATACTTATCTATGATTATAGATATAGTTACTAGGTATGGTTATTTAGATATAGATGGGTACTTTTTTAACCAAATACAGTATTCACTGAATGTATCTATTAAACAGTTCTTCTTTTAGAGTCAGGGTCTTCTAATTTTCTAATACGTGGCTGAACAAATTTTATGGATGGCTGAACAAATTTTATGGAAGAGGCACTTAAAGGTGACTTTACATGTAAAGCTTAACACAGTCTGAGCATTATCTTTTATGTCTTTTATTTCTGATTTTCAAGGGAGAGAATCTCATTGGCTCAGCCTGCATCATATATCCACCATCACCCTCCCCTCCACCATCCTGTCAGTCATGGTTATAGCAGGGTTATCTGATACCAACACGACAACCTAGGCTCACCCTTTCCTCAGGGTCAGTGGTTGGTGCTCTTCCAAACAAGAAAACAGCAGGTGGGCAGGCAGCCCAAACATGTCTGCTACAGCATTTCACCAGGATAGATTTGTATTGCTTTTGCTACTCTAAACACACTAAAAAAAGGAAAGATGTTCATAGTTGAAAAGGTTGTTTGATAAATATGGAAACACTCTCTGGCAACTGATTCAGGCCTCACAGATGTAGATATAGGTGCTGAGAATATATGAGTTGTTTGTTAGGTTCTTAGTATGTGTTATAAAAAACTTTCATTTTAAGTAGATCTTTACTGAAAATAAAAGTACTTTCAGTTTTTTAAAAAAAGTACCATCAGAGTAATTATATTCTGAGAGAAAAGTCATTACTCTTCAGGAAAACTGCAATTGGGAATATTGAATAATTAGAAATGTTTGAGAAACTAATGCTGATGAAGTTCAAAGGTAATCTACCCATGATCATAAATTCTCTGCCCATTCTAGAAAACTTCAACTAAACAATGCCTACTGGAATGTTAATGTTGATTCTCTCTCCTTTCATTTTTCAGAACTTATTTACAGTTCTTTCTCTCATTATTAATGTCATACCCTTTTCTTTAAAAAAAAAGATGAAGCAGCAGCTGACTAGAAAATTTAAATTGTAAGATATGTAGTCCATCTCCACCATCTCCACTCATTATAGAACCTCTTTAAGTGTAGTTATTGTTTACCCATATCTGTGTTTATGTAATGAGAGATGCTTTGATGTAAGATCCTTTTATATCTTTGGCTAGTCATCTTCCTTTCTCTTTTCTACTTCATTTTCAAATTTAACTTTTTTTTTTCTCCTGGAGGTGCCTTACTTCATTTAGATAAAATACTCACATAAGCTGGAAGATGTTTAGTACTATCTTCTGGGAGTCACTTAGCTCTGTGAGTTTCCCTCAGACACTCAGGATTGCACACAAATAAATGTTTTCCTTAAACTTTCCTTCTCAGCTTTATTCGTGGTCACATTTCAGGAAGCATCAACATTCCATTCAGTGCTGCCTTCACTGCAGAAGGGGAGCTTACCCAGGGCCCTTACACTGCTGTGCTCCAGAACTTCAAAGGGAAGGTCATTGTCATCGTGGGGCATGTGGCAAAGCATACAGCTGAGGTAAGTATATTCAGAAATGTCATATGTACATATGATGAGTGATTTACCTGCCTTCTATATGAAGGTTATCTAAAAGTATATTTCTTCAGGAGTTAGTCACAAATACTATGAGCTTTGAAGATTTGTCTGTGTTCTTATATGGAAGAGTTTGTCTGCCTTTAATTGAAGCATTTTTCCTTCAGTGTTCAGCATCAGAATCAACAGTCACCTTAAAAAAATCAAAATAATAGCCTAAGGCTGTTTTTTTCTAACTGCTTTCTGAAATTGTAAAGAAGTAGCTTGAATTCCCTCCACTGGAGAAAAACAGTAGTGTTCAAGTGTAGGCTCTGAGAGCTGGTCATGATGAGATTTGTTAGATTTAGAAATTGTGTTTACTAGAGACTCAAAGCTTTTTGATGATAGAGAATTCAGGGAGAATGTCAACTGTCAGACATGAGAAGTACATGAAACAATAAAATGGCTTCCTTCTTCCATGGCTATGTTCTAAGCAAATTGAAAAATAAAACAAAGAGTAGCATATGAAGGCCAAAAATATCTTTATTTTTTAATAAAAGACAAGTTGAAGACTGTAGCTTAGTATGAGAGCCAAATGGACTTACTTAAAAACAAGCAGCCAGAGAAGGTATCTAGATATAGGCAACGTTGAACGAGTACAGGATCTTTCTCTAAAAGGGAAGAATCTGCTCCTAGAAAAGTAGCAGAGGTAACTTGCTCCCTGCAGACAGCTTTTTTCTAAAAGGAAAATAAGCAGGACTGAGCCTTCCCAAATTTACCAATCAGATAAATCCTTCAACCTCCCAGGGCACAGAGAATAGAGGGACAAAGAGAAAGGCCAGGAATATGCTTAGGAAAATTCTGTCATCAGGGAAATCAGGAGTGGAGACAAAATATTTGCCTTGATTGTACATATTCCTTTGAGCACTCCTGAAATGTGGTCACTGAAAATTTCAGATTAGAACTTTAAAACTTTATTTTTTTTTTACTCTTAGTAATCAGAGAAATAACCTAAAATGTCTTTTATTATAAAAACTAATAACCACACTTTGTTGAACACTTGGAAAATATAGAGAGACCAAAAAAGGAAATAAAAAGTATGCGTGATTTTACCACCTGGGAGGCAAAAAACACTTCTTGAATTTTTTTATTGGAAAATTATAATTCCTCCATTCAATTCAATTCTGATATTGGCTAAAGGTAACCCTCCCATCCCCACCTGCACATACCCAATACTGATACAAACTCAGAAAAAAGGAAACATGAAAATACTTTGCTCTTTTATTCCTAGAGCGAGTGTGTATGAAGTCCATGAAAACAACATGTAAGGGTTACATTTAGAGAACTATGCCATATGATTTCATAGTAAGGAACTAGGCTATTGATTTTTCCAAATTTGATGCCTTCACTATAATTTTCAAGTCTTTTAAGTTTTTGCTTTTCACAGAGCAAAATCGAGAGGAATAGAAATTTCCCATATACCACTACCCCACACATGCACAACCTTTCCCATTATCAGCCTCCCCCATCAGAGTGGTACATTTGTTACAACTAATGAACCTTCATTGACACATCATTATCATCCCAAGTCCACAGTTTACATCAGGGCTCACTCTTGGTGTTGTATATTATTTTTAATTTGTAATAAATTTTTATTAACTTTTATTTTAGGTTCAGGAGTACATGTGCAGGTATGTTATATAGGTAAACATGTCATAGGCATTTGTTGTACAGGTTATTTTATCACCGAGGTACTAAGCCTAGTACCCAATAGTTATTTTTTCTGCTTCTCTTCCTCCTCCCACCCTCCAGCCTCAAGTAGGGCCCAGTGTCTGTTTTTTCCATCTTTGTTAGAAATTTAAAACTGTAAAAGTCAGATTAGAACTTTAAGACTATTGATCATAAACCATTTTAAGCATCCAACAATCCATGTCTCAGAAGTACAGGACTGATAGCAGCATTAACTTTTTGTTTGTTTGTTTGAGACGAGTCTCGCCCGTTCGCCCAGGCTGGAGTGCAGTGGTGCAATCTCAGCTCACTACAAGCTCCGTCTCCCAGGTTCACACCCTTCTCCTGCCTCAGCCTCCCGAGTAGCTGGCACTACAGGCACCCACCACCACGCCCAGCTAATTTTTTCCTATTTTTAGTAGAGACGGGGTTTCACCATGTTAGACAGGGTGGTCTCAATCTCCTGACCTCGTGATCCTCCCGCCTCGGCCTCCCAAAGTGCTGGGATTACAGGCGTGAGCCTCCGCACCTGGCCAGCATTAACTTTTGACACTAAATGAAAGTCATTCTTAATGATGAAACTTAACTAACCGTACTAAAGAAGTATGCAAGTGGATATTACTTCTAAGTTATAAATCACTCACCTATCTTTTATATAACTATATCTACCATCCAACAGACAACAATCTCAATACACCTATTTCAGAGAAAGTCAGAAAATAGTAACACACATGGTTTGGCTATTTGTCCCCTCCAAATCTCATGTTGAAATGTAATCTCCAATGTTGGAGGCTGGCCTGGTGGTGAGAGGTGACAGCGTGCTGGCAGCCCTTGCAGCCCTTGCTCGCTCTTGGCACCTCCTCGGCCTCAGCACCCACTCTGGCTGCACTTGAGGAGCCCTTCAGCTCACCACTGCACTGTGGGAGCCCCTTCCTGGGATGGCCGAGGCCGGAGCCAGCTCCTTCAGCCTGCGGGGAGGTGTGGAGGGAGAGGCACAGGCGGGAACCGGGACTGCGCACATTGCTTGCAGGCCAGTTAGAGTTCCAGGTGGGCGTGGGCTTGGCGGCCCCACACTGGGAGCAGCCGGCTGGCTCTGGGCAGTGAGGGGCTTAGCACTCAGGCCAGCAGCTGCGGAGGGTGCGCCAGGTCCCCCAGCAGTGCTGGCCCACCAGCGCTGCACTTGATTTCTCACCGGGCCTTAGCTGCCTGCCCGCAGGGCAGGGCTCGGGACCTGCAGCCCGCCATGCCTGAGCCTCCCCCCAACCCACCGTGGGCTCCTGCCCAGCCCAAGACTCCCCAACGAGTGCTGCCCCCTGCTTCACGGCACCTGGTCCCATCGACTGCCCAAGGGCTGAGGAGTGTGGGTGCACGGTGTGGGACTGGCAGGCAGCTCCACCTGCGGCCCCAGTGTGGGATCCACTGGGTGAAGCCAGCTGGGCTCCTGAGTCTAGTGGGGACTTGGAGAACCTTTATGTCTAGCTAAGGGATTGTAAATACACCAATCAGCACTCTGTATCTAGCTCAAGGTTTGTAAACATACCAATCAGCACCCTGTGTCTAGCTCAGGGTTTGTGGATGCACCAATCAGCACTCTGTATCTAGCTAATCTGGTGGGGACTTGGAGAATCTTTATGTCTAGCTAAGGGATTGTGAATACACCAATCGGCACTCTGTATCTAGCTCAAGGTTTGTAAATGCACCAGTCAGCACTCTGTGTCTAGCTCAGGGTTTGTAAATACACCAATCAGCACTCTGTATCTAGCTAATCTAGTGGGGAGGTGGAGAACTTTTGTGTCTAGCTCAGGGATTGTAAATGCACTAATCAGCACCCTGTCAAAACAGACCAATCAGCTCTCTGTAAAACAGACCAATTGGCTCTCTGTAAAATGGACCAATCAGCAGGATGTGGTTGGGGCCAGATAAGAGAATAAAAGCAGGCTGCCCCAGCCAGCAGTGGCAACCTGCTCAGGTCCCCTTCCACACTGTGGAAGCTTTGTTCTTTCGCTCTTTGCAGTAAATCTTGCTGCTGCTCATTCTTTGGGTCCACACTGCCTTTATGAGCTGTAACACTCACCACAAAGGTCTGCAGCTTCACTTCTGAAGCCATCAAGACCACGAACCCACCGGGAGGAACGAACAACTCCAGATGTGCCGCCTTAAGAGCTGTAACACTCACTGCAAAGGTCTGCAGCTTCACTCCTGAGCCAGCGAGACCACGAACCCACCAGAAGGAAGAAACTCCAAACACATCCGAACATCAGAAGGAACAAACTCTGGACGCGCCGCCTTTAAGAACTGTAACACTCACCACAAGGGTCCGTGGCTGCATTCTTGAAGTCAGTGAGACCAAGAACCCACCAGTTCCGGACACAGTGGGAGGTGTTTGGTCATGGGGGCAGATCCCTCGTGAATGGCTTGATGTCCTCTCCATGGTAATAAGTGAGTTCTCACTCTGTTAGTTCACATGAGAGCTCGTTGTTTAAAAGTCTGGCTCTTCCTCCTTTCTCTTGTTCCTGCTCATGCCATGTGACATGCTGGCTCCCTGTTACCTTCCACCATGATTGTAAGCTTTGTGAGGTTTCATCAGAGATAGATGTCAGCACCACGCTTTCTGTAAAACCTGCAAAACTGTGAGCCAGTTAACCATCTTTTTTTAATAGATTGCCCAGTCTCAGGTACTTCTTTATAGCAACACAAGAACAAACTAACACAGATGATTGGTACCAGGAGTGGGGTGTTGCTGTTGAATACCTGAAAATGTGGAAACAGCTTTGGAACTGAGTAATAGGCAGAGGTTGAAAGAGTTTGGAAGGCTCAGAAGAAGACAGGAAAATGAGTAAAAGTTTGAAACTTCTTAGAGACTGATTAAATAGTTGTAACCAAAATGCTGATAGCTGTATGGACAATAAAGTCCAGGCTGATTAAGTCTTAGGTGGAAATGAGAGAGTTATTGGGAACTGGAGTTAAGATTACCCATGTTACACCCTGGCAAAGAACTTGACAACAGTGTGTTCATGTCATAGGGATCTGAGTTTAAACTTAATTATGATGACAAGATACCTGGCAGAAAAAAAAAGTCTAAGCAGCAAAGCATTCAAGAAGTGGTATGGCTTCTTCTAACACCCTAAGTCATATATGGAAGCAAATAAAAGACTTAAAGTTATATTTAAAAGGGAAGCAGAGCATAAAAATTTGGAAAACTTGTAGCCCAGCCCTATGGTAGAAAAAATCCAAGCAGGCTACAGAGCAACCATTTGCTAGAGAGATTAGCGTGACTAAAAGGGAGCCAAGTTCTAATAGCCAAGACAACGGGTAAAAGGCCTTGAAGGCATTTCAGAGTTCTTAGGGACAGCCCTTGTCATCACAGGCCCGGAGGCCTAGGGAAGAAGAATGGTTTCAGTGGTCAGGCCCAGGACCCCACTTCCCTGCACAGCCTCAGGACAGTGCTCCCTGCATCGTGACCACTCAGGCTCCAGCCACAGCTTAACTGGGCCAAGGTAAAGCTCAGGCTGCCACCCTAGAGGGAGCAAGCCATAATCCCTGGCAGCTTTCATGTGATGTTCAGCCTGCAGATGCACAGAATGCAAATGTGAAGGAAGCTTCGCAACTCCCACCTGGATTCCAGAGCGTGTGTGGGGAAGTCTGGATACCCAGGCAGAAGCCTACTACAGGAGCAGAGCCCCCACAGAGAAACTATACTAGGGCAGTGCCAATGGGAAACGTAGAGTGGAGCCCCTGCAGAGTCCCCACCAGGGAACCAGCTAGTGGAGCTCTGGGAAGTGGGATGCCACCCTCCAGACCTGAGACTGGTAGAGCCATTGGCAGCTTGCAACCGCAGTATGGAAAAGCCATAGGTACTCAACTCCAACCTGTGACAGCAGCCATGAGGGCTGCACCTTGGAAAGCCACAGGGACAAACCTGTCCAAGGCCTTCATAGCCTACATCTCACACCATTCTGCCCAGGATGTAGGACATGTCAAATGAGATTGTTTTGGAGCTTTAAGATTTAATGACTGTCCTGCTGAGTTTCAGACTTGTGTGGGCGTATTGCCTCTCTTTTGGCCAATTTCTCCCTTTTCAAATGATAATGCATACCCAATATCTGTAGCACCATTGTATATTGGCAGTAAATAACTTGTTTTTGATCTCACAGGCTCATAGGATCAATGGACTCATCTCCAGATGATACTCGAGACTTGACACTTGGCACTTGAGACTTGAGTTAATGCTGAAGCAGGTTAAGAATTTGGTGGACTATTGCAGAGGCATGGTTGTATTCTGATATGTGAGGAGGACATAAGACTTAGGGGATCAGAGGCAGAATGATGTGGTTTGGATGTTTGTCCCTTCCAAATCTCATTTCAAATGTAATCCCTATGTTCAATGTGGAGCCTTTTAAGGAGGTGTTTGGATTATGGGGGAAGATCGCTCATGAATGGTTTGGTGCCCTCCCAGTGGTAATAAGTGAGTTCTTGCTCTGCTAATTCATGTGAGAGTTGTTATGAGAGTTGATGGTTTAAAGGAGCCTGGCTCCACCTCCTCTCTCTCTTGTTCCCACTCTGGCCATGTGACATGCTAGCTCCCTGTTGCCTTCTGTCAGGATTGTAACTTCCTGAGGCCTCACCAGAAGATGTTGGTACCACACTTCCTGTAAAGCCTACAGAACCATGAGCAAATTAAACCTCTTTAATTTCTTCTATTAAAAAAAAAAAAAAGGATACATGTACAGAACATGCAGGTTTGTTACATAGTTATATGTGTGCCATGGTGGTTTGCTGGACCTACTGACCTGTCCTCTAAGATCCCTTCCCTCACCCACCAGCACCCAACAGCCATGGGGTGTATTGTTCCCCTCTCTGTGTCCATGTGTTCTCAATGTTCAACTCGCATTTGTGAGCGAGAACATGCGGTGTTTGGTTTTCTGCTCCTCTATTAGTTTGCTGAGGATGATGGCTTCCAGCTTCATCCATGTCCCTGCAAAGGACATGATGTCATTCCTTTTTATGGCTTCATAGTATTCCATGGTTTTCTTTATCCAGTTTTATTCCAGATTTTCTTTATCCAGTCTATCGTTGATGGGCATAAATAGTGCTGCAATAAATATACATGAGTATGTGTCTTTATAATAGAATGATTTCTATTCCTTGGGTATATACCCAGTAGTGGGATTGCTGGGTCCAGATGGTTTTTCTGGTTCTAGATCCTTGAGGAATCACCATACTGTCTTCTACAATGGTTGAACTAATTTACATTCCTACCAAAAGTGTAAGTGTTCCTATTTCTCCACACCTTCACCAGCATCTATAGTTTCCTGACTTTTTAATAATCACCATTTTGACTGGTGTGAAATAGTATCTCATTGTGGTTTTGATTTGCATTTCTCTGATGACCAGTGATGTTGAGCTTTTTTTCATGTTTGTTGGCTGTGTAAATGTCTTCTTTTGAGGAGGAGCTGTTCATATGCTTTGCCTACTTTTTGATGGGATGGTTTGTTTTTTTCTTGTAAATATGTTTAAGTTCCTTGTAAATTCTGGATGTTAGACCTTCATCAGATAGGTAGATTGCAAGAATTTTCTCCCATTCTGTAGTTGCCTGTTCACTCTGATGACAGTTTATTTTGCTGTGCAGGAGCTCTTCAGTTTAATTAGATCCCATTCGTCAATTTTGGCTTTTGTTACAATTGCTTTTGGCATTTTTGTCATGAAGTCTTTGCCCATGCCTATGTGTGAATGCTATTGCCTAGGTTTTCTTCTAGGGTTTTTATGGTTTTGGGTTTTACCTTTAAGTCTTTAATCCATCTTGAGTTAATTTTTGTATAAGACATAAGGTAGGGCTCCAGGCCAGTTCCAGTTTCCTGCATATGGCTAGCCAGTCTTCCCAGCACCATTTACTGAATAGGAGATCCTTTCCCCGCTGCTCGTTTTTGTCAGGTTTGTTGAAGATCAGATGGTTGTAGACATGTGGTATTATTTCTGAGATCTCTGTTCTGCTCCATTGGTCTGTATGTTGGTCCGGCTCCGTTGGTCTATATGTACAAGTACCATGCTGTTTTGGTCACTGTGGCCATGTAGTATAGTTTGAAGTCATCTAGCATGATGCCTCCAATTTTGTTCTTGTTTGCTTAGGATTGTCTTGCCTATATGGGGTCTTCTTTGATTTCATATGAAATTTAAAATAGTTTTTTCTAATTCTGTGAAGAATGTCACTGGTAGTGTGATGGGAATAGCATTGAATCTGTAACTTACTTTGGGCAGTATGACCGTTTTCATGATATTGATTCTTCCTATCCATGAGGATGGAATGTTTTTTCATTTGTTTGTGTCCTGTCTTATTTGCTTGAGCAGTGGTTTGTAGTTTTCCTTAAAGAGGCATTCACATCCCTTGTTAGCTGTATTCCTAGGTATTTTATTCTGTTTTAGTGATTTTCAATGGGAGTTCATTCATGATTTAGCTTTCTGCCTGCCTATTGTTGGTGTAAAGGAATGCTTGTGATTTTTGCACATTGATTTTTTATTCTGAGACTTTACTGAAGTTGCTTATCAGTTCAAGAAGTTTTGGGGCTGAGATGATGTGGTTTTATAAATATAAAATCATGTTGTCTGCAAACAGAGACAACTTGACTTCCTCTCTTCCTATTTGAATACCCTTTATTTCTTTCTCTTGCCTGATTGCCCTGGCCAGAACTTCCTATACTGTGTTGAATAGGAGTGGTGAGAGAGGGCATCCTTGTCTTGTACCAGTTTTTAAAGGGAATGCTTCCAGCTTTTGCCCATTCAATATGAAATTGGCTGTGAGTTTGTCATAAATAACTCTTATTATTTTGAGATATGTTCCATCAATACCGAGTTTATTGACAGTTTTTAACATGAATGGATGCTGAATTTTATCAAAGGCCTTTTCTGCATCTGTTGACATAATCATGTGATTTTTGTCTTTGGTTTGGTTTATGTGATGGATTACATTTATCGATTTGCATCTGTTGAGCCAGCCTTACATCCCAGGGATGAAGCTGACTTGATCGTGGTGGATAAGTTTTTTGATGTGCCGCTGGATTGGGTTTGCCAGTATTTTATTGAGGATTTTCTCATCAATGTTCATCAGGGATATTGACATGAGATTTTCTTTGTTTGTTGTGTCTCTTCCCGGTTTTGATATCAGGATGATGCTGGCTTCATAAAATTAGTTAGGGAGGAGTCCCTCCTTTTCAGTTGTCTGGAATAGTTTCAGAAGGAATGGTACCAGCTCCTCTTTGTATTTCTGGTAGAATTCAGCTGTGAATCCATCTGGTCCTGGGCTTTTTTTGGTTGGTAGGCTATTAATTACTGCCTCAGTTTCAGAGCTTGTTATTGGTATATTCAGGGATTCAACTTCTTCCTGGTTTAGTCTTGGTAGGGGTTATGCATCCCAGAATGTATCCATTTCTTCTAGATTCTCTAGTTTCTTTGCATAGAGATGTTTATAGTATTCTCTGATGGTAGTTTGTATTTCCGTGGCATCAATGGTTATATCCTGTTTATCATTTTTATCCTGTCTATTTGATTCTTCTCTCTTTTTCTTCATTAGTCTAGTTAACAGTCTATTTTGTTAATTTTTTCAAAAAAAAGCTCCTGGATTGATTTTTTTGGAGGGTTTTTCATGTCTCTATCTCCTTCAATTCTTCTTTTAGTTATTTCTTGTCTTCTGCTAGCTTTTGGATAAGTTTGCTCTTGCCTCTTTTGCTCTTTTAATTGTGATGTTAGGGTGTCGATTTGAGATCTTTTTAGCTTTCTGATGTGGACATTTAGGGCTAAAACTTCCCTCTTAACAGTTCTTTAACTGTGTCTCAGAGATTCTGGTGCATTGTCTCTTTGTTCTCATTGATTTCAAGGAACTTGATTTCTGCCTTAATTTTGTTATTTACCCAGGAGTCATTAAGGAACAGGTTGTTCAATTTCCATGAAACTATGTGGTTTTGAGTGAGTTTCTTAATCCTGAGTTCTAATTTGATTGAACTGTGTTCTGAGAAACTGTTATGATTTCAGTTCTTTTGCATTTGCTGAGGAGTGTTTTACTTCCAATTATGTGGTTGAATTTTAGAATAAGTGCCATGTGGCACTGAGAAGAATGTATATTCTGTTGGAGTAGAGAGTTCTGTAGATGTTTACTAGGTTTACTTGATCCAGAGCTGAGTTCAAGTCCTGAATATCCTTAATTTTTTGTCTCATTGATCTAATACTGACAGTGGGGTGTTGAAGTCTCCCACTGTTATCGTGTCAGAGTCTAAGTCTCTTTGTAGGTCTGTAGGAACTTATTTTATGAATCTGGGTGCTCCTATATTGGGTGAATACATATTCAGAATATAGCTCTTCTTGCTGAATTGTTCCCTTTACCATTGTGTAATGCCCTTCTTTGTCTTTTATGATCTTTGTTGGTTTAAAGTCTGTTTTGTCAGCGACTAAGATTGCAACCTGTTTTGTTTTGTTTTGTTTTGTTTTTCTTTCCATTTGCTTGGTAAATTTTCCTCCATCCCTTTATTTTGAGCCTGTGTGTGTCTGCACATAAAATGAGTCTCCTGAATACAGCACACCAATGGGTCTTGACTCCTTACCCAATTTGCCAGTCTGTGTCTTTTAATTGGGGCATTTAGCCCATTGACATTTAAGGGTAGTATTGTTATGTGTGAATTTGATCCTGTCATCATGATGCTATTTGGTTAATTTGCATACTAGTTGATGCAGTTTCTTCATAATGTCATTGGTCTTTATTTTTTGGTGTGTTTTTGCAGTGGCTGGCACTGGTTTTGTTTTGTTTTGTTTTTTCCATTTTTAGTGCTTGTTTCAGGAGCTCTTGCAGGACTGACCTGGTGGTAATGAAATTCCTCAGCATTTGCTTGTCTGTAAAGGATTTTATCTCTCCTCCGCTTATGAAGCTTAGTTTGGCTGGATATGAGATTCTGGGTTGAAGATTCTTTAAGAATGTTAAATATTAGCCCCCAATCTCTTCTGGCTTGTAGAGTTTCTCCTGAGAAGTCCGCTGTTAGTCTGATGGGCTTCCCTTTGTAGGTTACCTGGCCTTTTTCCCTGACTGCTCTTAACAGTTTTTCCTTCATTTCAACCTTGGAGAATCTAATGATTATGTGTCTTGGGGTTGATCTTCTCATGGAGTATCTTAACGGTGGTGTTCTCTGTATTTCCTGATTTGCATGTTGGTCTGTTTTGCTAGGTTGGGGAAGTTCTCCTGGCTAATATCCTGAAGTGTGTTTTCCAGCTTGTTTCCATTTTCCCTGTTTCCTTCTGGTACTCTGGTCTATCATAGGTTCAGTCTTTTTATTAAGTCCCATATTTCTTGGAGGTTTTGTTCATTCCTTTTCATTCTTTTTTCTCTATACTTGTCTGTGTGTCTTATTTCAGTAAGGTGGTCTTCAAACTCCGATATCCTTTCTTCCATGTGGTCGGTTTGGCTGTTGATACTTGTGTATTCTTCACAAAGTTCTCATGCTGTGTTTTCCAGCCCCTTCAGGTCGTTTATGTTCCTCTCTACACTAGTTATTCTAGTTAGCAATTCCTCTAACCTTTCATCAGTCTTCTTAGCTTCTTTGCATTGGGTTAGAACATGTTCCTTTACCTCGTCATAGTTTTTTATTACCCATCTTCTGGAGCCTTCTTCTGTCAATTTGTCCATTTGATCCTCCATCCAGTTCTGCACCTTGGAGAGACACTGCGATCATTTGGAGGAGAGGAGGCACTCTGGCTTTTGGGGTTTTCAGCATTTTTTTGTTGATTCTTTCCCATCTTCATGAGTTTGTCTAGTTTTGGTCTTTGAGGCTGCTGACCCTTGCATGGGGTTTTTATGGGGGTCTTTTTGTTGTTTTTGGTGCTGTTGTCACTTTCTACTTGTTTTTGTTTCAATAGTCAAGTCCCTCTTCTGTAGGGCTGCTGCAGTTTCCTGGGGGTTCACTTCCCTATTCATCTTATTTGCTCCTGTGCCTGGAGATGTCACTCAAGGAGGCTGGAGACCAGCAAAGATGGGTGCCTGCTCCATCTTCTGGGACCTCTGACCTTGAGGGGCACCAACCTGATGCCAGTAGGATCACTCCTGTGTAAGGTGTCTGACAACCCCTGTTGGATGGTCTCACCCAGTTGGGTGGCACAGGGAGCAGGACCTGTTTAATGAAGTACTTTATTCCTTGTTCTAGAGGGTGTGTTTCACTGGGGGGAAACCCACTCGTCTGAGCTGCCTGGATTCCTCAGAACTACCAGGAGGAGAGTCTAAGTTGGCTGGTCTGCAGAGACTGAGGCCACCTCCCCCATCCCCCAGGGGCTCTGGCCCAGGGAGATCTGAATTCTGTCCCTGAGCCTCTGGCTGGAGTTATTGGAGATTGTTCAGGGAAGCCCCGCCCACTGAGGAAGGGTGGGTCAGGGTTAGACCTGAAAAGGCACTTTGGCCGCAGACTGCCACAGCCGGTGTTTTGGGCTGTGGGGACAAGTCTTGGGACCAAGCGGTCCAGCCTCCCTTGCTCCAGCAGGGAAAAAGCCCAGCCTGGAGCTATAGAAATGGGTGCCATGCTTCCCCTGCCCAGGGAGCTTAGAGTGTTAGGTAGTTGCTCGTCCCAGGGCTGGCTGCTGCCCCTTCCCCAAGGAGCTCAAATGGCTTAGACAGCAGGTAGCCACAGCCAGTGCTGGTCGCCTCTCCCCACAAGAGTTAGGTAGGCTTAAGCAGATTCCAGCTGAGAGGCTGTGAGAATCTGCACATTCTAGGGTTGGGACGCTAGGCCCTGGTGGAATGGGTTCGCAAGTGTATCTTCCAATCCATGGGTTGCACAGTTCAATGGGAAAAGCAGTTTCCCCTGGCTGGGTAGTGTGCTCACTCACTGCCTCCCTTGGCTTGAGGGAAGTTCCCCTTCCCTGTGTGGATCACAGGTGGACCGCCACACCACACTGCTCTTCCTTCTCTCAGTGAGTCATGCCAGCCTTCTAGTCAATTTTGATGAGAGAACCTGGATACCTTGGTTGCCAGTGAAGGATTCACAGGCTTATTATGGTTTCTTTCCTATGCGAGCCTCGGAATGCTGCTGCTTCTAGTCAGCCATCTTGGCCCTGCCCCCTGAACTTCTTTTCTTTATAAATTACCCAGTCTCAAGTATTTTTATTTTTTTCTATTTTTTTTTCTATTTTTTTAAGTTGAAGTTCTAGAGGTACATGTACAGGTTTGTTAATAAATTTTATGTTGCTGATCCTTCGTGTACAAATGACCCCCTCATCCTGTGTAGTGAGCATAGTACTGGACAGGTAGCCCTAAAAACCATGTCTCTCTCCCCCCCTTCTTCCTCAAGCAGTCTTTAATATCTATTATTCCCTTCTGTGTGTCCATGAGTACCCATTGTTTAGCTCCCACTTATAAGTGACAACATGTAGCGTTTGGTTTTCTGTTCCTGCATTAGTTCACTTAGGATAATGGCGTCCAGCTGCTTCCATGTTTCTGCAAAAGATATGACTTCATTCTTTTTGTGGCTGCATGGTATTCCATGGTATATATGTACTACACTTTATTCAGTCCACTGTTGATGGGCATCTTTGTTGACTCCATGTCTTTGCTATTGTGAATAGTGCTACAATATATATCCACATGCATATGTATTTTTGGCAGAAGAATTTATTATCCTTTGGGTATATATCATATAGTAGGATTGCTAGGTCAAATGGTAGTTTTAAGTTCTCTGAGAAATCTCCACACTGCTTTTCACAATGATTGAACTGATTTACATTTCCACCAGCAGTGTATAAGTGCTCCCTTTTCTATGCAACCTCACCAGCATTTCTTGTGTTTTGACATTTTGGTAATAGCCATTTTGACTGATATGAGATGGTATCTCATTGTGGTTTTGATTTGCATTTCACTGACGATTAGTGATGATGAGCATTTTTTCATATATTTGTTAGTGGCATATATTTCTTATTTTGAGATGTATTTGTTCATGTCTTTTGCCAGTTTTAAAACTGGGGTATTTGTTTTTTGCTTTTTGATTTAAGTTTCTTATAGATTCTGGATACTAGACCTTTGTTGGAGGCGTAGTTTGCAAATATATTCTCCCATTCTGTAGATTAAGTTCCAGGTTACATACAGGATGTGCAGGTTTGTTACACAGGTAAGTGTGTGTCATCGTTGTTTCCTGCACAGATCAATCCATCACCTAGGTATTAAGCCCAGCATCCATTAGCTATTCTTCCTGATGCTCTCCCTCCCCCAGCTCCCCCAACAGGCCCCAGTGTGTGTTGTTCCCCTCACCACCATGTGGCCGTGTGTTCCCATCGTTCAGCTCCCACTTGTAAGTGAGAACATATTTGGTTTTCTGTGCCTGCATTAGTTTGCTGAGGATAACAGCTTCCAACTCCTTCCATGTCCCTGCAAAGGACATGATCTCATTCCTTTTTATGGCTGCATAGTATTCCATGGTGTATATGTACCACCAGTCTATCATTGATGAGCATTAAGGTTGATTCCATGTCTTTGCTATTGTGAATAGTGCTGCAGTGAATATATATGCACATGTATCTTTATAACAGAATGATTTATATTCCTTTGGGCATATACCCAGTAATAGGATTGCTGGGTCAAATGGTATTTTTGCTTCTAGATCTTTGAGGAATCGCCATACTGATGGCAATTCCAGTTAGTTCCACAATGGTTCAACTAACTTACACTAACACCAATGTGTAAAAGTGTTCCTTTTTCTCTGCAACCTTGCCAGCATATGTTGTTTGACTTTTTAATAATCTCCATTCTGACTGGCATGAGATGGTATCTCATTGTGGTTTTAATTTGCATTTCTCTAATGATCAGTGATGTTGAGCTTTCTTCCTTACGTTCGTTGGCTGTGTGAATTTCTTCTTTTGAGAAGTATCTGTTCATGTTTTTTGTCCACTTTCTAATGGGGTTTTTTTTAATTGTAAATTTGTTTTAAGTTCCTTATAGTCTCTGGATATTAGACCTTTGTCAGATGGATAGATTGCAAAAATTTTCTTCCATTCTGTAGGTTGTCTGTACACTCTGATGATATTTAAATATTTGGTTGTGCAGAAGCTCTTCAGTTTAATTAGGTCCCATTTGTCAATTTTTGCTTTTGTTGCAATTGCTTTTGAGGAATTAGTCATAAATCCTTTCCTGGCCACTGCCCAGAATGGTATTGCCAAGGTTTTCTTCTAGGGTTTTGATTGCTTTCGGTCTTACATTTAAGTCTTTAATCCATCTGGAGTCAGTTTTTGTATATGGTAAAAGGAGGGGATCCAGTTTCAATCTTCTGCATTTGGCTAGAATGTCCCAGCACTATTTATTGAATAGAGAGTCCTTTCCCCATTATGTATTATAGTTGACTTTGTCAAAGATCAACTGGTTGTCAGTATCTGGCTTTCTTTCTGGTTTCTCTATCCTTTTCCATGAGTCTGTGTCTGTTTCTGTACCAGTATCATGCTGTTTGGGTTACTATAGCCTTGTAGTATAATTTGAAGTCAGGAAGTGTGATGGCTCTTTGTTTTGCTTAGGATTACTTTGATGATTTGGACTTTTTTTTTTTTTTGGTTCATACCAACTTTAGAATAGCTTTTTCTAATTCTGTCATAAATGACATTGGTAGTTTCACAGGAATAATGTTGAATCTGTAGATTGCTTTGGGCAGTATGGCCATTTTAACAATCTTAACTCTTCCCAATATGGTTTGAATTTGTGTTCCCAGCCAAATCTCATGTCGAATTGTTAGAGGAGGGGCCTGGTGGGAGGTGATTTGATCATGGAGGTGGATTTTCCCCTTGTTATTCTTGTGATAGTGAGTTCTTAGAAGATCTGGTTGTTTTAAAAGTGTGTAGCACCTCTCTCTTTGTTGTCTTCCTTCTGCTGCAGCCATGTAGGATGTGCCTGCTTCCTCTTCACCTTCCATCATGATTGTACATTTCCTGAAGCTTCCTCAGCCATGCTTCCTGTATAGCCTGCAGAACTCTGAGCCAATGAAACTTTTTTTCTTTATAAATACCCAGTCTCAGGCAATTATTTATAACAATGCAAGAACAGACTAATACACTTCCTTTTCATGAGCATGGAACATTTTTCCATTTGTTTATATTGTCTATAATTTCTTTCACCAGTGTCTCATAACTCTCCTGGTAGAGATCTTTCACCTTCTTAGTTAGATATATTCCTAGATATTTTTGTTTGTGGCTATTGTAAATGGATTTATGTCCTTGATTTGCCTCTCAGCTTGAATGCTAATGATATATAGAAATGCTACTTATTTTTGTACATTTATTTTGTGTCCTGAAATTGCTTATTGGTTATAAAAGCCTATTGGCAGCATCTCTAGGGTTTTCTAGGTATACAATCATGTCATCTGTGAAGAAAGATTATTTGACTTCCTCTTTTCCTATTCAATCTCTTTTCTTTCTTTCTCTTGCCTGATTGCCCTGGCTAAGACTTCCAGTACTATGTTGAATACCAGTGTTGAGAACAGGCATCCTTGTCTTGTTCCAGTTTTCAAGGAGAATGTGTCCAGCTTTTGCCTGTTTATTATGATATTGGCTGTGGGTTTGTCCTAAATGCCTCTTTTTATTTTGAGGTATGTTTTTTTGATGCCTAATTTGTTGAGGATGTTTAACATGAAGGGATGTTTAATTTTATTGAAGACCTTTTCTACATTTATTGAGACTTTCACATATATTAAAGACCTTTTCTGCATATACTGAGATGATCATGGTTTTTGTTTTTAATTTTGTTTATGTAGTGAATCATATTTATTTAGTTGCATATGTTAAGCCAACCTGGCATCCCAGGAATACGGCCTATTTAATCTTAGTGCATTAGTTTTTTGATGCACTGCTGGATTTGGTTTGCATGTATTTTGTTGAAGATTTTTGCATGTTCATCAGAGATATTGACCTGAAGTTTCCTTTTTTCATTGTATCTCTGCCAGATTTTGGTATGAGGATGATGCTGGCTTCATAGAATGAGCTGCAGAAGAATCTCCTCTCCTTGATTTTTTTTTTTTTTTTTGAATAGTTAGAATAGGACTGACATCAGCTCTTCTTTTTATGTCTGGGAGAATTTGGCTGTGAATCCATCTGGTTCAGGGCTTTTTTTGGTTGGTAGGCTTTTTATTACTGATTCAATATCAGAACTTGTTATAGGTCTGTTCCAAATTGTAATTTCTTCCTGGTTCAATCTTAGAAGGCTATGTGTTTCCAGGAATTTATCAATGTCTTCTAGATTTCCTAATTGTGTGCATAGAGGTGTTCGTAATATTCTCTGGTGAACTTTTGTATTTTTGTAGGGTTGGTTGAAATGTCACCTTTGTCACTTCAGATTGGGTTTATTTGGATCTTCTTTTTTCTTTATTAATCTAATTAATTAGCAGTTTCAATCTTGTTTCATCTTTTGAAGAACCAACTTTTGGGAGCATTGATACTTTGTCTGGATTTTCACATCTCAGTTTTATTCAGTTCAGCTCTGATTTTGGTTATTTCTTTTCTTCTGCTAGTTTTGGGGTTGATTTGTTCCTATTTTTATAGTTCCTCGAGGTATAATGCAAGATTGTTAATTTGAGAGCTTTCTAAGTTCTTCACGTAGGAGTTTAGTGCTATGAATCTTCCTCTTAATGCAACTGTAACTGTGTCCCAAACTGGTATGTTGTGTCTGTTTTCATTCATTTCAAATAATGTTTTGATTTCTGCCTTAATTTTGTTATTTACCCAAAAGTCATTCAAGAGTAGGTTAACATGTAATTGTATGGTTTTAATAGATCTTAGTATTGATTGCTGTTTTTACTATGCTGTGGTCTGAGAATGTGTTTGGTATGATTTCAATTTTTTTAATTTGTTGAAACTTTCTTTATGGTTTAGCATGTCATTGATCTTAAAGTATGTGCCATGTGCAGATGAGAAGAATATGTATTCTGTTGTTGGATGGAGTGTTCTGTAGTGTCTATTAGGTCTAATTGGTCAAGTATTGAGTTTAAGTCCAGAAAATATTTGTTAGTTTTCTGCCTTGATGATCTAACACTGTCAAGGTGGTGTTGAAATCTCCCATTGTTATCATGTGTTTGTCTGTATTTCCTCATAGATCTCTAAGAACCTTTTTTATGAATCTGGGAACTCTAATTTTGGGTATGTATATATTTAGAATAGTTAAGTCTTCTTGATGGATTGAGCCGCTTATTATTATGTAATATTTTTCTTTGTTCGATTGTTGTTGCTTTAATGTTTGTTTGTCTGGTATAAGAATAGCAACCCCTGCTGTTTCTGTTTTCTATTTACCTAATCAATCTTTCTCCATTCCTTTACTTTGAGCCTATTGCTGTTACTTCTGAGATGGATCTCTTGAAGACAGCAAACATTTGGGTCTTGCTTCTTTATCCACCTTGACACTCTATACCATTTAATCGAGGCATTTAGCCTGTTTACATTCATGGTCTATATTGCTATGGGAGGATTTGGTCTTATCATCATGCTTTTAGCTGGTTGTTATGTAGACCTAATTGTATAGTTGCATTATAGTGTCAATGGGGTATGTTCTTAAGTGTGTTTTTATGGTGACAAATATTGCTCTTTCATTTCCATGTTTAGCACTTCCTTTAGGAGCTCTTGTAAAACAGGTCTACTGCTATCAAATTCCCTTAGCTTTTTTGTTTTTTTAAGGTAGGCTCTTGCCCTATCTCCCCAGCTGGAGTGCAGTAGTACAATCTCAGCTCACTGCAACCTCTGCATCCTGGGCTCAAATGATCCCACCTCAGTCTCTTAAGTAGCTGGGACTACAGGTGCATGTCACCACACCTGGGTAATTTTGTATTTTTTTGTAGTGACAGGGTCTCTCTTTCTTTGCTTCCCAGGCTTGTTTCAAACTCCTGGGGCTCAAGCAATCTGCCCACCTCAGCCTCCCAAAATGCTAGGATTATAAGCATGAGCCACTGCAGTCAGCCTCCCTTAGCTTTTGCTTGTCTGGAAAGAATTGCGTTCTCTTTTGCTTATGAAGCTTAGTTGGTGGGCTATAAAATTATTGCTTGGGATTTCTTTTATTTAAAGATATTGAAAATAGGCTCCCAGTCTCTTCTGGCTTGTAAAGTTTCTGCGGAAAGGTCTACTGAGCCTGACAGAGTTCCCTTTGTAAGTGACCTGCCGCTTCTCTCTAGTTACCTATACGATTTTTTCTTTCACATCTACCTTGGAGAATCTGATGACTGTGTGTCTTGGGGATGGTTGTCTTACATAGTATCTCACAAGGGTTCTCTGCATTTCTTGAATTTACATGACAACCTCTCACTAAAGCCATAGTGTCTATATTATTTTGATGTAAGTTGTTAAATTATTATTTTTTACTGCTACCACAATACTGCTGCTGTTGCTGCTGCTACATTAATTTATGTTGCTATGTCATTCCAGTGAAAAATCTCAACTTTCAATTATAGTGCAGATACACTACGTAAAATCACATGTTTAGGTTCCAAGTAATATATGGCCTTAAGAAATCCCAAAAATGGTAATAATCCCAGTCATGGATGCCATACACTTCTAACCTGCAGCATCCCCACTCAAGAACTGCCTGCCTATGGTGCCTCCCACTGGAGCACTTCCTACCCACAGCACCTGAGCTGCCACTGCCAGGGCACCTACCTATGGCCCCCTGCCATCCTCTACAGAGCTATTGTTTTATACATCTTACACATTAGAAAACTTAGACTCAAAGTTAATCTCATTTGCCTGTGTCAGAGCCAGGATTGAAACACCAGTCTGTATGACTCTATAAATCACACCCTTAACTCAGTGAGCTCCGAAGGCTTTTGAGTGTGAATGCTGCCACATATCCTGTTTTCTAAAACAGGCTTATTCTGACTTTCACAGATCACAGTGTTCTCCCAGTGTGTGAAAGCAAGACCTGAAATAAACTTTTATGCTGTATGTGCTAACATGCTTAGGGCTCTATTTTCATAAAACATTAACAATTTTAAAGATGATATCTAATAAACAGACCTTGTATAATTATCTTTTTAAGATTGCCAAATGTTTTCTAATATCTTACTCATTGTACTAAACCCTAGGCTTCTGTTCATTTTAATTTTACCATAAAGGTAAAAACATATGTATAAGTCAATAGGTAACTCATTTCTTTCATTAAATAATCAATTAAATACATCATCTATGATGTACAAGGCATTGTATAGAACACTATATTGCCAATCAAAGTGCCAGTAAAAATAAAAGTTTAAAATATGAAGGCAATCTCAAAGCATGACTATTTAGATTATTTATTGCTACTAGTATCATATATTTTTATTAAAGAGCCATCACATTCCAAATAAGTCAGTCAATATCATACTTATCAGAAACCAGATGCTATTATAAATAATTCTTTCTTCTTCACATCCTCCATACTCAGGCATACTTATAGACAATTACTGAACAAATTATATGCTCAGCTAGTATGCTTCAATCCAACATTAGGAAATCGTTTCAAGAAACTGTTTTAAACATTTTTATAGTGATGTATCTTTAATACTTTTCTCAGCATGGGGCAGAAGAGAACTTTACATATTTACTTGCATGTACTTTACATCTTTTTGTCTGCTGTACAGATCTGTAGGCCTATTGTTTTTCCTTCCCACTAATTTGGAAGTGTCTCAGTTTAAAGCATATTTGTTGGAATTATATTATGTATCCATGGTTGTCCTGGATACCTTTTCTTTGCCCCACCTCCCATCATAGATCTATTCTCCATCCTTTTTTACCTTATTCACCCCAGGAAGCTGACTTCCATGTCTCCTGGCTTCCAGTTGTTAACCAGTCGGGAGCTCTGGCAAGCTATAGGAGAGAATGGGGACAGAATATTTCTCCTGCTGTGTCCTTCCCTCCAGAATTATGTCAGGTTGGCTTGTCCCTCTATTGAAGGGTAACACTTCTCTCCAGGAAGCCTTCTCTCCACAACACATTTACCAACAACTGGTCCCTCTGGCTGTAGGGATGGCAGCAGCTCTGCTTTTGCTAGCCCCAGGTAACTGCACTATCTCTTATGATTCTCTTAAATAGCACCTGTACCTTCATAATTAATGTCTTTATAAGTAAGCCCCCCTCAATTTATTCTTAGGGCTAATTTGTACCTGGACTGTTATTTGGATAAGGGTAGTATCTAAATACATGAATCTTTTAGTCAACCTACATTGGTTTCTGTGTTCTATTCTTACCAGCTGTGTTAATTTGCACAAATTATTTATTCTAAGTCACCATAAAAGAGGCTAAAAATACCTACCTCACAGAATTCTTGTGAAGATTTTAGATTAGGCATATATGGTTCATCACAGAGCCTGATACTAGGAGCACTCAGTTAACATCAACTATTAATTTTGTTTTCTAGTACTTATTTACATACACGTAAATTTAATAAATACTATTTTATCTTATGTATGATGATAATAAAAAAGTTCTAGAATTTGAGCCAATCTTCCATTCCTTCATAGAAAGTTTTTTTAAAAAGTAGAAAATGTACTATGTTGGAGGTCTGTTCCAAGATGGCTGAATAGGAACAGCTCTGGTCTGCAGCTCCCAGTGTGATCAATGAAGAAGACAGGTGATTTCTGCATTTCCAGCTGAGGTACCTGGTTCATCTCATTGGGACTGCTTGGACAGTGGGTGCAGCCCATGGGCAAGCTGAAGCAGGGCAGGGCATTGCCTCACCTGGGAAGCACAGGGGGTTGGGGGATTTCCCTTTCCTAGCCAAGGGAAGCCATGACAGACCGTACCAGGAAAACTGGGACATTCCACCTTAATACTGCACTTTTCCAATGGTCTTAGCAAACGGCACTCCAGGAGATTATATCCTGTGCCTGGCTCAGTGGGTCCCATGCCCATGGAACCTTGCTCACTGCTGGCACAGCAGTCTGAGATCGAACTGTGAGGCGGCAGCCTAGCTGGGGGAAGGGTGTCCACCATTGCTAAGACTTGAGTGGGTAAACAAAGCAGCCAGGAAGCTCAAACTGGGTGGAGCCCACCGCAGCTCAATGAGGCCTACGTGCCTCTGTAGACTCCAGCTCTGGGGCAGGGCACAGCTGAACAAAAGGCATCAGAAACTTCTGCAGACTTAAACGTCCCAGTCTGACAGCTCTGAAGAGAGCAGTGGTTCTCCCAGCATGGTATTTGAGCTCTGAGAATGGACAAACTGCCTCCTCAAGTGGGTCCCTGACACCCGTGCAGCCTAACTGGGAGATACCTCCCAGTAGGGGCTGACTGACACCTCATACACCCAGGTGCCCTTCTGATATGAAGCTTCCAGAGTAAGGATCAGGCAGCAGTATTTGCTGTTCTGCAGTATTTGCTGTTCTTCAGCCTCCGCTGGTGATACCCAGGCAAACAGGGTCTGGAGTGGAACTCTGGCAAACTCCAACAGACCTGCAGCTGAGGGACCTGTTAGAAGGAAGACTAACAAACAGAAAGGAATAGCATCAACATCAGCAAAAAGGGCATCCACACCAAAACCCCATCTGTAGGTCACCGTCATCAAAGACCAAAGATAGATAAAACCACAAAGATAGGGAGAAACCAGAGCAGAAAAGCTGAAAATTCTAAAAACCAGAGCACCTCTCCTCCTGCAAAAGATTACAGCTTCTTGCCAGCAACAGAACAAAGGTGGAGGGAGAATGACTTTGATGAGTTGACGAAAGTAGCCTTCAGAAGGTCAATAATAACAAACTTCTCCGAGCTAAAGGAGGATGTTTGAACCCATCGCAAGGAAGCTAAAATCCTTGAAAAAGGATTAGACGAATGGCTAACTAGAATAAACAGTGTAGAGAAGACCTTAAGTGACCTGATGGAGTTGAAAACCATGGCACGAGAGCTATGTGACACATGCACAAGCTTCAGTAGCTGATTCAATCAAGTGGAAAGAAGCATATCAGTGATTGAAGATCAGATTAATGAAATGAAGAGAGAAGAGAAGTTTAGAGAAAAAAGAATAAAAAGAAACGAACAAAGCCTCCAAGAAATATGGGACTATGTGAAAAGACCAAATCTCTGTTTGATTGGTGTACTTGAAAGTGACAGGGAGAATGGAACCAAGCTGGAAAACACTCTTCAGGCTATTATCCAGGAGAACTTCCCCAACCTAGCAAGGCAGGCCAACATTCAAATTCAGAAAATAGAGAGAACACTACAAACATACTCCTTGAGAAGAGCAACCCCAACACACATAATTTTCGGATTAACCAAGGTTAAAATGAAGGAAAAAATGTTAACAGGCACCAGAGAGAAAGATTGGGTTACCCACAAAGGGAAGCCCATCAAACTAACAGCAGATCTCTTGGCAGACACTCTACCAGCCAGAAGAGAGTAGGGGCCAATATTCAACATTCTCAAAGAAAAGAATTTTCAACCCAGAATTTCATATCCAGCCAAACTAAGCTGCATAAGTGAAGGAGAAATAAAATCCTTTACAGACAAGCAAATGCTGAGAGATTTTGTCACCAACAGGCCTACCTTACAAGAGCCCCTGAAGGAAGCACTAAACATGGAAAGGAACAACCAGTACCAGCCACTGCAAAAACATGCCAAATTGTAAAGACTATCGATGCTAGGAAGAAACTGCATCAAATAATGGGCAAAAAAACCAGCTAGCGTCATAATGACAGGATCAAATTTACACATAACAATATTAATCTTAAATGTAAATGGGCTAAATGCCCTAATTAAAAGACACAGACTGGCAAATTGGATAAAGAGTCAATACCCATCACTGCTGCATTCAGGAGACCCATGTCACATGCAGAGACACATATAGGCTCAAAATAAAGGGAAGGAGGAAGATCTACCAAGCAAATGGAAAGCAAAAAAAAGAAGGGGTTGCAATCCTAGTCTCTGATAAAACAGACTTTAAACCAACAAAGATCAAAAGAGACAATTAAGGCCATTACATAATAGTAAAGGGATCAATTCAGCAAGAAGAGCTAACTATCCTAAATATATATGGACCCTATACAGGAGCACCCAGATTCATAAAGCAAGTCCTAGAGACCTACAAAGAGACTTAGACTCCCACACAATAATAATGGGAGACTTTAACATCCCACTGTCAGTATGAGACAGATCAACAAGACAGAAGGTTAACAAGGATATCCAGGACTTGAACTCAGCTCTGCACCAAGCACACCTAATAGACATCTACAGAACTCTCCAGCCCAAATCAACAGAATATACATTCTTCTTGGCACCACATTGCATTTATTCCAAAATTGACCACATAGTTGGAAGTAAAGCACTCCTCAGCAAATGCAAAAGAACAGAAATTATAATAAACTGTCTCTCAGACCACAGTGCAATCAAACTAGAACTCAGGATTAAGAAATTCACTCAAAACCACACAACTACATGGAAACTGAACAACCTGCTCCTGAATGACTACTGGGTAAATAATGAAATGAAGGCAGAAATAAAGGTGTTCTTTGAAACCAATGAGAACAAAGACGCAACATACCAAAACCTCTGGGACACATTTAAAGCAGTGTGTAGAAGGACATTTATAGCACTAAATGCCCACAGGAGAAAGCAGGAAAGATCTAAAATCGACACCCTAACATCACAATTAGAAGAACTAGAGAAGCAAGAGCAAACAAATTCAAAAGCTAGCAGAAGGCAAGAAATAATTAAGATTAGAGCAGAACTGAAGGACATAGAGAAACAAAAAACCTTTCAAAAAATCACTGAATCCAAGAGCTGGTTTGTTGAAAAGATCAACAAAATAGATATACCACTAGCAAGACTAATAAAAGGGATATCACCACCGATCGCACAGAAATACAAACTACCATCAGAAAATACTATAAACACCTCTACACAAATAAACTAGAAAATCTAGAAGAAATGGATAAATTCCTGGACACATACATCCTCCCAACACTAAAACAGGAAGAACTTGAATCCCTGAATAGACCAATAACAGGCTCTGAAATTGAGGCAATACTTAATAGCCTACCAACCAAAAAAAGTCGAGGACCAGATGGATTCACAGCCCGATTCTACCAGAATTACAAAGACAAGCTGGTACCATTCCTTCTGAAACTATTCCAATCAATAGAAAAAGGGGGAATCCTCCCTAACTCATTTTATGAGGCCAGCATCATCCTGATACCAAAGCCTGGCAGAGACACACACACAAAAAAGAGCATTTTAGACCAATATCCATGATGAACACCCATGCGAAAATCCTCAATAAAATACTGGCAAACTGAATCCAGCAGCATATCAAAAAGCTTATCCACCAAGATCAAGTCGGCTTCATCCCTGCAATGGAAGGCTGGCTCAACATACACAAATCAATAAACGTAATCCATCACATAAATAGAACCAAAGACAAAAGCCACATGATTATCTCAATAGATGCAGAAAACACCTTTGACAAAATTCAACAGGCCTTCATGCTAAAAGCTCTCAGTAAACTAGGTATTGATGGAACGTATCTCAAAATAATAAGAACTATTTATGACAAACCCACAGCCAATATCATACTGAATGGGCAAAAACTGGAAGCCTTCCCTTTGAAAACTGGCACAAGACAGGGATGCCCTCTCTCACCACTCCTATTCAACATAGTGTTGGAAGTTCTGGCCAGGGCAATCAGGCAGGAGAAAGAAATAAAGGGTATTCAATTAGGAAAAGAGGAAGTCAAATTGTCCCTGTTTGCAGATGACGTGATTGTATATTTAGAAAACCCCATCGTCTCAGCCCAAAATCTCCTTAAGCTGATAAGCAACTTCAGCAAAGTCTCAGGATACAAAATCAATGTGCAAAAATCACAAGCATTCCTACACACCAGTAACAGACAAACAACCAAATCATGAGTGAACTCCCATTCACAACTGCTACAAAGAGAATGAAATACCTAGGAATCCAACTTACAAGAGATGTGAAGGACTTCTTCAAGAAGAACTACAAACCACTGCTCAACAAAATAAAAGAGGACACAAACAAATGGAAGAACATTCCATGCTCATGGATAGGAAGAATCCATATCGTGAAAATTGCCATACTGCCCGGGGTAATTTATAGATTCAATGCCATCCCCATCAAACTACCAATGACTTTCCTCACAGAATGGAAAAAACTACTTTAAAGTTCATATGGAACCAAAAAACAGTTGGCATTGTCAAGACAATTCTAAGCCAAAAGAACAAAGCTGGAGGCATCATGCTACCTGACTTCAAACTATACTACAAGGCTACAGTAACCAAAACATCATGGTACTGGTACCAAAACAGAGATATAGACTAACAGAACAGAACAGAGGCCTCAGAAATAACACCACACATCTACAACCCTCTGATCTTTGATAGACCTGACAAAAACAAGAAATGGGGAAAGGATTCCCTATTTAATAAATGATGCTGGGAAAACTGGCTAGCCATATGTAGAAAGCTGAAACTGGATCCCTTCCTTACACCTTATACAAAAATTAATTCCAGATGGATGAAAGACTTAAATATTAGACCTAAAACCATAAAAACCCTAGAAGAAAACCTGGGCAATACCATTCAGGACATAGGCATGGGCAAGGACTTCATGTCTAAAACACCAAAAGCAATGGCAACAAAAGCCAGAATTGACAAATGGAACCTAATTAAACTAAAGAGCTTCTGCACAGCAAAAGAAACTGCCATCAGAGTGAACAGGCAACCTATAGAATGGGAGAAAATTTTTGCATTCTACTCATCTGACAAAGGGCTAATATCCGGAATCTATAAAGAACTTAAACAAATTTACAAGAAAAAATCAAACAACCCCATCAAAAAGTGGGCGAAGGACATGAACAGACACTTCTCAAAAGAAGACATTTATGCAGCCAACAGACACATGAAAAAATGCTCATGATCACTGGTCATCAGAAATGCAAATCAAAACCACAATGAGATACCATCTCACACCAGTTAGAATGGCAATCATTAAAAAGTCAGAAAGCAACAGGTGCTGGAGAGGATGTGGAGAAATAGGAACACTTTTACACTGTTGGGGGTGTAAACTAGTTCAACCATTGTGGAAGACAGTGTGGCGATTCCTCAAGGATCTAGAACCAGAAATACCATTTGACCCAGTGATCCCATTACTGGGTATATAGCCAAAGGATTATAAATCATGCTACTATAAAGATGCATGCACACGTATGTTTATTGTGGCACTATTCACAATAGCAAAGACTTGGAAGCAACCCAAATAGCCATCAATGATAGACTGGATTAAGAAAATGTGGCACATATACACCATGAAATATTATACAGCCATAAAAAAGGATGAGTTCATGTCTTCTGTAGGGACATAGATGAAGCTGGAAATCATTCTAAGCAAACTATCACAAGGACTGCAAACCAAACACCACATGTTCTCACTCATAGGTGGGAATTGAACAATGAGAACACTTGGACACAGGGCAGGGAGCACCACGCACTGGGGCCTGGTGTGGGGTGGGGGGATGGGGGAGGGATAGCATTAGGAGAAATACCTAATGTAAATGACGAGTTAATGAGTACAGCAAACCAACTTGTCATGTGTATACATATGTAACAAACCTGCACGTTGTGCACATGTACCTTAGAACTTAAAGTATAATAAAAAATAAAAATAAAATAAAATAAAAAGAAATTGAATATCTAAATAGATAGACATCCCATGTTCATGTGCTGGAATAATTGTTTTGATGACAGTACTACCCAAAACAATGTGTAACTTCCATGCAGTCCCTATAAAAATCCCAATTGCATTTTTTAATTAAAAAAATCCATACTAAAATTCATATTAAATTTCTAGGGACCCATAATACCCAAAACAATCTTGAAAAAGAACAAAGTCAGAGGACTCATACTTCTCGATTTGAGAATTTACTACAAAGCTATAGTAATCAAAACGATACAGGCATAATGATAGACATATAGACCAATGGAATTAAATTGAGAGCCCAGAAATAAACCCTCACGTCTATGGAAAATTGATATTTGACAAAGGTGCCAAGACCATTTAATGAGAAAATATAGATTATTCAACAAATGGTGCTGGGAAAACTGAATATCCACACACAAAAAATGAAATTGGACCCTTACATTAAACCATATATAAAGTTTAACTCAAAATGGACCAAAGACTAAATTTACAGTCTACAACTATAAAACTCTTAGAGGAAAATGTGGAGATAAATCTTCATAACCTTGGATTTGACAGTGGTTTCTTACATATGACACCAAGAGCACAGACAACAAACAGTAAGTTGGACTTCTAAAAGTAAGAATTTGTGCTTCAAAGGACACTTTGAAGAGAGTGAAAAGACAACCCATAAAATGGGAGAAAATATTTGTAAATCATATGCCTGATAAGGACTTAATACCAGAATACAAAATCAATAGGCAAAAATCAGTTGTATTTCTATTCACTAACAACTCCTACAGCTCAACAACAGACAACGATATTAAGAAATGAGCAAAGGACTTGAGTAGACGTTTCTCTGAGGAAGATATACAAATGGCCAATAAGCACATGGAAAAGATAATCAGTATCATTAGTCATTAGGGAAATAAAAATTAAAACCACAGTGAGATAGCTCTTCACACCGAAGTGTTGGCAAGGATGAGGAGAAATTAGAACCCTGGTGCATTAATAGTGGGATTGTAAAATGATGTAGCTTCTATAGAAAATATTTTGGCACTTCCTTGAAAAAGTAAATATGGAATTGCCATATGAGTCAGTAATTGGACTGCTAGATGCTTACCAAAAAGAATTGAAAACAGGGACTCAAACAGATATTGTACACCAATGTTCATTGTAGCATTATTGACAAGTCAAAGGTGGAAACAACCCAAGTGTCTATCAACAGATAAATTAATAAACAAAAGGTAGTATATACAGTGTAATGTTCAGCCATAAAAAGACATGAAGTTCTGATATTTGATGCAGAATGAATGAACCTTGTAAATATTATGCTAAGTATAATAAGCCACATATAAAAAGGACAAATATTGTATAATTTCATTTATATAAAATATCAACAATCAGCAAATTCATGGAGACAGGAAGTAGATTAGTGGTACCACGGGCTGGGGGAGGGAGGAATGGAAATTAATGCTTAATGAGTCCAAAGTTTCTCTGAGATGATGAAAAAAATTGGAAATAACTAGTGGTGATGGTTGTACAGTATTGCAAGCATACTTAAAACCACTGAATTCTACACTTAAAAATGGTTAAAAGGAAAAATTTTATGTTATATATGTTTTACCTCAATTTTTTCAAATAAGGTATAGAATTTAATGTGTTCAGGCTACCCTAATATCACCCGCTCATCTGAGCCCTACACTTTCTGATCAGTAGTAGTGAAGAAGTTTTCATAAGAGTTGTTCTGATGAGGTCTTTTTTAACCTCTGAAGGTATTTTGGGTTTTTTTTAAGTGAATCTTGGGAAACTAACAGCTTTTCTTCTAAGTGAAAATCAGTGTGCTGCAGCTGGCAGCTGACAGCATTAAAATCACCCATTTGACATACAAATTAGTACTGGAGTGTCTTTTGTCATACAGATATGCAGAAATTACTATACAGTGACCAGATGTATTGGATATATTATCTAAACTCACATAGAAGACAGAATGGATCTGAGAAATACAGCTTATTCATGTGCCTGAATAAGTATTATATAATCAGAAGCCATGTGATACCATTTTAATATGTATTCATTAACTATTTCCTGTAATTACAATTGATTAGCAGTTTATTGCTATAAGATGGTTTCTTTACAATTACCACTTCCCCTTTTGTATTTGTATTTGGCCCTGCTTCCACATTAAATACATCAGAAAACCTTTGGAATCTGCCATTTTTAATCTAGATAAAACATTGCTTTTCACCAGAACAGAGTAAAGAAGGACTGCAAAGATCTTAGTTTACTTAGGGTACCATGTAGAGGCTTCTCTAGGCCAGAATTTAGTCTTGCTAAATCCCACTTGTCAGTTATTCCTTAATTCACTTTATCTTAAAGGTTAAATAAAGCAATGAGCTATAGTGTATAGTATAATCAAGTATAGTCAAATATGCTGTAAGCAAAGCTATATTATTAAGTCTTAAGAAAAATCAGATAATCTCTAATGAGTGAAGTGGAGTCCTAGATCTCTGAAACGTATGGTACTGTTCACAGGGTAGACCCGTTTTTGTGCTAATCCTTGTTGCTGTATGGCTGAGTTTAATTTGACAAGCCAAACAAATGTCGACTGCATCTATTGGTAGGAAGACCTTTGTATCAAAACAAGCATGAGGTCAATTCAAGCCTTTATTGTGTCACATTTAAAATGAAAAACACGGCAAAGTCTCACTCTTGTGCTGTTGCAAAAATAATCGTTTTTAAAAAACTCATGTGAGATATTACATCTTTGGCTACTACACTGTAATTAGATTCTCTGGGCTTAGAAACAAAACATGCCAGCAGGATATATACAGAGAGCCCCAGAAAGATACCTCTTACAAAACTGAAGCATGCTGAATTAATCTCAGAGAACAAGTATATAAATCTGGGAATTGAAGCAATAACTATTCAGATCAATAGGGAGAGCTAGTCTACCATAGCATGTATTAAGTAAACAAGGATATAAAAAGGTACATTTTTATATCCTTGAGCAGAGTGTTCAGATATAAAGGAGAATTTTTATTTTGACATTAATCAAATGTTACCTAGTGGAAAATGTATAATTTGTTTTGATACCCATGGCAACCATTACCCACATTACCCTACTTCTAACATAAGGTCAAAGTTTCAGCTTGTAAAAACTCCATAGTGAATCCATCTCTTTCCTGAAAGTAAATCGTGATGTTTAGTAAGAATAATGAGTTGGTACCATAGCATGCTTAATGTGTTTAGTAAGAATAATGAGTGGGTACCATAGCATGCTTAATGTGTTATTGTGCTGTTTTCCTCCCTGTGGGAAAATAAGGTAATGGGATGCAACTCTAGAGACAGTGATGGGTCTCAGACTGGAAAACTGGCCAACAACATAGAATAGAAGAAATTGAAAGCTCCAATTAGTGTTTTTATAACTTTAGTTTTAAGAAAAAGTGTAAATGTCTTATTGGTATGTTAGTCTCTGAAACTCATAAGACTAAAATTAATTATTAACTATATCTAGATAATATTTTGTGATTATGAGACCACTAATATTTCATCCCCAACAGTGTATCACATTCAAAAGGTTATCTACAAAAGAAATTGGAGGAATCTTTGCCTCTCACTTTGTCTTATCTTTTCAGAAAATATTAGAGACAGTTCATCTTACCCTTAAATTGTTATATTCTTGGCACAAAGTTAATACTTTTCTTTTGTTATCAAAAGAAATATTCATCTAAACATGTCTAGTTGCAGGCAGATGGGCAATTATTCTTTAAAGCAAAACAAAAAATAGAAAAGAGTAATGTATATCTGAATAATATTTTATTCTTGTCTAGAAACCTAGACAAGAGACAGTTTTTGTGGATATTCTATCACTAAACAGTGTGAGTAACTGATACTTTCTACATGTGGCATGTAATAATTAAATTTAAAATGTGATTTCAGTTGTTTGTTTTAAATAAAAATGATCAGATTCATAATAAGCAAGACATGCCATTGCATCTACTTTTTAAAATAAGGTAACAACCCAATTGTGTTAATTGACACTCCCCTGTAGCCCTAGTATATTTGATCTGTAGATGATAGGTTGGAAGTTAATTTGTGCTGTGGTAATATGAGGCTTTTCCCTGCTCTCCCGGCTCCCCATTACTTCCTGGATTCCTTAACCAAGCTAAACCAAGTTTTAAGATATTGTGCTGATCATTGGTAACTTTACCTTTTGCTAGTCTCTTTATTCATTCAGGCTACAAGAACAAAATACCAAAGATTGGGTGGCTTATAACAATAGAAATTTATTTCTCACAGTTCTGGAGACTAAGTCCAAGATAAAGGCTCTGGTAAGAGCCCACTTCATAGTTCATATATGGCTATCTTTATGCTGTGTCCTCATGTGGAAGAAGGGGCAAGGAAGCTCTCTCAGGTCCATTTTATCAGGTACTAATTCTATTCATGAAGGGTCTCCCCTCATGACCTCATCACCCCCAAAGGCCCTCCATCCTAATATCATTACCTTGGGGTTAAGATTTTAACATATGAATTTGGGGAAGACACAAACATTCAGACCGTGGAACCCTTCTCTCTTTAGCCGTGTCACCTTCCCCCCTTTGCTCAAGCTCTTCCTCTAGCCTTTGGTCTCAGGCACCTGAGATTATCCTTCTACAATTATGTGTTCAAAAGAGTCAAAATAACTTCGTAAGACACTGTAAACCAATTCAGCATATGTGATGTCCCTGTATTAAACTTCTCTAGCTCCAGATAGTATCTATCTAGTTCTTCAGATTAATATGATACTTCTAGAACTTCTAAACGTGTCATGGGTCTTTTTACCTGTTCTAAAATTTATTAGACCTCTTTATACCTTAAGCATTTAGTTAAAGAATGAGAAGTGAATATCCTTTATCAGCTTCAAGTATGCAAGGAATTCTTTCTTGATCTTGTTATACCTATAAGCACTGGCTATGGTTAAACTTGGCTTTCTTCCTGACATTTTTCTTGCCTTGCTCGTCAGCAAATGTTTTAGTCTGTAGGTTTATATTAGATTATAAGAAAATAGTTTATATATTAATGCACCTTGAACATGCTGGACATCATATAAAAGTTGGGAGTAACAGTGGAAACTCTTCTACATAACTCTAATTTGTTAAGTGATAAAAGATTACTTCGAAAGACTCATGAACTAAAAACTCCTGTTGAGTCCTTATTCTTATAGCTTTTCATAAGTTTTGTGTAGTAAAAAGCAAAGTAGTAGTGAAGAGGGCCTTAATACACCTAATCCAGACATTGGTTTTCTTGGTTTTTTAACATGTTTACTAGAAATATTAAATATGGTAAAATATAAGCAGTTTTTAAAAAGAGAGAGCAAGCTTTTTTCCAATTTCCAGGAAAAACTGCAAAGTCATCATCTTAATCTTGTGATCTTTGGCACTCACATTTGTGACCTGACACAGGATGAAAGTTATCTTGTCTCAATATGTGTTATTCTACATACCCACCCTGTACTCCACAGCCCACCATTTAATTACTCCTTACCACAGGAATGTCTGTGGCTGAATAAGAAACTAACCATAGTTGCCCTCCCATTTGACCCACAGAGGTTGGAACTTGGCTGTGATCCATCATAGTCCTAACTGTTTTTTGAATCTCAGTTTTTATTGTATACATTCTTTTCAGGGCATAGCGTACTTTGTGTAATATGACCAGTGGCTTGAACACAGTGTGGGTTTACTAGTCTCAGTTGTCTAGTGTAAACAGAAGCTGATAAATGCTTGTTGCTGAAATTCAGTTCCCAAATGTCATAGATCAAAAGAAAATTTACCACAAGACTTATTAGGGCTCCTGATACAAAATGATATTAGATGATGGAATTTTATCAGAAGAGCCTTGTCTTCTCACATAAGCCAGTGCATGTTTTTAAGAATAAGAATTGTTTTCAAGCAAACTTTTCTATCATAGTTTGCTTTTCAAAAAAATTTCCACATAGCCATTTCTGGAAGGACTTGTTTAAAAGTAGAAACTATTATTAAACACTAATCTATAAATCTATAGGAAGATCCTAATTGCCATATTCACAAACACTAAGTCACTAACATAATTTTAAAAATTAAAACATAGTATAAAAGAAAACTTTTTAACCTGGAGTTCATCATGAATTTCAGGAGGTTTTTGAACTAATTGAAATTATATGTAAAGTGTTCCACATATATGCCATTTTTTGAGACACAATATTCATAGTCTTTATCTGATTGCCAAAGCGTTTGTGACCCAGTACATTAAGAGTCACTGGTAAAAATCACTTCTCCATCATAAAGAGTTCACCATGAACACCATAAAGCCGTATCTCACATTCCATTTGGGGACAAGTTTGCATTTTACATTTGAATCTATGCGTTTGCAAAGTGTTGTAAATTTCTCTCCTATAAAAGGAGTGATTAAGGAAAGGATAATGGAAGAAGAGAGGATAGAAGGAAACCATCTTGTAATAAGGATCTGCCTGTGAATCGGGCATATATACACACACACACACACACACACACACACACACACACACACACACACACTCACTCACAGAAACACAGGCATACCTCAAAGATACTGCAAATTCAGTTCCAGACCAACCCAATGAGGCAAATATGGCAATAAAATGCATCACACAATTTTTTTGTCTCCCAGTGCATATAAAAGTTGTTTACACTATACTGTAGTCTAGTAAGTATGCAACAGCATTATATCTAAATTAAGTACATACATACCTTAATCAGAAAATGCTTTATTGCTAAAAAAAAAAAAAAAAGTATGCTAACAATCACCCAAGCCTTCTCTAAATCATAATCTTTTCACTGGTGCAAGGTCTTGCCTCCACACTGATAGCTACTGACTGATGGTTGCTAAAGGTTCCTAAAGGGCAATGGTGGCTAAAGATTGAAGTGGCTGTGGCAATTTCTTAAAATAAGACAATGAAGTTTGCCATATCAATTGACTCTTCATTAAAGATTTCTCTGTAGCATGCAGTGCTATTTAACAGCATTTTACTCACAGAAGAACTTCTTTCCAAATCAAGTCAATACTCTCCAATCCTGTTGTTGCTTTATCAAATAAATTTATATAATAAATGCTTTGTTGTCAAAAATGACACAGCATCTTCACCAGAAGTAGATTGCATCTCAAGAAAACACTTTTTTTTGCACATTCATAAGAAGCAACTCCTTATCCATCCAAGTTTTATCATGAGATTGCAGCAGTTCAGCCACATCTCATGCTCTGCTTCTAATTCTAGTTCTTTTACTATTTCCACCATATCTGCACTTTCTACCTCCACTGAAGTCTTGAACTCCTCAAAGTCATCCATGAGGGTTGGAATCAACTTCTTCCAAACTCCATTTCATGTTGATATTGTGACCTCCCAAGAGTCACAAATGTTTTGAAAGGCATCTAGAATGGTAGATTATTTCCAGAGGATTTCAATTTATTTTGCCCAGATGCATCAGAGGAGTCACTATCTATAGCAGCTACAGCCTTACAAAATGTATTTCTTAAAGAATAAGACCTGAAGGTTGAAATGACTCCTTCATCCATGGATTGCAAAATGTGTTAGAATGCATGAAGATAACATTCATCTCCTTGTATGTTCTCCGTCAGAGCTCTTGGGTGACCAGGTGCATTGTCAATGAGCAATAATATTTTGAAAGGAATCTTTTTTTCTGAGCAGTAGGTCACAACAAAGAACTTAAAATATTCAGTAATCATGCTGCAAACAGGTGTGCTGTCATCCGGACTTTGTTGTTCCATTTATAGAACACAGGCAGAGTAGATTTGGCATAATTCTTAAGGGCCCTAGGATTTTGGAATGGTCAGTGAGTATTAGCTTCAACTGAAAGTCACCATCTGCATTAGCCTCTAACAGGAGAGTCAGCCTATCCTTTGAAGCCTTGAAGCCAGGCATTGATCTCTTATCTCTAGTTATGAAAGCCCTAGATGGCATCTTCTTCCAATCAAAGGCTGCTTCATTTGCATTGAAAATCTGTTTAGTGTCATCAGCAATCTTAGCTAGATACTCTGGATAACTGCAGTTTCTCCATTAGTACCTGTTGCTTCACCTTACACTTCTAGTTATGGAGACAGCTTCTTTTCTTAAAGCTCATGAACCAATGTCTGCTAGCTTCCAACTTTTCTTCTCCAGCTTCCTCATCTCTCACAGGCTTCATAGAATTGGAGAGCTAAGGCCTGGCTCTGCAGATGGTGATTAAGAGAATGGTGTGGCTGGTTTGATCTCCTATCCAGACCACAAAAACTTTCCCTGTATCAGTAAGAAGGCTGTTTTGCTTTCTTATCGTTTGTGTGTTCACTGGAGTAGCACCTTTAATTTCGTTTAAGAATTTTTCCTTTGCATTCACAACTTGGCTGTTTGGCCCAAAATGCCCAACTTTTGGGCTATCTTGGCTATCAACATGCCTTCCTCACTAATCTTAATCTTATTTCTAGATTTTTTATTTAAAGTGAAAATTATGTGACTCTTCCTTTCATTTGAACACCAAAGGCCATTTTGAGGTTATTAATTGGCCTAAATTTAATATTTTTAATATTTTTATGTCTCAGGAAATAGGGAGGCTTAAGGAGAAGGAGAGAAACAGAAATGGCTATTCAGTGGAGTAGTCAAAACACATTTATTCACTAAGTTTGCCATCTTATATAGGTATGGCTCATGTCCCCCAAAGTAATTACAATAGCAGCATCTGAGATCACTTATCACAGATCATCATAACAGATATAATAATAATGAAAAAGTTTCAAATATTGCAATAATTACTAGAATGGAACTTAGAGGTACGAAGTGAGCACATGCTATTGTAAAAATGGTACCAATAGACTTGCTTGACACAGGATTGCCACAACCCTTCAATTGGTTAAAAATGCAATAATTGTGACATGCACTATAGCAAAGCACAATAAATGAGGTGTTCCTGTATATACAATTTTTCCAACAACCCTCTAAGTGTACTGTTTAACTGAATTATTATTACACATTTAACAGGTAACAAAACTAAGGCCAAAAAGGCTAAGAAACTTGGCCAAGATCCCACAGCTGACAAATGGCAGAGTAGTGATTCAGACCCAGGGCTATCTGTCTACAAAGTTCCTACACTTTCCTCCAAACCACCCAGCCTGTTTATTTGAAGTAGTATTTTCTCCTTCTTGACTAATGGCAAGAAATTATATGAAAAATTATTATTTGACTTATTACTCTGTTAACTAGGTCTAAAATTATCTCCATCTTTACTGCACAACTGTTTTCGCTCAGGTTGCTGATATCTTGTACCTGACTTATTGAAAGACTTACTGCAGCTCCCCATTGTTCCTGCCTGCAACTTCCCATCCCTCACTTCTGCCCTACACTAGACTGAGCTTTTTGAAATGTAAATTTGATAGTTGCCAAAATACCCTATGACTAGTTGCTAAAATATCTATGACTTTCCGTTGCCTTCAAAATGAAGTTCGAATCCTAATCATCTTTTATAAGGCTCTCCATGATCTGGATTCTGCTCTGTGTTCCAAGGTCCTTCCTGGCCGCTGCTCTCTCACCCTCTTAGGTTTCAGCCATAATTACCTACTTGCAGTTCCTTATATTCTCTTTTTGTTTTTCTCCTCATTTGGAGCATTATTCCCACTTCTGTTAATCTAGGTAACTCCCATTTGTTTTGAAATGCTGTTTATATAGCATTTCTTCATGGAAGTCTTCCTTAACAACTCAAGTCTGGAACTAAGTATCACTCTTAAATCCTCATAGAAAATCTTTTACTTAGTTTACATATAGAGAGCAACTTTATTTATGCATTAGATAAATCCTATGCTTCCTTCAGGGAGATACAGCACCATGTGAGGGCACAAAGCTTAGAAAGGAAAGGATGGGCAACTTTTCATGCTCCACTTACTCCCTTTTTCAGGCTTTCTCGTACAAGGCACAATTTGAACAACCATAAATGATGGCTCTAGGTAGCATTTATCAAATGGTATTGTAATCACCTATTTACTTATTCATATCCCCATCTAGTTCATTAAGGAGAGGGACTATGTTGCATTCATTGTTATATCCCCAGCCCCTAGCATGGTGCCTTTCAAATAGAAAGCACTCAATAAATATTTGATAGGCAAATTGATTAAGTTAATGAACAAAGCATGTGAAAATAATAGTTTGCAGTAGACTACACCTTTGCACAAGTTGCCCTAAAGAGAAAGGCAAAAGAAAAAATACTAGTGTCAAGTACTAGTTTAATTCGGGACAATGAACAGTGAATGCCTACAAATGGAAACTTGTGAGGCAAGAGAAATGAAAAAGATATAGTCCGTTGCTCTCACAAAACTTTCAGTCTTGTTAGGAAGGTTAGACATGTATACAAATGATTAAAATTGAAGACAGAATGCAACATTGTGACGTGCTATATGAGATTTATAATTAAAGTTCTGGAAATAGTACTGCGAAGGAAGAAATTTCATCTAAGTGAGGAATTCTGAAAGCTTTACGGAGAGGGTGATAATAGACCTAGACCTTCAACTATGGGTAGGATTTCAGTAATACAAAGTGTTGGGGAGGACCACAGTCAGGAGGGAGTATTTCAAGCAAAGGAAACAGCACAGTAGCATTGGAAAGCACAGGGCTTCTTTGAAGAGCAGTTTGGCTGCTGATAAAGCTGGAAAGATACGGAGAATCTGATTATGATAGAGGACCTTGAGTGCTATGTTAAAGAGTTTTCATTTTAGCAGTCGGGAGCTATTAAAGGTTTTTAGAAAAGGAAAGTGACACTATCAGCTATATTTTGGAAAGTCATTTGGAAAATAACTTTTTTATTTGTATTAAGGTTTGCCAAAATTTAAGCATCTTCCCTTTCTTTTGCCCTTGATCCCAATTAAACAAATTTTAAAACACCAAGGAACAGAGATTTTCCCTAATATTCCCAGTCTATCTCAATGCTAGATTCTTACCTTTACATTGACCCTCTCTCTCAAGCTTTCAGCCTCTCACTATCTAAATAGTTGGTAGCCCTCAGAGTGAACAAAGCTCACAAGGCTGTGAGGAAGAGACAATAGAAGGGTTTGCCTGAGACTCATAGCCAAAGCTCTGTGACTTTCAAAATGAGACTGGGGAAATAATCCACTGCTGTTACTATGTGATTCAAGGCACCTGGTCACTTTCTTTGCTTACTTTCTTTGTAACACTAAAGGACAGTCTTCTCTTCTTGTTAACCTTTCATGTAAATATAAGTTAATATATGTATTTGTATTAGGAGTAAGCAAGTGTGTGTGTAATGAATTTGTCTTTCTTGAAATGCAAAGGGATGTTAGACTTAACTGTTATCAAAATGTAACTTCCAAAAAGAAATTTCAAATAGTACACATTGTCTTTACTAACTATGGTAAGCAAACTATTTCTTGGAAGGGATCCATGGATCTTGACTTACTTTGCTTAAGGACAATAACCCTAGTAAGGAAGAAATCTCTGTATGATACTGACTGAAGTCTCAGGATTTTCTGAGAACCTTCCATAATGTTACCACCAGTCAGCAGAGAACTGGATGAGGAAAACCTAGAAGCATTAGGACCACTTAGGAACTTATCCAACAATAACTGGGCTCTAAAATGAAGTAGAAGAAGAATGAAAAAAAAAAAAGGAATGGATACAAGTCCTAAATTGACACAGCTTTGTAACTAATTAAATGTGGAGACAAAGGAGGTTTAAAATATATGTGTATATCTATCCACATCTATCTATCTATATTTATATATAAAGAGAGAGAGAGATACTTAGAGACAGATATAAGAAGTTGGCTGGGTGTGGTGGCTCACACCTGTAATCCTAGCACTATGGGAGGCTAAGGAGGAAGGATCACTTGATCCCAGGAGTTTGATACCAGTCTGGGCAACAAAGCGAGACCTTGTTTCTAAAAAAAAAAAAAAAAAGTTAATTAAAAAAAGACCTTAAAGTCTCCAGGTTGGGTGTTTGGGGAGGTTGCTGATACTGTTACCAGAGATAGAGAAGAGAAGAATAACACAGGTTTGAAAAGAATGTGATTAATTTTGGACATATTGAATTTGAAGTGCTAATGGTACATCACTGGAAAAATAATCAGCTGAGCATTTGGAGATTCAGACTAGAATTCAAAGAAGACTTCTACTAGATGTGTATTGAATCCTCCCACTTATGTAATAAACAGTATTCTACAGAACATGAAAAAAAGGTGTAGGGCTTCATTTTCCATAATTATCATAATTATGGTATAATTTTCCATAATTTCCATAATTACCTTTAAAAGCTTATAAATGAATTATTCTAGAAAGAAAGACAAATTCCAGGTGATAGTCTCAATAAGAGATTGTTGAAAAGACCCTTAAAAGATATACTAATAAGTTGTATTTGTTTCAGAGATTGTTGAAAAGACCCTTAAAAGATATATTAATAACTTGTATTTGTTTCAAGAAACCATAAAAATTGACTGTCTCCATTATAAATTAGCTTATAAATAAGAAAAAAATTGCATAAGTGCAAGTGATTGGTAGAAGAAATTTACAAAGAAAATGAGGTCAAAGGGAACTAGAAGAGAAAGGAAAGGAAAAGACCATTTTGACATGTTAGAAGAAAAAAAATTATATATATGTGTGTGTGTGTGTGTATAATTGAACTTTCAACAAACCAAACTATGAAGTTGCATTGACTCACACTCATGCTAAGATGTTATGCGCCATAGGAAAAATATTTATTTGTCTTGACATTTCTATTTAAAACTTATAATTTAAAAATTTTAAATTATCTTTCTTTCCTTTAATCCTTATGAGATTTTGTTAGAATTACATATGAAAGTAAAATAGGAGAGGAAAATGTATAATTGTTCATGAAGATATCCATTTATCTTTTTTTTTCACACTTCTATTGAGTGATCCACTAAAAATTGCCAAACTCATTGAGAAAAAAGTAACTAAGAAAGCACGGGGCTTCTTTGAACAGAGCAGTTTTGGCTGCAGACAAAGGTAGAAATATATGGAGAATCTGATTATGATAGCATGGAGCCTAAGAGTAGAAAGTAAAACTTTCACTGCATCCTCTCTAAACTCTTCTATCTACTTCTCTTCCTTAACTGTGGAAATGAAGTGAGGATATTGTCTATCATGGGTGGATATAGATGATATGTTACATATAGTAACATATGTCACAAGCATTTATTATTTCTATAGTTATAAACTTCATCAAAATTATTGTATAAATATATTTTTGTGTAGATGTCTTTTAAAAGATATCATTTTAAAAAATCATCTTGCCTGTTCAACTCATACAAGAGTTGGGTGAAGACTCTATTAGTAAAAGATAAAAGCAACTAGCATTTGACTCTTACCAGAGCCAGTCAGATTCCTTACTATTTGCTCTAAAATCCTTTCCGCCTCCTCCACTGGAAGTAAAACAGCTTAACCAGTCCCTAGCATAGTGCCTGACACACAGTAGATGTTCAGAAAGTATTTGTTCAACGAATGAATCAGTTATTCAACATATATTAGAGCAAATACTGTGTACTAGCAGTCACTGTTCTAGGCATTGGAGAAACAGTAACAAGTAAAATTAAGTTCCTACTGTCATGGAACTTACAATATTTGGGAGAGACCATCAATAAACATACATACATATATATAGTTTAGATATATATATAAAGTGGTTATAAATGATCAAATAAGGTTAACACGAGGAAAAAGAGTGCTGATGGCTTCTTTTCTTTGTAGAGTGATTAGTGGAGCTCTTATTCTGAGATGGAAAGCCAATAGAAGATGTGGAACAAAGGGTGTTATATCATCTGACTCATATTTTAAGAGAATCATTCTTTTGATGATTGTCATGTAGAGAAAGATTATACTGGGCAAGGATAGAAGTCATTCAAGAAGTTCTTGCAGTAATCTAAGTAAGAGATGATGGTGGTTTGGACTGGGAGATGAGATTAGAGAGGTAGATGATGGGGAGTTGGGGAGTTGGGGAGTTGGGGAATTCTTTGCAGATTTGCAGATCATGTAGGACCTCATAGACTATGGGAAAGACTTAGGAATGTATTCTGAATAAAGCTACAGGCCGTTAAAATGCTTTGTGACAGGTTATGTGAAATGTCTGACTTATATTTTAAAAGGATCACTCACGTTGTGTGAGCGTTAGACCATAGCGGAAAGAGTGGAGGCAGGGGAGACCGGTTGATAGGTTGTTAACAATAATCTAGGTAAGAAATAACCATCACTTGAGCTAATACAATATTAGTACAGGCAGTGAGAAGTGATCAGATTCTGAATATGTTTTGAAAGTTACAGGATACATTGGTAAAGAAAAAAAAACATATCCAGGTTTATTAGTTAGATAACTAGAAGACTGAAATTGCCATTTCCTGAGATAAGGAAGACTTCAGGAGAGGATTGGGTAGAGGAGGGTGGGAATCAAGTGTTCCCCTTTGAAACTGTTAAGTTTGTGAAGCCTAGTAGATATCAAAGTGTCTAATAGATGTTGAGGAAGCAGATTCATGAGTTTAAATTCCAGGGAAGATAGTAAAGACAAATTTACAGTCATCAGTGTATAGATAGGACTTAAACCTGTGGGACTAAATGAAATCATTTAGGGGAGGAATGTAGATAGAGAAGAGGTCAGAGGACTAAGCAATGGGGCACGAAGTCAAAAAGATAAGATAAATCCACCAAGGGAGATGAGAAGGCACAGCTAGTGAAGTAGTAGAACCAGGAGAGATTGGTGTACTGAAGGCTAATGGAAGAAAGTTTTGAAGAAAGGAGGGCATGATCAAATGTGTCATATGATGCTGATAGGCCAAGTCAGATTCAGAATGAGTTTTAAAAATTGGATTTGACAATGTGGAGATTACTGCCAGTCTTAATAAGAGTATTTTGGGGGAGTGGTAGAGACAAAAGTTTGGGGAGAATTTGAGAGAGAATAGGCTTCTTGCAAAGAAATGAAGAGATAGGACAAACCATTAGATTAAAAGAGCCTTTAAAGATGTCCATCAGTCACAGTGCGTGGCCCTTGTTTGGATCCTGACTCAACAAATTTAATTATGGGTGAACAGATGGACAGACAAAGAGAGGGAGGGGAAGAGAGAGAAAGGACGTTAATGAGTTATGAGCTAATTCAAAATTTGAACACTTGCTGAATATTTGATTATATTTTACAGGAAGAGTATTATTGGGGCTTTTTTCTAGGTGTGATAGTACTATGGGTATATATTTTTTAAATCCTGTTATTTCAATGATACATGTTTATGTATGAAATGATAAAATATCTGGGTTTGCATCGAAACAATACAAAGGTGGGAAGAGGGCATGGAAGGAATAAATGATACAATTTAGCTACAAGTTACAATTGTTGAAGGTGATTGTTGGGGACCTAGCAGCTCATTATACCTTTCTTGTCTATATTTATATACTTTTTGACTTTTTTTAAAATAAAAATGTACAGAGAAAGAATGGGAAGACATGAAATAGAGATAGTAACTTTGGGTAACGGGAAATTAAAACATGAAAATACATTGAGTTAGCACACTCTAGATATTTATAATATCTCCTTATGTAACAAACTATAAAAATATTTTTTAAGATAAAAATCCTTACACTATCAAATTTCCTAACCTCAAAGATTGGTTCCAAGAAAATTAGAAACAACTTGGTTAAAAGTTTATTAGAACCCTTTTTGTGGACAATACTAAAGAATACTATTAGTATAGGTTCAAAATATCCCAGATAACATTGGAGTAGTTATTTATAAAATAAACATGGATGAGAAAGCTGGACCATGTAATGACTATTCTTCTAGACTCTCCCACTTTTTAAAAATACATAATTAGCATTTTCTCATATATAACACACTAACATGCTGGAATTACCTGTTCTTCTCCTTCCTTGTCACAAGTGCCTATGGTAGGGTATAAAATGATTACTGACCTGTGCATTCACCTTCTTGGCTTTGCTCTGCTGCTGGTTTTATTTCTGTGAGTGAAATTAGAAAATACAGCAACCACTGCCTAATTGTTACTAGATATTATTACTATGAAAACCAGTTTTATACCTTATATAATGCTATTAAGAAAATAAACTTCAATGAGTTAAAAAGATCTGAATACGGAAAACTAGCAGGATACAAAATATTTATCTCAGTATGGGGGAACACAATAAGGATTGAAACAAAAAGTGACATTCAAAATTACATTTAATTATATAATCAAGGGAAGAAATCAGTGCAGTATTAGATAAATCATTCCCACCTCTTTCCTACTAATCCTTGCCACAGCTCTTATGTTTCTCATTGAGAGCACTGAGATGGGCAGTTCTACTGATTAAGAACTTTATTAATGAGCTCAGAAATTTCTTAAATAATTGGAACAAGACAGCACTTCATTTATATTCATTCCAAGACCACACTGTACTCTAGATTGAGAAATCACCCCATATTCTGTTTTTCATCTCAAATATGCTTATCTGCCTTGTCTAGCCAAGCTCTTAGAAATATGCACCTAATTTGTGTGAAGCATCAGCCTAGCCATGGTCACACAGTGCCAGAAATATTGAATATGTGCCATATTCTCAGCATTCCAGAGGGTCAAGAGGAGGCATAAGACTAATAGCATCTGCCTCACGTCCATAAGATGAAGAAAAGCAAATTACTACAGCTGCTTATTATAGGATAATTGCCAGTTTCTTTATTCAATACCATGCTCAACCGAAAGTAAAATTTCCATACCCCAAATGTAGGATTATTTGGAGGGAAAGGAATGGCCAGATAAAATGGAAGAGATAAAAGACTTCTCTGTTTGAGCTTTGTCAGGGTCTTAGTTAGTCCATGCCAATTGTCCAATCTCCAGTATCAACTTCAAACTCGTATCAGGTAACCTAATTGTCCTGCCATGTGTTCCTCCCTAAATCTTCCAGAACCCCAAACTTTCTTAGTTTCCTGCTGCTACTGTGAGTTATTCCCAAACCTGTGTCCTAGAGGGCCCAGTGAGAGACATGATTCTGTTCTACATACCTCATGAATCCTACCTATCATCAGCTTTTAATTTTTTGGCCTTAGTTCCCCCACAGTACTCTGTGGCTGCTTAAAAGTCCCTTTTCTTCACTTATTCTCCTGCTACTGCACAACTTAACTTTCTCTGGGCAAACATGCCAGTCTCTTAATCCAAGTTCAGATGCAAGATAAAGAGAGAAAACAAGATAGAGTGGCACCCACAAGAACCTTCCATATTCAGACACTGCTGTATTAAGGTGTGCCTAACCACATCCTAGAAATGAATTCCAGCACCAGATCCTAAAAACCAGAGGAATTGTGAAAATACAAAAGCTTTGCCCTCCCCACATGGAGTACTGTCCACAAAAATGAGGTCTGGAAGTCCCCAGATACTGTGCCAGGAGATATCATATCTGGCCCCCTCACGTGGGATGTTGCTATATAGATCTCAGCTAGTTGTGCAATTTGAAGACCCCCATTCTCTCTACATGGGATGTAGCCCTATAGTGGGCCTTAGTGGCAACCCACGAGTTTTTATGTTATTTTCATTATTAATCAGTTGAGAATATTTTCTAATTTTCATTGTGAATTCTTTGACCTGTAATGTTTAGAGGCATATTGCTTAATTTAGAAAGAGTTAGAGATTTTTCTAGTCACCCTTTTGTTACTGATTTCCAGCATAATATTTACTGTCATCAAAGAACATAATCTGAATAATTTCAATCCTTTAAAAATCTGAGAGTTGAGTTGCTTTTTTGAATTGGTCAATTTTGGAAATGTTTCACGTGTACTCAAAAAGAATTTTATTCTGAAGGCATTGGGTATTAGTGTTCTGTATCTGTCCCTTAAGTAGATTTGTTAATTGCATTGTTCAAATATTGCATCTTACCGTTTTTTTTCTGGTTGTTATTTCACCTGCCATCATGGTGGATTTGTCTGTTTTGCCATTCAGTGCTATCACATTTTTATATTCTGAGTCTTAGTTATTGAATGCTCACAGATTTAGAATTGTCATATCTTTTCAGCAAATTGAATTTTTTATCATTATGAAATCTCCCTTTTTATCTGCAATAATCTGTTTCACATTAAATTCTACTATGTCTGATAAAGTTCAGCTCTCACAAATTTCAGCCCTACAAACACAGCAGCCTCTTCTAGTGCAAAGTGACTTGCTCTCCACATATACATATAGGAATTGCAGTTTGAGGTCCCAGACAAACCTGACCTGCAAATGAATCCCATTATCTAATTAAATGACGCTCAATGCTAGTTACACATTAGAATCACCTGGGAAAGGGGGAGCCTTTTAAAAACAACTGATGTCAGAGATCTGTCCCAAGAAACTCTACTTATTATTAGTCTGCAACAAACCTGGTTATTGCTGTTTAATAAAAGCAACCAGATGATTCTGCTGACTTTATAACCACTGGTTCAGTATGATATCCTGCCACCTCCACCAAGGATGTTGCTCAGTAAGTGTAGATTTGTAATTTCTGGGTGGAGTCTGCACTCTGTGGAGTATGCAGTCAAAAGCCCTGCCAGATGAAAAATGAAAGATGGAAGAAACCCTATACCCTAGATGCCTGGTTCTCCCCTGTCCCACTGTATATCTTCTCCATGTATGATGTGACTTATTTCACACTGTGGAAATCTACCCCAGCACATTCACAGCCTTTTCTTTCCTCCCTAACCTGTCAAGCTATAGCCACAAAGAATATTGTCTGATAAGTATAGCAACTGTGGCCATCACATCTGGATTCTCATTCCCTTTAAGAGTCAGTAATGAAAGAGAAATAGGAGGAAAGAAGAAAGAAACCAGCTCCCCAGCCCCTGTTAAATTCAGAAACTCGGCTTATTGTCTCTGGACTGCTAAGATCCCTAAACTTCTGCTTTTATGCTACCCATACTACTTCATATTAATTGTCTAATACTATCTCCCCCACTGAACTCTAAGCACTCCAAAAACTGGAACAGTGCCTGGTACCTACTTAGTAGGTGCTCAGTGAAATGTTTGATAAATGAATGACCAAATAACTGAGCAAAGAAATGTTTCCATAGCAGTAGAAAAGATGCAGTCGTGGTTTCACTGCCAGGGGCCAGTATTTAACATGGATAATTGAAAACACAGCAGAGCATCAGAGGAGCATAACTCATAATCTTATGTGAAAACTCAACAGTTGCTCTTTTTCTTAAACACAGCCTGCTTCTTTTCAAGGCATCTAAACCTTTGCCATCTCCATGCACTCCATTTCTACTCTTCTTCTTAGACCTCCCACACAGCAGCAACCTGATTGTTGCAAAGTGCTCTGTTCTGCCTGCTTTGTCTTTACCATTTTCCAGCTCAGTAGCAGCCTGGTTGTTAGGGACTTCCTTACAATAACAGAACTCTTTCCAGCTCTACAGCATAGTTTAAGGGAGATTAGTTGCATGTACAGTCCTTCCTTACTCATTTTCTGATTTCCACAGTGTTTTGAAAGAACTGAAAGTTAAGACTGCTTATCCACAAGGCTTTTTCAGTAATGTTATGTTTATCTTAGAATTCTGGCCTAAATGGTAATTGAATTGTGCATGTAGGAGAATGCAGCCAAGATGTTTCAATAATCATATGGTACCAGGGACTGTGCTGCCTGCACATGACTCAGGCAGATGAATCTGGTGCTTTCTTTCTTAAGGACTGGGGTTCAAAGAGAAGTAAGAACAGGATGAAGACCAGCTCACACCGGCTCACTTGACACCTTTTGAAATACAGGAGCACTGTTTCTCTTCAACATTAGTTACTATCAAGGATTCCCATCTGTTAGCTCTAAGAGAGGATAGGATGTGAAATATGAACAGCCGTTTGAATCTCTGTGGAGCCACTGCAGAGAATCACAGAGAAGATAAGTAGGGTCAGCAGTACTAAGACTCATTTATGTGAGTTATTTTGGAGATTGCTAAGATCCCAGTCCAGCATTATTTATTCCACCTACTGACCGAGACCTTTATCCTTTTGACTTAAGACAGTATTATTCAAAAAATTGTCCATGGGCCACCTGCTTTAGAATCATCTACAGGTGCTTATTTAAAAATACCTATCCCTGAGCCCCAGATCAATAAAGCAGAATCTCTGGGAGTGAGGCCTTGAACTTGTCCTGGCCAAACCACTCAGCCCATTCTTTTGAACCTAAAGTTTAGATTGCTGCCTTGAGATATTACTAAGTATTAAGCTTCAAATAGCCCCAAGAAGCAATAGCACTGTGAGCAGATTAGTCATTTTTATTGAAGGATCTAAGATCAGGTTTTAGTAGAGACAGTAATTGAAGAGAACTTGAGGACACAAATACTCAATGAGGAGGAATAGGACACTATCAAAGAGAAGGAACAGAGATAAAATAGGCAAAGGGCCAAAGAAAAACTTCTTTACTTCATAATTTTGCCCTAGGTTTTATGGTCATTTGGCATAGTTTAGTTCAATCCAGCAAACATATATTGAGCCCCTACCATCTGCCAGCTACCAGGAAGAAAACAAAATAGAAGGAAGCTCTTAAATGGATAATTTAAATAAATGAGGTAAGGCCAAAGATTGAGATTCATACAAGAAACTTCGGGAGCTGAGAAGCAGGGACCCTAATGGCAACTTAGCTTCTAGAGAAGGAAGTGCCTGAGCAGGAAAATGAATAGAAGTTAGGCAGGTTTGAGGTTATGTGTGGGGGTTACTATTGAGGAGGCGCTAAAGAGGGGACAGGAATTGGTGGGAAATGGAGCATGTGCCCAACATTGGACAATCTGCCCAAGAAAAGGTCTGAGCATAAAGCAGTATGCTATATTGGGATTGATACGCAGTTGAGGGATGCTTTATCATAAAGTGCAAAGAATAAGGAAAGGCAATCAATGATCCTGGATAGGTAGATTTTAGCTAAGTCGTCTGTGTATATGTCTTGATAACTTTTACAAAGTCCTCTTGTGCTAGATGTCTAGAAGTCTTCCTGGATCTGTCCTTCAAATTCATTCCAGGTTTGTGGACTCAAAATGTTAGTTGTGATTGCTCCAAAAACATGTTACAACTGGTTTATGGGCTCTCTGTGGGACATTGAAGTGGACCATAATATCGAAATGTTTTCAATGTACATTTGAGCTTGTTTTGACTGTTACTGGAAGAATACCTAAAAATAGTAACATTAATGACCTCTGGAGAGGGAGGACTGGGAACAGAAGTGGAATGAGTTTACTTCTCATTGTATACCCTTTACTACTGAATTTGAATTGTTTACCATGTATATTTATCACATATTCAAAAAAATCATAAAAGAGAACTGAAGAGACATTTATTCCATAAGATAAAGAAATTGTCAGCGTCAGCATATAAAAGAATGATTTAATTTATATTAATAACCAAGTTGACAACTTATTATACAGTGGTGGCAGCAATCATAACATTAAATTAATTTTGTCTTTCAAATTCTGAGAAAAAACATGAGGTTGGAGATGTCTTCTGTATATCCTCTAAAAATTTTGCCTCTTTTTTTTTTCCAGTTTGCAGCTCACCTTGTGAAGATGAAATATCCAAGAATCTGTATTCTAGATGGTGGCATTAATAAAATAAAGCCAACAGGCCTCCTCACCATCCCATCTCCTCAAATATGAAGAACCAAGAGTGTGACTGCCAAAACTCAGTGTGGCATCAGCACCAACAGCACAGTTCTTCATATCCACGCCACTCTCAGACAAAACTAGATGTCCAGATTGTTGCATTTCCGTAAAGTTTGTCACGAGACATTTTTTAAAATCTCATAACCCACATGTTCAGTTATCCATGCAAGAAACTTGACTCTACATGTATTGCTGAAAGAATTTTCTTAACAGTGAAATCTGATCATATATTTTTACCACACTGCCACATAAAGCCCAAGAAATTCAGCTGACAAGACAGATTTAGCATTATCAAGAAATCCCATTTGCCCTGAAAAAGCTGTCCTCCATTGTACTGAACAGACAGTCCTGTTGATTGTATTATTTAGAAACATACACTGAATGTGGGCTGAAATCATCATCTTTCCATAATGAAAACTGAGAAACTATTCACAATGCATTCCTTATAAATAAATGCTACATTTAGTAACTCATTTCACCCAAACAAGGGGGATGTGTGTGTGTGTGTGTGTGTGTGTGTGTGTGTATGTGTGTGTGTGTGTATAGGAAGTGGAGTTTATCCCATTGCAGAAAGTGGTAATACTTACTCCCAGAAAAATGAAATTTAGAAACCATTTATATTTGATAGAATATTTGGTCAGTTCCTGTAGCAAAGACAAATGGCTTAAACAAATTTTCTAGTTTCTTTATCACATGAAAGTCTGTACAGTCAGTCCAGGGCTAGTCTACTGGTTTCCTGATCATTAAGAACTCATTACCTTCTCTCATTGCTTTACAAACCTCAATATGTGGCATCCATCTCATGGATGAAAATGGCTCCTCAGCTTCTACCATCACATCTGCTATCTAGAAGGAAGAGAATGAGAGAAGGAGGGAGGGGATGAAGAGAAAAGAAGGAACAAAAGAAGGAGGGAGGAAAGAAGAAAAGAAAGGAAAAGAAGCGAAGCACACTCCTTCCCTTTAAGGTCATAAACCAGAAGTTGCACACACTACCTCTGCTTACATATCATTGGCCAGAACTTGGGTGCATGGCCACACCTAGCTTTAAGGAAAACTGGAAATAGAGTCTTTGGGTGGTTGATCATTTCCCCAGCTAAAAACATTCTTATTACTGTGTGGGAAGAAGAGAGTACATATTGAGGTACAGCTAACAACCTCTGCCTCTGCCACATTGTTTTTAAAATGAGTATTATATTTCATTAAATCTAAGACATCTCACAATTTTAGGTACCACAAAGAAAAAAATGAAGCCAAATGAATTTTGACACTTTGTCAATTAAAAGACACATTCCCTGGGAGGCCGAGGTCAGGAGTTTGAGACCAGCCTGGCCAACATGGGGAAACTTTGTCTCTACTAAAAATATAAAAATTAGCTGGTCGTAGTGGCACACGTCTGCAGTCCCAGCTACTCAGGAGGTTGAGGCAGGAGAATCACTTGAACCTGAGAGGCAGAGGTTGCAATGAGCCATGATAGGGCCACTGTACCCCAGCCTGGGCAACAGGGTGAGACTCCATCTCAAAAAAAAAAAAAAGAAAGATACATTCCCATTTCAGAAATCTGAAAAAAAATGCCTCATATATATGAAATATAGCATATCCTTTAATTATCTTCAATTTTGTTTTAACTAAAAAGTGTTCATTCATCTATAACTTATATTCCACTCCAATGTTAAGACTGCCTAGGCAGAACATTTCAATAAGAGCCTCAATTCAGCTTTCTGGGCCATGGTTTTGTTGTTGCTGCTATTGTTTACTTTATTTTATTTTTTCTTTGCACCTACTTTTTAAATTGAGATATACTTACCATAAAATTCATCCTTTTAAAATGTACAATTCAGTAGTTTTTAGTGTATTCACAAAGTTGTGCAATCAGTATTATCCAGAATACTTTCATTGTATGCAATTGTCTACCCGATCAGCAGGTATTCCACATTAACCCCTCCTAAGGTCTTTGATAAATTTTTGTATATGGAGTGAGGGGTCCAGGTTCATTCTTGCATATGAGTATCCAGTTGTCCCAGGACCCATCCTGTTTTGTTTGTTTTATTCAATTTATTTGGTCATTCACCAAATATGTTTTGAATACCTACTATGTATTTCTAAGGCACTAATATAATCCATAGTTATATCATTTGTGATCCTTACCTAGTTTACAAGGAAAGAAATGTGAGAATTAATGAGAACAAATATTTACCAAGATTTCACTAACATTGTTTTTGGGCCATTGTCTACCCTTTTCAGAGAAATATTAAATCCTCCTGTCCTGGCAATTACTATTCTTTTCCTTCAGTCTTTGATGACTTACCTGAGTTCATAATCAGAATGCACCATTGATGATCATTCTGAGTCTTAACTCTGCCTTACTGAGAAAGCAGAGAAGAGAGGGATGGAGGGGCAGTGATTTGAGTTGAATAAGGTGGTAGGGTAGTAGGAGAGGATGAAGACCTTGTGAAGAGAGCTATGTAAGAAGATAATAGTAGCAACCCTCTGTCATGATTTTGCATTTGATCTTTCTTAAAACTTGACACATTTAGGCTTATTCCAAGAAATTGAAGTTTTTTAAACATGAAAATTATAATATTTAATATTCACAACAGTAAAGTAAGAAAGAGCACACTATCACTGCCATGTTTATACACAGGGCATGTTATTTCATGGTGGATGATATGAACAGTTGACCTCAACAACTATTTGTTAGATTAAACATATATAACCCAGGATTTATTTGAGTTCCTTTTTAATATATTATTGATTCCTACACGATGACTATCAGCACTGTTTCTGGCTTTACCTGGAATGCCATAACTACCACCACCAGCCCACACAGATATACATACACACACACACACACACACACAAACTCACATTCATAAACACACTTATTAACTCTTGATAATCTAGCAACAACAGTGTACCTCCTCCAGTCTTCTCTGGCTTCCCCATGCTGCACTAAGAGCCTCAAATCTACTAAAGCATTCCATTCATAATTTACTAATAATAGATTTATTACCTCATTTTGCAATTGTTTGTTTACATTTAGTCCCCTATTAAAATATGAGCTCCTTAAGATCAGGAGCTATAATTTATACCTCTTGCTACCTTCAGCAACCTGCCACACTGGATATGCTCAATTAATATAAAATTGAATCTCTATCAATTTTAGAATCTATTTACCTGTGGTAATTTTTTTCAACTGCCAAACTTATCTGGTACCTGATAGTATAGAAATAAATTGGAATCTCAATTCATGGAGTGAAAAAAGGATCTCTAAAGTCCCATCCAGCTCTAAAATCTGATAATTCTAGAAGTTGGAGCAGATAACTTCCAAAATAAGGTAATTTAATCTAGTTGCATCCTCTTTTCAAAATACAGAAATGTTAGATTCAAAAAGCATATTAAAAATAACTAATGCTTAACCAAGTTTGAAAGAAAGAAGTTTTTTGATGTCAGAAATGAAAAGGACCTGAAAGGCACAGCTTTTAGGCCCGTGGGATACCCAGTATCAATATAAGCCCTAAGAACTCAGGTTTTGGAATACATATAGGAATAGAAGACATAGCTTTGGATCTTCTGGGTGGGAGTTCTAATTAAGACCTCTTTATGAAGTGACAGTCTCAAGGAACTCCGCTCCATGAAATGACAAGACATAACTTCCCGCCAAATTAGGGAAGCTACAGAGGAGATTGTCGTTGGCCTGGTTATTCTTGATGAAGGAAGAAAAATCTGTTATAGACAAAGTTGTTCAGTGGAAAGTCTGGGGTAAGTTCCTGATTTAGAACAGGCTTTAGTGCACTTTAAAAGGAAAACAATGAATTATATAAAACTTTTAGAGGACACAGTGGTGCCAGATTTTTGTTCGATTCCTGTGCTTTCCTCCTCCAAATAGTTACCAAAAAATATTCCTTTGGGAATTAGTATCAAAAGGATTCTATAGCATCTCAAAAGAATCTTACTCACTTTGGGAGGCCGAGGCAGGCAGATCACAAGGTCAGGAGATCGAGACCATCCTGGCTAACACGGTGAAACCCCATCTCTACTAAAAATACAAAAAATTAGCCAGGCGTGGTGGTGGGCTCCTGTAGTCCCAGCTACTCGGGAGGCTGAGGCAGGAGAATGGCGTGAACCCAGGAGGCAGAGCTTGCAGTGAGCCGAGATCGCTCCACTGCACTCCAGCCTGGGCGACAGAGTGAGATGCCATCTCAAAAAAAAAAAAAAAAAATCTTATGCAGTAGTCTCATTTAATACAATCCACTACAAGAAGAGAAGACTGCTGCCTTGACTATATAGAAAGGGTTGGCACATATTTCATTCTATCAGTTGTAACTAGTAATCCCATTGTTATACATGCTGACCCAAAATATAGCTGTTATTAACCAAATAATGCATTTTTCTTGATAAATGTTGATTAAATCAGATTGGAAGCAAAATGGTAATATTTATGATCAATTTTAGTTTGGATGTTCAATGTCAAGACCAAACCCTCTTCACAGCTACCAACTTCAATTTTATGTGGAAAACTAATGGTGAAGAGCTTCAAACTTTAACTGACACTTGACATTTAACAGGGTATGTAATTGCTCACACACAACCTTTAGGTTTTGTAATCCAGTTTTATCTCATACAATATTAGAAACAGTACACATTGTAAATACCTATTTTTAAAGTTAGCCATATTTTATAAAGTCACATGTATTTGTATCTTTTCTGAGTAATTTTCTTGTTAATGCCTTATGATAGGTGCTTGTAACATGAAAACTAAACTTGGATCTTGACATATTCAGTGTTCTATAGATAGATTGTGATATGCATAGCTTCTACGGTGACTTTCAGGCCTAATGTCTCCTCTTAAGTTGTTATTCTTTAATATCCTTTCTCATTCCTTTCAGAGGACCTATTATTAGTTTGCATTGTCTGCAGCATTTCAATAATATTGTTCTATTCTAATAATACTGATCTGTTCTAATAAACACTTCTAAATACTGTTCTGTTCTAATTGGTACCAAAGCACTGTATTGCCAACATTTCTAGATATTAATCCCCTGGGTGGTGGGGGTTAAAACACTGTTCTGTCTTGGCCTATGACTAATCTTGGAGCTATAACAAATGCATTTAAAGCATTAGATCAGATTCTAAATATTGCTTCCTGCCACGCTAAAAGATTCAACTTTTACTGTCATTATATATAGATGTGACTTAAGAAACAGTACATGGCCTACCATTTTTTAAAAGACTATACTAGTGTGATCACTAGCATTAAAACCTAAGATAATCCTTGCAAAGGAGACTTAATTTTCTCATTAACCTGGAAACCCATTCTTATTCTGTTATTAATTTTTTCTCAATTGTATTAGCATATTTTCAGTCCTATAGAGTAGAATGATTTATTATTCTAAGTCCTGTATTGCTCTGGAACTGGCGCCTCATAGCTTGAAAGAGCTGAATGTTCTCATCTCTTCTCAACTCCGTGGTCAGTGATCTCAGGTTAGTAGCTTATAATCAGCCACGTCAGGGGTATTTGCACCATAGAAATAGGCAAATATTCCAAATCAGGCTCTTTTTAAAACTTTTTATTTATTTTTGAGAGCCAGTCAATAACATTTACTAGTGCATCATTGATTCAATCATCCTAGGGTCATTATATTTTCTGCAGATTATGAAAGTAAAAGGAATGTTAAAGATTATTCAATCCAAATGTCATTGTTCAAAACAACAGGAAAAGTGAAAAGATTTTGCAAAGATCACATAGCTAGTAAAAGGCAGATTCAAAATTGCAATTCTGCTTTTCTGATTCTTTGCCTATTTTTCTGCTCATCATATACAGATAAAGAAAGTAAAGGGCACCAGTTTCAATTCATTACATATTTATTGCAGACCAACTTTGAGTCACTCACTGTATTATATGATGTGTGGGGTACAAAAATGAAGCACTGAAAGTGTCGATTAAACTGACTACTGACTCTATTACTTGGAAATGCCACTTAATATCAGCCCTTAGAGGATGGCACTCTCACCTCCTCACCCTCCACACTTTCAAAAAAAGAATGCATTTGAGCATTCTACTCTGAGGGAAGAAGCACTATTTTCAGGAACTTTTGCTATGTTTTAAGTTACCTTTCACCTTCAAGGCAACCTTCCTCAGAAAAACATCTCTGGTAGAGAAACACATTGTCTCTGTCTACAGTACAATCCTTGATATACAGGATCAAAGTTGGCTTTTAACCTTTGTTTTCTATGTCTTAGCCAGGGACCAGGCTTGAAGAATAAGAAAAGTCCTCCTATCAGTTTCCCAGTCATGTGTGGAAAGTCAAGGTGGGGGAGTGGGGGATAGCTAGTTTCTGGATCTATTAATCACAGAAGAAATAGAGGTCATTTAAGTCACTTGCTAACTTTAAAATATAGTTTTATGCTCTGAGGTAAACTATCCTGATAATTTATTATTTGCCAGATAGCGTATATTTTCTAAAATTATCTTTAAGATCATTAATAATTCCATATACCATGTGTTCATAGCCACAGACTCCATATAAGGTCATTAAGGATTTGAAAGGCATGCGAGAAATAGAGCTATTGGATTGAGGCCAGATGGCACAGACGGTAGTTTGCAAAGTGATGTGCAACCAAGAAGGGAATCATATTATTGTTGAATAAGCAGGATTTACATAAATGAGGATTTTTTTAAATCTCTGGACATATTATATTGTCATTAATTACATATGGCAGTATAAGATGACAGGATAAAACATCTGTCTAAATGTAATGCCTAGTGTGACCATTTTAACTCCCTACTCTGAACTTGTTTCCTAATTTTCAAAGATCTCGGGATCTGCTCCCATCCCACACTGTCCTAGTATGACTGTGCTCTGGAGAGGCCTTCCTGAGATGCCTTCTGATGAAGACCTACCCTGAGCAACTGGCATAAACAGGCAGAAGCCATTTCCAGGGATTTATCCATTTACCTCTGTAGCAAAAAAATATATATATCACAAATAATGACTCAGAGGTAGGAGGTTAGTTTGAGTTGTTTCTCAAATTACTCTGATAGAGGTAATAGGTATTAAAAAGTTTTTAACCCTACTTTGGGCTACGACAACTCAATGACTATACAATCCTCCTAAATAATGGTTTATCTATGTTTAGTTTGTAACAGGATTTTTTTCATATTAACAACTGTCAGATAGTCATTTTGATTTCTGCCATGATTTGGTACCTAAAAAGAAGCATGAGAAGAGTGTTTTCCTGGTAATGAAGAAACTTTAAAATATCCCCCCCTTTTTCAAAAATTAACTAACATGAATCCAAACAGATTAAGCCTAACAGCATGCCAGGTAATAGAGGACTAGACTAGTTCATATTTCAACAGTAAACATACCTACAGATATTCGTAATTATTTAAAAAAATGAAAATAGATTGAAGCCTCTATCATGACTGATGCTTTACTAATATTTTATAAAACACACTGGACACGAAATGTGCTGATGAGGCATTTAAGCCCATATCCCAAAATACGTTTACTTGTAAGTCACGTGTATGTACGTTAAAGTGAATGAAATAATAAAAAGGAGATGATTTTAATAGATTAAATCTTAACACTCATTTAAGTGACATGTTATTTTAACATGAACCCTATGCGGCAATATAACTATTTAAAATTTCAGTGGTAACTTATATAACTTACATAAAGCAAGATGTTACATATTTGTAAAGAAACCATCCCATAAAATGATAATAGCTCAGGCAGAGGCTGACTATATTAATTGCCCTGTAAATCACTAACTCTATGTCATTCTGAAATGAATTTTAAATTGCCCTGTTTGATTAAGTGAAGTAATATCAAAATTAATATTAAAGTTAATTATTGTCAGCAAAATTCTGTTATTGCAAAAAAAATTAATAAGGAAATTAATTGTTGCAATTACTTAACCCTTTTAATTAGCTTGTCCTGCCCAGGACGTTAACTGAACCACTTTTAAAAAGCTGTTAGGCATTTATTATAAAGCCTGATTGAAATTTTATGTGAGTGTATTATTGGATGTGTACTTTATTACTTACCAGCTAAAACTAAATGATGATTTTTAGGATCTGAACAAAATACTAAATTAAATATCTGATACAAATTAGTTGTATAAAAATAACCAAATGAAAACAGAAAATTGTGAAAGGGACCTACTGACAACTCCAAAGGTTGTCATCCCACACATATACCTCTACCAGATACTTGTTGGTCCAGGTCATGATAATTGTATTGCTCCTTGAGAGCACATGAGTGCTTCAGCCATTTCAAGGGCAGGTGAAACCTCAGCTCCTCCATGACAGCTTTCCCCTCAAATGGCACGCGTATTTTTTGTTTACCCAGATCCTGGAAGGCTGGAATGAGGAAGAACTGTGAGCTGAGGTTTCAGGTTGGCTGGCATTTGTTTAGTGTTCATGGTTAAACTTTCTCAAGGATCTTTCATTTCACAACACTAAGTTTCCTTAAGCCCCCCAGAATTGTGGTAAATCCTACTTTATGCAGCACTATTCAGGAAGCTCAAACCTCCACAGTGGTCAAAGTAATGACTGTCTTCAAAGCAGGGTCTCCAGATTTTCAGTGTCAGCATTTAACCTCCAGACATCTTAAGAATAAGAAATATGTTCTAAGATCCCAACACTATCATGTTAATAGTACATTGAAAAAGACCACCCTGACAAAAACAACACGTTGCAGGAAGAAGAGGGGGAAGGGAGGGTTCAAGTTTTCCTCTCCCTTAAACCTCAAATTACAGGGAGCTTACAGGAAGAAAAGGAGATCAATTATCAGAGAACTTGGATTCTCTAGTACTGGCCCCTCCACTGTTTTTTTCAGTGTCTCTCTGGGCAGTTCACATGGGTTCGCTCAGGCTCTGGTTCCTCATATATAAAAGAGGTAATAGCATTTATCCAGCCTGTCTCCTACGTTTATGTTGAAGCTCATAGAAAAGTATTTTGTCAATGGAAAAGTATTATTCAAATATGTGTATAATTTTTATAAAAGTCATAACTGTTCTGTAAAACTATCAAGCCAAACTCTTGATCTATTGTGTAGTTTTTAGAGAATATTGACACAACAAATAATTACTCTTACAATCCATATACCTTTCCTATTATGCAACATAAACAAAATGGAAGACTTCACAAGCAGTATTAAGATTATACACTGCACACCTGATACTGTTTAATTCTATTTAAAGCAATTATTTCTGCTAAGTTTATAAATTTTATGCAAGATCCTTTCAGACTTCTCTTTGTTTTATATGCCACCCTTTCCAAACCCAGTTTTACCAATTAAAAACACACTTTTTACAATAATCTAAATTCTCTCAATACAACCTGGCAGGTTCAGTTTTGCCAATAACTATCTACACCTAGATGGCAGAGATTAACTTTGTTTCAAATCCACCCTTCCCTTCAGTTTTATCTCCCTCTTCCCTTGCACCTCTCTCCTGGACTTCAAAGCAGTTTTGTGGTTTGACTTGCAGAAAATCAATGGTTGGGAGATGAAAAGCAGCTCTTGTTTATCTCTGCCTGCTGAAGGTCATTCTACTCAGTAGCATCTATGCGAGATCCACAGCCATTTCTCCTCACAGAGGGGAGAAGCAAATTGATTACACACACAGAAATCATTATAAAGAGAGAGTGGGATTCATTTTAAAGGGGTAGGATCACATTAAAACACAAATATAGTAATAAGAATCAGTGTAGTAGTGAAGTACTGGTGTTTGGAGTATAAGTTTAAAGTGTTATTGAATGTGACCCTGAGTTTTTAAAAAGCTATTATATGTCTGGACTTGTTACAGGGTACAAAACTACATAGTTTATCACATTCTCTAATAGGTACCCAAGAAGTTATTTGAATTTAATAGGCCTTAAGGACTATGACTAATAGGACATTAATAAATGAGAGCCGTGGATGTTGAATTTTACATAGATAAGTCTTCCCACTGCAGATACCAGAGTTGTTGGCCTTGTTAGCCAAATTGTCTATCAGTCTCTTTTCGAATGCTGATGACATGCTGTCACTCAAGCCTATTACATGAATTGCTTAGCTCTCAGTGTTCTTTACATAACAAGTCCATTGTTGGAACCAGTATTGAGAAAAGAAACCTAAAAAGTACATACATTTGCCCAATGCCCTCAAGTTGATAGTGAGCTTTCCTGGAGTCCTATAGCATGTGGATTGAGCCTCGATGATAACACTTTGTCCTGTCTCTGTGATGTAGCTACTGGGTTAGGTCAGGTAGCAGAGTTTTAGTGGTATTTTATGGCATTAAGGCCAGGGACCTAAAAATCATTGCCAGTCATCCTCTTCTCCACCAAGTTCCCAAGTGAAATTTACACATCAGAGATAACAGCAAGTGGAAAACAAAGTACCAACTTATGGCTGGGCTAGTGACCACTTCTCCCCAATTTAGAGCTTTCATAACCCTGGATTAAAACCCACAGCTTATGCTCAAGGCCTCCATAGCATTGTGTCTGCATCAAGCCAGAATCTAAATCTTGGATCTCATTTTCTAGTTTATCGCATAGTATGAGAACTAAAAAGCCCAGTAAGCTTTAAGTATGTGGATAAAAAGATAAAAACATCACAAAAAGATGGCCAGGTAACTAAAGAGACCTTAGTTCAATTTACAAATTGTACCACATGCACTGGAAGGGAGGAAAGACAGAAACTCTTAAAAGTTAAATAGTAACACCACCCATCAGTAAGTGTGGCCAAAAAAATGTTCTGGAACCAGACCAATCAGATTATAACTGCCTCTTTTTGGGGGGAGATGCAAGGAACGGGAAGAGGAAAAGTGTGAGCAAGTTTCCTCTTCCCTACATACATGATGCTCCCCATTTTCTAGATTTCTTTGAGGGCAAGATGGGTAGAATCTTCATTTTACTATTTCCCATAGAAAGTACTACACTGTCAGCACAAAAGTGGGCTTTAATGAGTGTTTATTTATTGAAGGAAGAGAAACACTGTTTCCAATATAAAAAGCATCAATCAACAATGATTAAGTACCAGATACATGTCTGCACCCTAGGATATGCAATGGATGCTTAAAGAAATAGCACATTGTCCCTGTTATAAGGGTTGGCACATACAGGGGATTAGAAAAGAGAACAATAACGTAACTGTGTGACACAGGCTACCAATGTACTGTGTGCTTAGCCAAAGCTAAACCTGGGACCGCCTTGTGAACCAAGGCTGTCCTTAATGGAATATCACTTCACAAGATAGGGAACTTTTATGCTTTGGACTCAGACACTTTGCCACTTACTGAATGTGTGACCTTGGGCAAGTTGCTGTCTCATTCAGCCTCAGTTTTTGTTTTGTTTTGTCTTTTTAATCTGTTAAATGAGCTCAATTAAAGCCTGCTTTGCAGACTTGGTATGAGGAATAAAGAAGAAAATGGTTATAAGGCAACAGTATGTAGCAACTAGAGCACATAAAAATGGAGGTAGCTATTTTTATGCTTTTTATTATTAACCTACTAAAGGAGATTTTCACCTTAGTATTGGTTCACCCTACAAACACAGTTAATCTTGTAACTTTTCCATGCTTCAGGTCTTTTTCCACCCATTACATGGGAATTAACCAGTCAAACTACAAAAAGTGCTAAGGATTGCAGTAATCATGAGGAAGAACCAGACAGGAAGGAAAGAGGGCCTTTCCTTTCAGAAGCTAATCCAAAAATGAGGGCTGGGAGTGCTAATGGCAATGAGCTGGGCACTGTAGAATTTAGTACAATTCTTTGCTGAATTTGGGGGAAATGGCACCTTTTTGCCAGGGTTATTTGCCAGGCATCCTGAGAACCATCAGTTATTTGCCTGATGGAAGAAAGACACTGCAGTAACCAGCTGCTGCTGCTGCTACTCCACTGAACTTTTACAAAAATAGTTTACAACTGTGAGGAGCTATGCAATGCTGTCACGATAAGCTGCCAACTAGTCCTGACTTCTTTATGTTCAAATATCCTATTTGAGTCAGTTGTATGGAGCCACAAGTTGAAATTCCCTTTTAGCTTCTGCCTGTTGCCAAATGTTCTCTTGCTCTGTCTAAAAATGACTTTTGTCCTTAACATGTATCAATTTCCTAAAAGCACAGTGAGTTAATGCTGTTGCAGGTGGTGACGGCATGTCTTCCTGGGCATCTCAGCAGGGAATTTTATCTTGACACAAGGATTAGTACATAATTCTGGCATCGCTGAGCACAAAAGTACCATGATAAATCTTTCCTCTGCTGCTTAATTATTGATATGAGCAATAAGTTAGGTATTTTCACTAAGAATTCATGGGCTCAAGTAAAAAAGAGATTTTTTACTTCACAACAGCATAGCACTGTTTCTGTTCTAGAAGTAACCTAATTGAATAATCTAAACAACAACAACAAAAAAACAATTTCTCAGAACAAGATTTTTATTGGGACTTTAAATTTTTAAAACTACCTTAAGCATGCCTCTTATTACACTCAGTCTAAATAAAATTGGAGTTCAAATTCAGCAGGTTAATTGTGTTTCCTTACCATATTCATTTTTTAAGAAAAAGCACCGACAACTTTTTGATCATATAGGAACATTGCTTCCCTAAGAATACTTTTTGATATATTTAAATCCATTTGTTATGATTGGAAGAGGAGAGACTGCATATTTTGCCCCAATAGGTCGTTCTAATCCCATGTGCAGTAGAAGAGAGTGTGCTGTAATTAGATGGGAACTTTGGCTTTTCCCTTCCTGGTTGTGTGACCTGGAGCATTTAATTTAACCTTGCTGAGCCTCAGTTTCCATATCTGTAAACTGGGTTTAATAATTATGTCTGCTTTACATAGTTATAATGAAGATAAACGTGATAATATTTGTAAAGCACTTAGCAGAATGCCTGGCACAGAGGAATGACTCAGTAAAAGGTGTAGCTAATATTTTTAACAAGACACTGCATTCCTATGCTGAAGTGCTTCTAAATTCTCTGCCATTGAAATGCATGCATGGTGAAATTGGCAAGTGAGATGCATTTCTTGGCTAATAGAGGTAAATTCCTTTATTCATGGTATCTACATGCCAGGGATGGGCTAGGAAATGCAAGGAAAATGGAGAAGATGCCAGCAATGTCTTTGAGGAACTCAAGAACAACCACAGAAGGTGAGTCAAAGTGCAGCAAGAATGCAGAAAGCATGCCTGGGTTTGCTGGGGGTGGCTGGCGAGACCCTTTTGCTGAAACCTAATATGGAGTAGGAATTGGATTAAGATGGTGGGTAAGAGGCAGAACTAGCTTGCAGCTCCAGCTCAGATGGACAGAGCAGCATGTGGAGACTCACATCTTGAACTTTTGCTCCAGGAAGTACTACAGAACATACCAGGAAGAGCTAAGAAAATTCACCAGTCTTTTGAAGGAACTGGATCACTACTGCAGGCTCCCTGAAATGCCCAAAAACTGTGAGTCGTCTTGCGTTTTCAATGACGAGGCTCATGGTCTGGGCAAGTTCTCAGCCCTGGTCACCAGCTGCCTGGAAATAGACTCAGTGCTGTTGCCAGGGGTACTGTGGGAGTGAGTCTGGACTTTAGGACTGTGGGCTGCATGGGAGAGGGGTGAGGCCTGGGACTGCTGGCTTTCCCACTTCCCTGGTGACCTGTATGACTCAGCAGAGGCAGCCATAATCCCCCTGGGAATATAATTCCATTGGCCTGGGAACCACATCCCTATCCACCACAGCAGCTGCAGCAAGTTCTGCCCAAGGAGAGTTGGAGCTCAGACACGCCAATCCCTGCCTCCACCTGGTGGTCTTTCTCTACCCACCCTAGTATCCAAAAACAAAAGTCATAATCTGTTGGGAGTTCTATGGCCCTGCCCAATGTCTGAGAAACCTGAATATTTAACCAGGTATCTCTAGGGCAAGCTTGCATCCTCCCCATAGGACTGCAGCTGATGTGCTCTTGAAAGTGCCAACTCCTGACTGGAGGCCAACCAACACAAAACCAGTGCACTAAACAAAAACACAACTAAGGAACCTCACAGAGTCCACTTCACTCCCCTAAGACCTCCACCAGAGCAGGTGCTGGTATCTACAGCTGCAAGACCTGAAGACGGATCACATCGCAGGACTCTTTGCAGACACTCTTCAAAACCAGCCCAGTGTCTGGTAGCTCCACTGGGTGGCTAGACATAAGAGCAAAACAATCACTACAGTTCGGCTTTCAGGAAGCCCCATTTTTAGGGAAAGGGGGAAAACACCACATCAAGAGAGCACCTTGTGGAACAAAAGAATCTGAACAGCAGCGCTTGAATCCCAGATTTTCCCTCTGACATAGTCTACCCAGATGAGAAGGAACCAGAAAAACAATTCTGGTAATATGACAAAACAAGTTTCTTTAACACCCTCAAAAGATCACACCAGCTCAACAGCAATGGATCCAAACCAAGATGAAATATCTGAATTGCCAGAAAAAAGATTCAGAAGGTCGATTATTAAGCTAATCAAGGAGCCACCTGAGAAAGGTGAAGTCCAACTTAAAGAAATCAAAAACACAGACTATATGAAAGAAAATTCTTCAGTGAAATGGGTAGCATAAATAATAAGCAATCACAACTTCTGGAAATCAAGGGTACACTTAGAGAAATTCAAAATGTACTGGAAAGTCTCAGCAATAGAATCAAACAAGCAGAAGAAAGAACTTCAGAGCTCAAAGACAAGGCTTTCTAATTAACTCAATCCATCAAAGACAAAGAAAAAAGAATTTTAAAGAATGAACAAAAACTCCAAGAAGTTTGGGACTATGTTAAACATCCAAACCTAAAAATAATTGGTGGTCCCAAGGAAGAAGAGAAATCTAAAAGTTTGGAAAACATATTTAAGGGAAAAATTAAGGAAAGCTTTCTCAGCCTTGCTAGAGATCTAGACTTCCAAATACAAGAAGCTCAAAGAACAACTGGGAAATTTATTGCAAAGAGATCATTGCCTAGGCACATAGTCCTCAGGTTATCTAAAGTCAAGATAAAGAATAGAATCTTAAGATCTGTGAAGGAAAAGCATCAGGTAATCTATAAAGGAAAACCTATCAGATTAATGGCAGATTTCTCAGCAGAAACCCTACAGGCCAGAAGAGATTGAGGTTTTATTTTTAGCCTCCTTAAACGAAACAATTATCAGCCAAGAATTTTGTATCCAGCAAAACTACACTTCATAAATGAAGGAAAGATACATTTTTTTCCAGACAAAAAAAATGCTGGGAGAATTTGCCACTACCAAGCCAGCATTACAAGAAATGCTAAAAGGAGCTGTAAATCTTGAAGTGAAACCTCGAAATACACCAAAATAATTTACAGGGGTAGAAAGAGATATTCCATGCAAATGGACACCAAAAATGAGCAGAAGTAGCTATTCTTATATCAGACAAAACAGACTTTAAAGCAACACAACAGTTTAAAAAGACAAAGAAGGACATTATATGATAATAAAAAAACTGATCTAACAAGAAAATATCACAATCCTAAATATATATGTGCCTAACACTCAAGCTCCCAAATTTATAAAACAATTACTACTAGATCTAAGGAATGAGATAGATGGCAATGCAGTTATAAGGTGGGAGGGGACTTTAATACTCCACTGACAGCACTAGACACATCATCAAAAATCAAAGTCAACAAAGAAGCAATGGACTTAAAGTATACCCTACAACAAATGGACTTAGCAGATATTTATACAACATTCTACCCAACAACTGCAGAATATACATTCTTTTCATCAGCACATGGAACATTCTCCAAGATAAACCATACAATAAGCCACAAGACTCAATAAATTTAAGAAAATAGAAATTATATCAAGTACTATCTCAGACCACAATGGAATAAAATTAGAAATCAACTGCAAAGTAACCCTTAAAACCATGCAAATACATGGAAATTAAATAACCTGCTCTTGAATGATCATTAGATCAACAATGAAATCAAGATGGAAATTTAAAAATTATTTGAACTAAATGATAATAATGACACAACCTATCAAAACCTCTGGGATACAGCAAAAGTGGTACTAACAGGAAAGTTCATAGCATAAAATGCCTACATTAGAAAGTCTGAAAAAGCACAAACTGACAATAGAAATTATATCAAGTACTCTCTCAGACCACAATGAAATAAAATTCAAAATCAACTATAAACCATAGCATTAAATGCCTACATTTGAAAGTCTAAAAAAGCATAGGCCGAGAATCTAACATCACACCTCACAGAACTGGAGAAACAAGAACAATCCAAACCAAATCCAGCAAAAGAAAGGAAGTAACAAAAATCACAGCAGAACTAAATGAAATTGAAAGAAACAAAAATACAAAAGATAAATGAAAGTTTTTAAAAGCTGGTTCTTTGAAAAGATAAATAAAATTGATAGAACATTAGTGAGATTAACCAAGAAGAGAGAAGATCCAAATAAGCTCAATTAGAAAAAAAATGAGAGATATTACAACCAATACCACAGAAATACAAAAGAGTATTCAAGGCAACTGTATTTGTTCTTTTTCATGCTGCAGATAAAGACATACCCAAAACAGGGCAATTTACAAAAGAAAGAGGTTTAATGGACTTACACTTCCATGTGCCTGGGGAAGTCTCACAATCATGGTGGAAGACAAAAAGAACAAGTCACATCTTACATGGAAGGCAGTAGGCTAAGAGAGTGCTTGTGCTGGGAAGCTCTGCTTTAAAAAGCCATCAGATCACATGAGACTTATTCACTATCATGAGAACATCAAGGGAAAGAACTGCCCCCATGATTCAATTACCTCCCACCAGGTCCCTCCCATAACATGTGGGAATTCAAGATGAGATTTGAGTGGGGACACAGCCAAACCATATTATTCCACCTCCGGCTCCTCCCAAATCTCATGTCTTCACATTTCAAAACCAATCATGGCTTCCCAACAGTCCCCCAAAGTCTTAATTCATTTCAGTATTAACTCAAAAGTCCACAGTCCAAAGTCTCATCTGAAACAAAGCAAGCCTCTTCTGCCTATGAGCCTGTAAAACCAAAAGCAAGTTAGTTACTTCCTAAATACAATGGGGGTACAGGAATTGGGTAAATACACCCATTCCAACTGGGAGAAATTGGCCCAAACAAAGGGGCTACAGGCCCCACGCAATTCCAAAATCCAGCAGAGCAGCCAAATCTTAAAGCTCCAAAATGATCTCCTTTGACTTCATGTCTCACATCCAGGTCATGCTGATGCAAAAGGTGGGATCCCATGGTCCTGGGCAGCTCTAGCCCTGGGGCTTTCCAGGGTATAGCTACCCTCCTGGCTGCTTTCACAGGTTGGCATTGGGTGTATGTGGCTTTTCCAGGTGCACAGTGCAAGCTATTGGTGGGTGTATGATTCTGGGGTCTGGAGGACAGTGGCCCTCTTCTCATAGCTCTACTAGGGGGTGCCCCTGTAGGGATTCTGTGTCGGGGCTCTGACATCACATTTCCCTTCTGCATTGCCCTAGCAGAGGTTCTCCATGAGGGCCCCACCCCTGCAGCAAATTTTTGCCTGGGCATATTGGCGTTTCCATACATCCTCTGAAATCTAGACAGAAGTTCCCAAACCTCAATTCTTGACTTCTGTTCACCTGCAGGCTTAATACCACATAGAAGCTGCCAAGGCTTGCGGCTTCCACCCTCTGAAGCAAGAGCCCAAGCTGTACCTTGGCCCATTTTAGTCACAGCTTGAGCAGCTGGGATGCAGGGCACAAAGTCCCTAGACTTCACACAGCAGAGGGACCCTAGGCCTGGGCCATGAGACCATTTTTTCCTCCTAAACCTCTGGGCCTATTACTAGAGGGGATGCTGGAAAGGTCTTTGACATGCCCTGGAGACATTTTCCCCATTGTCTTGGTGATTAATATTCGGCTCCTTGTTACTTATGCAAATTTCTGCAGCTGGCTTGAATTTCTCCTTAGAAAATGGGATTTTCATTTCTATCACACTTTTAGGCTGCAAATTTTCCACTTTTATGCTGTTTCCCTTTTAAAACTGAATCCCTTTAACAGCACCCAAGTCACCCCTTGAACGCTTTCCTGCTTAGAAATTTCTTCCACCAGATACCCTAAGTCATCTCTCTCAAGTTCAAAGTTCCAGATCTCTAGGGCAGGAGCAAAATGCTGCCAGTCTCTTTACTAAAACATAACAAAAGTCACCTTTGCTCCAGTTCCCAAGTTCCCCATCTTTATCTGAGACCAACTCAGCCTGGATTTCACTGTCCATATCATTATCAGCATTTTGGTCAAAGCCATTCAACAAGTCTCTAGGGAGTTCCAAACTTTCCCACATTTTTCTGTTTTTTTTTTTTTTTCTGAGCTCTCCAAACTTCTCCAATCTCTGCCTGTCACCCACTTCCAAAGTCACTTCTACATTTTCAGGTATCTTTTAGCAGCACCCCACCATACTGGTAACAATTTACTGTATTCATTCATTTTAACGCTGCTGATAAAGACATACCCAAGGCTGGGTGAGGTGGCTCATGCCTGTAATCCCAGCACTTTGGTAGGCCAAGGCAGGTGGATCACCTAAGGTCAGGAGTTGGAGACCAGCCTGGCCAACATGGCAAAACCCCATCTCTATTAAAAATACAAAAATTAGCCAGATATGGTGGCGCACACCTGTAGCCCTGGCTACTTGGGAGGCTGAGGCTGGAGAATCACTTGAATCCAGGAGGCCAAGGTTGCAGTGAGCCAAGATCACATCACTGCACTCCATCCTGGATGACAGAGTGAGATTCCATCTCAAAAAAAAGAAAAAAAATAGACATACCCAAGACTAGGCAATTTACAAAAGAAAAAAGGTCTAATAGACTTATGGTTTCATGTGGCTGGAGAAGCCTCACAATCATGGTAGAAGGCAAGGAGGAGCAAGTCACATCTTACATGGATGGAAACAGGAAAAGAGAGTGCTTGTGCAGGGAGATGCAGGGAGACTCTGCCTCATAAAGCCTTCAGATCTCATGAGATTTATTCACTCTCACTCGAACAGCACAGGAAAGAACTGGCCCCATGATTCAATTGCCTCCCACCAGGTCCCTCTCACAATACGTGGGAATTCGAGAGATATTTGAGTGGGGACACAGCCAAACCATATCAGCTACTATGAAAATCTTTACACTCATACACTAGAAAACCTAGAGGAGATGGATAAATTCCTAGAAATATACAACCCTCCTAGATTAAACCAGGAAAATAAAGAATCTGAACAGACCAGTAACAAGTGGGAAGATTGAAATGGTAAATTTCAATTTAAAATTTGCCAACAGGAAAAAAATGCCAGGAACAGATGGTTTCACAGCTGTATTCTATTAGGCATTTAAAGAAGAATTAGTACCAATCCTACTGAAATTATTCTAAAAGATAGAGAAAGAGGGAATCTTGCCTAAATAATTCTATGAAGCCAGTAGCACCCTAATAATACCAAAACCAGGAAAGGACATAACAAAAAAAAAAAAAAAAGAAAACTACAGACCAATATCCCTGATGAACATAGATGCAAAAATCCTCTACAAAATACTAGCAAACCAAATCCAATAGCATATCGAAAAGCTAATCCACCATGATCAAGTGGGTTACATACCAGGGATGCAGAGATGGTTTAACATACATAAGTCAATAAACATGATACATCACATACACAGAATTAAAAACAAAAATTAAGTGATCATCCCAATACATGCAGAAAAAGCATTTTATAAAATCCAGCATCTCTTTATGATTAAAACTCTCAGCAAAAACAAATTTGAAGGGACATAATTTAAGGTAATAAAAGCCATCTACAACAAACCCACAGCCAATATTATACCGAACAGGGAAAAGTTGAAAGCACTTCCCCTGAGAACTAGAACAACACAAGGATGCCCACTTTCACCACTTCTATTCAACATAGTACTGAAAGTCCTAGTCGAAGCAATCAGACAAGAGAAACAAATAAAGGGCATCCAAATCGGTAAAGAGGAAGTCAAACTGTCACTGTTTGCTGATGATATGATCATATACCTAGAAAACCCTAAAGTCTCATCCAGAAAGTCCCTAGTACTGTTAAATGAATTCAGCACAGTTTCTGGATACAAAATTAATGTACTCAAATCAGTCACTCTGCTATACACCAGCAGCAATCAAGCTGAGAATAGAGTCAAGAACTCAACCCCTTTTACAATAGCTGCAACAACAACAACAATAACAACAACAAATATTTAGGAATATACCTAACCAAGGAGGTGGAAAACTTCTAAAAGGAACACTACAAAACACTGATGAAAGAAATCACAGATGACACAAACAAATGGAAACACATCCCGTGCTCATGGATGGGTAGAGTGAATATTGTGAAAATGACCATACTGCCAAAACAATCTACAAATTCAATGCAATTTCTATCAAAATACTGCCATAATTCTTCACAGAACTAGCAAAAACAATCCTAAAATTCATATGGAACCAAAAAAATAAAAAAGAGCTCACATACCCAAAGCAAGGCTAAGTAAAAAGAACAAATCTGGAGGCATCACATTACCCAACTTCACACTATACTATAAGGCCATAGTCACTAAAACAGCATGGTACTGGTATAAAAATAGGCACATAGACCTATGAAACAGAATGCTAAACTCAGATATAAAGCCAAATATTTACAGTCAACTAATCTTTGACAAAGCAAACAAAAAACATAAAGTGGGGATAGGACACCCTATTCAACAAATGGTGCTGGGATAATTGGCTGGCCACATGTTGAATAATGACACTGGATCCTCATCTCTCACCTTATACAAAAATCTCTCAAGATGGATCAAAGACTTAAATCCAAGACCTGAACCATAAAGATTCTAGAAAATAACATCAGAAAAACCCTTCCAGACATTGGCTTAGGCAAAGACTTCATGACCAAGAACCCAAAAGCAAATGCAATAAAAAGATAAATAGATGGGTTCTAATTAAACTAAAAAGTTTCTGCACAGCAAAATAAATAATCAGCAGAGTTAACAGACACCCCACAGAGTGGGAGAAAATCTTCACAATCTATATATCTGACAAAAGACTAATATCCAGAATCAACAATGAACTCAAACAAATCAGCAAGAAAAAAAACAATCCCATCAAAAAGTGGGCTAAGGACATAAACAGAAAATTCTCCAAAGAAGATACACAAATGGGGAAAAAGCATGTGGAAAAATGCTCAACATCACTAATGATCAGGGAAATGCAAATCAAAACCACAGTGCGATACCACCTTACTCCTGCAAGAATGGCTATAATAAAAAAATAAATAAATATATGTTGGCAAGAATGCAGTGAAAAGGAATACTTTTACACTGTTGGTGGGGATGTAAACTAGTACAACCGCTATGGAAAACTGTGTGGAGATTCCTTAAAGAACTAAAAGTAGATCTACCATTTGATCCAGCAATCCCACTATTGGGTATCTACCCAGAGGAAAATAAGTCATTACATGAAAAAGATACTTGCACATGCGTATGTAGAGCAGCATAATTTGCAATTGCAAAAATATGGAACCAGCCCAAATGCCCATCAATCAACAAGTGGATAAAGAAAATGTGATACACACACACACACACACACACACACACACACACACACACCGTGGAATACTATTTAGCCATAAAAAGGAGCAAAATAATGGCATTCACAGCAACCTGAATGGAAGTGGAGACCATTATTCTAAGTGAAGTAACTCAGGAATGGAAAACCAAACATCCTATGTTCTCATTCATATGTAGGAGATAAGCTGTGAGGACACAAAGGAACAAGAGTGATACATTGGGCTTTGGGGAGTTGGGGAAAGGGTAGGGGATGGCAAGGGATAGGAGACTACACATTGGGTATGGTGTATACTGCTTGGGTGATGGAGGCACCAAAATCTTAGAAATCACCACCAAAGAACTTATTCATGTAACCAAACTTTACCTGTTTTCCAAAAAGTTACTGAAATTTTTTTAAAGGAGTAGGAATTTTACTATGATGGGTAAAAGAGGAGAGCATTGCAGGTAGAGAAAAAAGAGTGCACAGAAGTGAGGAAATGAGGGGAAGTAAGCAAACTCAGGGGAGGCAGAAATAGTGGGAAATGGATGAGGCAGCAAATTTCCTGTTCCTAATACTTCATGGGGCTGTGCAAGAGCACAGAGGCCTTTCCACACCGTGCACACAGGGATTCCTTAGGTTCAGAATACCTGAACTGGGGAGTGGTGGGGCAGGTTCAAGTTGTGCACATCCCTGTGGTCCCAAGACGTGGCCAGGGGAGGACTAAAGGTGGGTGGGGAAGGGAGGAACTAAAGCACCAAGCAGGACCCAGAGCAGAGGCTATTGGAGAATTCTGAACAGCAGCTTGATCTTATCAATTGTAAATGTTAGACATGTCACTCTGATAGTAGAAAAGAGGACTAATTGAAGGAAGAAATACTTTGGGGTAAGGAGTCCAGTAAGTCTTCTATAAGTGGAGAAAGGGCCAGTTCTGAACAGTGGGGATGGAAACGGACGAATAGAGACAGGAAATCGTAAGGATATATAATCAAGAGGATCTTGTGATTTTAAAAAATTCCTATGTATGTGGGTGATGGTACAAAAAAAGAAGAGAGAAATCTAGGTTGGCCCTGTGGTTTTAGGCTTCATCAAGAAGCATTGCTGGCTGAGACTTGGAGTAGTGGAAAGAGGTGGAGAAATTGGATTCAGCTCTGAACTTGAACTGCCTGGTGGAAACCCAAGTGGAGCTGCTTGGAAGGAAGCTGGGCAAATGAACCAAGGGGCTGGGGGTAGCAGTCTGGAATGAACATACTGGTTTGGGGTCATTACCACTTTGGTGGTGGGTTAAAACTATGGATGTGGATGAATTTGGCTGCAAAGAAGGTGAGTGAGACAGGAAGGCCAAAGGTGGAAACCTGAACAATACCTGATGGAGAATGGCCAGAAAGATAAGAGAAAGAGATACATGGGTTGGAGATGTAGGAAGAGAACCAAGAGATTACCCTAGAGTTTAATTGAGGAAGGAAAGAATGGTTAGAAATGCAAATGCTGCTGAAAGTTCCAGCAATATGAAGAATCAAGAAATTGTTATTGTATCAGCTTAAACGTCACTTCCCACAGAGACCTTCCATGACCATTATATACTAGTGAACTGGAAATGAGAAAACAGAAAAAGAATGAGAAGACTCCAATCTGTAGAAACTTTGCTGTGAAGGCTAAAAGAGAAAAAGCAAAAGGTACATTGTGAAGATAAGGTTAAAGAGGAGCTTTTTATTTTGCTAGTTTTTAGGACTGTAGAGATGAATCTGTTTATATTATGAAAGAGTTGGTCTCATGGAGCAGAAGTTAAAGGCACATGAAAGGAAGGATAGGATCCAGAGTCTGGTAGCTGGATAGCAGAAAAGAGGGGATGGGCTGGTTCTGGCCCTGCCGTGAGCTGCAGTGGAGGAGAGGAGACAGTGTAGATCCAGGGAAATGTGTGTGGGAGAAAGAAGTTGGAAAAATTCAATTCTAATGGTCTCCAACTTCCCCATAAAACAAGAAGTAGGGGTGGTGGCTTGAAGAGAAACATGATTTGTAGCCTCTAGAGGAATAAAAGAAGGAGCTAGCTAGATGGTAAACTTCTTGAGGGCAGGGATTTTTTCTACCTCTTCACTCCTGAATCCTCAGCATCTGGAATAGTGCTTAGCACATGAGTTCACATGAATGAATAAACAAATGTTGTTTGGGTTATCAATTGCTGTATAACAATCCCCTCTACCTGTGGGGTGGTAGTGGTAGGGGAAGGGGGAACTTAGAGGCTTAAAAGAACAATGACCTATCATTTATCACATTTCTGTGTATCCACCAGACAGTTCTCTGGTGTCACATAGTGACAGCTTGGGTGCTGGAAGGTGATGGCTGAAATAGTCTCACTTGCCAGGCTGGCTTTGGATGCAGCCACTGACTGGGAGCTCAGTTGAGACTGTTGGCTAGGGCCCTTGGTTCCCTTCTTGTGGGCCTCTTCATGTGGCTGCTTTGCCTCCTCAGAATGGAGGCTGGCTTCCAAAAATGAGTGTCGAACATGTCCAAGACCTCCAAACAGCCATCTTGAGGATGGCAGAACAGAGACCTGGAAGGATGTGGCCTCCCAACACAGGACAGCCTACCTCTTAACTTCTCTTACATGCAACAGAAATAACCTGCTGTATTGTTGAAGCCACTACTTTTTCTTGTCAACTGAAGAACAACGAAGTTACAAATTTGGAAAGGAGAGCTTTATTTCTCATAAAGCATTGCAGCCTGCAGGCAGCCATTCTGATAAGCTGGCAAGCGTCACCTCCAGTCAGAAGCCAGAAATAGGCTCTTGAGAGTGGGAAGAATAAGATGAGATATATGCTGAACAGGGTGGCCAAATATATATATTTGACAGTTATAGGAGGAGCTATGAATATTCACAAAGGGGAGGCATGGGCATGTGTAGAGGACTAACATGAATACAACATGTGTCTCATGTTCACTTTGGGGTGGAAACCTAATGTTTAAATGTATTACAATTAGGCCCTATACATCCAAGGGTGAAACAGAGCACACAAAGGCCCTCTGTACAGCATCCATAGATGGCCAGAACCACTTTGTGGTTGGCGGTCTCTTATCAGGAAAGAATGCTGATCATTTGTTGTGTCAAAACCACAAAAGGGAGGTTGGTTGAATTTAGCAGTGGAACTCTAAGGACTAATAAGCAGTGGAAGGACTCTTCCAAAGGGCTGGTTTTTGTTTAACGCTTAAGAAAGAAAGCCTAATAGTGGTTAATGAGGGAGGGGGTATAACAAGGCATGTCCAACCTTCTGTACCATCATGGCCAGTTTTTAAGGTTTTTCTGGGGTCCCCTTGGCCAAGTGGGGAAGGATCCAGTCAGTTGGTATGGCATTAAGGATTTTATTTTTATTTATCAATCTCATTTTGTTTTTCCATTAAATGTAGCCAAACCTAATTTGAACTGATATACTTAATGAAGAAGAAGAGAGCAGAACTCAGGGTTTTACTATAGCCAAGAAAAACAATGTGGCTCAGTCGATACTTCTTATTTCTACCAAACAAGTGTTCATTTTTATTATGAACATTTTATAATACCTATTTTACTCTCCTAAAATGAAAATCACAGATACTATTGCCTATAGGTATAAATAATTGTAAATAATTGAGCACACACAAACACATTGCCTTAACAATAGGAAAGAGGATAAATAAAAGGAAAGTAAGTCAGCATAAAATGACATATAATTTAACATGTAAATACTGGAGTATGAGCATCCCAGGAGACTTAAAGAAGTTGTCAGGAGCTAGCACTTTCATATCGTGAATAGGCTTGCATTTAAGGGAATTAAGAAAGCACATTTAAGAATGTCAGGTAGGACACTCACAAAGAATGTGGAGTGGGATACCGGACTGTCTCACATATTACAGGACATATGGCATTGCTGTCCATTAAGTGCCAGTAGAACCTCCCAATCACTGTCACAACAAAAATTGCCCCACAGATTTCCAGACTGAAGCCGGTAGCCCGTCCTATTTGAAGCCTCTGGTCTGTTAGAAACACCTGGGCTCTCTCCTTGGCACAGAGCCTTGAGGGTGGCCCCTTTCTTCCTGAGGCCAAGGCCCGGCCTGCCTGTCTTAACAGCTCTTAGTTTTCTCTCTTTCTGCTCTAATCTCCACTTAGGAATGCCAGATTTAGCAATAAAATTCGAGAATTCCTGGTTAAATTTGAATTTCAGATTAAACTATGAATAATCGTTTAAGTAAGTCCCAAATCTTGCATGAGACCTACACTAAAAAAAAAGAAAAAAAAATTGATTTAACTGAAATTTGAATTTAGCTGGAACACCCTATATTTTACTTGACAACCTTACTCCCAGTACACATTGTTCCCCTCAGAACCTCAAGCAAACCTATCTTAAGGGGTATCAATTCAGCCGGGAGACTTTAAGACCTACGGGCATAATGTAGAATTTCCCAAAATGGGTTCCACGGAGTACTTCCATGAAGTGCTCAGTAGGAAAAAAGAGACAGCCTACCTTAACTCCTCTTACAGATTCATAATACTGTACATATCTCCTAGGAAAGCTTAAGCGGGTCCTGCCCTTACATTTAATACTTAACCTGGTATTTCCCAAACCATTTCATCTAGCACCTGCTAACTGTCCCAGACACCAGTGGTCCAGGGAACACACCGTAGGAGGCAGGTTTGAGGAAACTATTTCTGGAGCCCCAAACTAATCCCACGTGGCCACACTCCTGCTGTGGTTACTATGACTCTCTAGGCCTCAGTTTCTCATTAGCAGAAGGGTGGAGTCGAATGCAATTAGCTTGAAGGTCCCTGGAATTTATGAAATCTGGAGATTCTACTTTCATACACTGCCTTTCCTCAGAGCTCTGTCCCATTATTACCAAGAGCCACCTCAAGCCAAACTCAAAAGTTGGGGCAAACCAAAGGTTCAAAGCTCACACAGTGCATGAACTGTCTCCAGGAGCCTGAATTCTCCATCCTATTTTTAGCTCTGATCCATCTCAGGCCCAGCAGATGCCGTAGTGATGATCACTATAATTTCATGGGAAAGATACAGGAAACCCAACAATAACAGCAATAATTCAGCAGCCTAGCAGATGCCAGATCTCATTTGTGCTTCACCCTTAGCATGACTGATGATACACACTATCAGAGCAAAAGAATGTTCATCTGTGGCAAAAGACCTTTAGCACATTTCCTGTAACCTCCAATTTGCAGCAAGTTGAGTTCCAGTTGGTGGGTAAGTTAGCTTGTGTCTTCTCATAACACATTTCCCGCAGAAATGTTCGACATAGTCTAGACTTCCCGGAAGGCCCCTTCCTCAAGGCCCATTTAATCCATGATAAAACTATAGTTCAAGGACTACTCCTCAAAGACTCAACATGGGAAGGCATCCATTTTGTCCCCTTCTCTCCCATTTTTTCTCCCTTGCTTTACAGCCCCTCTTATCCTCCAGGCCTCCTACCCATCAGTTGCTTTACTAGTCCACCAAAGAAAGAATTTTCTACCACCAAATATAATAATTTTTGCAGTAAGAGGGAGAAGACCACACAAATGATCATTCTTCAGCATTTAAGGGACCCCCCACCTCTACCCCCAGAATGGTGTTGGTCAGTAATTCATACATAAGGAACATGCAAGTGTGAAGTTCTGGAGTCAAAACCTACATTGCCTGAATGCAAGCAGCAAATCTCTGCTTTAAACGCATAACATGGGAGGGTCAATGTGTTTTCATCTATGATGGCAATGGAGGTACCAGATTGAACATAAATGGGGCCCTCTGTGAAGATGCACGTGTCTGGGTGTGTCTCTGTTGAGGGGCAGGACCTCCCAGACAACTGGTGGATCAGAGGCCCCGGGGCAGCATAGTGCTTGTCCAGAACAGTGGTTCTCAAAATATGGTCCCTAGAGCAGTAGTACCAGCATCATCTGGGGATTATTTCGAAATGTAAAACCTTAAACCCCACCCCAGAGTTACTAAATCAAAAAGCCTGGATAACACCCAGAAATCAGTGTTTTAATGAAACCTTCAGGTGACTCTAATGCATGCTGAAGTTTGAGAACCACTGGTGTAGAATGTGGATCCTCCTACCTTAATTTTTTATCTGCACTGCATAGAAAGAAGGAGCTACAGGCAGAAGGTGGAGGATATGTTCTCACAGGGTTTTTCATGACCTAGCAGCATGATCATGGCTACCCAGGAGGGAAATGTGATGGAATAGGGGAGACAGTGTTGCTTCAGCCTGGTCAGAACTCCAGAAAGTACAGCCGTTCCTTGGTACCCTGCAGGTTGCTGATGCGGCCACTAGAAAAAGGTGACCCCTCCATTCCTTGGCATGGACATTTAGACTCTCAAGAATACCACTGAAGCCATGCAGAGGTGAGGTGAGGGCACAGCCACCCTCAGATGGCATCTTGATCCCCAGCTATGAAACCCTGATCAGGAGAGCATAAAAGAACTGTTCCTGAGGGCACACGAGATCCCACTACAGAGTATCCAACACTGGGTGAGACTTTGATGGAGCTGGAGCTTCTGGGCCATGCATTGGTGGTAAGGGGTGGGGGGTGTGCAGGGGTGGGGGCTCTGATATTTTGGCTATTCCCATTAATATAATCCTGTTAGACTGGGGAAGCTTGAGTTACAGGTGAAATAGAAATTCATCCTTACTGTAGGGTTTAGCATGCTGAAAACTTCACCTCTCTCTGCTGACTCTGGTATATACACCAAACAGAGAAAAATTGGATTTAAAAGCAAAGAGAGATAGACCATCCTTCCTCCTCAGCTTTCTCTTTAACTCTCCCTCTCTCTCACACACACATACACACAGTATGTATGCACACTCACACGCACAGGTCTGCATGGCACATTGCAGTAAGTAATTCCCAAGTGCTTCCTGGCTGACAATGAAAGCCTACTTGCCCGAACAGCAATCAGATCCACAGCCTGCCCTGATAATTACCCTGTTAACTTTAGCCCCAGTAAAATAAATGAGCCATTCAAAGATTTCTGGAAACTTCAGTCCCAGCAACGCCTCCTCAGATACAGTGGTTTGGCAGTTTGGGGTCTCCTTGTGCTCTCACAGAAAGGATATCAAATTTCTGACCACTCTCCTTGTGGTTGAACTATTTCTCCTCCTTTGAAGATCATAATTTCTGAAACATTGGCGTCTCCCTTTTCTTTCCTACTTGTTTATCCTCTTGTAACTTGAAGGCTGTGAAGGCCAAGTCATAGAAATTGTTAATTGCACTCTTGGATTTTGTTAAACAAAAGAACTGGTGATGGCTCTCACTGGGGCTGCCAGAAAATACTGCTTATTTGGCTGGGCATGGCTGGAGCCCACACTAAATGTCAGCTCCTCTATGGAGCTATCTCCTTCTCACGATGTCAGCTTAACTCTCATTACTTTTAAGCTACTGAGTATCTGGGCATTTCATTCTTCAGAAAGTTTTTCCAGAAAATTAACTTGTGGGGGAAATCATGTGCTGTATTAATTCACCCCAGACACTATCTGTTTCAAAGTGAAATCTCCAGGCATTAGTCAATACTGGCTCTTTGTAAGTGTTTCACATCTCCCAGGGCATCAAGAGATCAGACTCAGTGAGACAAGGAAGTAAAATTCTTGTCAGTGTTTCAGTGCCCACTATTTCTTGTCTCCTGTGGCTTTGTGCCACTGGATCCTGTAATACAAGCCTTGTCTTGCCTGCTATCTTTCTTCACTGAATTTCCTATACCAGGTATCAGGAAAGTCAAAGAACACAAATATTTTCTAATGCCAGCATCTGCTTAAAGCCCTGTTCACAAGACCTGTCAGAGAACCCAAAGCAAAAAAAATCTCCTTCCTGTCATCTGCCTTTCAGTCATTTGGTGAGGAGTCCTTAATGCTGGAAAAGTAACTCAATGAAATGGAGCCAGAGGGAGAGAGCAAGTGAGCCACGTTCACTGTAGAGTTCACAAACTTCAGGTATGAACCTGAAGACCCCAGAGTTGTCGTAAGCAGCAAAGACCCCCTGCAGATGCAACCTACACCATCTCCCAACCATGTGACTGGTAGGACATGTGTGCGTTCCAGGTCCCTTTATGTCAGGTCAGACTGCTTTAGTCCTGCCATAGAAATAAATCCCTAAACTAGGATCAGGTGTCTCCTGTCAAAACCAAAATACAAAGTTAGTAACAATGGCTCCTTTGGTGTTCTGGAAAGGAAAGGCTGTTGGCACAGCTCACCCATCTCCTTTTGTGAGGGACATTGCTCCATCTTCCCTGTTTCCCCTTCTTTCCTCCCCTTGTACTGCATGATAAACAAACCAAGTGGTATCTTCCATTTCACCTTGAATGAGCTCTCTTATCCCCATGTATTGATATCACTGACATTTGATTCTGAGGTACTGCAATAGGTGATAAACAGCCATACCTTTTATAGAGGATCTAAAAAGAAAGGCCAGTAAGAATAAGTAGGCTCATTGTTGATAAGGTCTGCAGGTGCCTCCTGGCAAGGTGGCCTGTTCACCAGGATATTTTGCTTCCCTTACAAATGGCCGTGCCAATCTGGCATGGCACAGTGACAGAGGTGGGGGAGGTGGGGGAGGTGGGGTTTTCATGTTTGAGAGGCTTTAATTTAAAATTGGCTAACATGGTGTTCCTCAGTTGAAAAGTTTTCTGGCCTGGTATCAATAGCAGTAAAGTTAAGTAATGAGCTGGGTTCTCTTTCTATGTTTATCTTTATAATCAATCTTAATTATATTTTGTTTATTCATGATCTCATGTAACAAAGGGGTAAGATATACAAATCCTTTGCTTTCAGCCCAATAATGAAAATAGTTCTCAAATAATGAATATTTACAATTACGACTTTCCTGGCCCCATTTTGTAGAAACTAGTCTAGATCATTTCCTGTGGCAGAAAGCTTAACCTCATAAGTAAAGAAGTGAGCCCTGAGCCCCAAATATGCCATGATTTCTACCCTTAAACTGTTTGGCTGGAAGGCCTTGTAGAGTCATAGGAAGGACCTGGACTTCAGAGTTAGATCTGCTGGATTTGAATTCCAGCTCTACAACTCACTGACTTTGTGAATTTGGGCATGCTGTTTGACCTCTGTTAAAGCCAGTTTCCCTATCCATAAAATGCGGGCAGTAATACCTATCTTGTGAGAATTTAATTATCTAGTTTATGTTAAATTCCAGACATTCTCTCATCAACTATTGCACTTCTTGTACCTCAATTCTATTCTATACTTTTCTGTGTTCTATATTTTAATTTGTTTTGTCAATGAACATTGAACAGGTAGGACACTATGTGCTTAGAAACATTTTCCATATAACCCCTCAAGTTAAAAGAGAAGAGGCTTGAAGATACCAAACCCTTCCTAATTTTACTAGGTTCCTAAACATAATAATTCTGTTCCCTTCCATTTGCTGTCAGTTGACTCTTGAATCTATATGCCCAAACCAGACCTCTCCTCTAAATGCCAGACTCAGTATATCCAATGATCTCTTTAACATCTCAATTGGATGTATAATTGGCATCTCACACTTAAATATTCAAAAAGAAACTTCCGCTCTTCCTTTTTAGACCACAGTCCTTCCCATCTCAGCTAATAGCAACTTCATCCCTCCGCTGCTCAGGCTTAAAACATTAGATTTCTTCTGAATGCCTCTCTTTCTCTCATACCCCACATGTAATCCACCAACAAGTCCTGTTGGCTCAACCTTCAGCAGAATCTAAAGCCATCTCACACCTTCACTGCCATCCTAATTTAAGCCACCATTATTCTGTCACTCAATAATTCTGTCACTGAATAATTCTGTCCTAACAGATCTTTCTGCTTCCATACTCTGTTCCCAATCTCTTCCCAACACAACACTCAAAGAAATCCCTTTAAAGCCTAATCATATCATGGCCTTCTAAATGGCTTTCCATCTTACTCAAGTGAAAGCCAAAGTCATTACATACAGCTTTCAATGTCCTCTTTGATCTGCACCCTCTGACATAACCCCCAGTATGGCTCATTCTGCTCTAGCTGATGCTGGGTTTCTAGCCACTTTCTCCAAACTCACCAAGTACATTCCTAACTCAGGCTCTTGTACATACTGTTCCATCTACCTGAAACATCTTCATCAGATATGTGCATGCCTCACTTTCTCACTTTATTTCAGATCTTTACTCAAATACTCCATTTCCAATCAGAACTTCCCTGTCCACTCTATTTAAAATTATAACCTGTTCACCATCTCTGGAGTCCATTTCATATCTCTTGCTTGCTTGCTTTATTTTTTTCCTGTAGCCCTCATCACTATGTGAAGATTATGTGTTCGACTTGTTTGTTTTATTATTAGTCTCCTCTCATTAGAATGTTAGCTCTACGAGGACAAGGGTATTTTTTTTTCTATGCCCCCATCACATATTAGGTGTTCAGTAAACATTTTTAACAAATTGAATTGGTGAATGAAATCCTCAGGGTTTCTTCCTGGTTCACTCCATACATTTTTTACTTGTTCCTTTATACTTCCCCCCAGACTTTTTCTTCTAGCCAAATTAGAATAACAGAGAACTAATTTATACTTACATCTTGTAATTATGGTCACCAAAGGTATCAAGTTATAATCCCTGAACTTGTAAATGAGAATTTATTTGGGAAAGGGGTATTTGTACGTGTAATTAAGTTGAGGATTTTGAGATGAAAAGATTACCCCAGATTATCTGGGTAGACCCTTAATAAGTGTCCCTCCAGGATAGAGGCAAAGGGAGATAACACAAACACTCAGAGGGAAAGATGATGTGAAAACAGAGGCAGAGATTAAAGTGCGGTGACCTCAAGTCCAAGAGTGCCGAAAAAGCCACCAGAAGCTGGAAGAGGTAAGTACTGGATTATCTGCCACTTCCTTTGGAGGAAATGTGGCTCTGCTAACATTTTGATTTTAGATTTTTGGCCTCAATGGCTGTGAGAAAATATATTTCTGTTGTTTTAAGCCATTCAGTTTGTGGTAATTTGTTATAGTGGCACTAGGAAACAGACTCTTTTTAAATAACTTAACAAGGTCCTAGAACAAGTTCAAAAACATATAAATAAATATGAAATATCCAGCACTCATAAAAAGGTAAAATCTACACTGTTTGTCATCCAATCAAAAATTACAAGGCATGCAAAAAATCAGAATTAAAACTCATAATGAGGAGAAAAATCAGTGACTTGAAACTGACCCAGAAATTATATAGATGATAGAATTAGCACATGAGGAAATTAAAATAGTTAATACTATATTTTATGTGTTCACAAAGTAAGGGAAAGCATGAGCACAAGTAGGAGAGATATGAAAGATATCTAACTTTGGAAATGATGAATACAATACTTAATATGAAACATATAACATATAAAAACAGACTAGACACTGTAGAGTAAAAGATCAATAAACTTGAAGACAATAATAGAAACTATCTAAAACAAAACAAGGTAAGAAAAAAGACCAAACAAAATGAACAATAACAACAACCTCAAGAAACTTAATAAACATGCAACTGGAGATGGCTCAGAAGGGTACAAGGTTGGGGGGTGAGGGTGGACAGAAAAAATAGTTGAGAAAAGAAACAAATTTGACAAAAAGCATAAACTGATAGATCCAAGACACTCAACAAACTGAAAACACAAAGAACATAAAGAAAACTACACTAAGGCACATTAGAATCAAATTGAGTGATACAATTGGGAAAGAGAAAACCTTAGAAGCAGCCAAAGAAAAAAAGACACATTATGTACAGATAGCCAAAGAGAGGGATGACGGTAGATTTCTCTTTAGAAACAATGGAAGCTCTAAGGCATTGAAACATTTTCTTTAAAGTATTGAAAGGAAAAAAAAATCCTTTCAAGTAGAATACTATATCCAGTGACTAGATCTTCCCAAAACAGAGGGAAAATAAAGACTTTTTAAATTTATAAATCCTAAAAGAATTCATTAGCAGCAGATCTGCTCTACAATAAATATTAGAGGATTGCAGGCAAAAGGAAAATAATGCCATATGGAAATGTGGATCTATGTAAAAGAATAAAGAGTACTAGATAATAAACTCATGGGTAAAATATAAAATACTTTTTCCTTATTTAAAAAATCTCTTGGCTGGGTGCAGTAGCTCCCGCCTGTAATTACAGCACTTTGGGAAGTCAAGGCGGGCAGATCACGAGGTCAAGAGATGGAGACCATCCTGGCCAATATGGTGAAACCCTGTCTCTACCAAAAATACAAAAATTAGCTGGGTATGGTGGCATGTGCCTATAATCCCAGCTACTCAGGAGGCTGAGGCAGGAGAATCACTTGAACCAGGGAGTCAGAGGCTGCAGTGAGCCAAGACTGTGCCACAGCACTCCAGCTTGGCAATAGAGAGAGACTCTGTCTCAAAAAATAAAAAAATAAAAAATAAAAACACACCTCTTTGAAAAGTTGGTTGACTGTTTAACAGCATTCAAGAAAACCAGTGCACTAAACACAACTACAACCAAGGACCCTCACACAGTCCACTTTACTGTGGACTGTAAAGCTGTCTCTTCCAGAGCAAGTGCTGGTGTCCATGACTGCAAGACCTGAAGATGGATTACATCCCAGGACTCTTTGCAGACACTCCCCAGTATCCTCCTGGAGCCTGGTAGCTCTGATGGGTGGCTAAACCCAGAAGAGCAATAACAATCACTGTAGTCTGGCTCTCAGGAAGCTCCTTCCCTAGAGAAAGGGAAGAGCACCACACCAACAGAGCATGCTGTGGGACAAAAGAATCTGAACAGCAGCCATTAAGCCCCAATCTTTCCTCTGACATAGTCTACCCAAATGAGAAGGAACCAGAAAAACAATTCTGGTAATATGACAAAACAAGGTTATTTAACTCCCCCAAAAAATCACACTAGCTCACAAGCAATGGATCCAAACCAAGAAGAAATCTCTAAAATGCCAGAAAAAGAATTCAGAGGTCAATTATTAAGCTACTCAAAGAGGCAACAGAGAAAGGTAGAAACTAACTTAAAGAAATTTTGTAAAAAGTACAGGATATGGACAAAAAATTCTCCAGAAAAATAGCCTAAATAAAAAACAACCACAACTTCTGGAGATGAAAGACACACTTAGAGAAATGTAAAATACACTAGAAAGTTTCAACAATAGAAGCAAACAAGTAGAAGGAAGAACTTCAGAACTCAAAGACAAGGCTTTCAAATTAACCCGACAAAGACAAAGAAAAAAGATTTTTTTTAAAAAAATGAACAAAGCCTCCAAGAAGTATGGGATTATGTTAAACAACCAAACCTAAGAATAACTTGTGTTCGCAAGGAAGAAGAGAAATCTAAAAGTTTAGAAAACATATTTAAGGGAATAATTGAGGAAAACTTCCCTGACTTTGCTAAAGGGCTAGACATCCAAATACAAGAAGCTCAAAGAACACCTGGGAAATGCATTGCAAAAAGTTTATAACCTAGGTACATAGTCTTCAGGTTATCCAAAGTCAAGAGGAAGGAAAGAATCTTAAGAGTTGTGAGGTAAAAGCATCAGGTAACCTATAAGGGAAAACCTATCAGATTAATAGTAGATTTCTCAGCAGAAACCCCACAAGCCAGAAGGGACTGGAGTTTTATTTTTAGCTTCCTTAAACAAGACAATTATCAGTCAATAATTTTGTATCCAGCAAAACTAAGCTTTATAAATGAAAGAGGGAAAGTCTTTTCTGGGCAAAAAAAAAATGCTGAGAGAATTCACCACTACCAAGCCAGCACTACAGAAACTGCTAAAAGGAGTTGTAAAACTTGAAACAAAACCTCGAGATACACCAAAATAGAACCCCTGAAAACATAAATCTAACAGGGCCTATAAAACAATAACACAATGAAAAAAAAAAACACAAGATATTCAGGCAACAACTAGAATGATGACTAGAATAGTACCTCACATCTCAATACTAATGTTGAATGTAAATGGCCTCAATGCTGGGTCAACAATGAAAGCAAGATGGAAATTAAAAAATTATTTGAACTAAATGATAATAGTGACACAACCTATCAAAACTTCTGGGATACAGCAAAAGCAGTGCTAAGAGGAAAGTCCATAGCTTAAAATGCCTACATCAAAAAAGCTGAAGAGCACAAATAGACAATCTAAGGTCACACCTCAAGGAACTAGAGAAACAAGAACAAACAAAACCCAAACCTAGCAGAAGAAAAGAAATTACAGTGATCAGAGCAGAACTAAATGAAATGGAAACAACAACAACAAAAAAATACAAAAGATAAATGAAACAAAAAGCTGTTTTTTTTTAAGATAAACAAAACTGATCCACCACTAGCGAGATTAACCAAGAAAAGAAGAGAGATATAAATAAATTCAATTAGAAATGAAACAGAAAGTATTACAACCGATACCACAGAAATACAAAAGATCATTCAAGGCTACTGTGAACACCTTTACACACACAAACTAGAAAACCTAGAGGAGATAGATAAATTCCTGGAAATATACAACCCTCCTAGATTAAACCAGGAAGAAATAGAAACTCTGAACAGACCAATAACAATCAGTGAGATTGAAATGGTAATTCAAAAATTGCCAACAAAAAAGAGTCCAGGAACAGATGGATTCCCACATGAAGTCTATCAGACATTCAAAAAAAACCTGGTACCAATTATATTGACACTATTCCAAAAGATAGGGAAGGAGGAAATCCTCCTTAAATCATTCTATGAAGCCCTAATACCAAAACAAGGAAAGGACATAACAAAAAAAGTAAACTACAGACTGATATCTCTGATGAACATAGATGCAAAAATCCTCAACACAATACTAGCTAACTGAATCCAATAGCATATCAAAGAGATAATCCACCATGATCAAGTGGGTTTCATACAAAGGAAGCAGGGATAGGTTAACATATGCAAGTCAATACATGTGATACATTACATAAAAAGAATTAAAAATAAGTACAATGTGATCACCTCAATAGATGCAGAAAAAACATTTTATAAAGTCCAGCATCCCTTTATTATTAAAACCCTCAGCAAAAACAAATTCGAAGGGACATACCTTAAGGTAATAAAAGCTATCTATAACAAACCCACAACCAGAATTATATGTAACAGGGACAAGTTGAAAGCATTCCCCCTGAGAGCTGGAAAAAGACAAGGATACCCACTTTCACCACTTCTATTCAACATTGTACTGGAAGTCCTAGCCAGAGCAATCAGACAAGAGAAAGAAATAAAGGGCACCCAAATCAGTAAAGAGAAAGTCAAACTGTCTCTGTTTACTGATGATATGATCATATACCTAGAAAACCCTAAAGACTCCTCTAAAAAGATCCTAGAACAGTTAAATCAAATCAGTCAAGTTTCAAGATACAAAATTAATGTACACAAATCAGTAGCCCTGCTATACACCAACCATGACCAAGTTGAGAATCAAATCAAGAACTCAACATCTCTTACAATAGCTACAAAAACCTTAAAATATTTAGGAATATACCTAACCAAGGAGGTGAAAGACATCTACAAGGAAAACTACAAAACATTGCTGAAAGAAATCATAGATGACACAAACAAATGGAAACATACCCTATGCTCATGGATGGATAGAATCAATATTGTGAAAATACCATACTGCCAAAAGCAATATACAAATTCAATGCAATTCCATCAAAATACCACCATAATTCTTCACAGAACTAAAAAAAAAATCCTAAAATTGTATGGAACAAAAAGGAGCCCACATATCCAAAGCAAGACTAAGCAAAAAGAACAAATCTAGAGGCATCACATTACCCAACTTCAAACTATATTGTAAGGCCATAGTCACCAAAACAGTATGGGACTGGTATAAAAATAGGCACACAGACCAGTGGAACAGAATACAGAACCTACAAATAAAGCCAAATACTTACAGTCAACTGATCTTCTGACAAAACAAATAAGATGTAAAGTGGGAAAAGGACACCTATTCAACAAATGGTGCTGGAACAAACGGCAAGCCATATGTAGAAGAATGAAACTGGATCCTCATCTCTCACCTTATACAAAAATCAACTCAAGATGGATCAAAGACTTAAATCTAAGACCTGAAATCATAAAAGTTCTAGAAGATAACATTGGAAAAATCCTTCTAGATATTGGCTTAGGCAAAGACTTCATGACCAAGAACCCAAAAGCAAATGCAAGAAAAACAAAGATAAATAGATGGGACTTAATTAAACTAAAAAGCTTCTGCACAGCAAAAGAAATAATCGGCAGAGTTAACAGACACCCCATAGAGGGGGAGAAAATCTTCACAATCTGTATATCTGACAAAGGATGAATATCTAGAATCTACAAGGATCTCAAACTAATCAGCAAGAGAAAAGCAAACAATCCCATCAAAAAGTGGCCTAAGGGCATGAATAGATAATTCTCAAAAGAAGATATACAAATGGACAACAAACAAATGAAAAAATATTCAATATCACTAAGGATCAGAGAAATGCAAATCAAAACCACAACGTGATACCACCTTACTCCTAAAAGAATGGCCATAATAAAAAAATTCAAAAAATAATAGATGTTGGGATGGAACAGGGAACACTATTACACTGCTGGTGGGAACGTAAACTAGTACAACCACTATGGAAAAGAGTATGGACATTCCTTAAAGAACTAAAAGTAGATGTACCATTTGATTCAGCAATCCCACTTCTGGGTATCGATACAAAGGAAAACAAGTCATACAAAAAAAGACACTTGCACATGCATGTTTATAGCAGCACAATGTGCTACTGCAAAAATATGGAACCAGCCCAAATGCCCATCAATCAATGAGTGGATAAAGCAAATGTGGTATATATACATAGTGTATATATACACATACACACCATGGAATACTACGCAGCCATAAAAGGGAACAAAATAAAGGCCTTTGCAGCGACCTGAATGGAGCTGGAGACCATTATTCCAAGCGAAGTAACTCAGGAATGGAAAACCAAACATCATATGTTCTCAATGATATATGGGAGCTAAGCTATGAGGATGCAAAGGCATAAGAATAATACTATGGACTTTGGGGACTGAGAGGGAATGGTGGGAGGGAGGTGAGGAGTAAAATACTACACACTAGATACAGTGTACACTGCTCCAGGGATGGGTGCACCGAAACCTCAAAAATCACCAGTAAAGAACTTATCCATGTAACCAAACACCACCTGTTCCCCCAAAACTCATTGAAATTAATTAAAAATAAATAAATATGCTGGATGCAGTGGCTCATGCCTGTAATCCCAGCACTTTGGGAGGCCAAGGCGGGTGGATAACTTGAGGCCAGGAGTTGGAGATCAGCCTGGCCCACATTGTGAAACCCCGTCTCTATAAAAAATTTAAAAAAGGCCAGGCACGGTGCCTTCACGCCTGTAATCCCAGCACTTTGGGAGGCTGAGGCAGGTGGATCACGAGGTCAGGAGATCGAGACCATCCTGGCTAACACAGTGAAACCCCGTCTCTACTAAAAATGCAAACAATTAGCCAGGCGTGGTGGCAGGTGCCTGTAGTCCCAGCTACTCGGGAGGCTGAGGCAAGAGAATGGTGTGAACCCGGGAGGCGGAGCTTGCGGTGAGCCAAGATCGCGCCACTGCACTCCAGCCTGGGCAACAGAGCGAGACTGTCTCAAAAAAAAAAAAAATTAACCAGGAGTGGAGGTGCTCGCCTGTAATCCCAGCTACTTGGGAGGCCGAGGCAGGAGAACAGCATGAACCCAGGAGGCAGAGGTTGCAGTGAGCCAAGATCGTGCCACTGCACCCCAGCCTGAGCAACAGAGCAAGACTCCATCTCAAAAATAAATAAATAAATAAATATCGGTTGACTGTTTAAATGAAAGATAACAATGTATTGAGAGGTATATAACATGTAAGCATTAAATTATGACAGTAGCACAAAGGCAGAGAAAGAGAAATTATACATGAAGGAATATGTTACTTGAAGCTAGGTTATGATAAATTAAAGTTATACAGTATAAAACCTAAAGCAAACACTAAAACAAAACCAACAACAAAAACCTATATGACAATAAAAACCACAGAGCTAAGAAGCCACCAAAGGAGATAAAATGGAATAATTTAAAAAATGCAATCAATCTAAAAGAAGGCAGATAAGAAAAGAGAAAGGGAAGCAAAGAACAAATGAGAAAAATAGAAAACAAATATAACAAAATGGTAGATAGAAGTTCTACTATGTAAACAATCTCAATAAATTTAAATTGCCTGCACACCTTCATTAAGGCCTGAGGACATGTAAGTCATGTGCATTTGCAGCATTTGTGTCTTTAGAGCAGTTTCCAGATTTACCGCCTTGACTTCTTTCATTCAGGTTTGGTAATAGGCTATTTCAGGTTATGTAGAGCTGAGACACACTTGAGTATATTGTAAAGATATGAAGAGAAGTAAGCGAGGCAGGAAATGGTCATAATTCCCACATTGGCTGCTTTAAGGAAAACCTCAATATCTTTTAGAACAAAGTGGAAATTGCAAAATTGAAAGTCACGGAGAACACAATTGCCATTCAGGAGACAATGCAGATCTGAACTTCTGGGGATCTTCTAATGCTCTTCTATTCTCTGCCTCAGCAATTACTGCAATGCTAATTTTCTATCTCAGGTTCAGACTCAGGAGAGAGGTCCCAACTTGTATAATACAAGTCACTGTCTTACGTGAAGTACTATATAAGTTAGGCTTAGCAGGAACCACACAACCCATGCCACATGGTACAATATAGTATATTGAATATGGACAATTAATTATGGACCTGTGGGAAGACCTGAAAAGGCAAACAGCAAGGGACAATAAGGCAATCCAGAGAGCCAATATCTCGCCTAGGGCTGAAGAGACTCAAAGGAAAAAGAGTTGTTACTAGAGCCCAGAAGCCCAGGCTGCCTAGAAAGCCCAGAATATGTAGTTTGCAAAGGTCAGTCCCATGTTACTGAGAACAGAGGAAGAGAAAAGACACTAGATCTGAGAGTAAACGCAAATAGGCAAATGACTAGCCTAGTTGCCTTACTGGGCAGAGTCTTAACACTAACCAATTAAATGTGGATCACATGCCTATCACTGGTCTCTTGGTCTGGAAGACTTTGAAAACCATGACTTTGACATGGAAATTTCCATATTCAAACTAATCTCAGATATGAAAATCGGTCTACATTTGGTTTAAAATCCTACCTTCTCTCTTTATGTAAGGAATTCTATTGGGATTTCTGGAAAGTTTTTGTTTGTTTGTTTGTTTTTGTTTTTTGTTTTTTTGTTTTTAACAATTCTCAGCAATGCTCACTGCTAAAATTGTATTTTCCATCCTATCCTGCCATAAGGCACATTATCAATTGCTCAATTATAGCTCAATAGCTTTCTCTTGGTTCTATACCTAAGGCAATACTTGTGGGTTTTGTTTTCGTGCCTCAGTATTTCAAAGACTGGGAGACTGATAGAATTCTGACTGTGACATTCTGCAGGATGCTACTATGGATCATGTAATATCTGACACACTCAGCTCCTTTTGTAGAGTGATTTTATGGTGTGAAGGTGATGACTCTGAGTGCTTTGCCATGTAGCTAGGCATTTGTGTGCAAGGGCTGGATTGCTTCCCAATGTTGGTCTGACAAAACATTTTACATAATCACCCTGAAAGAACACCTTTTTTGTTTTGTTTTTGCTTGGACAGTACTTGGTTAAAAAGAAACCAGTTCTTAATTTAGCCTTTTCATAGATCGTGAATCTCATTTAACTTAGATTTGTGTTTAATTTTGGCAATTTTTAAAAAGGGAAGACCAGGGATTTCTTCCTGTAGAATATGTTCTTGGTTAATGTGTTCATAAAGACTTTCATTGATTTGTTCCTTTAACTGAATGGAAAGAAGTTTAAAATCTCTAGTGTGAAATACTGCTGGCTTAGGGGTCACTAACGTCTTCTCATCTGTGCTTTACTCTTCTCCACTAGAATATAAATTTCCTAAGGGCAGGGATATTGTGTTATTCACTGCCATATCACCACTAGCTAGAATAATTTCTGACACAGAGTGAGTTATCTTATTTGTTGACTGAATTAAGTGATTAGCATCATTTAACTTAAAGAAATAAACCCTGTATAGTGACTGGGACATGAGCATCAAAAAATACAATGTGTAATATGGTAGCTTCTTTAAGAAGATGGCACAGTGTATTAGTCCACTAAGGCTGTCCTAACAAAATACCATAGGCTGAGTAGCTGAAACAACAAAAATTAGTTTTCTCATAGTTCGGGAGGCAGGAAGTCCAAAATCAAGGTGCTGGAAAATCATAGTGTTTGGTGTCTGGAGAGGCCTTTCTTTTTGGCTGGCAGATGCAAACTTCTCCCTCTGTCCTCACATGGCCTTTCTTCTGTGGGGGCAAAGCGGTGGGATGCGGAAGCTCTGGTTAGAGCTCCTCTTCTTCTTATAAGGACACTAATCCTGTCAGATTAGGATCCCACTCTTATGACCTCTTTTAACCTTAATTATCTCCGTCGTACAGGCCCTGTCTCCAAACACAGTCACATTTGGGGTTAGGGCTTCAACGTATACATTTTAAGGGGGCACGAGTATAACATACAGATTTGTTTGTTTTCTTCCTAGGAAATGTGTAAACCAGTGTGAGTCAAATCTATAGCACTTTGGAAAAATGGAACATTTAACTGCTAAAATTATTTTCTCTAATTGAATGTTCTCTTTATTTAAGCATTGTAGAGACTGAGGTTCAAAGGTTATTTTCTCAAAGTTACAGCAGCCTCTGAGGTGGTGGAGGGTGGCAGCAGGACAGTGAGCTGAGGGCCAACCCCTGTGCCCAAGTGTGCTGCTCTCCTCAACTCCATGTGCACCAGGGAACAGCCATTCTCTGCAGGCTGATTTGATCTGGAACCACAATTGAGTCTAGTTCTGGAATCTCAGACACATGGAGAACTACACCTTGTCTCCAGTTGCTACAAGTCAAGTCCACCTGCATGCAGACAGCTGTAATTGTCTTGTAAAATTAGAAAACAGAACAGGGACAACAGTATTATCTATATTGACTATAGATTAATTATTCATTTGCATTCTTTGTCTTTTGTACTTATAAATATGAAATTTGTATATAAACGTGTGTTTTACAACATAAGATACAGATCTATATATATATATCTTTGAAAGATTATTCTCTCTGCTCTTTGACCTAAATTTCCAGATGGAATCATCCTGTGTACAGTAACCTGTGTCTGAAAATTTCTGTCCACTTAGAGTAATGAAGGCATGGGGTCATAATGAGAGCAACAAAAAAGTTACACTTTACACTGTGAAAGACTGTCACCTTATTGTTCATTTACTTAAGTTTTTCATTTTGTTTTTTTAAAATATATTTTGAAATGTTGAAGAGAATAAAAAACTCAAGGCACATCTCATTTTATGTCTAATCTGTACAACTAAGAAGCAAAAACAGTCTGTCAGGAAGCCTTTCCCTGGGGATCTGGTTAATGTTTCCACGTTTCTCTAGAAATAAGTACCCTGATTTCAGAAATACTCTGGCTTTCTAGTCTATACCAGATCGCACCAGTTAGCTCATTCACAAGCAACAGGTTATCAAAGAGGAAAAATCTTCCCTCTAGCATTTCAACATTCTTTTTCAGGGAGTTAGAGCCAGATATCTGATGTATCTGGAAAGAACCTTTCCTGGTTATAGCAAAACCAATTGTGTCCAAAGGTCTTGAATTTAGAGATAAATTAGGCACCTAACAGAGACTCATGGGGAAAAGTTTTCTCACTAGAAGTCCATTAGAGAATAATTTTATTAATGATTTGCTCTACAGGCTACCATTTGTTCAAAGGGTCACCTATTTTTTTTTACTTTTGGTGAAATATAACATACAGAAAAGTGAATTAAATATAAATGTACAATTAACAAATTATAAAACAAACACCCACATAACATCTCCCAGGTCAAGCAATAGAACATTGCCAAACCCCAGAAGTTTCCAGTATGTCTCTTACCAATTATAGCATCCTCCCTTCCCACTATCCTGATTTTTATTATAACTACTTCCTTGCTTTTCATTAGTTTCACCACCTATGCATGCATCCCTAAAAATCATAATTTAGTTTGACTAAGTTTTGAACTCTACATAAATGCAATCATACCATATTATTTTGAACTTGCTTCATGTGTACATTATAGTTATAAAATCCATGTTGCCTATAACTATGATGTATTTTTTCTCATTGCTATATAGCATTCTGTCGTATGAACATAGCACAATTCATTTATTCATTCTACTTTTGGTGGACAGTGGGTTGGTTCAGACATTGCACAATTATGAGCCATGCTGCTATAAACCTTCTTGTACATATATTCTTGGGCACATGTGTGTTTGTTTCCCTAGGGCATGAAATTCTCTAGAAGGGGAATTGCAGGAATGCACAGAGGGCATATATCATCACGTATACCAGACAATTTATTTTCCAAAGTAGTGGTACCAGTTTACAATTCCACCAACAGTGCATGAAAATGCCTTTGCTCTACATTCTCACCTATAGAGTTTTCTCAGTCTTCTACATTTCAGATTTGATTTTTATAAAAGTTTCCACCTCAACTTTTAATGAAATACAATTATGAAGCTTAGTATGATATCTTTACCATATGCCCTCTCCTCACAACCTAGCAGAGCAGACAACTCCCTTAACACTGTTGCCCACTTCTGCACAAGTGACAAAGTGGCCAGTAGGTTGGTTTCATTTAGCATGGATCCAAGCCTCTTCACAGTCTGAGACCTTCTCCTGTGCACATACTTCACTTTTTCCATATCTCTCTTAACATGTGGTTTCCAAAACTGAATATTGTCTTCCCCAAATGAGCTGGTGGGTGTGGAGAATCAGGCTCACTGAGAAATTATTCTGAAGCATCATAAAGATACATCAAGGTACATACAGGCTACTTGCCAAGAAAACAGAAGCAAGACAGAGCACCATGAGTCTTTGTCTGCAAGATGAAGGTGGTCTAAGTGCTTAACTATTAAGAAGTGTTAGGTTTTCCCTTCCTTAGAGCTGAACTAAAAAGTAATGAGACTGCTGGAAAGGATCTATGAGTGTGTTTGGCAGGCTCAGTAAACAGCCAAGATTTACAGCCTCCACTTAGTAAAGCAGTGCCCTGCCGGCCACTTACCATTTGTAGAGAATGCAAGAATAGCATCCTCTTTGCTGCTCAAAAATATAAGTTAGAACACAATTGTGGTTCTTTAGATGATCATATGTTAAATAATGCTGGTGAGACTCAGAACACCACTTGATAGTTAATGGAGAACATTCATTCTGAAGGTGGACAAGCAAATAGAAAAACGCATGTATTTCAAATGTTCTAAAATAAAGAAATCACTGCTATTTATGGTGCACATATAAATTGCTGGGTACTATATTAAGCGATTCCATACATTGTCACATTTAACCTTCCCAACAGCCTGAGACCTGAAATGCTCTTCCCTTCCCCCTTTTTCCATGCCCACTGCAACTTAGCTCACTCCTACTTAGGGCTTAGCACTCACCTTGAGGATCTCTTCCTCCAGGGAGCCTCCTGTGACACACCAAACCCAGGTTGAATCTAACTCCCAAGCATTCTCATGAAAGCCCATGCCTCCTCTGTCTTAGAACATAACACACCACATTGTAATCTCCTTTTTCATCTCTGTTTCCTTATTAGATTGTAATTTTCAAGAAAATAGAGACTTATCTGTTTGTAGTTTTAACTCAACATTATTTCAGCATATGGGCTAGAATGGAGGCAAAAAATGTTGAATAAATGAATGATTATCCTGATTTTAGAGACAAAGTAGGAAATTAAGGCAAGATTGGAATCCTGGTAAGCCTGAACTCCCAAGCCTGTGTTCCTCATCCGCACAGTAGCCTGTTTCCCAGTAGCTGCCTTCTTTTAGGATCTGTCATAGGCTAGGCACCACTCTCATGCTTTATATACTGTGTCTCTCTCAATCCACACACTAGGTCTGTGAGAAATGTCTCTCCTGCTACCCCTTTACAGATGAGGAAACTGAGGCTCAGGGGATTTAATACCTTGCCTTAGATCTCCTATTAAGTCCAAAGCAAGGAGCTGAACGTCTTAGGCTGTTCCCCACTCATCTCCTGCTACCCGCTCCACCCCACAGCATTCCTCTCTGGACAAATTAGTTGCACAGAGTTTGGCTTTTGCAAAGGAAACCAGTATCAATGGAGCAGAGAATGTTCTTTGGAATTGTGGGTAGAACTACCCTCAAATTCTTTCTTTTCATCTGCTAATAACTCATGGATAAAAAACATCAACTGAGCAATGGCACATATTACCTAATATTAAATTAGGAAACAAATGGAACCACTGTGAGTATTAGATTGGGGCCCTGGAGTCAGATGGTCTATGTTCACACAAATGCACACCTGTTCCTCCAGGGCTGTGCAACCTGGGCAAGTTTCTAAACCTCTGTAAGCTTTCGCTTCTTGTTTTCCAACCAGGTATGACAATGATGTATGTCTTGGGGTTGTGTGAGGATCGAATGAAGCAATACACATAAAGCCTTAACACAATGCCTGGCACACATGTGTGCTCATTAAATGTGGTTGGATCCCTTAGGATGCTTTTGTTGCCAGTAACAAAAAACCTTGACTAGTTTAAACAACAGAAAGTATTATGTCAGATAATAAGACCCAAACTCAGATGACTCCTTAATTCAGGTTGATTCCCCAAGGGCTTAGTGGCTCCTACACACTCCAGCCTCCAACTTGACACTGTCCACTTCCTCACAGAGTTTAATTTCCCCCAGTATACTCTGAATACTTCCAGACCTGGATCCAGGATTTGACTTCACCAGAAGGCTAAAGAGATGTTTTCATGTACTCCCAACTCCATTAACACTGCCACTCTGAGCTCGGACCAATTGTTGAGCTTTCTGCGAGTCTCTGTGGATGCGTACTGGTTTGTATTCACTTTCCTAGAGCAGGCACTAAGTAACACCAGATTGTTATTTCTGCTTCCCTTTCCCATCGCCTTTTGCTTCCTTCTAAGATCCAGTGCTTCTCAGACCCCACCTAGGAAGTTCTGTCCTCCCCGGAGAGCAGCTCCTGCTTTGTGGTGCGAACTTGAATTTCCAGCAAGGCCGTGCTCTAGGCTTTTCTAGATGGGAGGCGGCTGGTCTGAGTTTCTAAGCCACGGGATGTAAGAGTAGTAATTTGTGGCACTCTCCCAGGAACTCCTGTCTTTTGAAATGGTTTTCATACATAAAGTGATAATGGTAGAAATTCCAGACACTGAGGCAAATAAGTGGAGCGAACATTTTAGCACAGGTAAACTCTTAACTTTTTCTGTAAGGTTTGTCTTTTTCTTGCTTGCTTTTTTATTTTGATTTGTAGTCCTTATTTCAAAAGCAAAATCTCAAACCAGAAAAATTTGAAGACGCACAAAAACAAAAGCACGTAAGCACAAAAACATTCACAATTCCACATTACTAATAGTCCTTTCGTGTATGTATGTATGTATGCGTATACATATTGTGTATGTATATATATTAATATATATATTAATGGTTTTTTGCTATGCAAATACTTTTTATTTTCAGAGATTCGTACCCTATATTCGGTTTGGTAACTGCTTTTCTAACTAAGCAATGTAACATAAATATCTTTTTATGTTAACAGATACGATTCCTCAAAATAGATCTTAAGAGCTGCAGATTATTCCATTGTTTGAATGTACCATAATGTATTTCAGGAAGCCTCAGAGTGGGACAAAATGTTGTCATTACAAACAGCATCTTTGTACGCAGATATGCAGGTGCATTCTTGGTTTTGTTCTTAAATCATTATCTAAGTGGGTACTTAAACTTCCAGCTGTGCAACTTTGAATAAGAAATTTCTTTTCTGACATCTGTTTTGTTCATGTTAAAATGGAAATGAGGTCTACCCCTCAGGGTCATAGAATTGATATCAATGAAAGAATATAAAAAGCTATAAAGCTTTAGAAAGCTGGAATGGTTACTCCTGGGTACAGTTATCTTAGAATATAAACTGAAATGGTGAGTCCTTGAGGACCTCTCTGTTTGCTTGTGTTAACTCTGAAAATGGTTGTGGATGGTGTTTCTTCCGCCTTATCAGCATGAGGGCATTTGCTGTGTTTTGAAGGCATCATATTCATGTGGTTTCTCCCCAGTCTTTCTAGTGCTTCAGGTCCAAGATAACTCGTTTAAGTTATGTTCACAGACCGGGCTCATGGCAGATGCCCTTTTCCTCCAGAAATCCCAGGGTATGAGCTGACTTTGAAAGGCACCCTTGACTAATTTTTAACCTTGCAGTACAAGCCATAAGTCATTGTCAGAGGCTGGATGGATTGATCTGGAATGTAAAGGTTTATTTATTTACCAGCTCCCTAACGTGCAGGGTTATGTTACCAGTGGTGATGGTGTTGTCTTGCCATGCAGGAAATGTGCACCCTCTTTGAAACCAAGGTTTAACAGGAGGATAATATTCTGATCCCAGTGAGCGGTGATTTTCCATAGCAGCAAAAACCTTTAAAGATACAGTAGTGGCAGGCAGGCTTACTGACCAGAAGCTAAAGCAGAACACAGCTTTGAACATTAGATTTTTGCCTTCACTTCCTGAGCCTCTTTCCTCCCCGCCCTCCCCGCCCCAAAACACACACACGTTCACTTTCCAAACCCTTCTTTTTTTTTTTTTTTTTTTTTTTGAGACGGAGTCTCGCTCTATCGCCCAGGCTGGAGTGCAGTGGCGCGATCTCAGCTCACTGCAAGCTCCGCCTCCCGGGTTCACGCCATTCTCCTGCCTCAGCCTCCCGAGTAGCTGGGACTACAGGAGCCCGCCACAGTACCCGGCTAATTTTTTTGTATTTTTAGTAGAGACGGGGTTTCACCGTGTTAGCCAGGATGGTCTCGGATTTCCTGACCTCATGATCCGCCCGCCTCAGCCTCCCAAAGTGCTGGGATTACAGGTGTGAGCCACTGCGCCCGGCCTCCAAATCCTTCTTTTAAGAACCCTCTCAAGTCGTTTATCTTTCATATATCTTCACTGATCTCTTTCCACCCTCTTAGATATCTCTGTCCTCTAAATTCTTTCAGTACTTAACAGTCTGTGCTACGCACAATTGACACTTAATTGCGAACTTCCATCTCTTCAAATACATTTGGTTCGTCTCCCCAAGGTCATGTCCACTTCTGTCTCCAGAATGTTTAGTTAGGTGAAGCACAGGGTTAGTGCTCAGCCACTTCTTTGGAAAGATTGATTCTAAGCAGGACTGGCTCTTTTCCTTCTTGCTTAAATTTCATTCAACCAACATTTATCAAGGGCCCATGTGTTCCTGGCTCCAGACACAACACTTCACAGATGAGGGCAATTTCAGTCACTTCTGAGGCCATCAAATAATGGAGAAAACACCACTGAATATACAACTTGCTAACTGTACAGTGCACGTCTAAGTAATATTAAAACAGAACATTTTTTGTCATTTGTCCATCCCTCTGCTATTTAGTGGTGCTCTTCCACATAGAGGGAATGTGAGATAACAATAGACATATAATATCCAAGAAATGCTGCTGGAGGACTCTAGCATAGATAGCCACAGTATTAACCCCAAGCACAGGGAGTCAAAAAAGGAAACCAAGGGTCATTATCACACTACAGGGTGATAGGAACTGGCTGACTGATCAGGTTACTCTCACACGCTTGTTAGGTGACCATCATGCACAGGCGCTGCCTGGCTGCTGACCCAGTGGTGGCCGAGACAGAAGGATCTGCCTCCCTGGTGCTCAAAGGTGCTGTCAACCCATACACATTTCATGTACTTATAAAATTGATGTCAATGTTTCACAGCAGAGTCGGGTCTACATTTTATCACTTAGCCACTCTGTGTATAGGAAATGCATGTGTATAGCAAACCTAAATCTTTCCTGCCATAATGTCCTTCTCAGATATGAAGCTGGTGCCACAGAATTCTGGGCACATGGTTGGCACCTCAGTGAATATTTACCAAATGAATAAACAAAGAATAAAACCTTTTAAAACAAACTTTCACTCTAGAGAACAAAAAGGTTGCTGAAGTCATAATCATTGTCTTCTTGATTATAGAATCCTTCACTATAAATGCTACATATTAGGATTATCTAATTTTTAAATGAATAAATGAAGGAGTATATTTGCATCTTGTATCTCTGTAATATTAGTGATTCATAATAATAACAACTAAGAGATTACTGAGACCAACTCTTCTTTTACCGAGGATGTTCTGGCCCAGAAGAGTTAAATGTCCTGCTCAAGGTGACACAGATATTTTTAAGGCATCAAAATTACAACCCTTTGTGCAAAAAGCTATAAAAATCTTTTGTATTCCTCAGTGACAGACACTACAAAAAATGCATTGTTCAGTAAAATACTTATATGTCAAGATCCCATCATAGTAACAGACTCTAAGCACTTAATTCCTTTAGTTGTATGGAAAACTTTAATTAAGAGATTCTCAAGGAATTCTTTTTATTAAGATAACTCCCCATAAAGTAAAGAATCTACCAAATAAATAAAAATTCACCTAAGCTTTCTCGGGTTGGTCCCCAAAGTGCTTGCTGTGAGAAACAATTCCTTGTTAGTGCAATACAATACAGCTCACAAATCTTACTTTAGTTATGTGGTCTGTACCTGGAGCATTCAATGTGTATAGGAAAATGGCAAACTTCTCAACTTTGTCCTGGCAGGTTAGTATCATAAATCTAACCATGAAAAACATTTAGTGCATCAAGGAAAATTATAAGAGTAATATCAACATAGCTGGTTTTATAGCTGTTGTTAGTTATGAATAATTACTTTTTTTATTTTGCAAAGTATGTTTGAGTTATTTATTTAGAACACATTAGCAGACATGGAGGAAGCATAGAGCAGTAAGACACGGAAGCTGTCCCCAAGGAAAAGGCTCAGTGTTACAGGGACAGAGCGTTGGCTCAGGCCTCCGGTACACTTTACTGCTCCATGTAACTAAAATGCCAAGAGACAATTCCAGCTTCCAGTGAGACTTGATCCAATGGCTCACCCATGTCTCCAAGGACTGAGGTTCTCTCTATAGCTCTCTGTTTTCCACGTGGTCAAATCTATCCTCAGGCTCCAAACTTCTCGTAACAGCATCAGATACTCTCCTGGTGGGGGCAGGTGCTGCCTCCCTCACCCCACACCGTCAAGGGAAGGAAAGCCTCTGATAACTTTCTTAGCAATAATTGGAGTCTACTTGGTTTTGACCAGCTCGAGAGGAGGGCCAACATTTCGACTGGTCACCAGAGCAAGGCGAACGCTCCAAGGGGCTTGGGTCTGTGTCACCTGCTTGTGCCTGAACCACTAACTACAAATTAATCAGCTTAAGCCAAGCAGAGCAGGACCTAGGGTGGGGACAGCTTCAGCCAAGTCACTCTCAGGGAGTGGAGAAAGGAGAGTTCCACCCAATTAGCCACAGGCTTCTGTTGTCTACAGAAAGAAAAATGGAAAGTAGGGAAGCAATCTACAAATGTCTGCCAACAAATGCCCAAAAGTAACCTCAGGGTGAGATAGAAGTGAAGATTCCCTCAACCAGGAGCTGTTTGTGCACCTCAGGTGACATTTTTTTACTGCTGCAGACAACCAGCCATGCTGCATGAGCCACTGTGTAGTATTCAGGTGTGAGTGGGTTGCTTCAGCTTTCTCCTGGAGGACTCATTCTGCAGGAAGGCCGTTGAGCTATAAAAGATGTGTTTCACTCTTACTGAAGTGACAGAAGCTAGGAACTCAAAAGCAAGCTGCAGTCAGAGCCATCTGAAAAAAGTCAGACTTGGGGGCTCCTGCCAGGACCAGAGCCCACTCAATCTATGTCCCACAGGACGCACCTTGGCAGCAACTTCTTCAATACATAATAATCGTATGTGTGTAATATTGTCACAGAGGTATATTAGAAAAAAAGAGAGAGAACATCTCAGAGAGAGAAGCAGTATAATCACGGCGAAGAGCTTAGAAATGGAAGCTGAATGGCTCAGCAGCTAGTCCCATCTATGGCAGGAATTCACTAGAGGCCATGTTCGTACCTGGGCTCTGGAATCAGTCAGTTTCGCAGGTCACTAACTGTGTGACCTTGGGCAACTTACTTAACCTCTCTGGCCCCAAACTTTCTCCTCTATAAAATAGTAAGAAGAATAATCCTTATTCTTAGTGCATCTTGCTACACTTCAGCTTGCTCCTATGTAAACAAGTGAGTGAATGTTTTAAATAGCAGTTATTAATTGCCTGGTGGATGGATATAAGAGAGGTGGTATTATTCCTGTGACATTGAAAAACACTGGGAGGTGAACAAAGTTGACTGAAACTTGCACAATGTAACAATTTGGAGATGAACCCAAACCTGCTCACTCCCCGTGCCTATGAACTGGTTGCTGTGCTGTTTCCGGGAGGACGGGCTGTATCCTGAGGACATAACGCTTGTTGGACGTGACCCAGGACTGGCAGAAGTAAACTGACAGTATCTGTTTATAATCATCTCACCATTTCATGCTTCATTAATAACCACGTTTTCCACTCTAAGAGTGTGGAAGTCAGAAGAATCAGCCCCTGTGTGAAGCAAAACCTTTCCTTAGGGAATTTTTCAATTATCAGGAGAAATGCTCCCAGACTCTGGATCTATTTCCATTGCAGGAGGGTCTTCTCTTCACCTATGAAGATAACTACATATTCTAAACAAAGCCCTGCAATGTGGCCAGTCTTGTAGAATACATAGTTTGGGTTTGATTTCTGGTTACATCCTCCCTATGTGACTTTGGACAAGTTATTCAAACTCTCTGAGCATTAGTTCATTTCCTCATCTATAGAAGAGGTATGGACAATAATACCTTGCAGCATGGTCGTGGGAATAAGTTTGATGAAAAGTATTTCACTTGATTCCTGGCACATAGGATTCGTAAGTGGTGGCTTTATTTGTTGAAGCCACCTTTGTTACTGGAATTTTGGAATTTGGGCTCAGAAAACTATATTTTAAATCTAAAAAGTAAATAAATTAATTGATAGTAAATGTACTGTCAATTAAATATGTATTTAAACCGAAAAGTATTTAGTATTGTTGCTTTAAAAGTATCAGCTTGTCAGGGTGCCCAGGTATTGTTTTGAAATATGGTTGATGGGTTGCTGGTCAACAAGACATAAATGCTCATGGAAAACATGGTTCAAGGAACCAATCACAGGATTTCTAAGAGGAGACAATCCTAAGGAGTGCATTTGAATGTTCTGTCCATGTGACCCCACCGTCCGCCAGCCATTCTGATTACTGTGCTTTAAAATGGTGCTGTCTGTATGCAGGCGCAGCTGCCTTTTGCAGTAATGGTGCTGACATAACAATCAGCAAAGCAGCATGTGGGTTATCGGGAAGAGTGTGAACTTCCGAGCCCACCTGCTGCTTACTAACTAGTACATTAGTGACTCTGACCAAGCTGTTTAAACTCTCCAGGTCTTAGTTTTCTCATCAATAGATTGAGCAAAATGATATTTCTCCATAAAATTGTTGTGAAACTTAAATAAGACAATGTGTCAACTGCTTGGCCCATAGGGAGCACTCAATAAACAGTTATTTGTGTGCTTTTGTGGTTTTCTAATTTTCCCTGGTTCTTGGCATGTGTTGGGTTCATTGGCTTTGTCTCTGTATTACATTTTCTAGATTCAAAGAACATGAAAAATGTCTAAACCTTTCCCAAAACTGTGTCTTGTCCTATTGGTTAATTAATAATTTTAGTTTGGATGCCAGAGGTTTATGCTCTTTAGGAATCTGAGGCTTGTTGTCCCAGATGGGGTTTGAATTCCCCATGCCTTCTGACTCACAGGTATTCTAAGATTCTCCTACTTCAAAGGTGAACGGTCATGGTCTTTTAACCACTAACCAGTGAGTTTCTTTGTCCTAGGCCTCTTTCTTGAAGTGGATTCAAGAATGTGCCTCATGAGGCCATTTCTACTTACATGGCTTCCTTCATCCTAGAGAATCCCCAGTTCTTTCCTGGGCTGATCTGTGTATATCTAGATGAGATGACTGGACATGCCCATTTGTTTGTTCCCCAAATGATCGCACTATGAAAACAGAGGATAAAAACCCAAACGCTGCTCTTTCATTTCCAAACTAGCTGTAGGAATGAATTTTCATTGTATGTTGATCCTGTTGCTCTGAAAATAGCAGGTATATTTTATACATGATATAGGTGTGCTATGTGTCATAAGTGCTAGACATTCAAAGAGCTAGGTGTTTGGAGTCAAACTGTAGTGTATGTGTTGGAATACATACACATATGTGTGTATTACAAATATATGAACATTAGCCAACCTAAATGAGCCACAAGTAATAATAATAGTTATTACTATTATTAATGGTACATTACTATTGTTATTACAAATATAATTCCATTTATTATTAATCTTAATAATACTGCTAATAAGAAAAATGGCTTCCTATTTATTGAATGCCTCTCGTGGCTAGGTGCTATGTTAAGTGCTATACGAATGTTACACTCCTCAAATGGATCTGCACATAAACCCTGAGAGGAAGTATTGCATTTCTTATTTTAGGAAAAAGAAACAGAGTCAGAGAAGCTGACTAATTTGCCCAAGGTTACAGTTGGCAATTGGCAGAGCTGACCCTTAATGGGTTGTGGGGAAAAGTCTGTGATAAAGTGGATAACGAGAGGCCTCTTGGGCCCATGAGCCAGGAGGATATGAAGAAGGATGGGGATGAGGTACCATCAGGCAGAGTCAGTGCCAGTAGGGGCAGTGTCAGTCCCTGCAGCTGCTTCTCCCTCACTCTACCCGATACACCCCGAGGCAAACACAGTTCTACAGAAGAACGGACTGGACCACAGAGACAGAGTTCAAACTGTAGGTTCTGCAGGAGTGCGGCCGCTGCTCGAGATGACACTGTCCTGGCAACAGGGCCCAGCTATTCTACCGAGGCTCTGGGAGCTTAGAGCGGCCTCACAGAAGTCCTGAGACACATATATCATTTCCTTTGGGTGTGGGGCATTCTGTTCAATAAGCTTGCTCCCATCACCAAAAGGAAATGTCACCAAAAAGATATAGACTCACCTTTCCTTCTCTGCTTGCACAAGAATATTTGCTGAGCTAAAACCGAGGCAAATGCTAACAGGAGGTTGGAGGGGAGTTCTTTTTGATGCGCAATTTGGGTGGAGCAGGATGTTTTAGATTCTGTGTAGATAATCAGTTCTCTACATCAGGCCACTGGCCATACCATTTTCCTAGTCATCTAGGTTCCTTTTCCGTCTTTTTAATGGAATCTTTGAGTTCCAATATAGAAAGTGGTCACCTTACTGAAGTCTGAGTTGGTCAAAGTCATGACTCTTAATTTAGAGTAAATGACAAGTTAGGGACACGGTTTTGCTCCTACCTCAAATACCCTGGAGACCACAGCACTGAAGCTGAGTCAGCTCTGGCTCCCTCAGGGATCAGGACCAGCTGTCCTTTTCTGTCAGCCTGACTCACTGGGGATGTCCACCTTTTGATTCTCTCATGCTGTGCCCTGGATACTCACCAGGCCTGTTTTAGCAGGTTTCACAGGCCTGGCTTCCTGCCCAGAGTCTCCACCAGAGCTTTGGCCTAGCTCCTGTGCTTGGCTGAAAGCAGGAAGAACTAAACTTGGCCTGGTGGCCCACATCCCAAGTGCCCTCATTTCACAGGATATCCGGCTCTTTGTCTGCCTTCCTGATCAGGCCCCATGAAGTTGCTCACAAGCTCTGCTGCCCACAAAACCCCCACTTGCTTCCCTCAGGTTTGCTTCCCTGTGAGGGAAAAGGGAGAGCAGAGCCAGCTTGATGCTCGTTATTGGCATTTAAGGACATTAATTCATAGCACCCATCTCTCCTCTGGATAAGGAATAAACTGAAAAAGACACAGTCAGAGACCAAAATGCCAGTTGTATCACTGCTAAAGCAAGATTGCAAAGGCCTGGACCTTTACCCAAGATGGGTAAAGGCATCATATCATTTCCTTTGGCCCTGGGGCATCCTGTTCAATAAGCTTGCTCCCAGCCCACCCTTGACCCAAGAGACGTTCTTAGCCAGAATAGCTGGATGATTACAGAACTTCACCACCCTCCCCCTTCCAGGGGCAAAGTCTTTTCTGAGGGTTTACAAGATGGAGGAAACCATGAGACTGCATAGGGCTGAGAGAGCCAGAAGAAAGTCTCCATTAGCCTCACTCAGTTGGGACTCATAGACCAAGAGTGTGACCTGATACCTGGAAATCTCACCCAAGACAGGAGAGAGAATGCAGCAACTTCCCTGATCCTTCAGGGAAGGTAGAAGTTCTGAAAATCAGGAGCTGGTGGGAATCCAGGGAAAGGGGAAACAGCACTCACCACCCTTCCCCATTCTGAACTCTCATCTCTATACACATGTAAGAGTTGTAAGAACAAGCAACCAATGGGAAGACTAGGGGCAAATGAGAATGGCAAGGAAGAGAAAATAGGCAGGGAACAGGGGTGTAAGGTTAGAAGGAAACATTAGAAATAGGAAATATATTGAAAGGTAAGTTAGGGACTGAAGTATCCATTATCTTGTTGACATTTTTTTAAATGACTAAACATTATGCACTCTGACCAAAACACACTTAGGTTATAGAAGGAGTAAAAGAAGGGAATGGCTGGCATTCTTAAGTCACAACTACTCACTCAGAAATATACATTTTATGAGGTTTGTTGAGACTAGAATTTTTTAAAATGACTAATACTTGTTTATTGGAACAGTTAAGGGTTTCATTGGATATAAACTAAGATCGCATCTTCATTATTTGATTTGTTCAGGTTTTAAATTAACCAAATAAGTACATTAATCCAGTTTTCAATAAGGCATTTTTCATTTCCTTTGAAAATGCTGGGAGTTTAGAGGTGGCATTGCCAGGTCAAAGGGAAATCTTACACTTGGGACAAAATAGCCAGTGACCTCATATCAGGAGTTGCCAACCACTCCCTCTAATGGGAGGATTTCCTTCATGCCCCAGGAAATCACACGTTTTCTATAGCAGAACAGGAGGGTGGGAATCAAGCCAGTATTTAACAGTGAGTCTTAAAAGGCCTTTCCAGGGGTATCCTAACAAGGCCACACAAACTTTGGAGCAAAAAAGAACTTGTTTAGGACAGCTGGCTAATCTTGGATTAATCAAGTTGGAACCAACTTGACAAGATACAGACTTGTTAAGAATACCAGTGCACACTTGACCAAACCCCCCATTAATGCTATTTTTAAAAATACCTTGAGACTTAACATTTTAATAAAAATAACTTGGTATTCTTTGCATAGGAGTGTGACTCATTTAAGGAGAAAATTTATGGCAGCCAGTTCCTCAGTGATATCATAAAAATATGAATAGAGGGACATTTGCTTTTGAATATAGGGTAAAAGCTAGCACATCAAAGTGGAAACAGTATCTTGCAAAGTATTCCTCCCAGGATTCTCATAGCCCTGTGAAAATGCGTCATATACAGAGAAAGTTTCTCATGATCTTAGAGGAGTTAGAGGAATGATTCTAAGTTGTTGACTCCCATTCAGATACTTCAAACACAGATCATATTTAAGAATATTTTAGGGCAGAACTGAAGATACTTTTTTATATACAAATCAGATGTATTTAAATGGACCATTGTATGACATGTACATGACTATATGCATATGCCATGTATGATTTTAGAACCCATGTTGCTGGGGTCTTTTCTTTACTGGCACCGAGGAAACAAGTGGTCCTGTTGGGGAATCCGATGTGGCAAGGAACTGTGGGAGACTTCAAGGAGTTGAGGGCAGCCTCCAGCCAGCAAGAAAATGAGTCAGATGCAAGGAATTGAATTATGCCAACAACTGCCTGAACTTGCATGTGGATCCTTCCACAGTTGAGTCTTGGATGAGGCCACAGCCCTGGCTGATACCTTGATTACAGCCTTGGAAGACGCTGAAGCAGAGAATCTACTGACACCATGCCCACCCAGACTATTAACTCACAGAAACCATGAGATAATAAATGTGTGTTATTTTAAACTGCTGTTTGTGGAAATATTGTTAGCTAGCAATAGAAAACTAATGTAAGCAATCTCCTATAGTGGATTTCAAATATAGGGTATTCAGTCACTGGTCTCAGAGGCTATCTATAAGGAAATCCATGAAGGAGTCAAATGAGTAGATGATGGTGTAAATATCTAAAATTACAGTTAGAATAATGCCCATGTCAAACTCAAACAAGTACCTATTCACCACATAGACTGTAGCAACGTTGGGCATTTAGAAGGCCTTCATGGGCTTGTAGAAAAGCATACCTTGGAGATACAGAACTCTCTATTCCTTAAAGGCCAGAACAATAGAGTCTCTACAATATGTTCTCATCAAGCTATCAAATGATATTGGAAAAAGTCCATTTCCCACATACATCTTATTAGACCAAAAAGATACCTTTAAAAATTAGCCATAATGCAAATGCAGAAACAGTAGTTACATCTTTCTCATTCCTTAAAATAAAGAACGGACTTCTTAAAAACTGAGACTCAGAAATAAGCCAGGGACAGAAAGATAAATATCACATGTTCTCACTCATATGTGGGAGCTAAAAAACAAATTTCAGGCCATGAACAGTGAGAGTAGAATTGTGGGTATTAGAAGCTGAGCACTTCGGGAGGCTGAGGTGGGCAGATCATGAGGTCACAAGTTCGAGACCAGCCTGACCAACATGGTGAAACCCCATCTCTACTAAAAATACAAAAAAATTAGCCGGACATGGTGGTGCACACCTGTAATCCCAGCTACTCAGGAAGCTGAGGCAAGAGAATCGCTTGAACCTGGGAGGTGGAGGTTGCAATGAGCTGAGATCATGCCACTGCACTCCAGCCTGGCCGACAGAGTGAGACTCCATCTCAAAAAAAAAAAAGAAGCTGGGAAGGGTACGGAGCGAGGAGGATGGGCAGAGTTTGGTTAATACAAAATTGCAGCTGGGTAGGAGAAGTGAGCTCTGGTGTTCTGCAGTACTGGAGGGTAAACTATAATTTATTGTATAGTCTCAAAAAGCTAGAAGAGAGAATTTTTGAATGCTTACAAGACAAAGTAATGATAAATGTTTCAGGTGATGGCTATGCTAATTACCCTGATTTGATCATTACACATTGTATACACATATTGAAATACCATTCTGTATCCCATAAATATGTACAAATATATTCAACTAAAAAGAAAAAGAAAAAAAAATTTTAAAAACTCCAGAACTTCAAAGGTTGTGTTTTTTTCTTATTATTGGTCAGCAACTAAAATGATGGGGGTGAAGAAGTTCAACAGAGAAGAGAAAACTGCTTAAGGTGCAAATTTCTTTACCCTATTAAGGTGCAAATGCTTTACTCAAGCATGACTTTTCCAGGTTAGTGTGCTGCCAGAGCAGGAGGTCCTTTGGAACAATCCAATACAACTGAGAACAGCTGTGAACAGTACAGCCCATGGCAATGACAGAGAGACACACAAGCCCAAGAGACCTGAATCCCTCACTCCTCTGTGGGAGAACAAATAGCCACATTTTTTTCCTAACCTGAGAGTAGATGTATTACAGAACTTGGCTGCATTCGATGACATGATTGTATATCTAGAAAACCCCATTGTCTCAGCCCAAAATCTCCTTAAGCTGATAAGCAACTTCAGCAAAGTCTCAGGATACAAAATCAATGTACAAAAATCACAAGCATTCTTATACACCAACAACAGACAAACAGAGAGCCAAATCATGAGTGAACTCCCATTCACAATGGCTTCAAAGAGAATAAAATACCTAGGAAGCCAACTTACAAGGGATGTGAAGGACCTCTTCAAGGAGAACTACAAACCACTGCTCAAGGAAATAAAAGAGGATACAAACAAATGGAAGAACATTCCATGCTCATGGGTAGGAAGAATCAATATCGTGAAAATGGCCATACTGCCCAAGGTCATTTACAGATTCAATGCCATCCCCATCAAGCTACCAATGACTTTCTTCACAGAATTGGAAAAAACTACTTTCAAGTTCATATGGAACCAAAAAAGAGCCCACATCGCCAAGTCAATCCTAAGCCAAAAGAACAAAGCTGGAGGCATCACACTACCTGACTTCAAACTCTACTACAAGGCTACAGTAACCAAAACAGCATGGTACTGGTACCAAAACAGAGATATAGATCAATGGAACAGAACAGAGCCCTCAGAAATAACGCCGCATATCCACAACTATCTGACCTTTGACAAACCTGAGAAAAACAAGCAATGGGGAAAGGATTCCCTATTTAATGAATGGTGCTGGGAAAACTGGCTAGCCATATGTAGAAAGCTGAAACTGGATCCCTTCCTTACACCTTATACAAAAATCAATTCAAGATGGATTAAAGACTTAAACGTTAGACCTAAAACCATAAAAACCCTAGAAGAAGACCTAGGCATTACCATTCAGGACATAGGCATGGGCAAGGACTTCATGTCTAAAACACCAAAAGCAATGGCAACAAAAGCCAAAATTGACAAATCGGATCTAATTAAACTAAAGAGCTTCTGCACAGCAAAAGAAACTACCATCAGAGTGAACAGGCAACCTACAACATGGGAGAAAATTTTCGCAACCTACTCATCTGACAAAGGGCTAATATCCAGAATCTACAATGAACTCAAACAAATTTACAAGAAAAAAACAACCCCATCAAAAAGTGGGTGAAGAACATGAACAGACACTTCTCAAAAGAAGACATTTATGCAGCCAAAAGACACATGAAAAAATGCTCATCATCACTGGCCATCAGAGAAATGCAAATCAAAACCACAATCAGATACCATCTCACACCAGTTAGAATGGCAATCATTAAAAAGTCAGGAAACAACAGGTGCTGGAGACGATGTGGAGAAATAGGAACACTTTTACACTGTTGGTGGGACTGTAAACTAGTTCAACCATTGTGGAAGTCAGTGTGGCGATTCCTCAGGGATCTAGAACTAGAAATACCATTTGACCCAGCCATCCCATTACTGGGTATATACCCAAAGGACTATAAATCATGCTGCTGTAAAGACACATGCACACGTATGTTTATTGTGGCATTATTCACAATAGCAAAGACTTGGAACCAACCCAAATGTCCAACAATGATAGACTGGATTAAGAAAATGTGGCACATATACACCATGGAATACTATGCAGCCATAAAAAATGATGAGTTCATGTCCTTTGTAGGGACATGGATGAAATTGGAAATCATCATTCTCAGTAAACTATCGCAAGAACAAAAAACCAAACACCGCATATTCTTACTCATAGGTGGGAATTGAACAATGAGATCACACGGACACAGGAAGGGGAACATCACACTTTGGGGACTGTTGTGGGGTGGGGGGACGGGGGAGGGATAGCATTGGGAGATATACCTAATGCTAGATGACGAGTTAGTGGGTGCAGCGCACCAGCATGGCACATGTATACATATGTAACTAACCTGCAGAATGTGCACATGTACCCTAAAACTTAAAGTATAATAATAATAAAAAAAAAAAAGAACTTGGCTACATTCAATTTCCAAATGAAAACCAGCACCAGGCAGTTCCAATATGGCCGAATAGGAACAGCTCCAGTCTATAGCTCCCAGTGTCAGTGACACAGAAGACGGGTGATTTCTGCATTTCCAACTGAGGTACTGGGTTCATCTCACTGGGGCTTGTCAGAAGCCCACGGTGCCCTTTCCTAGCCAAGGGCAGCCGTGACAGATGGTACCTGGAAAATCGGGACACTCCCACCCTAATAATGCACTTTTCCAAAGGTCTTAGCAAACAGCACACCAGGAGATTATATCCTGTGCATGGCTCAGAGGGTCCCATGCCCATGGAGCCTCGCTCACTGCTAGCACAGCAGTCTGAGATTGAACTGCAAGGTGGCGGCGAGGCTGGGGGAGGGGCGTCTGCCATTGCTGAGGCTTCAGTAGGTAAACAAAGCTGCCAGGAAGCTCAAACTGGGTGGAGCCCACCACAGCTCAAGGAGGCCTGCCTGACTCTGTAGACTCCACATCTGGGGGCTGGGCATAGCTGAACAAAAGGCACCAGAAACTTCTGCAGACTTAAATGTCCCTGTCTGACAGCTTTGAAGAGAGTAGTAGTTCTCCCAGCATGGAGTTTGAGATCTGAGAACGGACAGACTGCCTCCTCAAGTGGGTCCCTGACCCCCAAGTAGCCTAACTGGGAGGCACCTCCCAGTAGGGGCTGACTGACACCTCATATGGCCCGGTGCCCCTCTGAGACGAAGCTTCCAGAGGAAGGATCAGGCAGCAACATTTGCCGTTCTGCAATATTTGCTGTTCTGCAGCCTCTGCGGTGATACCCAGGCAAACAGGTCTGGAGTGGACCTCCAACAAATTGCAACACACCTGCAGCTGATGGTCCTGACTGTTAGAAGGAAAACTAACAAACAGAAAGGACATCCACACCAAAACCCCACCTGCATGTCACCAACATCAAAGACCAAAGGTAGATAAAACCACAAAGATGGGGAGAAACCAGAGCAGAAAAGCTGAAAATTCTAAAAATCAGAGAGCCTCTCCTCCTCCAGAGGAATGCAGCTCCTCACCAGCAATGGAACAAAGCTGGACAGAGAATGACTTTGACAAGTTGAGAGAAGAAGTCTTCAGATGATCGGTTACAACAAACTTCTCCGGGCTAAAGGAGGATGTTCGAACCCATCACAAAGAAGCTAAAAACCTTGAAAAAAGATTAAACAAATGGCTAACTAGAATAAACAGCATAGAGAAGACCTTAAATGACCGGATGGAGCTGAAAACCATGGCATGAGAACTATGTGATACATACATGAGCTTCAGTAGCTGATTCAATCAAGGGAAAGAAAGGGTATTAGTGATTGAAGATCAAATGAATGAAATGAAGAGAGAAGAGAAGTTTAGAGAAAAAAGAATAAAAAGAAACAAACAAAGCCTCCAAGAAATATGGGACTACGTGAAAAGACCAAATCTATACCTGATTGGTGTACCTGAAAGTGACGGGGAGAATGGAACCAAGTTGGAAAACATTCTGCAGGATATTATCCAGGAGAACTTCCCCAACCTAGCAAGGCAGGCCAACATTCAAATTCAGGAAATACAGAGCACGCCACAAAGATACTCCTCGAGAAGAGCAACTCAAAGACACATAATTGTCAGATCCACCAAAGTTGAAATGAAGGAAAAAATGTTAAGGGCAGCCAGAGAGAAAGGTCAGGTTACCCACAAAGGGAAGCCCATCAGACTAACAGCTGATCTCTTGGCAGAAATTCTACAAGCCAGAAGAGAGTGGAGGCCAATATTCAACATTCTTAAAGAATTTTCAACACAGAATTTCATATCCAGCCAAACTAAGCTGCATAAGTGAAGGAGAAATAAAATCCTTTACAGACAAACAAATGCTGAGAGATTTTGTCACCACCAGGCCTGCCCTACAAGAGCTCCTGAAGGAAGCACTAAACATGGAAAGGAACAACCAGTACCAGCCACTGCAAAAACATGCCAAATTGTAAAGACCATCGATGCTAGGAAGAAACTGCATCAACTAACGAGCAAAATAACCAGCTAACATCATAATGACAGGATCAAATTCACACATAACAATATCAACCTTAAATGTAAATGGGCTAAATGCCCCAATTAAAAGACACAGACTGGAAATTGGATCAAGAGTCAAGACTCATCAGTGTGCTGTATTCAGGAGACCTATCTCACATGCAGAGACATGCATAGGCTCAAAATAAAGGGATGGAGGAAGATCTACCAGCAAATGGAAAACAAAAAAAAAGCAGGGGTTGTAATTCTAGTCTCTGATAAAACATGCTTTAAACCAACAAAGATCAAAAGAGACAAAGAAGGCCATTACATAATGGTAAAGGGATCAATTCAACAAGAAGAGCTAACTACCCTAAATATATATGCACCAAATACAGGAGCACCCAGATTCATAAAGCAAGTCCTTAGGGACGTGCAAAGAGACTTAGACTCCCACACAATAATAATGGGAGACTTTAACACCCCACTGTCAACATTAGACAGATCAACAAGACAGAAAGTTAACAAGGATATCTGATATCCAGGAATTGAACTCAGCTCTGCACCAAGCGGACCTAATAGACATCTACAGAACTCTCCACCCCAAATCAACAGAATATACATTCTTCTCAGCACCACATCACACTTATTCCAAAATTGACCACATAGTTGGGAGTAAAGCATTCCTCAGTAAATGTAGAAGAACAGAAATTATAATAAACTGTCTCTCAGACCTCAGTGCAATCAAACTAGAACTCAGGATTAAGAAACTCACTCAAAACCACTCAACTACACGGAAACTGAACAACCTGCTCCTGAATGACTACTGGGTGCATAACAAAATGAAGGCAGAAATAAAGATGTTCTTTGAAACCAATGAGAACTAAGACACAACATACCAGAATCCACACTTAAAGCAGTGTGTAGAGGGACATTTATAGCACTAAATGCCCACAAGAGAAAGCAGGAAAGATCTAAAATTGACACCCTAATGTCACAATTAAAAGAACTAGAGAAGCAAGAGCAAAAACATTCAAAGGCCAGCAGAAGGCAAGAAATAACTAAGATCAGAGCAGAACTGAAGGAGATGAAGACACAAAAACCCTTCAAAAAAATCAATGAATCCAGGAGATGGTTTTTTGAAAAGATCAGCAAAATTGATAGACCACTAGCAAGACTAATAAAGAAGAAAAGAGAGAAGAATCAAATAGATGCAATAAAAAATGATAAAGGGGATATCACCACCGATCCCACAGAAATACAAACTATCATCAGAGAATACTATAAATACCTCTATGCAAATAAACTAGAAAATCTAGAAGAAATGGACAAATTCCTGGACACACATACCCTCCCAAGACTAAACCAGGAAGAATTTGAATCCCTCAATAGACCAATAATAGGCTCTGAAATTGAGGCAATAATTAATAGCTTACCAACCAAAACAAGTCCAGGACCAGATGGATTCACAGTCAAATTCTACCAGAGGTACAAGGGGGAGCTGGTACCATTCCTTCTGAAACTATTCCCATCAATAGAAAAAGAGGGAATCCTCCCTAACTCATTTTATGAGGCCAGCATCTTCCTGATACCAAAGCCGGGCAGAGACACAAAAAAAGAGAATTTTAGACCAATATCCCTGATGAACATCTGTGCAAAAATCCTCAATAAAATACTGGCAAACTGAATCCAGCAGCACATCACAAAGCTTATCCACCACAATCAAGTTGGCTTCATCCCTGGGATGCAAGGCTGGTTCAATATATGCAAATCAATAAACATAATCCAGCATATAAACAGAACCAAAAATAAAAACCATATGATTATCTCAATAGATGCAGAAAAGACCTGTGACAAAATTCAACAGCCCTTCATGCTAAAAACTCTCAATAAACTAGGTATTGATGGGACATATCTCAAAATAATAAGAGCTATCTATGACAAACCCACAGCCAATATCATACTGAATGGGCAAAAACTGGAAGCATTCCCTTTGAAAACTGGCACAAGACAGGGATGCCCTCTCTCACCACTCCTATTCAACATAGTGTTGGAAGTTCTGGCCAGGGCAATCAGGCAGGGGAAAGAAATAAAGGGTATTCAATTAGGAAAAGAGGAAGTCAAATTGTCCCTGTTTGCAGATGACATGAATGTATATTTAGAAAACCCCATCGTCTCTGCCCAAAATCTCCTTAAGCTGATAAGTAACTTCAGCAAAGTCTCAGGATACAAAATCAATGTGCAAAAATCACAAGCATTCCTATACAGCAAAAACAGACAAACAGAGAGACAAATCATGAGTGAACTCCCATTCACAATTGCTTCAAAGAGAATAAAATACCTAGGAAGCCAACTTACAAGATGTGAAGGACCTCTTCAAGGAGAACTACAAACCACTGCTCCAGGAAATAAAAGAGGACACAAACAAATGGAAGAACATTCCATGCTCATGGGTAGGAAGAATCAATATCGTGAAAATGGCCATACTGCCCAAGGTAATTTATAGATTTAATGCCATCCCCATCAAGCTACCAATGACTTTCTTCACAGAATTGGAAAAAACTACTTTCAAGTTCATATGGAACCAAAAAAGAACCCTCATTGTCAAGACAATCCTAAGCCAAAAGAACGAAGCCGGAGGCATCACACTACCTGACTTCAAACTATACTACAAGGCTACAGTAACCAAAATAGCATGGTACACCAACGTGGCACATGTATACATATGTAACAAACCTGCAGGTTGTGTACATGTACCCTAGAACTTAAAGTATAATTTAAAAAATTTAAAAAAAAAGAAAACCAGGACCTTCGATTTGTAAAGAGGCATCTACTCTGCTTGGGGAAAATCAAACTATATAATATGAGGGAGAATGGAGTGAAATGACTGGGATCAGTTCTCTGAATCAAAAAGAGTGCTTGAGGTTGGCACAAGAGGTTGGGATCCTTTGAAAGAGCCATATAACTACGTAGAGTGTTGTTTTGTATATCAAAGTACCAGCTTCAGCTCTAGAATGGCTAATGGGTCTCAGTGTTTAATGGCAGCTCCAACTGATTAGGAAGGACTGCTTGGCAGGGTGGTGTGGTGTTCATACCCATAATCCCAACACTTTGGGAGGCCAAGGTGGGCTGAGCTCAGGAGTTTGAGACCAGCCTGGGCAACATGGCAAAATCCCATCTCTACAAAAAATACAAAAATTAGTTAGGGTGTGGTGGCATGCACCTATGGTCCTAAATAGTTGGGAGGCTGAGGCGGGAGGATTGCTTGAGCCCAGGATGGTGAAGCTTCAGTGAGTCATAATCTTCACTGCAGCCTGGGTGACAGCAGAAGACCCTGTCAAAAAAAAAAAAAAAAAAAAAAAAAAAGGAAGGCCTGCCTGCTAAAGTGTTGTCTAGAAGCACTTAAAGCTGAATCAGCGGGAAAGAATCCTCACTGATGGAAGAGTTAGATCCCTAAGCTGAGTTTTCCATACAGGCCTCTAAACTTTGACACCAGCCAGCCATGTGTGCTGAGGAGAGCTGAAGGACACAAAGCCAGAGCCAGGAGGTGATATATGTCATGGACTGAGAACGCACAAGGAAAGCTCGCTATAGGAACCCCACAGGAAGGGGACAAATCTCCCTTCTAAACCACTTGAAACTCTGTTGAAAAATCCCTCTTTTGTTAGATGAACATTGTCAAGGCTAAAACTCTACACATTTCCAAGCAGATTAAAGCAAGGGTTTTTGTTTTTGTTTTTCCTTATTTTGTTTTCACATATTACGCAAAAGCTCCTGGATCTAGTGACATTTTAATAAAGAATTCTCTTTTTTAGAGATTTAGAAAATGTCCAAATTGGAGATTTTCTATCTCCAATTTGGCTTACAGGTATTCTGCCTTCTATGGTAGGCTTCCAGAATGAAGCTGAGTTATCCACAAAGGCACCTAAACTTTAACTTTAGCCTCAATGTTATAATGCTTTAGTTACCAAAAACTTAGAAGAATGGCACAACGAGCTCAACTATGATGCAAACTCAGCAACTTCCATGACTCTGCTTTGCTTCTTCCCCTTCCAATGGCTCACTGAACAGCTGGGAGGAAGCAGGAAATTTTGTTGCCCTTTTTCTTCTGTTGTTTTAAAATGAAATGTTTTTGAATCTAGGAAGATTCCTATTGGAATGTTTCTTCTCTATTTCTATTTCTAAAGGCTGACCAAGTACTCAGGTCTGGCTTTTCTGGGAAGCTAACACCAGGCCCCCAGGGAATGCTTCCATGGTTCACTGGAGCGAGTGAGGAAAGGAAAGAGCCAGCTATTACAAATAGATCGTGAATCATTTCCTGCAGCATAATTAGTCTTCTGGAATCCCTAAAAGGCCTGGCTAGAGAGGCAGTCCAAAATCCCAGAGAAACAGTTTAATGTTTATGGTTAATCCTTTCAATAGAATACTATGCAGCCATTAAAATGAAGTAGTAGAGGCAAGTTTGTATTAGTCTGCTCTCACGCTGCTAATAAAGACATACCTGAGACTGGGTCATTTATAAAGAAAAAGAGGTTTAATGGACTCACAGTTCCACATGGCTGGGGAGGCCTCACAATCGTGGTGGAAGGCAAAGGAAGAGCAAAGGCATGTCTTACATGGTGGCAGGCAAAAGGGTGTGTACAGGGGAACTGCCCTTTATAAAACCATCAGATCTCATGAGACGTATTCACTATCACAAGCTATTCATGAAGCTTTGTTAGTTACAAGCTTTACATGTAGGTTTGGATAGGTTTAAATAAAGGAAAAAATCTGAGAGTATATATACAAAAGTGTCAGCAATGACTATTTCCAGATTGAGATATAATGGGTTTTCTGTCTTCCCTTCCTCCTTCCTTTCTTCCATCTTTTAAAATTTTCTCAATATTCTACAGTAAGTATTTATGATTTTTGTGCATTTGCAAAGATGTTCACTAAGTTCCGTGGGTCCCTTTTTCTGTTCCTGACCTTACCCCACACTCCTGCAGAGTTCTTATGACTTGCCACTATTGTTCTGCATAGATTAGAAGAACTTTTAAATCAGACCCTAGTTTGAATCCCAGCACTGGTACCTACTACCCAAGTGACCTTTGGAAATTTGGTTAACTCAGTGACTCTCATATTCCATGTTCTATAAAATCAGGGACTTACTACCTACATGAAAGCACTACAGTCAAATGAGGAAATCATTTTCATCAAATGAGGTTAAATGAGATATTAAATGGTATTTAGAAATATTAAATACCATTTAATATCTCATTTATCTTAGTATTTGTCAACTGTAAAACCATCTACATTTGGTAACTCTTATCACAATTTCTTTGCTGTTCACATAGGAATAGAAAAAGTCAGGAGGACTCAAGCACAGTGTGGCAGGATCACTTCTTACAAGTGGGTTGGGGGCAAGTAATCATTCATCATGCCCCTAACCCACTTTTAACTGGGTTCATAATCATTCATTTTTGACAGAAATGCTATTATCTAAATTGAATTTCCCTAGTTGTTTCAATAATGGTCTTTCTAGTTATTTCTTCCCAATCTGGTATTTAATCGAAAAGGCTTTAAGAAACATGAGCTGTGAAACCTGAGGAAAGTGATGTACAAGTAGAAGAACAGTTTATGAAATGTGCTGAGATGCAGCCCAGTGTGGTTACTGGCGACAGTGAGAATTACAGCGCAAGGGTCAAAGCAACACATTAAAAGCCAGGTTCTCAAAAACTCCCTAGAACTTCTCTGTGAGATTGGGCTTATGCCTGGGGTTAAACAGAACACAATCCTATTAATAAAAATAGCAACAAAAAATTGCCCTTTTGACAGTGAACTATTTACCCCAGTGAAGAATATTAGCATCAATGGTAAGCTTCACTGCAAAAGAAAGAAGTTGTAATTGCACCTTGCTTTTACTCATTTGTCTGTTCCCTGCTTTCTCTCAGTGCAGCGTAGATAAGTTCTTTTGTACTTAGAAGCTATTTCACAGAAGGTCTGAAGACATACACAATGATAAGGAAGAAGTATAGAGTCTGATCTACTTGGGCACACAGATAAATATTGAAAGCTTTGTGGATTTTACTTTTCAAAGAAAAGTTGCAGATATTGTGCAATGAAAACTCATAAATCTTTTACCTAGATTCACCAGATGTTAACATTTTGCCTCATTTGCTTTATCTCTTTCTCTCTATATGTACATATATTATTTTTGTTATTACTGTTGAACCTTTAAAGAGGAAGTTGTGAATTTTTTCATGGGTTTTTCTTCATTAATCTGAATGTCTGAAATGTATTTTCCTCAAGGTAGAAAACATTTTGGAGTTTTCAGCTACATTTGAAACTTCTCTAACTTTCAAACTGCTGAGAGAAGATCTCTTAGCAATTGTGCTTTGTGGGTTCCAAAACTAGCCCTGGCCCTTAATAACACTACGGGCTTTCACAAGTCACTTAATCCTTCTCAAACTCAGTTTTCTCATCTGTTGTGGGAGGTAATTATATCTGCACCCTTGGATAGCAGTGAGGGTTAAATGAAATATAGTGGAAAGCACTTTGAAAGCTATATATTTTCCGTGCATATAAAAAACGTTATTCAGACTACCAATGAAATAACGTCGACTCCAGTTCTCCTAATTATACAGTGGCCCTGCAACCATGTTGAACCTCATACCTGCAGGTGCTGATGGTGGCTCCAGCAGTGCTGGTGTTGGTAGGTACTCAATAAACCATACGGAGGCAGGAGGCAGGGAGCTTCCGTACCTGTCTATGATCCAGCACTGCCGTCTCCAAGGCAGTGGTTCTTAGGCTTCAGTACGCATCAGATTTACTGAAGTATGGTGAAAACCCCTGACTGCTGGGCCTCACCTGCAGAGTTTGATTCTGTAGGTCTAAGATGGGCCTGAGAATCTGCATTTCTAACAAGTCCCCTAGTGATGTTGAAGCTGCTGATTCCAGCATCAGACTTTGAGAACCCACCACTCTAAAGCATGGCTTACCATCTGCCCATCTACCTTAGTTGGGCAAATTTGTTTCATGGGTGTTCCTATGTGGGAGAAAGCTAAGGTTAATAGAAAAGTGTTACACAGTACTCTAAAGTGGTACTTTGCAAAACTTAATGGGCCTACAACTCACCTAAGAATCTTGTTATAAGTGGATTTTAATTCATTAGGCCTAAGGTGGGCCCATGATTCCCAGGTGGTGCTTGCACTACTGGTCCACTGACTACGCTCTGACTGATAAGGCTGGAAAGGGCAGCTCATGGCTGTGCATTTGCTTTCTTTAAAAAAGAAAAATGGATATTTTTAAATTTATTACTAAATATGTTAAGCTTTCTGCTCTCTGCTACTTGTCTGCTTTTCAGACAATTTGACAGTGAGTTCAACCCTGCAATAACCAAATTTTTCTTTAAAAATTATATTATTTAATAATAGATTTGAAGTAGCTTACAAAAATACATATGAAAATACATATAAAACTTCTGCTCTACATCTATGGCAGGGGTGTCCAAGGCCATAGACATTTGGCTTCTTTGGGCCACATTGGAAGAAACTGTTTTAGGCCACACATAAAACACACTAACACTAATGATCGCTGATGAGCTAAAAAATAAATAAATAAATAAAATAAAATCACAAAAAACTCAATGTTTTAAGAAAGTTTATGAATTAGTGTTGGCTGCGTTCAAAGCCATCCTGGGCCACAGGCAGATTGACAAGCTTGATCTATGGCTTCTGGATGCAAAAGAAGACTACTTCATGAGAGGGGATGCAGCAGTACTATTTTTCCCCTATTAATTTTAGGTGACACATAATAATTATATATATTATGGAGTATGGGAGTGATATTTCGATACATGTATACAATGTGTAATGATCAAATCAGGATAGTTAGGCTATCCATCACATCAGGCATTTCTTATTTGTGTTGGGAACATTCAAAATCCTCTCCTCTAGCTTTTTGAACATATACAATAAATTATTAACTATACTCACCCTGCAGTACTATAGGATACTAGAACCCATTCTTCCTGTCTAGCTATAATTTTGTATTTGTTAACCAATGTTTTTCTCTTTCCCAGCTTCTAATATGAACAATTCCACTCTCTCCTTCCATGAGCTCATTTTTTTAGTTTCCACATTAGTGAGAACATGTGATATTTCTTTCTGTGCCTATTTTAACGTAAGTCCACCATGCTTATCCATGTTGCCATGAATGACAGCATTTCATTCTTTTTAATGGCTGAATAGTACTCTATTGTGTGTATGGACAGCATTTTCCTTATCCATTCATCTGTTGATAGTTTAGGTTGATTCCGTATCTTGGCTATGGTGAACAGCACTGCAAGAAACATGCAGGAGAGCAGTGCTATTGACCAATCATTTAAAACACCTGATGAATTAAATCATCGGGGAAAATCCATTCTCTTTAAAATTTAAAAAATGTTCTCCCGTATTTTTGCACTTTTGATTGGTGGGCTGGGGGAAAACTATTTCAGAGGCAGAACAGTTAGAATTTGTCAACGATTTGAAGAAATAAAAATAAAAGAAAAATAAAAACAGAAAACCAGTGACAAATTTCAAAAGTTAATGAAATTGATGTTAGTGCTTTTATTCAAAGAAGGAAGGAATTAGCAAGGTCAAGCAGGCTTCGGGGAGAAAAAGGGGTAGATTAATAATAAGCTGTAATTAATATTGTTTGGAGCTCCTTTATGGAATCTCCTTGCACCTTTCCAGTAAACAGTTGGAAATGTGGGAATGTGGCTCAAGGAAGCCAAGGGAGAAGAGGATATCAAGGAATATCAGATGTGCTCATCACTGCCAAATGCTGCTTATGTAATGATACATGTGGATTAAACACTGGAACTTATACACAATTATACAAGTTAATAAGCAGACTTCAAAAGAGTACTTTTGGTAGAATAGTGATGTTAGTTCAGAGTTAGGGAGTGAAATAGCAGTGGTAGCAAGGCACTGGAAAATTGGTCTCATGTAAGTCACTCTTTCTAAATAGATGATGAAAAACAGAAAACATTAATAAGGAAAGAATCTTAAACTAAGGCACATCAAAGTTACCTGGAGAACTTGTTATGCCCAGATTGCAGGGGCTCCACCTCAAGTTTCTGATGCTGTTGGATGGACATGGAGACAAAGAATTTGCACTTCTAACATGTTTCCAGTACTGAGGCGGCTAGTTTGGGGACTACTCTTTGGAAATCATTGATTTTGATCACAGTATTATCATTCGAAGCCAGATTATTCTTCATTGTGTGGAGCTGTCCTGTGCTTTATGAGACGTTTGGAAACATATCTAAACACTAGATACCAATAGCACCCCCGCATTGTGACAACCAAAAATGTTTCTATGCATTACCAAATGTCCCGAGGATGAAAACTGCCTGCAGGTGAGAAAACTGCTTTGGATGACCCTACAAATCACGAGTGTCTGCAAGCAGATCCCGAACACCAGAGTGGGGCTTGGTCTAGAAAATGAAGATTTGCGTAAAACAACAGAACAGAGCCTCCAGGGTCAGTCATCTATACTCCTCGAAATTACATATCAGGTTATGAGTGAGGGCTCAGTTTTTAGCTTTTAATGAATTAATCCCAGAAAAATCAAATTGGAACTCACCTCTACTGGAATTTCAGATTGCTTTCAAGTTTCTGAGTCCTGGAGCCCTGAGAAGCAACGCTCTCCAATTCATGAATGTCCCTTTGTCTTTTAAAATACAGGCTTCCTGGATCACTGCCTCACTTATATTTAAGTGTCCTCAATTATAACTTCCTTATTCCGAAGGCCCTGCCAGTTGTTTAAAAAGCAATGTTCTGCACCAGGTGGGCAAGTTTAAATATTCCATGCTCAGAAAAGAAGTTTTTGAAAGAAAAAAAATACACTGGGACTTTGTAAATATTTATGAATCCAGATCTTGCAACTATGGGCCCTCAGGCCTTCCAGCCGTGAATGTTAATGAAGATGAAGGCCCTAATCTCCCTCAGTACACTTACCATTAAGGCCTTGTTACTCAAATTGTGGAACCAGGACAAGCAGCATAGGGATCACCTGGGAACTGGTTAGAAATGAAGCATCTCAAGCCTCACTCCAGATTCATTAAATCAAAAGCTGCATTTTAACAAGATTCCAGGTGCTTCCCATGCACCTTAAAATGAAAAGCAATGGGTGAGAGTCTTGAAATCCACCATGGTTCCAGAACCTTCAAAACACCGCCTATTTATTCAGAACAGCAATTTTGCATTAATTTATATGACTTTGATAAATGTCCACCTCCCTCTCAAGACTGAAACACTAAAAGGGGAAATCTCCCACTGTTGGACCCTAGAGCCCCCTCCCTTTCCTTACACATGGGTATTTGAAAATCTGCTGACTAAATCAATGAACTACACCCTGGAATCTCATCGTTATCTGCTCCTCCCAACCCACAACCTCAAACAGGTTTCAGAAGAGGTTTAACTTCTTAATTAACATACTCCGAAAACCTGAACTTTCTCAGATCTCTGAGGGATGATTATGAAGGATCTCTGAGATAAGTTATTCCTTACTTTTTGCTTGAATTATGTATTTATCCACGATTTTATGTCCCCAGCTAAGAATTCTCTGCATATTGGAAAGAGAGAAACTATTGAGTATATTCTCTATAATTCTGCATGAGGACTAATTTTTATTCTTGTATAATTTAAAATTTTTTCTTTGTTGTAGTTGTTTTCTCCATCAGGAAAGGTTATTAGAGTATGAGTAAAGTGTTATAAATTAACAAAATTACAGTAAAAAAAGACTTTTTACTTATAATTCACATATTTGTATATTTACTTATAGCTTAATCTGCCTTTCCATAATAGAATTGAAAGCAGCTGGGCACAGTAGCTCACACCTGTAATCCCAAGCACTTTGGGAAGGTGAGGTGGGAGGATAGCTTGAAGCTAGGAGTTGAAGACCAGCCTGGGCAACATAACAAGACCCTGTCTCTACAAAAAAAAAAAATTTAAATATAAAAAATTAACCAGGTCTAGTAGTGGCATGTGCCTGTAGTCCCAGCTACTTGGGAGGCTGAGACCAGAGGATTGCTTGAGCCCAGGAGTTTGAGGCTGCAGTGAGCTATGACTGCACCACTGCACTGCAACATGCGAGACAGAGAGAGACCTTGTCTCAAAAAAAAGAACAACAAAAAAAAAAGAATTTAAAGCAAATGTTTACAACGAAATGATAATAAAACATAACTAAAGCAATTTACTAAGGCATGGCATGGGTTATAGTGATCTTCTGATCTCTTTTCCTGTTCATGCTGATAAAAAAAAAAAAAGTGTCTCATGTTTTATAACCTAGAAAGTATAATACTGCAGGCAACATCTTTGTTCCCACCATCCAAACAGTAAAAGGGATTCTACTATGACTTTTGTGAAACATCATTTAACTACCTCAATGCTTTTTTCCAAGTAAAAAAAAAAACAAAACTCAAAAAACAAGAATAGACAACTGGTATTACTAACAGTGTTTTTATTTACAAATAATTGTTTTTATTAGGCCATTTGGAAAACCACTAACATTTTTTATTTTAGAAAACATTAAATAATAAACAAGATGTTATACAGTACTTTGGATAACTTCTTCCATCAGTTTAGTGCAATGTATCATTGGCATCGAAAAGTAAAATTTTCATTTATTTTCCCCTTTCATCTTCAGCCGTGCAGTTATATGACCATAAAGGAAATGAACCATTAAAAATGGATCTACACCCATATATTCTGCTGTTACTCAAAGGCTTAATGATTTATTTTCCCTCTCCAGCCCTGCCTTTACCAGGTTAAATGACAGAAGACCTTCTATTGTACCTATTGTTCAAAAAATATTACTGTTCTGTGGAACCTGGGAGAGTCCAATTGATAAGAGAGACTGAATCATACTGATGAGGTGAAGGAAAGGTCTGCCAGTGTGGGGCAGGGCACTCTTTCTTAGCAGCCAAGAAAACTTGTCACACACGAAGCAGAGAGAATGCACCCGATGAAAATCTCTCTGAACTGTGTTCCTTGAAGGATCTCTTAAAAAAAAAAAAAATCTGAAACATCATCCATTGAACAAATGAAAGGCTTATACCTTTACCATGAAGAAACATTTAAAACCACCGCCACACTAGGACATTACTGAGATACTAAAATATCTGTCCATCATACTCTCATTTGGAATAAATAGTTTCCTTTTTTCTTTAATACTGCTAGGATTGCCATAAGGGAGAGATATTTCAGTGAGCTCAGCATTTGGTGGGCTCTTCCCCTTTCAATCCCTCTCCATTAGGAGGTCAAGAGGGAAATGCCTAAATTAAGCCTTGTCCAAATTACTTAGTTCTAAAGATTTTCACTGCATACTACTAGTAGGATCAAAACATCTTTTGGGAAATTCTATAATTTGTTACTTTTCCTTGGGTAAGAACATCTTTAACCATCTTAAATAGACAAATTTTTATCTAATTTTTTAGAAAGAGAGAGAGAGACTGAGATTTTCACACTTCTTTTTTTATGAAGTATTCTAATTTAACAATGGCCCCTGCCAAGAAATGCTCCCTTATACTCTAGTCTAAGCCAGTTTCCTCTTGTTCTATTCTTAGTGCATATGGAGAACAGCTGGTCACCACCCTCTCTGTGCCAACCCTTCATATACTTGAAAACCATCAATGGTTTGCCCCTCAGTCTTCTCTTCTCCAGGCTCAATAATCCCAGTTCCTTTAATTTTTCATCATAGATCTTTTTTTCCAACCCTTTAATCATCTTTGTGATTCCTGGCAAAAACAGCAGAAAATATTTTGATTACTTAATCAGAAATTAAGACAAACCTCAGGAATGATGCCTTTTAAAAGTTACATTGTTTTTTAATATATTGGTAAAATATGCAGGGAGGAAATACAGTTGGGGGTTCATGGATCTTAGAATTCCAACTTGCCCTGCTCCTCCAGTGTGTGTAAATCCCGTTCCAACACATCCCATGCCTCTAAGCATGGGACTTGCTTCCTATCCCATCCTGACACAGCACAACATGAGCAACATAAGTTATGAACTACAACTGCCTAAACTTATATCAATTTAAAACGTTGTGTGAAAATCTGTTCCAATGGAGTTTCCCCTATGCTTCCTCTCACTCTGCAACAGGATCCTTTTTCTGAATCAACCAAAACTTTTATAAAGCTTCCTACATATTACCAGAGCCATGTTATGATGGTAAAAGCTGTGGTTTTAAAGTGTAACTTGAAACAGTGACAGTTTTAAATTAACTGCAGTTTCTTGTCTTCCTAAAGGTTTCCTATCCTTTGCAGAGATCAAACTCAAGGCCATTAAAAAAATTCATCACTCCGTTACCACAACCCAACACTTCTGCCAATTTCCTACTGCTGCCAATATAAGGTCATGGAACTGGATGACATTTCACCATGTATTTTTTAACTTGAGATCACAAGCTGCCCTTTACCTTGCAACTAGAGTCTGTAAATATTTGGAACATGTAAATACTTAATATCTATAGCACATTTACACAAAACACAATACTACTAAGGAGGGATTACGTGCCCACTCTACATAATTGTCTTTAACAGGAAAAAAAAAACAGATAAAAATAAATGTATCTTGATATGTTACACACCCTTATTTTATAAAGTGAATGGCAGTAAAAGTCAGAGTTCAGGTCAGGCCAGAACTAACTTAAGTGAAGAGGGTAAGTCAATTTCACAAGCACATTGTACATCATATCTCAAGGGAAGTCAATACTACTCATGGTACAACACCGAACACATAACATCATGGCCATCTGCAAAGATTTCTTTTAAAAACTGCTCCTGTAACTCACTCCCATAATTTGCTACAAGGAGCACCTTGTAATCAGGATGGAGGATGGTATGGCTCACGCATGCTGAATGCCTTCCTGAAAGAGACACAGGAAGGAAGGCAACACCCACAGATGGCTTTGATGTGTCTACGATGACCCTGTATTTCAAGGAGGGTATCACTGTTCATTGGGATTGCACAAAAGCAGGCCAGAAAAACCTGGGTCACCAAATAGACTTCCTTCTGACCCACTGACCCACTCTTCTCCTAGGCCTGATAAAAGGGAGAAGAGGAGAGAAGATGAGAATTGGAAAAAGAGGATAGAGCAACATAGGAGTTCATTGTTAGTTCTGGAGTTGTTAGCGTTCTTCAGAGCAGTGGCCTTTTTTCAAGCTCACATCATCTAATCCAATCTCCCCAGCGTGACCACGCCTTTTTTCACCTTTGAAGATGACCTAGGGAGAGAATGCACACACCAGTCAAGCCTCCTCTGCCCCTTTCTAATGCCTCCTTATTAAGCAAAAATAAAGGCAGACCTTCCCCCAAACCAATTTTAAACTTATTTTGCAGGAGGAAAAAAACAGAATATAGTTGCCAGTATCACTGAAGCTTCTCTTTCAGTAGAAACTGAAATCATCAAACTGTTCATCAGACCACATTACTCAGAATCAATTACTCTTTAAAAAGCCATTCTAAGCTATAGACCAATTCGATTTAGGATTGTTTATAAAGTGGACACTTTTATCAAGGATTACCAAAGTTAGAAGAGTGTGATAGAATATAAAGGAACAGATATTAGGAGCCAAAGATCTGAAAGATCATAATCACACAGCCTATCTTAGATGTTTCTTAGTTCCTTTTTGGTTAACATCGCTTTCTTGCTGAAAATGGAATAGAATCAAACACCATAATCCAATCACACTGTTGTTTTACCTACGTAAAAACCAAAAACTTTTATTATTCTTACATTATATTTTCTATAGAGCATCCTTGCTCCTTACAAAACAAGAGAAAACCTAAGTGCTATGATTTAAAATGATTTATTATCTTGTTTTATTTCTCTAAACAATAAAAATACTGAGAAAAGTTTTAAGAAAAAATATGTAAGAATTAAACAAAATCCAAGTACTCTGATAAAAACTGTATTAATGGAATCTATCTTTTCTTTCTAAAATGGTTTCTTATAAACTATACCTACATACAGGCATAGGTATCTCCCAACAGCAAGTTTCATAAGCACCAGCATAATGATGACATTTTCCCAAATGCATTCATAATCTTGTTGGGATGCCATAGACCATTTTTTTGCTACCTATGTCTTGATTACTTAAGATCAAATTTATATATTCCATCAAAGCACTTCCCACATCCTGTCCTGAACAGAATAGTGCTTTCCAATTGTAGTTCTGAGTTCCCACCCCTACGCTGCTTAACTGTGATCTCTGAAACAAAGAAAAAAATTTGAACTTGAAAGAAACATTTCAAAAAAGAAAAAAAGAACCATCTCCTGGGTAATTTATGGTAGTAAAAGTTTGAAATATAAGGAATTAAAAGGAAAGGGAAAGCAGGAACAATTAAGCTCACCACCCCACCCTTGGAAGTTTCTGTTGATCAACTTTAAAAAAAAAACAAAAAAACGTTTCTATTCCTAGATTTTTTTTTCCATTAAAAAAAAACTGGATCTTTACCAGGGTTAGGGAGAGGTGGTGATCACAGGTTGCAATGAAGAAGGATGAAGAAGCAGAAAGTGGTTTCAGAAACAGACACTGAATGGAGTCATCAGGCCCAGAAAAAAAACCCAAACCTTTATCTGAGCCTGAATTCACACAGCAAGGCTTCTTCAAATTCAGATCCCAGAGTTCTATGAAAGGAAAACGTCCCAGGTCCTGCCTCCTTTGTGGATCTACTTACGCTCTTGATGTCAGCCCCTCGCAAGGTGATCTGTGTTTGCCTCCAGCCATGGCCACCATTTCTTCCCCACAGGGCTGCTCCGTGGGCACCGTGTTTTCTCACAAACACCTGGAGTGTGCCAGAGTGCAACCCCGTCACCTTGTGCCTGAATGACAGGCACAGGTCCCCTGAATGCATGAGGCGGCCGAGAGGTAGCACCAAGCGTGCAGCTTTTCCCCCTGGGGCTTTGGCTGCCGACACTGTCAGATATTGTCCACCTGGAATGGGAAAAGCAGGGCTGTGTGTATGTGCCAATATCCCTTTCTAGAACAAGCAGCATGGACAGGAGTTTTAGTTTTTATTTTTCTTTTCTTTGTAAAGAATTCCAGATTTTTGAAGAAGAAAAATATGACTTATTTGTATGCCTGTCTTAAGTTCTATGGTATGTGTTTACAGAAAACATTCACTTACTTTGCTCATGGAAAGTACAAGTAATGCCAGAGACACACAATAATTAGTAACCAAACCCTATGAATATTTCCAATGGAATATGATCAGACATATAGGCATACAACAACATATACACATTCACCACCTTGTGACCCTCACCAGTTTATGGTAACGTTGTCCAACACCCCTGGCGATCTGGCTTGGTGGTTTGGTAAAACTGACCCTAAATTTCTAGGGAGAATTTTCTGGTGGATAATTAACCTCTGAACAGTAAAGCAGATGGTGATTTAAAGGGCCCTATATCTGCTTATTCTCTCCTCCCCCAACTTAAAAAAAAAAAAATCTCTAAACGTAAAGGTTCTTTAAAAAAAAAATCAGAGTTGGCAGAGCTTCTCACACTGGTGTAAATCTAACACCAGGAAGATACAGAAGTATTCAGGAAACCCTCCCCATCTTCCTGGAGCTTCAATTTTATTTGGAGGTAAGCCATTTAAAACATTTTTATAGTAAAACAAATCTATATCATATCTATTCTATAAATATGTCCTATTACATATACATGAACACAAATATTAATAAAAACTTTCACTTTAGATAGACCACTTTGATGATGTTCTCAGATCCCTAGGGCTACAGAGTTTTCTTCCCTCTGTTGTTAAGGAAACTGCATTAGAAAAAAAATGGTTAAGCAGCAGTGAAGTGGGGGGTGCTGCTTCTCAAGAGAGAGAAAGTTGCAAGTAGTATTTTGAAACTTGATCCATGTACAAATGACATTCCCTCAGGCTATTTTATCTCAGTCAACTGAAAACACACTGTATGTTTCAACACTGGTTTTTCCATAGAAAAATGGTTGGAATGTTGAACATGTGTATCTATTTTGGTAGTAATCCCATTTAGTTTTCAGTTAACAGATATAAACTATCATCTTTTTCTTATGCTTAATTTATACAAGACATGATAAAATTTGGTATTAACTTTTTATTCCAGTGTCTTCTTCTCTAACAAGTCCCGTCGGCGCTCTATAGGTCACAGGTGATTTCTGTGCACTTACTATGTGCCAGTCTCTGTGCTAAGGGCTCCCCAGCAGGTTGTGAACAACTTAAAAGTCTGAACCAAAGTTTCCCCCAAACCTCTGTGTTACCCTGCTAGCAGGTAGCAGGTGTTTAAGGATGTTTGAATCAACGAATGATGTTCCAAGGATACAGCAAAAAACTGCAGGGAAATAGATCCTTGATTCACGTACTTGAATCACTAAAAATACATAATGTCTTAAGAATCTTTCTCCCACTTCCCTTGTCCCCTTCCTCCACAAACTAATCCAAACAATATTTTGGGCCAAAATATTTACATGTCTCACTATAAGTCAGCTTTTGAATCATCACAGGTACTCTGGTTAAGACTAAGATATAAGGTTATTACAGTTAACCTGCAAGTTTCGAGAAAACAAGGATTAAGTCCCTGTGGAATGTACACTGATACCATTCTGCCAGATGCTACCTGCAAACAAGACAACCTAACACACCAAGGTATTCTTTGCATATGCATTTAAAACTCTAAAATTTACAACATGATAAATGAGGTTATGATTGTTCTTCCTCTGTAGAGCTACTCTGTGCGCACCAGGTTTTGCTTTTGCTGTTTTTTTTTTTTTTTTGCCATGAAGAATTCGTTCCCTTTGTAATAAAGGAAATGATACAAGTTGGAACATTAACTAAGGAAAAAATTGATTCAGTGTCAAGCAAGTTACCTATTAAAATTTTCACTTCTGATTTCATAATTCTGGTGATAAATATACAATTATATTAAACATTCATTCAGTTTACAGTATCACAATATCTCAAGAATTTTGGGGAGGGAGGGTAAATAATAGATGCTGCAAAACTTGACCAGAAAGTTGGGTTATAAAATGTTAGTTTATTTATTTTTAATTCTGTAGTGGTTGGTGCCTTTAAATTTTCAATTCACAAAATCTAGAGGTATTTGTGAAGGTTTTGACTTCTGAACTTTTCTTATGTAATACATTCACATAAATGCACATGAATATGAACTTTTTTTTAAAAAAGGAATACTATATTTGCAGTGTTGTAAGTTGCTTCTTGTATAACCATTTTTCTATGGTAGCAAATACACTTTGCATTGCTGCAAGTATGCCAATAACCATTTAGCCAATTTCTTACTGAAGAACATTTAAGTTTCCAAATTTGCATGTTAAGATAAAAATACCATAAAATAGACAAACAAAAATGTTTTTAAATATTTGCAACAAATTAAAAAAGGATAATTTTTCTTTTTGTATAGAAAACTTCCATAAATCAATAAAAATACTAAAGAAAAATAAAGAACATCAGAGAAAAAAATGACAAATATATGAAAATGTGATCAACTTTTCACAATAAAAGAAATGCAAAGTAAAATTAAAAGAGATTCCTTTTAACCTATAAGATTGGCAAAGATTTTGAAAATACTTTTATAATATATTGGGGATGGTTTTCAAATATTGTAGGAAGAAGTGTAAATTGCTACAACCTTTATAAAGGGCAATTTAATAAAATCTATCAAAATTCAAAATACAAATTCTCTTTTGACATAGCAATTCCACATTTAGGAATTTATTCTATAGATACAGTCTAACATATATTAAATAATGAATGTATAGGGTTATTCACTGCACTATCGTCTGAACTACCTAAAGTCTTGAAACAACTTATGTTCCTCTGTGGAGGGCTGGCTAAATACATTGTGGTACATCTGATGAGTAATGGAATAGCAGCCAGCCATAAATAAGAATGAGGGTGTTCTGTATGTACTGACAGGGGACATGCTTCAGCCACAATGGCTAATACTATTTTAGTGGTAACTGTGGGCGAGGCACTGCTTGAAATGCCTTACATATGTTTAGTGGATAGTACTTATTATCCCCATTTAAGTAACTCGCTCAAGGTCAAAGCTAGTATGTGGTGGTGCTGGGTTCCAGACCAGGTATTCTGGCTTCAAAGTCCATGTTCTTCCTGTTAACTCTTAAGGTAGTATCAATAAGTGACAAAGGCAAGGCACAGAAGAGAATGCCATTGTATCCAAAAATATCTCTGAGAACATAATCAAGAAACTGGCTGCATCTTGCCGGGTGGTGAATGGGAGTCAGGGATGGTAGAAAGCTTTCACTTATATTGTTGATTTATTTTACATTTATGTGTATTTTAAAATAATGTTTTAATGCTGAAATAGACATACTTGTATGTACATGCTGGCATACTTGATACATATGTAAGCAAATTCCTTGTAGCTATCAGTGGCAGACAGAGTGCTGAGTCAGTTGCCCTTAATCCTTGTTCTCCAGAGATCAAGGTTCCAGGAAAAGGGGCTTAGTTCTAGCTTTGACACACACAGGAGAAGGGTGTGTCCCCAGGGCCACAGCTACATACCTGCAGTGTATCACCATGTCTGTCAGCAGCACAATTTTCCATTTCTTAGAGGCATTGTTAATTTCACATCTCACTGTGACTGAATGTGATAAAACCTAATAGCACCATGAAAGGCAGCTAGCAAATGCACTTATTTTGCAGCTATTTCTTAAGGTTTTGAGTTTTGAGAGTTTTCTTAGAAATATTAACATATAAGAATATTTACAAATCTGGATCTTGGATTAGAACTGCACATCATTAAAATCATCCATAATTGGATATCCAAACACATATTCTTTTATAAGTGGTATAATCTAGATAGAAATAGGTAAATAATTAGCTTGGTAATTAGAATAATACACAGAAATTATTATTTATTATTATTTTTTTGATGGAGTCTTGCTTTGTCACCCAGGCTGGAGTACAGTGGCGTGATCTCGGCTCACTGCAAGCTCTGCCTCCCAGGCTCAAGCGATTCTCCTGCCTCAGCCTACTGAGTAGCTGGGACTACAGGTGCCTGCCACCACGCCTGGCTAATTTTTGTATTTTTAGTAAAGACGGGGTTTCACTATGTTGGCCAGGCTGGTCTTGAACTCCTGACCTCAGGTGATCCACCCGCCTCAGCCTCCCAAAGTGCTGGGATTACAGGGGTGAGCCACTGGGTCTAGCCAATTTTTTATATTCTTCTCTGGCCTTCACATGTGATACACACACACATACACATACACACACACATACACACACACACACACACACACACACACACTCCATCCACCTGAATTTCCTAGAAGAAAAAGCCATGAAAAGGTAAGCTTTATTAGTATTTTCCCATCAGTGCTGGGTTATAATTCTCTCAACATATTCTAAAAATACATTCTGCAATTCCATCCTCACATATCCTGCCTTCCAACTCTCTGCCATCTTTTGGTCTTCCCATCCTTCTTTCCAAGCTAGAATCCTGCTCACTGAATTTCTTGGGACTACTTCCACATTCCATTCTGAATCAGGCTCTCAGAGCTGGTTTAGAGGTTTTCTAATGCAACTTTTATCTGATGCTCAAAACCTTTTAACAATATCTTGCCATATGTCACCCAGTCAAATGCTTCCACCAAGATAACTCACTCTTTCCATGTCAGCCTGTTCTCTTTTTAGATGACAGTGAGCCAAAATGAATCTCCCTGTATTTTTTACCCATCAATCCTATTCTCATCCCCTTTCGGTCACAGAGAACAACTCTAACCCTAGTCAATTATTTGAAAAGGAACCCTGATGCATCATTTCTTCTCCAGGCTAAACGTTATGGTTCCTTTGCCTGTTTTTCACAAGCTTGGAGATACCTTTCCATGCAGGTCATCCTCTTCTAAGTGACCAACTCTATTCTTCTCATATTAGAAAAAAAGAATTCTCAAAAGTGGATTCACCACTTAAGCAAAGTGGATTTTCATTCTTGAAACATACCATATTTCTATAGAGATGGTCCATATTTCTGGCAGCAACATCACAAGGTTCGCTTAGATTGATTTCATTACACACTAAAACTCTAAAGTCTTCTACCCTTAGTGATATGTCAGGTCTTCCCCCTCACTCAGATGTGTGACTGGTTTCTAGACTATGAGCCATAACTTAGACTCAACCCCATTACATTTCACCTTCTTAATTGTGACCCATTAATCTAATCTTTCAAATGCTGGTTGTATCAGCACACATAGTCACTTTCCTCTCCAGATTTGAGTCAACCGTAGTTTGGTCAGTTTATCTTCAATATTAAGTTCAATGTCCTATTTATCTAAGTTCTTGGTAAAAACTTGGACCAATTCTAGAAAAGCATCCTCCAGGGACCGTAGCCAATCATCACGAGTTATCCAATCACTCAAGCAGGCATCTCTTCCTTTCAATTTGCTCTGTACTAACACAGTCCAATAACGATTTCAAATTTCTTTGTCTACCATTCTAATTTCTAACCCTCTTCTCATTTTTCCATCAGAGAGAAAGGGAGATTTGGGTCACAACAAATGTAAACATTTACAAATATAATGAATAATAAAAAAATGTTGAAAAGGACTAAATTGGTTCTAAAATACAGTATTTACATTCTAAAAATCAAGTATTTTACATAGATTGTTTACATAGAAGTGCAGTGAATTCTCCTGAGTTTAGCATGAATTACTCTCCCCAATGTACCTTACTTGAAAGAATCATTCATTATGACCATAAATATTATTCACCATTCTGTCATACATGACTGCCAAAGATCCCTCCTTCTGTAGCAAACTACTCCAGGTCAGTGGTCAGTCAGTCTAATCTACAGGTCTGTGATCTGCTAATCAGATCATGCACACTACCACATGCACACCTACTGAGGCCAGCCTGTGGTACAGTCAAAAACACAATAATGCTACAGATGTTCTGAGTATTGGACTGTCTAGGAGCCTGCATGAGTAGTACAGAGTGGTTTGGACTTAATTCTACCACTCTCTAGCTCTGTGGCCTTAGGAAACAGGTAACTTCTCTGGGTGTCAATATTTCCTTTGTGAAATAAAGACAATATTATTTGCTCCTCGAGTGAATGATAAAACATGATCAACTTTTCACAATAGAAGAAATGCAAAGTAAAATTAAAAGAGATTCCTTTTCACCTATAAGATTGGTAGAGATTTAAAAAAATACTTTTATAATATCTGTTGGGGATGGTTTTCAAATACTGTTGGTAGGAGTGTAAATTGCTACAACTCTGTAGCAATTAAATAAATTTATTTAATTGCTACAATTAAATAAAATTGATGAGATTTTAAATAAGCTAGGACTGTCATAGGTATTTTATATTGTATACACACACACACACACACACACACACACACGTTGATATGTTGGTTTCTCTCTTATTCAGAGAATCTGTGACATTAATGATAATGCTGTCCTGCTCAGAGTTAACTTTAAATGAGTAAGACAGTAATGCAAGAATGACTGAGAGTACTGTGTGTGAGGCACTAAATGATATTGTCTTTTACAACAAAAAGAAATGTATGAACCAATTTGAATTTATTGAATATTCCTATTTTAAGGAATTTACTTCACATTAAGTATATCTCTATTTCAACTTTAGGGGATGTAATGAATATATTTTTGGACTAATTTTTTAATACCTTGTTACTCAAAATGTGTGTTGAGGACCACCATAGAGATCTTCAGGGAGCCTGCTAGAAATGCATGAAAATCTGTATTTTAATGAGGCCCTCAGCTGCTCTGCAATCACAGTGAAGTTTGAGAAGAGCTGGTTTAAGATATCATGAGCTCTCTCAAGTTAACTTTTCTGTGTTTGGTGCTCTTACCCGGTATGGTATTCAAGAACTAGGCTTTTAAAATAAATGAAATAACAAGCTTTTCCTTCACATTCTGTATCTTCTTAAAATCTAGAATCAGGAGTATAAAAAGGAAAAAAAATGAAACCAAACTCCTCACCCTTCCATTAAGTAGGCCTTATCCATAAGAGATTTAACTACTGGCTGGGCGCGGTGGCTCACGCCTGTAATCCCAGCACTTTGGGAGGCCGAGGCGGGCGGATCACGAGGTCAGGAGATGGAGACCATCCTGGCTAACAGGGTGAAACCTAGTCTCTACTAAAAATTACAAGAAATTAGCCGGGCATGGTGGCACATGCCTGTAGTCCCAGCTACTTGGGAGGCTGAGGCAGGAGAATTCATTGAACCCAGGAGGCAGAGGTTGTAGTGAGCTGAGATCGCGCCACTGCACTCTAGCCTGGGCAACAGAGCAAGACTCCATCTCAAAAAAAAAAAAAAAAGATTTAACTACTGAGGGGAGAAAAGCTATCTGGAATCTAGAAGAAAAGATGTCTTATGAGTACTAAAACTTTAGATTAATAGGAATTGTGCAATTTAAAACTCTGTTGAGTTCCAAGGAACTATGTCTAAATCTACCTTTTGTTATAAAATGAGTGGTGGTGATTTGTAACCATTTCCTTCAGCACCCAAGTTAGAGTGAAATTTTTTCAGAGGGATAATCACAACTTTATAGAAATTTCCACTGTGTCCTTCTACTACCACTCAAATCTTAAAAGAAAAGAAAAACAAAGAAAAAACAACTGGGGAATGCCTATTACCATGGCTGATATACCACTATATTACTTCTTTTATTCCTGGGAATGGGTGCTACAAATAACTTAAGAATTATTTGCAAGAATTAATCTAAATATTTTACTTATCAAGCTTTTTGAGAGAAATTAGCTGATCTTTTAATTAACTACTTGTCTCCCATAATATAGTGCTAGTTGATAGCTAACAAATTTAACTCTCTCAAAGAAATGAAATATAAATGCTAGGCATGGTCCTTTTTGACCATCTTTATCAAGTAAACACAGAGATGTGTTACAGTAGACTTGATTAGCAGCAGTGGAGTCTTCAGATAGTATCACATTGAAATGTGTACCAGAAAAAGTTAAATGAAATGGTTTTACCTGCTGGGTCCCTGATTGGTTCCCAATGCAAGTCATTGTCTTTCTCGCTGATCCATCCACAAAGTCCATGGTCAAAATTACAACTGTGTACCAGAACACCTACAAGGAAATAATCAGAAAGATGAGTGGATCAGAAAATCAACAAAAAACAACAAATGAATCTATGAACTAGGGGTATCTAGACAACAAGTGTTCTCTCCTATCCATATAACCAGAGCTTCTTTCCATGAGACGAAAGGGAAATTACATTAATCTTTTCTCAGCACAATAGTGCATCATCTGTAAAAACAGAACACACAAGTGTTGCCAAACTATAACAATGTTACATCATCACTTATAAAATATGATTTCCTTTTTACAGTTTAAGTACTACTTTAAAATTTTTTAAAAAAAGAAAATGATGATTCATAATTATTTTTGCTCAACTGATTTAACTACAAAGAAAATCTGAGTTGTTAAAGAAAACAGGTGTAATTTTCCCAAATGGTCCAAACGATCTACATTTAAAAGTTATTTTCATGGAGAGAAACAATAAAATGTCATTATGATGGCACTAAGAGTGTAAGTGTCACCTGGATCATCCTTTGCTTCATCGTCTGCACTGACTCCTCTTTCTATTTCAAATATTTCAAACAAGTCATTTGAAGGTTGCCGTGGAACTGCAAGAGAAAGGTTTTGAGTTTTTTTGTGTGTGTGTGTGTGAAGTATTGATAAAGAGGCATTACCTTTAACAAGGGCAGGAGGAAAAGACCTAGTCATTTTATTCATCTGGATGAATCCAAAATATTTAATTATATCTCACATGAAGATTCAAGAATTTTGTTCTGCAGGAATTTATACTGCAACCTTGATCTGGGTACATTTTTTAAAAATGATTTTCAAAAGTTTCTAAAATTCAACAAAAATAACTTAAAAAGTCTTTATCTGGAAAATACATTTTAATAGAGCAACCAATTTCTAGCCAACTATTCATCTCTATGAAATTCTAAAGTTCATCTCTACGAAAGATACATTATTATGATCTTTAAATCAAGGTTGTTTTAACTGAAAATACCTATGATGGAAGTGAATGGTTTGGTTTCTAATCACAGCATCTACTACCCACCCCCAGTGAACTCCGCACATTGTTGCACTCTAATATACATTTCCTACCATGGCCTCCCTTGCTTAAACAGTTTCCCTGGCTCCTTTAAGATCAAACTCAAACTTCTCGGGCCAGAGTTTACAATTTACCCCACCAAAATACACAATGCTGTCCAAACATGCCATTCATTTTCACGTCTCAGACCCAATGCTCTCTTTCCTGCTAATTAACCTGCCAAAAATCTCTTCTTCCTTCAAGGCCCAGCATAAATATCACGGCTTCTGTGGAGTGATTCTGCCCCAGGCAGAATCAAATTCTTCCCTCTTGTACCTCAAGAGTTCATGCTTATAAGCCCCTATTACATACTTTCATAAAGAATTGCAGCTATTTACACACATGTGTCTGTCCCTCTGCTAGTCTCTGAGGTCCTGGAGGGCATCAATCATGTCTTATTTGGGTGGCATTTCCAGGGCTTGACCTGGTGACAGGCACTCAGTAAGTGTTTACTAAGTGAATGCAAATATCCTGTTAGAACCCCAGGTAGTATTTCAACACTTTTCCTCAAAGGACACAAGTGGGACAAAGCATAAGAATCTACTTTAAAAAAATAATTGATTTCTTTAAATCATTGATTTATTTATTCAATCAGTGTATATTTGATGGCCAAGCAGATGCCAACCACTGTGGCGGGCACTAAGGAGACAGGGTGAACGGGGTAGACAAGACTGAGGGTCTGGATCTTACATGGCTTGAATTCTAATGGGAGAAGCAGACTTTAAATATGGAGATAAACGAGTGCTGTAATTTGAGATTTTGGTAAGAGTTAGGAAGGAAGACATCATGGAGAGTAACTGGTGGGGAAATGCGTGGGAATGTTCATGGTGGTGAGGGGAATTCTTGGTCAAAGGCCAAGGAATACTCCCTTCTCTTTGCCAGAACTTCAATTAATTAGCTTTATTTTTATAAGGCAGGGAGTAGGAGATGTAGAACACTATGAAACAGTCATCACTCAAAGGGGTTCTTTTTTCAACGATGTTCCTATTGTTTTTAGCAAAAATTCTTAAAATTAAGTAATAATCCCAGAACGTTTGCACAAGTTGTTTTTAGCTTACTACTTCTGAGTTTTTTCCTTTTTGTTTCAAACGTTAAAACAGTGAAGTCCCTTCCCCTCTTATAATCCATACTTGCAATATACCCAGCTGGGCAGCAATGAAAGAAAAGAAGCTCTAGGGACACAGCTGACTGTGGATACCCAGGGGATGAGGCAACCCCACTCTCTCTTTTATAGCCCAGATGACTGACAGCAATGACATCCAATTACACTTTCCTTATTTGGTGCTCTGAGACGGGGAGTGCCTCTTTTATTTACTAGAAATATTACAAAATTGTAGACAAGCGTGCTTTCTTTCTTGTGACAGAAAAGTTATAAAAACTCCATAGAACAATCATGTTTTTGTCCCCTTCTTTTGTTGTAACTTATATAAATCATCTCCAAAATGGAATAGGCTCAAAGTCTTAAAAGTACCATATTCCAGGGACATTATGACAGTTTTTCAAGCTCCCTCCGCCTTTTTTTTCCCTCCCAGATGAAGGACTATCAAATGGCAAATCGAGTCTTGATGTAAAGGTTTCCTGGCACCGGGAGCCTGTTTTATAAAAAGGGAGATCAAGAGGTCCTCTCTGAGGAAGCACAATTTAAACTGAAAGGGGAAGAATGAAACTTTCCAAGCAAAAAGCATAGCATTGGGGTTGGGGAAGAGGGAGGGTTTCAGGCAGCAAGTACAAAGAAAGTGCTTGGAAAATTTAGAGAAAGGAGTTCACAATGGCTGGAGGATGTTGAGAAATGAAGAAAGCGGCATGGGATGAGGTTGAAGAGAAAGGAAGAGATTAGATCATACAGTTAGAAGACGGCAACACAAAGAATTAGTCATGTAACAACTTGTAAAATGTCAGATGGTTTATTAATATAAATTATTAGTATTAAATGGTTCTTGGTTTCTAAGAACCATTTAATTTAGCAGCAGATGATCATGTAAACCTTCATTACAATCCACTGGGAAACATTCCAAGGAATTTAGAGACCAGAAGTGCTCAGAAGCTATTGGTTCTTACAATTTTGTGTGCTCTACTCTATAATCATACCAAATTATTTAACTAATTTTCCTTCCTCACACATACCAGTATGGGATTACTAACAGCATCCCACTGAAGTATCAAGAGAAAAAACACTACCCACCCCCTGATACACTTTAGAGTTTATGTGAAAATATTAACTGAAATAAGTAGCAGAACAAATCATTCAAGCAGTATTATGTTATTATCACAATCATGTACAAGAAAAACAAACCAAAAAAAGGACTAAAGAGGGATAAATACACCAATATGCCAATATGCTAATACTGGTAATCCAAGTATTAGAAATGAAATTTTTTTTTTCATTTGTATTGGTTCACTTTTTTTGTAATTCTACATTTTTAGGATTGTAAAAAGAAAAAATATAAATATGAATAAAAAACTTACCTAAAACATCTAAATAAAAGAGGGTTCTGTTAGATCACATATAAATAGCAATTATATGTCTGTTATTTGTATTTTGGTTACTCAAAGAGAACTTGGAATAGACTTGATACTTGTTGAACGCAAGGCTATGAAATTGAAATATGTTTGTGAAATTCAAACACTTTTCTTTGATTTCAAGGGAGCTATTTTGATCAATGCAGAAAATGTTAATTAAAATGAACGACTAGCCTTGCCCAAAAATGAACTATAACCAGGATAGACATTGGTACATGATTTTTCTAATTGTTCTTTCCCTGCTTGATACTTTGGCTAATATTCAACTTAAATACACAATATACATATTTCATAAAAACAAATGCATACCTGCTATTCTCTGCAGTTGAACCATTAATTCTTAGAATTAGAATGGTATAAATTTAGAAACTAAAAAAGAATCAGAGAAGTGCTAGCAATACAATTCCTCCACCATCTGTCCATGCATCCTGCCTCCTTCTACTCCATCCACTCATTTATGCAGTCAGTCAAGAAACTGAGCATCAGCTATACAAAGCATGGGCTAAGAGCTTGTTATAAAGCATTGGGCATACTCTTGCCTTCATGGGATCTACATTCTAGAAGTGAAGGCAGATTTTTAACAATTTCCCCAGGTAATGTGTGCTTTAAAGAAGCAGAGGATGCTAGTGAGTATGGGAGTGGGGAGTGAGGGATTGGCTAAGCTAGGCTGGGGAGGATACACGTCATAAAAATCTCTGAGAAGTGATGCTTTCTCTATGACATAAGAAGAAGTACTATGAGCTATGGCTCTGGAGAATGAAAAGAGAGGGGACTGAAACATCAGAATCGCTGTAGACCTTACAGGGGGAGGGAGGCAGGAAGAAGGTGCAGGAGGAAGGGCATCAAATGAAATTGGAGATAGAGGCAGAGTGTGCAGGAGCTTTTAAAGCCTTGTAAATATTTTGGACGTTATCCTGGTGGAAACTGGCGGCCTCTGAAGGATTAACAGAGGATTGCCAAGATCAGGTTTGCATGCTGAAATGACCATTCTGGTAGTAGCTTGGAGAATGAACAGGAAGAAGGTGAGAGTGGGTGTCATAGGGGAATTATGACTAAAATTAACAACAACCATGAATGTTCATATATTTTTAGAAAATGTCCCCAGAATCTTTATACCATTGGTACATGTTTTACCCACCAAAAGATATGTCTTGCCTGTTGCTTCTTACAGCCTTCTGCATAAACTAAAAGAAAGGGAATGTACAGGTACTGAAGCAAGTGACAGCTGGATAAAGGCATGGTTGGACTGGACAGAGGAGCACAGTACTTTCTAATGGCTACTGGGCCCTGGAGTCAGGGGTAGAATCAGCCACAAAAAGGAGCAGGAAAGTTCTTGTAAGAAATGCTGGCCAGGCACTTTCTACTAAATATGTATTTTCCCCAGGGATGTGATCATATATAACCTGTGTTCACAAATGAAGTTTCCCAAATAGTCAATTGTATATTTTTACCCAGAAAACATTAAGAGTAAGCACAGAGAAGTAAATGTAAATATTATCATATACACCTCCCACTGCTCAACTTCTTGCCAAGAGTAACTATAGCAAAATGTAAGCATTATTTAGTAAAGGTAGGTTTGCAAATTCTCTTCCTGTTTCATAGGAAACAAGGTGGTTCCTATGGCATTACCAGGCCAGTTCTGGCATTTGTTGTTGGACTAAATGATTAAAAATAACACTGTCTTAAATTACTTCTATGCTTAGGAGTTTAGTTCATTGAAGAGAATGGTACATATGTAATTCTTCTAATATTCTGAAGGCTGTTTCTGGTGGCAAAACCTAGAGGCTTTTAGAGACACAGATTGGAGTGTAGGGATGAATGACAAGGGTTTTATGAGATGGTCTCTCCTCCTCTCCCTGTCTCTCTCTCCCCCTATTCTCTCTCCAGATGCAGGACATATGCATCATAATTTTAAGTGATCAGAGAGAAAAGCAAATAAAAGGGCTGGAAATTAGTTTCTGAAATTTCTTTAACCATGTTAGAGAAAAGTTTTAGCCATCTATTCATTATAAGCCAAAAGAAAAGGGTTGTTGGACTCACAGAAATAAGACCTTGTTTGTCAAAGCTTTCATCCCATAGGAAGAATCTACAAAGTTCCACAGACACCTTTGGGCTGACAGTAAAGAGCAAAATTGGCAAAAAAGTTAAATCTCTGGTGAAAGGTGGAGCATAGACATTGCTAATCAACAATGAGCCCAATTTTTGTGACATACCTATTTCTCCTTTATGTATTATAGGAACTTTTAATAAAGTTTTAGAAAGACTCAGAGACACTGCCTGGAGACAGGATAATTTTTTTTCTTTTGAGACAGAGTCTTGCTGTGTCACCCAGGCTGGAGTGCAGAGGCACAATCTCGGCTCACTACAATCTCTGCCTCCCGGGTTCAAGCAATTCTCTTATCTCAGCCTCTCGAGCAGCTGGGATTCCAGGTGCGCACCACCACGCCTGGCTAATTTTTATATTTCTAGTAGAGACAGGGTTTCACCATGTTGGCCAGGCTGGTCTTGAACTCCTGACCTAGTGATCCACCTGCCTCGGCCTCCCCTTCTCCTCTCTTCTAAGCCAACGGTTCCCATGAAGGTTAGGCTCTGCCAGCAATGAGTCCTTTGCACCAGAATGCAAGTGGTAAGAAGACTCTCTGATAAGGGCTGCTTGGACTGAGCGCAGCATGAACACCGTCTAGGGTGAGCAGAAGCCCACCAGCTGTTGGGGACAGGTGTAAATGCACTCAAGCCAAAAGAATCTATTTAAAGAAAGAATGGAAGTTTTTATCCCATAGGAAGTCTGAATTAAAATAGGGTCTGAACTAAAATAACATAGAATGTTTATTTATGATGCAGATTTCTAAATCCTTTTGGTACATTTACTAAATCAGACTTTCTGGGGAAACTACTTGTCAGATTATTTTGTTTATTTTATTTTGGAGATAGAGTCTCGCTCTGCTGCCCAGGCTGGATGCACTCATCAGATCAATCATGTAAATTTCCCATCTAGACAGATTCATCTCTGAAAAGACTATTGTCATTATTTTCACAATAAAGAAGTTGAGATGATGTGGTCTCTATTTTAAAATCACAACTGTCTAATGAGACTATAAACACCTAAATAAAACACAGTATTCTAAATATTTGGTAACAAGCCTAAAATAAAATAGCAAGTTTCTATTTTCATTTTTCTCTGTGCACCTAACAGCTCACACTTGCAAACCAATTTGTTTCAAAAGGATCTAGTTAGTTAAAAATAACATTAAAATTGTAATGAACCATAATAAAAAGCATGAGAAACATATAAACTCAGAACAAGAAAACAGCATAGGCTGTCTTTTTGTGAATTAAGTAGGAAATGTTATCATTACTATATAAATGAATTCAACATCAATAGTAGCAGTAATAGCTAATATGTATTAAGTTATTACTACATGCCAAGCACTACAGTAAAAGTTTTATAGGTACCCCTGCATCTAATTCTCACAACAGCCCAATGAGGTAGATACTATTACTATCCCTGACTTACAGATAAGAAAACAAAGGCACAGGAAAATTTAGTGATACGCCCCAAATTACAGACTGGCAATGAGGACAATACTTGTAAATTATAACTCTATTGACAAATGTGCATGTAACTTAAAAAAAAATCTGACTTCTGACTTTGGTCACAATCACCAAGGGCCCATTTATACGTTTTGGAGAGAATGATATTTTCTTTACTAGCTACCATAGGATCTAATTAAAATATAAATCAAAAATCTTGAAAACTTTCAGAATTCACAGCAGCAGATCCTAACCTGTGAGAAGTGACAATTCGCTCCTTCAAAACACTAGCAGAAATTTAATTTTCAAGGAGATATCAGGCATCTTCTCAGGGTCTCTGCAGGTCTTACTGTTTACAAGAAAGCAAACTACTTTGAAGACCTTTTCACCCCTCAGCAGAAACAATCTTTTTACTTATCACTACACAGAATCAGAAAGACCATAATATTTCCATGACTAAGAACAATGTGACTGAACTAGCCACAGACTCTGTAAAATCTGTAGAAGAGAGATGAGGGGAAAAACCTCAGGACAACATGCAGCAATCAGTAAAAGAAAACAATTTTCTTCTTACTGCTTGGTACTTGGAATTGCAGCACAGTCTCATGTTGCGTAATAACAGCAACAATGAGGCTGGTTCTCTGATATGGCCACTCATAAGAGCACCTGATACATATTAATAACATTATGTTCTATAATCTGGCTTCTATTAACGCCTTTTCTTTTTATTTTACATGAGTCAGGTGGACACATGCCTAGGCACAATTGCTATATTTTAAATAGCCTACATTTGGCTAGTTCTGACTCCATCCAGAATATGGTTCTGCTGGGTTGGAGCTGCCATTATGCTTTAGAAAGAGCCCTGCTATCCAAAGTGGGGACTGCAGATCAGAAACATTACCTGTGTTTGTTAGAAATGCAGAGTCTCTGGTCCTACTCCAGACACACTCAGTCAGTCTTCAATTTAACGAGATCCCCTTGTAATTTGTGTACACATTAAAGACTGAGAACAGCCAGGCACAGTGCCTCACGCCTGTAATCCCAGCACTTTTGGTGGCTGAGGCAAGCAGATCGCTTGAGGCCAGAAGTTCAAGACCAGCCTGGGCAACATGGTGAAACCCTGTCTCTATTAAAATAACCATGTGTTGCAGGGGAGCAGGAAAGGAGGGGGCTTTTCCTGACAGGCGCAGGTTGTCAGGCATTGGAACCCTACTGGGTCTGTCATGTTCACATCCAACTCACGGCTGGTTGAATAAGAGGTTGAGTGTTGGGGACTAAGTGTGCCTACTCAGATGTGAATCCCTGTCTCTATTGAAATTACAAAAAAAATTAGCTGGGTGTGGTGGTGCACGCCTGTAATCCCAGCTACTCAGGAGACTGAGGCACAATAATCACTTAGGTTGCAGTGAGCCAAGATTGTGCCACTGCACTCCAGCCTGGGTAACAGAGTGAGCCTGTGTCTCAAGAAATAAATAAATAAATAAATAATAAATAAATAAAGATAAAGACTGAGAGATACTTTCCCTAGTAAGTCTGATTTAGTAAATGTGTCATAAGGATTAGGAATCTACATCTTAAGATAAGCATCCTATGTTATTTTAGTTAATAAACATCCTATGCTATTTTAGTTAAAATGGGCTTCTGACAACACTGGGGAAAAAAAAATCTGTTTCCTGGTCCAAGTGATGTTATATTCCCTCTCATAATACAAATTTCCTAGCTAAAATTGGACATATCTATCACATTCAATTGTAAAGGAAAATCTGAAAGGTTAAAAATAGAAGTTAATAAAACCTTCAATGAATTTTAAAAACTCAGTATGTCCAAAATAAAATAAACATGATTAAGAATCAGAATCCTCACTTTCCTGCTGAGAAGAGTGGGGTTCTGTTACTCTGCCCCCTCTCCGAAGGAATTAATGATATAATGAATTACTGTTATCAACGATAGTGCAGTTGAACAGTTTAAAAATTACTGCATAAAGACAACAAAAAGACAATGAAAATCACCCAAAATATCATAAACAGGATATACTCATGGTTACTATTTTGGTCTTTTTTCTTTCAGACTTTTACACACATCCAGACATATGCAGACATGTATTTTATATCTAATTGGAGTCAAATGGCAGGTACAGCTTTGTACTTTTCAGATAACATTTTTGTAACATGGGTATTTTCCAAAATTATTAAATATTTTCCATAAAACATGTTTAATAGTTATATAAGATTTCATTATATATTGCTAGAACAGAAAGCAGGTCCCCCTAACTTCCTTTACTTTGGGTTCTGCAGAAAGTTTTTCTGAGTTTCTTTGCCCTGGGATAGCTCCTACCCCTGTGACACCAGAGTTTTGTCTTTGAAAACTGGCTTTTTAACAATCCCCTGCAGCAAACCTATGGTGTCCATACAGGCATACTACCACTTATGGCTGCTTTTCTGGCTAAGTTTGTGAAGCATCTTTCTGCCCTCCCCAACCCTCATTCCAAAATCCAAGATCAACCCATTAGTCTCAAAAACCAGGCAATGAGAGGTAACTAGTGAGGGATACTGGGTTTTGTGGAGTATGATCTCCATACTTCCTAGTTTAGCCCAGCCTGACCTAAAGTTGATTCCAGTAAACTCTAATCCCAAGATTCAAATAATCCCATGGTTAAAACAATTTGGGAAAAGATACATTATATGCCTCTCTTAGAGATTTGCAATATTGTTAGCACATTAGAGTATTGAGAAGTCCTACAGTTAAGAAACCTATTTAACTTAGCTAAACCTAGGAGTTCTTAAATGTATTTGACCTTAGAACTTTTTAACACATACAACTGTGTAATATTTCAGAGAAATAATGCTCTATAAAACACACTTTGAGAAGCACAAGTCTCATTAATGAAACAACAAGAATTTTACGCTATATCAGATAACTTTAGTGTTGCTCAAATCATGCCCACTGGATTAGCCCTGTAGATACATCTTATTATATTTCTAGTCATATAACCTAAAAAAACCTAGGGTCCCTCAAGCTAAAATTGTTTTTAGGCTGGGTGCAGTGGTTCATGCCTAGAATCCCAGCACTTGGGGATGCCAAGGTGGGAGGATTTCTTGAGCTCAGGAGTTGGAGACCAGCCTGGGCAACACAGTAAGAACTTGTATCCACAAAAAATAAAAATAAATAGCCACCCAGCTACTTGGGAGGCTGAGGCAGGAGGATTGCTTGAGCCTGAGAGATTGAAGCTGCAGCAGCCTGGGTGACAGAGTGAGACTCTGTCTCAAAAAATTTTTTTAAAAAATACGTTTAATGTTTCACCTCACACATAAAAAGTTGCAACCTTAATCACATAAGTTCTCCCCATCAAGGTTATTTACAGTGATAAACAAAACACATTAATCTTTTACATTTCATAGTAACTCAGAATTCACAAACACTAGATCCCTTATCTCTGATCTTTGAAGCTACTCAATGAGAAAGGATAGCTGGGAATATTCCCTCAATTTTACAGATGAAAAAATTGAGGTGGAAAGCACAGTAACTCTTCCAAAGTGATGTACCTCATAAATACTCATACTAGTCCAAAGTCATGTACCTCATAAATAGAGGTAGAAATCAAGACTAGGTTTTCTGATTCAGTATATTCTATCTTTAGTAGTGGTTAAAACCCCTTAATTCCAAATGTTTCAATGCTATTTTCATATTCCTTTTCTATGCTTTTCACTATTTTTCAGTGTCATGCTTAAAATTTAGAAGTATATTAGACTTAGAATTTTCTAGAGAATATTTTCAATGGCTATATTAAGCTGTATCAGGATAAGAAAAAAAACCATAATCTGAATTAACTTTGATTATTTGGGGAAGGAATATCAGAACCAACAAGTAAAATTTAGCTAGTTAAGCATATGAAGGATTACTTAGAATGAAAAAAATTAAATCCAATATAAAATTCCATTTCATTCCATTCAACAAACATTTTTGAATGCCCACTATGTGGCCATTTGAGGAAAAAACATCTGGAGATTAAATAGCTGCCCATAAATCTCTACTTTGCAACAAAGAGAAATGATTTAGATTACAAAACATGTTAAAAGAAACCCCCCCGTGATCAGTATTGGGTCAGATTTGACTATTATGTATCTTTGACTCCATCATTTGTGACAGATTTGGAAAATAAAGAATGTTCAAAGGACCAGTCAACAAGATTGCTAAGTGGGTTGAAAAAAAGCATTTCTAAGAAAAGATTAATAAAATATAAATTATTGGGCCCAACGAAGAGTGAGTCATCTCCTGAAAGTGTCTTTGAGTACATGGAGTATGGGATCTGGAGACAATGAACAACTGTGTCCATTAACCCTGAGTATCTGACAATATTAAAAAGGCATAAACTGTAGTTTCATAAATTTAGGTTAAATATAAGGAAAAATGCTCCAGTGGTGGGATGAGTGCTGTGGGAAGTCAGGGACCCCGAATGGAGGGACCAGCTGGAGCTGCAGCAGAGGGACATAAATTGTGAAGATTTCATGGACATTTATCAGTTCCCAAATAATACTCTTATAATTTCTTATACCTGTCTTACTTTAATCTCTTAATCCTATTATCTTCGTAAGCTGAGGATGTATGTCACCTCAGGACCACTATAATTGTGTTAACTGTACAAATTGGTTGTAAAACGTGTGTTTGAACAATATGAAATCAGTACACCTTGAAAAAGAACACAATAACAGCGATTTTAGGGAACAAGGGAAGACAACCATAAGGTCTGACTGCCTGCGGGGTCAGGCAAAATACAGCCATATTTTTCTTCTTGCAAAGAGCCTATAAACGGATGTGCAAGTAGGATAATATTGCTAAATTCTTTTCCTAGCGAGGAATAATAATAATTAATACCCTGGGGAAGGAATGCATTCCTGGGGGAGGTCTATAAACAGCTGCTCTGGGAGTGTCTATCTCATGCGGTTGAGATAATGACTGAAATATGCCCTGGTCTCTTGCAGTACCCTCAGGCTTACTAGGATTGGGAAACTCCACCCTGGTAAATTTGAGGTCAGACCAGTTCTCTGCTCTAGAACCTGTTTTCTGTTGTTTAAGATGTTTATCAAGACAATATGTGCACCGCTGAATATAGACCTTATCAGTAATTCTGCTTTTGCCCTTTGCCTTGTGATCTTTGCTGGACCCTTATCAGGAGTTTGTGATTTTGCCCTTGTCCTGTTTCCTCAGAAGCATGTGATCTTTGTTCTCCTTTTTGCCCTTTGAAGCATGTGATCTTGCGACCTACTCCCTGTTCTTGTACCCCCTCCCCTTTTGAAATCCTTAATAAAACTTGCTGGTTTTGCAGGTCAGGTAGGCATCACGGTCCTACTGATATGTGATGTCATCCCCGTAGACCCAGCTGTAAAATTCCTCTCTTCGTACTCTTTCTCTTTATTTCTCAGCCAGCCGACACTTATGGAAAATAGAAAGAACCTACGTTAAAATATTGGGGGCGGGTTCCCCTGATAGATGAGTTATTAGAAGGGACCTCAGTCACCTTTGGAGATGCTGGATATAATTGGGAGGACCTAACAAAGACCTCCTAAGGATATCACACTTAGATAATTAATGTTGGTTTAGATGAAAATTTTTAAGCCCCATATTAAAATACCAAAGCTCATTATAACTACCATATCTAACCAACTGCTTAAAGTTTAAATAACTTTTCTGTTTTGTACCCCTTTCTTTTGGAAGTAGCAAATGGACAAAAACTGCAGTGTCAACGGTACTTTGTTTATACTTATGGGAAACATTGTTTTAAGGCATAGGAAGATATAATAATATGCCCCAGATCACAGACTGGCTATGAGCACAATACTTTTAATTATAACTCTATAGACAAATGTACACATAACTTTAAAAAAAATCTGATTTCTGGTTTTGCTCACATTTGCCAAGAGCTCAATTTATACTTTCCAGAGATAACTACTTTTTTCTTTAATAATCATCATAGGATACAATTAAAATATAAGTAAAAAATTTGCCTTAAATCTTGCTAACATTAAAAAATTTGTGCAAGCTAGTAAATATATGCTGTGAGACATCATCTCTGAGTTAATATCATTTTCCTTTCCTTAACATTGATATGTTCACAGTGAAAACACTAGAGGAAAATCAGTATGTTTCACTACTTCAGTGTGTACTATATAGTATGTGTACCTTATTGATTTTCTAAAATCTAAAAAATGCTATATTCCATAAGTTATTTGGATAAAGGATTTTGGGCCTGTATTCCAGGGGAGAGATGACTTGGGCCAGGGTGGTAGCACTGGAGTTGGCGAGAAATGGTCACACTTAAATATAATTTGAAGGTACAGCTAACAGGATTTCCTTACATACTGGCTGTATGTATGAAGAGTAATTAAGGATGAATCCACATTATTAGACCTTAGCAACAGGTGATAGAGGTCCCATTACCTGGGATAAGAAAGGCTGAGAGTAGAGGATGTTTAAGGGAAGAAAAGGAACAATCTATACATGTTGAGTTTGAGACGTCTATTTTCATCCAACTGGATAGGTTAAGCAGTCAGCTGTTATCCAGGTCTAGAGTTTGGGGGAGAGGTCTGGGCTGAAGATGTGTTCTTGTTATAATTTTTTTCTTCCTTGATTTTCTTTTAGAATATCTTTACAGTCTTTTCTCAGGGCAACAACGCACATACATTATAAGGAAAAGCTCTCTTTCACAACCTCTTCCATTAAAAGAAATCTTTCATACCCCATAAATATATTCAGTTATTATCTGTCAATTAAAAATCAATTTAAAAATATCTTTCAATGTAAAGAAAAACACAAAGTGGAGGGCTATTTGAAGGAGACTGCCAAATAGTGGCCATAATTAACATCACCTAAAAATTTATGAAATGAGGTGAGCTAAATTCTATTCTCAGACCTGTCTTGGAGAATAAGGATGATTTAAGAAGTTATGCCAGAAGTGAAGAAAATATTCAGTAAAGAAATGGTGTTGAACTGAAATAGTGCTAAGGTTCCTTACTGTTTTCACAGTGAATAGACACTGGTTATTTGTCCTGAATTAAAAACTTAGAGCCTTTGCCTTATTTAGAATATATGCTATAACCACAAGACAGCAAGTCAAAAAGCATCTAAAGCATTCTCACACATGCTAGACTTAATAAGCAGCTATCGCTGAAGATGAAATGAGAGTGGAATTTAATTTTTGGCAGGAGTTTCTAAAGGCAGCAATGCTATCTGTGGCATGCAACAGCCTTGGCATTTGATCAAGGCAATGTTTTCCCAGAGCATGTCTTTAAGATCACACTCTCTTATAATGAATGCTCCCAAACATCATTGGAACTCTGTATTTTCCCAATTTTATTGCACTAAATTTTATTGGTGAACTTCAATGTCATTTTTAATTCATATATGTATTGGCATACAGAGGAATACTGGAAATAAAGAGAAACATTTTAAAAAGAGAAAGTATTTTTAAAAATTCTCAGAAAGATGTATTCTTTTATCATAATGAAAAAAATATTTAGCGTATCATCTTACATTAAATAGCCAAATTTCCCTGTTATCCTAAGGCAGCAAAATAATATAAATACCATAATTACTTAAGCACTCATAAATTAAAAATCCCATTGTATGATCACAATGATGAGAATTTAAAAAGGAGAGTAATAGGGAGAAAAAGACAGTATCTGAGATGGAGAGAGGGGGTGAGGAGAAAATTACAAAAACATGAATTTCAGAAAATAGTTATGCACATATAAAATGTATATTTTGAGAGCGATCATCTAATTCCCCTAAAAATTATGTTGATTACCCAAAACATACATGACTATATCAGAATTAGAGAATTTCGATCTTTCTTTAAATGGACAATTACCCAGAGGAGAAAATTTAATTGAGAGTCACATACAAGCAAAATGCAGCTCTGATATCCCCTTTATTATTTTATTTATTTATTCATTTTTTTGAGATGGTGTCCCACTCTGTCACCCAGGCACAGTGCAGTGGCACAGTCACAGCTTACTGCAGCCTCAACCTCCTAGGCTCAAGCGATCGGTCTGCCTCAGCCTCCCAATTTTCCCCTTTAAAGAATAATAAATGTCAGTATTTTTTTCACCTCATAAAAAGTTATAAAGGTATTCAATATAAAAGGCACAAACTTTAGCTTCATCATAGAGGAATGAGAAAAGGAACAAAATAAACTGGTAATGTATAAAGGAGGAGACAGGAAGAGTGAATGCAAAGGTAATTAAGAATAAGCGAAGTGACACAGGACAAACAGATAAATGTGAGGAACAGATGAAAGTTATAAAATGCAAATTTTGGTCTGGTAATAAATTAACAACCTTTTCCTCCTTCAAAACTTGCTTCTCTTCCCGAATCCTCTATCTCCATTGGTGGTGCTACCCTTTACCTAGTCACCTGCTAAGAATCTGGGAGTCTTTGATCTAATCCAGCCCCAGTGTAGGTCTATCAGTTTACAGCAATCCAAGGGGTAGCTGCCCAGCTTCTCTCATCTGTCCCTGACATGACCCTCCAATTTACTGGCAGTCTACTGCCTATTACACTGCTTCCTACTTCTTTGCATTTGTTGGGCTGTCCCTGTTAACTATAATATCTTCGTTTCCTCATCCACTTTGCCCCGTTTCACTCGGGAAGCCCTCCCCGAATATTCCCTACCCAAAGACTGACAAGGTATCCCTTCATTCTCCTCCCATAGTGTCCTACACAGATCTCTTTCACTAACATACTACCACTGGTATCTTCTGAGTAACCATCTTTCCCACCAGACTGTGACCTTTTCTGTTTTATCTTTACATAAACCCAATAACTAATACAAGGCCTTCTTGACACTCTAAAGACATTCAAAAATGTTCACTGACTGAATGAATGAAGGGTTAGATTAAAAGTAACATACCATGGAATACAGTTAAGTTCCCACCTCTGAGAGTTTTCAAGTAAATCCAACTATGTCAGAATTCCCATACTGGCTAAGAGCTGTCATCTACCATATGACTTTGTGATATTCCTTCCATTGCTATATACATTCTTTCTTACTTGCCCAATTAGATTGACTCTTTATGTAGCTCTTTATAATATTTGTCAATAGGGACATATGACTTTACATAGCTAGTTCTTCTTACGAGTTTCATTCTTATTCAAGGCATGGCCTGTGGTTGAAAAGTCATTATAAAGAGCCTATTGAAAACGTGCTAACATTTATTAGACTTACTGAACACATCTCCTCTGGGTTTCTGAGGGTCTGTCTGTACCCTGTTGTCAACTGTAATCCCTCCTGGAGGTGTACTGGCAGCTGGTGCTATAGTTGTCAGTCTGGTGGTTGGCCTTTCTGGGGTTGTAGGTGGTAGAGGTGTTCTGAGCTCTGTTGGCAGGGGTGGTGGTGGTGGTGGAGTAGGAATTGGTGTTGGCTTTGGTGTAGGTCTTGTTGTCGGCTTAGAAGTAGGCCTGTTGGTAATGATAGGAGGAATATATGGTGTCTTCGGAGGCCACCAAGTACTTCCAACATCAGGAATCCAATTATTATGTCCTCTGTCACCCTTTAAAATGGTACCATTTCCCTTTGGTACATGAATTGGACCTGAAGGTTCAATCATAACTTTTGGGATATCTGAAAGAGTCAAAGACTTAACTTAGTATGTAACCATTCCTCCCTAAAAAGTGAAGCATTACACTGACAGACACATAAAAACATCTAATGACAACTAGTATCATTTTTCACATTTAGAATATTACCTAAGTCATACTATTTTCCAAATAACAAATATATTCATCCTTTGGATGTATGTAACAAATATATTGGTGTGTTTACATAATGAATATGTATTATTTGCAACATAAAAACATTTTAAATATTTGTGCAGTGCAAACAGACAACAACCAATGAGAATTTTTAAAATGCAGAGACATTCTAAGTTTTTTTAATGTAAGAAATGCATAGTTAGAATCTACGTTGTATCCCTATGCTACATGTATATTATAAAATTGTGTTCAGAATTGTCTAAAGACAAATACTTTTCTTATCCACACTTTATATAAATTCAATTTGCATAAATACAGTTTGAGTAAATGTTCTACATATTGTTTTATGGTCGGTTTTTCTTTCCCTTTACTGATAGATACAACTGCTTTTAAATAGACATTTTCAGAGGTTGCAAAGATCATCTGCGAAATCTTTTTCCTTGATAATCTTCACCAAAAAGAATCAATATTTAATCTGCCTGGAATGATACACTCCAGACTGGGAATGACTACATGACTCTTTAAAAACCCTTTAATCCTCATGATTTCATGCACCATGGTTTTCAGTAAATATTTTACTGAGGAAATTTAAAAAATTATCTTCTGTTACATGAAATGTATGTTAAATTATGACTTTTGGGTTTTTTTTCATGTTTATCTATTACATAACCACTACTCCAAATAAAACTTATAAAAATTTTAAAAGCAAAACAGTTCTGAATGTAGAGGAAATAAATATGGGAATGGCTTTTTTTTTCTTTTGAGACAGGTCTCGCTCTCTTGCCCAAGCTGGAGTGCAGTGGCATGGTCAGAGCTCACTGGGCTCATGGCAGTCTTAAGATCCCAGGCTCAAGTGATCCTAGCACCTCATCCTCCTGAGTAGCTGGGACTACAGGTATGCGCACTGCAGCTGGCTAATTTCTAAATTTTTTTTTGTAGAGACAGGGTCTCATTATGTTGCCCAGGCTGCTCTTGAACTCCTACCCTCAAACAATCCTGCTGCTATGGCCTCCGAAAGTGCTAGGATTACAGGCATGAGCCACTGTGCCTGGCCGGGAATGATTTTTTAATAGTAGAGTTAGGAGGCATAAAACAGAGGGAAAAAAATGTAGAATATATCCAGATTATCCCACCATCAAAATCTAACGCTAATGGCAAACATGATTTCTAATTTTAACAAAAGCAAATTCTCAGGGAGGACTCAATAACTTGTTTTTAGCTAAAAAGAAAATATTGAGAGATTTCAGTGAAGAGATTAAAATACTCTTAAGATTATAGTGTATTACTGAGTCCTTAGTTTTTACAAGTACCTGAGCAAGTGATTTTATTGTTTGTGGAAATCAAAGACAAATATAACCAATTATGACAATTATACTTCTTTGATAATCTTATTCCTTATTTTCCCTAGCAATGGCCTTTGTGTAATCCTGTATTTCCTGCTAGAATTTAAAGCTGAGAGACAAGTGCTACTCACACACACAAGTCAGTCCATCACCCTGGTATCCTTCTTTACATTTGCACTTGTAGGACCCACGTATGTTATAACATCGAGCAAAGCTGCTGCACTGATACTGACCAAGTGAGCATTCATCTATGTCTGCATCAGAAAGTAGGAAAAAAAGAGACTTATTTAGGAGATAAATATGATGACATGAAAAATATATACAGTTTCAAAAATGATTTTTTTTTGGCAATGTGATGATCTACATAAAATTGGCAGATAAACAGAAGAAATAAAGTACATGTAGACTGAGAACTACCAGTGGTTAAACTGGATGTCTGTTGGTTTAACTTAACGCCAGTACTCTCCCCTGCCCCTGACATTCCAGCCATCACTACAATTACGAGACCTTTCAGTGCTCTAGGAAGAAACAACACAAAGCAATGGTTGGGTTTCATTACCATGACATTGATATTTGCCTCCAATATACATGAGATCGAAGCCTTTATGACACTTGCAGATGTAGCTCCCAAAAGTGTTGACACATTGCCTAAATCTAGGGCAGGAGGCTCTTCCTGTAGCACATTCATCAACATCTAGAAACATAAGTCAATAGCATTTTAGGAAGAGCAAGGGTATGTTAAGACAGAGTGGGTTTCAAAATAAATAACTGACTACAAATGGTTGCCTGGCATATAGTAGCTCATCATAAACGGTATCTAGCTGGTTGCCCCTACAGGCAACATAAATTTCACATATCCAAATTTCAACCCAGCCTTCTAAGCCAAGTTATTATTTTCTTGCACTCTATATATTAGCACATACTGCACCTGTATCTACCAAGTTGCTTAAACAAGAAACATGAGTCATTCTTGAATTAGAAACAACCCTCTTTCCTTTAACTCCCAAATCATCAAGTCCAGTTAATTCTACCTCTAAAAAAAATTATTTGAATCTGTCTACTTTTCTCTTAATCCACCACCACTACCCTATTTGAAGCCACCATCTCCTGAGTTAGACTGTTACAAAAGCCTCAAAACAGCTCCTTTTGCTGTTACTTACCCCCTCCAAAGCATACCCAACCCAACTGTCAAAATGATTCCATTAAAACATACAATCAGATCATTTCTGTGCTCAAAATCTTTTAACTATTTCTACTTGCACTTTGAATTAAATCCACATTCCTCCCCCGTGTCCTTGAAGGCCCTGCAACAAATCACCCTCACCTACTTCACCCATTATATCTCCAGCCACCACCCCTCATACTCACACCCTGTACTTGAGCTACATGGACCTTCTTCCTTGAAAAACCTCACACAGGCCAACCTCTCTCTCACCGCAGTGCCCTGCAATGTCTTCAGCTGCTTGGCTGTTTCTTCACATGGCTAATGATACAGGTCTTACCTTAAGGCTAATAGACACATTCTGTTTTTCTCTCAATACCTCATGTTAACACTTGGCATTGTCTGTAATTTTATGGGGTATTTGTTTCTTTTCTGTCTACCCCATTAGCATGTCAGCTTTGTGGGGATCAAAATCTTGTCTGCTATATATCCTAGCACTCAGCACAGTGTCTGGAGTATAGAAAGTACTCAGTAAATAACTCTAATCACCAAACACTTCCATTCATTCAAGGCTTATTACATGCTAGGTATTGTGCTAAGCTCTTTGCATCCATGATCTCATTCAATCTTCCTACCAGTTCTATGTGGTATTATTTCCATTTTAAAGATAAGAAGACCCAAGCTCGAAGCAACAAAGTCTCTTGCCTAAGGTTACATATCTAGTACATGGAAGAGCCAGGTTTAAAACCAAAGTCCAGACTCTCAATCCTACACTGCCTTCCTAATTTACCAGAAAAAAATCTGAGGCCTGAAGAACAACACATACAATCTAGCTCTGTCTACCTATTCAGCTTCATCACTCGTTGCTCACCCTTGCCGCTTACATTCTAGGAATACTGAGCTCTTCTCGTTTCACTAAACATTGTGCTCCTCTGAACTGCAGTGTCTTTGCACATAGGGTTCCCTCTGCCTGAGGCCTCCTCCTATTTCTCATTTTTTAAAAAACAAGGCTCCCATTATCCATTCACAGAGATGTCCTCTTCTGAGACATCTGATATCTTCTGAACGATAGCTAATTATCTGATGTAAGTAATTGCCTTTTTTTTTCCTTATTCCCATCACCTTTCACTTTCTCCCTTTATCCTACAGAGGCTGCTGACAGAGATGCTTGATTTTACAACTCACCTACACAGGTCCTCCCATCAGGAGCCAGCTGCAGGCCAGGGGATGGGCACTGGCACCGTATTTGTCCTTTAACAACATCACAGCCATACTGACAGTTTGCCATGGAGCAGGTCAGGGCACCTGGAAAGAGAGTGACTGGCTGACTCAGACAGGTAGAAAACAAAATCTGTAATGGAAATAGCTATGTTTTTTCACTTGTCCTGAAATCAGTGACACTGAACAACAATGAAGACAAAGAGGCCTTAACTATCGAACATCTAAAGAAAGTAAAAGGGGGAAGGAAAGAAAGCATTAAAAGACAAATATAAAACTATCATATATAGGTTATCTAGAAATTTTTCCAGTGGCTAAGGAAAGTGAAGAATTGAGGTATTTTTCCAGATTACTCAAGCTAAACGCTATTCTTAACTAATCATCCAAGTAACTGTCTCAAATGCCCATGAAATTTCTCTAGGGGAACAGCAGATTTCCCATTGAGTTGCACAATGTTAAACATGTATTCACCTAATTCCAAAAAGTTCCATGCTATACTTATGCAATGTTAAATAAAATTAGCTAACTTTATTTTATGCAACTCAGTTAAATGATAATTCAGTAAAAATAAAAATCAAGTCATTAATTGTCGGATATCATATGAATACCACAATTCAAGGGTCAGCCTATAGAGAATTTTAGGGCATAGTCCATTTTATACATCCAAATGATGGTGAAAACATGCATTTCTTCCTTATAAACATGAATTCTACTTTTCTGGTATCATATTCATTTATTTTTTATTTGAAATTGTTTTTTAGAAGTCTTAGACTATTATTAGAGTCTAAAATTCTCTAAAAGCCTAAAGGCTTTTATAATGAAATATAAAAATGAAGAAAATATTTATGAATGATTTAAAATTACAAAACAGACCTGATGGATTCTGTCTGAGCAGTCCCTAAATAGTAGTGTTCTTTTTTTTTTTTTTTTAACCTGGAATCATTCTTCTATGCCCAGATAGAAGACAGGGGTAAACATGTTTAAAAAAAATTTAGAAAACATACTTAGTTTTGTAATTCTTATTCTAAATACCATTTCCTAATCAATTTAATATTGGCACCCGTGATAGAAGAGTATTATACGTCGAAAATGGTGCCTCTTATTTTGATTTTCAATTCCTCAGGCACACGTATAAACACATGCACACATCTTGTTTAGGAGAACCCCGGAGGCCATTTTCACAAAAGCAAGCTCTCAGAGCACAACAGAAACAAGCCCAAAGCACTTATAAAACAGTTAAGATTCTTGACATACTTGAGCAGGAACCATCCGGCATGAGCATATATCCGTTGAGACAGTAGCACTTGTAGCTGCCGTAAGTGTTCATGCACCTGTGCTTACAGGGCCGGGGCTTCAGGCCACACTCATTTAGATCTGAAAACAATGTGGGTTGAAGCAGAAAAATTACAAAACCTCAGCACTAATGTAAGCCATCTAAAATTCTTCTCTATATTAAAAAATGAAAGAGAAAAATAGGTCAAGCTACAGTAACTGTCATTTACATAAGAGATAGATCCTGTTCATGCAATATTAATTTGAAGGTACGTTACACTAGGGGCAACCAGGAGTCGCCATGACCTTTACGGATCTCTGTTTATAAAGGCCAGTTAGGAAAATTCTCAACAACAGGTGCCTACCTTATCATCCCTAGAAACAGCAGCATACTAACATCCTCATGGGCAGAGATGCTCTATCAACTAACAACTGTTTGCCAATATTCTCAAAATATTTGGGTTCTATTGCTAGATCCAATCCTGACACTGTAACCCTATTCGTTCAATGTCTTCCTTTCTCTGTTTAAAGAACATATTACATGAACATATTACTTTAAATGGATAAGGCATTGGCCTCCTTAAGGCTTGGACTTTGAGAATATTTTACTTTACAGGAAGTATACAGATTTTAAAACATTTGACTGTTTTGACCTTCCCAAAGGAAGGCTATATAGGCTATATTTTCAGAGGATAAGAATGAAATAAATTAAGAGTGATCAATATTGTAGTTTTTCTTGTTCAATCTGGTAGATTTTATATGATTTCAGATTAAAGAAGAAACTTCAGTTTCCTACTTTAGTAATGCATTCAAGTCACAAAATGAACTTTAAAAAACCTACCAACATATTTTCATTTATTCCGCAGTTAAAAAAGGCATATGGAAATACTAATGGACAAAACGTAATAGACTGTCATGTATTTCAGGTTTATCGGTTTAAGTATCAATATGAAATGAATCAACAAATTTTACATTATGAAAAGGTTTTAACCTAAATTAAACACTGCCTCAAGTGAACATAAAACTCATAATGACAAATAAACATTGAAATAGTAATGCCCAAAATATATGCTTCATTAAAAAGAAATGTGACCACATGTTTGTCTGGAACCACCAGCATAAGTACCCATTTAGCATAATTTAATTATCTATTAATCCATGTCATTGAATAAAAAATATAGATAATATGTCTAGTGACAAAATTGTTTTCAAATCTAATCTATTTCAATCTGATCTGCTCATTTATTAGAAATCTGTATATTTCATTTAACTAAATCACCAAGTTCCATTATGTTTTAAAACCATCAAATAATTATTACATCTAAAAAAATTTTCATATCTTACTGATTTTCCAAGTAGGTCTTTTATCTGCCCTGAATGCAACTGTAAGCAGACCCTGAGCTGGGCAAATCCCGGAAAGGTTAAATAAATAAACCAAATACTTCTGTCATCTCCTATGCTTTCTTCAATTTTCTACTTTATTGTCTCTTGACTAGTTAAGGGTTTTTAAAACAAAATCACATTTTAAAATATTTCAAAAAAAATTTCCTCACAGAAAGCACCATGCAGATTACAGTATCAAAAAATGTTTTCTCCCTCTGTTAATTGAAGCAAAAATCAAGGAAGAATGACTGAGAAATTTTCTACCCTTCCCATATTCTTCTACTTTGTATTTCAGAATTTACTAAAAATGAGAGGGAAACTTTTCTCATCTTCTAAGAGGAGTTAATGACTGTTCCTAATATGATCCTGCAGAGTCACACCTGTCTGATAAATCTTTTTGATATTATAGTAAATAGCATTTAAAACCAAATACGGTGTTAGAGAAAGGCTTTGTGTTTTAAGTATTTTTCTGCACTAAACAAAAATAGAACAAAACCACAAAATAACGCAGTAAAATCAAAACCTATATCTCGAGAAAAGGATACTGATGGATTTTTCTTTACATGTCAGTTAAGTATCCCTAGGTTTATTTTCAAAGCATAACAGAAACTTTTGTGAGTTCCTGATGGGAATGGATTCGATGTTTACAGTTTCAGGCAGCTCATAAACAAGGAGTATTTATGCTGATGGAAATTTCTTCAGACACTATGTCCCTGAACTAAACCTGAAGCCCAGTTGGGGCAGCTCTTCTACAATTTGGCTCCAGTCTGGGCCAATAAAGGGCCCCTTAGGATTGCTATGGTAGTATTCATAATCTGGACTGGAGCTGCTGGTGGTTTTAGAGAATGGCTTCGACCCAAATTTATCCTTCCGTTCCCATGGCAAAAGCACTTTGGGGTTAAGAATCATGAAACTGAAAGGAAAGAAAAGCCAATGTGCTGTCATGAGTCCAAAAAAAAAATCTGGACTGTATGAAATAATATGTGAAAGGAAGAAAACATGCAGCATTCAATGGGTAAATGTGGAAATGATGTACTGGCTATTTTACCTGTTATTAACGGGCATATAAGTATCCAAAACATGGAAAGCAATTGAGAAAGCTGTACTCTACCAGCTGCTGATGGTCTGGATGACATTCCCTGACAGCTGACTGGTGTTAATATCCCTAGTGACTGCCATCATTGTCCCATCTGCCACAGGCAGGTGTCTCCTAAAAACTTCACAATGACCCTTACAAAAGCCACTTCAGATACTATAAAATAGGATTCCATAGTCATCCATGTTTATCAAAATTTGCCAAATATCAGACTTTTCCTAAAGTACAGAGCTTCAAAAGATTAAATGCATCTGGTATCCTGGTGAGAAGCCTTTTTGTCCTCAGTTTTCTTAAGAGTTTCTTGTCTTTAATTATGTTACCTTCTTTTCTCATTGACCTAGTGCCATATTAAGTAAGTTAATATGTGCCGCTTTCTATAAATGCTGTGTTCATTATCACAATCTATTGGATATCATTTAATTAAGCAATAAATTCAAAAATAAATTACTTCCAAATTATAGTAAATACTCCTACAATAATAAGCAGAACAAAATGAAGTCATTGATCACACTGTCTCAAATAAATCTTAAAAGTTGATAAAAGAACCTGGAAATAAAACTTTGGTGTTTTTATTTTAAATTTACTTATCTTCCTTTTTCTCTGGAGGTTTATAATATATATAAGGAAAATCTATAAAATAGGAAAATAAAAAATTTAATGAATTATTTCATGTGCTTATCTTATACTAAAGGATAGAACTTTACAATAAACCACTTACATTCAAATGCTTCAATTATTATGTATACAAGTCTTAAAGTGCATCTACTATTGTCAGGAATACATTTCAGTAGGTTGGTGGATTCAGGAGCTTGGATGGGAGAAGGAGAGGGAGAAGGGAACTGGTCCAGAATGGAAATGCAAGCTGCACAGCATTATTATTAAACTTCAGGAAAAAAATCAGAAATTTTATTAGCATGCAGACACTGAAAAGTAGCTTGAAAAATCGGGAGATAACTAACTTACTGGATTTTTTTAAAATAAACTTTCATTTGTTTTAACACATTTGGACTTTCTCCCCGCTTTGGTGCTTAAATCGGGCAATGTCATAGGCAAACAGATGTCAATATGTCAACTACCAAAATTTTAATTTTTAAATTATTAAGGACCGAAATTAATTCTTTTGCCCTAATTCCTTGTGCAGAAAATATACAAATGCATCAAATTTTTTCTCAGCAGAGACGATGATTAATAATTTCAACTATTTTAATTCAGTTATTCTAAGTTCTTAAACCTATGAATGGGTTAGAGATAAAATGACCTAGAAGAGGAACTGTAAAATTATGCTACCACATTATTTTCCTACAAAGCTTTCCAGCATGATGAAGACATTAATATTTTTGGTGTTTCTATTCTTACGCCAACCCCACAGGCAAATAGGGCAGGAATTACTGCCTCCCTGTTACTGATTGGTTAATGACTTGCTTATAATCAAATAGCAACTAAGTGCTCTCTTGGAACCAGAACTTAGGCTATCTGAGTTACACAATGTATACCAAAAGAAGGTCACTAATGTATGCTTTGATTTTCAGATAACCTAAAACTCTATACCTCAAGAGTGGGGAAGAGGACTTGATTTCTAAAATCTACTTGGCAAAAGGCATCAAACCCCCAATTTCAGTTGCTTTGGAACTCCTGAATTTGCCTACATATGAAAAAAGTTGTTTTGCTATCTGTTTTTAGAACATATTTCAAAATTCAGAAAAGAGAAAGAAAAGCAATGATACTCAATGCATTAAAAGGACAGTAGAGCTCCATGCTTTTCAGAGCACAGAGAATCAGCACCAGGTGGCAATTCCTGCTGCTTGCTCATGCTCAGGGCTGAAGGCTGGACACTCCTGAGCCAGTCTTCAGAACATTTGCAAGAAGTGACATAACTGCAGGAAGCCATGCAGGTGGGAAGAGCAGACCACCTGGGACAATGCACGCTCACCCCTTGAAGGCAAACTTGTGGCTTGGTGATCCAGGGGTTGGAAAAGAGGCTGTTCACTGCCTTGGTCAAGAGGAGCTGGGATGTGCTCGTCTTCACACCAGGAAGAAGGTAATAAGAGTCAACTTTGAACTGATGTCAATTTTAGCCCTAAAAATCTTTGCAAGTATATATTAAACAATTACATACAGTTGGTAGAGTTTAAAAAGAATGCATTAGATACTTTATAAACAATAGTTTCTGGTTCTTCTGGTTTCTCTTTTCCTTTAATTTTCTTAAAAATGTATCACTGTCATCTTGTTTCCCAAGGACAACACACACGTTATAAATGAACAATCCATCGTCATACAATTTTTTAAAAAACTCCAAACAAGAGATCATCATTTTTAAAAGTATTATTTAGTCATACACAGAAGGAAGAAAACAAAAAACAAATTATACAAATATTGATTATAATCCACCTGCTCTATTTAAGGACACTGAAGTTGTAAACGACCAACTTAAGATTTTTTTCCCTACACTATTCACGTTGTACAATAGTAGTTTAAAATACTCCAAAATTATGCACAAATGTATGATTTGCATAAAGATTTTATTTAAATAACAGCATAATAGATCGTCAATATTATCATTTAAATGTAAGAAATTATGCTTCTGGAACATACATGAGAAGCTTTATGCAAAAAAATGTTAACTGTTGCCATTATTAGCTTACCAAAATATAAGATGGGTGAGACTCAAAGAAGAGAGTTGAGACTTAACAATCACGTTCTGTTTCAACACCATTATGTTATTAATAGCCAGTTAAATGTCCAAATCAAATGAACATTGGTTTTGGGAGTTGAAAGCATACAACTTCCTTTTTTTTTTTTTTAGATGGAGTCTTGCTCTGTTGCCCAGGCTGGAGTGCAGCCGCTCGATCTTGGCTCACTGCAAGCTCCGCCTCCCAGGTTCACACCATTCTCCTGCCACAGCCTCCCGAGTAGCTGGAACTACAGGCGCCTGCCACCATGCCTGGTTAATTTTTTTTTTTTTTTTTTGTATTTTTAGTAGAGATGGGGTTTCACTGTGTTAGCCAGGATGGTCTCGATATCCTGACCTCGTGATCCGCCCGCCTTGGCCTTCCAAAGTGCTGGGATTACAGGGTAGAGCCACGGCGCCCGGCTGGAACCATACATCTTTCAAAACCTACGGCTGTAGGTAACCACCTTAATATTAGAGTTAAAGCCCTTAGATTTTTGTGCTTAGCAAAGCAGTCAACTTTCAGATGTAACTAGTCCACAAAATTAGTATCTGGTTCTGACCTAAAAGACTCCAATTCTTTCCTTATGATAAAGAATTCAACATATGAAACATAAACCATGCTAAAACATTAGGAATTGACATTTATAAATATTTTCTTCTGAAATTATTACAAAGTACACTGTAAATTCCTAAGAATGTCTTTCATTTCTGAGAATATGCAATGATATATTTACATACTAAAAATCATTCCCCAACGGAAAAGTTATAAAAAGATTATTATCTATAATAATATTTTTTTTTCTGGCTGGGGGAAAAAGAGGTTTGTATTGGTACAGAAACTCAAGGAGGAGGGAAATATGCATAAATAAAAGTAAAAGTAAAGGAAGCAAATGATCAAAGAATCTTGCCAGAATTCAGGTTAGAATTTCATCTGCTTTGAAAGGTAACATGTGCCTTGTAGAGTATAGTATGTTAATGATCAGCCCAAGCCTGTAATTTCCTAACAGTTCTAGGTGTAACAAATCCAGAAAATGACTTAGTGGGGAAGATCAAGCCACCAAAAGCAGATCACACTAAGCCTGTGGCAAGGCTACTAAATTAAACCAGTTCCAAAATGCAGCTTGCCCTGGTATTCTGGCTGTTTCCCAGGCAGCTCTAAAGGCACTGGTTAAGCACTTGTTTATTCAAGCTGTTTACACCATGATGCAAGTTTCTGGGGGTTATTTCTTAAAGTACATAACTCGCTACAAAATTCTCAGTGAATACTTGTCATATACCAAAAGCTACTTTTAATCAAAAGCTAATTTCCAGTTCTGTAAAGTTATTTCAAATTTAATTCTTTTTGACATTTCTCTCCTCCAGAAAAAAGGAGTCTGTTTGATTTCTCTTATCTGTGAAGCATATTTTCTACTTTATTAAAATGTGTGGGCCTGAATGAAAACAGTTTAAGTTAATCTGCTATGTAGGCACTATCAACAATTTTCTCTAACAACTTTTATGGAAGTCTCTAGGCAGCTCTCACACTCAACCAGGCCACACATGGCAGCTTCCCTGATCCTGACAGGGCCCTCAGTCTATGGATGCAGAGACTCTCTAAGATGCTGTACCAAGAACTGGTGGAACCCTTTAAAGCTTCCACAGTGTTCAGGACTAAGAACCATTAGATGAAACTGTCATTTATTTAACATATTTAGTGTGCATTTACCATGTGCAAGTCACTTTAATAATAGTTTCAGGAACTTCAAATCAGAGAGACAACAAAAAGGATTTCTGCTCTCAAGGAGCATAAACCTTGCCATCAGGAACCTGCCACACTGCTTTTTTGTGAGGAGGGCAAAATAAGAGATGATTAAAACACCTAAGTTTATTTTAAGCTGTGGTTTTATTTTCAAAACTGGACTTGAAATTACATTTTCAGTGTCAGCACTATTTTTGCAGGTGTAAAATCCCATTTTGCTACTAATCAAATCCTCTTCTCTTTAGGAATATGGTTTTGGGGAGCAAGATTTTAACTTGATACATTTGATTTTTTCTTTAGAGAAATAGGTATGTGTTACAGGGAAAAAAGTACATGTTAAACTGGTTTTCTGAAAATAAGAGCTATCCAGTGATGAACCTTTGTTTCAATAATACTTTTAGCATGTCTTTAAAGCATGTTAAAGTTGATGCAGCTCCTGCAAAGAAATTTAAATGAATTTCTCTGCAATCTCAAAAGTGACTTATTTTAATCGTCTTCTTTATATTTTATATCCTCACATTTGGACAACAATATTTTACCGTGCTGACATATTAATGAAACCTCTGAGGGCTTATGTTCACCACTTTAAAAAAAAAGTATACTGAGATTCTAAGATGAACATTGGCATCCAATAACCAGAACCTAACACACTGCTACCTGCAAACATGCTGGGGAAGAAAAATCAAGTGGAGTTTTTTAAGGAGCAAACTGAGATAATAAGAGCATCACTTATTTAAAAAGATTATGCAGGTATGTTTGGTAAATTTCAAGTTAAAAAGAGTATTAGAGAGAAAACAAGCATTGGGAAAATCAGTTCTAAATCAAATAGCAGATAATACAAGAACACACTTTAGAACAGCAGCTTCTACCATTGGGACATGTCATTTTTGCTAGTGTGGATTTCATCTGATGGTTCATGAATAATTTCATCTGATGGTTCATGAATAATTTCATCTGATGGTTCATGAACCACCATTTTGAGTATGTTTTCAAAAATCAATGTTCTGGATGATTGTAAAAACTGTGTCTTAACACAGGAACAGAAAACTAAACACCGCATGTTCTCATTCATAAGTGGGAGTTGAACAATGAGAACACATGGACACAGGGAGGGTAACTGTTGGGGGGTAGGGGTAAGGGGAGGGAGAGCATTAGGACAAATACCTAATGCATGCAGGGCTTAAAACCTAGATGATGGGTTGATAGGTGCAGCAAATCACCAAGGCACATGTATACCTTTGTAACAAAGCTGCATGTTTTCCACATGTATTCCAGAACTTAAAGTAAAATTAAAAAAATAAAAATAAATAGTGAAAAAAACCCTGTGTCTATAAATCATTAGTTTACATGACATACCTCAAGGAGTATCTTGGAATAAGTATCAGACACTGAAGAACAGTAGTATTTCAGCAATATCATTTCTATGTCAGATGAGGTCAAGTAAGTATGTAAGGGATAGTTAGACACCATATGATTATTTCACCTGACATTTAAGATGATAGGGAGTATAATTTAAGAAATAAGTAAAAATTGACTTATCTTTTTTATTTTTGACACTTATCTATTTAGTGAAATCTAACCCTAATCTTTCTTTAGTTTAATTCCTAATAATGATTTTTTTTTTTTTTTTTTTTTTTTTTTTTGAGACAGAGTGTCGCTCTTGTTGCCTAGGCTGGAGTGCAATGGTGCAATCTCGGCTCACCGCAACATCCGCCTCCTGGGTTCAAGTGATTCTCCTGCCTCAGCTTCTTGAGTAGCTGGGATTACAAGCATGAGCCATCACACACAGCTAATTTCGTATTTTTAGTAGAGATGGGGTTTCTCCATGTTGGTCAGGCTGGTCTTGAACTCCCAACCTCAGGTGATCCACTTGCCTCAGCTTCCCAAAGTGCTGGGATTACAGGCGTGAGCCACCACGCCAAGCCAATAATGGAAATTTTTAACTGAATTTAATTAACAAGACAAGCCTTGTCTGACTTTGTAGCATGAGTTCGAGGATCACATTTCCAAACATATTTTTTTATCCAAAACTAGTATAGTAGAAAAAATATGGATTATTTATGCCATAGCTCTAAGTTGACATGCTAGCTCTTTTACTAACTCTGTGAACCTGAGCAAGACACTTAATATTCCTATGCCTCAGTCTCTCCAAATAAAAAATGGACTAATAATTAATAGATTATACCTTAATTATAATAAATAATGCTCTACTTCCTAATGTTGTTGTAAAGATAAAAATGGATTATATATATAAAATACCTGGGGCACTATGAGTGTTGAATAAATATTTGCTTTAAACAACTGATGCTGATTTTTTTAAAAAGTGCTTGCTAAATTAATCATTTTTATTTATCATGGAAACATTCCAAAATGGTCAGTAGTTGAAGGGAGATTTAATCACGAATCGAAGGGCTCAGAGTTAGGAGGAAACTCCAAATTTCAAATCAAATCCCCTACCTGACTTTGGCATTAAAGGGAAGCAGTACCTGGGGTCTGAGGTGGTTAATTATTTGGCCAAGGATTTCCAACTAGTTAGTGGAAAAACAAGGAGTACCAGAAGGCTTCTAAATTACTGATGCAGAGATTCTTTTCTTCAAAATACATTTTAATTAGTATCAGAGAATAAGAGGATACAATTTGTTTAATTGTCCTTTGATAAAAGAAATTTTACAATATTTATCATTAATATATTTTTATTTATCAGCAAAATGGCAGCTCACATATTTTGGAAAAATAGCTATGGAAAGTAGTTTGAGATAAGAATATTTTTAATTTGGGAGTGATAGAGGTGTCTTCGATTGTGTATTTATGTCAGACTGTTTTCCTACCTTGATTACAGGTTTTTCCAGCATAACCAGGATGACACTTGCACTTGTTTGGCCCGATACATTCACCATGTTTGCATCGTGGTTGGCACACAGCTGTGAAAAGAAGATGGCATGCATTATTTCTCGGTCAACGAAACACCAATCATATAGCACTGATGTCGTCCACTAGTTTAATAATAAAAGAAAAAAAACTAGAACTTACAACAAAGTAGCCAAAGTATACAAAATCAGTTTCCTATAAACACTCTGCAAGCTACACACACACACATGTGTTATGTATGTATACGTGTGTGTATCAGTTGGGGCTGAAAAAAATTTTAAATTGAAGGACAATACTCAAATAGTCAAATAAAACTAGGTAAAACTATGCATAAGCATAACTGATATTTACTCATAGTTACAACTTCATAATGTCCTGCACCCAAAATTTCAAACTCATTCTCTCAAATATACTTCAAATAGCAGTTCTTAGTCCAAAAGTACTAAGTATGTATGAAATACAGATAAATTTCTAACTAAACATAAAATATTTATTTTACTAGAAATGGTATTCCTAAGTATGAAATGATTCAAAATGAAACAAAAACCAAAACAACATTGTTTTGGAACTTCAATTCAAGGATATTTCTGTATCTTGATCTTTCTTAACCCTAAGATTCATTACAACTGCTTTTCAATCTATAATGGCCTTTCTATGCCCTAACATAGCAAATAGGACGTTCTCAGTTTGACATTCAGTCTTTTCCATCAACTGAGTTCCACTTTCTCAAGACTTCAAAATTCTGTAAATCATCACTCAAATATTTTCACTGTTTAATTGGAATTTATTCTGTTTATTCTCTATCAGTGATTCTCAACTGGGGGGCACTTTTTACCCCTGTGGAAATTTGGAAATGTCTGAAGACATTTTTGGTTGTCACACTAGGGAGAGGATACTACTGGTATCTAGTGGATAGGTGCCAAGGATGCTGCTAAACATCCTAAAATGTTCAGACAACCCGCCACAACAAATTATCCAGCCCAAAATGTCATCGTGCCAGACTCGGAAACCTTGTTCTGTACCAAATATGTGCATGTCCCTATGCCAGACACTATAATAGATGAAAAATAATTGTATAGCATGGTACTGGTCTCAAGGAGTCTACAATCGAGATAAAAATACAAAACCACGTTTCTTATTCAAAACAATATTTATTTATCAGCAATATGAAATCTGTGAAGAAATCATTACACAAGCAAATCCATATACATACGTGCAGAAAGCCTCATAGAGGAGGCTTATGTTGAATCTTGAAGCATGAGTAGACAGAGAAGGGAGCAGACTACCCAAGAGAAGAATATTTCACAGCCAAGTAAGCCGCTGTTTAGTTGGGAGATACACAGGGGACTCATTAAGCTAAAGAGATGGGTAAATGGTGGAGGAAGAGTGAGAAACAATCAGGTGAGTGGTATCAGATGATTATGTTCCCAACATTTCAGAATGAGAAACATGCACTTTAGCTCTAGGAAATGGGAAGTTTCCATACATTTATCATCATAACTGCCTGATAAAAATCAAAGCTCTGGGAATCTTATCAAAGCTCTGGTGATGGTATGTAGGATGGACTGGAAAGAGTTTAGAGGCAGAGAGAACAGTTGCAAGGCCAGCGAAACAGTTTAGGTCTGACGTGAAGAAGGTATGATTTGTGTTGGTGACAGGAAGAAATGAGCTTCAATAATCATTGAGTGAAGAGCAGACAGTCCTTGAAGATCAAGGGGAATGGACTCAACAATGACCCCGAATTTTGAAGCTCCTGACACCTGTTCCTACCCATTTTAAACCATGCTGTTCTCCATTCTGGTATATGCTCTATGCTCCCAGTTTCCTCTCTGATAATTATCAAACATTGTTTCCTTTAAGACTCTAATACTCCTGCAAAACTGATGTGCATGTTATTTTTTTTTCTACCTTTCCTCCCCCAACTGGCACTCATCCTTCCCTCACCTTCCATTCCACAGGGCCTCTTTGCTAATTTTACTTCCAGGCCTTCCTTGCCTGTTTGTCATCCCAACTGGACCCTGTACCACCACAGATCCTTAGACAGTGCTGTGTAGGAGGTATTTAATGTAAAAGACTATAGAAAGAAAACACAAGCAGAGTGCAAATGATAGGGAAATGCCCTTGGAAAATTCTTAAAATCTGATTTTAAACATGGCATTAAATTCAAAGGGAAACAATTGTGTTCATATCCATGAAATGAAATAAACTGTCCAGGAGGGCCTTCTAATATTACTCTTTAGCCAACTGTACACTAGGCGGATGGTTTATATGCAGTTTAAAATAAGTCCCAGAAGTAAGCCACTCTACATAATTTCTAGGCCCTATCACCAAGAAATACCAGCTTAAAAAAATTCTTTTTAATCTAAAAAGATGACCTTCCATAAATCTTAACATTTATATATACATGCAACCTGGGTAACCATGTATCACTGAGGCACACAGAATGCCATATTGAAAAAAATGTAAACATCTCAAAATCGTTAAGTGCAAGTCCAGGAAATAACCCCTTAAAATAACTGGAATTTGGAAAACTCTCTCAAAGCATGAAAAAGTAGTTTTAAAAATACCACTTAAAAACATAAAAAATTTATTTAGGACACTTTATAAAACAATTAAACTTGACGCCCCCAGGCTGTAGCCTTTGGACCCCCTGACCGGCTTGAGAACCATCAATTTATAGTACTTTCAGGTGCTTTATAGGACCAAAGTTTTTATTGTTTCCTCTCCCTTTTTTGTTATTTGTTCTCAAGCAGAGTGCCCTAATCTTGGGCACATCAAATGCACACATTCCAACAGGCCAAGACTGTTAATGTTTCTTCCATGTTTAGGGAGTCCTATTTCAAAACAAACTGTTGTTTGCACTTCCATCTGATAGGCTATTCAGCGAAGTAACCAAGAACCCTTAGATTAGCCAATGGCTATTAAATGCGGTAGGATACTCATAAAGTTGATACAATCAATTTCTTTCTTCTTAGAAAAAGAAAACCCTTTGGAAACTGTTGCACAAAAAGATATTCTCCTATATAGCACAAAGTTATCTTGCTGGCCTTAGTTCTGGAATGGAATTCAATAAATACGTATCAAACATTTGTTATATATATAATGCATTATAGTAGGCAAGTGTGGCAGGGGATTAGAGAGTCACAGAGGGTATGAAAATTTAGCTGTGGAACTAAAATATATTGGCTAAACCACAACAAGGGCTGTGATAGATGAAAGAACCAAGGAGGGTGTGTAATAACTACAACTGCAGGTTGGTGTGTTAGAGGCAGTGTGTTAGAGGTAAGAGCAGTGGAATAGGAGACAAAAGACTTTCAGAATATAAGCAAAGTAGGGGGGGCACAGCAAAGGGGACTGCTTCTTAGTGAGTGCAAAGTGTTCTCGTGGGGCTACAGTGTAAAGTGCTTAAAACAGCAGATGAGATCAAAAGAAAGGCTGACACAGATCACAAAAGGCCAGCTGGATTCTTACCAATATCTCTTTCCCCTCTGCTTTAATATAGAATGGCTTTTAAAATTTTTATTTTTTTGAGTGGGGGATGAGTTAGTAATGGAAAACTATGTTTCCTATTCTCCTTAGCAGATATGAGCAGCCAAATGACTAAGTTCTGGCTAAATAGGATGAAAGCAGAAGTGATGGGGTGGAGCTTTGGAATGCTGTGTAAAATGGGGGCTGAAGAGCATGGCTTGTTCTGTGTTCTCGCCTAGAACGCGCATGTCATGACTCAACCACAGTGGCCTCTTTATGACCATGAGGCGATCTTGAGAATGGAAAGAGGGTAGAGCAAGAAGTCATAATATTAACCCTAAATCACCATCCTAGCAATTTAGGGCACTGTTCTTTGTGTCACGTTACTTGTAGCTAAATACAATTCCTGAATTTCCTTGATCACTAGGCTGTGGAATCTGGACTTAGTCTGTGTTTATTATCAAGACAGCAAAGGTTTCCTTTTGATACAAATTTAGGATAGAAGAGTTATGAGTAGATCCTAGTACAGAAATAAAACTCATCAAATTTATTTTATACCTACAATACCATATACTCAGGGGAATGTAAAAAAAAACTTTATTTCTACATCTAAATAACTAGATTAAAAAGTGCATAACCATTTCAAAACTAGAGAAAAATAATTCTCAACCTCTGTATAAACTGGCTCACCTTCCAATAACACACTCCACTGTAATGTGAGCTCTCAGAGGTCAGCAAAAACCAACCTTTTCAGCAAACTGCATTACTCTGTGAATAGTAGGTCATCCCTTCCTTATCAAAAAAATAAAAAAGGATAAATGATCCATTTTCAGTGGTCTTCAAAAATATTAAAAGTAGAGTATATTCTTGTTTGGAGTAAACAACGTGCCTGCTGGTGCTACTGGCTATCAGAAAAGGCAGCATTGCTTCTCTGACCTTCGTGTGGATCAGAACAAGAAGTTTGGGCCGTATTTAATGGTCTGCTATCACTAGCATCCAAATATGGTTTAGCAACTTAATAAAGCTTAAATAAAGTCCAGGTAAAAATCACAGATAATCAACGAATGATAGACATTTTCCTCCAAAATCAGTTGCCAGAATTAAGTCCAAATGGGTAATCGCACTCAAAATTTGCTCTCTAGCATTCCTGTAGCATAATCTTCAAAGTGCCCTCAAAATAACCTCTAAATCATTGTTTTAACTAGAAAAAGAAATAAGTTTCAACTGGCAAAACAAACATAGCTCTTTAATGTCACATGTCCAAGCCTCTTCTGTTTGATTGCAATCTAAAATTTTAGTCTTAAAAATCCATCCTAGGAGTTTGTGACCAGCCTGGCCAACATGGTAAAACCCTATCTCTACAAAAAAAAACTAGCCAGGTGTGGTGGTGGGCACCTGTAATCCCAGCTACTTGGGAGGCTGAGGCAGAATCATTTCAACCTGGGAGGCAGAGGTTGCAGTGAGCTGAGACTTCGCCACTGCACTCCAGCTTGGGCGACAGAGTGAGACTTGATCTCAAAAAAAAAAAAAAATCCATCTTAAGTGATGTAACTGGGTCTCTGAGAGTTGGACAATAGTTTCTAACTCTAACATAAGCAGTGAATTATCAAATAAGTCATGAGAAAAGTAAACTCCCACATCAGTCCTATAATGTTTCTTATGTAAGGTAATCATGCTGGGAGTAAAGTGCCAACATTTGAAAACTAAGGATATGTTGAGATGCCCAAGCAGATGGAGGCTCTGAAAAGTAATAAGGCAAAAGCCAATCCAATCTCAATGGTAGTTAGTAACTTGAGAAGGATTTTCTCAATAGAAATAAGATTATCCTTAGAATTCCAAGAATCATTTGTAATTTTTTCAATCTACATCATGTTATTATGCAGACATGGCACCACTAAAAGCAGAACAAAAAACCTTGTCCTCCAGGTTATGTTCACAGAAGAAAAGGGGACAGAGAAACATGCAAGGGTAGGGCAGAAGAACAAATAGATATGAAACTGGAAGACTTTGAAAAACTGTTTTTACACCCAACAAGCTTCACAGAATTCAGATATGGACAAATTCATTTGAGCAGAACAAGAACATATGACAGGGAATGACTTTTGCAAATGGTAATTGGCCTTGGAAAAGGGAAAGTCGCTGAAAGCAATATGAAACAACTCACTCCTATATTAACAGGACCTGGGTGGAATGGAGGGAAATTTTACAGTGGTCCTCTGAAAAGTGCCCTGAGCCACTGCATATCATGAGCAGAACAAAACCTAGAAGAATCCTACTGTCCAAGATCTCCAGGGGAAAGCATCTTTCCAGCTTTCCTAATACCCTGTACTATAGTGTCAATTATCTGATGGTCAAATCTAAATTCCTGCTGCAGTAAAAACTGAATAATAATGCCTCTGATTGTTATCACTATAGGACACATTAAATGCCCTCATGAATACAGAACTCAAAACCATTTCATATGACTGACTGAATTTATCCTCATGATATTCATATAAGGCAGGAGAGAGGCAGACACTATCTTCATTTTACAAGTAAACAAGTAAAAATGCAAAACATGAAGTGACTTGACCAATTTCAGGAAAAATGTCTTATCCCAGTTCCATGCTCAATCCACTACTTCTTCTGGTGGTCAGAAAAAGACCAGAAAGTCCAGCATTTTTGAGTGCATTTGGAAGTGGGGAGAGTGAGATTATAACAAAATACTAAGCAGGAAAGGATGAGAGGGGTAGAGAATGTTAATAATGATTAAAAACATAAAAGTATTTAAGTAACATTTAAATAACTTAAATACTTTTTAAAAGGAGCGAAAAGTTGCAGTTAAGACCACAATCTACAACTTAAGAAAACTAAAGTAGCTCTGCCAGAATATTTGAAAAGAAAATAATTTCATTACCCTGTTGTTTGTTTTATGTAGATGCTGGATTCTGAACCATTGATGCAGCATATTATTATTACCTCTGTTGAAGTATTGCTATAATTTTTGTTGTTGTTTGCTTTGGGCTTCACATTTTATTTAACATTATTGCAATTAAGAACTTAACCACAAACCATAGTCAAATACGAATGTCAATTACTCAATAGTAATTTAGAACATAAAGTTAAAATAAATAAAGTGTCTAGTCTTTATAATGTTGTCTCCCAAGAGCTGTCAATAACTCATTTTATTTTCGTGTCTGGGAACATCCAATTCAGACACATTTACCAAGTATCTATTTGATCTCTCGCTATTTAAATTTTAATTCCTGAAGTGTCCCCTGCCAAAATAAGTAGCTGCATCTGTATATGTGCATCTCAAGTTAGCTTTTATTTGTCATAATTAAGCACTATCCCTTTTCACTTAAAAAAAATCCTCTGAGCGCTATTGTTGTTTTCAGTTTACTTGAAATTTTAACTTTCTCTTTCTATTTTCATTGTGCTGAGGGGAATTAGATTAATGCCAAATAAGACTTTAAGAACACATTAAAAAGTGTTACTATTTATTTGGAAATGTGAAGTTTTTTTTTTTTTTTTTTTTTTTTAAGTAGAGTAACAGTAGCAATGCCCACAGCTAGCACCTGGATCTTTGTTTCTAAATATTTCATTCCCTAATTTGTTTTCTAAAGAAAATAAATAATAAAAGGAATGAGGGCTAGGGGAGGGAGGCTAGAATAAGTTTTCTGTTGCAAAAAGCAATTAAGCACTCAAAGAATGGTAGAGACATGTGAAAAGAATAGAAGCTGGCTTGGAGGAGTTCCACTGACTAGATTTGGGATTGTTTGAGCATCAAGAAGAATAATGGTAGTTATTGATAACAATTGAATAAAAAAAGAATCTATGGTTACGAAGTGATTCTAAATAGGAAGAAGACTGAGCTCCTCTTTAAAGAACAATGCCTACTAACATGTAGAAGGAATGGCGAAATTTGAAAAACAGAACTTTACAATCATCATTGAAATAATTAATTTGAGGAAAGATTATCCATAGATGTTAAAACTTTCACCAAGTGAAAGTTTGTTGGGGAACAGGGTATCAAAACAGTGTGAATGTATTACCCCACAGGTTACTTACTAATTACAAAGAAAAAAAGGTGCCTTTCAGTAGAGAAATCTGATGGATACCACTTCAACAAGTGATCAAACTTAATATCACCAATAGTAGGACAAACCAACATATGTGCACAAGGAATATCATAACAGATGATAATCTATATAATATTCTTACAAATAAATTTAGTTCTAATCTAATGATGCAGAAACAACAGACAAATTTAAACTGTGGTAGATTCTACCAAGCAATTGATATGGACTCTTCAAAAATATCATTGTCGAGAAGCAAACAAACAAACAAAAGTGGTAGAATTGTTTTAAAGCAATTAAATTAAAGAGGAATGTCAACTAAATGCAGTGTTTGATTCTTAATTGGATCTGGATCAAAAAGAAAAAATCCATAAAAGCCATTATTGGGACAATTAGGGAAATCTAAATATGGATTGTTTATTACATAGCATTATTATATCAATACTAAATTTTTTAAGTGTGAAATGATACTGTGGTTTGTAAGTAAATGTCCTTGCTCTCTGGAGATGAATGCTGAAGTGTTTAGGCATGAAGTGTCATTAGGTCTGCAAGTTACTTAAAAATGGTTGAGGGAGAAAGAGAGAAGGGTGAGGAGGGAAGGAAGAGAGAGAAAAAATGTGTAAAACGTTAACAATAAGGATATATGGGTATTTACTGTTCCTATTGCTTCAACTATTCTGTGGATTTAAAATTTTTTTAATACAAAACATGGAAGAAATACATAAAAAGGAGTACAATAACATGAATACACAGACAACTATTATTTAACTTGTGAATAGTTGTTAACTTTTCAATGTAATTTAGAGAAAGGTTTACAAGCATAGATGCTGCAGTTAGACTGCTGGGATCCCAGCTCTACCACTTGGGAAATGTGCAACCTATACAGATTACCTAGCTTCTCTCTGCTCTCATTGCCATTTTTTATTTAAAAAACAGTAAACTCACAAGATTCATTAGAGATCTTACTCATAGGTTTATTGGAGGATTAAATGAGAAAACCCAAATAAAGTACTTAGAACAGTACCCATCTCATTAGTAAGAGCTCAATAAAATGCTAATTATGATGAGGATTATAAGTATGACAAGGAGGAAACGCCCCAGTGTCTAAGACACTATATTAAAAATTGGGGATATAAAAATGAATAGGAGAGCAAGTTCTCATCCTCCAGTAGGTAAGTCTAGTAAGGAGAAACAGAAGTAAGCAGAGATGTCCTGATAACAGATGCATGTTAAGGACACAGAAGAGGCAGTGATTAATTACACAGGCTTAGGAAAGTCAAAAAGGTTTGGAAAAGATGTAGTGCTAGAAAAAATTCTTTCAAAAAGGAAATATAACAGATATCTGAAAGATAAAAGATATCTTTCATAATGTAAGAATTCATAGAATATGATGAAATACATTACAGTATTTCTTTTAGTTGAAAATTATCATTTTTTAAAACATCTGATACTGTAATTTTGAGCAGGTTTGCTAAAGAATCATCACAAAAGGCCAGAAAATTTTAATGTAACCATCATCACCTTTTTTAGCAACCAAAATCTCTATGTTTAAAAGAGTCACTGATACATGAGTTGAAGTATACCTTAATTATTTTTAAAATTAAATCAATTTTGTTACTGGGCCTCGACTAATACGATGTCAGAGATTTGTCATTTTGACCTTCAGGTGTTTTTAGTTTGCTTATTTGTTTTCTAAAGAAAATGATAATTATTCCAAATTTATCTGATGAATAACCTTAAACAGAAATTTGAAAACAACTTAAATGTCCATCAATAAGAGATTGGTCATGGAAGTGATGGCACAACAGTCTTTCTGTGTCCAACATCATGGACTTCAATCCAGGCCTGAACTATTGTTAGAGGGACCTCCCTAACCCATGATTTCAGCATGCCATTCTGCTCCTTATACTCATTCACTGGCTCCTCATCATGTTCATTTAGATCATTATACTATTTCAAACACTCAGCATGGCATTCAGTACCATATTTCATGATGTGACCCTTGCTTATCCCATTGGCCTCATTTCCAATCACATTCACAAATATAGCAGTTAATTGCAGTTCTTAGAAATACACTCTCGAGTACCTCCACACATTCACATGGAATGCCATTCCCCCTCTTGTCTGCTACACTAATATCTAGACAGGCTTCACCTGTCAGTTTGACCATTATATCACCCCCAAGATTTTCACGCCTCATGCTGAGTTCATATCCTCTTCAGTGCTTTCATAAGCCTCTGTGCATACTTCTATCATAAATTATATGTATATACAGGTTTACTTTTAAATATATACATCTTATACCATATTTTCAGAGTTGTTTTTCTTATCTAGCTCCTTCACTAGACTTTGAGCTCTTTAAATACACAGTACTTGCTCTGTAGTGTACAGTCTCCTGACAAAGACAGACATGACAGGTGTACAAGGTGTTAAAAGAATACAGAAGAAGGCATTTCTCTGCAGGGAGGCAGGAATAGGAAAGATACCAGGAAAAACTTTCAAGAGGAAATGTGAGCTGAATTTTAAAGGATAAGTAGAAATTCACCATGGGAATGGGTGAAGGGCCTTTGACTCAGACTGAGCAGCATAAGAAAAGCCAACAGGCATGAAGCAGCAGAAGTCTGGAAACCCAAGGGCCGTCCACTGCGACTGGGCCTACAACAAGAAACAGTCCTCCACAGATAAGGCAATGTCAGCCTGAAAAGGCTTCTACTCAAATAATCAAGATTCTACCCATAATTGTGAACAGCCAATGGACTATAAGCAGTAGATGACACAATCAGATTACCTTTATGTGTTTTCAAGCACATAAATTGATTTCTTTTTAGAATCTAAAGCAAGAGTGAAGATCTATGATATGTAATAAGGTCATAAGGTAGGGAGACAAATATATTCATTTTCTCATTAAACTGTTTCCTGAAAACCACAATATGTTTATTAAGATTACATCTTGTCCATCTTTTTTTAATCCCTTTTATTAATAAATAGAAATGACTAGCTCTTACACCTTCAAAAGTGTACTGAACTGAACTGGACGAGGCATTGCAGAAGCTGTTATACTGGTGTAAAGATGTATAAGACACCGTCTCCACCTTCATGAAACTAATAGTCTAGCAGAACAAATAATATAGATCCATAAATAACCACAATGTAGGGCAATGTGAGATATGCTTCATGCAAGTGTTATATGTAGAGGAAGTACAGAAGACTTCCTGCTGTGAAAATCAGGAAAGCAGACTGGAGAAAGTGGCATTTAGGCTAGGACTTGAGGCAGGGCTCATTTTTAATACATTGTATTAGGACAGAATATAAACTTAAAAAATAAATGTGCTTGGCTGGGTACAGTGGCCCACGCCTGTAATCTCAGTACTTTGGAAGGCCAAGGTGGGTGGATTGCTTGAGGTCAGGAATTGCCCAGCCTGGGCAATACGGCAAAACCCTGTCTCTACTGAAAAAAAAAAAAAAAAAATTATATGGGCGTGGTGGTGCATGCCTATAATCCCAGCCACTTGGGTGGCTGAGGCAGGAGAGTCCATTGAACCTGGCAGGCAGAGGCTGCAGTGAGCAGAGCTCGCACCATTGCACTCCAGCCTAGGTGACAGAATGAGACTATGTCTCACAGAAAAAAAAAAAAAAAGTACGAATTCGCTACTAACAATGATTCACTTTTAGTCAAATATTTTCTTAGAGTTAGGAGTGGTGGTGATGTAAAACAAAAAAAAGGCAACCAAAAGAGGGAAAAAAAGAAAATATGTTTGTAGAGGATGACTTTTTTTCAGCCCTTGATATAAACAAATGTTGAATTATTAGTTGCTTACAATGGTTTGCCAAAACGGTAAACTGGAAAGATTTTTTTTCAAGAACTTACAACTATTAGATAACATTTCAGCAGATGTGGAACACAGATTTTTACCTATCCCACATTCTTCTTCTACTGTTTAAAGCTGTTCCTCCGTGGAGACAGTTGTGGCAATAATCAATGTTGACTGAAGTTGACGAAGGAAAAGGAAGGAAGGTTTGAATAGAACAGTGGAAAGAAATGAAATCATAGCCTGTGTTCTGTTCAGATCTCACCCTGCAATCCAAGCACATATCAAGTTTCTCTACTTCAAAGTCTCACAAGCCCTTCAAACTGAACACATCCAAAATTGAAATCATTATCTGCACCTTCTCCTGTGTTCTCTAGCTCACCAAATGGTGTCCTAGAGACTTGAGAGTAATCTTGATTACATCTTCTTCACCTTTCACAACCAGCATTACAAATACTGCGGCCACCATGTTACTGAATGTGAATGTGAATATAAGCCAGTTGCTGAGTCAAATGCTTTGGGTTTCCTCATTTGATCCTCATAAAAAGTCCTACTAGATAGGACTGTTATCTACATTTTATCAAAAAAGAAGCTGTAGCTCAGACTGTTTAGGTAAGTTTCTCAAAAACACAATTTGTAGTGGCAGCAAGTCTGTCTGCCAAGCCCATGTGCCCCCTCCACTGCCCTAACACTGTGTGCCTCTCCATCCTTTCTTTTCAGTATCTTTCAATCCCTCTCCTTCTCTTTGTTCCCACCACCACTACTTAAAATGAAGCCTAATTTCTCACCAGGTTGACTTCCTACAGGTCCCAGGCATTTACACTAAAGGAAGTGAGCCCCACAGGGAAATGAGGCACATACTTCTTCCAAATGGGCCAGCTACTGAAGAGGCCCCAGCTGATAGACTCCTTGCAGCAATGCAGACCTACCGATTTTTGAACCAACCCTTATATCCATGTCTCCTGTGAGACACTGACAACTACAAACACTCCAAGCAAAACTAAATTCACCTGAGTGCTAGATCTGATCCATTACCACCAGCTATCCTCTAAAATATTAATTTCTCTGCTTAAAATCTTTACAGTGTTCCTCTACAACTTTGTGATTAAGGCAAATGTATTTAATATGATATCAAAAGCCTTCCAGGAGTCCTTTCCCACTTCTCCCACTGCGTCTCTCATCAGATGCCCTTCAAACATATACCCCACATATGCTGGGTTGAGATTCTTAACAGTTCTCGGAATGTGCTCCTCCCTCTGGCTACTGAGCTTCAAATGCATTTTTCTGTGTGCCCAGGATACTCTTCACTTGACTGATTTATCCCTCGGGATTCAGCTGGGCCATCACCACTCCATCATTGCTGGTCTGGGCTATTGCCCCTTAAGATATGCTCTCACAGAATCCTATACCAAAACATGCCTCTTACCCAGTATTGCCTTCCTCTGTGGGCTTTCAATACTGATAGTGAGTGACGTGAATGCCTAGAGCTTCATTTTACTAGGATGATATCTGCAGTAGTTGGTCCTGGATCATGCAGGTAATAGCTGGCTCTCTCTCTCCATTATCTCTCTCTCTCCATTATCTCTCTCTATATATATATATTATATATTATATTATGTATATATAATATTTATATAATATATATTATATATTATATTATGTATATGTAATATTTATATAATATATATTATATATTATATTATGTATATATATTTATATAATATATTATATTATGTATATATAATATTTATATAATATATAATATATATTATATATTATATATATTACTTTTTTATATAATATATAATATATATTACTTTTATATATTATATATTATATATACAGAGAGAGAGAGAGAGAGAGAATGGAGAGAGAGAGCCAGCTATTACCTGCATGATCGAGGACCAACTACTGCAGATATCATCCCAGTAAAATGAAGCTCTAGGCATTCATGTCACTCACTATCAGTATATACTGATACTATATACTAGATATACTGATTATATATATATATAGTATCAACTGAATACCATTGAGTCCATGAAGTCTTCCTTGATCCTCTTCAGCAGGAAATGATTCTTTCCCTGAACTCCCTCAAATCTTTATCCCTAACTTTTTCCTATTTAAGAATCATAGAAGGAATAAGAGCCAATCATCTTACAAATTGAGTTGCTTGAAAGTAAGGGTCCCTGTTTTATTCACCTTTGTATCTTCCCAGCACCTAACTTAGCTCTTTACCTCTAGTAAGCTCTCAAATAATTATACAGATAAATTACAGGAACTCTAAATGCTCACATTCAACAGTTCAATTCCATCTCCCTTCAATTCATTTCCCAAGCACAAACACTGTTAGACAGCCAAAACTGTTCCACTCGGAGGTTTATGGATGGATATTATTAGAGAAATGGGAAAAACGGTTCAGAAGCACAGACAACTATCCCATGAAAGTTTTGATTTTAGAAATGAATAACTGAAGAATTGTTCTACTTCCAATTGATTATTTCCAAAAGATGATTATGGTAATCAAAACCATTTGAAAATGTGCTGTACCATCTGTCCTAAGATGGATCCTAGTAAAACTCGGCTCAGAGTTCTCCATTTGTATTGTATATATTGAGAACACACTAATAATAGCAAACATCTGTCAAGAACCGTGGAAGCCACCTACTTATAACCAGCAAGAATCTTGCAAAGTTAGATTTAAAGATTACAACATTGCAGTTCAGAAAAGTTAAAATGTCTAGTTTCTCACAGGTGGTAAGTCATAGGAACAGTTCCTGAACCCAGATGTTGGTGGCCAACCACACATTCTATTCTTTCCTTGGCATTGCCTCCCTAATGTAAGCTATAGCTCTACTAGTCAATCCTATAACTGCTAGTAACTTTAAAATACATATGCTTTAAGTCTCCCTGAACAAAGAAATTTCTGAACTTTTATTTCTAGTACTATCAATTTTGTTCCCAAATTTTTTTTATTAAAATTCTGCCTTAAAAACATTTTTCATGACGTGATAGTTTCTTCAATCAGTTTAAAGAACATTCTCAGGCCGGGTGCAGTAGCTCACACCTGTAATCCCAGCACTTTGGGAGGCCGAGGCCGGCGGATCACCTGAGGTCAGGAGTTCAAGACCAGCCTGGCCAACATGGCAAAACCCCATCTCTACTAAAAATAAAAAATTAGCTGGGCATTGTGGTGGGCGCCTGTAATCCCAGCTACTCAGGAGCCTGAGGCTGGAGAATCACTTGAACCTAAGAGGCGGAGTTTGCAGTAAGCCGAGATCACACCAGCGCACTCCACCTTGGGCAACAGAGCAAGACTCTGTTTCAAACAAACAAACAAAAAGAACATTGTCTTCTTAGAATCAATTCCATTAAACATTACAATTCCACATATTTCACCAACGTTTTCCACTAAAGTGTCATAGGGTGATAAGTGACATTATTTACTGCCAAAAATATCTTAAACAAGGAACCCTTTATGTACCTAAAACAAGAGCATAAATGCCCATAAGTGCTATTATAACTGATAACATATTTCATACAATAAAAATATTTCTTACCTGAATTGTTCCATGGAGAATTAATGAATATGAAATACAATTCCCTCAGGTTAATGATAGGCTGGTGTTAGTAATTTCATTTGGTGGACTTTGTTTTTATATTTGCTTCCTTAAGTATTAAAAACATAAACTGTCCTTTAGCTTAGAATGGAGGTCAATTTATTAGATTCATAAAACAGAAGAAAGGAATTATCAACTGAAACGGAAAAGTTTAATGTAATAATGGAATTAAAGTTAACTTACTATAATTATGTATAGAATAAGCACATCTCTAAGAAATATAGTTTTCCTAAAAAGAAGCAATTCAAAAACACAACTAATGTTTTGTTTACAGCTTTGTAAAATTATTTAGAAGGTATGCCTTTCAAGACATAGATTAGCCAAAATTATTTCAAGAAATATGTTCATCTAACCTTTGAGCTGGCACCTTATCCTGGCTATTCTCTGCCTTAAGACGTAGAAAGCTGCAAAACAAATGTCCAAAAAAAGAAATTCCAGATCTTTTCTCTGTAAGGAGGCTGGACTTGGGTATTTATCAACTTGTTACATTCCCGGAGACTTACACATATTCAACTTTCAGTGCTTTTCTGAAACAAAAAAAGATCTAGGACATGTTTAAAATAGTAATATTTTAGTCACCATTTTGTTATAAAAAAACATTTCGTAACAAAAATATTAACCAATAATTGAAGTTATGCTATTCTTCTATAGTCCAAATTCTAAATTTAAATATTTCAGACCTTTTGTGATGCTGTATTTTCAAATCCAATTTTTCATTTCCAGAATATTAATTTCTGATTCCTAGAGACAGTATCCTTTTATTTAAATTGGAGTTGGAAAACACATCTGAAAACATTTAAACTTTTGATCAATTAGTAAGAAAGGCTAATAGTTTTAAAATTGATATATTTTTACTTACCTGTTTCTTACATACTGTATGTTCCCTTCTCTCTCCAACTTTGGGGAGGAAATATAATTTTTTTCTTCCCTTCCACAGCATTTTCTTCTTGCATGGCTGCTTTGGTTGTCAATAGCAACAAGAATTACCATGAAAGCACAGCCATTTCACTTGAACATACATAAATAACCCAGTATGATGAAAGTAAAGGGAAGAAACTTGAAATGGTACTAATAATGGTCAGTGTTTGATCAACCTAGAGATTTTAGAGGTAAGAAAAGGGATAATTTTATTCTTCTCTTCTAAATTAATGCCTTTAAAGGATTAAATATCCACTGTAATTTACAATTGTATATTTATTTGTATAATTTGTATAATTTAAAATTAGGTGAATGGGGCCTTCCTTTGGGTAATATAAGAAGAAAAAAATTCTAAGTCCAATTTGATTTAATTGAAGCAATAATTTAACTATTGATCCAGAATGATTGCTATGTATTTTTAAAGACACAAATTACATTTGCTTGCTAGACTTTTTTTTTTCATATTGGTCAGGTTTCTACTGTTATTTTGAAAAGAACTCACCATATCTTGATGTTGACACATTCCTTAAATAGAATAATAAAATACATCAGGTACAATCTAAGCAAACAGCTGAAATCAAAGTGTAAATAGCAAATTACATTCTGGATCACACATGTTATGACTATGGTTATATATGAGAAAGAAAAAATATAAAAGGATACCGTTTCTTTAATATTCTTTAATTGCCAATTTTGAATTATCAAATTTATCAGGAAAAATACTTTAAATTATTGTAAGCAAAGGTAAAACAACTTAATAAAGAATAGCAAACATCATTATGTTCTAACTAGTTGTATTAGTACCAAATAGCCAAACAGTTTTGTACAGTCTATTTTATCCTTGTAATATCTTAAGTTTGGGTCATATTTTTCCTACTTGGCATAAATTAGCCTTGAAATACATAGATTTAGTAAGTTTTATGGTGTCAATATATACCTGACTTTAAGATAAAATTTTAGCCAATGTCCTATATTTTTTAATTTGCATTTTAAAACTACACAAAACTGCATTTTATGTCAAAGCAATGTTAAATCTGGAATAGATTACTTCTAGGAAGTTTCTGGGAACTATTCTCTATTGAAGGATAAGGAAATTTTTATATGCAACCATCACAACAATTTTTATGAAAGTTGCCAGAAATAAATGCCTTACATACAATTTTTTTTGCAGTATAAACCCCATTAAAACATTCACTAAAATAGGATTCATTCATAGCACATAATACTGAAAAATCTGTCTCATTTTCTCTTGCTAATCTGTTGCTCTATGGCCATCATAAAATGGCCACAGTAGCAAATACAAGCAACATTTCAGCAAAGCTACTCAGGTAGTTTAGAATTCTAGAACTCTCTCCGGCAACTTGCCTAAGAACCTTTGCTTCAGTTCATCTGAAGGCTCTTTACTATATGTGGTTGGAATTAATAAGCACTCTGATGATTTTATGAAATTGTGACTCATAAACCAGAGAAACTAAACTATTTGGGGATTATGTTTCTTGCTTGCTAAACACAGGTTTATGGGTTTGGAGCCAGTCCTGAACTTTGGACCGTGTTAGGAAAATCAAGGATAAGAAACTTTAAAGAACTGAGCCTTTTTTTTTTTTTTTAATCCAAAGGTATGCCCATCTTCTCATGTATAGTTTCATTCACTGTAAAGAATTATAAAATGTCTAAGTATTAGGCCAAGTGTAAACTTTGAAAAGAAATAATAAAATGCTACAGGCTAAGACTGCTGATGCAGTTACCATGTGACTCAGACTGGAGGCATACAGCCCCTTAAGCAAGCAGCACAGCATGACACACACACTTTGTTAAAGGTGATAAATGCCAGGTGCATGCATAAAAGGGAAAGGTCCTCCCTGACACAATGTACTTCTGCCTCTCAACCTTAATCATCAGCTAGAAAAAGCAATAGCTCTAGAAAGTTCTCCACACCCCAACCTTAATTTTCATGCTATATTTTTCATTGTCAAAAACAGTGATATTAGCCTGCAAACTCTTCACAGAAAACTACCTAACTCTGTACATTTATAACACCAACATCCAGGACAACAGACCCTATGGACAACAAGTTAAGTAGCAACATGGATGATCCTAACTTTCAGTACACTACTTTAGAACTATTAAAGATATAAAAAAATTCATCAGACCTCAACACAAGGTTTAAGAACACAACATTTAGCAAACCTACACATTATTTCTTCATAATTTTATACTTTTCTCCTAAAAAGTAATTGTTTCAAAAATCATTTTTGCCTTAGTTAGAAAATGAAACTGTACATCAGAATGTCTTAATTCTTGGCCATACATAGACACCAAGACACAATCTTCTAATTCTTCAATGATGTAAAAACTCAACCCAAAAGACAAGGGACCCTGAAACCACCATTATCTATGTCAAACATCATAAAATACTTCTATAATCATGTAAACTTGAAATAATCTATCCAGTAGAAACTATTACCACAGTTAGTATATGCAATATAAAATCAACTCTAAACACTGAAATACACTAAAAAATACAACTAAACATAAGCTGTGATTTTGTTTTTCTATTATCAATGGCTTTGCTATTTGTTGGTATGTAAATATTTTGCTGATAATTACCAAGTACCTACAAAATCTTAACACTAAAATAAAATAGGAGGCACTAAACACTTTGGAACAATATTTTGGTGGGAAGTTTATGTCTGGAAAGTCCGTCCATGGAGTTTGTTTCTGAAATTCCGCAACACACACCTTTGACCACTTAGGGGCTTTCCTTAGAAACTGAATTTAGGAACTTTGATTTATGAAAATAAGGTTAGTCCAGGCACGGTGGCTCACACCTGTAATGCCAGTACTTTGGAAGGCTGAGGCGGGCAGATCACGAGGTCAGGAGATCGAGACCATCCTGCCTAACATGGTAAAACCTGTCTCTGCTAAAAATACAAAAAATTAGTCGGTGTGGTGGGTGGGTGCCTATAGTCCTAGCCACTCGGGAGGCTGAGGCAGGAGAATCGCTTGAACCCAGGAGGCAGAGGTTGCAGTGAGCCGAGATTGCACCACTACACTCCAGCCTGGGTGACAGAGGAAGACTCCGTCTCAAAAAAAAAAAAAAAAAAGGCTAAAGGTTTTTGAAAATCAACATGTTTTTTAGCAAAGTAAGCATAAATCCAAAATTCCTAGTTGTGTTTTCCTTTTGTGTATATTACTACAAATTTAAACTGTGATGACATATTTCCTAACATTTCAGAATAAGTGAATAACATCTACAAAAGGCAACCCTAATCTTGTGATCTGATGATGTTATAGCAAAGTAATGTCAGCTCTGGAGAATTTATATTATTAATCTACAGAATGGTTAAAAAGATATTGATCAAATGAAGTGTTTGGTTTTAAAATTTAGTTAAATCTTGACTCTCAACATGCAAATAACCCATGCCAAATCCTTATTCTCAAATTTGCACTCCCCTGGCATCTAGTATCTACCAAAGCTAATGTATGGCAGAAAATGAAGTCTCCTAATAAAATATAATTGGAATAAAACGGTTTGTTCTCCAAAGCAACAACTATATTCTAAAGCTAAGAAATCATTTTGATTATTCATATCTGTTTCCTCCCATCAGAGTTAAGAATAACAGGTTGATTTAACAGTATTTCAGCAGGCTGTTTAAACTGAAATTCTTCAGAAAATTTATAAAATAATATAGAATGAAAAAATAGACGTCACTATTTTACCACACATCATAATGCTTTATCATGTCTGGCCTGTAATATACTCCTTCATTCTGGCTTTATTAGAAATTTTATTAGGAATTCTATTATGGCCATAATTCTTTAATTATGTATCAGTAGTAATTAAGTAATAAAATCAGAAAACTTAAAAAGAAGTTTTAGTGAATCAAAATAAAAAGTTTATTTGTATTTGATATTACTTAATGAATTATTTACCTTATAACATACCAATTTTTGAATAACTGGTGTATTTTGCAACCCAATTTGCCCTGGCATGTTCCCAGGGATGCACCATCAATATGCTACTAGTATTTTTCTATGGTTGTAGCTGGTGATTGACATCACTTTGAATTTTTTTCAAGCCAAATTATCTTGGCTACATTTTACTACCTTTGAGGACTGATCATTTGTTTGTTCCCATGAAGACAGAAAACTTTGGCCCTGGCAATGCTAACTTTCTCAGCTCACTGCCACGTTGATATACGGTGACAATTCAGACAGGGAGATTCTTGGTTCACGCTAGTCTCTGCAGAAAAGCCGTTTGAAGACCTTCTCTTTGTTCCTCCCAAGGAGATGTGACCCTTACTGGATTGCTGCCCTCTCAGAATATACATTGAGTCATCGTTTTTAAAATCACTATTTGCTTTTTTTTTGAGAGAGAAATTATCCTAGGGTATATGTGCATCAGGATTTCAGGTTCTGTTGCCTAGGGCTTCAAGAGTACATGAGAATCAGCCCTTCTGCACACCCCAGTGAAAAGATGACTTAGGTTTGGTTTGGGTACGGGATGTTGATATGCAGAGTATTTCCTACAGACTCTGCTTTGAGTCTGTTCAGGTCTAAGCAACTTATATAAATCAACCCTTATAAATCCAGGTGAATTAAGAAAACAGTTGAGGTTACTTTGACTCCCTGGAACACCTATAGCAATCAGGAACTTTGGGAAAATAAGCACTGGTCAGGGATTCTGTTGTTCCTGGGCTCACTGACCCATATCCATGTATGAGCATCAGTAGGGTAAATGATGCCTGGGAACAATGTTCATGCCTTTCCTCCTTATTCCAAGCCATAACTGGCATGGAAATGAATACGTATATAGCAAAATGGTGGTGAATTTATATATTGCTATCCAATGGATACAAAATTGATATTAAAAAATCTCCCACTAATTTCTCTGCAGATCCTCTTATTCTGGAGCCTAGGGGGGGCCCTATCCCTGCTCTATTCACAATGTCTCTGGATATCAACTCCATCAGTTGATTACTGATCTTCAAAATATATCGACTTAAAAGAGAAAGACAAAATGAACTGGCCTTTAATCTGTTAAATAATACAGCAAACTTCAGAACATTCTTAGTGATTCTAACCTGAAACTATCTTGTCTAATCCAGAGCTGTCCATCCAAAACCCTATACAGTTCATCCATCACAGCTAGATATTCTGGGCTGGATCTAGCTGAACTGTCAGAAAGCTATGTACATAATGCTTCTTAAACTATGTATAGAACAGCTTTCCGTGAACTGTACTTTTAGAGTAAGGGCCTCATCTTATGTTGACGGATCTTCTATGAAACAGCTTTTCAAAAACCACCACTGGCTTCATGATAGGAATGTTGCTGTGGCCCCTTCCATTCCATCATTCACTCCCACTCCGTAAAGGGCCACGTGAAAGTCTTCCTTCAGAACTACATGCAGGAAAACCATAATTCCTCCCAAATAACTTGTTTGCTTTTTCCCTGACAAACAACACAAATTAAATCAGCAATAACATCTGTTACCTTTGGCTACCAGAAGCTAGTAGCCAAATTGTAGGACATATGTAGGATCCTATGGCTTCCATATCTGCATTTGAAAAACCCTCCTCCTAATATTTTTATTTTACCCCCATTTTCCTCCATGTAGCCCCTATTTCCTTATTTTAATTGTGTGAATTCCTAGAAGCCACTTTATATACTTTCCCAAACAAGATAGGGCATAAACAAATAGAAATAAAGAAATCAATTTAATTTATCTTTTAAGGTATCTTCTAAGGAATCAAAAATAGAAGATGACTGAACAGAAGGTTTCTACTCTGTAATATTAGCCATGATTTACTCTCCTTTACATTACAGATTTAAGATAAGAAAATTTGTAGCAATAAAATGAAAGCTCTTCAATTACTATACTAATACAGAAATCAAATGTCTTTAGATATGTCCTCCATATCTAAAGGTATACAACAGTGATGATGATATATGCAAATATTGATTGCAGCATGTTATGTAAAAACAAAATATTGAAAACCACTCAAAGGTACATAAATAGGGGATTTTTTAATTAATTATAGTACATTCATTCATGTAATCGCATACTGTATAGCCATTTAAAAGAATGAGTCAGGTTTAAATAAACTAATGAGGACTGCTTTCCAAAACGTAGTGTTACATGAAAAAAAATCAAGATACAGAACCGTTTGTACTTCATACCATCATTTATGAAAAAGGGAAATTTTGAAAATGTTAAGAAATCTCTACAAGGATCAATAGGAAACAGTGGTAGCCTGTGGGAAGGTGGAACTAGGTGTCAGGAAAACAGGAAAGTTAGAAATACTTACCTTCACTGCTGTCTTGCTCTTAGTATGTGTCTTTTAATTTTTCACCTAATCATGCATTTCTTACTTTTCTAAAAGGAGACAATTTAAGTATATAATTGGAATAAGGATTAGAATAACTAATAGAAAATATATGCCCCTACGGTTTTAAGGACACTACAAAAAGTATTTTGGTACAAAAATGTCTTAATATTTCCTGAAAATCTTTTTATCATAAACAGTGTCCCCAAAATGGTATTCAGATCTCAGAATTCTACATATTCCTCCTTAATAGGTTATAAGTCTAGAAAAACAAAAGCCCATACTATATACAAAGGTATAAAAATTATGGCTAATGGCTGGGCGCGGTGTCTCATGCCTGTAATCCCAGCACTTTGGGAGACCAAGGTGGGTGGATTACCTGAAGTCAGGAGTTCAAGACCAGCCAGACCAACACAATGAAACTCTGTCTCTACTAAAAATCAAGATACAGAATCTCTGTATCTTGTCTCTGGATATCAACTCCATCAGTTGATTACAAAAATTAGCTAGGTGTGGTGGTGTACAACTGTAATCCCAACTACTCGAGAGAGAGTGAGGCAGAATTGCTTGAACCCAGGAGGCGGAGGTTGCAGTGAGCCGAGATCCTGCCACAGCACTCCAGCCTGGGCAACAGAGTGAGACCCCGTCTCAAAGAAAAACAAAATTATGGCTAAACTACAAAGATAATAAAAGATCAATGAATTAAGCAATTCCTAAAGGAATGTGTGGCTCTTTCTTACAAGTAAACGATAGGCAGGAAGCCATTGGGAGACCCTGGCAAATGGACACATCTCACTCCATTCTCCTAGCTTCAGCCCATTGCCTCTGGTCTGATGGGAAACAGAGGATGGGAGCAGATGGACATTCACTGAGTTGTCAGAGGGATTTCTTGGGAAAGAAAAGGGATCAAACAATCCTAAAATCAAGGAAAGATCAGACTCTGGATATGGGATTGTTGGAGCCTTTGGGTCAGCATTGCCATTCAGTCTTTCCCCTTAAACTATCTTCTCTACTGAGTATGAAGCCATTGGGCAATTGATAAAAATTACAAATGTATCTGCCATTTTACCACATATTAAAATTTATTTTGCAGAAACACTAAGAACATGCAAAACAACATTTTTAACATATGTTCAAAGATTTTTTAGAATTGCTTGTGTTAGCAAAAGATTAGACTCAACATAAATGTTCATCAGTAAGAGACTTGCTAATAAATTACAGTATAGCCATACAATGGAATGCTGAGTGCATAAAAAAGTAAGGAGGCGGCTGAGCAAGATGGCTCATGCTTAATCCCAGCACTTTGGGAGGCTGAGGTGGACAGATCAGTTGAGCTCAGAGCTTGAGACCAGCTGAGCAACATGGCAAAACCCAGTCGCTACAAAAAATACAAAAATTATCCAGGTGTGGTCGCTCACACCTGTGGTCCCAGCTACTCAGGAGGCTGAGGTGGGAGGATGGCTTGAGCCCAGGAGGTAAGGGCTCTAGTGAGCCAAGATTATGCCACTGCACTCCAACCTGGGCGACAGAGCAAGACCCTATCTCAAAAAAAAAAAAAAAAAAAAGTAAGAAGGTCTATAAAGAAAACCTTTCAACATGTACAGTTAAGAAAAAGCAGCAGCATACAAAGCAGTGTATATAGTATGCTTTCATTTGTACAAAACAAGTGGGTGATAGGGGAGAGATCTATTGCAATTTAGCCATAAGTAGGTAAAATATTTTTTAAAGTATACCAAAAACTAATCATGCTTGTTGCTCTGAGGAGGGATATTTAAGGAAATGAACACATTTTCTCCTACAAAATAAATTAATATTTTCCAAAGATTGGTGGAAAAATGTAAAATACTGCACAAAATCAATGGGAAAGGGGCAAGAGTGTCTGCATGTGGCAGTGGGGGGCAATAATGAGGGTTAGGCCATCAGAATCCCTCTCCCTTGCCCTTCCATCTCCCCTGTGATGAAGGCCCATCCCTGTGATGAATATCTTCCCTTACCCACTGAAAGACACTGCATAGAATCATTGAGCTTCACTAATTATCATCTGGAAAGCATACAGTGGATTCAACTAACTCAAAATGCAAAGAACATGAATTCTGTAGATAAAAAGCAACAAAAAGAAATGCTGGAAGTTACACACAGGAGGTGAGGGAGAAGACACCTACATTTTTGAAAGCATATCAAAAATTTCCACAAAGCAAACACAGTGTTGTTTCTGGCACCAGAAGTGCCTTCTTGGTCCCAGTGTGTACATGCGTGGGCAACTTCAAGCAGCATATCCCTGTGGCAGGTATTTGAGGACAGATCTAGTTGCTGAACTGGCAGAGAGGAGAGTGCTTCCCTTTAGTTGGCCTGGGCTTCTAGCTTAAGAAGTACTAAAATTTCTAATCCATAAAGGTTAAGACCTGGCCAGATTAAGCTTATGAAGGGATTTCAGGAAATTAGTAGATCTTAATAGTATTACATAAAGATCAGTTCTAATTGGGGAAAAGAATAAAAGAGCAAAGCAATTTCTCTGAAACTTAACTTTGAAGACTACACATACTAACAAATTACCTGTTTGAAAAGGTCAAGATTCTTCAACGCTGATCTTACTTTGGAATCTGCATTCCAAGACCACTTGAAGTTACCCAAAGGTACATGATGTTCTTAAACAACCTTTCAAGGAAAGTGGCAGTTAAATAATCTTAATCAAAACCTTCACTTCCTAAGGATTTGTGGATTCAAGTTTAATGTTGCAAGTAATCAAAATTATTCCTTGCCTTGCTTTTATTCCTACCTAAAAGCAAACAAACAAAAAACAGATTCTGCATTCTCACCTCAAAATTAGAGGAGGAAGCTACTACACTAAGGACAATGAAGTGTACTCCGCTCCACTAAGCTGGCCCCAGAATTCTGCTAGCAATCTTCAATATAGATGTAAACAGTACAATTCCCACCCCTTTTGAGAGCCCCTGTTACTTTTTGGGTGCATACAGGTATAAAAATTGCTTTATGTTTAAAATACTAACTCATGTTCAATGGAAGTTGTCATAGTTGTTGACCTCAAATAGAAAGGCATTCCCTCTGTGGAGGGAACACTATGTGTGGCCTTCAAAACAAATTCTAACATTCTAACAGCTCTAATTTTCTCTTGATTATTTTAAAGAGAGTATTCAAAATCCAAATAATCAAAGAAATATATAATCTATATAGTTTTGTGATTATGGACAGGAAGTTAATAACCAGTTTAGGGAGCAAAAATAAATCATGTTCCATTTATAAGACTGAGTATCTGAACCCAGATAGGAGAAAGAAATGAAACACGAAATTTAAATATTTTGTTTACTAAATCAAAATTCTCTGCTCAAATAGCCTTTTCATTTGAAATGCAGAAAGAAATAATTCAATAATTTTTTCATCACTTCCAAGATCCACAATCATTAGCCAGTAATATATATTATCCAACTAAAATTATTTGACCACTCCAAAACAGCTTCAGAATGAATTACTATATCTCAGTCCCTATGTTTCACTAACCTGTAAGTTTATCTGAAGCCGATAAAAATCCAAAATTTTCACTTTACGTGGAAGAGGCAGCAGGAGGTTCAGAGCTAACTAAGCAAGGTCAGTCTGTAGGTGTAGGTTTCACATCTTTCCAAAATCTCCAGCAGAAACATAAGAAAACATTTCAATTTTCCCTGTTCTTAAGGATAAATGATACAAAACCATCCTAATTCACATCATTTCCTTCAGAAACCACAAGTTGCTCAATGACAGCCAAAGAACTCAGAAACGGAATAGTTTTGTTAAAACTTGGAACTGGTTGTATTTTTAGTTTTTCTTCACACTTCTATAAAATGCTTTTAACAAAAATGCTATTGTCATAAGCCACATATACAGTCAAATCTCCGAGTAAACAGAAGGACAACCATATAAAAATACAATATTTATATCCTATCTAGTTTTTCTACATTAAGGAAGTTTTCAGATGCAGTTTAGAGCTTCAACATACCTTGGAAATATGCTTATGTAATAAGAAAACTGTAGCTGAGAAATGTTAGACACCTATTCAGGTACAAAAGTCAGAACTTGAACTCAGTTATCCTAAATTATCTAGTGCTTTTGGTTAACAATTGTTTCCACAGTGTACACAGCTTTTAAAGATGAAATATACAACCCTGAAAAATCTTTATTACAGAGGTCTCCACTTGGTAGAAGGAGAGAAATAAAAGCATAATTAAAATATGCCATCAAGATGACAAAAAAATTACAGAGCAAGAAACACGCATTTTGTGACAAACCTCTGAGTGATTTAAGATGCTGTGTGCTGCAAATATGCAATCATCAGTGTGTGAACATATTAAAAAATTTTCCCCTGACAATAAACAGGCACATCAATAGTCAATAAAAGTAAAGCCCATGACAGTTAGAAAATCAAATGTTGAATTTTCAATATGCTAGAGATCTGTTTAAGAGTCAAGAACACAAAACAAAGAATCAAAAAAAAAAAAAAAACCAAGGGTATGACCTACAAAAGAACTATGAAAACACAACCTGCCTATTTCTGGAATGGGTCATGCTTTCCCTAGCAGGCAGGAATGTTGGGATAGAATGTTAGGTGGTATAGGCAGGAAGCAGCAGGACAGGTTCTATGACCATTTGAGTAGCATCTCTGATCCTTCCTTCCTCAGTCCTAGAGGGAAGGATATAAAGTTTCCCAGCTATATCTGGCTCTGCTTAGACGTAGTGAGCCAGAAGGAGAGGTTTACCGGCTTTAGCATCCTGCAACATTAGTCGGTTTCTCCAAACAAGACCATGGATAGGAAGATAGCAAGTGAAAATGAAAATGTTTTGTACAGATATGTACATTTGACTCACATGAATATTAAGTCAAACATCTCACAGATGCTCAACCAAATGGAATAAACACTCACCAAACGGTCACTGCACTAAGGCATAAGATCTGTTAAATAATATAATGAGGGTACCACCACCTTTCCCTACCTACAAACACACCTTCTATGGGATAAGTTGGGAAGATCTATGCAGTAATGGGAATAGTTTCTTTTTGTTTTGCTATGCTGTTTTGAAGGAAAATTCCAAAGTGAATCATTCAGAAAAGAAGAGAACCAGAGCACCTCTGATGAGGAAGGGAGAATAGCCCTTCCTTATGGGAAAGAACTACATGATTATCTAAAGGTCGAAAAGGCAAAAACATTTTTCACATTAAATTCGCTAGAAGTTCTTTGGAATCTTTATAAGGAATCATATTAGATTGAATTGTTATACAATAGCAAGGCATTTTCTTGAACAAACGTAGTGACAAAACTTTTAATTTCATAAAGCCTTTCTTTAAAATAATCAGGAGTTTTCAGAGATATTTCATTCAATCTGACCAGCCTCTTTTTGGTTTGTTCTGCTCCTTCAAGCTGACTTCTCAGCCCCACATTCCTCTACCTGTTTATATCAAAACAAAGACAGGCAGAACTCTGAACTGACAAGAGACATTTGCGCCATCTAAGATGCTGGAAAAATAAAATACACAGAAGGAAACATTCACCTTTGAGCTAATTTTTACAACCTTGCCAACTTCAATGTTAATAGTAAAGAACCATTTGTGCTTTTTAATTGAAAGGAATTTTATTTCATTGTAACATAGAGAACCTTGGAATTACTTTGATTTTGGAAGTATAAACATAAAAGGTGAAGCAAACAAATGTTTGCCTGCTATGTGCGAGCTGCTTGGCTAGACCCTTTGCACGGGGGGTCAATTACATTCTGTTAAAGGGAGATGGTGGTAACTCCAGTTTCCAGTAAACAAAAGAAGTAGGCAAAGCTGCTGTGCACTCACTGGTTAGTCTATTCAATATTGTTTTAAGGAAAGATGATCAAAAAAGAAGAATGGTGCCTGGTGGAATTTAGTCTTCTGTAGTATCAGAAGTATTTGCACAGCTGGAGACTTCAGGTATAGAACTACTCATTTTTCACTCAGGAGGGTTATGTGTAGGTGTGTTGGGCCAACAGAAGGGTCCTTTCTTCACATTTTGGTTATTAGAGTCTGTTGGTTCTCAAATTCCATACCAGGTAGGCAAACATTCATTTCCTTTACCTTTCTATTCCCAACCAGAGATTGTGGTCTTTATGTGCAATTAGAGTCAATCTGTGACTGTCACTGTCCCTCTTTCACAAAATTAAGGAAGACATTGCAAGCATCCTCAAAAATTAAAATAGCAGAGGGAACTCCTAACTTTCCTGAACTTAAATTTGCCTGACTCCTCACACTAGCAACCCATCTCTAAGGCAGGTTTCTCCATTGCCAGCTCTAGCCTTCGTAACTGCCCTTCTCTCTTCCTCTAAGCCTCCTCCTCATTAGCAATAAAATATATATCCCAATGTAGAACCCAACTTAGTTCCCATCATCTTATCAGAAGTGCCCCCTACCCCCGCCCCAAGCACTCTAAGGGTGCTCTGGAAAGGTACTTGATCATTTGAAGACTATTTTTTTGCAGTAGGAGTGAGATACAATTTTAAGATCGCGATAAAATGCTGGGGACAAATTTCCTAAATTTCTCAAACTCTTTTGATGTAGCTCTAAATTTTACCATTAAAATATCCATTTGTGGTCACAGAAAAGGTGAAAATCAGCTTTCTGATTTGGTACTTATTACATGAGGTTGGTTACTTATAGAACTTACCAATAATGTTGTTTCAGTGGCTTTGTTTCATTATACTGGGTGGTCCATTTAAAACACTGTCAATACAACCCCAGTTCAAAAAAGGATTTACAAATGGACCACTTTACACAACAGCTATGGTGAGGATTATATAAGTACTCTAAGGTTCAGAGTTTATTTTGTGTAAATACGGTCTAGACTCATTATCTTATCCCCATCTCCCAGCCTGGAGCGAGCGAGTCAGCGAGAGAGAGAGAGAGAGAGAGAGAGAGAGAGAGAGAGACAGAGAGAGAGAGAGAGACAGAGAGAGAGAGAAATAAACCTGGTAAGAAAACAGGAAGGAGCTGCAGATTTGGGGGGAAAAAATGCTAAAAGAAACATTTAAGGTGGCTCTCTGTGAATGACAAAGCTGCGCCATAATACAGGTGGCTAAAGCTGAAAAGAAGCAGAATAAGGAGTCTGGACTGTACCTGAAAATCCCCAAGTCAGACCTGCAAGGCCAAGCCTTGCTCAGTAATGAACCCTCTGATATGTGGGGTGAAGCCATGAACAAGGTGGAAAGCCACACCTCCCAGGGAACTGAAGTCCCCAGGCTTGATACTCACGCTGACACTGTCCCCAAGACTGGCGAGCCCAGCCCCAGCAGCAGTCAATCCTCCCACCATAACGACATAGGCCAATCGATGACACTATTTGCCTGGGCCACCTACCAAAAAAAAAGATTCAAAATAAATAAGGACACTTTTGAGAAGAAAGGTAATTTCCTCTGTATTATTACTTTAGAAAAAATGTCAACCACACCCAACAATTTTCTACAAACTCTTTCATGCCTGCAGAAATTTAAGGTTAAAACACCTTCACAGAAATAGTTCTGCTATGATCTAATGTCAAATTTCAGACAGTTAAATACCCCATCCCCCAACACACAAGGGTAGGAGAAAAAACGGGAGGGAAAGATGCTTTCTTAAATAGAAATAGCACCAGCTAACACCAACAATTCTCAAGGCTGCCACTCACAGGATAGTTTCTGAAGCTTGAAATAAAACAGATTCCTCAAAGACCCACACCTGTTACTGGGGTGAAAGCCAGGTTTGACTGATTCACCATAAACTGAAAAGTATTAAGTAAGACATGTCAAAGCAGAAAATATTTCTGCCTCATATAAAAGGTGGATGGGGGAAGGAGCAGAAAGGTTTCTCAAAAATCAAGTGTAACAGAGCTCTTTTTGAGACATAACTGTGGCAGAAACAAAAAAAAAACAAAAAAAGTACTAGAAAAAAGTCTAAATAAAACCAAGGAGAGTATAAAGTGTAGCTGATATCTCAAGTATCCTTGTGGTTTGAAACGTGCTTAGATCAACAATTCATAGTATTTTCCTCTCTAATGTAAATAATGCCTAAAGAAAGTAATTTCAGGATACAGATTTATCCACCTGATTACACGTTGACACATTATTTGCTAAATTGTTTCCTTGTTTAGAGTCACACCTAAATGACTTTTTTCCTCTGGGTATCAACATTTTAATTTGCTGTTTTAGACATCTTTTTAAAGTTACAAAAAGCTATATGCATTCACATCATATGCATATCTTGTGATGGGTTTCTTGTTGCAAATATGTGTGCAAGAAATGCATAACATACCCAAATGTGAGCACAGAATTGCTTTTAAAAATAAAATAAAAAGGTCTACACTCTGGCTGCTATCACGTTTTCTTAAAGTCTCCTTATCTTTTCAATTCCCCTTTTCTTTTACCTGCCTTTCTACCCCCAGGCCCAAAGTACAAAATAACCCCGAACTTTCTATTTCCTCCGACCAGGTAGTGAACAAGCAGCTGTGCTTTTTCTTGGCGCTCCACTGGTTCCCCTCCGTTCGCCTCCGGGTACAAGAAAGCGAATCAATTGTGGAATTGATTCGTTCCAAGATTAAAGGTAAAACAGGTGCGGCATCTTTCTTTAGGACTAGGCAGGGACCTACACGGAGGGGTGGGGGACAGAGGTCGCTGAAGGAAGGCGACCGGGCGGCGGTGTGCGCCAGAGTAACACCTCTTTTCGCAGCAGCCATCTGCACCCGGGACGAGCCTAGTCTGTAACTGCGCAGAGGTGAGGGGGACCGAGCACACCCTCCCGACAGACCCAGTGTCTCTCACACACCGGAGCGGCCCCGGAGCGCGGGAGGACCGGCTGAGTGACAGCGGAGACGCGCGGCCCGAGGTTGTTGGAACCTGTCACAGCACGCCGCCGTCAGGCTCGCCCGAGTCTGAGGAGCGGCGCAGTGTGTGCGCTCTCACACACACATCCACACACTCATGCTCACATTCACGGAGCGCCCACCCTCCGGTCCTCATTTTGAGTCTCCTTCCCTCAAGAAAACCAAATGGGGAGGCCCACAAATCTCCCCCGTAGCCCAGTCGCTGACTCGCGCCCACCCTCTGTGTGAGCGGCCCCGAGAGCCCTGAGCCGAGCCCGGGCCTCCCCCCGGGGGCCTGGAAGCTTCCCCAGTGAAGAGCCGTCTAGTTCAGGCGCGGGAGTTTCCCGGGTAAGGGATGTTCCGCGCGTCACCTCGGCGTAGGTGGCTAAACCGCGCCCTCAGAGCCGAGATCCCAGGCTCCAGCGGCTCCTCTCCCTCAGTCCTAATTCCCGAGCCGGGGCGAGTCGCCCTCGGGGGGCCGCGGATGGGGTCCCAGACTCGCAAGGGCGCGCCCTCTCCGCCTCGGGCGGGCACTCGGAGCCGCTGGACCGCTCTCCTCGCGCCACGCTGTGCGGTGGCCCAACTTCTGGATGGAGGAGACGCCTCTCTGACCACGAAACCCCGCGGGGAAAAGTGACCCAAGACAGTGAGTGTGAAATTAGCGCGGGAAGGAGGAGAGGGCGCCCCGGGGCCCAGCTCACCTCCCGTCGAACTCGGCGGCCGCCTGCAGGTAGAGCGAGGATACCAGCACCAGCGCCAGGAGAAAATCCATGTTGGGCAGCGGGTCCTGGGGCGCAGCGCAGTGGCGCGCGAGGAACAGGTTGGGGTGGTGGGCGCCGATGGGAGGCGCCCCTCTGAGAGTCTCGAGGAACCCCCAGCCCTCGCCGCCCGGGCTACTGCTGCCGCTCCCGGAGGACAGCGGCGAGGCGCGCGGCCGGAGCAGGTCTGCTGCGCGGCGCCCGGAGCCCCCTCCCGCTCCCTTCTAGCTAGGGGAGGCGCTGCAGGGGTAGCTCCACCGCCCGCGGGGAGGGGCGCCAGGGGCGGGCAGGGGGTGCGCGTGCGCCCGACTCGCCGCCCTCCCAGCCCCGGGCGAAGGGTGAGCGCGCTCCGCTCCTCCCGGGGGCCCAGCGGGGCAGGCAACTCGGGGGCAGGGGCGCTGCGGGACGGCAGTGGCTCTTGGGGGTTAGCCAAGCAGGGCGAGCCCCAGCCTGGGAGAAAAGTTGCAAACCCTCTCTGGGAGAGGGAAAGCAGGGTGCCCAGCAGGAAAGGGGAGTGGAGGAGGAAAGGAGCCCTAGGCGTAGGTGCACGCTCCGCAGGTTCCGCCCGAACAGGTGGTGACTGCAGGGGCGAGCAGTAGCTTTCACCGGAGGGCGGAGAAGCCCTAGAGCAGAGAGGTTTATGGGGCTGGAGCTGAGCAGTGTCTGCATTTACTAAAACCACAGCACGACTTGGACAAATTAGCGAAGGCAAACTCTGGGAGTTTGCTTTTCCCGCAGAGTTGGCAAAGGCATATTTTTTATTTTGTAACTAACCAAAAGAAATATTTGGCTCTGCAGTCGGGTTTTGAAGAAGAAATGAGCAGACTGTTTCTGTCTCTATCAGCTCAACTCCCGAGCACATTAGGACAGGACTGCCCCTCTAGGGATGAGTGCCTGCCAGAGAGGAAGGGCTGCTACTGCCTAGTAGTGTTGTGGTGCCTGATCTTGAGGGGATCACTTAGAAACCATTTTAAGTAATCATTGTTCAGTTGTTGCAGAGTAAAAAGTATTGTACTAAATGACTGTGTTCAAATGAAAACATGATTATCCTAAGATGTACATGAGCCCAATCAAGTCACCCCTCTTCCCAACCTTACCTCTAATGACAGCCTTGTGCAGTGATCATCTGTCATCTCCCTTACCTCTCAATGTCCTCATTTCTCTTCCTCCAGTCCATGGCCTCCTTGCCTTTCTTGCACGTTCCAGGCATGCCCCTACCTTGGGGCCAGTAACTGGCTGTTTTCTCTATCTGGACCCAAATATCTACATGGCTCACACCCTCACTTCCTTCAGTCTTTGCTCAAATGTCACCTCTTCCAGGAGGCCAATCATGATCATCCTATTTAAAACTGCAACTTGCCCTCTACAAATATCTACATGGCACACGCCCTCACTTCCTTTAGTCTTTGCTCAAATGTCACACCTCTTTGAAGAGGCCAGTCATGACCATCCTATTTAAACCTCTAACTTGCCCTCCTTCTGATGATCCTTGGCCTGTCCTACTTTGTCTTTTCTCCATACCACTCATCTTTTATATTACTATATAACTTGCGTATTTTTTGTTTGTATGTTTTCTTTCCGCTAGAATGCAAGCTGTACAAAGGCAGGTATCTTTATCACCTAGAACACTGCCTGGCACATAGGTGCTCATAAATGTTTATTCAATTCATTTGCTACATTACAAACGTTTTCCCCCCATCTTCATTTTCTTTTTGAGGTTTCTACAACTTCAAATTTTTAATGGAAAGTTCTGTGGTAGGGTGATCTCACTATCCTGATCATTCAGTGTGTGTAAAAACAGGAATTTTCTTCAAGGAAAGGAAAAATAATGGTTTCAACTTAAATGGCTCTTTGATTTCTAAGTTGTTTTCAGTTAGCAAAACAAGTTTCTATTTTAATCTCAAGAAAGATCCATGCCAATTCAGGCTTGGGACGTTATTTTAGGCAAACAGCTTGGTGTCATCCATTTCAGGTCCTTCTAATGAAGTCCAAAAATGTAGGAGTCAAAATATTTTTTCTGCAGAAAATCAAATTTTTGTAAGTGTAGGCATGGTTCCAGGTTCCAGTGGCTACTCCTTAGCTGTTTTTGTTTGTTGGTTGGTTAGTTGGTGCCTGGGTTAGATTTACAAATAAACCTCACTGTGTGCAATGGATGATTAGAGAGAAAGGGGGTAATATACGGCTAAAAAACTGGAGATCTAAGGAAAAGAGGAAGAGTGGTGGATGAAAACAGGATAAATAACTGGAGGGAAAAGTGTAATGCCCCATCTACACGCGTCTTTCTTTTGTTTTCCATATATTTGCTTTGGCCTAGAAAACACTCCTTCTTCATTTAAATTTAGCCTCCTCTTCATTCCTCTTCCTTCTTCATTTGGACAATCTCCCCTTACCCTTTGAGTTTAAATTTAGCCGACAGTCCCCCAGGAAGCCTTTTCTGACTTTTTGATTGCCTGAGACTAGTGTTTTATATACTTCTATTACACTTAGCATGCTCTAAGGTAGCTCTTAATGTATTGTGTTGTCATTGCCTCCCTACCACTCTGGGTCCCGTGAGACATTAGTCTAACCAATAGAAGGGCCAGGGCAGTGTCTGTCTTGTCACTATATCCCTTATCCCCAGCACAATGCCTGGCACAAAGCTTAAGTTCAGCAAAGATTAAACAGATGGATTGGATTAAATTGAATTCTGCCTGGTGAACTTTAGCTTCTCCCTTCAGTAAAATGTAGCTAATTATATCAGTCTTTGTTAAATCATGGAATAAGGAGAATCTAAAGGATTTCCAAGGTCTAACTGGTTATTATGCTGCAACTATGACCACCAATGATCATTCCGAAAAAGAGGCAGAGTTGCCATGGGAGTGACATTTCATTATCTCAGTCTTAAAAACAAATGAGCAAGAATGAGATCAAAACAGCTAGCTTTTAGCAATAACTACTTTTTCAGGAGGACAAACTTTTGATAGGCTTCTTACCAGGTAATGACACCTTGCAGGTAGTAATCTCAATTTTCTCGTGCACAAATAATTTTCTGTGACCATTCATAACGTGATACAGATAAACAGCAAAACAGAATCAAACAAACACAACTTCAGACCTTTCAAATTTAGAAGCTCATAGTCTTTTTTCTTTTCAGTAAATATTTATTAAGGACCTATAATGTATTGGCCATTTCTAGCTAGGTGCTAGGATTTCAGCTAAGAACAAGACAAAGTCCTGCCCTGAAAGGGTTTACATTCCAGTGGGGGAGCAATACAGAAGGACTATGTAGAGAAAAAAGGAGTAAAGAGAGGATAAAGGGAGGTTACGATTGTAGAAAATGATGGAGGTGTGATTGTAGATGGAGTGCTTTGGTCACCTTTGGGGAAGTAACATTTGAGCAGAGACTGAATGAAGTGAGGGAGAGAGCCACGTGAGGGTGTGGGATGCAGCCCATGTCCACGCAGACAGTAGAGCGGTGTGTTTTCTCTATCAAGCTCTGAAATGACTTCTCATAGTTGGTGTCATACAAACCATTAAACAAGATATTGCTCCCCCTCTTCCCACACCCCATACACAGTAGTGGCACAGGCATAGGATGACTGCTTTTAAAAGCTCCTATTAAGAGAAAGATACACATAGCTGCTTGTTCACAGCAATTTTGACTCACAGCTGAGCAAGAATTATGGAGACTCTCTGTTCTGGCAGTGCAGAAAGTGCCTTGGTTAGACATTTGGGATACTCTGCTTCTGTTAGAGGAACTACCTTGTCCATAATTTTCCATAGCCATATCAGAAGTGACTGTTACAGAAAATGCCTTCCTAGGGGGCTGCATATCATTCACAACCCCTTTTCTGCTGATAAAAATTTGAAGGCTTGAGTATTGCTTTAAGGAGCTAACAGATTCATGGTTTCTGTGGCAACTAGATTTCCTTAAAACCATAATAGGCTTCTGATCTAATTGCTTCCAGTCAGTTGCTTGTGGAAATAACAGCAAAGTCTTTTCTAATCCTAGTTCTGAAGCCTGCTCTATTTCTTTGCTTCCTCGTATCCATACTTTACTTTCTCATCTTAATGGAGGGCCACTTTGAGGCTAGCTGAAATAATAGTGTTGTTTAGGAGGGCGATACCTTACTCTGATCCTTGCCACAAGGCTTAGATCCCTTCATTTTTATTAATGTTTGGGTCACAAAAACAGCTGTCTTCTTCAGCCCTGAGAGGCCCTTAATTTCTGGACGTTCTCACTTCCTTCCATTTCTGCTTGCAAAGCAGCCAGTTCTTGCCTGAGTTCATCTTTCTTATGATACCTTACTTAAATCAACAAAGAACAGTGAAGTACGCTAACATTCTCATTTTTACAACTATATTCCTTTGACTTGGATATGTGATGTGCCTTCCAAGTTATTATAGATAACAATTTTATGAAATAGCATAAGCATCACCAGCTTTCTAGCCTACACAGAGCGGCTATAGTTATGCCTTGTAAAACCACAATCCAACTGAATAATCCCTCCAATGACTTCCCATCATAAACAGAGCAAAAAAACTCTTTGCTCTGCCCCCCCTACCTATATCTTTAATTGCAAATTTGCCTGACCATTAAGAAAATGCAGGGTTTTAAATTAAGAGAGCATCTTTTCTGGTACCAATTTCTATGTCAGTTAAAGTGAAAGGTTAAAATGCTACAACAAAGAGCCCCAAAATATAATGACTTTCAAAAGATAGAAATTATTTCTTCACCATGTAACAGTCTGAAGAGAGTGTATCAGGTTGGTGAACAGCTCTGTTCCATGAGATCTTTCAGGTCCCAGCCTGACAGTGACTCTCTCACCTTCACAGTCACTCTAATAGTTACCATTCTAGCTAGTGAGATGGAGGGAAAGGAAGTATGGAGGAGGCACACTTGTTCTTGTAAGGACTAGAGCCAGGAAATAGCACCTATTAATGCTGTTCTCTTTCACTGGAAAGAACTAGATCAGATAGTCACATGCAATTGCAAGGGAGACTGGAAAATATAGCCTAGTCATTAGCTCAACCTTCTATCACTATGGAAGAAGGAAGAGCAGAATTTAGAGAGCAACTAATAGTCACCACCACAGACTATTATGTGAAGTTATACTTCAGACAAGTGAAGTGTAAGATGTCTTATAGACATTCAAGTGGAGAAGTCAAATAGGCAGTATGCTGCACAACTCTGCAACTCGGAGAGCCTAGGGCTCAAGATGTAAATTGTTAGTCACAACAGTATTTAAGTCCCTGGGACTGGATGAGAGACAGTGAATGTAGATGTAGAATGAAGAGAGTGGAGGGAGAGAGAAGAAGTCTAATTAAGAGAACTAAGGACTAAGAACTAAGGATGTTCCAAAATTTAAGTAGGGAAGAAACCCAGGAAAATGAAAAGGAGGAGATGGGGTGTAATAGGAAACTCAAGCAAGTATATTGTCTTATAAGCCAAAGATAGAAAGGTTAAATAAGATCAGGACTAAGAAGTGATCCTCAGACTTGACAAGGAGATCACTGATGATCTTGATAAGGCTAGTTTTAGTGGGAAGGTGAGGATGAGAGTCTGATTCTACTGTCTTGAAAAGAGAAAATGACTTCAAAAGCAAAGTACTTTAGAGGTGAGACAAGATTAGATTCAGTGTTCAAGTCAAAATAAAAAATTATAAATAACAACTGAAATTACAGAATATCTAGAATGTATTGATAAAAATTATATTTAGCTATCTATGCATGGCTATGTCTGTTGCTATATTGCTGGTTAAAATGGCCCCCTGATTGGTAAACCACATTTAAACAGGAAGAGCCAAATACACCTCTTAGCAAACCACTGGATCTCCTGTGTACAGTGACTCTTATGGGGCATATCCCTTGAAGGGACTCTGGGCACTATGCCTAAGGGGTTGTCACGAGAGATGCTCCAGAAGGGCATGAGTCTATTAAGCCAAGACAGTTTCCCACCTGTGTAAAGTGGGTCACATCTTACACCTGAGCTGTACTGCTGTGTAAAGTGTTCCACCAAAGAGACACAATTGATGCTACACTGGCAAACTGTGGTGGCTGTCCTGTATCCTTCTGTATAAATAGATGCCAAATGTAGCCATGATAGTCTCATGAGCCTGAAAGTTTACTTAAACCTAAGAAGACCTCCTAAGGGTGCTACAGACCCTATGATCAGCACTATATAATCCAGATTAAAACAAAACAAAACAAAAACTCTGTTCATAGAAGAGAGACGGATCTATTGAGATATATTTCTATTGGAAACAAAAAGCCAGAATACTGTATAATGGTGAAATCTTGGGAGAATTCTTATTCATGTCAGGAACAAGAAGAGGGTGCTGATATCACTATTTTTTATTTTGAAATATCCTGGAAATATTATTTGATGCAATTAGACAAGGAAAATATATATAAATACTTGAAAGCAAGAGGCCAAGTTCTCATTATCTGAAGATGATATGATTATATAACTAGACCATATAGTCATTTAAAACCTATTGGAAAAAAATAAGAATATTCAATAAGCTACATAGTTATAAAAATTGGTAATTTAAATATGGGTGAATACACATCTATATGAAAAATTTAAAAATATGAAAAAATTACCAACTCAGAAGACTGATCTTCAGAATTTTACGCTGGCTTTCTCTTTACAAACTGAAAGCATTTGATATGGTTTGGCTGTGTCCCCACCCAAATCTCATCTTGAATTGTAACTCCCACAATTCCCACATGTCATGGGAGGAACCTGGTGGGAGGTGATTGAATTATGGGGCAGGTCTTTCCTGCACTGTTCTCATGATAGTGAATGAGTCTCATGAGATCTGATGGTTTTAAAAACAGGAATTTATCTGCACAAGCTCCCTTTTTGCATGTGCCATCCATGTAAGACATGACTTGCTCTTCCTTGCCTTCCACCATGATTGTGAGGCTTCCCCAGCCATGTGGAACTGTAAATCCAATTAAACCACTTTGTTTTCAAAATTGCCAAGTCTTGGTTATGTCTTTATCAGCAGCATGAAAATGGACCAATACAGCATTGATCTTTTGGTCTAATGTAGCACATATGAGAAATCAACAGCTTCAGGCACAGCTATTACTGTGGACGTTTCTCACCTATCTTCAAATAATTTTGCCAAAGACAATAGAAGACCTTATTTAATAGACCTTTAATACCATTTTAATATCACAAGAAGAATTGAAATAGGCAGAAATGGCTGACCAACAAATAAGAAAGCAGTTTCAAGTGTTACAAAGTAGTTATATTTTAACCTTTCAGCCTTTTAAAAATTGTGTCAATGATCTGATACTTTTTTTAATTTTCGATTTATGTTTTTATTTATAAAATTGGAAGATTATTCTATGTTGACAATAAATTTTTAGTATCATAAAACCAGCAGTGGTAAAGCTAGTTATATCCTGTAACACACTACTCCCAACATCTTTGGCTTAACACAGTAAAAATTCCTTGCAATAGTGCAAAGTTTAATGCAGGTTGGACAGCTCTCCTAAACAAGTCTCCATAAGTGGCTACTCAAGGATCTGAGCTCCTTCCATCATTCTCTCTTTTAGGAGTTCTTTTGTAGACACATGGACAAGGGAGAGAGAGAACATAGGCAATCAGACCTGGGGATCTGTGGCCTGCCATTTGCCACTGCCTAGTCACAGGGCCCCCAACTTAACTGCAAGGGAAACTGGAATATGTATTTTTCTAGTGTGCCAACGAGGAAAGTGAAAACTTTTAATTGAATGCATAACCTTCTTTTTTCCATGTCCTTCAAGAAGCCAGCGAACTTAGTATATTTAATTACTGTCAGAAAAACTAAACATTATGACATTACTGAAAAAAATATTTTCTTTGAAAATCATTCTTCAAATTCCATTTAGTCAAAGACTCTCATCATACAGCAAGTCAATATATTTACTGGGGAATTCTTAACATGTAACTCAGCCAGTTAAACTAGGTAAATTGCATAAAGTACGTAGCCCCACACATGACACATGTAGTAAGTACTCAACAAATATTGTTTGCCTCCTTAACTCAAGTGGAGACTTTCCTGCTGGAAATTCAATGGTTCTCTACTCAGGTTTTTCCATTTCCAAGGCAGACCATTGCAAACACTTACATTAACATTTTCTGTGCCTAAACCAGTCTTGCATGTTGTGTTGTGAATCACTAATCACAACTGAATTTTTAATCAAAGTATTTGTGCTAATTTAAAGTTGCCTAAAACACCCTTGCATCCCACTGCTACATTGAGAAAGTACTAGCTAAGCTTTTCACCTTTCATAATAAATTGTCATTCTACCCTTCTGGACTCCAAAACATGCATCTGTTCTCAAACAACACAGAAGACCTATTTTTCTGACAAAACTTTAGCGCTTGTAAAAATCCTTGTTAAAATGATATTTATGGAAGTGAGTCTAGATAGGAGATACATTGCCAACTCCTCTGGGTTTCACAGGTATTAACCTTTGATAAAGCTAGTCTCTTATAGCTAAATTTAGAACTTGGAAGACTCTTCTCTTACTGAGTTGGACTTTAGCTTTTATGAGTTTTTTTTTTTTTTTACAAGAAATAGTCAAATAAGATCTGCCTATGTACCTTCTGAAAGACTGTTGTGGATGTTATCTGATGCATCCATCTTGATCCCATAAGGTAACTCATTTCTTACAGAATTTAGGGCTACGAAAAATTCTGTCTCTTTGAGAAAATGTTATGTCTTCTCTTTTCTCGTTAAACGTACTATATCAAACTTTCCTTTTAAAAGTGGATTCCAGAAAACTATGGCAACGGTAAAACCATCAGTGGTTTCCAGGGTTGGAGAGAGGGATGACTAGGCAGAAAACAGAGAATTTTTAGGGTAATGGAACTATTCCGTATGATACTATAATGGTAGATACATGTCATTCTATATTTGTCAAAACCCAATATATATTTGTAGAATGTACAACACCAAGAGTGAACCTAATGTAAACTATGCACTTCAGGTGGTAATCATGTGGCAATGTAGGTTCATCATTTATAACAAATGTACCATGTTGATAACGGGAGAGGTTGTGTATGAGGGCACACAAAGAATATGGGAAGATTCTGTCCTTTCTGCTCAATTTTGTTGTGAACCTAAAATCATTCTAAAAAAGTCTTTTCTTTTTTTTAAGTGACTGCCAGGAATCTCAGAGTTAAATTCTGTCACAAGAATTATTTTAACACTTAGGGTAGGTTAGCATGTATGTTCTTTCCCTGCTTGCCCTGGTCTTGATTTTCTCTCTGTTTTATTAGCCTTATTTTATATGTTGATTTCTTGAGGATTTTCTCCAAGTCCATTTTAGAAAGAAGCAGGACTAAAATAAACTCAATAAGCAGAAGATAAAAACATAGTCCCTCAACTGTTAACATTTGAGTTTGATTTCAAGGCTCCAGCTTAGTTGTTTATTTGTTATTTTGGTATTTCCTATCAGTTTTTCTTTTTTTCCTGTTTCTTTTTTTTATTATTATTATACTTTAAGTTCTAGGGTATGTGTGCACAACGTGCAGGTTTGTTACATATGTATACATGTGCCATGTTGGTGTGTTGCACCCATTAACTCATCATTTACATTAGGTATATCTCCTAATGCTATCCTTCTCCCCTCCCCGAATCCCACGACAGGCCGTGGTGTGTGATGTTCCCCATCCTGTGTCCAAGTGTCCTCATTGTTCAGTTCCCACCTATGAGTGAGAACATGTGGTGTTTGGTCTTCTCTCCTTGCAATAGTTTGCTGAGAATCATGGTTTCCAGCTTCATCCATGTCCCCACAAAGGACATGAACTCATCCTTTTTTATGGCAGAATAGTATTCCATGGTGTATATGTGCCACATTTCCTTAATCCAGTCTATCATTGATGGATATTTGGGTTAGTTCCAAGTCTTTCCTATTGTGTATAGTCCCGCAATAAACATATGTGTGCATGTGTCTTTATAGCAGCATGATTTATAATCCTTTGGGTATATACCCAGTAATGCGATGGCTGGGTCAAATGATATTTCTAGTTCTAGATCCTTGAGGAATCGCCACACTGACTTCCACAATGGTTGAACTAGTTCACAGTCCCACCAACAGTGTAAAAGTGTTCCTATTTCTCCACATCCTCTCCAGCACCTGTTGTTTCCTGACTTTTTAATGATCGCCATTCTAACTGGTGTGAGATGGTATCTCATTGTGGTTTTGATTTGCATTTCTCTGATGGCCAGTGACAATAAGCATTTTTTCATGTGTCTGTTGGCTGCATAAATGTTTTCTTTTGAGAAGTGTCTGGTCATATCCTTTGCCCACTTTTTGATGGAGTTGTTTGATTTTTTATTACTATTATACTTTAAGTTCTTGTAAATTTGTTTAAGTTCTTTGTAGATTCTGGATATTAGCCCTTTGTCAGATGGGTAGATTGTTTTAGTCATGAAGTCCTTGCCCATGCCTATGTCCTGAATGGTATTGCCTGGGTTTTCTTCTAGGGTTTTTATGGTTTTAGGTCTAACATTTAAGTCTTTAATCCACCTTGAATTAATTTTGGTATAAGGTGTAAGGAAGGGATACAGTTTCTGCTTTCTACATATGGCTTGCCAGTTTTCCCAGCACCATTTATTAAATAGGGAATCCTTTCCCCATTTATTGTTTTTGTCAGAGATCAGATGGTTGTAGATGTGTGATGTTGTTTCTGAGGGCTCTGTTCTGTTCCATTGGTCTATATCTCTATTTTGGTACCAGTACCATGCTGTTTTGGTGACTGTAGCCTTGTATTATAGTTTGAAGTCAGGTAGCATGATGCCTCCAGCTTTGTTCTTTTGGCTTAGGATTGTCTTGGCAATGCGGGCTCTTTTTTGGTTCCATATGAACTTTAAAGTAGTTTTTTCCAGTTCTGTGAAGAAAGTCATTGGTAGCTTGATGGGGATGGCATTGAATCTATAAATTACCTTGGGCAGTATGGCCATTTTCACGATATTGATTCTTCCTACCCATGAGCATGGAATGTTCTTCCATTTGTTTGTGTCCTCTTTTATTTCATTGAGCAGTGGTTTGTAGTTCTCCTTGAAGAGGTCCTTCACATCCCTTATAAGTTGGATTCCTAGGTATTTTATTCTCTTTGAAGCAATTGTGAATGGGAGTTCACTCATGATTTGGCTCTCTGTCTGTTTTTGGTGTATAAGAATGCTTGTGATTTTTGCATATTGATTTTGTATCCTGAGACTTTGCTGAAGTTGCTTATCAGCTTAAGGAGATTTTGGGCTGAGACGATGGGGTTTTCTAAATATACAATCATGTCATCTGCAAACAGGGACAATTTGACTTCCTCTTTTCCTAATTGAATACCCTTTATTTCTTTCCCCTGCCTGATTGCCCTGGCCAGAACTTCCAACACTATGTTGAATAGGAGTGGTGAGAGAGGGCATCCCTGTCTTGTGCCAGTTTTCCAAGGGAATGCTTCCAGTTTTTGTCCATTCAGTATGATATTGGCTGTAGGTTTGTCATAAATAGCTCTTACTATTTTGAGAAACATCCCATCAATACCTAGTTTACTGAGAGTTTTTAGCATGAAGTGCTGTTGAATTTTGTCAAAGGTCTTTTCTGCATCTATCGAGATAATCAAGTGGTTTTTGCCTTTGGTTCTGTTTATATGATGGATTACATTTATTGATTTGCATATGTTGAACCAGCCTTGCATCCCAGGGATGAAGCCCACTTGATCATGGTGGATAAGCTTTTTGATGTGCTGCTGGATTCAGTTTGCCAGTATTTTATTGAGGATTTTTGCATCGATGTTCATCAGGTATGTTGGTCTAAAATTTGCTTTTTTTGTTGTGTCTCTGCCAGGCTTTGGTATCAGAATGATGCTGGCCTCATAAAATGAGTTAGGGAGGATTCCCTCTTTTTCTATTGATTGGAATAGTTTCAGAAGGAATGGTACCAGCTCCTCTTTGTACCTCTGGTAGAATTCGGCTGTGCGTCTGTCTGGTCCTGAACTTTTTTTGGTTGGTAAGCTATTAATTATTACCTCAATTTCAGAGCCTCTTATTGGTCTATTCAGCGGTTCAACTTCTTCCTGGTTTAGTCTTGGGGGGGTGTATATGTCCAGGAATTTATCCATTTCTTCTAGATTTTCTAGTTTATTTGCGTAGAGGTGTTTATAGTATTCTCTGATAGTAGTTTGTATTTCTGTGAGATCGGTGGTGATATCCCCTTTATCATTTTTTATTGCGTCCATTTGATTCTTCTCTCTTTTCTTTTTTATTAGTCTTGCTAGTGGTCTATCAATTTTGTTGATCTTTTCAAAAAACCAGCTCCTGGATTCATTGATTTTTTGAAGGGTTTTTTGTGTCTCTATTTCCCTCAGTTCTGCTCTGATCTTAGTTATTTCTTGCTTTCTGCTAGCTTTTGAATGTGTTTGCTCTTGCTTCTCTAATTCTTTTAATTGAGTTGTTAGGGTGTCAATTTTAGATCTTTCCTGCTTTCTCTTGTGGGCATTTAGTGCTATAAATGTCCCTCTACACACTACTTTAAATGTGTCCCAGAGATTCTGTTATGTTGTGTCTTTGTTCTCATTGGTTTCAAAGAACATCTTTATTCTGCCTTCATTTCGTTATGTACCCAGTAGTCATTCAGGAGCAGGTTGTTCAGTTTCCATGTAGTTGAGCGGTTTTGAGTGAGTTTCTTAATGCTGAGTTCTAGTTTGATTGCACTCTGGTCTGAGAGACAGTTTGTTATAATTTCTGTTCTTTTACATTTGGTGAGGAGTACTTTACTTCCAACTATGTGGTCAATTTTGGAATAAGTGCAATGTGGTGCTGAGAAGAATGTATATTCTGTTGATTTGGGGTGGAGAGTTCTGTAGATGTCTGTTAGGTCTGCTTGGTGCAGAGGTGAGTTCAATTCCTGGATATGCTTGTTAACTTTCTGTCTCGTTGATCTGTCTAATGTTGACAGTGGGATGTAAAAGTTTCCCATTATTATTGTGTGGGAGTCTAAGTTTCTTTGTAGGTCTCTAAGGACTTGCTTTATGAATCTGGGTGCTCCTGTATTTGGTGCATATATGTTTAGGATAGTTAGCTCTTCTTGTTGAATTGATCCCTTTACCATTATGTAATGGCCTTCTTTGTCTCTTTTGATCTTTGTTGGTTTAAAGTCTGTTTTATCAGAGACTAGGATTGCAACCCCTGCTTTTTTTTTGTTTTCCATTTGCTTGGTAGATCTTCCTCCATCCCTTTATTTTGAGCTGATGTGTGTCTCTGCACGTGAGATGGGTTTCCTGAATACAGCACACTGATGGGTCTTGACTATCCAATTTGCCTGTCTGTGTCTTTTAATTGGAGCATTTAGCCCATTTACATTTAAGGTTGATATGGTTATGTGTGAATTTGATCCTGTCATTATGATGTTAGCTGGTTATTTTGCTCATTAGTTGATGCAGTTTCTTCCTAGCATCGATGATCTTTACAATTTGGCATGTTTTTGTAGTGGCTGGTACCGGTTATTCCTTTCCATGTTTAGTGCTTCCTTCAGGAGCTCTTGTAGGGCAGGCCTGGTGGTTACAAAATCTCTCAGCATTTGCTTGTCTGTAAAGGATTTTATTTCTGCTCCACTTATGTAGCTTAGTTTGGCTGTATATGAAATTCTGTGTTGAAAATTCTTTAAGAATGTTGAATATTGGCCCCCACTCTTTTCTGGCTTGTGTAGTTTCTGCCGAGAGTTCAGCTGTTAGTCTGATGGGCTTCCCTTTGTGAGTAACCCAACCTTTCTCTCTGGCTGCCCTTAACATTTTTTCCTTCATTTCAACTTTGGTGAACCTGACAATTATGTGTCTTGGAGTTGCTCTTCTCGAGAAGTATCTTTATGGTGTTCTCTGTATTTCCTGAATTTGAATGTTGGCCTGCCTTGCTAGGTTGGGGAAGTTCTCCTGGATAATATCCTGAGGAGTGTTTTCCAACTTGGTTCCATTCTCCCCATCACTTTCAGGTACACCAATCAGATGTCGAGTTGTTCTTTTCACATAGTCCCATATTTCTTGGAGGCTTTGTTTGTTTCTTTTTATTCTTTTTTCTATAAACTTCTCTTCTCGCTTCATTTTGTTCATTTGATCTTCAATCACTGATACCCTTTCTTCCACTTGATTGAATCAGCTACTGAAGCTTGTGCGTGCATCACCTAATTCTCGTGCCATAGTTTTCAGCTCCATCAGGTCATTTATGGTCTTCTCTATGCTGTTTATTCTAGTTAGCCATTCGTCTAATCTTTTTCCAAGGTTTTTAGCTTCTTTGCGATGGGTTCAAACATCCTCCTTTAGCTCGGAGAAGTTTGTTGTTACCAATCGTCTGAAGCCTTCTTCTTTCAACTCGTCAAAGTCATTCTCCATCCAGCTTTGGTCTGTTGCTGGTGAGGAGCTGCATTCCTTTGGAGGAGAAGAGGCGCTCTGATTTTTAGAATTTTCAGCTTTCTGTTCTGGTTTCTCCCCATCTTTGTGGTTTTATCTACCTTTGGTCTTTGATGATGGTGACATACAGGTGGTGTTTTGGTGTGGATGTCCTTTCTGTTTGTTAGTTTTCCTTCTAACAGTCAGGATCCTCAGCTGCAGGTCTGTTGGAGTTTGCTGGAGGTCCACTCCAGACCCTGTTTGCCTGGGTATCACCAGAGGAGGCTGAAGAACAGCAAATATTGCAGAATGGCAGATGTTGCTGCCTGATCCTTCCTCTGGAAGCTTTGTCTCAGAGGGGCACCCAGCTGTATGAGGTGTCAGTCAGCCCCTACTGGGAGGTGTCTCCCAGTTAGGCTTCTCAGGGGTCAGGGACCTACTTGAGGGGGCAGTCTGTCCGTTCTCAGTTCTCAAACTCTGTGCTGGGAGAACCACTACTCTCTTCAAAGCTGTCAGACAGGGATGTTTACGTCTGCAGAAATTTCTGCTGCCTTTTGTTCAGCTATGCCCTACCCCCAGAGGTGGAGTCTACAGAGGCAGGCAGGCCTCCTTGAGCTGCGGTGGGCTCCACCCAGTTCAACCTTCCTGGCTGCTTTGTTTACCTACTGAAGCCTCAGCAATGGCAGACGCCCCTTCTGCAGACTTGCTGCCACCTTGCAGTTGGATCTCAGGCTGCTGTGCTAACAGTGAGCGAGGCTCCATGGGCATGAGATCCTCTGAGCCATGCGCAGGATATAATCTCCTGGTGTGCCATTTGCTAAGACGGTTGTAAAAGTGCAGTATTAGGGTGGAAGTGTCCCGATTTTCCAGGTACTATCTGTCATGGCTTCCCTTGGCTAAGAAAGGGAATTCCCTGACCCCTTTAGCTTCCCGGGTGAGGTGATTCCCTGCCCTGCTTTGGCTCATGCTCTGTGGGCTGCACCCACTGTCCGACAAGCCCCAGTGAGATGAACCCGGTACTTCAGCTGGAAACGCAGAAATCTCCAGTCTTCTGCATCGCTCACGCTGGAAGCTGTAGACTGGAGCTGTTCCTATTCGGCCATCTTGGAACCTCCTCCTTTTTTCCCTGTTTCTTAATACAACTTCTGTTCTTAGGAAAAAATTTGAAATTTCTGATTGTACCAGCTTTCCTATATGCAGGTATTGCACATTTATAACAGTTCACCCTTAAGGGCCCCTTGTTTAAAAGGTAAAATCTGTGTCTCACAGAATAGATTGCCTTTCCCTAGACAAAAATAGCAAGTAAAATTCCAAGATCTCACACCTCTTTACTGGAAAGATATTTGTGCATAATCTACATCAGTTAAGACTACTTTTACTTGTTCTGTTGAAGGTGGAAAAAACTAAACACCATTCTATACACAGCTTGAGCTATCTGATCTATTGTATGAGCAAGACCTTAGTCTCCAGTGCAAATAATCTGAAGTGTAAAATTCATTGAAATTGAGAAGTTGGAGGATATTGGTAAATTAATGTTTTTCATTATAGTATCTTTAACTCTGGTAATGTGCCTATTAACTGCAATTATTTGCAAAATAATTTCATCAAAGAAATCACATCATCTTAGAAGTATTATCTAATCTTCCAAAATGTATGTCTAGGGGTACAGTGTGATTCTGAACAATTTTCCTTAATAAAAAATTAATGCAGGACAGTACTTTAGGGTCTGTCAAATTGCAGATTTAACCACACTCATAAATACCAGCTGAACTCTGACTAATCATTTACCCTCTCTGAAACTCAGTTTCATCTTCTATTATATAGAAAAACTAATATGTGTCTTGCAGAGTTATTGTAAAAATTTAATGAGTATATAATGCCATCACTACAGCGTCTGTTACATAGATGACATTCAATTAACAGTAGCTGTAAAGTTTAACATAGGAAGTATAACTCCAGCATTTATTATCCAGATCACAGTGTATGCTGTGGCATATGTGAATATAAAGCAATGGAGCATCTGTACTTCTATTTCTTTCCACAGCATCTAGATAGGAAGGAATGCTGGACTGTTTGTGCATTCTCATGAGTCTCTCTCTCTCTCTCAGCATAGGGTTTTTGTTTTTGTTTTTGCTTTGTCTCTTACTATGATATTAATAGAAGCTGGAAGCAGAGGTTCCTGTCTTTCAACAACAGGTATGAATACTGCTTGCAGAATAGCCAGTGTAAGCCTTAGGAAGCTTCTGGAGAAGGAGGGAGTCACCTGAACTAGAGACATAAAGAGTTTATTATTTTTAATGAAATAGGGATGAAAGTGGCACATACCAATTCAGAAGAGAGAAAAGAAAAGCCTGGCTGGACTTGCTATCCAGGTTTAGCTTCTAGGAGCAGAGCCAAACGCTGCTTGCCAGGCAGGAGATTTCTCTCAACTCATGTCAATCCTTGGTGCAATCAGCTCAAATGTCTTTATAGTCTTGAAGAGAGATTTATTTTTTCAATAGATATCTATTGCATAACACTTGTGTGTTGTACTGAAACAGGACAATTCCACCAGGACAAAGTTGAAAACATCCTAATTTGTGACTGTTAAAACAGCATGCACCTTGGCTGTGAAAAATCATAGTTCTAGAGATGCCAAGAAAAAGCAAATGATCACAGGAATTTTAGGCTATTCCATTTGGCTATAAGGATATTCTTCAGAACCTGTGCAGTCATGTGTATTTTCTCCATGAGGTGAATTCCCAATTTATCTATTTGCCACAATTATTTTTAACACATTTTTTTCTATTTTTTTTGAAAGAAACTTGTTTGTATCCTCCCAAATTCATTTACTCTTACCTTAGATTAAAAGATAAATGATTCCTTATCCCTCAAATTGAAAGGTAAATGAACTAATAGTCCTTTGCTGGGTACCAAATTAGTGGAGGCTTGACAAAAACTCTAGAGCTTATTTAGCAATGCTTGGAAGAAGAAGTTCAGCATGAAAAGAATAGGCCTACTGCTTGGAAAAGAGAGTAAATGTTAACAGATGCTATGAAGAAGGCATAGTTACTCAACTCCTACCATTCTTCTTCATCAAGTAAAAGGAAGCATCTTCACTTTGAAAAGAGTAGGGCAAATGTAAAGTGAGTCATAAATTTTACAACTCACTCTCTATAAAGGAATTGAATTACAAAATATGATGGTCTGACTTTCTCTAAGGCCATATATATCTAATCCAATACTGTAATTAACATTAAGTTTAAATGTTGGTAGCTTAAAAGAATGAACACAAATCTTGGATGGAAGTATTTCAAAGAAGATGCCATTATCAAATACTCCCTTGCTGTGGATAGAGTTAGACATGTAGAATTTTTAACAGAATATGGCTTCACTCTGCCTTAGAGCTCATTTGGTTGCAAGAAACAAACTCATTCTGGCCACTTAAAATACAGGAGGATTTATTATACAGATGCTCCTCATGGAATTCAGGAGAGGAAGGACCGTTGAGTGCCATGGGGCATCAGATTTTCAAGAGAAAAATAATCAGACTGACTTGGCTCATGGATCAGATGTTCACCACCCCCCCCCTTTTTTTTTTAAATCAGAGAGTGTTGGGTTTATTTGGTATAAATGTAGGAAGAAGGGCTCACTGCTAATGTTATAGTTGAGGGAGAAAGAGAGGATGCTCTTGAAGAAAACTGGGAAGAAATCTCACAATGTCTCTCTAATCACTACGATCAGGACTTAGTGTTTCAGTATCCTGGAATCCTCACAAAATCTTAAGTATTAAGGACAAGTTCACATACTGGAACAGGTTTTGGCAAAAGCTTCTTAAGGGAAAAGTGGATATTTTAAATATATGTAAACTATTCCCCACCAAATGAGGCTTAAACTCATACGTTTCTACCAATGAAATGACATTCTAAAACTGAAATAAAACTTTTAGTGACACATTTGAACATTAACCAAAGATTTTTAGGAAAAACACCAATGAAGTTGTATATTTAAAACTAATAGAATGTGACACATTAGGAAAAGAATATTAAATTCATGTACATGCAATGAACAATTATCAATAAATGATTTTCTGATTTTTGTTTTTTGTTTTAGAGACAGGGTCTCTCTATGTTGCCTAGGCTGGCCTTGAACTCCTAGGCTCAAGTGATCTTCCACCTCAGACTCCTGAGTAGCTGGGACTTCAAGAACGCTACTGTGTCCTGTCTCAACATATGATTTTAAAGCAAAATGGCTGTTATGATGTAGCTTAACTGAGACAATGTGAAATCTTCCAGAGGAGTCAGCAGAGACTACTGACACCTTTCTTCTGACACCTTCACCTATGTGGGTTAGAGTAAGCTTCTAATCAGAACAGGCCCTGGATCAAAAAGTTCCTAGAGAAGTAGCTTCTGCTGCTGCCATCTGCCTGAAACAGATTCAAAGCTCAGAGCTAAATCCCAGCCTGCCCAGATTTGATGGCCAGACAGAGGGGGCATCAAAGGATGTGGTCAACTAGCTTGACTTCAACTGTCCTGGGCTATCATTTCAGGATCAGAACTTACCTCTGTCAGCAAAATAGTGTAATAGCAAAATAATGTTATCAAATTTTAATAAAATCTGAAACACTTTAAATTAAAAGATATGTAGTCTCTTAAATTTTAAATTGTTTACTTCAGTTTATTAAATTTTTTTTTGTAGTGTTTATTTTTATTTTATAAAATTTTTCCATAATTTATTGGGGTACTGGTAGTATTTGCTTACATGAGTATGTTCTTTAGTGGTGGTTTGTAGGATCCTGGTGCACCCATCACCCGAGCAGTATATACTGCACCATATATGTTGTCTTTTATCCCTTGCTCCCTTACCACGCTTTCCCCCAAGTCCCCAAAGTCCATTGATTCATTCTTATGCTTTTTTGTCCTCATAGCTTAGATAGAATAGCCAGATATAAATTTAGATGGCTAAACATTTATGTATCATTAGTAAAATTTCGGTCCAATTCTCATTTCTTTTTTTTTTTTTTAATTATACTTTAAGTTTTAGGGTACATGTGCACATTGTGCAGGTTAGTTACATATGTATACATGTGCCATGCTGGTGCGCTGCACCCACTAACTCGTCATCTAGCATTAGGTATATCTCCCAATGCTATCCCTCCCCCCTCCCCCCACCCCACAACAGTCCCCAGAGTGTGATATTCCCCTTCCTGTGTCCATGTGATCTCATTGTTCAATTCCCACCTATGAGTGAGAAAATGCGGTGTTTGGTTTTTTGTTCTTGCGATAGTTTACTGAGAATGATGATTTCCAATTTCAACCATGTCCCTACAAAGGACATGAACTCATCATTTTTTATGGCTGCATAGTATTCCATGGTGTATATGTGCCACATTTTCTTAATCCAGTCTATCATTGTTGGACATTTGGGTTGGTTCCAAGTCTTTGCTATTGTGAATAATGCCGCAATAAACATACGTGTGCATGTGTCTTTATAGCAGCATGATTTATAGTCCTTTGGGTATATACCCAGTAATGGGATGGCTGGGTCAAATGGTATTTCTAGTTCTAGATCCCTGAGGAATCGCCACACTGACTTCCACAATGGTTGAACTAGTTTACAGTCCCACCAACAGTGTAAAAGTGTTCCTATTTCTCCACATCCTCTCCAGCACCTGTTGTTTCCTGACTTTTTAATGATTGCCATTCTAACTGGTGTGAGATGATATCTCATAGTGGTTTTGATTTGCATTTCTCTGATGGCCAGTGATGATGAGCATTTTTTCATGTGTTTTTTGGCTGCATAAATGTCTTCTTTTGAGAAGTGTCTGTTCATGTCCTTCGCCCACTTTTTGATGGGGTTGTTTGTCTTTTTCTTGTAAATTTGTTTGAGTTCATTGTAGATTCTGGATATTAGCCCTTTGTCAGATGAGTAGGTTGCAAAAATTTTCTCCCATGTTGTAGGTTGCCTGTTCACTCTGATGGTAGTTTCTTTTGCTGTGCAGAAGCTCTTTAGTTTAATTAGATCCCATTTGTCAATTTTGGCTTTTGTTGCCATTGCTTTTGGTGTTTTGGACATGAAGTCCTTGCCCAAGCCTATGTCCTGAATGGTAATGCCTAGGTTTTCTTCTAGGGTTTTTATGGTTTTAAGTCTAACGTTTAAATCTTTAATCCATCTTGAATTGATTTTTGTATAAGGTGTAAGGAAGGGATCCAGTTTCAGCTTTCTACATATGGCTAGCCAGTTTTCCCAGCACCATTTATTAAATAGGGAATCCTTTCCCCATTGCTTGTTTTTCTCAGGTTTGTCAAAGATCAGATAGTTGTAGGTATGCGGCGTTATTTCTGAGGGCTCTGTTCTGTTCCATTGATACACATGGTACCAGTACCATGCTGTTTTGGTTACTGTAGCCTTGTAGTATAGTTTGAAGTCAGGTAGTGTGATGCCTCCAGCTTTGTTCCTTTGGCTTAGGATTGACTTGGCGATGTGGGCTCTTTTTTGGTTCCATATGAACTTTAAAGTAGTTTTTTCCAATTCTGTGAAGAAAGTCATTGGTAGCTTGATGGGGATGGCATTGAATCTGTAAATGACCTTGGGCAGTATGGCCATTTTCACGATATTGATTCTTCCTACCCATGAGCATGGAATGTTCTTCCATTTGTTTGTATCCTCTTTTATTTCCTTGAGCAGTGGTTTGTAGTTCTCCTTGAAGAGGTCCTTCACATCCCTTGTAAGTTGGCTTCCTAGGTATTTTATTCTCTTTGAAGCCATTGTGAGTGGGAGTTCACTCATGATTTGGCTCTCTGTTTGTCTGTTGTTGGTGTATAAGAATGCTTGTGACTTTTGTACATTGATTTTGTATCCTGAGACTGTGCTGAAGTTGCTTATCAGCTTAAGGAGATTTTGGGCTGAGACAGTGGGGTTTTCTAGATAAACAATCATGTCGTCTGCAAACAGGGACAATTTGACTTCCTCTTTTCCTAATTGAATACCCTTTATTTCCTTCTCCTGCCTGATTGCCCTGGCCAGAACTTCCAACACTATGTTGAATAGGAGCGGTGAGAGAGGGCATCCCTGTCTTGTGCCAGTTTTCCAAGGGAATGCTTCCAGTTTTTGTCCATTCAGTATGATATTGGCTGTGGGTTTGTCATAGATAGCTCTTATTATTTTGAGATACGTCCCATCAATACCTAATTTATTGAGAGTTTTTAGCATGAAGGGTTGTTGAATTTTGTCAAAGGCTTTTTCTGCATCTATTGAGATAATCATGTGGTTTTTGTCTTTGGCTCTGTTTATATGCTGGATTACATTTATTGATTTGCATATATTGAACCAGCCTTGCATCCCAGGGATGAAGCCCACTTGATCATGGTGGATAAGCTTTTTGATGTGCTGCTGGATTCAGTTTGCCAGTATTTTATTGAGGATTTTTGCATTAATGTTCATCAAGGATATTGGTCTAAAATTCTCTTTTTTGGTTGTGTCTCTGCCCAGCTTTGGTATCAGAATGATGCTGGCCTCATAAAATGAGTTGGGGAGGATTCCCTCTTTTTCTATTGATTGGAATAGTTTCAGAAGGAATGGTACCAGTTCCTCCTTGTACCTCTGGTAGAATTCGGCTGTGAATCCATCTGGTCCTGGACTCTTTTTGGTTGGTAAACTATTGATTATTGCCACAATTTCAGCTCCTGTTATTGGTCTATTCAGAGATTCAACTTCTTCCTGGTTTAGTCTTGGGAGAGTGTATGTGTCAAGGAATTTATCCATTTCTTCTAGATTTTCTAGTTTATTTGCGTAGAGGTGTTTGTAGTATTCTCTGATGGTAGTTTGTATTTCTGTGGGATCGGTGGTGATATCCCCTTTATCATTTTTTATTGTGTCTATTTGATTCTTCTCTCTTTTTTTCTTTATTAGTCTTGCTAGCGGTCTATCAATTTTGTTGATCCTTTCAAAAAACCAGCTCCTGGATTCATTGATTTTTTGAAGGGTTTTTTGTGTCTCTATTTCCTTCAGTTCTGCTCTGATTTTAGTTATTTCTTGCCTTCTGCTAGCTTTTGAATGTGTTTGCTCTTGCTTTTCTAGTTCTTTTAATTGTGATGTTAGGGTGTCAATTTTGGATCTTTCCTGCTTTCTCTTGTGGGCATTTAGTGCTATAAATTTCCCTCTACACACTGCTTTGAATGTGTCCCAGAGATTCTGGTATGTTGTGTCTTTTTTCTCGTTGGTTTCAAAGAACATCTTTATTTCTGCCTTAATTTTGTTATGTACCCAGTAGTCATTCAGGAGCAGGTTGTTCAGTTTCCATGTAGTTGAGCGGCTTTGAGTGAGATTTTTAATCCTGAGTTCTAGTTTGATTGCACTGTGGTCTGAGAGATAGTTTGTTATAATTTCTGTTCTTTTACATTTGCTGAGGAGAGCTTTACTTCCAACTATGTGGTCAATTTTGGAATAGGTGTGGTGTGGTGCTGAAAAAAATGTATATTCTGTTGATTTGGGGTGGAGAGTTCTGTAGATGTCTATTAGGTCCGCTTGGTGCAGAGCTGAGTTCAATTCCTGGGTATCCTTGTTGACTTTCTGTCTCGTTGATCTGTCTAATGTTGACAGTGGGGTGTTAAAGTCTCCCATTATTAATGTGTGGGAGTCTAAGTCTCTTTGTAGGTCACTCAGGACTTGCTTTATGAATCTGGGTGCTCCTGTATTGGGTGCATATATATTTAGGATAGTTAGCTCCTCTTGTTGAATTGATCCCTTTACCATTATGTAATGGCCTTCTTTGTCTCTTTTGATCTTTGTTGGTTTAAAGTCTGTTTTATCAGAGACTAGGATTGCAACCCCTGCCTTTTTTTGTTTTCCATTTGCTTGGTAGATCTTCCTCCATCCTTTTATTTTGAGCCTATGTGTGTCTCTGCACGTGAGATGGGTTTCCTGAATACAGCACACTGATGGGTCTTGACTCTTTATCCAACTTGCCAGTCTGTGTCTTTTAATTGGAGAATTTAGTCCATTTACATTTAAAGTTAATATTGTTATGTGTGAATTTGATCCTGTCATTATGATGTTAGCTGGTTATTTTGCTCATTAGTTGATGCAGTTTCTTCCTAGTCTCGATGGTCTTTACATTTTGGCATGATTTTGCAGCGGCTGGTACCGGTTGTTCCTTTCCATGTTTAGCGCTTCCTTCAGGAGCTCTTTTAGGGCAGGCCTGGTGGTGACAAAATCTCTCGGTATTTGCTTGTCTGTAAAGTATTTTATTTCTCCTTCACTTATGAAGCTTAGTTTGGCTGGATATGAAATTCTAGGTTGAAAATTCTTTTCTTTAAGAATGTTGAATATTGGCCCCCACTCTCTTCTGGCTTGAAGGGTTTCTGCCGAGAAATCCGCTGTTAGTCTGATGGGCTTCCCTTTGAGGGTAACCCGACCTTTCTCTCTGGCTGCCCTTAACATTTTTTCCTCCATTTCGACTTTGGTGAATCTGACAATTATGTGTCTTGGAGTTGCTCTTCTCGAGGAGTATCTTTGTGGCATTCTCTGTATTTCCTGAATCTGAACGTTGGCCTGCCTTGCTAGATTGGGGAAGTTCTCCTGGATAATATCCTGCAGAGTGTTTTCCAACTTGGTTCCATTCTCCGCATCACTTTCAGGTACACCAATCAGACGTAGATTTGGTCTTTTCACATAGTCCCATATTTCTTGGAGGCTTTGCTCGTTTCTTTTTATTCTTTTTTCTCTAAACTTCCCTTCTTGCTTCATTTCATTCATTTCATCTTCCATTGCTGATACCCTTTCTTCCAGTTGATCGCATCGGCTCCTGAGGCTTCTGTATTCTTCACGTAGTTCTCGAGCCTTGGTTTTCAGCTCCATCAGCTCCTTTAAGCACTTCTCTGTATTGGTTATTCTAGTTATACATTCTTCTAAATTTTTTTCAAAGTTTTCAACTTCTTTGCCTTTGGTTTGAATGTCCTCCCGTAGCTCAGAGTAATTTGATCGTCTGAAGCCTTCTTCTCTCAGCTCGTCAAAATCATTCTCCATCCACCTTTGTTCCGTTGCTGGTGAGGAACTACGTTCCTTTGGAGGAGGAGAGGTGCTCTGCGTTTTAGAGTTTCCAGTTTTTCTGTTCTGTTTTTTCCCCATCTTTGTGGTTTTATCTACTTTTGGTCTTTGATGATGGTGATGTACAGATGGGTTTTCGGTGTGGATGTCCTTTCTGTTTGTTAGTTTTCCTTCTAACAGACAAGACCCTGAGCTGCAGGTCTGTTGGAATACCCTGCCGTGTGAGGTGTCAGTGTGCCCCTGCTGGGGGTGCCTCCCAGTTAGGCTGCTCGGGGGTCAGGGGTCAGGGACCCACTTGAGGAGGCAGTCTGCCCATTCTCAGATCTCCAGCTGCGTGCTGGGAGAACCACTGCTCTCTTCAAAGCTGTCAGACAGGGACATTTAAGTCTGCAGAGGTTACTGCTGTCTTTTTGTTTGTCTGTGCCCTGCCCCCAGAGGTGGAGCCTACAGAGGCAGGCAAGCCTCCTTGAGCTGTGGTGTGCTCCACCCAGTTCGAGCTTCCTGGCTGCTTTGTTTACCTAAGCAAGCCTGGGCAATGGCGGGCGCCCCTCCCCCAGCCTCGCTGCCGCCTTGCAGTTTGATCTCAGACTGCTGTGCTAGCAATCAGCGAGATTCCGTGGGCGTAGGACCCTCCGAGCCAGGTGTGGGATATAGTCTCGTGGTGCGCCGTTTTTTAAGCCGGTCTGAAAAGCGCAATATTCAGGTGGGAGTGACCCGATTTTCCAGGTGCGTCCGTCACCCCTTTCTTTGACTCGGAAAGGGAACTCCCTGACCCCTTGCGCTTCCCAGGTGAGGCAATGCCTCGCCCTGCTTCGGCTCGCACACGGTGCGCGCACCCACTGACCTGCGCCCACTGTCTGGCACTCCCTAGTGAGATGAACCCGGTACCTCAGATGGAAACGCAGAAATCACCCGTCTTCTGTGTCGCTCATCCTGGGAGCTGTAGACTGGAGCTGTTCCTATTCGGCCATCTTGGCTCCTCCTCCCTTCAGTTTATTAAATTAATGGTTCCTTCTATTCAAGCAAAAAAACTGTTTGAGTACGTAGTTGAAAATATTTTTTGAAACTTTTGAAACTTAGAATGTTTTCTCTAAGTTTTTCAGTTATAATTAAAAAGAAAATTTTAATTTTCACCTATTATTTTGATTTTGTATTCTGTGTTTGAAGCATATGTGATTGATTGTTTTTCTTTTGAAATCCAGTTTCAATGTCAGTGTATCATTGGATTAGTGTTTTATGTTTGAATCCTTTAATATCAAACTTTTGTGTATAATTTAGTAGCTGTCATATTCAATCAAAAACTAAAGAAAATTAGGTATTTTTTATATTGCTCTAATACTTGAGGATATCTTATTTTAAATCCAACTATAGTTTTTAATGAATGACAACATTTTTCCAAAGTGGGAAGAAAATGTGTCTATAATGTCTGATTGGACATTCATATTTGGCATACACTTATTTTTTGACCTTTATTTGTAGAGAGAATGAAAGGAAGCCAGATAACTAAGCTAAATTTTTAAGTTCCTTTTCTAGGAAAAACAAACAATTTCTAGGTTAGTGTTATCCTTGGTTTTCCAATGAAGAACCAGAGACCAAGAGAGGTTAAGTAACTCACCCAAGGTCACACAGCTAGTAAACGGCAAAGTCTGGTTTCTAATTCAGGTCTGTCTAATTCCAAAGCCTGGGCTCAGTCTACCACACCCTGTGGCCTGATGGTTTCACAGACTGTAGATTCACAGCACATATTGCTAGGGTGGAAGAAAATGTAGGCTTGAATTAGTTATAGCACAATTCCATTTAAAAGCTCCATTTTGAGTGTATGTGTATGTATGAGCATGCTGGGGTGACAGGGAAGTGATTTTCTCACTCTATCATTACAAAATAACACTTTCTATAACTGGACAACCCATTTTCTCCTATAAAAGAGGAGAAAATAGATATTGGCAACAGAGCTTTGTGTAGTAAACTCACATTCAGTTTGACTTATCATAGCTAAAGTAAACTCACAGACATTGTAGTATGATTATACAAAAATAACAACATACAAACAATTCTATTTCTGAGTATTCTAGGGTTGACAGTATTGAAAACAGGGTAAAAAGGAACATAGTTTTACATTTTGGGATTCTGGAGACTTTCTTACTGGGGAAAGGCCTTAAGGTCATTTATACACAGCCAACTAGGTAAAAAGTGAGAGCTAAAAATAGGTATGCTACAGCATCATGGGTACATTAAGGTGGAGAGTCAGGGGTGGAACTATTTAAAACCAACACATTCATATGGCCTCTCAACCAAAATGTAGCACATATATAATAACTAAAGTAGTGTATCAAGACCTAGTCCTTTCTCAAAGGACTACACACAGAAGCATTTGAGCTAGATGCTCACATTCTTCCCCCTGTTATTTTCTCAGAGCCCAACTCTAGGTGCTAGCAGTTTTCTTCTTCTTAAGTGAATTGCCCTAGAGAGAGAGCAGGCACATGTCTGCTTTTTTGTGTTTTTTTGAGACAGGATCCTGCTCTGTCATTCAGGCTGGAGTGCAGTGGCACAATCTCGGGTCACTGCAAACTCCACCTCATGCCTCAGCCTCCCGAGTAGCTGGGACTACAGGCAGGTGCCACCATTCCTAGCTAATTTTTGTATTTTTTGTAGAGACGGGGTTTCACCATGTTGGCCAGGCTGGTCTCAAACTCAGGCCTCAAGTGAAATGAAAATTTTCTAAGCAGGAAGGATGCTCACGCACGTCTGTATTCTATGAGGTGGGAAATCCTTTCCAGAAGCTGTAAGCAGACTTCTCCTTATCTCTCATCCCCAGGCAAGAACCTAGACTCACCATTGGTAAAAGAGAACAAGATTGCCATGACTGGTTTAGGTCAATCATAACTCATCCTCTGTTCTGTTGGCAAAAAAGAAGGAGAATGGCTATTGGGTGGGCAAACACCAGTGATTGCTACAATATTAACTGTGTCTTAACATCTGCCCAGAAATGTTCTCTGTATACTTAAGTAAATAAGTTATAAATAGTATATAATGTAATACATGTCATTATGTAACTATTGACATAGTATTATACTTTCATAATGTTAATATAATTTATGCTCATATATGTATGTGTATATATATATACACACAAATATTCACAAATAATAATTGCCTAAGTATCTTGCATTTTTTTGTATAAATGGGGTACTCTGTGCATAATGCTCAGCATATAACTAACATGTGTTTTATCAATGCAAATTACTATTAATGCTATTAATACTTATAGTCTTTAAGACAATTTAAAAAAGAATGATCATTTTCTTGCAGATACTAAATTTTACTTTATTGGTACTTTAAACACTATGTGAACACATTTATTTGGAGCTATTGAATATTTTTGAAAATAGTAGCCACAGAGCTCCTTTTAAAAGATAGAAGAATTACTGTAGTCAGCAGCAAATTCCATTTGAACAGAGTAAAATAATTTTGTGAATATCAGCTAGGCGACTAAATGTTTACTTTCTGATGAATATCTAGGCACAAATATTTTCTAATCATGTTAATATGCAGGCAGAAGTAAGAGGGTTAGGTATTAAACATTTTTGGCATATTTTCACAAAATATTATGTTTGCAAGTGAATTTTAAATTACTGTCAGATTTCTGGAGGAAAAAATAACTTCACTACTATTTGCCTAATTTATGCTGCATGGAGATAAGAGTTGTTTGAGAAATTTTTATGGAAGAGAAGGTCGATATAGATACTTCTTTTCAAGTATTGGGCATAATTGGATGAATGCCTGTAGAAAAGAAAGGACATGAAGGAAGAAACTCTCCTTAGTTACCTTGTGACAGGATCCTGATCAAGGGTCTAAGGGTGGGCATGAGCTGTGGTGAGCCCACCCTTAGAATGTCCTGCAGCCTACACAGAGCTGAACTCTCATAGTCCTTCAGGCCAAGCTTAGTTTTTAGATTAGTTTTTGCCTTTTTTGGTGAAAACTTTTTCTTTTAGTTCCATTTCTCATTTCTTGTCATTTGTCCCCAAATGTATTGCTAAGTATGAAAATATTACGATTATATATGACAAGTTATTTAATCTCTCAGACTTAAAGTTGGTCAATTTCTAAACACATTAGTAGAACTAGATTATGGCTAAAAGCTCCTCCAGATCTAACATTGTAAGTAAAAGATTAGCGTTTGTGGAAGTAACTGGTCATCAGAATCATCTGAAGGAATTTCTAAAAATACAAATTCCTAGACTCTACCTTTAGACATTCTGATTCATTCAGATTTCTGGAAGAAAAAATAGCTTCATTATTATTTGCCTAACATACACTGTGTAGAGAAGTTGAGAGCTGTTTGACAAATTCTCAGATTTGAATATTGTGATCACCACAATATTAACCATGTTTTAATATCAGCCCAGAACTATATATTTAAGTAAATATAAATACTATTAAATGTATTATATATGTCATATATAATTATTGATGTGTTTATTATTATAATTAAATAATTCATTCTGTGTAGAATCTTACTTTCAATTATGAATCTCATTGTGCTACTTTAATTTGTTTTACTATGTATAAACAATGCTTTAAAAATGATTATTGAAGGTCTTGGGTTAAATGCTGGGTACATAATAATGAATGAATGCATTAGTCTGTTCTTGCACTGCTATAAAGAAATACCTGAGACTGGGTAATATATAAAGAAAAGAGGTTTAATTGTCTCATGGTTCTGCAGGTTGTACAGGCTTCTGCTTCTGGGGAGGCTTCAGGAAACTTATAATTATGGTAGAAGGGAAAGGGGAAGCAGACTCGTCTTACATGGCTGGAGCAGGAGGAAGAGAGAGATGGGGGAGGTGCTACACACTTTTAAAACAACCAGATCTCATGATAACTCACTATACAGTACCAAGTGGGGGATAGTGCTAAACCATGAGAAGTCCACCCTCATCAGTCCATCACCTCCCACCGGGCACCACCTTCAACACTGGGGATTACAAGTTGACATGAGCTTTGGGCAAAGACACAGACCCAAACCATATCAATGAACCAGACTTAGTCCTATCTGCTCCATCCTTTACAGAAGGACTGAGATTGAACCCAGTAACCTGTGTTTAAAAAATATTTTCCAGGCAATTCTGATAATTAGAGATTTAAAAAGGTAAAATCAAAGCAGTTTATGTCTATATATTTTTAGTTTCTCTGCAGGAATCAGGGTTCCAGCAGGTAATAAGTAACATCAGGTGGCTTGTCTTAGTCTGTTCGCTGCTGTAACAAGATATGAAGACTGGGAAATTTATAAAGAACAAAAATTTATTTTATCACAGTTCTGGAGGCAGGGGAGTCCAAAATCAAGGCACTGGTAGGTTTGGTGTCTAGTGAGGGGTGCTGTCTTCTTCCAAGATAGCACCTCTTGCTGCATTCCTACATAACAAAAGGTGGAAAAGCAAAGGGAGCAAATGCTATGCAAAGCTTTTTAAAATAAGGCTTTAAACCCATACACAAGGGTGGAGCCCTCATGACTTAATCACCCCCTAAAGTCCCCACCTCTTAATACTATTGCATTGGCAATTGTTTCAACATATAAATTTTGGGGGGCACATTCAGACCATAGCATGGTTCAAATGCAAACACTTTAATGCAGGGACAATGGACAGATGTGTAGGCTGAGTGAAGGGAATAAGAGGTGGTGAGATGCAAAGACACTAGCAAAAATGGGAAGCACATAAAAACAGCTTTGGGTGTAAAGGGACAATGGTGGAAACGGCAGCCCCTGACAACTGCAACCCTAGAGGAAGGCCCCTCAGATAGTTCTTAAGACATACAGAGTGCCATAGACATCTTCATGGACACAGGGAGCAGGGAGTGGTACCCTTATATCTCTATTTCTTCTGTCTTCTGATTTTCTACTGATGCCTCCCAGTGTCAGCTTCTTGGGGGCACTAGCCGGGCAGAAAATGGATAAGAGATGTGTGGATGATTTAAGGAACACCCACTGACTCTCTAATCCAGCAAACTCTCTAAAGAAAACAATTTAGAGTGGATGTTTAAAAATATACTCCATTCTTTATACATAGACTGCTTTGTGGATCCATGGCTGTCTTTAAATCTAAACCAAGTTTTTTTTTGTTGCAAACAAGTTTTTATGTTTTTACTAAATCCCAGCTGCAAGAATTATATGCTTTTTACGTTGCCACCTCTCAAGTATCGTATTACTTGTAGTAAATTGCAAGCAAAGAGCTAAGTCTAATACAAAAAGATATTTTGGATTACTTATAAATTGCTTCCTTAATTTAGCATGGATAATTGAAAATTTGACTTTAATGATTAAAATAATAGGATTAATAAATTTTTCAATTTATGTGTACATTCCCTCTTATTATGGGGAGTTGGCTATGTAGTTACAGCACCTCTATCATTAGCATGGGTGTGAGCCTGAGTCAACATTCACCCAAAGCTTGTCTTTTTGAATGCATGGCTAATTGAGAGTGCCAAAATACATTTTATAAAGTCAGCAAGAAAAAAGAAGGAATCATTGCTAATGCTGCTGAAAACCTGGATGAATAATTGGCTTTGAGATGCTGCAAGATGAAGATCACAGCAGCTCAAATGTCATTGCCTAAAGGAGGACAACCAGTATTAGGCTAGCTGCCATTCAGTGATTTCATAAAAGGTTACCCAGGATTGGTCCCCACTTCAAGCAGCACAAATGTCATTGCAAGGACCCTATGTTCTTCAAGAGCAGTGATATAAAAAGACCAAAGGCAATTTGATCCAGAATGATAGATTGAGCATCATATAAATGATTTGTACAGTCAGAAAGCGGTATGCCTTTCCCAAGAAAACAGTTGAAAAAACACTTGTGCTGTGAACACTAGTACCACAAAGCAATATACTAGTTACTAGTTTTCAAAGAGTGAGGTAAAAAATTAGTAATTTTATAGTAGGAAAGCTAAATTTTTCTATTTTCATTTATTTTTCTCATGTGGAAAAGTCACCAAAGGTGTAAGGCATGAGGCAGAAAGTAAGAAAACCCATTCAATTGCATTTCATTTGCAAGTTACGATTTAAGGTAAGTGTTGACCATTTGTGTCTTTGCAATTATTTTCAAGTAACCTAAGTAAACTTTATTTCTTAATAATTTCAGCTTTCACCATATGTGTAATGTTTAGGTAACCTGAAGATTAAGAAGAGATTGTTGATTAGAATTGAGTAGAAAATATGCCGTCTCCATTAGGTTACTCCTTTGCTTTTATAATCCCTGATGCCTAATAAAATCCCCAACAGGTCAAAGTTTTGCTAGCCATTACTCACATTTTTTTACCTGTTTTATTTGCATCAGCCAATTTATTTCAGCCACAGGTAGCAAGATATCCAGAAGCACTAGTTCCTGCCCCTCCTGAGATAGTCCACATCTATTTTGTTGTGAGATGGTCAAGTCTTGATTTCAAATACATTGGATTTTCCCATTTCTTAAACTCATCCATTACTCCCCTCCTCAAAGGAATGAATGGCTTCTTATTGAAAATAAGACCGTCACAGGATAATGTATTTAGAAATTCAAATTTAGCAACTTAAAGATGACCTTTTTTTTTTTTTCTATCTTTTCCAAAAGTCTGAGCTTGGCGATAAGACAAAGCTATGTAAAAGGACAAGGAGGAGAGGTAAAGGGTGACTTTGAGGAAAACACAGATGAGAGGAAGATTTTCTCCAGACTATAAAGATCAGTGAATTCATTGTGAAGGCCATACAAATACACTGTAAAAGAGCAGCTGCTGCTATAGCTCCTTCATTCTGGAATCCCTAGGATGGGACCAAAAAAAAAAAAAAAGAAAAAAGACCCTGAAATGCTTCTCCTCTCCCATGGCATTTGATAATAATCTTTTAATTTGCATCTGATGGCAACTGGCAATCTTCTTTCAATTGCTTTGGCACATCATCAGAGACATCCATAAGTGCTTCTTACTAGTGACATAAATTTATAGTACATTTTAATATATGACTGGGAGATAGGAAAACACACGATTGAGTATAAATTACTCTGGATTTGCATTCCACCATATCTTCTTAAGGACCATGTGCCTCTTCAAGAAAACTGTTCAAGGTTTCATTCTATTGTACATTTTCTATTACCGTTTCTAAAATTTGGTCTTGAAAAAGACTTTTCATGATATTCATAGTAAAAGCCTCCAAGAACTATAGCAAGGTGAGTATAAATTCTATACAGTAAATGTCTGTACCTTTAAAAATCATTGAAGAAAAAACATTGCAAGCACCTTGCTGATAGCTGCCAGCAACTCTTCATGAAGAATAAACACTGTCAGACTCGCCTGATCTATTAGGATAAATGTCCCAGGTAGATCAGAAAGAAGAGATAGTTCTAATTTTTCTTGGCTCTAGGAAGGTTAGGTGATTCACTTGTACAAGGCAATAAATTTAGAAAATATGGTCTAGACAGCGTAACTATTAGGTGAGAACACAAATTGCTAGAGGGTCAAAAAATAATACAAGGTGTTTTTCAAAGTCAGGTAGAAGCCTAGATTTTCGTTTTAAGTTTTCATCACCAGCCTAGATAAAGAAATAAAGTCAACCCAGACAATGTCTTAGAAAAATACATCTTAGAAAAGTGATTCAAGAAGAAATGGAAAACCTGAATATACCAATTAAAATTAAGGAAATTTAATAAATAGCTTAAAATTTAACTTGTTTTCTCCCGTCCCCAAATATACTAGATGGTTTTATAGGCCAGTGAACCAAGCATTTGAGAAAAATTATCCCTGTTTTATAAAAGCAGTTCCAGGGAATAGAAAAAATATTCTTCAGATCAGTTAATGGTGCTAGAATAATCTTGATCCAAAACAGATCAGGATAATATCAGAAAGTCAGTCACACTTAGGAACAAAGATAATAAAATTAAAATTAAAAATAAAATGTTAGTAACTGGAAAAAACCTTTTCTTGAGCAAGTTAAGTTTTTCCCCAGTAATATAAGAACAATTTAACATTATAAAATATATTAATGGAGCCTGTAATCCCAGCACTTTGGGAGGCCAAGGCGGGCGGATCATGAGGTCAGGAGATCGAGACCATGCTGGCTAACATGGTGAAACCCCGTCTCTACTAAAAATACAAAAAATTAGCCGGACAAGGTGGCAGGCGCCTGTAGTCCCAGCTACTCGGGAGGCTGAGGCAGGAGAACGGCGTGAACCCGGGAGGCGGAGCTTGCAGTGAGCCGAGATTGAGCCACTGCACTCCAGCCTGGACTACAGAGCGAGACTCCGCCTCAAAAAAAAAAATGTGTATATATATGCATATATATGGAATTACCCTCACTAAGATACCAAAAGGAGAAAACCTAGATGATCACCTCAGTAGATACTAAAATTGGCAACCGTTCATGATAAAGTAGGAATTGAAGGGAACTATCTTGTTCATATATACCATGTTGAGGAATAAGAAGACTTTAGAAGATGTCAGTTCTTCCCTATTAATCTCTAAATTGAGTGCAGCTCCAATAAAAATCCCTAAAGCCTTTTTCATGGTACATGGAGAGCAGATCTTAATTTCAGATGGAAGAGCAAAAGGACAAGAATAGCCAAGACTATTATAAGGAAGAACAAGGCAGGGCTTCTCTGTCAGACAACAAGAATTACAGAGTTTAAGGTAATTAAGAGAATGAATAATTGACCTTAATTATTCTGTTCGAATCACTTACTAGTTCTGTAAGATTTATAGCCAAGGAGAAATTGAAAATTGGGCTAGACTTGGTAGATGGCCTTAGAAATATTCAAAGATGTAGGAAATAAGACTCAAAAAGTAAAATTAGGACTGCTCCGTCTGATAATTCTAACACTACTATATAAACAATAATAAAGAAAACACAGGTTAAAAATAGTACTTCTGAAGTACATTCTAATTTAAAGCAAGGGAAGTTAGTTGATAGTTGTCCCTTTCTATTGACATAAGCACCTGAGAGATGCATTTTGTTTTTCCCAATATTATCTATCAATCTATCTGTCTATCTATCTGTCTACCATCTATTTATGCAGGTTCTCACTCTGTCACTCAGGCTGAACTTCAGTGGCATGATTATAGTGCACTGCAGCCTCGAATTCCTGGGCTTAAGCAATCCTCTAACCTCAGCCTCCCAAGTGGTTGGCTCTACAGGTGTGTGCCACCATAGCTGGCTAATTTATTTTTTGTAGAGATAAGGTCTTGCTATGTTGCCCAGGTTGGTCTTGAACTCCTGGGCTCAAGCAATCCTCCTGCCTTAGCCTCCCCAAATGTTGGAATTACAGGTGTGAGCCACTGCGCCTAGTTTCTGAGATGCATTTTAAATGTATTAATAGCATGAAGAGTTTGTCTAAAATAGAATTTCCTTGAGGTGAGCTATAGAAAATATGCTAAAGATTTACTGAGAGGATAAAATTTTTTGCTCTAGATATCTTTAAAAATCAGATTGACTTTATTCTTTCAGAAAATTTGGAAGTTTAGTGAAGATGCTGAAATTCATGATTTGGTTACATGAACTATTTCCAGTTGTGCAATTCTAGAAATAATCCAAAGATGCTCTCTTATGGTAAGACTTGGGGAAAAATCAAGCTTTAGTAATTCACATGCATTGTTTCCTCTATCCCCACCACCCCCTTTCATTTCCCAAAATACATACACACTTTCCCAAAGCAGCTGGCTGCTCTTAATTCAGTAACAAACATGCCTCCATGTAGTCAGCTAAAAACCTACTCAGAGTATCAGTGACATCACTCTGCATTGTGGCAGTACTGAACTCAAAATATAGTAAGAAAAGAGCAGTCACTCTATACTTAGGAATGTACTTATGTTTTTTTAGTCTCATTCAACTTTAAAGTAAGTTCTGGGATGCTTTGTGAGGGATCTAATATGAAAAAGTTTTAAATCAAATAACTGACATGATCATTTATAAATTTGCAGTGACAAAATATATGTATAAAATTCACTTATTATTTATATATAGTCAACTCCCAGTTGTTTATGTATATAAACCATGGTTTTAATTGTCCGTGGTAAATTTTAATCCTACGCTGGGTTTCCTTGCCCACCCAAGAAGTTCTAGCTTACTTTTTCTAATTACTGAGAATGTTTTAAGGGATAAAGTTGTTGTTCTCAACAAAATATGTGCTACATTCCAAAACTGTACTGAGTTATCAATTATTCTCAGATAATTGAGCTAGCTGTTCTATGTAAAGTAGAAAACATCCAGCAGGAAAATTAGTCTGTAGGCTCTGCATATGTTTTCCCTCTGACTGAAACACAAGCAGATGGTGAGAAAAAATCTGTGACTGAACCCAGTTATCAGACATGTGGAAGAGCAAGCTTCCCTTTTCTTTCTTATTTATTTATTTACTGTACTTTAAGTTTTAGGGTATATGTGCACAATGTGCAGGTTTGTTACATATGTATACATGTGCCATGTTGGTGTGCTGCACCCATTAACTCGTCATTTACATTAGGTATATCTTCTAATGCTATCCCTCCCCCCTCCCCCCACCCCACAACAGGCCCCAGTGTGTGATGTTCCCCTTCCCCCATCCATGTGTTCTCATTGTTCAGTTCCCACCTATGAGTGAGAACATGCGGTGTTTGGTTTTTTGGTCTTGCGATAGTTTGCTGAGAATGATGGTTTCCAGCTTCATCCATGTCCCTACAAAGGACGTCAACTCATCCTTTTTTATGGCTGCATAATATTCCATGGTGTATATGTGCCACATTTTCTTAATCCAGTCTATCATTGTTGGACATTTGGGTTGGTTCTAAGTCTTTGCTATTGTGAATCGTGCCGCAATAAACATATGTGTGCATGTGTCTTTATAGCGGCATGATTTATAATCCTTTGGGTATATTCCCAGTAATGGGATGGCTGGGTCCAATGGTATTTCTAGTTCTAGATCCCTGAGGAATCACCACACTGACTTCCACAATGGTTGAACTAGTTTACAGTCCCACCAACAGTGTAAAAGTGTTCCTATTTCTCCACATCCTCTCCAGCACCTGTTTCCTTTTTAATGATAGCCCTTCCAACTGGTGTGAGATGGTATCTCACTGTGGTTTTAATTTGCATTTCTCTGATGGCCAGTGATGATCAGCATTTTTTCATGTGTCTTTTGGCTGCATAAATGTCTTCTTTTGAGAAGTGTCTGTTCATATCCTTTGCCCACTTTTTTGATGGGGTTGTTTGTTTTCTTTTGTAAATTTGTCTGAGTTCTTTGTAGATTCTGGATATTAGCCCTTTGTCAGATGAGTAGATGGCAAAAATTTTCTCCCATTCTGTAGGATGCCTGTTCACTCTGATGGTAGTTTCTTTTGCTGTGCAGAAGCTCTTTAGTTTAATTAGATCCCATTTGTCAATTTTGGCTTTTGTTGCCATTGCTTTTGGTGTTTTAGAAATGAAGTCCTTGCCCATGCCTATGTCCTGAATGGTATTGCCTAGGTTTTCTTCTAGGGTTTTTATGGTTTTAGTTCTAACATTAAAATTTTTAATCCATCTTGCATTAATTTTGGTATAAGGTGTAAGGACGGGATCCAGTTTCAGCTTTCTACATATGGCTAGCCAGTTTTCCCAGCACCATTTATTAAATAGGGAGTCCTTTCCCCATTTCTTGTTTTTGTCAGGTTTGTCAAAGATCAGATAGTTGTAGATGTGTGGCATTATTTCTGAGGGCTCTGTTCTGTTCCATTGGTCTATATCTCTGTTTTGGTACCAGTACCATGCTGTTTTGGTTACAGTAGCCTTGTAGTATAGTTTGAAGTCAGGTAGTGTGATGCCTCCAGCTTTGTTCTTTTGGCTTAGGATTGTCTTGGCAATGCAGGCTCTTTTTTGGTTCCATGTGAACTTTAAAGTAGTTTTTTCCAGTTCTGTGAAGAAAGTCATTGGTAGCTTGATGGGGATGGCATTGAATCTATAAATTACCTTTGGCAGTATGGCCATTTTCACGATATTTATTCTTCCTACCCATGAGCATGGAATGTTCTTCCATTTGTTTGTATCCTCTTTTATTTAGTTGAGCAGTGGTTTGTAGTTCTCCTTGAAGAGGTCCTTCACATCCCTTGTAAGTTGGCTTCCTAGGTATTTTATTCTCTTTGAAGCCATTGTGAATGGGAGTTCACTCATGATTTGGCTCTCTGTCTGTTTTTGGTGTATAAGAATGCTTGTGATTTTTGTACATTGATTTTGTATCCTGAGACTTTGCTGAAGTTACTTATCAGCTTAAGGAGATTTTGGGCTGAGACGATGGGGTTTTCTAGATATACAATCATGTCATCTGCAAACAGGGACAATTTGACTTCCTCTTTTCCTAATCGAATACCGTTTATTTCCTTCTCCTGCCTGATTGCCCTGGCCAGAACTTCCAACACTATGTTGAATAGGAGTGGTGAGAGAGGACATCCCTGTCTTGTGCCAGTTTTCAAAGGGAATGCTTCCAGTTTTTGCCCAGTCAGTATGATATTGGCTGTGGGTTTGTCACAAATAGCTCTTATTATTTTGAGATACATCCCATCAATACCTAGTTTATTGAGAGCTTTTAGCATGAAGGGCTGTTGATTTTTGTCAAAGGCCTTTTCTGCATCTATTGAGATAATCATGTGGTTTTTGTCATTGATACTGTTTATATGCTGGATTACGTTTATTGATTTGTGTATGTTGAACCAGCCTTGCATCCCAGGGATGAAGCCCACTTGATCATGGTGGACAAACTTTTTGATGTGTTGCTGGATTCAGTTTGCCAGTATTTTATTGAGGATTTTTGCATCAATGTTCATCAGGGATATTGGTCTAAAATTCTTTTTTTGTTGTGTCTCTGCCAGGCTTTGGTATCAGGATGATGCTGGCCTCATAAAATGAATTAGGGAGGATTCCCTCTTTTTCTATTGACTGGAATAGTTTCAGAAGGAATGGTACCAGCTCCTCCTTGTACCTCTGGTAGAATTTGGCTGTGAATCCATCTGGTCCTGGACTTCTTTTTGTTGGTAAGCTATTAATTATTGCCTCAATTTCAGAGCCTGTTATTGGTCTACTCAGAGATTCAACTTCTTCCTGGTTTAGTCTTGGGAGGGTGTATGTGTCCAGGAATTTATCCATTTCTTCTACATTTTCTAGTTTATTTGCATAGAGGTGTTTATAGTATTCTCTGATGGTAGTTTGTATTTTTGTGGGATTGGTGGTGATATCCCCTTTATCATTCTTCATTGCATGTAGTTGATTCTTCTGTCTTTTCTTCTTTATTAGTCTTGCTAGTGGTCTATCAATTTTGTTGACCTTTTCAAAAAACCAGCTCCTGGGTTTATTGATTTTTTGAAGGGTATTTTGTGTCTCTTCTTCAGTTCTGCTCTGATCTTAGCTATTTCTTGTCTTCTGCTAGCTTTTGAATGTGTTTGCTCTTGCTTCTCTAATTCTTCTAATTGTGATGTTAGGCTGTCAATTTTAGATCTTTCCTGCTTTCTTTCGTGGGCATTTAGTGCTATAAATTTCCCTCTACACACTGCTTGAAATGTGTCCCAGAGATTCTGTTATGTTGTGTCTTTGTTCTCATTGGTTTCAAAGAACATCTTTATTCCTGCCTTCATTTCGTTATGTACCCAGTAATGATTCAGGAGCAGGTTGTTCAGTTTCCATGTAGTTGGGTGGTTTTGAGTGAGTTTCTTAATCCTGAGTTCTAGTTTGATTGCACTGTGGTCTGAGACAGTTTGTTATAATTTCTGTTCTTTTACATTTGGTGAGGAGTACTTTACTTCCAACTATATGGTCAATTCTGGAGTAAGTGCAATGTGGTGCTGAGAAGAATGTATATTCTGTTGATTTGGGGTGGAGAGTTCTGTAGATGTCTATTAGGTCTGCTTGGTGCAGAGGTGAGTTCAATTCCTGGATATGCTTGTTAACTTTCTGTCTCGTTGATCTGTCTAATGTTGACAGTGGGGTGTTAAAGTCTCCCATTATTATTGTGTGGGAGTCTAAGTCTCTTTGTTGGTCTCTAAGGACTTGCTTTATGAATCTGGGTGCTCCTGTATTTGGTGCATATATATTTAGGATAGTTAGCTCTTCTTGTTGAATTGATCCCTTTACCATTATATAATGGTCTTCTTTGTCTCTTTTGATCTTTGTTGGTTTAAAGTCTGTTTTATCAGAGACTAGGATTGCAACCCCTGCCTTTTTTTGTCTTCCATTTGCTTGGTAGATCTTCCTCCATCCCTTTATTTTTAGCCTATGTGTGTCTCTGCATGTGAGATGGGTTTCCTGAATACAGCACACTGATGGGTCTTGACTCTTTATCCAATTTGCCAGTCTGTGTCTTTTAATTGGAGCATTTAGCCCATTTACATTTAAGGTTAATATTGTTATGTGTGAATTTGATCCTGTCATTATGATGTTAGCTGGTTGTTTTGCTCATTGATTGATGCAGTTTCTTCCTAGCCTCGATGGTCTTTACAATTTGGCATGTTTTTGCAGTGGCTGGTACCAGTTGTTCCTTTCCATGTTTAGCGCTTCCTTCAGGAGCTCTTGTAGGGCAGGCCTGGTGGTGACAAAATCTCTCAGCATTTGCTTGTCTGTAAAGTATTTTATTTCTCTTTCACTTATGCAGCTTAGTTTGGCTGGATATGAAATTCTGGGTTGAAAATTCTTTTCTTTAAGAATGTTGAATATTGGCCCCCACTCTCTTCTGGCTTGTAGAATTTCTGCCAAGAGATCAGCTGTTAGTCTGATGGGCTTCCCTTTGTGGGTACCCCGATCTTTCTCTCTGGCTGCCCTTAACATTTTTTCCTTCATTTCAACTTTGGTGAATCTGACAATTACGTGTCTTGGAGTTGCTCTTCTCGACGAGTATCTTTGTGGCATTCTCTGTATTTCCTGAGTTTGAACGTTGGCCTACCTTGCTAGATTGGGGAAGTTCTCCTGGATAATATCCTGCAGAGTGTTTTCCAACTTGGTTCCATTCTCCCCATCACTTTCAGGTACACCAATCAGACGTAGATTTGGTCTTTTCACATAGTCCGATATTTCTTGGAGGCTTTGTTCTTTTCTTTTTCTTCTTTTTTCTCTAAACTTCTCTTCTCACTGCATTTCGTTCATTTGATCTTCTATCACTGATACCCTTTCTTCCAGTTGATCGAATCAGCTACTGAAGCTTGTGCATTCGTCATGTAGTTCTCGTACCATGGTTTTCAGCTCCATCAGGTCCTTTAAGGACTTCTCTGCATTGGTTATTCTAATTAGCCATTCGTCTAATCTTTTTTCAAGGTTTTTAACTTCTTTGCCATGGGTTCAATCTTCCTCCTTTAGCTCGGAGAAGTTTGATCGTCTGATGCCTTGTTCTCTCAACTCGTCAAAGTCATTTTCCTTCAAGTTTTGTTCCGTTGCTGGTGAGGGGCTGCGTTCCTTTGGAGGAGGAGAGGCGCTCGGATTTTTAGAATTTTCAGCTTTTCTGCTCTGTTTTTTCCCCATCTTTGTGGTTTTATCTCCCTTTGGTCTTTGATGATGGTGACGTACAGATGGGGTTTTGGTGTGGATTTTCTTTCTGTTTGTTAGTTTTCCTTCTAACAGTCAGGACCCTCAGCTGCAGGTCTGTTGGAGTTTGCCGGAGGTCCACTCCAGACCCTGTTTGCCTGGGTATCAGCAGCGGAGGCTGCAGAACAGTGAATATTGGTGAACAGCAAATGTTGCTGCCCAATCGTTCCTCTGGAAGTTTTGTCTCAGAGGGGTACCCGGCCGTGTGAGGTGTCTGCCCCTACTTGGGGGTGCCTCCCAGTTAGGCTACTCGGGGGTCAGGGACCCACTTGAGGAGGCAGTCTGCCCGTTCTCAGATCTCAAGCTGCGTGCTGGGAGAACCACTACTCTCTTCAAAGCTGTCAGACAGGGACATTTAAGTCTGCAGAGGTTTCTGCTGCCTTTTGTTTGGCTATGCCCTGTCCCCAGAGGTGGAGTCTACAGAGGCAGGCAGGCCTCCTTGAGCTGCGGTGGGCTCCACCCAGTTCAAGCTTCCAGGGCTCTTTGTTTACCTACTCCAGCCTCAGCAATGGCGGGCACCCCTCCCTCAGCCTCACTGCCACCTTGCAGTTTGACCTCAGACTGCTGTGCTAGCAATGAGCGAGGCTCCGTGGGCATAGGACCGTCTGAGCCTTGCGCGGGATATAATCTCCTGCTGTGCCGTTTGCTAAGACTGACAGAAAAGTGCAGTATCAGGGTGGGAGTGGCTCCATTTTCCATGTGCTGTCTGTCATCCCTTTCCTTGTCTAGGAAAGGGAATTCCCTGACCCCTTGCGCTTCCCGGATGTGGCGATGCCTCGCCCTGCTTTGGCTCATGCTTGGTGTGCTGCACCCACTTTCCTGCACCCACTGTCCGACAATCACCGGTGAGATGAACCTGGTACCTCAGTTGGAAATGCAGAAATCATTTGTCTTCTGCATCACTCACGCTGGGAGCTGTAGATTGGAGCTGTTCCTATTCGGCCATCTTGGAATCACCTTAACCTCCCTTTTCTTATTAAAGATGTACTAGTGACAGAGAAGTAGCATGCCCTACAGATTGCACATTTCACTGTCTTATTCCCTTGATGGTCATTCAGTATCACTCATTCAACAGATATTTATTAAGCACCTAGTTTGAGCCATGCTCTATGCTGGGCCAGATTTATGATGGTAAATATCAAACTAACATTTTTTGAGAAACTTCTCTCTTCACTTTGGCATAAACTCACTCAAAAAAGCCCTTTTGCTTTTTCCTTCATGGACAGGGAATATAATTGACCACCATCCTCTTTATAAAAACTATTCAGATGACATAAGGCAGTAACTGTTACTCCTTTATGTTCTTTAGCATTTGATTTGCTCATTTGTTAAGGACATTAAACAAAATAAAACAATACAAACGAAAGCAACACAATTCCCCACATGAAAGAGATTAAAATATATTACTCATTCTGTATTTATTGAATTCCTACTATGTACTTGACACTGAATTAAGTACTGAGAGTATAATGGTGGATAAAATGGACTGCTTGGAGCTTACATTCTAGTGAGGAAGACAAAATAAACATATACACAAATGTATTGTGGAGAAATAGAGAGTAACTGGGAGAGAACACTTTTGTTGGACAGAAAGGCTTCTTCTTGTATGCGATAGCAACTAACACAATATCTGACTCACTGGACATTTTCGAGACTTTTTAGATGAGTCATCCACTAAATATACTCTTCTGTTTGCTGCTGAATTTTGTTTTCTTGTTTGATTTTATACTGTTGTTATTGAGATAGGATAAGCTATGTCTAAAAGCAAGCAAATAAACAAAAAACCAAAAGCAAATGAACAAAACCTCACTTTCCTATAGTGCTATGAAAAAGGAGTTTTACAAAAGCAAATGACTTTTTGTGTAAATATTGGAAGAAAATATTTTAATATTTGGCTAAGTTCTTAGTGCAGAACATTGAATTATATTATAATGTTTTCACTTCCTTTAGGTTAGTGATATTTAATGTTTTGGGTCATGTATCCTTTTAAGAATCTAATTAAAATTATGGTCCATCTCTTAAGGAAAATCAATATACCTGTATTTTTGAAAAACTGGGTACAATTTCAGGAGAGCTCATACCTTCTATGTATCTCAGGTCAAAAACCCTTAACATGATTACCAAACAGAAAACAGCCCACTGGATGTAAAAATTTAATAGAAAGCTGCAATAATTGAGTGAGTGTGGTTCTGGTATAAGAACAGACTGTGGGAAACACCAGCAAGATGGCTGAATACATACAGCTCCAGTCTGCAGCTTACAGCGAGATCAGTGCAGAAGGCAGATGATTTCTGCATTTCCAACAGAGGTACCCATTCATCTCACTGGGACTGGTTAGATGGTAGGTGCAGCCCATGGAGGGCAAGCAAAAGCCGGGTGGGGTGTTGCCTCACCCAGGAAGCACAAGGGGTTGGGGAACTCCCCTTGCTAAGGGAAGCCCTGAGGGACTGTGCCGTGAGGGACGGTGCATTCCAGCCCAGATATGATGATTTTCCCATGGCTTTTGCAACCCACAGACCAGGAGATTCCCTCAGGTGCCTATACCACCAGTGCCCTGGGTTTCAAGCACAAAACTGGGTGGCCATTTGGGCAGACACCGAGCTAGCTGCAGGAGTTTTTTTTTTTCATACCCTAGTGGCGCCTAGAACCCCAGCAAGACAGAACCATTCACTCCCCTGGAAAGGGGACAGAAGCCAGGGAGCTGAGTGGTCTTGCTCAGCAGGTCCCACCCCCATGGAGCCAAGCAAGCTAAGATCCATTGGCTGGAAATTCTCACTGTCAGCACAGCAGTCTGAAGTCGACCTGGGACACTCAAGCTTGCCTGGGGGAGGGGCGTCCATCACTATTGAGGCCTGAGTAGGTGGTCTTCCCCTCACAATGTAAACAAAGACGCAGGGAAGGTTAGACTGAGCAGAGCCCACCACAGTGCAGCAAAGCCACTGTAGCCAGACTGCTTCTCTAGATTTCTCCTCTCTGGGGAGGGCATCTCTGAAAGAAAGAGAGAAGCCCTAGTCAGGGGCTTACAGATAAAACTCCTATCTCCCTGGGACAGAGCACCTGGGGGAAGGGGCAGCTGTGGGCATAGCTTCATCAGACTTAAATGTTCCTGCCTGCTGGCTCTGAAGAGAGCAGCAGATCTCCCAGCACAGTGCTTGAGCTCTGCTAAGGGACAGACTGACTCCTCAAGTGGGTCCCTGACCCTTGTGCCTCCTCACTAGGAGATACTTCCCAACAGGGGTCAACAGACACCTTATACAGGAGAGCTTCAGCTGGCATCTGGCGGGTGCCCCTCTGGGATGAAGCTTCCAGAGGAAGGAGCAGGGAGCAATCGTTGCTGTTCTGTAGCCTCCGTTGGTGATACCCAGGCAAACAGCATCTGGAGAGGACCTCCAGCAAACTCCAGCAGATGGTCCTGACAGTTAGAAGGAAAACTAACCAACAGAAAGCAGTAACATCAACATCAACAAAAAGGACACCCACACAAAAACCCCATCCAAAGGTCCTCAGCATCAAAGACCAAAGGTAGATAAATCCATGAAGATGAGGAAAAACCAGCATGCCTCTTCTCCTCCAAAGGATCACAACTCCTTGCTAGCAAGGGAACAAAACTGGACAGAGGATGAGTTTGACGAATTAACAGAAGTAGGCTTCAGAAGGTGGGTAATAACAAACTCCTCTGAGCTAAAGAAGCATGTTCTAGTCAGATGCAAGGAAGCTAAGAACCTTGAAAAAACATTAGAGGAATTGCTAACTAGAATTACCAGTTTAGAGAAGAACATAAATGACCTGATGGAGCTGAAAAACACAACACAAGAACTTTGTGAAGCATACACAAGTATCAATAGCTGAATCGATTAAGAAGAAGAAAGGATATCAGAGATTTAAGATCAACTTAATGAAATAAAATGTGAAGACAAGATTAGAGAAAAAAGAATGAAAGAAATGAACAAATCCTCTAAGACATATGGGACTATGTGAAAAGACCAAACCTACATTTGATTGGTGTACCTGAAAGTAAGGGGGAGAATGGAACCAAGTTGGAAAACACACTTCAGGATATTATCCCAGAGAACTTCCTCAACTTAGCAAGACAGGCCAATCTTCAAACTCAACAAATACAGAGAACACCAGTAAGATACTCCTCGAGAAGAGCAACCCCAAGATACATAATCATCAGAATCATGAAGGTTGAAACAAAGGGAAAAATGTTAAGGGCAGCCAGAGATAAAGGTTGGGTTACCTGCAAAGGGAAGCTCATCAGACTAACAGCTGATCTCTCTGCAGAAACCCTACAAGCCAGAAGAGAGTGGGGGCCAACATTCAACATTCTTAAATAAAAGAATTTTCAATCCAGAATTTCATATCCAGCCAAACTAAGCTTCATAAGGAGAAATAAAATCCTTTACAGACAAGCAATTGCTGAGGAATTTTATCACCACCAGGCCTACCTTCCAAGAGCTCCTGAAGGAAGCACTAAATATGGAAAGGAAAACTGGTACTAGCCACTGCAAAAACATACCAAAATATAAAGACCAATGACAATGAAGAAACTGCATCAATTAATGTGCAAAATAACCAGCTAGCATCACGATGACAGGATCAAATTCTCACATAACAATATTAACCTTTGACCAGGAGCGGTGGCTCACGCCTGTAATCCCAGCCCTTTGGGAGGTCAAGGCAGGTGGATCATGAGGTCAAGAAACTGAGATCATCCTGGCCAATGTGGTGAAAGCCCGTCTCTACTAAAAATACAAAAAAATTAGCTGGGCATGGTGGTGCGTGCCTGTAGTCCCAGCTACTCGGGAGGCTGAGGCAGGAGAACTGCTTGAACCCGGGAGGCAGAGGGAGTTGAGATTGCACCACTGCACTCCAGCCTGATGACAGAGTGAGAATCTGTCTCAAAAAACAAAACAAAACAAACAAACAAAAAAACCAATATTAACCTTAAATGTAAATGGGCTAAATGCCCCAATTAAAAGTCACAGACTGGCAAATTGGATAAAGAGTCAAGAACCATTGGTGTGCTGTATTCAGGAGATCCATCTCACGTGCAAAGACACACATAGGCTCAAAATAAAGGGATGGAGGTATATTTACCAAGGAAATGGAAAGCAAAAAAAAAAAAAAAAAAAAAAAAAAAGCCTGGGTTGCAATCCTCATCTCTGATAAACAGACTTTAAACCAATGAAAATTTAAAAAGACAAAGAAGGGTATTACATAATGGTAAAGGAATCAATGCAAAAAGAAGAGCTAACTATCCTAAACATATGTGCACCCAATACAGGCGCACCCCAGATTGATAAAGCAAGTTCTTAGAGACCTACAAAGAGACTGAGACTCCCATAATAATAGTGGGAGACACACTATATTAGACTCCCACAATAATAGTTGGAGACTTAAACACTCTGCTATCAATATTAGCCAGATCAATGAGACAGAAAATTAACAAGGATATTCAGGATTTGAACTCAGCTCTGGACCAAGTGGAACTAATAGACATCTACAGAACCCTCCACCCCAAATCAACAGAATATACATTCTTCTCAACAACACATAGCACTTATTCTAAAATCGACCATATAATTGGAATGAAAATGCTTCTCAGCAAATGTAAAGGAATAGAAATCATAATGAACAGTCTCTCAGACCACAGTGCAATCAAATTAGAACTCAGGATTAAGAAACTCACTCAAAATCGCACAACTACATGGAAACTGAACAACCTGCTCCTGAATGACTACTGGGTACATAACAAAATTAAGGCTGAAATAAGTAAGTTCTTTGAAACCACTGAGAACAAAGACACAATGTACTAGAATCTCTGGGACACAGCTAAAGCAGTGTGTAGAGGGAAATTTATAGCACTAAATGCCCACAAGAGAAAGTGGGAAAGATTTAAAATTGACACCTTAACACCACAATTAAAAGAATTAGAGATGCAAGAGCAAACACGTTCAAAAGCTAGCAGAGGACAAGAAATAACTAAGATCAGAGCAGAACTGAAGGAGATAGAGACACAAAAAATCCTTCAAAAAATCAATGAATCCAGGAGCTGGTTTTTTTGAAAAGATTAACAAAATAGATAGACTGCTAGCTAGAGTAATAAAGAAGAAAAGAGAGAAGAATCAAATAGACACAATAAAAAATGATAAACAGGATATCACCACTGATCCCACAGAAATACAAACTACTATCAGAGAATACTATAAACACCTCTATGCAAATAAACTAGAAAATCTACAAGAAATGGATAAATTCCTGAACACATACACCCTCCCCAGACTAAACCAGGAAGAAGTTGAATCCCTGAGTAGACCAGTAACAAGTTCTGAAATTGAGGCAGTAATTAATAGCCTACCAACCAAAAAAAGCCCAGGTCCAGGCAGATTCACAGCTGAATTCTACCAGAGGTACAAAGAGGAGCTGGTACCATTCCTTCTGAAACTATTCCAACAATAGAAAAAGAGGGACTCCTCCCTAACTTATTTTATGAGGCCAGCATCATCCTGATACCAAAGCCTGGCAGAGACACAACAAAAAAAGAATATTTCAGGCCAATATCCTCGATGAACATTGATGTGAAAATCCTCAATAAAATACTGGCATACCGAATCCAGCAGCACATTAAAAAGCTTACCCACCACAATTAAGTCGGCTCCATCCCTGGGATGCACGGCTGATTCAACATACACAAATCAATAAATGTAATCCATCACATAAACAGAACCAATGACAAAAACCACATGATTATCTCAATAGATGCAGAAAAGCCCTTCAATAAAACAACACCCCTTCAGGCTAAGGACACTTAATAAACTAGGTATTGATGGAACATATATCAAAACAGTAAGAGCTATTTATGACAAATCCACAGCCAATATAATACTGAATAGGCAAAAGCTGGAAGCATTCCCTTCAAAAACTGGAACAAGACAAGGATGTCCTCTCTCACCACTCCTATTCAACATAATATTGGAAGTTCTGGCCAGGGCAATCAGGCAAGAGAAAGAAATGTATTCAAATAGGAAGAGAGGAAGTCAAATTGTCTCTATTTGCAGATGACATCATTGCATATTTAGAAAATCCCATCGTCTCAGCCCCAAAACTCCTTAAGCAGATAAGCAACTTCAGCAAAGTAGTAGGATACAAAATCAATGTGCAAAAATCACAAGCATTCCTATACACCAATAATGGACAGAGAACCAAATCATGAGTGAACACCCACTCACAACTGCTACTAAAAGAATAAAATACCTAGGAATACAACTTACAATGGATGTGAAGGACCTCTTCAAGGAGAACTACAAACCACTGCTCAAGGAAATAAGAGAAGACACAAACAAATGGAAAAACATTCCATGTTCATGGATAGGAAGAATCAATATTGTGAAAATGGCCATACTGCCCAAAGTAATTTATAGATTCAGTGCTATCAACGTCAAGTTACCACTGACTTTCTTCACAGAATTAGAAAAAACCACTTTAAATTTCATATGGAACCAAAAAAGAGCCTATATAGCCAAGACAATCCTAAGCAAAAAGAACAAAGCTGGAGGCATCACGCTACCTGACTTCAAAGCATACTACAAGCCTACAGTAACCAAAACAGCACAGTACTGGTATCAAAACAGATATATAGACCAATGGAACAGAACAGAGGCCTCAGACATAACATCACACATCTACAACCATCTTATCTTTGACAAACCTAACAAAAGCAAGCAATGGGAAAATAATTCCCTATTTAATAAATGTTGTTGGGAAAACTGGCTAGCCATATACAGAAAACTGAAACTGGACCCCTTCCTTACACCTTATACAAAAATTAACTCAAGATGGATTAAAGATTTAAATGTAAGACCTAAAACCATAAAAATCCTAGAAGAAAACCTAGGCAACACCATTTACGACATAAGCATGGGCAAAGACTTCATTACTAAAACACCAACACCAATGGCAACAAAAGCCAAAATTGACAGATGGGATCTAAATAAACTAAAGAGTTTCTGTACAGCAAAAGATACTATCGTCAGAGTGAACAGGCAACCTATAGAATGGGAGAAAATTTTTGCACTCTATCCATCTGACAAAGGGCTAATAGCCACAATCTACAAGGAACTTAAACAAAGTTACAAGAAAAAAATAAACAACCTCATCAAAAAGTGGGCGAACAATATGAACAGACACTTCTCAAAAGAAGACATTTATGTGGCCAACACACATATGGAAAAAAAGCTCATCATCACTGGTCATTAGAGAAATGCAAATCAAAACCACAATGAGATACCATCTCATGGCAGTTAGAATGGTGATCATTAAAATGTCAGGAAACAACAGATGCTGGAGAGGATGTGGAGAAATAGGAACACTTTTACACTGTTGTTGGGATTGTAAATTAGTTCAACCATTGTGGACCACAAATTCCTCAAGGATCTAGAACCAGAAATACAATTTGACCCAGCAATCCCATTACTGGGTATATACCCAAAGGATTATAAATCATTCTGCTATAAAGACACATGCACATATATGTTTATTGCAGCACTATTCACAATAGCAAAGACTTGGAACCAACTGAAAAGTCCATCAATGATAGACTGGATAAAGAAATTGGACATATATACACCGTGGAATACTATGCAGCCATAAAAAAGAATGAGTTCATGTCCTTCGCAGGGACATGGATGAAGCTGGAGACCATCATTCTCAGCAAACTAACACAGGAAGAGAAAACCAAACACTGCATGTTCTCACTCATAAGTGGAAGTTGAAAAATGAGAACACATGGACATGGGAGGGGAACATCATACACCAGGGCCTGTTCAGCGGTTGGGGGCGAGGGGAGGGATAGCATTAGGAAAAATACCTAATGTAGATGACAGGTTGATAGGTGCAGCAAACCATCATGGCATATGTATACCTATGTAACCTGCACGTTCTGCACATGTATCCTAGAACTTAAAGTATTAAAATAATAATAATAAAAGAACAGAATGCAAGTGAAGAAAGTCCCTGGTGTACTTAATACATAATAAAGGCACTTCAAATCAATCTGATACAAATCTGGCTTTTTTACAATGGTATTTTGAAAAGTAACTAACATCAAAAGGAATATTAGATTTCCACCGCAAACTACCAACCAGAAGAAATTATTGGTAGTTTAAAGATTTAAATGTAACAACTAAAACTATTAAAGAATTAGAATTTCAAAAATATAGATATTTTTTAATTGGGGGGGATATTTTTCTGAGAAACCACAAGAAAGTGACATATATTTTAAACTTTACAATAGCATACTAAAACAAAACAACACCTTCCTCCATAAAGGCCAACTCAGAAAAAGATAATGTAATAAAAAGTCTTTAATCGACATGTAAACTTTTACTAATTTATGTGAAAGATGAAAGTACCAGGTAAAAAATGAGCAAGAAACACAAATGCAATGCCTAGGCTGAAAGTTCAATAAATGTGTTGATTAAATAAATTAATAATTGCCTAGAAAACTCAGATTATAAATTGTGCAAAAACATATGTAAAAGTATGCAATCATATACTTTTATACAAGATAGCATTCTTTGCCCACTAAATTGGCCAATATTTAAAGAGATATCTGATAATGCCTGTATCGATGAAGGGTTTAGGGAAATAAACACTCATATATTCCTCGCAGGAGTGTAAACTTGTACCTTCTTAACGGAATATTTGGTACTATAGGTCAAATACTTTAATATATGAGTGAGTCAGAAATGGACTTTGCAAATTTGAAACGCCATTTAATGTTTCTCCAACCTTCTAAAGGTAAGTGTGAAAGTTCACAAAACAATATAGTTAATTCCCTCTCAATCATGGTTTCACTTTCCACTATTTCAGTTACCTGTGGTTTGAAAATATTAATTGGAAAATTCCAGAAATAAATAATTCATAAGTTTTAAATTTCATGCTTCTGAGTGATGAAATCTTGTGCTGTCCCATTCCATCCAGCCCAGGACTTGAATCACCCCTTTGTCCAGTGTATCCACACTATATAAGCTAACCATGCCACTTAGTAGCCATCTTGGTTATCAGACTGAAACACAGTATATATAGGGTTCAGTACCATTCCAGGATTCAGGCATCTATTAGAGATCTTGGAACATATCTTCTGCTGATAAGGTGGGGAAAACCATAGCCGGAAATGCCTATAGCACATGCCTTCCTTCTCTTTGATGGATTAGAGAGAATGCCCTACACCAAGTCAATGGCATGTAAGAACTCTATTTCCAAACTGGAATATATGATGGTCTTTTACTTTTGTCTTTTCCCCTCATCCTCTCCTTCCCTTTCTTCCTTCAGCTATATTGTGGGTGGCATGTTATATTATTATATAAAGCTATATATCCCCACCCTATTAATATCAGGAGGCACTATATAACTCACTTTAGCCAACAAAAGGGAAGTAATGTGTATCACATCTGAGCTGAATCTTCAATAACTAGCTGGTAGTTTGCCATGCCAATTTTTCCCTGGCCAGGAGACCAGCTATGTTCCCAGTAGAGGCTAACCAGTCAGGCTAAGTCATGGTATGATGATAATGTGAAGTAGTCATAGCAATTTGGACAGATATGTGGTATGAATGAAAAATACATCCTTCTTGGGTAAAGACACAGAGATTTTGTTATCATAGTTTATCCCAGCCAGTCCTGATAGGATGGCTAAAGAGCCTTAATTTGAATATTAGTTCTACCAATTACTGGCTGAGTTCAAATCCAGGTCTGCATTTATTGTGTAAACTTAGCCTCAGTTCCTGTAAAATAGGATTACTAATGGTCTCTAGCTCATAGGGTCACTACGAGGAAAAATGACTTAAAAGACTAAATGAGTTATTTGTAAAGGGTTTAGAATAGTGCCTAGCAAATATTAAGTACTGTATGAATGTTTGTTAAATAAATCTGGGTGGGCCAGGTGAGGTGGCTAATGCCTGTAATCCTAGCACTTTGGGAGGCCAAGGTGGGAGGATTGCCTGAGCCCAGGAGTTCAAGACCAATGTGGGCAACATGGTGAGACCCCTATCTCTATAAAATGAAAAATGAATAAAAACAAATGTGTGTGTCTATAAAAAAAAAAAGTCTAGGAGGCATACAACAAAGTATTAACACCATGAATTTAAGAATTTTCTTCTTTTTGTTTAGCCACATCTTCTTTTCTGCAACAAATATGTATTTCTTTGTAATTAAAAATGTGTATTTGGCCAGTTACGGTGACTCACACCTGTAATCCCAGCACATTGAGAGGCTGAGGTGAGTGGATTGGTTGAGCCCAGGTGTTTGAAACCAGCCTGGGCAACATGATGAAACATCATCTCTACAAAAAAATACAAAAATTAGCTGGATGTGGTGGCATGTGCCTGTAGTCCCTGCTACTCTGGAGGCTGAGGTAGGAGGATCACTTGAGCTCAGAGAGGTGGAGGCTGCAGTGAGCCGTGTTCACCTGGGTAACAGAGTGAGACCCTGTCTCAAAAAGAAAAAAAAGTATTAAAAAACTCCAAGCTACTTCTGTATTCTTTTAAACAATTATAATTTAAAAATGTATCACTTTTTTATAATTTCATTATATCACTTTACAGAAACATCTCTAATTTCATTACGAAAGTCAGTAGAAAAACAGGTTTCAGTATGTGAAAGCTCTATTAATAGCAATTTTCTTGAACCATGGAATGGGCAACTCCTGTAGCCAAAATCTATAGAATGAAACTAAATGTTTAATTGGTGTTATTTACATATTATCTTGCATGTGTGCCCTGAAAATGTTTTGATATCTAATATGACTGAAATTTGTCTCCCAAGATAAGATAAAGTAGTTTAGCCATTAATAATTATACTCCTGTTTCTGAGTCAGGCTCAAAAGTCAATGAAAGATGAGCTGTGGTTTCTAATATTATTACAACCTTGGGAGAGATAGATCAGTGAGCAGTAGCCTTGCATTTGATGGACAAAGGTGAGGGTAAGATCAGGTCACTTGTTGGGCTTTTATCATTGCAACAATCTTCCTGCTCCCTGCATCCAACTCTTTTTATTTGCCCTGGCTGGGAAGAACCATTGGCTAGGATTTACATAGAAAAATAATGCCTGAAGAGCAATCACAATACCCATATCTCTTACTAGCCGCAGACATCACAGCTGGAGAATGCCATGCCAAGAACAAGCGTGGGAGAGCAATGGGGTCCCCTTTCTTTCTTTTTTTGAGACAGAGTCTCACTCTGTCACCCAGACTGGAGTGCAGTGGCACGATCTCAGCTCACCACAACCTCCGCCTCCCAGGCTCAAGCGATTCTTCTGCCTTAGCCTCCCTAGTAGCTGGGATCACAGGCATATGCAACCACCGCCAGGCTTATTTTTGTATTTTTAGTAGAGACAGGGTTTCACCACGTTGGTCAGGCTAGTCTCAAACTCCTGACCTCAAGTGATCCACCTGCCTCGGCATCCCAAAGTGCTGAGATTACAGACGTGAGGTACCACGCCCGGCTCCCCTTTCTATTTTTGTTCTCCATACTCATCAGATAGGCTTTTTGTTTTTGGTGGTGGTGGTGGGGGGTGTACCTTGAGTCACCTCGGGAGGACTGAGAAGACTACTCTGGATGGTAGACATTTTATAACAGATACCTAATTCCAGGGAGGTCAAGTCTCAGAGCAGAAGGATGAATGACATTAAGCTAGTGGGAGGGGTAAAAGGAGGTTATTCTAAATACAGGGAACATCATGTAAAAAGCTCAGGGTAATAACATCAAAAAAATAAAATCATAATAAATAAAACAAATCTTCTACACAGAAAATTACAAAATGTTTCTGAGTAATTAAAGGAGACCTAAACACATGCAAAGATATCTTCATAGATTATAAGATTCAATCTTGTTAAGACATTCATTTTCCTCAAGTTGACCTAAAGAGAACAGGCAATATCAAAAATCCCAGCAAGCTTTTTTGGTAAAATTTTAAAAAGAAATTGATAAGTCAATTCTACGATTTATCTGGGGATACAATGGATCCAGACAGCCAAAATAATCTAGAGAATGAAAAATAAAATTGGGAGACAAACTACCTGATTTCCAGATTTACTATAAAGCTACAGCAATCAAAACAAACAGATTAATGGAAAAGACTAGAGAATTCAGAAATAGAACCATACATATAGATGAACTGATTTTCAACTGAGGTGCCAAGGCAGTTCAATGAAGAGAGGAATGGATTTTTATTTAATGATGCTGAAACAACTATATATTCCTCAAAACCTACCTGCCTTTATATGTGAGTTTGGTTTGAGATCGATCATAGACCTAAATGTAATAAGCTAGGACCATAAAGTTTCTACAAAAAAAATCTTAGGAGAAATCTTATAACCTCAGAGTTGGTAAAATTTATTAGAAAGAACACAGAAAATATTAATCATTAAAGTAAAAGGGTAAGTTAAATCTTCATCACAATTAAAACATTCATTATGAAAATAAGTAGGTAAGCCACAGACTGGAAAAAATATTCTCAATGTGTTTACCTGACAATATTTAAGGGGAATATTCTATATCTGATTCCAGTGATGGTTACATGTGTATATACAGTTGTCAAAACATCTCAAATGAATACTTAAAAATCTGTTATTGTATTGTATATAAATTAAACCTCAATTAAAAGAAGAAAGTCCACAATAAAAGAGCATGTTGTTTTCTATAGGCACAAATGACTAAAATACTCAGGGCTAATGATTAATTCTTTTTAAAAATTTTATCCCAGAAAACACGATTCCAATATGTCTCCCACCCCCACCCATACTGCCCTGTAAAATATTCCTATATTTTAATCCATAGTGATGATCAATGATAGTGCTTTCTCCTTATGATACATGTTACACAGGGATTGAAAACATTAAAATAAATCTCAAATGGAATAAATTGGGACATGTAAAATTTAAAGAATTAGCAGCATTGAGAAAGGATGCATCATTTGTCTTTTAAAATGTTGGCTGGCAGAAAAAGAATTTAGGTAAGCTTCCATATTCTGCACTCCTCACACCACTAATAAGTTTTACCCAGAAATATATCAATAAAAATGATTGACATCTGAATAACAAATCCTGTGACAACACATTGTAGTATTCCATAAAGAACATGGCCAGGTGAGGTGGCTCAGGCCTGTAATCTCAGCACTTTGGGAGGCTGAGGTGGGTAGATCACCTGAGGTCAGGAGTTCGAAACCAGCCTGGCCAACATGGAGAAACCCCATCTCTACTAAAATTACAAACAAAATTAGCCAGGCATGGTGGCAGGTGCCTATAATCCTAGCTACTCGGGAGGCTGAGGCAGGAGAATGCAGAGGTTGTGGTGAGCCAAGATCGAGCCACTGAATTCCAGCCTGGGCAACAAGAGCGAAACTCTGTCTCAAAAAAAAAAAAAAAAAAAAAAAAAGCTTAACTAATTCTTTAATCTTTTTCTTCTAGATGATTTACTTCCATAGGCAAAACATTATGTCTTTTGCAACTCATCTTTGAATTGAAAAGAAACTAGGCCAAGGTCTTGAAAATACTGGATCCTCAATAATTACTTATAAACTTAAGTGTATTAATCAATGTACTTATTGTTAAAATGTATGTCCAAATTCCACCTTCCCATAATAGGAAATTTATGGCAATTATTTAATAATATGAACCAGTGACAATCTCATTTGGTAATTTATGGGAAATTTATTTATTTATTTGTTTATTAATTCATTCATTGATTTATTTTGAGTCTGGGTCTCGCTTTGTCACCCAGGCAGGAGTGCAGTGGCGCTATCAAGGCTCACTGCAGCCTTGACTTCCTGGGCTCAAGTGATCCTCCCACCTCATTTTTTGGATTTTTTTGTAGCGCAGGCTGGTCTCGATATCCTGGGCTCAAATGATCCTCCCACCTTGGCCTCTCAAAGTGCTGGGATTATAGGCATGAGCCACCATGGCTGGCAGAAATATATTTAAAAGGAGTATATTAAATGCTATACAAGTTCAACTAACCCCAGCTTAAAAATAACTATACTATAATTACCTGACTAGATTTTTTTAAAGTGATAGAAAAAGTACAATTGTTAAAAATATAAAAAACAAAAAACTCCACTGAGTCTACTTTCAGTCCCCATGTGAATATCTAAATAAGTATAAAATAAAGGCTGTAAGTGCACTGTTTTGAATTAAACATCACATTGGCAAGATCAGAGGAGCTTGTGAAGTGAGAAGGAAATTGTTATTCCTGTGATGGAACCTCCACTAGTATTACTCTTTTGGCAGCTGAGACTTCAGGGGATTCTCACTATAAAAACCAGCAGTCCTTTAATCACACATTGTAAGAGCATTTGTGATGCTTTGCAGGGAGCCTTTACTTCCAAGATTTCCCTGTTGCTTTCCTTCCTGAGCACAATACGTTCAAGATGGCTAATGCTGTTTCCTAGTTATGCCAAGAACCTCCTGAATGCCACTGGGCATCCAACGTGAAGACGGATGGCAAAATATCAAATGTGAATATCTCATTTTAAATGGGGACTCCCACAATCATGTTATTTTTGGGAGAGCAGCTCTCTGGCTCCATGGATATCACTTGAACGGAGTATCCACATTCTTCTGCAGCTCTTGCTCGATCCAGATCCACCAAGCACATGCACTGTTTTCCTGAAACACAGTCAAATGGTATCATGAGACACCCTTTCACTAGCAGGACAATTTCAGTTTGTTTAAGGGAATCTATATAGTGACAAAATTTGCAAGTACTATGGAGCATGCTTTGTACCCCTAAGTCTTGTTTAGTTTCTTTCAATTTACTTCTTGATCAATGTGGAAAGATGATGGTGACAAAAACATGGCACTTCATATATTTGCCTCTGCTAATAATTTAAAGAATGTTAACCTTTTCAGATGTATTTATAAGCAAATCTCAAATTAGAGCCTCAGACTGTATTTCCTACTTTGGTTAAAAATATATTTAAAGACCTTTTCTCTGCTTTCCCTATAAAACTAGATTATCTGTAATGTGGAAAAAAAATTTGTCTTTAAGAATATTTAAAATAACATGCTGATTAAGTGGTGTCTGAAAGACATTAGCTTTTCCAGCTGAAGTTTTTTAGGGCTATGAAGAAGTGAGAAATGAAAAATATTTGAGAAAATTCTCAATTACATGCCTTTTATTTCAGGTGGAAATGTAATGTTGAGTGTAGTATACTCTTAATTTTCTGAGCTCCTGTACCTCTACAAAATAGTGGTATTGTATTTCATTTACAATCTTTGGAAGACAAAAAAGGAAACCTGACTGGCAAGAAAAGCAGTTAATTTGTTTTCCTTTGGCAAACACAAACTTTAAAAGTAGCTTGGGAAAAATGATTTGGGGCTGAATATATTCAAAGCCATGATTTACTTTTATACTTTCAATTGCTTTAAATTCAATATATAAGCTTCTTCATCCTCCTGGAAAAAGATTACTGACTATGCAGAACTTCATTATATTTTTCCTAAACAATTATAATAATGCCTAAACATTGAATGACAGTGGAAACTGATAAACTTAAACAACTTCAGAAATGAAGACAGATCACCAAAATAGAAAAGTTCTATGAACAACAGAATCCTCACAGAAAAAAACAGTGGAAGGTGAAATCAGTAGGTAAGAATTAGCAATGAGAGACTCACATTTAAAATGTTTATTTTGTACATTTTCCTTAAAAGAGCCCATCCCACAAAGAATAAACTGTGTTAGAAATGATATAAAAAGAGATGTCCAGAATTCCATTTAGGCAAAATCATCCCTTCTTCATTAACAGCCTTATGGCTGACATTCTTTTTTTTCCCTTAAAATATTGTCTTTCCTTTAAGACATCTGTAAATGTTTCTCCCATCTACTTTTTAGTTTAAAATGAAACATTCTCTGTCAGAATGGGATGCTCTACATTCCTTAAGTACCCACCCAGGGTTTACATTGCAGCTCATTTACCCTTGGCTTTGATCCCAGTCCAGTTAATTTTTCCTTTTCCATTATGTAGAAGAATTTCATGTTTTCACATGTTGAAGTGTCTCTACAACTGAAATTTAGCTGCTGGTAGTCTACCTTTGTGGGCCTGGGGAGGAATGGCCTGTGTGAAGCAGAGATGTAGACGTGACAGCTTTCTCTCAATGTGATTCCCCCTGTTCTTCCCATTGCCAAATGCCACCCACCCCCGCCACTCTAGCAACTTCCCTGCCAGCTACTCCCCTTTAGTTTGATACCTAAAACACACATCTACCATGTACCCATCCATCCACCATACTAATTATGTCTTCATTGGATTGCTATCATTTGAATGTGTCCTCCAGAAAGCATGTGTTGGAAACTGAATCCGCAATGCAACAGTGTTAGGAAGTGGGGCCTAATGTGAGGTCATTAGGCCAAGAGGGTGGAGTGAATGAATTAATACCATTATCATGGTAGTGGGTTCATTATCTAGAGTGTGAGTTCCTTATAAAAGGACAAGTTCAGCCTTCTCTTGCTCTCTCTCTTGCCATGTGATGCCTTTCATCATGTTATGATGCAGGAAGAAGACCCTCACCAGATGCCAGCCCCTTGATCTTGGACTTCCTAGCCTCCAGAAATGTGAGCCAAAAAAAAATTTGTTCATTATGAATTACCCAGTCTATGGTATTGTGTTATAGCAGTGCAAAACAGACTAAGACATGGGTCTAGTGAGTGGAGTCTCATCAAATGTGTATTTGATTAATTCAAAGTGTTGGAGATGGGAAAAGGAGGAGCAAGAAGGAAAGGCATTGAAAGACAAAGAGGTTGCAGGCAAGAGAGAATGAGTTCTTTCCAAATGTTTATGCTGCAGAGAGTGAGAAAGAGAAGGAATCACGTACTCCTTGAGTCTCAGGTCTCAGGTCTCCAAGTGTGAGCATCTTGCTATGCTGCCTTTGATTTTAGAGTTTAAAGATAAGAATTTCTCATACGACTTGGTCTCTGAATGTAAGCTAACAGCTTCATCTGGTGCTCAGCCAAAGAAACAACAATCTGTTTTCTAGTATATCATGGAGGAAAAGGGGCTACATTGTAAATTTAGAGAAAAAATATGATGGTGTCCAATGTTGGGTTTCTCTGAATAATTTTAAGATTAGTTTTGACTGAACCCACTTATCTTAAACCCTGATATGACACCAGTATGCTGGGAATCAGTAACTAAGGTGGACAAGAACTTCATGTCCAGAATCAAATAATTTGGGTTCATAGTATAGCTCCATCATCTACCAGATGAAGGACCCCAGGAAAGCTTTTATCTCAGTTTTCTTATCATTAAAATGTAAATAATAGTACCTACCCCCTATGTATATTTGTAAGAATTTACCAATATAACAGTCAAGAGCATTTAGCTCAGTGCTTAAATGTATAACTATTAACTGCTGTTATTCTTTTAAATGTGATTGCTTTTTCTAAAGTGAAGTCTTCAATAAATCAATTACTTATTAAACTTGAAATGTTTCTGTGGTCTTCCAATTTAGGTAATATTTAATATTGTCAAACAAATTCATCTATGATAAATAATACACAAGTATCCTTTTTCCTGAGAAAGAAAACATTATCATCCCTGTGTATACATTTTATAATGCATCAATTTTGGTATATATAGTTGACTTTTTAATCTTTATTATTTTCTTTTATGGCTTTTGATAGATCTTGCAGTTTGTTCATAACAGTAACAGATTTAATGTAAGAATTCTACTCAATGTACAAACATTCAAAATACATTTAAAAGTATTAAAGTTAACCAAAATAAGATAAAATGTTATAGTTACAATACCCTTTTCAATATGAATTAAGTTTTTTTGGGAAGAACATATTTAGTTTCTCATTGAAAAATAGACTTCATGTTGCTAAATTTTTCCCATATAGACTTGGTCCGATCATTCCCAGTCATATTGTGCATAATACACTCAACAGCTGCTCTGTGAAAACACATACCTATGAGCCTTCGTTGGGGTGGGAGCTGGACAGCTGTCTGGTCTGCAAATCTGCACAGAATCATGTGTTCCTAAAAGAAAAAGCAATAGAATGTGGGTTTATTTTTATCTTCTGCTTCAAAGTTATAAAAACAACCATCAAAAAAACTACCTCATTTTTCTGGAGTTCAACATTGTTTAATTGAATAAAGTACTGCACAAATAGTATTTTTGAAAAAAGTAAACTTTCAGAAGATGGTACTTAATAATTTCTTCCCTTCAAGTACACTGTATTTTTTTGTTTTGTTTTGAGACAGTCTCGCCGTCGCCCAGGCTGGAGTGCAGTGGCGCGATCTTGGCTCACTGCAACCTTCGTCTCCCAGACTCCCAGTGATTCTCATGCCTCAGCCTCCGTGTAGTTGGGACTACAGGCACATGCCACCACATCTGGCTAATTTTTTGTATTTTTTGTATTTTTTTTTCAGTAGAAATGGGGTTTCACCATGTTGGCCAGGCTGGTCTCGGACTCCTGGCCTTAGGTGATCCGCCCGCCTCAGCCTTCCAAAGTCCTGCGATTAACAGGTATGAGCCACCATGCCCAGCTGGCCCAGATGTAGTTCTTAAGAACAGATGCACAGAAAATCCTCAGGGTCATTTTGCCCAGTTGCTTTTAGCTGAAATATAAAAATATGGTTACATTTTGCTATTATGTGTTAAATTAAAAGACCAAAAATTCACTTATATTTTTCTTTTATAAAATGTATTCGAAACTCTGGAATGTGGTTCTAGGCAGTCTTGCTAAGTGGGTTTTCTTTTCTTTCTTTCTTTTTTTTTTTTGAGACGGAGTTTTGCTCTGTTGCCCAGGCTCGAGTGCAGTGGCACAATCTCGGCTCACTGCAACCTCCGCCTCCTGGGTTCAAGCAATGCTCCTGCCCTAGCCTCCTGAGTAGCTGGCACTACAGGCGCACGCCACCATGCTGGCTAATTTTTGTATTTATTTATTTTTTTTAGTAGAGACAGGGTTTCACCATGTTGGCCAGGCTGGTTTCGAACTCCTGACCTCGTGATCTGCCCGCCTCTTCCTCCCAAAGTGCTGGGATTACAGGCATGAGGTACCGCGCCTGGCCTAAGTGGCTTTTCATTCTATCAGAGGAAAAGGAAGCAATGCAGATCACTGTGTGGCTTCTGTAGTTTTCTGGGATATCCAGCAGCGTGGTAGCTAGTTCTTGGCTTTTCCTGACTCTTCCCTTCACTTAGTCCTTTTAGAGGAAAGAAGCCTGATTTCTTTCTCTCACTCCAAAAGGCTGCAGGAAGTGTATCCCTTTCTGCCTTAAGACAAACTGTAAAGACGGCCTGAGGTAAGGACCTGATTATTACTTCTGCTTAACAATCTTAGAAAAGAGTGCATTAATGAAAAAGAAAAGAAGGCTTTAAAAGCAGGGTTGATGATTTTGCACAGTACTCTTAAATCTGCATGTAGCCAAAAGTGAGTGATTAGGCAGAGTTGAAATGAAGCAATGATCCCACGACAACTGTTCATTCAGAACAGCTATTGTTTCTAAGTGTGTACATAATCTCACCTGTCAGCTTAGCAAACAGGTTAAATTCAGATTCATCATTTGTTCCTTTAGTATTCTGTACATTAAATTTGAAGCCTCCATTTTTAATAAGTGAAATGATTGTGGCAATGTTGGTTTTTTAAAAGGGATATCTTTGTCTAAACTTGTATGCTTAAAAAAACATTTTAATGCTCACTATAAAATTTCATGGCAATGGGTGAGAAACTAATAAAATGGTTTCAATTAATAGCTTTAACTCCCCACAAACTAACAGGCATCAACTAAAGGAGAGAAGGATAATTTAGAATTACATGACTTGAAGAAACAGTGTGCACTTTGTCCTCATGGTGTTTGTAAATTAAGATTCATTTTATATAATGGTAATGTCAAGGCAATCACAATCTCAGATAAGATTCAGTTCTCTTGTACTGATAAGTCTCACCATATTTTATTGGAATTATTTGTGTGTATGTTCTCTTTGGTCAAAATCAAGTTCTGAAAGGGCAAGGCACATGGTAGGTACTCAGTAAAGGTTGCTGTCTAAATTGAACTGTAGAGAAAAACACTTCCAAAGTGAGTCTCAAGATACTTTGGCACAAAGTTCTGAGGCCTTCAAAAGGCCAAGCAGCTTTTGGGGGTGTTGGAGAAAGAGTAGATAAAGGTTATGACTGGTGTACTGGGGAGTTTCTGCTTTCTGAAAGACTCTGTGTGCCCTGTCCCTACTGTAGAAATTTTACATTCTTTTCTAGCCAGGAGACCATGGGCAGCCTATCTCTTCACCACCCTTGATTTTTTCCATACATCCTTTCATTGTTTGGTTTAACTAGCATCACTCAAAGGAGGGATTAGAAACAGGGGTCTAGTTTTTGTTTTCCCGAGTTCTTTTTTCTTTTCTTTCCTTTTCCTTTCTTTTCTTCTCCTCTCTCTTTCTTCTCTCCTCTCTCTCTCTCTCTTTTCTTGAGACAGAGTATCACTCTCTCACCCAGGCTGGAATGGGAATGCAATGGCACAATCTCAGCTCACTGCAACCTCTGCCTCCTGATCTCAATCAATTCTCGTGCCTCAGCCTCCTGAGTAATTGAGATTACAGGTGTGTGTCACCACACCCGGCTAATTTTTGTATTTTTAGTAGAAACAGGGTTTCACCATGTTGGTCAGGCTGGTCTTGAATTCTGTTCTCAAGTGATCTGCCTGCCTTGGCCTCCGAAAGTGCTGGGTTTACAGGTGTGAGCCACTGCACCTGGGCTGTTTTCTCAATTTATTTTCTACTTTATTGACATAGCCTCGTGAAAGAAAGGTGAGATGTTTTGAATGTTATGCAAATAAAGTTTCTTGGGTCCTAATGTTTCTTCCAAAATCATACAGTTTCCTAAAATATGTACACTTTTAATCTAGTAGGTGAAGGCCGGCAATGTTGTGGTTTTGGCTGAAAGCATGAACATTAAAAGTTCTCCCCTCTCCATATCTGTGCATATTTGTACAGGGTGCGGGGTTGGTAGGAAGAGGGGAAGGTGTGAGTAGCACATAAGGTGGTAAGAGACAGAACTGGAAGTGGGCATTTGAGTTATAAAGCAGGAATTAAGGAGATACAGCTGCTGATGTGGTAACCATGAACATTTTTAGGTAACTATACCTCACTATATTTCAACTGTTTGATGGAAGAGAAAGTAAAAGTCCTAAAATATAGGGGCTGGTATATAAAAGGAGACTATGTTTTTAGTGAGTCTGTGCAAAAAGTGGCATTGACTAAGAATCCAAATGAATTTGTCAACTTCTAATGGAATTATTTATATATTTTTCTCAAATATTATCATTTCTTAAATTGTATTATATCATGCTATTGACCAGTTAATTGGATAGTGGTGATGTTTAGGAAGCTAGAAACTGTTTTGATCAGATTGGTGACTAAAAACTATGTATGTTCTGACTACTTTTGGAAGACAATTCTCTATGGGTCTCTTGTGTTTCTTCATGTTTTACAAGCAGAGACACTGACTGTCTTTGTTCCAGACCAATGGTCAGCAAGGTTTGGCCCATAGGCCAAGTCTAGCCTATGACCAGTTTTTGTGTGGCTTGTGAATTAAGAAAGTTTTTATATTTTTAAAGAGTTGTAAACCAACAACAAAAACAATAAGAATGTCAAGGACAATGAGAGGAATACTTGGAGATTTGTTATGGCCAGCATAGCCTAAACTATTTACTATCTGACCTTTTACAAAAGAATTTTCCTCTGTTATAGATTATTTTTTCAAGCACGTTTACAGAGTAAACAGCCTTGGAAAATATATAGTTTCTCCCTCTGGAACAAAAGGGCAGGTGTTACCTGGCCCATTTGCTTCTGCCCTGTGGGAATTGGGCTGTAGAGAGTCAGTGTGAAAACAATGGTATTGTGGCTACCACTATTGCCATGAGCAACAAACTGTCTTTTGTCTCTGACTTAGGGGTCTCATATCTTCTGCCAGCATCCACTGGGCAGGCTAACTTGTTAGACTGCAAGTATAGTTAAAATCTCAGACCCTTCACAAATCTTGTTACCTACTTGAAGAGTTAATCTAGATTTGCAAAAGAAAGAGAAAAAGAAACCCATATTAGACATTCATGAGTTATTCAATTATAACTATAGATTATTTACTCCACTAGAAATATGAGAGGGAAAAATATAAAGGATAAAAAGTGTATTAGGATGATATCTAGATCTTTTCAAGGTTACCTTGTATGATAAAGTTTTCTTGAATTGTTCACTGAAATAGAAAAAAAAGGAATTAGTCATCATTCTAAATATTAAGAGTAAGATAATCTTGAAGAAACTAAATTATATAAAAATATGCTTTGTATGTAGAAAGCATAAAATGCTATGGTGAAGTAAAAACTATGCCAGTTTGAAATGCTTTTATAAAAAGACAGAAAAGCATATCATCAATATGTTATTAATTTTAAGAAATCTATCCCACAGATTGTTTACACTGTTAGAGGAGCACCTTTTTTGTCTCTATCCCTCATGGGAACACTAAGATCCAGGTGTTTTAACATGTGGGTTTTACTGTTATTCAGATGTGCACAGCCAACAGATCAGGAGAGGACTGCCATTGAAAAGATACTTTATTACTCACAGTTCCCCAAGAAGAGGGGGCATGCCATGTGATGAAGGGCCACATGGGGAAACACCAGTATAGGTCAGGAGGCAGAGGTTTCCATGGGAAGAAAAAGGTGAGGTAAGCAGGCTTGGGAGTGGCTAGTTTGAATAATTTCAGTGAACTCAGGCATAGGGCCGTTCCTGCTTGTTTGATATCTGGCCCTAGGGTAGTAGGGCAGGGGGATAGTGGCCTGGAAGTAATAAGAGCTTGATAAAGGAGGTAGTTGTGCGGTAAGGGCTCTGGGTTGGTTGGTTTACTTATGCAAGGTATGTTTGTTGATAAGACCTTTACTATCTCTAGGAATTGGCTAGCCCTGGGAGGAACAGTCTCTCCAGGATCAGCAAATAGTAAAACATCAGAAAATTTAAAAAGGCATGATTAATACATCAGGAAATCACTGTTGTCACAGCTAATAAAGATAAACATACATTCAATTCCATAAACATTTGTCTTTTATTAATGCTATAACCTTCACTCTTAAGTCATTCAAAAACATTGACTTATACATTTGATACTAAATTTATTAGTGCCAATTAGTTTGTTTGAAAAGAGTACTTCTTTCCATGTACTATAGAAACAGTATGCTATTTATAAATTCCCAACTGTATTTTTGGTGATTGAGATAGGTCTTATTCACAAAGAAACTTTCTAAAGATATCAGTTCAAAGGACAAGGGAGGACAAATGTCAGTAAATCTACATAGATGTGAAAAAGACAGGAAGTGGTAGTAACATACTGTAAAGGCCACCAAAAGTTGAGGCTGAGCCCAGGCACTGTGGTGACCTGGCCAGGTATGTGTGCACTCAAGGTGGTGCTGACATGCCAGCCCCCACCCCCGCCTCAGCCCCCTCTGGACTTTGGGCGCTGATGAGCATGAGATGGACACCAAGGGGGGACTGAGGGCAGCTTGACATGGGCCTGCAGGCACCCCTTGGCACAAACAGCCTGGGTGCCATGGGCACCATGGATGGCAGGTTGATGGCAACAGGAGGCAGACAGACTCCTAGGTAGAAAGGGGCAGGTCCCTGCTGAAGCCCCACCATCAACCCAGGAATGGCCCGAAGCCTGGGGTTCGGCCAGGCCACGGCCGAACCGTGGCCAGGCCATGGAGCCAGGCCAGCTCCGTGGACCAAAGTGAGAACTTAGAGTGCTTTTTCCAGGCCCACCCATGGCCACCCATGGACCAATCAGCATGCATTTCCTTCCCTCTGGAGTCCATAAAAACCCCGGACTCTGCCAGACTTAGGCAGACAATGGATGACCTGCCTGCGGAAAGAAGCTACCCACTCTGGATCTCTTCTCTGCTGAGGGTTGCAGAGATGAGATGAGATGAGATGAGATGACCTGCCTGAAGACAGCAGCTACCCACTGCGGGTCTCCTTCCACCTGAGAGCTGAGTAGACATTGGGATGACCTGCCTGTGGAGAGACCTACCCTCTGTGGGTCTCCTCTCGGCTGAGAGCTGAGCAGACATTGAGATGACTGTCTGTGGAGAGGAGCTACCCACTTTATTTCCTGAGAGCTGTACTGTTGATCAATAAAGCACCTCTTTGCCTTGCTCATCCTCCAATTGTCTGTGTACCTCATTCTTCCTCGATTTGGGACAAGAACTCAGGACCTGCCAAATGGCAGGACTAAGAGTTGTAACACAAACAGGGCTCACATGCCCCCCTGCCCCCAAATACACCCACTCGCCATGTTGCAAGCATGAGAAGGAGAGAAGAGAGAAGGAGAGAAGAGATGTGGCCCTTCAGGGAGCCCAGTCATAGGACCTCCCTGAGCCAGGGCTGTGATACCCTCTGAGGGGTTCTGTGGCTCCTGGCGTTTCCAAGCTTCTGGTTGCCACTGTGTTCCCTAGTGCTCACAGTGGAAGCTGCTTGCAGTACACCTGGTCCAGCTGCAGCCTCGCAGGGAGCCAGCACTCAAGATGGTGCCTGGAAATCCCTGCCCCACAGCAGCCAGCATGCCTGGCTGTGTGAAGTGGCCGGACCCTGTGCTTGCTCATTCATGTACCCCTCACCACTCTGTAGCTGGCTCACCCTTGGCAGGTGTGGGATCTGTGCTGGTAGTGCAAGCCAAGAGCAGCCTGCCAGGCTGAGTGAGTGGAATGAGCCCAGTGGGCCCAAGCAAAACTCAGGCAAACGCTCCACCAACCACAGAGGATCCAGCTGGCAAAGCGACACCCCAAGGATCCTGTGACATTGCTACCATTATTAGCAACAGTTCACATTTATTGAATACTTATTCTTGCCACTTCTAAAGGCTTTACACATATCATTAAATTTTCACAAAAACCTTGAGGTAGTTATTATCATAACCCTCATTTTGTAGACAAGAAAACTAAGGCAAAAAGAGTTTAAGTAATTTGCCTTATAAAATGATAAGGAGCTAGTATTTTCCCTCAGGCACTATACTTCCAGGTCCTAAACACTTTACTATACTTGACTGCCTCTCATAGACATTATGTACGGTTACAGTTTTAAATTTATTCGGAAATACAGAGAGAAGTGCTAAAGCCAATAGACTTCTAGTTGCCTGTCTCCTGGATAGCCTTGCTTCTAAATTTCAGTAAAAACTGGATCCAGGGGAAAAATCAGGGACAAACATAAAGGAGTTCTTCTCTTCCTTATACAATTTACAAACAATATTTGGCATTGTGGAAAGAAGAAATGAGCCAAAAATTAAGTCATTGCAACTTTATATCAAACAAGTTTTGTGTCCTGGCTTATACCCATGTTGGTGTCTTATGTAGAACACTGAATTTCTCACCTTTTTGGAAAATTGAACTTTGAGGTGTTCTGAATGAAACCATAACAGCAAGGGCATGTGACGAAGGAAGCCCGTGTTTTGATACAGTGCTCAATCACCATGTCTGTTGCCACTCCACAAGCATGCAATGCTACCTACAAAATAAAACCAGGCCTTAGCACTAAGTTCCCTCACAGTGCAATTTTTATGCCTTTTAAATAGTTCTCATTTGGCCATACCAGAGGACTACTTAGCTACACATATCAATTAATTATGAAAACTAAGCAAGTTTGAAAGGTTACAAATGGAATATTGCAAATAAAGCATAAGATTCATTCAACGGAAAATTTGATGCAATTTTAGTGTGGAAAAATTAACACAAGTGTTTATCTAAACTATAGCATCGTTCCAGGAACACTAGATTCGAAACAGGAATTTCGAGTCTATTACTCTGGTTGCCTATATAACCCTGAGCCACTTAAAATTTAGCTTCTTTGGGCCTTAATCTCTTCAACTATAAATGATGGTTAACAATACTGACATATCACAATGCTGTTGCAAAAATTAAATAAAACTGTATTTGAAAACACTTCCTCAAATGCCATATTAACATAATCTAATCAGGGCTGTATTAAAACTAACTGAATCATATCATGTAGTACCTTTTAAGATGTTTTCACATAATAACAATCCTTAACATTGAATGATGAGTTACAGGAACTATTTTCAATGAGTTTATTTTAAAAGGATTGAATGAAATTATGAATTAGAATACTGAGTGGGGCTTCAATAACTCATAAAAATAACTCAAAACGATTTTTAAGTGTTTTTAAAACACATATCCTTAAGTATATCTATACTTACTATATCTATACTTACTATAATCTTACTACAAATGAGATAATTATGAAAATTCTTAGGCCAAATAAAGCCTAAATAGGACTCTCAGTGAAAATCAGATGTGGGGATTCTGAAAGATGAATAACCTGTACTGGATTTTGACAAAAAACACCAAAAAAACCCCTCACATCTCCATTTCATTCTGAACAAACATAAATTGTAATGAATTATAATCTTCCCTCACCAACTTCAGGGTAGGGAGGGGCTCTCAGGGTAAAGAGGAGATTTTCTGTAAATTTTAGAAACTGTTTTTTTTTTGTTTTTTTTGAGACAGAGTTTTGCTCTTGTTGCCCAGGCTGGAGTGCAATGGCACGACCTCGGCTCACTGCAACCTCCGCCTCCCGGGTTCAAGCAATTCTTCTGCCTCAGCCTCCCGAGTAGCTGGGATTACAGCATGTGCCACCACGCCTGGCTACTTTTGTATTTTTAGTAGAGATGGGGTTTCACCATGTTGGTCAGGCTGGTCTCGAACTCCCGACCGCAGATGATCCGCCCACCTCGGCCTCCCAAAGTGCTGGGATTACAGGCATGAGCCACTGCGCCCAGCGAAAGTAAAATATTATAAACCAGATGCCCCCTTTGAACTGGAAAGCTAAAAACAATACAAACAATACTCTATCAGGAAGAGGAAAGCAAGATCTCTGTTCTTAATCCTCCTCCTGAATTCCTCCTCCTCCTTCTAGACTTACATGAACCACATAGAAGTCAACAATCTCCATGTTGCTGTCATCCCACCTTTCTTGTTTCACTCTGAAAACAGCCTAGGAAGGCTGGTATCCAGTAAAGGCAGCAACAACTACAGGGAGTGGGAAAGTAAATAACCTTGATTTCTCATCTGCTTCTTTTAGCTTTTCAGAGTAAAAAACAGGCTAATCCTTATTTTCATGACTAGTTGGAGAAAATTTCATAGTAAAAATTATAGACACATCTTACCCTGGAGGGAAAGCAAACTGACATTTACTGAGTGTTTATGTGCTGGCACTATGCTGTGCTGGGTGATGGCACTCAGAACTATGCTCACAACATCCCTGAAAGACTTTAATATCTCCAATTTAGATGCGAGGAAATGAAGTCTTGGGAAATTAAGAACTTGCCCACAACAAAACAGCTACTGAGGGGCAGGATGCTGACCTCAAAGCCTGACCCCATGTACCAGGCGGCTTCTCTACAAAACCCTCTTCAGGCTCTGAGCAAAAAAGAGTTTAGAAAATTTACTTATATAAGTCTCTCTTTACTTAGGTTCACATTCCTTACACTACATGCAAAAAAGTGAGTTTATTTCCTTCATTTAAACAAAATAAGTAACTTGAATAACTATTTATACAATAGTTTATAGATAATGCAATCATTGTCTACTAATAATAGGTTTTCGGTTGAAAAGGTTTTACTGCATCACATACTCCTAGTTTTCACTGTTATCAAATGAAACTCAGAAATAACAGGCAAATAATGAAGAGAGATATAGACCAAAACAACCATTGGATATGGAAATTTATCATACAATAAAGGTGGTATTTCAAACCAGGGAGAAAAGATGGACTTTGTAATAAGTAATGTTTGGTTAACCAGACAGCCATATAAAAAAATAAAAATTAGATCTTTTCCTCTCATCACACATAGGAAATAAATTTTGAATGCATTAGAGATTTAAAATGCAATAAATATGAGTAAATTCCTGCACAACCAAGGGGAATGGGAAGTAATTCCTAACTAAGCTAAAAATCTACGTGCAATAAGGGGTAAGGTTAATAAATCTGACAAAATAAAATTTATTTTTATTTATTTATTTATTTTTGAGATGCAGTTTCGCTCTTGTCACCCAGGCTGGAGTGCAACGGTGTGATCTCGACTCCCTGCAACCTCTGCCTCCAGGGTTCAAGCAATTCTCCTGCCTCAGCCTCCCAAGTAGCTGGGATTACAGCTGCCCACCACCACACCCAGCTAATTTTTGTATTTTCAGTAGAGACTGGCAGAAAACCAAACCATAAGTAAAAAGACAAATGACAAAGTAGGGAAAGGATTGACAACTTACAGCACAAACAAAAGGCTTATATTCTTAATATATAACAAACTTCTAAAAAGAAAGAAAAAGCCCAATAAAGTGAGAGTAAAATGAGCAAGAGATGTGAACACACAAACAAAAACAAGCAAAGAGTTCTTAAACAAAAATTGGTCAATATTGCTCCAAGTAAGAGAAATAATTGTTAATTTTTTTTTTAAACAAAGAGCCAAGATTTAATCTCAATGTGTCTGACTCCAAACCAAACTTCTTTTTTTAGTTCTCTATGCTCTATTTACTCTTTTCTTTAGATATGGAAGTAAACAGAGAGTCACTGACTGGACTTCTAGACCCAGCCTCCACATTAACTTGCTAGGTCACTCTTCCTTTCTTGTAGCCTCAAATTCTCTACCTGTAAAAGGAGAAGGTTGAACTGAATGATCTCTAAACTTGCCCCAGCCCAATCATTCTCTCCGGTGTTGCTTTTCGAAGAAGGATTCTTAACTCTAGATACCTTAGACAGAGAAGCAGGCTAGTCCCACCTGTGTACTCATTTCCCCTCTTTTAAAACTTTCATACAACAATATTATAGGTAATCAGCTTTAAAATTCAAATAATGCTAAAAGGTATGCAATTATATTAAAAGTCCCTTTTTTGTACACACTGCCACACCACTGAAAGAAAATCTGTGTACCAAAGTCAATGCTGTTCAATTCATTGGTTTACTTCCTGAAAATCTGTTTTTCTATATGATGAATGTATATTGATATCTCTTGATTTGTAAATATTAGACATTATTTATTATCTTTCTACTAGGAGAGAGGAGTTTTTGGCTTTTTTTTGCATATTTATACACTATCTTCCCTTTTTCCATCTTTTCTCATGGTTTTGTATACACTGTTCGCTGCCGAGGGAAGTGTGCTGGATATCAGGGTTTCTGCTTGTTTTTTTAACATCCAAGTTGTTCCCTACCCAAAAGCTCTGTAAAATGCTCTACAATATAAATTTCTACTGTTTGAAAACTTTCAAATAATTGGTCAGCTCCATTTTTTCTTTCCTAGAGACATCTTTCCTGGGCTTTCTGACGTTTTACTAAAATATGGACTCAATGCTTTCTAGGCCTGTTGCCCAGCTCTTGCCCTAAGACTTCCCTCTCCCATGATACTAAAAATTTTTCTCTTGTATTGGATACCACTTAATCCTTTTTCTTATTTACTTTATATTTTAATGAAGCACATTATCTAGTAGCTTGCTGAAAAGGGGTATGTACAATGTACATTTTATTGAGACCTTGACTATCGAATTTTTCTTTATTTTACTTTTTTTTACTAGACTGATGGATTAGCTAGGTATAGAATTTTAGATTAGAAGTTTTCTGTTAGAATTTTCGAGATACTGTTTCACTGTCACTGAGCCTTCCACACTACTATTAAGAAGTGTGATAGCATTTTGATTCTAAATTATGGTATATCACTATTTTTTTTTCCCTCTGGACAGTTGGGAAAATCTGTTCACCCTTGGTGTTCTGAAATTTCACAGTGTGCCTTGGCTTAGGCCATTTTGTAAGTTAACTTTATCAAAAGAAATGCATTCTTAATTATTAACACATTTTCCTGTATTTTCTTTGATGTTTTCCTCCCCACGATTTACCAGTTTTCTTTTTCTGGTCCTGCTATTACTGAGGTATTTGATTCCTGGACTAAATCTCTAATTTAAAAAATTTGCTTCTTTCCAGTTTCATTTTTTCTTCTTCTTTTTTTTTTTAAGTTCTATTTTTTTTCAAGTGGTATCCTATACTTCTTTAAAAAAATACTTTATCTCTTAATTTTTAATTTGTTTTCAATTTTGGCTAACATTTTTATTTTTCAAGACGTCCTTTCTTGTTCTCTGATCATTCCCTCTTTTTCTTTTTTATTATATCCTTGTTTCACTAATGTATTATCTTCTCTAGTCTCTCCCTGACTAAGACCCTTTATTATGTTTGTTGCTTTGGTCTTGATATGGTTTGACTATGTCCCTACCCAAATCTCATCTTGAATTGTAGCTCCCATATTTCCCACGTGTCATGGAAGGGACCCAGTGGGAGGTAACTGTATGATGGGGGTGGGTCTTTCCCATGCTGTTCTCACGATAGTGAATAAGTCTCATGAAATCTGATCGTTTTATAAAGGGGAGTTTCCCCGCACACGCTCTTGCCTGCCACCATGTAAGATGTGACTTTGCTCCTCATTCGCCTTCCTCCATGATTGTGAGGCCTCCCTAGCCATGTGGAACTGTGAATCAATTAAACCTCTTTTCTTTATAAATTACCCAGTCTTGGGTATGTCTTTATTAGCAGTGTGAGAACAGACTAATACAGGTCTCTATCTTCCATTTTGGAAGTTTTCCATGTTTGGTATTCCTTTAGCTGTTCATATTAAAGAGTAAACCACTAAAAAGTTGATTGGAAATTCTGAGTGAAAGAGTAAGGCTTTGAAAACTGGTGGGCTTCACTAGTGATTGGGTGATCAAAAAGCCTGCACAGGTGCCTTTCTTTTTTTTTTTTTAATTATAGCTGTAGTATCTGTAGTTCTTTTCTCTGGGGACAGTTCTGCTTCTACAGAGGGGAATCTTTTAATCCTCATGATTGTGGAAATGATCCTGGTTTCTGTGGTTCTGGAATTAGAAGGCAGATGGGTAGGGAAGAGATCTATCCTTCAGTATGCAGATTCTCATTTAGTTCTTATTCTTGGTATGGCACATCACCATTGCCCTTCTCTATGCCTGATATCTCTATACTTGGTGCCTCTCTGGTTCAGTTTCTTCTATAGAATAAACTTCCTGTCTCTCTCAGGAGTTGGGGAGAGGTAGTTTCTTGTTTACACAAGATGAGAGCAGGAATCTTGTCTCTAAATAATATTTTTAATTAAACACAATTTCAGTCCCTCCCTATTCATTTCCTCTGAGGTTTCTGATGTTCTGAATTCCTAAACTTTTCTGGGATTCTGTGGGAGCAAAGTGGTTTGTGTCCTGATAGCCTTCTTGCCACTCTGCCTGGCATGCATTTAAATTTTATCTTCCTTCTCCTCTACTCAATAACTTATCATTTTTCTTCAATCTGCTTTTCACCTTCACACTTCATATTGTGATTCAAGTTATAGAATGTTGAATATAGCTTCATCATAGAGTTTGATTTTTCTGATTCTTGTTCTTGTTATTTGGGGATCTGAACTTTTTTGGGGAGAAGCGGGGTTGAAATACCTCTATCTGCTATTTTCATCTCAGAAGTCCCCTATTTTGCCTCAATGATTTTTTAAAAAGCGTGCCTGCAGAATATATAATTTCTCAAGGTCCTTATCTTTTAAAACAAGGATTATATAATTACTTATCAAAAATGTTACTGAATTACAGTCTATAATTACACATGCTTCTTTTAATTGTACACTAACATACATACATAAATAGAAATGAGCTTATAATTAAGTAGTCAGCACTTATGAGTTATAAACAATAATTAAAAATTATGTTGTGGGCAAAATAGCAAAAAGCAAATACCAATAACTAGAAAATAAAACTGTTTTGAGATTTTCATATACATGTTGATGAACAGAAAGGATTCACCAATACTGTTAGAAATCAGTACCTTATCATCTGGTTGAAATGACTGTTTGTTATTGTTGAAATTTTCCAACTAAACATGTTGGTGGCAGGCTGTTTAGCCTTGATACGGCTTTTGTTTTTAATGCAAAATGAGCATTTTTCCATAGTCATGACCCTTTATGTAATACTATTTGCAAATAGATATTTGTAATATTGTTTGAGAGCATGGGTATTAATACACATATTATAAAATTTAATAATTTAAAAAGACTTAGTTGTTTCTAAGTCTTTTAAAATTCTTTCATTAAAATCTTGTTTATACTATTAATTTTTATATCTAAAGAAAAATAGTAAATGAAAAAAATAAAGCATTTACTAAGCAAAGAGAAATGCTAACTAAGCCCTTATTGAAATGTCACAAAACCATGAATTTATGCAGTTTTAATGCATTTCCAATATCTGGTTATTCTGCTTTCCTCTCTAGCCACAATATTTTTTAAATTTTTTTGTGTGTATACTGGAACACATTTAACACAGGAGTTAGAACCTCTGATGCATTTAGTCTAATTTACCTAGTGACAATACCTCAATTACTCTCCTAGGCAAATTATTCTCTTCAGAGTGAATCTACTTTTAACTTAACCTTCTAAGCAATTTTAATCCATTTTCTATACACCTTGACAAGGGTAATTATGAAAGGAAAAAAAGTCATTATAGATGTATTACGAAATGTAGAAAAAATTTCACTTCCAAAGAGATATATACATTTTTAGTTGGCGTTAGTAAATTATACACTTGGAAGTTACAAGAATATGCTAGAGTGATTTAGCATCTATAAGTCATGAAGGGCCAGGAGACGGATGGAACAGACATAGGCTGGAAATTCCATGCTTTGTGAGGTAAATAAATGGGTAGCAGTCCACATTTACTTGCTACCATTCTGTCTGGTGTACTGGTAATATCTGGACTGGTTTAATGGCTTGTTTCATGGGAGAAGTGCTAAACTTTACGTCAACATTTATGTAAAGTTAAAGCTGCACAGGTATTTTTTAATTTGAATTTTCTAGATTACATGTCTACATTTTCCTGAATTTCCTTATTAACAGCCAGGCTTATAAAAAGAGAAGTAAACTGTAGAGCGTGTCTGCAAAGGAAACAAATAGCATACTTTTTAGGTTGGAAAAAAATTACAATAAACCCCCAAATTTGCAGTAGTCAATATTTAAGAAATAAATTTCACTGGGTAAAAATCAGAAATACTATAAAAGGTCTGAATTACTTAAGTTGATAAAAGTTCTACCTAGACAACCACATGTTTATATGAACATATGTAATTAGAAAGGATGTCAGTAAGAACCTTCCTGGAAAGTGGTTTGGCAAATGCATCAAAATTCTTAAAGGATGCATAAAATATCCATCATAGTAATAATTGCATTATAACAATGAGAGAAAAAAGGATGATTAAAAAGTAGGTAAAAGATTTTTAACAGCATTCAGTCAATGCAGGATCTATGTAGTATGGTCTTAACAATGTTCACATATGTGTAAAATATGCATTTATATGCATGCATAAATATAAAAAACTAAAGATTTTTGATAGTATTTATCACTTGATAGTAGGCATATAGGTTATTTCTTCTTTATATTACTATGTATTTTTCTGTATTACTATCAAAATGTATATTCCTATCAAAATCAGAAAAAAATTATTTAAAGCAAATATAAGAAATAGCAGCAACACTAACATGTTCATAAAACTCAAAGTCTACAAAAAATAATAAAACCCTGGGGTTTAATGATCAGGCAGAATTACATATCTTAGGGATTTTTCATAATATCAAATAATAACAATTTGATCCAAAGGTTTAGAAACATGATCAATATACTTTCTCTCTTGGAACCTGAAAATACATGTAAATATAAAATCTTAGCTAAAAAAAATCACAAGGCAATGCTTGTATTTAGAGATTACTAACAAGTTACTTTTCTTTTCTTCTTTTTTCTTTTCCTTCATTGTCTCCTAAAAATGCAGAATAAACCAAGGCAAGTCATGTTCATCAGAATCAATTATTCAATTATTAACCAGTTTTCAGCACTTGCTACTGGGGATTCTGTAGTGAAGAAAATAAAGTTCTGGTCTGACAGAGGAGCCAATGTTATCTCTATTATGTAATGATGAAGTGCTATGAATAAAATAATATTCATTAATATGCTATATTTCATAGATAATATAAGTATACAAAATTATAAATTTGTTTGGCAAAGAACACAAAATTATCTTTTTTATTTACTCTAAGGGATGTAATTTTTCTTATTTAGCTAATTAAAGAAATTGAAATTACTTGATTACTTACTCCAATATTAAACATCCCAGTAAAATATTCCATATTTGCTTGAATGAACCAAATGTTGCTTAAACCCAGTTCATCACTTCTCTTCTTAGCACGAATTAATGATAATTCCTTGTTTTCTATTAATGTAACCTAGATTTTACCCAGAAAACAACAGTATATTTAGTAACATAATTCAGACATTAGGCAAAGCATTATTACTATATTTCATAGCTTTAATAATGGAGAACGTATTATATTGAGCCTCTATTCTGTGGCAGGAAGTATGTCACATAATCTGGTACAGAAAGGAAAAGTGAAAGGTCTTTGAACTATAGTGATATAGCTTTGAAGCATAGTGATATAAGTGAAACAAGCAATAATAATACAGCGTGGGCCGGGCGTGGTGACTCACGCCTGTAATCCCAAACTTTGGGAGGCCGAGGCAAGCGGATCACTTGAGGTCAGGAACTCGAGATTAGCCTGGCCAACATGGTGAAACCCCGTCTCTACTAAAAATACAAAAATTAGCCGGGCATAGTAGTGTGCATCTGTAGTCCCAGTTATTCGGGAGGCAGAGGCAGGAGAATCCCTTGAACCCGGGAAGCAGAGGTTACAGTGAGCTGAGGTCGCACCACTGTACTCCAGCCTGGGCATCGCAGGGAGAATCTGTCTCAAACAAACAAACAAACAAACAAACAAACCAATCAACCAACCAAGCAAACAAAAAAAACCAAAAACAAAACATCAAAAATAATAATAATACAGTGTGATAAGCGTTAAATGAAAGACAAACAATGTCAATGGGAGCATTCAAACTTGATGACTATTTTCATGGGGAAGTAACATATTAACTGAGGCCTAAAAAATGAATACAAATCGGTTTGGGGGAAATGGAAGAGTATTTTAGGGAGAGAAACACATGAAGGCCCAAGATGAGAAAGAATATGGCATGTTTGAAGAACTGAGAAAATTGGTACGCAATTTCCAGGGCACAATGTGTGTCATGGTGATAGTGGCGATGGGGGGACAGGGTGTGAAGGGTGAAAATGAGGCTGGAGAGGTAAACTGAAACCAGATCATGCAATTATGATAAAAGAAGTTTTAGTAGTCTGTAATGTATGGTATGGATTGGTGGGAACAAGGCCAGAGGGCAGAGAAACCAGTTAGGAGACTCCAGTGATAATCTAGGCAGAGAAGATGGTTTGAATGGAGAAAAATGAAAAGAATTAAGTCACTTTCATCACTATCATTCCTAGTTCTTATTTTGTTCTTATGCTTGTCTGTAAGAAAAAATCTGTTTGAAAAACCTGTTAGACTATACTTGGTGTGAAAGGCTTTCCTGACTTTATTCTAGACAAGATTACTCATTTTTGGTTTCAACCTTTCTAAGCTTCCAGAAATATTAATAAGGGAAGAAAAAGTATTACATCCCTGACTCTGCTTCTCAGAATTTTACTCTGTGAGCTCTCTTCCTCCTACTCAATCACAAAATTATTGCTTTACTTAATAATAAAACAAACAACTGCCTCTTCTCCCAGGATTCCTTATTTATTTTCCTGTTTATTCTCTAAGAAAAGAAAAATAAAAGAATGCTATTCCCTGTCCCCTCGTCATCATTCTGTTACATGTTATTCTGGCCAGTCTATTAGTTCTTCCACATTTTTTTTTTCTTCCACCAGTATTCACTATAACTAGTTCACACCTTCCAGAGAGCTCACAAGCAAAGACTCTGTTGCAGTTGAGTTTGTATTAAAAACAAAACAAAAACAAACAGAATTTTACGCTAAGAAGTGGTCACAGTGAGGAACTGATTTAACATGGCAGAAGACTAAAATCAGTACAAAATTCTAACAAATTGTGGCAATGATTGAATACATTCTGATATATTTACTTGAAAATATATTTGGTAGTCTCCGAAATATGATGATACGTAAAACTATTAGCAATAGGGAAAAACATTTATGATACAATATTGAGTGAAAGCAAGGGATAAATTGTGTTTGCATTTTTAAAATTTGCAACAATTAGCATCCCTATGGACAATGACTTAATGAGAACAAGAAAAGCAAAGCATTTGATGGATCAGTATGGTAGGTTTTGGGTTTTTTTTTTTTTTTTTGCTTTAAAAAATTTTGCTATTGTTATAATTTTGATGCAATGGATCAAAATCAAGATACCAAAAGAACATGCTCAGCAAGTTTCAGAGGTCAATATTTCCATTTAAAATTATATTGAAAATTAAACTAGTTGAATCATAATTATTTTATTTATCAATAAAATAGCTACTTCTTTGAAAAATTACTTAAACCTATAAACCTTTTTTAAAAATTGATAACTGTTTTATGATCTTACTTTACTTTTTTTTCCTTAAGATTCTGAGTCTTGGAAGTTTATTTCAAAGAAAAGACAATGCCTGTGCCACATATTTGACTTGGGTGAGTGACTAGAAACTCCAAGAGCAGGATAAACCAAATTTGGCTAGCTGAACTGCATAATTTTAAAATATTTCCTTTTATCTCTTATTCTGGCTTTACCTGACATGATGGCAACATGTGAGCAAGGACAATTCCAACATGGCCCTGAAAAAGTCAGTAAGACAAACAAGTTAGCTTTGGTCCCCACAGCTTTTCCTCATTCTGAAACCACAATCTTGCCAAATAAAAACATGACCTTGAATGTAATATAGAAAAGTCTCATAATCTTAGAAAGACTAAAAAGGATGAAAGGAGAGATAAAATACCCCACCGCTGCAGAAATCCACAATTCTGTCACCAGGTTTGGCCTGATTTGTTACCACATAGACAAGGTTGTTCAACTGTTGCTGCTTCCTCAAAGCTCGATCACTGGACATTTTACCTGAGAAAGACAAGAAATGAAGAACACAAAACATTATATATTTTGAGGGAACAAGAAGACACGCTTAAAATAGACTACCAGCATAGAGGAGGAGGAGGGGGAGGAGCATACACACACATACATACATATAAAATAATAAATGATAAATTCCATGTAACAGACTATGAGGACTAGGAGGACTAGAACCCGAGATGAACTTTATTTTTGCTTGTTTTACTTTTATGTCTATTCAACATTTCCTTCAATAGCCATTGAAAGGAAATCTATGGGGAAAAATATGTCTTTTAAAGCATGGAAACAATAACTGAAACACTAAGTTTAGGGTCATAAACCAACTGTCCAATTAATGTTGGCAGAATGGAAAAAATAACAGTAATTGTCTTCTCCCTTTATCTTTTTTCAGAGACATATTGTAAAGAGTACCTAATTTCAACACATTGCTTACTCTCCTTATAGAGAGATCCATAATAAGTAAAAGTATTTTTATTGTTTAATTAGCACATCCTTGAACTCTTGATTCTTCTGTGTAGGACACTGGGAAACCTTGAAACACAGGTGTTACATTGTCTGAAATATATCAATGGTTACTGTATTTAGGGAGAAATTGGATTTTCTGTTTTCTGCTTTGAAGCTTCCTTTCCTCCTGAGTCAGACAGAAATATAATGCAATTAGAGATTCAAGATAGGGCATTTCCAAGTATGAAATGCCTGGGGCCCCACAACATAAAAAACGTCTTAACTTTCCTTTCAAAACTGCTAGTCAAATCCATGAAAATATCTTCAGAAGAATGAATGAAATTATTTGTTTTTACATATTTCAAGTGCATTCTTTACAAGAGCAAAATTAAGAAAATGTAAGACACCAGATTTCCATGATATAGATAAAAGGGAAAATCCCGATAATCTTTTTGGTTTGATAAAAAATTAAACATACTAAGGTTTCCTTGCTCCTTTTTCCCAGAAAAATGGCATGACATTTTTCTTTTCTTCTCTTTTCTGTTTTCCTTCTCTCTTATGTTACTAAGTTAAAAAGCACAGGAAAATATTATTTTAGGAAAGATTTTTAAATGTAAATAAAACACTATATAAAAAAATTTATAGCATCATAATTCAGCGATAACATTTTATGTATATGTATGGTTACTTTCAGTTATATGCATAAATTTTATGTGTTCTAGCTAGGTATAAAATATAAAATGTTATATTACAAAATATGAAATATTATAAATATCTTTCCATGTCAATGCGTTGCTTCCTATCTATATATTTTAATGGCTGCATAGTATTCCATTGACTATATATACACTATAATTGAAGTACCCAATTTCCTATTGTAATGATGTGAGCATCATACACAGCTGATACTTTTGTCACATCCTTAATTATTTAGCATGGATGAATGTAAATTTCAAATATGAAGAATATTTCAGTCAATACTCTGATGACTTCATTCGTGAAGACAGATTCATGTAGCTTTTAAAAGAACTATCTTCATTTTTCTCTAATAATATATGTGTACAATATTTAAACACAGAAGAAGTAAAAGCTGTAATCCCACCCTTCATGGGTAACCACTCCTAAGAGATTTTTGTCATGACAACTTTCAAGCATCTAGCAAAACTGAAAGAATCTTAGAGTGAATGCCTTTATACCCTCCACCTAGATTCTACCATTAACAACTTACTGTACTTGATTTATCATACTTCTATCCATCCTTCTATTCATCTAAATATGCCTTATATTTTTATGGCAATGCAGTTTTAATTTGCAGTAGAAAGAATAAGAACAAGAAGAGGGGAGGAAAGGAGGTGTCAGAAGGCAAAAAGAAGAGTACTTTGAGGCTCTTCGGAGACCTAGAGTGAAAAATACTGCTATTAAATGGAGCCACCATGAAGTAAGGAATGAGCACGAGTATTTCTGTCTTTGCTCTGTTTGTAGATTTCTTAACAGTTCCTAGTCAAAGAATTTTCATAAAAGAAAGTTAAAAGGAATGTTTTTGTTAAGAATAAGGAGATAGGAAAAAAATTATTAAATGGAATATCTAATATCAAGTTCTATACCACATTTTTACTAGAAATTTAGAATTACCTAACTTCCTTAGGTCTGTTTCAAAAGCAAATGCTGATAGAGATCTGTTTTTCTTGCTAATACTGCATCTTTGCATATAAAAAAATACATGTAGAAATGAAGGCTGAAAGCAAAGAGGTACTTTTCAGGGTTGTGTTTAAGTTGAGAGACCATACGCTGCACATAATATTCACAGAGATTGAGCTAAAAATACAGCAGCATGGTGCTCAGATGCTTTATGGAAAAGCTGCTTCTAATAAAGTATTCTCTTTCCCCATTCTAGTTTTATAAATATTACGAAGCTCCAGGAAATATGAGCAGGATCTCAAATATATTCAACAAGGTAAAGAAGTGGTATTTTGGGATACAGTATTAATTTAAAAATCAAATCCTACTTTCTATTTTTATTCAGTATCCTTGTGCCTGAGACATTATTTACAAGCATAAAATTACAATCTATTTTTAGCTTGACTAAAAATGATGGATCTCTAGTGTCACAGAAAAAGAAATCTAAGTGTAGAATGTTTTAATACAAATGATGTCATTTGTTCTGCAATGCAATTCTTCTGCAAATGAGTTTTTTCTTTGTCTAATTCCAGTTAGGAGGTACTTGATTAGACACTTCAGTGTGGTTTGCATTGCCAGAAAAGAAAGTACAGAGGTAAAGGAACCAATTTTTAAGCAAGGGGGAAGCCATGTTAAAACACCAGCATTTTTGGTTCATCCAAAGCATCAAATAATGCAAAAAAAAAATCACTGGAAAATGTGTACATGTACCACCAGCACACATGTTCAGTGTAGTAATTTATGTCCCAAATCAGGCAGCTCTTAATTTTTTGTTTCTTAGCTTAAAATAACAAGTATCTTACAAGTTATAACTTACTTATAAAAGAGTGCATGGATACTCATTAGATGTCTTTACTATTCTTTTGCTGTTTTGTTTTCAAAACATTTGTTTGAGATATAGCACACCAACAGTATTCTGTGTGTTTTTTTTTAATATGGAGACAAAGAAGGCTAAAACTATGTTTAGAGCTTAAAAACACACCAAAAAGGTAAAAAAATCAAGAGCAAAAGCAAATTTTTTCAACAGAGATCAATGTTGTATACACCACTCTTTTAAAGAAGGTATAAGACAATTGAATAGACAAGGTGGCACTAATAGAACCTTGAACAGGTGAGAGGGAAGGCGACAACCACAAATGTTAATGTTTTCAAAAGAGGTCTGATTAACAGCATTAAGAAAGACAAGCTGATGAATGGTCATTTATCATGCTTTATAGGGCAATCAACAGCAAAGCCGAGGTTCTATCCCCACAGTTGCTATGGTTTTCATGCTTGGAACAATAAGTAAGATACCTACTTATATGCCCAATACTCATCTATATGCAGAGGACGCATCTCAACAGAAATGAATAAGAAGACATAGTTTCTGTTCTTAAGAAGTTAACAGGGTATTTAAGAAGAAGGTGTGTGTTAATTATGTGCAAAAGTATGTGCATTGAAGATAAAATAGAAATGTCTTGAGACATTAGAATGGCCTTTACAGAGACTTGGGCATTTAAGGAGGATCAGAAACTTACCAAATAGAATGGGGATGGGGAAGGCATACCAAGAACAATATGACATATTTAGGAGAAAACTACAATTAACTCACTTGCACCTAAAAATGAGAGATCAATGGGGGAAGTAGTAGAACATCAGATTGACGTGAAAATACAGGCAGACAGTGCCAGATAGGAAATGACATTGCTTGTTGTTTGCCTCTCTGTGTCTTACCGAAAACATGGCCTTGCTTTCATATTTAATGTACTTAGAGCTGCTTAGGGACAAGTTCAATCTGAATAGACAGCACTGTTAATTTTACATTATTACCAACTAAGGTGTTCTTTTATAATGTTAGTCTGCATCATTTTTATTCTGGATATAGTATATCTTCAAATTAGATAGGATCATCCATAAAATTATCTGGAGCATTGAACCCCAATTGATGCTCTCTGCCGTTAAGTGATTTAATTAAAAAATAAAATGGAATCAATTGAACTCATTAAACCATTTTGAACCCCGGTGTTCTAGATCAAGAAATCTTTTGAACCCCTATTAAATTCTCCTCACTCTCCTTCTCAGGCTCCTCTTCCCTTGTTATACCCCTGATGCACTATGCTCACCACATTCTGTCTCGTTGTTCCATAGCTAATCACTGAGCATGCTTTTCCTCAGTATATTACTAAAGTCCCTTCCAAATGTACCCATTAAAGTATCTCTCCTTTGCTTAAATACCTTTACAGGCTCCTCTCTGCCTTAAGAAAAAAATATTGATGTCTTGGCAAGAAAGCAAGGCGTTTAAATGATCTGGGCTCTGATTAATTTGCTAACCTCATCTGCTACTTTTGATATTTGCCCATTGTTCCAGCCTCTCTACACAAGTGACATTTCTTTGAATTTATCACACCTTATGAGTTAGTCCCTTTATATAATTTGTTCCCTTTGCTTAAAACCTATCTCCTTGCTTTAAAACTTTAGGAACCCCATCACCTTTCCTTATTCCAGGATGAATTTAAAACATCTCCTACTTTTGTCAATAACAATTTTTTTCAAGACAAAAGAGAAAAAAGTTACTTTTTCAAGCTCTTTGTTACTACCCAAAATAACAAATCTTTTATACTATAAAGTCTATTATTGTTAACCAGTGAAATTATTATAAAATGAAACCTAAGTATAATTCATTAAAATAACTCTCCAAAAAACCATTAGCTGAAATTGCTTCTGTCTCCCTGAAATAGATATGAATATTTTTTCCTGGAACTGCATAAACTTAGGTCCAATTAAATGAAAAGATTACCAGGAGACTGATAAGCACATAAAAGGTTCTCAATAAAAGTTTAATGAATGAGTTTTCTCTGCAAATATGACAAACTGCATTTCAAGGCATTATGCTAATTTTTGCAGGTACTAAGTGTGAAAATACGTTAGATATCGATGCTATGCATGCATTTGTCAAAACAGTAAAAGAAGTCAACTATAAAACAGTATTTTAAGTAGGGATAGAAAAGTTTCTGAAAACTTTTGTGAGAGAATAACAAAACAGCCATTTAAAGCTGTGTAAGTAGACTTCAAAAGCTAGAATGGAAGAACAGAATTCCTAAAGAAACTCCTGAGAAAATACATGAAATTAGTCAGCAACATAAAGTTTACACTGTAGGTTAGGGCAACTTTGTTTAAATTTTGGCGATAACTTGTTGAAAACACTAAAAATCTAGAATAGTTATTTTAATTTTACATTTTTAAAGCCAATTGGAGGCTACTATCACTAATCCTCTTAGCTGCACTGACCTCAATGTGACAATTTTCTTGTAACAGTGGATACAAATAATCTGATACTCTCTCCCATTCACAAACCCCACAGTTCAGTCTATGAAATCATCAACAGCTTAACAGTGTGATGGCATTTTTACTCTTATAATTTTGTTATATATACTATTAGAGTATTCAATAATTAAATAATTAACTAAAAAGAAAGCAGAATTCATTGGAATTCATAATGTTAAAAAAGGCTAATTTATACTTCCAAATTTAGGAATAATGACCTCACAAGTATATCTTTCTCAATAATTCATTCAACACATCAAACAACTAACTTGGCCTATATAGAACTGTTCTCTAAACTGTTAGAGACGTAAAGATATATAACTCTTAGTTTCTATCCTTAATGAGCATATAGTTTGTTTAATTAGTACAAAACATTATATTTGTGCTTAGAAAATGTATTTTATTAATCACATTGTACAATGTTCTTAAAAGAAATTTTAACAGCCACAACTTACAAAAATCCATATATGTTTCATTAAAGTTCCTAAAATGATGGATACTTTCTGCTTATATGATGCTTTACAATATATTAAGCACTTGCATATTTGATACACCATCTAACCTCAAAACTCTGTCAGGTTGTTAGAGTAGATGACATTTTTCTTATTTTACAAATGAGGACACTGATCACTAAATAGGTTGCTCAGACTTTGCACTTGTTCAAAGACATGCAACTGGTAAGTGGTGAAGCTGGGACTCTAAAGTAGGATTTCTAATGTCAGGTTCAGTCTTCTTTTCAATATGATCTGTTATGCCTGTCTTAAACAGATGCTTTTAATTAATTGTGATGTCAGAATTTCAATGCTGGTGTCTTTTTCATATGCGTGCATTCAAGGAAATGAGGTGCTTTCTAGCAGGGAAATGAGTGATTCCCTAGTAATTATATCTTAGGGAAAAATTTAATTATTCAGAGTCAATCATAAAATGTATTTTACTTCAGTTTTTCCTCTAAATAAAATTTTCAAGAGCAGGCTTATCAATGAAAAGGATCAATTTAAGTTTCGAACGTCAGGATTTTAGAATATATTGCTAAGGCATTAGAGGTCTCCTAAGTCACTCTGTTTAATGAACTGACCTTTGGGTCTCACCCTTTCCAGAAAGAGACCATTTCCCCACCTTGGGACTGTAGCAACCTTTCTGATTTTATTGAAGAGTGACATGGAGAGGTTGAGCAATCAATTTGTTGCAAAATCGGATTATCCAGAAGGAAAGAAATGAAAATAGATTGGGAAGATCTTTCATGTTATAGTACTGCAGATGCTGACTAAAAATATCATGCACCTTTCACCCTTCCATATCTAATTCTAAAGCATCTTTAAAAAGTCAATAACTAAAAACTGTTTAGGCAAGATGTTGGGCTGAGGGACAAAAGTTGAAGAAAGTATAATCACATCTCTTACCAGGTCAAAGCTTCTGCTTTGTTTATAGAAGAGCTTACATACAGTGAATAATGGAAATTGTAAAACCTTCTTATTCCTGCTATTTTTTTCTTTAAGATGAAAAAAAATTTTTAATTTCCAAATACCAGAATCCACAGTTAATTGAACACATATATTTTCATTTCATCCAAATACCATTTACACCACACAAAGTAAACATTACTCTGCTCTGGCATTTTGGGTTTTTGTTGTTGTTATTTTAAGTCCATAATATTGTCTAAGTTGCCCACAAGACCAAACTGAAATGTTTTTAAAACAAAAAAGCTAACTGTAGAAAATAGTTAGGTATTTACTTCTTTTCCCTCTTTTTCAGAGGCTTAAGTTAACAACAGTAAGGTGTCTTAATAGTTTTGTTAACTTTTTGAGGCCATTCAAGTAATCCTCAGTTGGCTTCCAATTGATGTTTCACAGTAATTAGGTTAAATGCCACTGTAGTAGTCTGAAATGATGCCAACTTTCCCAGAGTCAAGTGATTTTTTAAAAAATACTTCTTTTGTGCACATGGTGTTCTAATTTCCACTATGATCTGACCTTATAGGTTTTCTTCTTTGATTTTTTTGTCATATATTTTATTTTGTTTAAAAAATGAAATGCTGAATATCTAAAGTGACACGGCCCTAAATTCTTGGCAATATTAATACTATATTAAAATATGGTATTCCCATCTAGAGGTGGCATCTATGTCTATTATTAAATCTCAGCTTCATGACTGTTTGATCTATCTAATACAGAAACAACATGGTGCTCTTTTCTGGCAGCTTCCAATTTTTGTCTTTTGAGATGGTTGCTCTTGGAACACAGAAATATGCTTTAAGATGTCAAGCCTCCTCTGCTGATGCTGTATGGAGAACAGACAAGCTTTCCCATCAAGCCCTAACCAAACTGCAGAACTGTGAATAAAATCAATAATTGTTATGAAAAGGCACTAAGCTTTGCAGAGGTTATTTATGTGGCAATGGAGCATAAGACAGATACCATAATATTGGCTTTGTAAGAATTAGCATCATTGAATAGCATCTATTAGGGCACCTACCTATACATGAGATAGTGCTCAATACTATGACAATAACCAAAATAGAGAATGGTTATTAAACTTAAAAGTTAACACTCAAAGGCAGGGCTATTCATACAAGTTACATAGGGTCTGTATAAACCGCAAAGGCAGTTTTACATTCCAGTTCTACCATTCCTTTTCCCTTTCTAAGGATCCTAACTTTATGGGCCTAACTATAAAGAATGTTAGGATCTCAGCAGCAAGGGATGGTGGAAAGAAAAAGACTCTGGGAATGAACCCAGCTACAGGCATGGATAGCGGTGGGAACAGTGATCCAAATTAGTATTCAAAAAGGACTCAATCTGGGAAAGTATTGATATCTGCATAGGTCTAATTTGATGGGTGGTACCTAGCAGTGGTAGTATTTATTTTTTTTAATTTATTTTTATTTTTATTTATTTATTTTTTTTGAGACAGAGTCTCTGTCAACCAGGTTGGAGTGTAATGGCACGATCTCAGCTCACTGCAACCTCTGCCTCCAGGGTTGAAGCAATTCTCCTGCCTCAGCCTCCAAGTAGCTGGGATTACAGGTGCACGCCATCACGCCCAGCTAATTTTTGTATTTTTAGTAGAGACGAGGTTTTGCCGTGTTGGCCAGGCTGGTCTCGAACTCCTGACCTCAGGTGATCCAACAGCCTCGGCCTCCCAAAGTGCTGGGATTACAGGTGTGAGCCACCACGCCTGGCCAGCAGTAGTGTTTAGCAGTGCTCCAACCAGCAGGGTTTAGGAAAAGGGAAAGATACAAAGGGCTAGGCAGAGAAAGCTTGCACTACAGGAGACATGTGGGTGACCATATCTTATCCTAAGTAACAATGGATGTCAGATCTAAAATAGCAAGACTATACTCAAACTATACCAGTTGGGAGGTCTGAGTCTACTGAAATAGGTATACTGGTTTAGGGCCTAGGTAGGGCAAGGGAAGGCATTTTTTCCAAAACTGAAATTTTGAATCTCCCTCTTTTTCTCTGGTTCTTTCATTACAACCTCAACAGACTAGTTCATTAATTTAGCAAATTTTTTTAAAGCACTTATTATATGCCTGGCCCTGATCAAGGTGCTGGAAACAATGGAGAACAAGGGTGATGTTTACATTCCAGTGATGGGAGTTTTATAATAAAAAATTAAGTGATGATATGGAGAAAATTAAAATAGAATAATATGGTTGAAACTGACTAGGTGAATATTTTATATTAGGTAATCTTGAAGCCATCATTGAGCAGGTAACTGAATTGAAATTTGAATAAAAAGAAGAAGCCAGCCATGGGAAACAAGAGAAAAAGCACTCCATATTAACGGAACTGCTGATGTGAAAGTCTTTAGGTAGAAAAGAGCTAGGGATGTTTGAGGGAGATCATTACAATTGCGTATACTTAGACTCATCATGAATGTTGGTCGAGTGTCTGAAATGCTTGGGACCAGAAGTATTTTGGGTTTCAGAAATTTTTTTTCTGGATTTTGGAAAATTTGCAAGTACATAATGAGATATCTTGGGGATGGGTCTCAAGTGTAAACACATAATTTATTTATGTTTCACATATACCTTATACAAATAGCCTGAAGGTAATTTTATGCAACATTTTAAATAATTTTGTGCTCAAAACAAAGTTTGTAATAAGTACTTATGCGTGGAATTTTCCACTTGTTGCATCATGTCAGCACTCAAAAAGTTCCAGGTTTTGGAGCATTTTAGATTTTGGATTTTTGGATTAGTGATGCTCAACCTGTATATATGAAGTCCACTGAATGGATATTCTTATTTCCTGGTATTAGCACTACTGAATGGTTACGATGTGCTAAGCATATTTTATTTATTATATCAATCCTTTTTCGTAACAGCTCAATGAGGTTGGGTACTGTTATTGCATTATCAGATGAAAAATGTAAACAAAAATAATGAAGTAGCTTGCTTTGGTCACATAGTTACTCCATCATAGAGCCAGGATTTGAATCCTGCTGGTCTCAATTCAAGGTGTGTGCTCTCACCTACCACCCCAGAAAACATAAATCCTTTATTAGTAAAATATTTTGAATAGGACCCAAATATACATAGTACTAACAATTTCTCTGTTAAATAGTAGTAAAGCTTACTGTCTTTTTAAGAAAAATAAATAAATATAACTTTTTTCTACTTTAGAATGCACTATGCTGCCTCCCCTCTGTATTTATTTCATCTGTTTTTCTGACACCAGAGAAATTTTCATCATTATTAAACATTATCCTTTTCATAATATATTTATTTCAATCTAAAATCAGCATGAGAGACATGCTAAAGTATATTTTTCAAGGAAATGTCATGTGGTGGGAGTGCTGGAGTTAAAACATATATATATAAATGGCTTGGATTTAGTAAAAAAATATATATATATATTCAAGATTTACTTTAATGGTTATTGTATACCCAGAGTAGGTGCTTCTTTTGGCCACAACCTAATTCAGTAAATACAAATTCTCCTATGTCTTCACTGTTTAGACTTTTAAATGCAAAAGTAATGGACAATAGCTGATTTAAAACATAGTATACAGCCAGGTATGGTGGCTCACATCAGTAATGCTGGCACTTTGGAGGCAGAGGCGGGAAGACTGCTTGAGGCCAGGAGTTTGAGACCAGCCTGGTCAACACAGTGAGACCCTGTCTCTACATGAAAATAAAAATAAAAATAAAAATAAAAAACTATAGTGTGTAAGCATGCACAAGCACACATACACAAAACCAACCGACCAAATAACCAAAGTAATCACAGCACTCCTGATGTTTACTTGCTAAAGGTATACTTTCTAGATTTTGATAACATTTTAAAAAATTTTCAGAAACTCAGAACCTGGATTTGAAGATTCTGGATTTGAAGTAAATTTACCACAGAAAAACTCAGGTGGGATGCGTAACATTTATCAGAAAGATGTCTATTATCTCTCTCTTGTCCTCTTATGGTTTGAAACATCATACTGATACCCAAAACTATACAGAGTTCAGTTCACACTGCTCTCTAGAACTGTAGATCAGATTTTCCAATTGCATTCTTAATATATGCCTGTGCCATCCAGAGACTTCAAGCCAAACATGTCCAAAAACTGAACCTTTTACCATGAAACTTGTTTTCTTCCTGATATTCTATTTGTTAATAATATCATCATCCACTCATCATCCTCCAACCAAAGCCACATCTTCAGTTCACAATTATTTATCACTTGTAATAGTCTTCTAATTAAACACTCAGCTCTAAAGTCTCACCTTTTCATGCCCATTCCTTCTAAAATGCAAATGTGTTCATGCTATTTCCCTTCTTAAAAGTCTTCATTGGTTCCCCCACTGCTGATACGACAGTTTTTTTTTCTTTCTTTTATTATTATACTTTAAGTTTTAGGGTACATGTGCACATTGTGCAGGTTAGTTACATATGTATACATGTGCCACGCTGGTGCGCTGCACCCACTAACTCGTCATCTAGCATTAGGTATATCTCCCAATGCTATCCCTCCCCCCTCCCCTCACCCCACAACAGTCCCCAGAGTGTGATGCTCCCCTTCCTAGATTTTTAACATTGAGACTTCATCATCTGGTTGAGCTCACTTCCTGCCACTCCTTTACTCCCATAATCTCATCATTCTCTGGTCAGATGAAACTACCAGTTATTCTTCAAACACACCATGTTGTATCATCTTTCTGAGGTTTTAAACATGCAGTTTACTTTGTCATGAATACTAATATTTCAGAAATTTCACACTTGTGGAACAGTAGTCTCTCAAGATACTAAGAGGAAAGAGATATAAAAAGATATTTAGAGAGAAAAATAGTGAGTTCTACCATCAGGTAGCTTTAGAAAATTAATACCTTTTCTATTTTTTTGGAGAATCACAATGCCCACCAGCATAGTAAAAGTGCTAAGGAGTCTTGCAGTACAGAAACTGTTTAATCCAGAATAACATAGTATTTCCCCAGATTACTTGACAACTGAATGTTTTTACTATCTAATTATCTTTAGGGACTATTTTAGGAATCTACTTCAGGAAATATTGCTTTATTTACCTCTTTGCCTAAAAATGCCTACTTGCTTTTTAAAATCCAGTTCCAATGAATGCAGTGAGTCAACAAAGACACAGATCAGATTCTTTAGATTATAGACCCTTCCACCTCAGGACAACTGTATTTCCCAGGGACCTCCAGAAATTACTTAAAATGCAAAATTCAGTGATATGCTACTTGGGCTCCTGTCACTGAGAAGGTAATATTAACATAAAGGAATAAAAGGCACCAAAATAATTTTTATTCCTTGAAATTGAGAGCTACAAAAATGATGTTTAAAAGTTCAAATATATTAGTTATTATAATATTTATTCTTGAAAATTAACATAGGAAAACAACATGACATATACAATGTAAACTTTAAAAATATCCTGAGAACATAAAGTCATAAGTAGTGTTCACCGTTAAAATCAATCATTTAATTTTATAATGAAATAGCTAATTGTGTATGAGAACTCTTGAAGATAATGCTTAAAATTTAACATTTCTGGATACCCAATAAAAAAACAGAATATAAACACCTCATTATCTTCTCTGAAATCCATCCCCTGATGTTAGAGACACAGACACGGTAGCATGAGGGCATTTATAAGTAACATTCGTGTATCTGCATACCCACAGAACAAGCATGATAATTTCCTCACTCGTTCAAACAAACCAAGAACTGCTAAAATCAGACTTGAGGTCTTATATATTTCTTCCCATTATTTAAATCCCACATATATATGATACACAGAGAAACCAAATAAATAAAAGAAAAAAAATACCAGGGCGATGTTGGTGAGCTAAAATTTTGCATTAGTTTAATCTTATAAACATGTGGCTAGTTTTACTTTTAATTCAATACAGAGAAGTTAGAACTTTCTCCCTTCATTAGCCAATATAAGACAGGTAGACTTCCTAGAGAATTATGTGGGGCAGTAAAATAAATACTTTGTATTGATGGCCTTTAAAATTCATAAATGAATGATTTAATAAAAGACTTTGTGCTATTATTTATAATAAAAAAAAACTAGGTTAGCATCTAAGAAATTTGTTACCTTTTAAGGAATCATATCCAAATACTGAGAAAAACATACTGGGATTAGTAGTAGCAGCAGCAACACTATAAATAACCCATTAATTTATACAACCTAGAAAAACACAATTTCTCACTGCAGTATACTTTGAGACAATGTAAACAATGTCTTAGGAGGAAAAAAGACCAGATATAAAATTAAGACTTACATTGAAAGTGGAAAAAAAAACCCAACCTGTCTTTACTTGTCATCATTAATAGAATACTAAGAAGAATTTCAACAGTTAATTTAACAAATATTTATTAGGTGCTTAAGATGTGCTAGGCACTGTTTTAAGGGTTGGGTATATAGCAGTCCTTGCTGCCATGGAGTACACATTCCAGTGGGGGTAGATAGGTGATACATACAAAACAAATAAATATACTATATTAGGGGTTAAAAAGAAAAATTAGAAAGGGGAGAAAGAGCAAGGAAGAGTAAACGTATTACAGATAGGCTGACCTGAAAGGGCCTCTCTAATAAGGTGACATTGAGATCTGAATAAAGTGAGAGAGTAAGGTGTATGGATTATCTAGGGGAAGAGTTTTCCAAACAAAGAGAATAACAAGTATACAGTAGTCTCCCCTTATCCTTGGGGATGCATTCTAAGACCTTCAGTGAATGACTGAAACCTTAGATAGTATTGAACCCGACTGCCATCAATCAGACCACATTTCTGCTCATGTCTTCTACCCATGAATTTAAGGACTTTTCCATCTTAACCAAACACTTAAAAGACACTGAAATGGCCATAATTTTTGCAGCTTGAGGTATGGCAGCAAACCTAGAATGGATTCTTTTCCCTTCTTCATAATTTCATGGATAGATGTGTTCTTACCACAGATCTCAGCAATCTCAGCATATGAGTTTTTTTCTGTCCTTATTAAGTCAATAACTTTTACTTTTTCACTTAATGCTTGCAGTTTATAGCTTCTCTTCGGCATATCCAAACTGTCAGCATCATTACTTTTGTACTTTGGAGCCATTATTAAGTAAAATTTGGACTCAAGCACTGCAATATTGCAGCTGTCGATCTGATCATCAAGATAGCTACTAAGTGACCATCATGCTAGTAGTGTACACAGTGTGGATTTGCTGGGCAAAGGAATGATTCATGTCCCAGGCAGAACGCAGTGGGATTGTGCCAGATTTCATCATGCTACTTAGAATGATGTGCAATTTAAAAGTTATAAATTGTTTATTTCTGGAATTTTTCATTTAATATTTTTGGGCCACAGTTGACTGCGGGTAACTAAACCACAGAAAGCGAAACTGCAAATAAGGGAGGACTGCTGCAGTTAGTGAATTCCAGACCGCAGAAGAGAAGATCAAAGAAGTAGCCAGGGGCTACAGTATGCAAAGCTTTTTAATCTATGTGGAAACTTTGGATTTTATTTTGAATTAGATGGATTTGGGGACATTATTTGACTTGAATAGGAAGTCTAACTAGGTCACTACTGAAATAGTCAAGGCTAGACATGATAGTTGCTTAGATTAAGATACAGCAGTGGAGGTAGTGAGAAGTGATTTGACTTGAAACATATTTTAAAAACAGAGCTGACAGAATTTGCTGATGGACTGATGTAGAGAGTAAAATAAAGAGACAGGGATAACTCTAGAGTTCTGAGCCTGAGCAATTAGAAAGAATCAAACTGCCATATATTGTTTTGCAGTGGAGGTATAAGGACTAAGCCCTGAGTTTTTCAATATTTAGAGATTTGGAAGCTGATAAGGAGACTGATAAGGGGTTATTCTACTGGTTTCTCAGAGACAAACCAAGGGGTATTTCAAGAGAAAAATGATCAACTTTGTCAAATGCAGCTGATACACCAAATAAGATAAGGACTGAGACTAGTCTATTATATTTAGTAAACAGAAGTCATTAGTAACCTTGACAACAGCAGTTTTGTTAGAATGATGGGACAGAGGTCTGATTATCATAGGATCAAGAGAGAAGAAGGAAAACTGATACATGTACAAGGCATAATAGAAATACAAAAATCACCATTTAATAATGACCGTTGTAATAACTGATTTGCATAGAAATCATCAACGGATGCTAAAACCATTGAGGAAAACTTACTGGAGAACACGATGGTTTCAAAGTAGCTCCTCAGAGACTATTATTACAAAGGGAAACCGGTATTCTTACAATGAAGAAATCTGACAGACACCATATCAACCAAGTGATCAAACCTAATATCACAAACAATGTGTCAAACTGATACCATGTGCTCCCTGCTGTGGTATACTCAAGGCATACACCATTAGCTCTATAGTATGCTGGCCAAAATATTTGAGTCATTCTGTTGCAGTCTTGCCAATAGTTTAATTTTCATCTAATAGAGGAAATAGATAAATCCAAATTGAGAACATTCTGTAAAATACCTAGAATAGATTCTTTTTCAAAATGTTAAAGTTAAGAAAGACAAAACAAATTTTATAGGACAGGATCCTATATTAAAGGATACTTAAGATATATGACAACTAAAAACCATGCCTATCTTTGATTGGTTATTGCATATTCAAAGAGAGAGCGCTATTGAACAATTGGGAGAATTTCAATACAGGCAGTGTATTCCATAACATTATTATATTGATGTCAAATTTCCTGTAGGTGATAATTGGCTTGTGATTATATAAGAGAATGCCCTTTTTCTTAGGAGACATACGTTGAAGTATTTTGTGGTGAAATGTTATGATGTCTGCAAGGAACTCTCAAATGGTTGAAGAAAAATGTGTATGTCAGATAAAGAGGGAAGGTAAGACAAAATAGTAAAAACTGGTGATTCTATATGAAGGCTACATGGGTATTCATTGTACTACTTTTACAACTTTAAAAAATGGGTAATTTTAAACAAAAGATTGGAAGAAGAAAGTGGAGGAAGTGAAGATGAAGTCATGAATATCTAAGGAGTTTTGTTAATGGGGAGCACGTAAATGGCGTGGTCGGTGTAGGGCTAACTGAGGTAAGGGAGGATTTTAAAAAGTGAAAGTTACCTTAGAATTTTTGCTATCTGATTGGCATAACTGATAAGAAAAACTGTTGAGGACACAAGGGGATGAAATACAGTGCACAGTGAGACATGGGCTTAAATGGGAATAGGATCGGAGGGCCTATAGTGTATGGACATAGAAACAGATATGTTGGTGTGTTTACTGATAAAATATGTAGAGCTCTTTCTGATTTTTCTATTTTCTCTTTGAATTAAGAGAGAAAGGGAGGAAGTACTGAACATCTGAAGAGAGGAAGAGATGATATGAAATACTTATATACACTAAGTTGACTTGGAAAATCTGTATACGGATGGTACCCACTTCCTTAAACAAAGTTCTATATAATTATAAAGATGAAAGAAACCCTAAAACTCACCAAGTCTAATCCAGTCATTTTATAGGCAAAAACATAGAGACTTGGATATTCTTTTTAATTGATAGGTTCAGAGTAGGGAAACAGATAATGTGGAGAAAATAAGCGTGGTTTAATGGCCAAATATAAAACCAGTACCAATAATATAAACCATTTATTGGAATCCTCCTACATGGCAGTACTGTGCTAAGAACCTTGTATACCTTATCTCCTGTACTGAAAACTAACTATAGAAAACTATACAAAGGTCTGCATTTGTCCTCCATTTTCCATATGAATAAAAGAAGCTCAAAAAGTTTAGATACTCTCTCCACAGTCAGATACCTATTTTCATTTGTACTGGAGATATCTAAGTTAGTCTTATTTTGAGGGATTTTCAATGAGACTGCAAACTCTTATATTTACTCAACTCTATACCAACTGTTACAAGTCTTTGTACCTAGTAGATTTTCAGATATGTTTATTGAATCAAACACTTCAGTAAACTTGACGCCTATTAAGGACACAGTGTTGATCATCAGACACTAAGGAAAAAGGAGATGAATGAAGAAGGGACACAGGCAGAAACTGAAGTAGTAAATATAATGCAAAATCAGCCTAAGTTTTTTCACTGATTAAATATACAGATGATGCAAACTGGATTCAATGCTGATTGACATTTTAAATTTCTAACAGATGTAATGGGAAAATTTCTTAAAAAAACAATGTTTCATACATGTATCAACAATAATGGCTTACATAGGGGGAGGGAAAGAAGAAGAGGCAGAAGAATGGAGGCTAAATTACTGATAATTTATAAATTCTCATATAACAAGGGGAGCTTAAAAAGTAAAACTTTCATTGCCTCACTTTAGTGCAATGCCAGTTTTTTAATCCCTTCCTGACCCATTTTTATTCAGCACTGAAAAGGGTACATTGTTTGATTTGGGTATTAGCTTTTAAGGAGATTAGTTTCCAGGAAAAGTAAAGCATTTTGCATAAAAGAGCGATCCTGATACAAGGCATCAGAGTATACTCTGTTCCCAAACCACCTGTTAAAAAACAATAAAAACCAAACAGAATCTTACATTCTATTCCCTCCCAAAATGACAGATGAAATTAAAAATAATTGTGTATTAAAAAATTCTCAATGAAAAATATATTAGAAAACCTTTCAAAATAGATGTGCCTTCTCGAGTTTTAATAAAAGGGAAGCTGAATCCTTTTATTCATAAACAAGAAATGAAAAGTAATAGATTTTTTCTTATTCATGGATGTCAATCTGCATTAGATTATTAATTATGGGTTATAATGCAATTAAAATAAAAACACAGTGGAGAAATACATAAAGCTTCTAAATCTTCATGTAATTTTTCTTAGAGATTTCTGGCTTGATCTTAACCCTTCAGAAAAATTAGTCCACATATTCCATATGGGTTTCAGATTAGTTTTTTCTTAGCCCTATCAGTTTTAACACCCTTTTACAATAAATATTTTATAATATCCCTTTTCAATTATTGAATTTAGCTTATTGACCTATGTAATCTAAATAAAAATAAATATAATAGCTGTAATATGAAGGAGAAATAAAATCAGTATTTTACTATGCAGCCATAAAAAAGGAACGAGACCATGTCCTTTGCAGGGACATGGATGGAACTGCAAGCCATCATTATCAGAAACTAACACAGGAACAGAAAACCAAACACTGCATGTTCTCACTTATAAATGGGAGCTGAACGATGACAACACATGGACACATGGCAGGGGAGCAACACACACAGGGGGCCTGTTGGAAGGGAGGGTGGAGAGCATCAGGAAGAATAGCTAATGGATGCTCGGCTTAATTCCTAGGTGATGGGATGATCTGTGCCACAAACCAGCATGGCACACGTTCACCTATGTAGCAAACCTGCGTATACTACACATGTACCCTTGAACTTAAAATAAAAGTTGAAGAAAAAAAGAATCAGTATTTTAGAATAGAATTAAGTATTGCAATGTGTAGATGCTCAGTCATGATTATTAGAGGATAAAAAAATGTCCTCCATGAATTTCTACAACACCCTCAGGTATTTAACAGAAATTTCTACAATACCCTCAGGTAATTAACATTAAATAATCATGACATATAAATCCTCTGAATTAGGTGACGCTTTCTCTAAAATTTAACACAATGTTTTATTACTGAAATTTACTCTTTACTAATCCAAAGCACCAGAATTTTTAGAAGACATACTATAATTTAGGGGATTATTCTATTTTGAATAATTCCCTTTCATAAAAGCCATCTAATAAATACTATTATCCAATACTCTATTTAATAGAAAAGTTTCTTTATTTAAATAAATGAATATTATTTTAAAAGCGAGCTTCCTGATATAGCCATCTGTTTATGTTTTACACTGTAATAATAACAATAATGAATCACCAATCTGACATTTTTGGAAAATTTCTGATAACTAAATACTACCAGATAACTAAAATATACTCTTAAGAACCAATTTTTTTGGTTCATAAATAGAAATACATTTTAAAGTACATGAGTTATAAATAATAATGGTGATGATAAAAACTACTGAAGTATCCATTATCCAGCTTTACAAAAACAAAAAATTAGTAGTATTTTTGAAGTCCTATGTACATATCCCTAACCAACTGTATCTCCCTCACCTTTCCCAGCCCTGAAATAACCACTATACTGAATTTTGTGTTTACCATTCTATTGGTTTTCTTTTGAGTTTTACCACATAGATATGTATTTCTAATAATATATCATTCAGATTTGAAGTTTCCTAAACTTCATATAAATGGAATTATATGTATAATTCTTGCATTTTTCATACAACATTATGTTTTCAAGTTGCATCCATGTTGACACATGCAGTTGCATTTTTTTTTCACTACTCTTAGTATTCCATTTTAGAGTTATGATATAATTTGTCCATTCTCCTGTGGATAGTCATTTGGGATATTTCAATTTTTTCTGCTATTACAAATAACCCAAAACATTTTTTACAACTTTGAAATTTCTTGTCAGTTACATGTTTCTTAGCCTTCTTTAAAAAACTTGAACATAATTTCATCTTTTCTTAATGACTGTGTCATATTTATGAGTATCAATTATAAATAATATAGCATTATAATAATGCCCTCAGGTTATAGAGATATACATTCTAATTTTTATGAGAATCAGTAAATTTAGTCTGCTTTTTATACTTTTTCTATCTCCTCTCTCACTCTTAAGCTATTGGCAAGAACTTCTTGATGCTATCAATGTTTATTTTAACATTCTCTACATTCAGTATTTCCCCTGTAGAACTGGAGGCCAGCCATTTGAGAATAGTACCAACAAGAAGGAAAAATAAATTACGACTGAAAAACCAAATGGGAGCTTTTCTCGGGGAAATGCATGTTGCCATATGAGATAAAAAATATTGTGAAAGGAATAAATGTTTTGGTATTTCATATTTGGCCCATTCATTAGCTGTCTGACCTTGTCAAATACTTCTGAGTATTTGCCTTTCATCTGTAAAATGTAAATAACAATAGTATTTGTAGGACTATTGTGAGAAATAAATAGTACTGCAGCAGAGTCCCAGCAAACCAGTGGCCTTCAGTAAATGTAAGTTGCTTATCCTTCACATCTACTCACCTCACACTAGAGTGTAGGGTGTTTGCCCAACTACTTCAAGAGATCAGAGACTTCTTGGCTTACTCCTGATTCCAGATACATTCTACGTGATCCCAGATACATGACAATCTTTATAGCAATGTGGTGTTATTATAGCTTTACAAACATAGCAAATGTCACATTATAAATGTTAAGAAGCAGATTGCTATTGCAGAAAAACTGGATTATGGCTTAAGAGAACCTCCTGAATGCAAAGAAGAGGACAGAGAGAAAAAAGAAGTTAAAGAGAAGAGAAATATGATGAGTATGGTGAATAGATGATGAAATGTAAACTTATGGATAACCAGTGTTCCTGAAGACAAGACCAGAATATATGGAAGGAAAATTTTATTCAAAATGTAAATTGTCTTGAAGGAAGGAAATATTACTAGACAGAAAATAGTTATAAATTATATTTCAAAGAACTCACCTGGTATGGTAAAAATAACAAAAAGATTCTACTGCCTTTAAGTATCCTAAGAAAAAAATGAATAAACAGGCAAAGGTTTTGATCAGACAGAACACTTTAAGTATTAAGGCATGAAGGCAGGATAACAGGTTATGCACAAGTATAGAAAAGAGGTTGGCCTCAGATCACTCTACAGTATTATATGCCACATAATGGAGCAACATTTGAAGAGAGAATTGTGGCTTAAGAATACTTTACACAGCTGCATTTACATATGAAGGCAGTAGAAACATATTCAAGTATTTAGAGAGATACCTTCTCTGACAAAACAAGCAAACCAAACAAACAATATCATGATGTGCCAAGCTTTAGTCTAAGTAGTTTTTATATACTGTACTATCCCATTTCATCCTCATAAACATTATCCTCATTTTACAATAAGAATAAATTATATCCTTCATTATATTCATTTTACAATTAGGGATATCCTTCATTATCTATATTTGACAACGAAGTTAAGAGTGTGCTTACAAATGTTAATAAATTTGCCCAAGTCACATAGCTAGTAAATAGAAAAGTAGAAGTCTAACCAGGTCTGTCAGTACTCATAGGTTTGACTTCATAAGCACCCACTGAATGGCTCTTGGAAAAGAAAATTTTTAAAAGAGAAGTTATAAAATGATGCTAATTATCACAAGAAAATAACAGTGGATTTTATGTAATCTTGGTGCAGATAATTTTTCTAAATCTGTCATCAAAAGTTTGGTTTTAATTTTATTTACTTTAAATTTTTGTTCCCAATATAATTACCCATTTTTCTTTTCATTAAAAAAATCAGAGAATACTGCATGCTCATTACAGCAGAAGAATGAATCAAACAATATATTGATGAACTTTATACAGAAGTCATGTTACCCATAATAGATACTTATTTACTTCTTAATTTGATTTCATCAAATTAAATCATAATTTTAACATGTCATTTTAAGTCATTTTATTACTTTAAAAAAACTTGTAAGAAGAAAACTACCCTTTATTCTTTAACACTACCACCCTAATAAAATTCATTTAACGTTTGCACTCATTCCATCTTGATATCTCCAAGGCCTAGAGTAGAATGGATGAGATACAGTCAATTCTCATTATTTGCAGATTCTATATTTGTGCATTTGCCTACTTGCTAGAATTTATTTGTAACTCAAAAATCCATTCTTGAGTTGCATTTGTAGTAATTTGTGAATATGTACAGAGCAGTGAAATATTTGAGTCACCTGATTACATGTTCCTAGCTGAGGTTGCACTTGATCTTAGCCAAAAGGTCGAGAAGCAGTCCTAGCTGAGGTGGAACAAGATGACTATCTTTCTTGTTTCAGCTCTCATATTATAAACAAGTATCCTTCTCATGGTCCATTTAGTTCTACATTTTTCAAATTTTTGTGCCTTTTTTGGCTGATTTTGCTATTAAAATGGCTGCCAGTGCTGAAATGCTGTCTAGTTTTCCTAAGTACAAGAAGGCTGTGATGTGCCTTATAGAGAAAATTTATGTTAGATAAGGTTTGTTCAGGCATGCATTATGGTGCTGTTGGCTGTGAACTCAGTGTAAATGAATCAACTATATATATTTTAAAAAAGTCTTTAAATACAAGCACATATAAAATAAGGCTATCAGTTGATAAAAATGGGACCAGAGGCTTGCAAGAACCTAACCCTATATTTCCCCAGGAGCAGTGGTTCAGTATTTGCCAACTCAGTGTTTGTAGTGACTTCATAAAACATAACTACTACGAATAATGAGAATTGACCATATTATTGGGCAACTATTATGCATCAATAGCAATTGACATCAATTTTGAATATTCTCTTCCTTGCTTTGCCTATGTGTGGAATAATTTCAAATATTTTTGCATTTTGTGTCATACACATTTATAAAATCCATCATTTTGCTTTATAGGCTTAAACATATTTTTCACTTTTTCTTCATGTTCAGACTTGGGAAAAATTTCAAACCCAAGATTCTTAAAGGTTAGAAAGCTCCCCCAAAATCAGTGACATCAGGCAAAACTGCCTAAATGGTATTGATATGGTTTGGCTGTGTCCCCACCCAAATCTCATCTTGAATTATAACTCCCACAATTCCCACGTGTCCTGGGAGGAACCTGGTGGGAGGTGATTGAATTATGGGGGTGGGTCTTTCCTGTGCTGTTCTTGTGATAGTGAGTAAATCTCATGGGATCTGGTTGTTTTAAAAATGAGAGCTTCCTTGCACAAGCTCTCTTCTTGCCTGCCGCCATCCACATAAGATGTGACTTGCTCCTCCTTGCCTTCCACCATAATTGTGAGGCCTCCCCAGCCATGTATAACTGCAAGTCCATTAAACCTCTTTCCTTTGTAAATTGCCCAGTCTCGGGTATGTCTTTATCAGCAGTGTGAAATGGACTAATACAGGTATTTGTAAATTTCTATGTAAGTACAATAAAAGGATTTAATAATCTTCCGTGAAAGCCATGTCAATGAAGAATTTTCGCCCTCCTTTTACCCTACACCCTTAAGTAGGCCCTGGTGTCTACTGTTCCCTTCTTTGTGTCTATGTGTACTCAATGTTTAGCTCCCACTTACAAGTAAGAACAAGCAGATATACCTCTTTCTTATTGTGCTTCAGAAATACTGTGTTTTTTACAAAATGAAGATTTTTTTTTTGCAACCCTGTGTTAAGTCTATCAGTGCTATTTTCCCAACAGCATGTGTTCACTTTATGTTTCTGTGTCACATTTTGGTAATTCTCATAATACACCAAACTTTTTCATTATTATATCTGTTATGGAGATCTGTGATAAGTGATCTTTGTTGTTACTATTGAAATTATTTTGGGGAGCCACGAACCATGCCCACTTAAGACAACAAACTTAATCAATAAATGTTGTGTGTGTTCTCACTGCTCCAACAACCAGCTGTTCTCCTGTCTCTCTCCCTCTCCTTGGGCCTCCCTATTTCCTAAGACACAAAAATACTGAAATTAGGCCAATTAATAGCCCTACAATGACCCTAAGTGTTCAATGAAAACAGTCACATGTCTCTCACTTTAAATCAAAGGCTAGAACTATTAAGGTTAGTGAGGAAGGCATGTTGAAAGCCGAGACAGACCTCTTGCACGAGCTAGCCAAGATATGAATGTAAAGATGTTCTTGAAGGAAATTAAAAACGCTCCTTTAGTGAATACATGAATGATAAGAAAGCAAAACGCCTCATTACTGATATTGGGAAGTGTCTGTGGTCTGAATAGATCAAACCAGACAAAACATTCCCTTATACAAACGCCTAATCCAGAGCTAAGCCCTAACTCTCTTCAATTCTATAAATGCTGACAGAGGTGAGGAAGCTACACAAGAAAAATTGGAGCCTAGCAGAGATTGGTTTATCAGGTTTAGTAAAGGAGATATCTCCATGACATAAAAGTGCAAGATGAAACAGCAAGTGCTGAAGTAGAAGATGCAGCAAGTTATCCAGAAGATCTAGATAAGTGATGAGGTGGCTACACTAAAGAATAGATTTTTCAATGTAGATAAACTAGCCCTCTATCAGAAGAAGATGCCATCTAGGACTTTCATATCCAGAAAAGGAAGTCAATGCCTAGCTTCTAAGGACAGGCTAACCACTCTTGTTAGGGACTCATACAGCTGGAGATTTTATGTTGAAGCCAATGCTCATTTACCATTTTGAAAATCCTAGGGCCCTTATAAATGATGACAAATTTATTCTGCCTGTATTCTAGAAATGGAATAACAAAGTCTGGGTGATTGCACACCTGCTTAGAGCATGTTTTAATAAATATTTCAAGACCATTATTGAGACTTACTACTCAGAAAAAAGATTCCCTTTAAAATATCATGACTCATTGACAATGCATTTGGTCACTCAAGAGCTCTGATGGAGATCTACACGGAAATTAATGTTGTTTTTATGTCTGCTAACACAACATCCATTCTGCAGCTCATGGTTCAAGGAGTAATTCTGACTTTCAGGTCTTATTACTTAACAACTTCATTTCATAACACTATAGCTGCTATTGGTAGTAACATCTCTGAAAGATCTTGGCAAAGTAATTTGAAAACCTTCTGGAAAAGATTTGCCAATCTAGATGCCGTTCAGAACATTCATAATTCACAGGAGGAGGTCACAATATCAATATGAACAGGAGTGTTGAAGAAGTTAATTCTAACCATCATGGATGACATTTTGAGGGGTTTAAGACTTCAGAAGAGGAAGCAACTGCGGATATAATGGAAATAGCAAGAGAACTAGGATTAGAAGTAGATCCTGAAGATGGGACTGAATTGTTGCAATCTCATGATAACCCTGTACAGATGAGGAGTGGCTTCCTATGGATGAGCAAAAGAAGTGGTTTCTTGAGATGGAATCTACTCCTGATGAAGATTCTGTGAAAACATTGTTGAAATGACAACAAAGGACTTAGAACACTATATAAACATTGTTGATAAAGTAGCAGCAGGGTTTGAGAGGACTGACTCCAATTTTAGAAGTTCTATTGTGACCTGCCTGGCCAACATGGTGAAACCCTGTCTCTACCAAAATACAAAAAGTCAGCCAGGTATGGTGGTGCACGCCTGTAATTCCAGTTACTTGGGAGACAGGAGAATCGCTTGAGCCCAGCAGGCGGAGGTTGCAGTGAGCCAAGATTGCACCATTGCATTCCAGCCTGGGTGATAGGGCAAGACTCTGTCTCAAAAAAAAAAAAAAAAGTTCTATTGTGTGTAAAATGCTATCAAACAGTATCAAATACTACAGAGAATAGTCTGTGAAAGGAAGAGTCAATCCATGCAGTAAACTTCATTGTTGTCTTATTTTAATAATTTGCCACAAACCCCAACCTTGAACAACCGCCACCCTGGTCAGTCAGCAGCCATCAACATCAAGGCAAGACCCTCCACCAGCAAAAATATTATGACTTGCTGAAGGTTCCAATGATGCTTAGCATTTTTTTTTTTTAGCAATAAAGTACTTTTAAACAAAATTATGTATGCTTTTTAAAGACATAATGCTATTGCACAATGGACTACAGTATAGTGTAAACACAACTTTCATGTGCACTGGCAAACCAAAAAATGCATGTGATTCACTTTATTGCAATATTCACTTCACTGCGGTAGTATGGAACTGAACCTGCAATATCGCCAAGGTATGCTGGTATATGAACACAACTATCCTTGTGTGATATTTACTCCAATTATTTATTTACATGTTCCAACAGGGGAAAAAATAGGATAGGAGAAAAAAAAATAACAAGAAAAAAGTTGAGGTAGTGGGAAATAAATTAACTAGCTACCTAACATGATAGGTTTGAATATTAAATCCTGTTGTCTGTGAGCCTATACTGACAAACTTGGCCTCCTCTGCTGAACACACACACACACACACACACACACACACACACACACACGTATCTCTGTCTCTTATTTCCTCTTCAACCTTTCTCCATACCCAAGTCAATCTTTTTGAGGCACTGGAGCTTTTCTTGCCTCAGAAGAAATGGAGTTAGCCTGGTGACTGCAGGAACTTCTTGGAAGCCGATCCTCTATACATAGAAGTGACTGTATGTCATATACATATAGCTCCCAATCCAAACTAAATGCACATCCAATTCAATTTCCTCTTACCCATTTCCAAAAATTACTGATGTATAAATCTGTAGCTTTTTGAAAGTTCGCAAATAATTTAAAAAGATGTTTTAGGAGTATATGGCCTAATCAATACATATCTGTGGTTTTCTGGCCCAAGGACCATCAGTTTGTGACCTTTATACCAGAAGCCAAAAGTAAGGGGGTCGGAGAGCAAAGAAATATGATCAATTTGGCAAAATTCAGGAAAACAGAAACTAAAGACAGTAAGAAAACATGATGAATAAAGGAAAAAGATACATTGCCTAAATAAAACCAGACCTGGCAAATGTTGTATTTGGCTACCAAAAGATATGAATGCTCAGATTTAATAATAATAAAAACATAAAAATCAGCTAAAATAAAACTGATATGACAAAAAATGGAAATAAGAGTGAATATCAACATTCCAGGTCAATATGGTTTGGCTGTGTCCCCACCCAAATCTCATCTTGAATTGTAACTTCCACAATTCCCACATGTCGTGGGAGGAACCCAGTGGGAGGTAACTGAATCATGGGGTCAATTCTTTCTCATGCTGTTCTCACAATGGTGAATAAATCTCACGAGATCTGATGGTTTTAAAAACAGGAGTTTCCCTGCACAAGCTCGCTCTCTCTCTCTCTTTGCCTGCTGCTATCCATGTAAGACACGACTTGCTCTCCCTTGCCTTTCATCATTATTGTGAGGCCTCCCCAGCCACGTGGAACTATAAATCCATTAAACCTCTTTCCTGTATAAATTATCCAGTCTCGGGTATGTCTTTACCAGCAGTATGAAAACAGACTAATACACAGGTAAAGTTAACAAAAGGAAACAAAAGTTGCAATATTAATATCAGACGAAAGAACTCAAGGCTAAAATATTAAATAGCTAATGAAAGCTCGATTCTACAGGGATGCAGCAGTTGTGAACTTTTATGGACAGAACAGCAAAGTATCAAAATATGTAAAACAAATAGTGTTAGAAAAAAAGACTCTGAAAAGCCATCATCGACAAGGGAAGCTAAAATACACATTTTGCAATTAAATCACAATCTATAGGTCAGACGACTGAATGTTTAAATAATTAACAAGGTGATCTATAAATGTTTACATGTATATGTACAACTGGCTGGAGCTGAGAAGGGATTGACCTCCCTAAATGTATGTGAAGGCAGGTTTCCTACTTGGATCTAGCCAATTGTTGCCAGGTGGATTACAGGCCTAATGATTTTAGATGCTTCAGCAGAATCTAAAGATGTTTTATTTATGAATAGATACACACAAGCACACAGGTATGAACTTTGTGTCCAGCTTAGGCAGAATATACATTCTTAAATGTCCATGAACACTTATGAAATTGATCATACACTGAATTAGAGATTCTGCTCACAATGCAACAAAAACTGTCCTTAAACTCATCCCAACAATAAACACCTAAAAATAAAAAATACTTCATAAATACTCTAAAATATTAATCAGAACAAAAGCGCTACTATTAAGTAATGAAGAACAAGGAGAACATGATATATCAATACTTACGAGATACAACCAAAGCAGGTCTCAGAAAAATGTCTACAGCTTTTATAAGATACATTCATTGGAAAACAAGAAGCATGGAAAAATAAACAACAAGTATTTGATCCAATATATCAAGTAAAACCCACAATATACAAGGAAGGGTGGCTCATGCCTGTAATCCCAGCTCTTTGGGAGGCCAACGTGGTGGATCACCTGAGGTCAGGAGTTTGAGACCAGCCTGGCCAACATGGTGAAACTCCGACTCTACCAAAAATACAAAAAATTAGCTGGGTGTGGTGGCGGGTGCCTGTAATCCCAGCTACTCAGGAGGCTGAGGAAGGAAAATCACTTGAACTCGGGAGGCGGAGGTTGCAGTGAGCCGAGTCTGCCACTGCACTCCAGCCTGGGCGACAGAGTGAGACTCTGTCTCATAGATAGATAGATAGATAGATAGATAGATAGATAGATAGATAGATAGATAAATAGATAGATAAAAGCAGAAATAATAAAAAGTAAAAACAAACGTGGTAGAAATAAAAAGAAAAATCCAGCTCAAATTTTGGAAATGCGAAAGACTCCAGTAAGTTTATTTCATATATGAATATACTTTCTTGGTGAGGATATGTTGAATAGAAGACATTTTATAGGCCACAGAGTTGTTAAACCCTTGGGCAGTTCAGAAAAAAAACACACCAAAAATATTAAAACGTGAGTGTGTTATAGACTTTATTTTTTAGAGCAGTTTTAGGTTCATAATAAAATTAAGCAGAAGCTGTAGAAATTTGCTATATACCCACCTAACTCTTGCTCCCCTCCCCTTGACAGCCTTTCTCATTGTCAGCATCATGAACCACAGTGGTACCTTTGTTAATAGTGATGAACCTACATTGACACATCATAACTCAAAGTCCAAGTTTATATTAGGGTTCATTCTTAGTGGTATACATTCTATGGGTTTGGACAAATATATAATGACATATATCTACCATTGTAGTATCATACGGGGATGTTCATTGCCCTAAATATCCTCTGTGCTCCACCTGTTCATCTCTACCTCCTCCCAGTAGTCCGGCAACCACTGATCTTTTCACTGTCTCCATAGTTTTGCCTTTTTCAGACTTATACAGTTAAGATGTGCTTTTACTGTTACATTTCAAGTACATGAATAAGAAAACATTATTATGTAAGATTAATAAGGATCAAAATGCTTCATGAGATGCTCATTTTCTGTATATGTCTTATAATCTCTGGAGTATTAAAAACAAATAGTTTTTGGACACAGAGAGAAAAGCAGCTCATCTCTTTTCATACCAAATCAACCCACAGTTTCACAGGAATATAACATATGTTCTCAAATTATTTCATAGTAGGGATAATCCTATTAAAAACTAAAATGCCAGCAGTATGTGTTCCAGAATTCAAGCTTTACAACATTATAATTTAATGGGCACACCCTGCTTAGTGAGCCCTTAATCTAACTTGAAAAGATCACAGCATAGCTCTGTCAGGGTGGGCTTCATGCCATACTCACATCGTTTATGCAGATTAAAAAGTAACCATAAATTCATTAATTTTTTTTACTGGCTTGTGGAAAAGGGACTTAGATCTTGGCTGCGGTGGGTGGGGGCAGGGAGTGAGAAGCAAGATTATGCAGTATGCGGAGATTTGAGGTAGAAACTGCACACTATAAAGAGCATTCCCTTAATAATGCATGTAAAAATATAGGTAGGGTAAATATGAAATAAAACTTGTAAGGCATATTTTTTTCAATTCAATTCAATTCGGTTAACACCAAAATAGGCATTTTTAAGAATGAACTCTGTTTTAATCTTAAAAGAAAATTCCAGACAATCATATTATTTCACCTTGAAATATGTCAGTATGTATCTCTTATAAAGATTTTTTTTAAAAAAAAACATAATCATGATATCACACCCCAAAAAATTAGCAATAATTTCTTATTTGTAAGCTTGAAAACAGATTGATCAGAGATAGGGCTTAGGAAATAAGGTAACAGAATACAAGAAAACCTTACAAAGGTCTTGACAAAATTTCTGAAGTCTGGTGTCAGTATATATTAAATATACTAGTGCACATCTTGCTATAGGTTGTTATAGGTCAGAGATGTTTCAACTCCATTTAATTGGTAGCGGCTGATTAGAGAGTTAAGATTTAGATAACACTTATAAAGGCTAGCATATGGTCAAATGTAATGCAATTCAGTTAGTATTACTCTCATACTTTTATATGAGACTTTTATAAGCTTGACTATTTTTACAAATTCTAATTTAGATTTATATAAATATTAAGATTACAGATTTTATTACACAATTGAAATCAACACTAAAAAGCTTTAAGTCATAGAAACTGTAGGGTTTCCTTGTTCATTAAAAATAAGCTGTTTGAATTTCAGAATGATTGTTTCATATTTGCACATAAAAGCAATTGCTAGACTAAGCTTCATTATAACTAGAATGATGTAAAGGGAATTTAAGCAGAAAATGTCTAAGTTTCCTTCTGGCAGTAAAGATTCACAATTCTAAAAAATACTGCTCTTTTATGTAGATCATTTTACAAGAGATTTACCAGGGATCTTATAGGTCATCTAGCTCAATCTCATTTTCAATGCAGAGAAACCCTACTCAACATGATATTAATACTTTATAATTAACACTAAGTTTTGATACCAAAATCAACTCATGCTAGCCTTGTCTGTTCTAATTTAAAGGTTCTTGATTTGTTTAGCAGTCTAATTCTGCTCTAGTATTTTTTAATATGCCTGGATTCTGATTTCTTAAGTATTGACTATGACTGATTTCTCCAGGTCAATGTTTCTGACCCTGATCTGCTAATAGTGCCCTAATCCTAGGTTGCTTCTTGTAGCTCATGGCTTGTTTTTCTTCCTCCCAGCTTACAAAGAAGAGTCTGAGCCTCTTCCCTGAACATTCAGGCTTTCAATGTACCATATAAAAAAATGAAGTAAACTTAACCCATTTAAATTATGGTTCTCAGGGTACTGTGGGATAGTTTAAATTTTCAAAGAAAATACAGCTTTGTTGAATATCTGTTGGATAACACACAGACTACTAGATGAGACAGTTCACAGTTTCAACAGTAGATCACACTACATTCATTTTATTGACATCATATTTTTTGCAAAGTTGGATTTTCAGTAGTTGCTGTAATAGAAAGCCATTCTTAAAATCACTGTGGAACAGAACATGAAGAGCAGTGTCCAATCTGATCCTATTGTTTGAGAAGTTATGAAGTCCACAACAGAAGCATATATTACATTTGTAAGTAACTGGTTAAGAATGACATAAAACATTATTTTCCTTAAATTTATGTATATTTTTCCCTAAGGGCTCCTAAGTTTTTTAGATATAAATGCTTATTAAGTTGTTTGGACATAATTATCTAATAAATGAAAAAGTTATATATTTCCTTTGGTCTTGTAGTGCTACGAAAAAATTACCAACATGCTAAAAGTGAAAGTTTGTAAAGCTCTGACATATAGATTCTTCTATGTATTTGGAATACTGTATTTAATCATTCAACAAAAGTGTTAAGTACCTAGTGTGTTTTAGGAACTGTTTTAGGTTCTGGGAATCCAGTAGTGAATGAGATGGAAAAAGTGTCTGTTCTCATGGTGTATATGTTCTCAAGGAGAGAAAATAGACAATTTTTAAAATGTATAATTGCTATGAAATATTACACAGAATAACCTGATAATGACAGGAATGTGGAAGGACAAAGTTTAGTTATGATGCTGGAGGCACATCTCTCTGAAAAGGTAACTTTTGCACTGAGACACATCAATGACATTCAAAGCAATTTAAAAAAAAAACAAACAAACGTGTTTTACTCATCCACAACCAAATAGTTCTACATCTTATCATTCCTTGTTCCTTTTTTCTTTTTTTTTTTTTTTGAGACGGAGTCTCGCTGTGTTGCCCAGGCTGGAGTGCAGTGGCGCGATCTCGGCTCACTGCAAGCTCCGCCTCCCAGGTTCACGCCATTCTCCTGCCTCAGCCTCCCGAGTAGCTGGGACTACAGGCGCCCACCACCACGCCTGGCTAATCTTTTGTATTTTTAGTAGAGACGGGGTTTCACTGTGTTAGCCAGAATGGTCTCGATCTTCTGACCTTGTGATCCGCCCACCTCGGCCTCCCAAAGTGCTGGGATTACAGGCATGAACCACCGTGCCCGTCCGGCCCCTCTTTTTTCTTAATAGACTTCTCAATTATATCAGAGGAATGGCTGTCTTCTATTTCTGTTCTGGATTGTTTTTTTGGCCATGAGAAAAATCAGTTCACTTTTCCTAAATGAGAAAGTGGTTCTTAAGTAGAGGCATAACAACTCATTGTTTGCTAGATATATATTAGCTGTCCATGCTTTAGTACAGTGATAAAACAATAAGGATGAGTGGATGTTGGTTATCACTTCCTTTTCAGCTAACAACTGCTCTGAAAACATAATTTTTAAAAAAAGGCACTGAGGGCAATTTGTGTTACTTATATCCTTAATATCTTTCCTCAAATCACAAATTGGGTGTGTTCCCTTTTCTACTTTACCTCCATCGCTCTGTAAGGTTTATTCCCCAACATTTGATGGCAATAAGCACTCCTAGATCCAAGCACAGTGCTACTGCTGCTGTTTGCTTTTTCTTTTTTGTGGGAAGACAGGGTCTCCCTCTGTTGTCCAGACTGGAGTGCAATAGTGCAATCATAGCTCACTGGAGCCTCAAACTCCCAGGCTAAAGTGATCCTCCTGCCTCAGCCTCCTGAGTAGCTGGGGCTATAGGCATTACCACTACACCTGGTAATTGTTTTAAAATTTTTTTACAGACAAAAATCTTACTATGTTGCCTAGGGTGGTCTCGAACTCCTGGCCTCAAGCGATACTCCCTGGGAATACAGGCATAAGCCACCATGCCCAGCCTTGCCTTTCACATTTTTAAATCATATTAATGCTCTTAACTTGGCTTTAACCTATTTTATTTGAATCATAATGTAAATTATGTAAGGATTTGTAAAGCATACTAATGTCCATATCTATCATTTTCTTAAAAATATGAGTTTATTGTAGAAGCATCCAACCAACAAATCCAGATCAAGGTGTGTAGTTTGAAGTTTTAACTGGGAGATCTCTAAGTTAGTTTGCTGTCAACATTCCTAGTTCTCCTTTACAACTTTGCTTCTATACTTGGCATGGATTTCCACTGAGTAGAAAAGCAAAACTAGTAATAATATCAAACTATTCTTTTTTTCTCTGCATCTTTCCCCAACTGCAATATTAAGAGTAATCTGGTGAGTTGCAGTGAATTAAAAGTAATTTATCCTCTCAAAAAGTAAAGGTTATTATGTCATTAACTTTTTTTTTTTAATGACTAGAGAAAATTCAAAAGAACAATGGGCTGACTGAGAATTGAGAGATCAGGAAGCTGGCCCTGCTTTGCCACTAACAAAATGTATGTATGACTGGGCATTTCACTTATTCGGGTCTCTGTGGTAGGCAGCATCTAAGGTACTTCCCAATGGTCCTCCCTCCTGTATTCACACCTTTGTGTAATCCTCTCCCCTTCATTATAGGCTGAACCTAGTGACTCACTTCAAATGAGCAGAATATAGTAAAGGGGATGGGCTGTCACTTCCAAGCCTGTTTAAGTTATAAACAGACTGTGAATTCCCTCTCTGGCTTGCTTTCTCCATGGCACACTCTGAGGGAAGCCAACTGCGATGCTCTCAGCTGCCCTACAGAGAGGCCTGTAGCAACTAATGCTCCCAGTGAACAGCCAGTGAGGATCTGAGACCCTCATTCCAACAGTACTTGAACAGGATCCTGCTAACAGACATGTAAATGGACTTGGAAGTGGGTCCTCTCCAAGTTGAGCCTTGTGATGAGACCACAGCCCAGCCTACACACTGACTGTGTAGCCTTGTGAGAGGCTCTGAGCCAGAGGGCCCACCTAAGCCATCCCAGGATTGCTGGACCACAGAAACTGTGAGATAATAAATACTAGCTGTATAAACCACTAAGTTTTACAGTAATTTATTATGCAGCAATAGATAATCAGTACAGCCTGTGTTTCCTTTTCTGTTATATAAAGAGTTTGGTTTAAATGAGCTTTTGAGTCCCTTTCTAACTCCAACATTCAATGAGTACACTTACATTGGTTGCAAAGGCAAAAAAGAGAAAACACACATAGAGACACAAACTACAATTTCATGTCTTAATAATAAAATTCACAGTTCAAAAATCTATGGTAGTTTTAAATAAGGTTCAAGATTTGGTCACTTCCCCTGGAAGACACGTCGTCTCTATTAGCAGCACTGCAATTAAAAAGAAAACCTAGGAAAACAGTCTTCTTATAAATGTCTTGTTAATGGGGAGATCCGAAATTCACATTTGTCCACTATAAGAACTTGACAGATTTGGGTTAAGGAATACAACATGCTTGGCAGTCTTTGCATTAAAAAAAAAGTAGGGATAATATAAGAAATTTATTTAGTTATTATAAATGTCAATAATATACAAAATATCTTAATTTATACTAAACAAACAAGATATATTTTGTTAAAACTATGTGTCAGTTAGGTACCTGCATTTACTTTATTCTAAAGCTCTTTCTGAAAACTTTATTCTAAAGCTCTTTAGACTGTGATAAAGATGTGTATCTTAAACCCTAAGGAAACTACTACTTTTTTTTAAGTGATATATACTCAATAAGTCAATTGTGGAGATAAGACAGAATCATAAAAAATACTCAAACTGCCTCAAAGCAGGCAGAAAAAGAGGAAAAAAGAACAAAGAATAAATGGGTTAAGTAGGAAACAAAGTGGCACAAATCTAATGTTCTTTCCAGTAAATTTTAAATTATTAGAGAAAACAGCACAACATAGTGGAATAAACAGTACAACAAGAGTGAGAAAACGGGCTTTAGCTCTAACTTTGCCATTTTTTAACTTTGTGACTTTGGGAAAACTGGTTTAACTATTTGTAAAATGGACAAGTAGAAATCATCTTTTGTAACTTCCAATTATAAAAGTCTATGAATCTAATGGAAAATGTATGAAATATAACTTCTAAATATTTAAAAATGTAAAACAAATGGCGGTACACTATAATTCAATGGGCCATCCTTATAAAGTATTTATGAAACCACAGGGAAAATATTTATGACACAATTCAGGAAGAAAAAAGGAAACAAAACATCATATACACTATCATCACTAATACAAAGAAATCATGAAACCAAATAACAACAATAACACAACTCTGTACTAAAACCAAAAACAAAAACCTGTGAAGAAATTCAGAAGTTTTACAATGATTGTAAGACCAAAGGTGATTATTTTTCTTTCTTTTACTTTATCAATTTTGTAGTCAGTAAATGTATGTGAAGGTTATGATGTTCTAATGGAATAAAAGTTTTAAATGTTTAGTTTTAAAATAGTAATAATGATACCAAAAAATCGTGCTTTACATAATTTCTATATTCTTGAAAATTTGTTTGCAAACAAAAGTATAAATCTAGCTCCCAAGCGGGGGAAAAGCTTTCAAACATTTCTATTTTATTGAATGCTTCTCATTAGCTCATGTCTTTTTTTTCCATCAGAATCCTTTAAGAGAGAATCCAAGGGGAATTTTCCTGACTCTGAATTTATTCTCAGACTCTGAGAATATTTGAAGAACAGTTTCCCAGTTTTCAAAAGGGACAATGCTGCTTCTCCCTGACACCCACCATTTCATAACTCCACTCTCTAAGCTCCTAAGCAGCATTACTCAAAAAGTGATGATCCTTAGGCCCGCTGAGTCAGAATCACCTGTGGTCACTGTTAATGCAAATTCTGAAGCCAATTCTTGGCCTATTGATATATAATTTCTAGAGGTGGGGCCTTAAAATATGTATTTTAACAGGCATCCTCAGTAAGCTTTAGCATAACAGGGACAACAATCTAAGTACCCAAAGCATGTCCCCTGGACCAACGCACTGGCATCATCTGGAGACTGCTTAGAAAAGCAAACTTTTAGGCTCTACCTTAGATCTACTGAACTAGACAATCTGGGGTTAGGGCCCGGAAATCTTTAACAAACACCTTGTTGAACCTTATGCATGGAAAGTATGGGAACTATTGCTCTAAGACAGTGGTCTCCAAACTTTATTGAACACTTATCAGTAAAAAAAATATTTTGAGTATGTTCCCCATTCTCAGCATATGTAAATTACATAAATATATTACTGTTGATGGATACATCACATATAGCACATACATGACCATTCATTGCACAAGTTTTTGTTTGGGTGTATGTTTTCAATTCTCGTGGGTGTAAACATAGAGTAGACTTGCTGAGTCATATTATCATGTTTAAGCTTTAAGGGACTGTCAAAATGTTCTCCAAAGTGGCTGCAACATTTTACATTCCTAACAGCAGTATATGAGGATGCTAATTTATCCATATTCTGGCCAACATTTGTTATCATCTGGCTATTTTATTTGTAGCAATACTATCAGATGTGGAGTGGTATCTCATTACAGTTTTGATTTGCATTTCCCTAACAGCTAATGATGTTGAGCATATATTCATGTGCTTAGTATTTATCCATATCTCTTATTTGAAGAAATGTCTACTCAGATACTTTGCCCATTTTAAAATTGGGTTATTTGTCTTTTGTTATGGAAATAATATTGCTTTATATTTTTCAGATATAAGTTTCTTATCAGGCATATAATCTGCCATAATAGTCTCACATTATGTGGATTGTGGTCTTTTTTTTTTTTTTTTGGATTGTGTTCTTTGAAGTACAGAAGTTATTTGTTTTTCTTTTGAGAGCAAGTCTTGCTCTGTTGCCCAGGGCAGAGTGCAGTGGCGCGCAGTCTGCGGTTCACTGCAACCTTCGCCTCTGGCGTCCAAGCGATTCTCCTGACTCAGTCTCCTTAGTAGCTGGGACTACAAGCGCGAGCCACCACACCTGGCTAATTTTTTGTACTTTTAGTAGAGACAGGGTTTCTCCATGTTGACCAAGGTTGTCTCGAACTCCTGTCCTCAAGTGATCTGCCTGCCTCAGCCTCCGAAAGTGCTAGGATTTACAGGCATGAGCCACCATGCCCGGCCTTAAAAATTTTAAAATGTTGATCATGTCCAATTTACATTTTTTATTTTATTGCTTGTATTTTTAGTGTTGTTCTTAGAAGGCTTTGTGTAATCCAGTATCACAAATAATTATGTCTATGTTTTCTTCCAAGAGTTTTATAGTTTTACATTTTACTTTACATCTTTGATCCATTTAGAGTTAATTTATGAGTATGATGTGATGTAAGGGTTATTGTAATCTTTATGATAGGGTTGTAAATGGGATTATTTTCTTCCTTTCACTTTCAGATTGTTCATTGCAGGTGCAAGTTCAACTAACTTGTATATTGCTTTTATATTCTGCAATATTGGTAAACTTGTTTAGTAATTGTAATAGTTTTTCAGTGGATGTCTTAGGATTTTCTGTATAGAAGATCATGTTATCTGCAAATAGAGATAGTTTTCTCCCTTCTCTTTTTCCAATGTAGAGGCCTTTTTTTTTTTTTCCTTTTTATTCCTAGTTGCCCTGGTAAGAGAAGACATTCTCATCATTACTGATTTTAGGGAGAATACATTTAGCCTTTACAATTAAGTATGATGTTAATTGTGGTTTTTGGTAAATGTCTTTTAACTGGTTGAGGATGTTCCCTTCTTTTCCTAGTTTGTTAAGTGTTTTAAGCATGAAAGTGTGCATTTTATCAAATGCCTTTTTTATGTAGGCATTAGGGAAATTGAGTGTCAAAATATTTCACAACTCATTGAACAAAATAAAAATCCATGAATCGATATTGATACAAATAAATGTGGTTGCTGCCCTGTATACTATTGATATGATGTATTATTTTAATTGACTTTTGGATGCTATATCAACCTTGCCTTTCTGGGGTAAATTGATTTGGTTATGGTGTATGATTTTTTTTTTAATCTGTTGCTGGATTTGGTTAACTAATACTTTGCTGAGAGTTTTCACATCTATATTCATAAGAGATGCTACTCTGTTTTCTTTTCCTGTGATGACTTTATATTAGTTTGTTTTAAAAATGTTATAAGTCAACAATTCTGAAAATACTTTCTGTGTATTCTACAAATGAGCAAATTTCTCAGGTTTCTTACTGTTCAACATGAGAAGACTAAAACAAACTCTCTGCTTCTGGATTAGAATTAGAAGTATCTGAGTATCTGTTTGATCTGATTACACACAAACATATACACAAACTGACACACATATGTCCTAGTTGTGTCCACTGAGAAGGCCTAAAAGCAGTAGCATACCAGTAGCTATTATTACACTGTACATCCAGATCTCGGAATAAAGGCTACTTTCAGCGCTAGGTCAGACAAAGGACAATATAATCTTGGAACATTTTGTGATGTCAGAAATCAAGGAAGTGCTCCAGGAGTGATGAGAACATGTCAAAACGATGCAGGAGTTAGTTTGAAGGGGCTTTTACTGGCCAAATGTGGGAAAATTTGAGTATCAAAATAAATAATGATAATAATAGAATGTAATCCATTGAAAAAATAAGAATCCACGAATTTATCCCGATACAGATAAAGAAAACAAATGATAAGTGGGGAAGAGAAAGGAAAGCTTTTCCTTAGTTTGCCAATTAATGAATGTAGAATAAATTATGGGTGCTAGAAAGTCACAATTTTGCAAACATTATAGTAATTAATGATAATTAATTCAGGCAACAATCATCAATGGATGCTATTTTGGGTTGTATGTGTTCCCCAAAAGTTCATGTGTTGTAAGTTTAATCCAATGCAACTTTGTTGGAAGGTAAGGCTTAATAACAGGTGATCGGGTTGTGAGGGCTCTGCCCTCATGAATGGGTTAATGTTATTATTTAGGGAATGGGTTAGTTATTGGGAGGGTGAATTGTTATAAAGCTAGTCTGGTCCCTGGTGTCTCTCTCGGTCTCATGTGCTCTCTTCTGCCTTCCACATTCTGCCATGGGATGACCCTCACCAGATGCTAGTGCCATGCTCTTCGACTTCTCCACCTCAAAAACCATGAACCAAATAAATTTCTATTTTTATAATTTACCTAGTCTATGATATTCTGTTACAGCAACAAAAAACAAACTGCGACAGATGCTAAATGAAAAGCAGGTGAGGAATAAGATATGTACATAGTCTCAGACTACCACAAATTACTTAATTGCAAAGTAAAAAACAGTAACATTACAGTACAGAAACCTGGCAGGTGCCATATTAACTAGGTACTTAACATCACCATTAACAATAACAGGATAAACTAACATCCCATGCCTTTTCTGTGGTGCATCACTTCTGTAGTATTCCTGCCCCAAATCCATAATATGAATCTAATCAGACAAACTCAAATTGATGGACATTCTTCAAACTAATTTGCTTGTACTCTCCAAAAATATGAAGATCATAAATGACAAAAGAGAAGCTAATTCTGTATTAAAGGAAACTAAGGAAACTTGAAAACTACATACAATATAATCTTGAACTGAATAAGATATAAGATAAATATAAAAGATATTGGGACAATTGATGACATTTGAATATAGGCTATGGAGATAATAACATTGTATCCATATTAAAATTCCTGAGTTTGATCATTCTATTCTGGTTATATAAAAGAATGTAAGGGTTTAACGGGTGCAGTGCCTACAACTCACTTTCAACTGGTTCAAGAAAAATATATACATACACATACACACATATACAGAGGGAGAGAGAAAGAAAAAGAACTGGAGCATGAATGATAAAAAAAATTGGGCAAAATAAAAATGTAAACAGTGAATCTGGATTTTTTTGTACTATTTTTGTAATTTTCTGTAAATTTAGATTACATTAATATAAAAAAGTTTTAAGGCATATAGGTCAACACCAACTGCACACCACCCTGAATTTTACCAAGAATGTATCAGGAAGTTTAGTTTCAGAAAGTATAATATACCAACCTGCTAAAGCAACAGAAAGCTACTTTTTTGTAAAATGAAAAGATTCTATGTAGCAGAATGGAAACAAAAAAAGAAGCTAACACTGTCTCTAACATATTCAATTCAGAAAGCTGTTTGTTCTAAAGGGTAAACAGAAAAAGTTCAATTTCCTGAAGAGGTAATCTAGTATTATCCACACCAGGTGCAATATCCAATCTTATCCAAATAAATCAGCCGAAATTTATGCCTCTAGGAGGAAGAAAGGTCAAATTCGAACAAATTGTCCATCTCAGACAGAGGGAAAGAATGTGAGATGTGCTTTGTAGAAATAAAATGAACTTGTGTTCCAGCATAGTTATTATCATTGAGATGACTTTGACATTACAGAAAAAAATTACTTGAGATTAGCCCAAATTGGTAGTTATTTTTAAAAATACATTATATGTACACAAACACAATAATTCTTTTCATAAAACTTAAAGTGAAAGTCCTGAAATAAACTATCTACATATGAATTAAGACAAAAAATCAGAAGCGATTATTAAGAATTCTCAAGTAAGCCCGTGCAACATGGTGAAACCCCGTCGCTATTATAAATACAAAAATTAGCTGGGCATGATGGTGCGTGCCTGTAATCCCAGCTACTAGGGGACCTGAGGCATGAGAATCGTTTGAACCCAGGAGGAGGTAGCAGTGAGCCAAGATCACAGCATTGTACTCCAGCCTGAGTGACAGAGCAAGACTCTGTCTCAAAAAAAAAGGATTCTCAAGTAATCATAATTCCTATATATTATGAAGCCATGAATGATGTTTTTATCTTTCTCCTGTTTTTTTGTGGTTGTTTTGTTTTGTTTTGTTTTTTGAGATAGGGTCTCACTCTGTTGCCCAGGCTGGACTGCAGTGGCATGAACATGGCTCACTGCAGCCACAACCTCTTGGGCTCAACAGATCCTCCTGCCTCAGCCTGTCACATAGCTGGGAGGTGCACACACCATGCTTGGCTAATTTTTAAATTTTTTGTAGAGATGAGATCTTGCTATGTTGCCCAGGCTGGTCTTGAACTCCTGAGCTCAAGTGATCCTCCCACCTTGGCCTTCCAAAGTGCTGGGATTACAGGCATGAGCCACCACACCTGGCAGTCTTTCTCCTTTTTCCTTTTCTTTCTCTTCCCCTTTTCCTCATATTCTCTTCATTTATTTTTCTCCCAACTACCCTGCTTGTGAAGGTTAACCAGAACATTGCTTAGTTTTGCCAGTGGCATTCAGAGTTTACAGAGGTTGCGGACCTTGTACAAGGTATGCGCAAGAAGTGGCACATTTATTCTGACAGGGCATTTAAATGAAGCAAAATATCTTTCAAAGCATCTCACAGAAAAACTATTCCTGCTAGGAAAAGAGTCTCTGGGCTTCAGAATACGAACTACCCCACACAGACATGCTATGCACCTTAGAAAATAGCACTATGGCAATTCCTGACCACTGTGGGAAAAGTTCATTTTGACTTAGAAGTGCTTCACCCAAACCCGCATTATCTTTGTTAAAAAAAAAAAAAAAGATAAGTAGTTAAATAAACTAAGAGATAGAATTATAAGTGCAAAAAACCCCCAAAAATTTAGGTTTTATTTTTAAAAATCTTATCAAAAATATATTTGTGTTTTAATTCTTCCTTCCCTTAGCAATAGATGTATTTTCACTTTTTCTTGCTTGTTCTACTTCTGTTCTGCATAGAATACTTCTTAAGAATGCTAATAGAGTCATGAGTCCAATTTTGTTTCTAAAGAAAGGAAAATTAGGCTGAGAAAGATGACTCACGCCTGTAATTGGGCACTTTGCGAGGCTAAGGCTACAGGATTGCTTGAGGCCAGGAGTTCGAGACCAGCCCAGGCAATAAAGCAAAAGGCTCCATCTCTACAAAAACTTAAAAAAAAAAAAAAAAAAAAAAAAAAAAGCTGAGCATGATGGCACACGCCTGTATTCCTAAGTACTTGGGGGACTGAGGGGGAGGATCCCTTTAGCTCAGGAGTTTGAGGCTACAGTGAGCTATAATTGTGCCACTGCATTCCAGCCTGGAAACAGAGCAAGACCCCGTCTCAAAAATTAAAAAGAAAAGGAAAATTAAATTTAGTAAGTTCAAAGAGAAACAAAATATCATGATGAAATAAAATACTAAATAATGTTAACATTTATATTTCACTGTTTATGCCTCAACAAAAATATCAAAGTACTGGGTAAGAGGAGAAAGTAAAGCCAGGCACTGTGCAAGTTATTTTATACATTATTTTACTTAAGAATGTGAGGTAAATATTATGATTCTCCAAGCTAAGAAATTTAAGGCTTGGAAATGTTAGCTAATTTGCTTGAGATTAAGTAGCTAGGATACACCTTTAAATTCAGGCCTGCTTGAAAACTTGAGTTTTGCTTATATGTCTCTCTACTGCCTCCCTGGAATTTTTCTACTAATGTTATAGCAACATAATAATATCTTGACTTTTCAAATAAAGCAGGAGGAAAATAATTCCAGAAGTAAATGAAAATTTCTGAAATAAATTATAGGGATATAGTATATACTATACTTTCAGACTCTGCTAAATTAATCGATACTTGACTATTCAAGCAATTTCATAAATCAAATATAAATTATAAATTAATACTTCTATTATAAAAGAATCATTTGACATGAGTCAAATGTGGGAATCACTAACAAACTAATCTCTAAAAGTTAATTTAAAAAAGTTGGGAGGTGATAACAGCACAACATTTTCCCCTTTAGTGTCTATAATATCTTCTGCAGTGAAAGATATTCTCATAATGACACGCTCAAATATTTCATCCATTCATTCTGTTCAGTCAGTTCTTATACGGCTCAGACTTCTTGCTATCAGCTGGGGAACAGGATATAGTAAAATTTCCTGTAAGCTTTATTCTATCAATCTGGTTGCTAGCCAGATACAGTAGCACATACACAAACTTAGCCAGGAAACATTTTCCAGAGCATTATAAAAAGAGGCCTTAGGGGAAACCAGTGAGCCAATGAACAAGGCAGGCGAATATTGTGAGACAGCGCTTCCCTAGCCTGAAATCTCAGTTCAAATTCCCTATAGTGCCCATCAATTTCACACTTCATCATCTAGAGCAGGTTGCTGGTAATAAGTCATAGGCAACTGATGTGGTGAGGATACCATCTTTGACATACTCCTGGGTCTGTCCATCATGAGAAATGGCAGAAACACATTTTGTGTTCCTCTTGTTAAGTGAGGTTGATTATTCATTATTATTAACATGTATTTGTTGGCAAGGAGCAATATGAAACATGTAATTAGATTCAACATATGCACTGCAGGATTTGTAATCAGGCAGTAGTTTTTTCTCTCTTGAGGGGAAAATAAGAAAGAAAGAATGATCAGGCATAAAATCTGAGTATCATATATCTTTCTATATAAAAGAGCACTGTTGATTTAAAATTAATTCTGACTTAAAAGAAAATTTTCTCTCAAATATCTGAAAAAGCTAACCAATACTAAGTGAGCATTAATAGGCAATGCCTGAATCTTTTCCCTGTTAGTGGCCTCAGATTTGGGTGGCAAAATTTGGCAAAATAAATCTGTCAAACCAATTACTTAGTTCAACCTCTTTATTTGTAACTGTCAAAAACATTCTTGCACAATGCTCTATTTCATATCAAACCCATGTTACTATTTAATACCATAGATAACTAAATTTCTTACTAAAGAGTGTCTTTCTATATTTATCTTCATTTAACAATAAATACACTTGACAAATTGCAAAAATTTGACAGAGAACCTTGCAGGGAAAGTGTTATTCCATACTTAATATTTTACTGATTGGCTAAAAATGAAAAATGTTAAATATAAATAAAATTGAGAAATATAAGTTTTCAAACATTCTAAAAAATTATAAAAGTGTTTCTTTCCAAATTTCCAAAATGTATGTTTTACTATTTTTGTTGTCCTCCTGACATGATGCACTGAGAAGAAAATATCACTTCTATGCTATTCCTGCTCCAAGTGCACCACCTGATTCTAACCATCAGAAAACACCAGACAAATACAAGTTGAGGGGCATTCTGCAAAATAACTGGTCTGTGTTCTTCAAGAAGGTTAAGGCCAAGAAAGACAAAGAAAGACTGAGGAAGTGTTCCAGATTAAAAGAGAACCAGAGAGATGTGACAACTACATGTAAAACATAAATATGGGATTTTTCTGTTGTTATAAAGGATGTTATTGGGACAAATGGCAAAATCTAAATAAGGTCTGTGGAATAGATAATAATATTGCATGATCTTAATTTGATAATTGTTTTTTGGTTATTTAAGAAAATATCCTATTTTTTCTTATTTTTAAGAATCTCACTCTGGCGTATTCAGGAGTAAATGATGGGTGTCATGTCTGCAACTATCTCACATAGTTCAGACAGAGAATGAGTATGTGTGGGTGAGAGAGAAAAGGAGAGAAATAAAGTAAAGATGTCAAAATGTTAACATTGAGGAATCTGGATAAAAGGTATATTAGAATTATTGTACTATTCTTGTAACTTTCATATGTCTGGAAAGTATATTAAAATAAAAAATTTAAAAAGAGTATGACAGAAAAAATCTTAGTTACATTATTATGGAACATATTATAATTCAAAACATGTTTAATTAAAATAAAATGACCTTGAACTTCACATAATATATATCCCTTGATTGTTTTCACATATCAAGCAATTGCAGCTGTTGTAAGCTGTCACTTATATAGATTTCTCTCAAATTTAGCTATACCAGTGGGGAAAAAAATGGCATGATAATCCTTAACAGCTGACAACTTAAAGCCATTTGCAAAGTATTGTCTCACTAATTCAAATAAACAGGAAGAATAATATATAGCTGAAATAAACAATATTTTAAAATAAATGTTTTCTTTGTACTTTTAAATGGATATTGCACAAAAATATTAAGGAAATACAGAGATCCTTCAAGTTAGTGTGAAAGATGATGTGTGCATGTGTGTGTATATACACATATATACTATAAGTGAGATTTTGTTATTTATTTAACATGTAGTCTATATATGGGGTGTTAAAACACAGGCTAATATTTACCATATTCTTACTATGCCAATGCTTTAGATGCATTTATTAACAAACCGACCCATTGAGTAGGTTCTATTATTAACGTAAAGCTTAGCTGACACTTCTCCCTGAAATTGCATGTCATTGGCTTCCAATGTTTTTTTGTTGTTCATTTCTGTCAAATCATAACTCAGACGTGAAAGTTCAAATGCCAACTCCAACCAAGTCTTCCTTAATCCAACAATCAGAACTAATCATTCCCTCTTCTGAATTCCTATAAGCCTTTATTCAACAACATTTGTTAAAGTTCTCCTAAATATATGTATTAAACACTTGCTACATCCAAAACATTGAGTGATTTGTAAGAGTTCACAGGGTAAAAGGGATTGTTAATATATAATTAAAATTATACAATAATTAAAAATGCCTTGAATTTATTGGAAACTTACCAATGAACCAAGCATGGTACTAAGTGTGTTACAAACATTGTCTTCTTTAACTCTTACTGCTACCCTATACAGAAGTCATTACTAACATCCCCATTTTGCAGATGAGAAAACCAAGACTTAGAGAAAGCAAGTAACTTGCCTAGGTAGGCAAAACTGGTAAAGACAGAGTCTGGTCTATCTGACTCAAAAGCTTATGCTTTTAAGCTACTTCCTGCCTGCAAAAGGTAGCAGTCTCATGGAGGAGAAAATGTGAACCTAAGTAACTTATAGTTCAAGGTTAAAAAGTAATGTTCCATAGAAGAAGAAGGAAGATGTTGAGAAAGGAAGGAAGACTTGCTATCTAATATCTAAGCTGCATATTGAAAGATAAATAGAAATGTGATAAAGGGAGGAAAGTCATTCCAGATTGGCAATAACAAAGAGGTTTCGGGAATTCTGAGGACGTACATGAGAAATAGAAACTAGTTATGCCTGGAGGATCCATATTCTACATAAGAAAATTAATATCAGAAAGATAAGCATATATACATTATATATATATCTATACACACATACATCGGCTAAGATTAAATACAAAATTATAGAATTTTAATTTCCCTACTAGTGTGATATGCATAAATTCTGAATCAATTTACTATCCTTAGGTGCCAGAATGTACCAGACATAAAAATGTATCAATATATTTTTGTTTACTAAGTAGAATTTATTTGGTCAGCTTTTAATAAATGGTAACTCACAAAACTCCCATTACATGAAGAAAGTTATTAACATTTTATTCTTTTCCATTCCAGAACAGATGCTCAATGTGATTAGGGTTCTATATTATGAAGATTAATCCAACAACCATCATAGATTGAGTTGGACAGATACAGAATGGAGAATGGCAGGTAGTTATAAAGTAATAGGACTCCCCCAAAGCATACTGCAGCACAGTAGAGACGGATGGCCCCACAAAGCTCATTCAACAGTTTCCTTATCCTGGAGATGAGGAAATCAAGAAAAGATAAAGTTAGAATCTTTAAGAATGTAAGGAGCATCAGGCTGGCAAGCTGGCCGAATAGGAACAGCTCCAGTCTGCAGCTCCCAGCAAGATCAATGCAGAAGGTGGATGATTTCTGCATTTCCAACTGAGCTACCTGGCTCATCTCACTGGGACTGGTTAGACAGTGGGTACAGCCCACGGAGATGAGTTGAAGCAGGGTGGGGCATTGCCTCACCGATGAAGTGCAAGGTGTCAGGGAACTCCCTCCCCTAGCCAAGGGAAGCCCTGAGGAACTGTGCCGTGAGGAAAGGTGCACTTCAGCCCAGATACTATGCTTTTCCCACGGTCTTCTCAAACCAAAGACCAGGAGATTCCCTTGGGTGCCTACACCACCAGGGCCCTGGGTGTAGCACAAAACTGGGCGGCTGTTTGGGTAGACACAGAGCTAGCTGCAGGAGTTTTTTTTCATACCCCAGTGGCATCTGGAATGCCAGCGAGACAGAACCATTCACTACCCTGGAATGGGGGCTGAAGCCAGGGGGCCAAGTGGTCTAGCTCAGCAGATTCCACCCCCACAGAGCCCAGCAAGCTAAGATCCACTGACTTGAAATTCTCACTGCCAGCACAGCAGTCTGAAGGCAACCTGAGACTTTGGAGCTTGGTGTGGGGAGGGGTGTCTGCCATTACCGAGGCTTGAGTAGGTGGTTTTCCCCTCGCAGTATAAACAAAGCCACCAGGAAGTTAGAACTGGGCGTAGCCCACCGAAGTCCAGCAAAGCTGCTGTAGCCAGACTGTCTCTCTAGATTCCTCCTCTCTGGACAGGGCATCTCTGAAAGAAAGGCAGCTGCTCCAGTCAGGCTTATGGATAAAACTCCCATCTCCCTGGGACAGAGCACCTGGGGGATGGGGCAGCTGTGTGCGCACTTTCAGCAGACTTCAATGTTCCTGCCTGTTGGCTCTGAAGAGAGCATATCTCCCAGCACAGCACTCAAGCTCTGCTGAGGGACAGACTGCCTTCTCAAGTGGGTCCCTGACCACCGTGCCTCCTGACTGGGAGACACCTCCCAGCAGGGGTCGACAGACACCTCATACAAAAGAGCTCTGGCTGACATCTGGCAGGTGCCCCTGCGGAACAAAGCTTCCAGAGGAAGCTTTCTTTGCAGCAATCTTTGCTGTTCTGCAGCCTCCACTGGTGATACCCAGGCAAACAGGGTGTGGAGCAGACCTCCAGCAAACTCCAGCAGACCTGCAGCAGACGGGACCGAGTGTTAGAAAGAAAACTGATAAACAGAAAGGAATAGCATCAACATCAACAAAAAGGACGTCCACACAGAAACCCCATCCAAAGATCACCAACATGAAGACCAAAGGTAGATAAATCCACGAAGATGATGAAAAACCAGTGCCAAAAGCCTATAAATTCCAAAATCCAGAATGCCTCTTCTCCTCCAAAGGATCACAACTCCTCGCCAGCTAGGGAACAAAACTGGATGGAAAATGAGTTTGGCGAATTGACAGAAGTAGGTTTCAGAAGGTAATAGCAAACGCCTCCAAGCTAAAAGAACATGTTCTAACCCAATGCAAAGAAGCTAAGAATCTTGAAAAAACGTTAGAGGAATTGCTAATAGAATAACCAGTTTAGAGAAGAACATAAATGACCTGCTGGAACTGAAAAACACAGCACAAGAACTTCGTGACGCATAAAAAAGTATCAATAGCCTAATCGATCAAGAAGAAAGGATATCAGAGACTGACGATCAATGTAATGAAATAAAGCATGAAGACAAGATTAGAGAAAAAAGAATGAAAAGGAACGAACAAAGCCTTCAAGAAATATGGGACTATGTAAAAAGATGAAACCTAAGTTTGATTGGTGTACCTGAAAGTGACAGGGAGACTGGAACCTAGTTGAAAAACACTCCTTGGGATATTATCCAGGAGAACTACCCCAACCAATCTAGAATGATAGGCCCAATTTCAAATTCAGGAAATACAGAGAACACCACAAAGGTACTCCTCAAGAAGAGTAGCCCCAAGACACATAATCATCAGATTCACCAAGGCTGAAATGAAGGAAAAAATGTTAAGGGCGGCCAGAGAGAAAGGTCAGGTTACCCACAAAGGGAAGCCCGTCAGACTAACAGCAGATCTCTCTGAAGAAAACCTACAAGCCAGAAGAGAGTGGGGGACAATATTCAACATTCTTAAAGAAAAGAATTTTCAACCCAGAGTTTCATATCCAGCCAAACTAAGCTTCATAAGCAAAGGAGAAATAAAATCCTTTATAGACAAGCAAATGCTGAGGGATTTTGTCACCACCAGGCCTGCCTTACAAGAGCTCCTGAAGGAAGCACTAAATATGGAAAGGAAAAACCAGTACCAGCAACTGCAAAAACATACGAAATTGTGAAGATTATCGACACTATGAAGAAATTGCATCAACTAATGGGCAAAATAACCAGCTTGCATCATAATGACAGTTTCAAATTCACACATAACAATATTAAACTTAATGTAAATGGGCTAAATGCCCCAATTAAAAGACACAGACTGGCAAATTGAATACAGTCAAGACCCATCAGTGTGCTCTATTCAAGAGAGCCATCTCATGTGCAAAGACATACATAGGCTCAAAATAAAGGGAGAGAGGAATATTTACCACGCAAATGGAAAGCAAAAAAGCAGGGGTTGCAATCCTAGTCTCTGATAAAACATACTTTAACTAACAAAGATCAAAAGAGACAAAGAAGGGCATTACGTAATGGTAAGGGGATCAATGCAATAAGAAGAGCTAACTATCCTAAATATATATGCACCCAATACAGGAGCACCCCAGATTCATAAAGCAAGTCCTTAGAGACCTACAAAGAGACTGAGACTCCCACACAATAATAGTGGGAGACTTTAACACCCCACTGTCAATATTAGCCAGATCAATGAGACAGAAAATTAACAAGGATATTCAGAGTTTGAACTCAGCTCTGGACCAAGTGAACCTAATAGACATCTACAGAACTCTCCACCCCAAATCAACAGAATATACATTCTTCTCAGCACCACATAGCACTTATTCTAAAACTGACCACATAATTGGAAGTAAAACACTCCACAGCAAATGCAAAAGAACAGAAATCATAAGTCTCTCAGACCACAGTGCAATCAAATTAGAACTCAGGATTAAGAAACTCACTCAAAACTGCACAGCTACATGGAAACTGAACAACCTGCTCCTGAATGACTACAGGGTAAATAACGAAATTAAGGCTGAAATAAATAAGTTCTTTGAAAACAATGAGAAAAAAGACACAATGTACCAGAATCTCTGGGACACAGCTAAAGCAGTGTTAACAGGGAAATTTATAGCACTAAATGCCCACAGGAGAAAGCAGGAAAGATCTAAAATCAACACGCTAACATCACAATTAAAAGAACTAGAGAAGCAAGAGCAAACAAATTCAGAAGCTGGTAGAAGACAATAAATAACTAAGATCAAAGCAGAACTGAGGGACATAGAGCCATGAAAAACCCTTCAAAAAAAAATCAATGAATCCAGGAGCTGGATTTTTGAAAAGATTAACAAAATAGATAGACAGCTAGCCAGACTAATAAAGAAGAAAAGTGAGAAGAATCAAATAGACACGATAGAAAATGATAAAGGGGTTATCACCACTGATCCCACAGAAATACAAACTACCATAAAAGAATACTATGAACACCTCTATGCAAATAAACTAGAAAATCTACAAGAAATGGATAAATTCCTGGACACATACACCTTCCCAGGACTAAACCAGGAAGAAGTGCAATCCCTGAATAGACCAATAACAAGTTCTGAAATTGAGGCAGTAATTAATAGCCTACCAACCAAAAAAAGTCCAGGACCAGACAGATTCACAGCCCAATTCTACCAGAGGTACAAAGAGGAGCTGGTACCATTCCTTCTGAAACTATTGCAAACAACAGAAAAAGAGGGACTCCTCCCTAACTCATTTTATGAGGCCAACATCATCCTGATACTAAAACCTGGCAGAGACACAACAAAAAAAGAAAATTTCAGGCTAACATCCATGATGAACTTTGATGCGAAAATCCTCAATAAAATACTGGCAAACCGAATCCAGTAGCACATCAAAAAGCTTATCCACCATGATCAAATTGGCTTCATCCCTGGGATGCAAAGCTGGTTCAACATACGCAAATCAATAAACGCAATCCATCATACAAACAGAACCAATGACAAAAACCACATGATTATCTCAATAGATGCAGAAAAGGCCCTCGATAAAATTCCACACCACTTCATGCTAAAAACACTCAATAAATTAGGTACTGATGGAACACATATCAAAACAATAAGAGCTATTTATGACAAACCCACAGCCAATATAGTACTGAATAGGCAAAAGCTGGAAGCATTCCCTTTGAAAACTGGCACAAGGATCTCCTCTCTCACCACTCATATTCAACATAATATTGGAAGTTCTGGTCAGGGCAATCAGGCAAGAGAAAGAAATAAAGGGTATTCAAATAGGAAGAGAGGAAGTCAAATTGTCTCTGTTTGCAGATGACATGACTGTTTATTTAGAAAACCCCATTGTCTTAGCCCCAAAACTCCTTAAGCCGATAAGCACCTTCAGCAAAGTTGTATACAAAGTCAGTGTGCAAAAATCACAAGCATTGCTATGCACCAATAATGGACAAACAGCCAAATCATGAGTGAACTCCCATTCACAATTGCTACTAAGAGAATAAAATACCTAGGAATACAACTTACAATGGATGTGAAGCACCTTTTCAAGGAGAACTACAAACCACTGCTCAAGGATATCAGAGAGGACACAAACAAATGGAAAAACATTCCATGCTCATGGATAGGAAGAATCAATATCGTGAAAATGGCCATACTGCCCAAAGTAATTTATAGATTCAGTGCTATCAACATCAAGCTACCATTGACTTTCTTCACAGAATTAGAAAAAAACTATTTTAAAGTTCATATGGAACCAAAAAAGAGCCTGTATAGCCAAGACAATCCTAAGCAAAATGAACAAAGCTGGAGGCATCATGCTACCTGACTTCAAACTATACTATAAGGCTACAGTAACCAAAACAGTATGGTACTGGTACCAAAACAGATATACAGACGAATGGAACAGAACAGAGGCCTCAGAAGTAACATCACACATCTACAACCATCTGATCTTTGACAAGCCTGACAAAAACAAGCAATGGGAAAAGGATTCCCTATTTAATAAATGGTGTTGGGAAAACTGACTAGCCATATGACGAAAACTGAAACTGGACCCCTTCCTTACACCTTATACAATAATTAACTTAAGATGGATTAAAGACTTAAATGTTAGACCTAAAACCATAAAAACTCTAGAAGAAAACCTAGGCAATACCATTCAGGACATAGGAATGGGCAAAGACTTCTTGACTAAAACACCAAAACCAATGGCAACCAAAGCCAAAACTGACAAATGGGATTTAATTAAACTAAAGAGCTTTTGCATAGCAAAAGAAACTATCATCAGAATGAACAGGCAACCTACAGAATGGGAGAAAATTTTTGCAATTTATCCATCTGATAAAGGGCTAATATCCAGAATCTACAAGAAACTTAAACAAATTTGCAAGAAAAAAAAACCTCATCAAAAAGTTGGCGAAGTATATGCACAGACACTTCTCAAAAGAAGACATTTATGTGGCCAACAAACATATGGAAAAAAAACTCATCATCACTGTTCGTTAGAGAAATTCAAATCAAAACCACAATGAGATACCATCTCATGGCAGTTAGAATGGCAATCATTAAAAAGTCAGGAAACAACAGGTGCTGGAGAGGATATGGAGAAATAGGAATGCTTTTACACTATTGATGGGAGTATAAATTAGTTCAACCATTGTGGAAGACAGTGTGGCGATTCCTCAAGGATATAGAACCAGAAATACCATTTGACCCAGCAATCCCATTATTGGATATATACCCAAAGGATTATAAATCATTCTACTGTAAAGACACATACACACATAGTTTATTGCAGCACTGTTCACAATAGCACAGACTTGGAACCAACCCAAATGGCCATCAATGATAGACTGGATAAAGAAAATGTGGCACATATACACCATGGAATACTATGCAGCCATAAAAAAGGATGAGTTCATGTCCTTTGCAGGGACATGGATGAAGCTGGAAACCATCATTCTCAGCAAACTAACACAGGAACAGAAAACCAAATACTGCATATTCTCACTCATAAGTGGGAGTTGAATAATGAGAACACATGGACACAGGGAGGGGAATATCATACTCCAGGGCCTGTTAAGAGTTTGGGGGACTAGAGGAGGGATAGCATTAGGAGAAATACCTAATGTAGATGACGGATTGATGGGTGCAGCAAACCACCATGGCACATGTATACTTATTTAACAAATCTGCATGTTCTGCACATGTATCCCAGAACTTAAAGTATAATAATAAAAAAAAGTATAAGGAACAGACAGTTAATTTTTGTTAAGCAAGTAATTCTCAGAAAGGTGCTACGTGGGGAAATGCTAAAATAGAAGACGCTCAGTCTAAACGCTAAGTAAAAGAAAAACATAAGAAATAAAACAGAATGAGCAGCTATAAACGTGCTGAACTTTTAAGATCTGAGTTTCATATTTAATTCAGTTTGCCGCTATGTGGTTAAGTCAAAACGGACTTTCAAAGCAAGCTTTTTCTTCTGCCAATCTGTCAAATCATGTTAGAATATAGATGATGTGTATAAGCAAACAAATAAAATCTGGGCCGGGTGTGGTTGTTCACACCTGTAATCCTAGCATTTTGGGAGGCTGAGGTGGGAGGATTGCTTAAACTCAGGAATTGGGAGACCAGCCTGCAAAACGTAACAATATTGTATCTCTATTCAAAATTTTTTTAAAAATTAGGCAGGCATGGTGGTGGGCCTGTAGTCCCACCTACTCAGGAGGCTGAGGTGAGAGGATCACTTCAGCCCAGGAGATTGAGGCTGCAGTGAGCTATAAATGTGCCATTGCATTCCAGCCTGGGTGACTGAGTGAGGCCTTGTCTCAAAAATAAATAAAATAAAATCTGTATTCTGATTGTAAAGGTAACATATACACAAAAAATGAGGGGTAAAAAATGTGGAATACCAAAAAACAAATAAACAAATTAAATAATCTATTATAAACTACACCAGCCAGGAAAGCTATTATTACAAATTTTGCTTGCAAAATTGATACAAATTCTGGAGATTCTAGGAAGAGAAAACAGCAATTGCAAAGGTGCAGAGGAAAGAAATCATGAGACATTCAATAATCTAAAAATAGAAACTTGGAATAAAAACCTGGGGAGGACAGGGAAATAGTAGAAGATGAAGCTTCAGTTGATCATAAACCACATCTTCCAGCTGTAGATCCATAAAATGTGGTTACCATGGGTAGGTTAATTTTATCCATGGTTTACTAGCTGCTTCCTTTATCAGCAAACTGTCACTGGTTCATGAAGACTGCCCCTCTGCAGACCTAGCCTTATGATGGCTTTATCCTCTTGGCAGGAAAGGAAAAGTGATGTGTGTGTGTGTGTGTGTGTGTATAGTATAGTATATTTTTAAAAATAACTTCCTATTTTCTCTAATTAAATAGAAATGATTGAAAATAAAATATTATTTAATGAAATTTGTAAGTGGATTATCAGTCAGTATAAATTTTTGTATGTTTTTACTAAATGTAAAATAATTTTCTCATTTAAATTAAAACATTTTAGAAAATAAATGTAGTTTCATACTTTGATTCTTTGTTCTATACTTGTTTTATTGAATGGTTTATATGAGAATAATATATTCTATATTCTATAAAATAGTGAATAGCTTATATCACTTGTTGAATAGCTTATATCTCTTATTCTTATATTATTTTCACATAATCTATTCTATAAAAATCATACTTTTATTTTTTGTTCCATACTTGTTTTATAGAATAGATTATATGAGAATAATATAAATCCTGAATAATTTTCCCAAGGGAAGAATAAATCATAAATAACACCTTATGACAGCTAGAAGTAGGAAATAAATCTTAAATTAACCACGTTAACATTTAAGTAAAAATCAGCATATTTTACCCAACTATATTATATATATTGAATGCTAATTAAATAATTATTGTGAGTTTAACTTAAAGTATGCAGTCTAATGATTTCAAAGGAAGGAAATTAAAGCATTTAAAGGAGCTAAATCAAGCTTTTTATTGTTGCAAACCTCAAATATATAAAAGATGTTTTATTTTTCTTACAAAACTAAGATAGTCTCCTGTGTTAGTGAATATGTAAGAAAATAAAACAATAGGCCTGATTATCTCTAAGGTCCTTTCAAATTCTAAAGGAAAATTTTTAAACCTATAGACTGCTAAGAACTAATTTTCAAAACAACAAAGCAGTAATTCATACTATGTTTAAAAACACATAGGCACAGATTTAAGAATATAAAAATTATTGGCCAGGCGCGATGACTTACGCCTGTAATCCTAGCACTTTGGGAGGCTGAGGCGGGCGGATCACGAAGTCAGGAGATCGAGACCATCCTGGCCAACATGGTGAAACCCCGTCTCTACTAAAAAATACAAAAAAAATTAGCCGGGCGTGGTGGCGGGCGCCTGTAGTCCCAGCTACTCTGAGCAGGAGAATGGCGGGAATCCGGGAGGCGGAGCTTGCAGTGAGCCGAGATCGCGCCACTGCACTCCACCCTGGGAGACAGGGAAAGACTCCGTCTCAAAAAAAAAAAAAATTTTTTTTTACACTATTTCTTCTCAAAATATCTTTATTTGTGGAACAAAATGTTTTTAAGTTAAAAGAAAAAGGCAAAAAACTAGAATTCTTTCATGGAAAAAAACACATCATTTTCTCAAGATGACACTTCGAGAAATTAAGTGCTTGTTTTTTGAAAGACTGACCCTCCCTAACCCCAAACCCCAGTTCTAAGGGCACAGAGAAGAAAAAGACAAAGGAAGCTATTATTGTGAATTGTAAGGGAACCAGTCAGGCTGGTTTAGGAAATGGACTTCAGGGATCTTTCAATATAGTTCATTCTAGTCCACCACCCAGGCTACAGGGCTGAAGGAGAGACACAGGCTTATAGTTTTTGTTTTTTTCAATATGAGAGTCCCTGTTAAACTGTTTTCTGTCTTCTTAGATCCACAGTCTTAGCAAACTTGTTAGAAGAATATGCACAAATGTAAATAAGCTATTTACAAAAGAAAAAATGCCACTTGTCAATAAATTTGTGAAAAATATACTCAATATCCTAATAATCATAGAACCAACCATTGAAAACCAGTTACCATAACTCACCAACTAAATGAAGCAACAAGTTTTTTTAATGAAACGATTCTAATGTAGATAAAAGTCAGTAAAATTGGTTGTTTAAATTAAGTTTAACCTTAAGTTTACTCCTTACATATTTTATGTTTGACCTAAAGGTTTCTCCATACACAGTGAACTGTAGCCTAACTGGATGTATAAATAGACTGTAACTTACTCTTATAACAAGTAGCCAAGTCTCAGCCAATCACTGCATCCAAGTTTCAGCCAATCACAGGCGGTCAACTGTTCAAACCCTATTCAATTAAAGCAAACACCCAGCTATAACCAATCTAGCTGTTTCTGTTCCTCACTTCCATTTTTTGCACATCACCTTCTTTTTTCTGTCCATCCATAAGCTTAACTGACCATGTGACAGCCAGGAATCACTCTCAACATATTCTGGGGGCTACTCAATTCATGAATCATTCTTTGCTCAGTTAAACTCTGGTAATTCAATTGTCCAAAGCTTTTCTTCTAACTTAGCATACTTATATACTGGAACACTGGAAAAATGCTATAGAAAAGCAATCTGGTAAAAAAAAAAAAAAAAAAAAACAAGAGTCAAAAACCTATTCATGCTTTTGGGACACTAATCCATCTTCTGAGTATAACTTTTAAAATAATAAAACAGTATAGGAGAAACTATCTTTCCATGAATATAGTCACGTCAGAGTAATTTATAACAGCAAAATGTCAAATGCAACCTCAATGTTCCATTAGAAGGAAACAGATAAATTAAGGCACATATATTCAATGAAAACATGAGAGAGAAAGGCATATTCTAAAAGCCTAAAACTCATATCCTATGATCTATAAACATGAGTGTAATTTACAAGGGTGAATTTTTACGTGGGTATTATGACAAAAATAGAATTAATTAAATAAGAAAAAAAACCAGATGACTCTAAGTATCTATGCCAATCATTTGCTTAGATTAGTTGGTCTTAGATCCAATCCCTGCCTCTCCCTGGTTCTATTCTATATAGCAGGGAACTACATTTTTCTGTTTCCCCTGGTCTCTGGGCTTCCAGTAGTTTTGACCACTGAAGGCTATTAGTAAAAGGATGGAGGGTAGGAGCAGGGGAGAAGTCAGATTCTTTCTTCTCTCTTCTCTTTGTTTCCCATAGTGTCTCCAGCAGCAGCTCCATCTAAAGCTTATCTAGACAGTCCTCTCTGTGGTTCCAGCTTTTGCCACATGACCTCAGCTCCTGGGTTTCAGTAACACTGCCTCCTGCCAGCAGCTTCCTGCTGTTACCATTCTCTGGGATGAGTCACCATTCCTGGTTTGGCTTCTAGAGCTTTCATCACCTATATCATTTAATATCCCGTATTAAATTATCCCTGTTTGAAATATTTAGAATGGTTCCTATTTTCTGAAAGGACCCTGAATGCTAGAGTATCTCCAATTAATGTAAAAGGGACTGTATTAATCTGTTCTCACGCTGCTACAAAGAACTGTCCAAGGCTGGGTAATTTATAAAGTAAAGAGGTTTAATTGACTCACAGTTCCGCATGGCTGGGGAGGCCTCAGGAAACTTAACAATCCTGGCGGAAGGGGAAGCAAACACGTCTTTCTTCACATGGTGGCAGGAGAGACAAGTGCAGAGCGAAGCAGGGAAAGCCCCTTATAAAACCATCAGATCTCATGAGAACTCATTCGCTATCATGAGAACAGCATGGGGGAACCAGCCCCATGATCTAATCACCTCCCACAAGGTCCCTCCCGCAACATGTGGGGATTACAGTTTGGATTACAATTCAAGATGAGATTTGGGTGGGGACACAGAGCCAGGCCATATCAGGGACAAAGATCATTGATGACAAATACATTCAGATACTTGTTGAATAGCTTATATCACTGTGCATATGCACCTGATTTTCATGGGAAATTGGCTTTCAAGGAGCCCAACCTCAACAATGTAGCAATCTCCTAGATCTCTTAGTTGCGCTGTTTCAAGATTTGAAAGAAACTGGTGCACCTCTAAATGAAGGGTTACACTTTCTAGAGAGTTTTCTTCCAGTCATTGAGTGCTTGAGAGTGGTCAACAACAAACAGCAAAACTCTGTGCTAAAAATATGTTTAAATGTTAAATTCTAGGGGAGTTATTAGGAATGCACATACAGCAACATTGCTACCTTGAGACAATACTGATCAAATGAGTTTTACCTAGCAAGCAGTTTTTCAAATTTTTGGTGTTAACTCATGAGTTAATTTAGTGGGTCATGACCATTATTAATTAAATTAATGGGATTAAATTTATTAAATTTAAAAATAAATGAGAACAGAATATGAGAAAAATACCAAGGTGTAATGCTTTTAAGAGGGTAAGATTCATAATATAAACTCTTGTTTCTGTTATACAGTACATGTGCATGTGTGATTGTGGGTGCATGTAAATTGAGTTGTAATGAAAAATCTATATCTATATGCAGATCAAGGTAAAAAAAATTTTGAAAGCCATCATACTAGTACTTTGCCTAAACTTAAAGATATAAAGTGAATACAAAACACCTCGAAGTTTTCTCTAAGTGAGGTAAGTTAAAGAAAAATGTCTTTATTTGTTGCACAATGCTAGTTTGTTGAACATAAAAAACAAAAGAATATGATCAGCAGAACCTGGCAGATTACCCACAATCACTGATGCTAATTGTTAGGAACTGAATGTGTCCCCCAAAAATTATGTTAAAAGCCTAACCTCCAACATGACTATATTTGAAGACAGGACCTTTATGGAGGTAATTAGGGTTACATGAGGTCATAAGTGTGGGGCCTTAATTTGACAGGACTGGTGTTCTTATAAGAGAAAGAGACATAAGGAGTGTGTGCACACAGAGGAAAAGCTGTGTGAGGACACAGCAATATGGTGGCCATCTGCAAGCCAAGAGAAGCCTCGCCAGAAAGCATCCCTGCTGGCACCCTGATCACGGACTTCTAGCTTCCAGAAATGTGAAAAACTTAATTTCTATTGTTAAAACCACCCAGTCTGTGGTCTTTTGTTATGGCAGCCTGAGCGGAGTAATTATCCCACATCTTTCTCTAAATCTGTTGCAGCCACTCATAAACGAACAAATTCTTACAGAGTTTAAAATAAGTATGGGCAACTGGAGAGATGTAGTATAAATTAGCATTTATATAAGACTACACTTAGTATATCTGAGTTGGATATATAACAATAACATAAAATACATCACAAATCATTTAATTTCTGATAAATATTTTTTCTATAAAACTTGTTCACTTTTTTGCTAATATAAAGCATATATATAACTAAATACATTATTAGGTGATCAGTTGATATTATACGTGTAATTTAGAGGTACACTGTTAAACATTTGATGTGACTTTCTGTCCTATTTTTTTAATTACAGCCACCCCTCTTTAATTTTTATCACTGCTAAAGAAAAAGATTAACTACTAAAATGTTAGGAAATATGTATAAGAAAGAATACAAACAAATCCAAACAATGATTCTGAAACTAAATTTTTTTTTTGTGATCAATAATAATTCTAAGGTGACTTTAGAAGTGACCCTTCAAGTTGATGGGTTACAACTACCTCTGGGGCAAAACCAAATTATTACTAAACATGTATTTTTTGATTCAATGTAAAAGCAACATAAAAACCTTAGAATGGTTTGATGAGAGAAATGTGTTCAGAAAACTCAAGAGTACAAATTTGATTCCAAATTTTAATGTAACATAACTCTGTATACCTCAGACATAATAGTTTAGATTTCTAAAAATACCAGAATAACTGTGTTATGTTTATAATTACTCCTTTGGTACTAAAATAAGATACATGATATAGTAAAACATTAAAAAATGGTATGTAAACTGTTGCTTGTGGACACATAAGGGCAGCATAGTGTAAATGGTGGTTAAGACAGTCTGGATCCAGAGGCTATGCTTTTAAATCAACTCTGCATTTTACCAGTTGTGGGACCTTGTGCAAATAACCTAATTTTTCTATACTTCAGTTCTTTACCTGTGCAATGGGATGACAGCAGTTCATATATCATTGGGTTGTTAATGTGTGCTCTAGGAGTTAATATTAAGATAATGTTTTCAACATACTAAACACTTTATAAATGTTAAAGACAGACATATATAAAGGCTGAGAAGAAAAATGCTTAACTCATATCCTTAAGTATAGTTATTTCCTTTGCCTTTTTACTTATTTCTGCTTTGCTTCATCCTTACAGAGATATCTTTCATGGTGGAAATATGAAATAATAAAGGGCTTCATAACAGACAAATTTCTAGGAGGATACTAGAAATTTGCACTCTTAAATTCTGATCTACTTATGTGAAATTTCCAAGTTGATGAGCCATTTACAATAAAAAGAGAAACTGTGACAGCTTTCATATGGTACAAAAACATTTTGATGTTGGTTCCTAATGTGTGTCTTGTTTATTAGGTAAATGAGGGAGATATCATGCTAGGTATTCAATAGGTACAGTTATTCTTAAGCTACTTATCTCTAAAATATATTTTTTAAGTGAGATACATTGTGCTTGTCTGGGGAGAATTAAGTCTCTTCAAATTGAAAGCAGCTGGACTAACTGATCTTTCAAAATCTAAATTTATTTTATTCAGAAACATGTAGGAAAGAGTGAAATGAACACCATCCCCCAAAAGATATTATACTCAAGAATAAAACTATTCAGGGAAATTCAAACTACCTTATCTGAAAGAAAAGCATGAATCAATTTAAAACTGAGAATCAATTTTTAAAAGCTTATGTGGGTCTGTAAGTAAAAGAAGCAAAAAGTTCATCAATAGAAACCAGTCACTGTAAATAGCAACCTGGAGCTCTGAAATGTCAATTTCACACTGCACTAAGCATATCCCACCAAACATGACCAATCTGCCGTTTGGAAAAATATCAACACCTGCTACCACATTCCTTGAAGTAGTAATAGGTCAGACACATGAACCAGGTCAGGTACAAAACTGCATCCACTTAGACCTATCTACCCAGGAATCATTTTCTGTTTATTTTAAGTGTTTATCACTTTTAAATCAGATGTGTTAATTAACCCAGAACAAATAACTGACTCCAAATAAACTATAGTTTGGTTTGATATAATTAAATGCTAAGAATATCCTTACAAAGCTTTGGGGAGAAACTAAATGAGTTAGAATATATTCATTTAGGATTTCAGGCTGATGACCAAAATATATAACCTATTGTTATAATCTGCCACTCATATGCCTCCTTCAGTTAGGTGCCCACTATAGTGCTGACAGCCCCAATCTGAATCATTTATTAGGTATAAAAATTATGCAAAGGAAGACTGACTATTTTCCATATGAGAAGTTCCTTTGGGAAAACACTTGAAATCTGGCCTGAGGGACTGAGGATTCACACACTTCCAATTTGACAACAAAGCCAAAGAATGTGTTGCTGTGTCACTCAAAACACCTAGGGAATTTTCTCCCTTCGGGAGAGTTGAGGTGGGGAAACCCACCAATATCCAGTCCCTCCCTGAGAAGAGTAAATGAGGGATGTCAGTAATGAGCAAATAAAAAGCAGCTCTAGAAATAGAATTTTCAAATTCAAGCAGATTTTATTGAGGATGACAAGCTACACAGACACAAAAATGTGGCTTCGATTTAAGGCACAGAAAGGTTAATGAGCCCTTGACAACTACAGATAATTTTCTCTTGTTTTTTGTTAAGTTTCTTTCCATAGTATATCCCTATATTACTACATCCCAGAAGTAAATAGCAATACAAGCCAGTAAGTCAACTTCACGGAAATGCCAGGTTTTTATTATATTATGAAAAAAATGATGGTCAAGGAGGAGTCAGTAAAAAATGCTGTAGTCCTTATGTGAAAGAAAACCGGCAGAGTCAAATAAAGGTGTGCAGAATCAAGGAGCCAAACATTGCTTTATATTTAATAAATATAGTAAATTTAGTAAACTGAGTCACAGCCTTCTCAAGAATTATCAACTAAGATAATTCTACTATTTTAATAGACAAACCACTGGTCAATGACACTCATACTCTAGAATGTCACTTACTAATGTCCATAGGGCCAGATAACTAATAGATTGTAACAGTATTGATGCCTCTGTTCTCTCCAAAAGCTGTTTTTAGAAAATTACACTTAAAAGCATATTGAGTCCGAGTGGTGGCTGAAGCCTGTAATCCTAGCACTTTGGGAGGCTGAGGCGGCTGGATCACTTGAGGTCAGGAGTTCGAGACCAGCCTGGCCAATATGGTGAAACTTCATATTTACTAAAAATACAAAAATTAGCCAGATATGGTGGCGGGCTCCTATAATCCCAGCTACTTGGGAGGCTGAAGCAGCAGAATTACTTGAACCCGGGAGGCTGCGGTTCCAGTGAGCCGAGACTACACCACTGCATTCCAGCCTGAGTGACAGAGCAAGACTCCATCTCAAAAAAAAAAAAAAAATTAAAAAAGGATAATGAGATATACAAAATTATTAGAGGTTCTTTGTCCAGGAGTTCTGAGATCATGGAAAATGGTTTTGATATCAAAAGAAAACAATGCCCCATAACACCTCCCACTTAAACACTGTAAAATTTGGCTTTAATTATTTAAAAAAATAGATTTTAACATTAAAGCTTCTCAGTGAGCTGTTCTCAACTATACCAATCCATCAATATCTGGCATTACTTCATAAACTATTTTTCTGACATTCACTTGAAATTCCCTTTCCACATTAATTCTCTCTAGTCCATTTTCATTTATGCTGCTCCCTCTCACTAAGATACTTTACATTCTTCTTTCTTTTTAATCTAAGGTTTACTTTGATTCAAGGCCAAATTCAAGACCTGGTTGACCTGCTTGGACCATTTCCCAACCAAGGATCAATCCCCCTCCTTTCTGGCCTTTCACAGCATCTACTGCCTCAGTCTTTCCAAGTTAGTAATCCCTTAACAAACAGATAAACTATATTTTTAAAATGCAATGCAGTTGGTAAAATCCAGCTGGTAAGATCAAAGTCTCATAGAAAAGAGAGGATTAAGAGAAAAAAAATATGCTTTTAAGCATGTTTTCTTAAAAAGAAAAGTTATAAAAGGCATCTATTCCAAAACAATATAGATTATTGAAGTTACCTGCTCCCACAGGCTTCCAAATAGAAAAACCCTGCGGCTGAAGCACATTCTCCCACAGTTTAATATTAGAGGGCTTTCTCTCTTGTCCTTGAGGCAGCCCTTACTGACTTGGAATTCACTGTATTTTATACTTGAATTCTCTCTTTTTTTTTTTTTTTTGCCTATTTTTTTTTTCTCTCAAATCTTAGCCAAATGTTCATGTCATTAACTGACCAAATTACTAAGCTGCATAAGGCACAGTTTTTTGGACTGGTCTTCTAAACATTGTGAAGGTAGAGAACACATAGGTTTCCTGTCTTTGCACTGCTTCTCAGATCCAATGAGCCAGCCTACTAAAGAGGACTGCGAAATAACTACCAATGTTTTATTGCTTTAGGTCACAATTATATAAGACTGAATTATCTTGAAACATTGGCTTTGAGGAACTAATGTACTGTATTGTATTTCACTAGCTATTCCATTAAAAAATGAGTATCATTGTATTATATTAATCAAAAAAGTCAATTTTTTGTTTAAGTCCACATGGATATTTACAGATATTCTAATTTTGGTAAAAATTTGTAAAAATCAGATCTTAGGGATAATTAAAAATTTTAAATTATTTTCCTCCTTTGATGACTCATGGTGGTCACATTCAATATTATAGTTTATAACTCCAATTGCCTCCCATACTATTTTTCCCTACAATTCATTCATTATTTCATTTCAGTATTCATTAAATCTCTGCCTTCTTTTTGCTGGTGACTCAGCTAGGCATAAAAGTTACAAACATGGAACAGCTGATGCCCTCAAGTAGCTCAGTCTGTTTAAGGAGGATCCAGTTGGTAAGGGCATCTCCTTTGTTGATACTAAACACAACTAACATTTAACCCTCCAGGAGTAAGAGACAAATGGACCAACAGCCTCCTCTTAGTCCCTTGAGCTTCATCTCTCAAACTGGGTTCACTTGAACTATCATCACCACCTTCATGCTGCCTCCTAGATGTAGGTTATTCTTTTAATAATAATAATAATAATAGTAAATATTCTTGGGAATTCTGTTAGCACAATGTAGAGAGGCTGACATTTTAAAAAGACTTTTCTAAGCAAATTCTGAGATTTCTGATTGTACCATTACTAGCTGACTTATAGAGCTCAGGCTCTATGTTGTTTAACCTGAGACTGTCATACTCTTAAGAACTAACAGAAACTGCCTACTTCTGCTACAGTTGTATACAAAGTGGAACTAAAACACAAAACCTGTGAAATGTCTCAGCTTTAAGAACATGTTGGTAACTGAAATTAAAAAAGCAAATTATATTCTGCAGAAATATCTTCAGCAAATAAAGATTAATATATCCGTTTTGTTAAAGAATTCATTCAAATTGACAAAAAATGATAAGTCAGATATTAAACCAAATACCTGCAAATATCTAACCTTGTGATGATAAAATAATACAAAATAAAACAATGAGTTTTCCCTATCAGCCTGTAAAACTTATAAAAAATTGAACGAATTAATGTCACTGAAGGTGGAATGAAGCAGAGGTTCTTTAACATTGCTGATGGTAAAATAAACTAGTTAAGCCCTACTGGAAATCAGTTTAGCAATATGTAATATTAGTAGCAAAAATTTCACATCCTTTAACCCTATTATCGCCCTTCCAGAGTGTATGAAGCCATTCTTGCACTACTATAAAGAAATACCTGAGAATGGGTAATTTATAAGAAAAGAGATTTAATTGGCTTGCAGTTCTGCAGGCTGTACAGGAAGCACAGCAGCATCTGCCTCTGGGGAAGCCTCAGGAAGGTTCCATTTATGGCAGAAAGCAAAGGGGAAGCAGGCACATTACATGACAAGAATGGCAGCAAGAGAGAGCGAGTGACGGGAGAGGTGCTACACACTTTTAAACCACCATATCTCGTGAGAACTCACTAGTGTGAAGACAGCACCAAGACATGAGGGATCTGCCCCTATGACCCAAACACCTCCCACCAGGCCCCACCTCCAGCACTGGGGATTACAATTCAACATGAGATTTGGGTGGGGATAAATATTCAAAAAACTGTATCACGGGGAATAACCAAACGTATAGAAAAAGCTATGTGTAGGATGTCTTCACTGTAGTGTTATCTGTGGTAATGATAAGTTGAGGGCAACTTTATATTCAACTGCAGTTAGTTCAGCAAAATATATTAAATCTGTTTGGTGAGGTATTATGGAACCATTAAAAATCAGCGGTTATATTAGGGGTACTTGTATTATGTTTCAAATTCTTAAAATTAATTGTTTTAAAAGCAAACACTATAACCATGTGAAGTAGCTGAATTCTTTGATGGTTTGACATTAAATGGCAAGTTCTATCTCACTGTATAATAAAAAGATAGTATAGTAGGAACATGTCTAAAGGCCTAGTAAAAGCATTTGTAAAGCTACAACATATTTTGGCTAGTTTACTGCTTTTTAAAAAGGAGGAAATGGTTCATTTATATTGAAATAGTCTTTTTTTGACTATAACCTTCATATTCTATAGGCATTCAAACCTAATAATGGCTTCTTTTTAATATAGAATCAAGGGAATATATCTCCTTGTGAAATAGGTTGGGTACAATGCAGCATTTACAATTAAATATAATAATCACAATTGTAGCAGAAAAGCTCAGCTGACATTGATGATTTCTACTTTTTGATACAGAGATATAAAATATCTTAGCAAGAACCTATATAACACAAGCTATATGAGAAAGGATGAAGAGACCCCAGAATGCAAAAATAACATTTGTGTGAGAAATACACAAAATTTGCTGTTCACAAGTAAAATCTTTGATTTCAGAGTGAGTGTTCTGACCAATGATTTCCAGAATGTGAGCAGAGTTTGAAGAGATGCTTCATAGTCTCCACCCACAGGAACATTCAATAAGTGTAAAATTACTTGATATAATTGGCCAGATGGTATTAACAGATTAGTGAAAACAATAAGGTAGGAAAATGTTAAAAGGAAACATATTCCAACAACAATAGGTAGAATTCATTTTGAGAATGGGAAATTCTTAATATATTAAAGAGTTTTATATGCTCCTTTTAATCAAATGAATTAATCAAATTTTAAGCCTCATAAGCAATGACTCCAATAAAGGGTTATTATAATTCTTCCCCCTGTCTAAGATAATCACCTTAAACAGCAATTTTCTAGAACAGGTATGGTCACTGAAAGTAATTTTCAGAGAATTATAGCACGAACTGAAATAAGTTATGTGGGACAAACTACTCTTCCAAAACATTTCCTCTAATATGGCCAAACTCCAGTCCCTTAGGTTAATAAATTTCAAATTTTATTAATTTTGTAGGCAATAGCAATGCTGATCAGTGTAACTTCACACACAACAAGCGATTTGCATAGATACTGTAAGTGGTGACTGTGACATAATTATGAACTATAATGCATGTAGAGCTAGAGTTCTGAACTCTGCTGATTGACGGACAGTGTATCTTAACTGTAAATTACACAATGCATGTAACTTACTCTCACGAGGTACCTCAAATTTTCTGATTTTAGGTGATCTCTAATGTCTCTCCTGGCTCTGAATTTCCACAATTACTCTGTCAGATATCTGTAGAGTATTTGCCCCTTCAATTTAACATGCTCTCTGCTTTGAAGGTTGATCTGCGTGGGCTACTCAACTGGCTTCCTTGCCATCTGGCATATGGATGGTTTCGGTCAGTGAAAATCGGTGAAATAATAAGACATATTATATATATACACACACACACACACACACATATATATACGTATATGTATGCATATATATGTATATACGTGTGTGTGTGTGTGTGTGTGTGTGTGTGTGTGTGTGTATGTGTATAGGTCTCTGCTACCAGTGCCTGACACAAATTTCCTAAATTCCTTGGGATTTTCAAGGTGATAGGAGTGTCTTGCGTTCTAATGAGGCAACTCTTGGGTGGACTTCTGAACAAGGGGTAGTCACCAGAAAGACCAAGACATGATTATAATCTGAGAACTTCAGACTGAGCTCCCATTATCTGGAGAGGGGAGAGGGGATGGAAATTGAATTAATAATCAATCATGTTTATGTGGTTAAACCCTCCATAAAAATCCCTGAAGTAGGGGGTTCTGAGAACTTCTGCACTGGTGAACACAGCCATGTGCCAGGAGGATGGCACACCTCAACTCGACAGGGACAGAAACTCCTGTGCTCAGGACCTTTTCAGACCTTGCCCTGTGTATTTCTTCATCTGTTGTTCATCTGTATCCTTTATTACATCTTTTATTAATAAACCGGTAAATGTAATTCAAGTGTTTCCCTGAATTCTGTGAGCTATTTTTGAAAATTAGTTGAACCTTAGGAGGGTGTCATGGGAACCATGGCCAGTGGTGGGAACCATGTACCCATATCACATGGTGATACACCATGAGAGATGACTGTAGTTTATACATAAACTATACATACCTGCTGTGAAAGCCCTGAAGTTGATTTCTGTTTATAGTTAATGCAAAACTAGCTCTTTATTAATTCCATTTTGTACATCTGCAAAAAGGTATTTTCTTGAATAATTTATCTCTTGGATTACCTTTCCAGACTTCTTTTAAATATCTCACAGTAAGTAATATTGTTTTTAAGCTTAAAAATTCTCCATGTGATACACCATGTGACATGGGTACATGTCACAACCTAGCCTGGTGATTGGCATCTGAAGTGGGGGGCAGTTTTGTGGAACTGAACCCTTAACATGTGAGATCTAACACTATCTCCAGGTAGATGATGTCAGAATTGAATTGGAGGAATTTCTTACGTGTGGGGAAATCCCTTCATGCATTCAGTATCAGAAGTAATGTGTTGAGTTAGAGTATGAAAAACACTTTGGTTTTTCCTCTATCTCAAAGAAGCCACAGCAGGAGATCAGATAGTAAAGGAGATATAGGTCAGGGAATTTATTCCTCTGGCTCTTAAGCCTGAAAGTCACCTAGAGCTCCCTCCCTTCCCTCCTTACCTCCCTACCTCCCTCCCTTCCTTCTTTCCTTCCTAGACAGGGTCTCACTCTGTTGCCCTCCCTCCTTCCCTCCTTCCCTCCTTCTCTCCTTCCTTCCTACCTTCCTACCTTCCTACCTTGACAGGGTCTCACTCTGTTACCCAGGCTGTGTGCAGTGGTGTGATCATGGCCCACTGCAGCTTCAACATCCCAGGCTCAAGCAATCCTTCTGCTCAGCCTCCCTAGTAGCAGGAACTACAGGTGCACAATACCACACCAGCTAATTTTTTTTTTTTTTTTTTTTTTTTGGAGAAATGAGGTCTCACTATGTTGCTCAGGCTGGTCTTGAACTCCTGGACACAAGTGATCCTCCTGTCTCAGCCTCCCAAAGTGTTCATTACAGGAATGAACCACTGCACCCAGTCAGAAAGCAACTTTCTAAGTCATTTTCTGTAATATTGCCTTTTACAGCTAAGTTTTCTCTCCTTTTCTTGTTTTGCTGAAAAATATCAAAATGCGAATTATTTCCCTAGGACATGGAAGTATTTAGTCAATGAAGTTGTTAAAAAGGGGTAGGCCATGACCCTATTTCCAGCCCCTCCAAACATTTTAATGTCTTGTTTATTAGATGTGCACACTGCCACAAAAATACTTTTATTTTCTCATTTCAACAGACAAGTAAGAGTAAAACTGTCATATAAAATAATTTGTTTTTAAGATAAGGAGTTGTCCTGGGAATTAAGACTTTGCCCTAGTTTTAGAAAATATTTGCTGTGTAATCATATGCAAAATTTCTATTTTTTCCTAGGAAGCATGTTTGCATTTTTGTGTACAGAATACAGTCAACTTTCAAATGTGACTACAAATTTCAACATAAAAATAAATTTAACAATTTTCCACAAATAAGCATACAAAATTCACATCTATAAACATTATACTATTGATTACTAATATTGTATATTTATGCCATTTAAATAATGATGGTTGTCTATTTATGACTACATTTTTACCCTATGGTTAAGGATAACTTTTTTTCCCCTTCTTCTGATGATTCAATCTTAGACAACTGTATTGTTTAAGTGCCTGTGAGCTATTGTTATTGCATAGCTATTAAGGAAATTGCCTTGCTTCAGGTATCTCTCCAATGTAAGTTGGCCTAATTAGATAAAAATAATGAATGGGCTTGGGTGCTAAGAGGAGCTGGTTCAAAGCATGGAATAAAATAGCTCCTTGTATAGTTGAGCTGATTTTTATCATAACTGTCTGGAATAGAACAGAGAATGCCAATTTCAATCGTAATGAACAGTACTAATTAATTCCCATTAGCAGAAAAACAGGGATCTACATCATTAGTTTTCCCTCCAACTCCTATAAGCATTTAAGATTAAAAAAAAAAAAATCTTGAAAGTTTAGCAATGTCGAGGATTTTTAAGCTTAAAAACAATATTACTTACTGTGAGATATTTAAAAGAAGTCTAGAAAGGTAATCCAAGAGATAAATTATTCAAGAAAATGCCTTTTTGCAGATGTACAAAACGGAATTAATAAAGAGCTAGTTTTGCATTAACTATAAACAGAAATCAACTTCAGGGCTTTCACAGCAGGTATGTATAGTTTATGTATAAACTACAGTCATCCCTTAGTATCAGTGAAGGATTGATTCTATGACCTCCCACAGATACTAAAATCTACGAATGCTCAAGTCCCTGATACAAATGGCATAATATTTGTACATAATCTATGCACATCCTCCCATATACTGTCATCTCTAGATTATTTGTAATACCTAATACAATGTAAATGCTATATAAATAGCTGTTCTACTGTGTTGTTTACGGCATCATGACAAGAAAAAAGTCTGTACATGAACAGTACAGATGCAAATTTTTTTCAAATATTTTTAATCCTAGGGTGGTTCATGAATACATCCAACTGTATATATAATTTATATATAAAACTACAAATAACTCTGTGAATGTTTTCCATTGTTCATTCTTTTATCTTTATTAGAAATCATGCTGAAAGCTGGAACTAAATGCTTTATTGCAACTATCTTTGTTTCAGAGAAAACATTATTTTTTCCTGTCCCTCATTGCTTCTGGATGACTCTCAACATAAGTTTTCTTCTACTTAAAGTGGTTTCTTGCTAAAAATTTACCCATTAATAATTTATGTCAAATATTTACAAATTTCCATGTAAAGCTGCCTCATTCTAAAACATCACAGCCTTTTATTATGGCATCCAGGATTTGTGATCAATGGAAAAACTCATAAAGAAAAAAATATAAAATGCTTCAGAAAAGTCTTATCTTGAAATGGGTACATATTTCTACCCTAAGATAATGCAGATGCTGCTAGAAATATAGTGGAACTGGGAAGTGCTCCAGAAAAATTCAACAGGAAGTCTTGCTAAATTAAAATGGCCCCACACAACTACATTTCAATACTAATTGACGAGAGAATTGAACCCTTGGCTGGTAAAGGTTTTCAGAAACCAGTATTTCATTATTCACATAAATCCTGTTTTAGCCTTTGAAGCAAAATGATCTCTGAAACATATTAATACTTAAAATAGTAAGTATTATTAATACTTAAGTATACCTTTGAATGGATAATTTGAAGTTTCTTACTAGTAAACTCATAATATTTCTAAAATAAACCATGGTAATTTTCAAACTTGCCTAGTGCTATGACAAACAACTTAGTGAAGTCAAAACCAAACCCAAATCTCCTTGATTATTCAATAAACATTCAATTCGTTCATTTCCTATAGACACAAAAAAACCTAGACAATTTTTATACCCTACATATGACCTAAATAAAATAAACCTCAGATAAATTTGTATGATCACATACATGTTTCCTCGCATCAAATAATTGCATTTTGTTTTAAAAAGCAATACTTCTAGAAGATTGTATACAATACACCCTTGATATTGGCCATTAAAATCTTTATTGATAATCAGTCATTATGGTCTCTGTTTGTAAAGTACTTAAAAACATGGTCTATAAATAGGGTTCTTGAAGTCTAACCCTACAGAGGAGAACAAAGCATAACATAATAATGAGAAGAATTACAGCAAATCTAATTCCAAGAAGAAAAAAGACTTTTAACCTTTCTCTTTTAATCACATGCTACAGTTAGTGCAGTTTTAAAAAAGGCATTGTATTTTCCTAAGAAGACAATCTGGTTTCATGGCTCACAAACAGAAAAAGAGAGAGAGAAACCCAGTAAGCCATACATTATGTGGCAATGAGGCACTAAAGCTGTGAGCCCATTTTACCAATGCTGTCCTAGCTAAAGAACTGCTGTCTCTATGTTAGATACAGGGCATGTGCTTATTTTTGTTGAGGACTCTAAAGTATAAAACTTGAATTTAATCTTGCTACTCTTTCAGGCCTTGCTTACAGCAAAGTAGTCCCACGGGATTTAGGTAATAGTATAATGTTATACAACTGTGACTTTCACATATCTAAGCTAAATTTAAACTTCAAAATGATCTCATTCACTCAGTCATTTCTACACTCAAAATAAGATACTTAGTTTCAGTTTTCAGTTATTTTGAATGGAGATGTATAATTGAAATTGGATACTATTAAGCTTTCAGTATGAAAGAATTTCCCCTACTTCTCCTTCTCCATGAACATAACATCTATAACACCATAACATCCTCAAGATGTCTTGAAGTTTTCAGGGAGCCTAGGATAAACTATCAGCCAGGCTTAATTATTGAGCTACTCCTATATTAATCACTGTTTTGAAGCAATGTTGATAAAGAAACTCAAACTATGCTACATCAATTTGACTTTCTCCATTTCTCTGTGAGCTTAGGAATAGCAACCTGTGAAGTCTGACTGTCTGTCAAAGGTGAAAGTCAATGTTTATCTGTGTATACTAGTACTGCATTACTACTAATTACAAAGAAAATATATTCAGATGTCTTTGCAGCTCTTGCGTTGTATTAAACTATCATTTGATTTACAATCCATCTCCCCAATTTTTCTGTTTGAAAAAAGGTGAGCTGAGAAGTATTTCAATATTCTTAATTTCCCTGATTTTTCCAAATATTTCTGCTTATTTTTAATTTTTTTATTTTGAAACAATTTTAGACTCACAGGAAGTTGCAATAATAGTATAAGACTCCCATGAACCCCTCACCCAGCTTCCCCAATGGTGACATCTTAAATAATTTTAGTACAATAGCAAAACTAGGAAATCATTATTAGTGCAATACTGTTAACTACACACCTTAGTTCTCACCAGTTTTTACATGCATGCACTTGTTGGTATATGTATCCTTTTATGCAACTTGATTCCATGTATAAAGTTGTGTAACAAACCCCTCTCCACAAGGGACACTTTGCTACTGCCATTCTTGATCCCTGTCAAATATTAATCTATTCCCAATCTTTCTAGTTTTATCATTTTGATAATGTTATATAAAGGCAAACATACAGTATAGGTAACCTTTCCAGACTATTTTTTTCATTAAGCACAATGCCCTTGAGATCTATTCAACTTGTTGCAAGTATTAATAGTCCATTCTTTGTTACTGCTGAATAGTATTCCATTGCACATATATACCAGAATTATTCACCTATTGAAGGATATTTGGGTTATTTCCAGTTAGTGGGCCACTAAGAATAACATTGCTATAAACATTCTTGTGCAGATTTTCATGTTAATATAAGTTGTTATTTTTCTGGAATGAATCCCCAAAAGTGCAATTACTGCGTCTTATGGTAGTTGCATGTTCAGTTTTGTAAGAAACTGACAAAATATTTTCTAGAGTGGCTGTACCATTTTAAATTCCTATGAGCAATGTATGTGTGATCCAGTTCCTCTGCATCCTTGTCAGCATTCAGTGTTGTTACTTTTCTTTTCTTTTTTTTTTTTTTTTTTTTTTGAGACGGAGTTTCGCTCTGGTTGCCCAGACTGGAGTGCAATGGCGCAATCTCGGCTCACAGCAACCTCCGCCTCCCAGGTTCAAGCAATTCTCCTGCCTCAGCCTCCCGAGTAGCTAGGATTACAGGCATGCACCACCACGCCCGGCTAATTTTTTATTTTTAGTAGAGACAGGGTTTCTCCATGTTGAGGCTGGTATGGAACTCCTGACCTCAGGTGATCCGCCCGCCTCGGCCTCTCAAAGTGCTGGGATTACAGGCGTGAGCCACCACGCCCGGCCTCAGTGTTGTTACTTTTCAATTCGAGACATTCCGATAGGTGTGTAGTAATATCTCATTATAGTTTAAATTTACATTTCCCTGATATTAATTGATAAAATAGAAGAAATTTTCATATATGCATGTGCCATCTTATATGCTCTTTGGTGAAATGTCTGTTTATGTCTTGCCCATTTTCTAATTGGACTTTTATTTATTTGTTTAACTGTTGAGATTTGAGAACTCTATATATTCTTGATCCAAGTTCTTTGTCAAATTTGTGAATATTTGTGGTTTGCAAATATTTTATTTCAGTCTATAGCTTGTTTGGTCATCCTTTTAATAGTCTTTGGCAGGGCAAAGGTTTTTAATTTTGATGAAGTCCCATTTACCAATTTTTACAAAATGGATCATTCTCTTGGTGTCACATATAAGAACACATTGCCTACTCTTTGCTTAGGTCCCAAAGCATTTTGTGTATATTTTCTTCTAAAGTTTTATAGTTTAAAATTTTGTATTTAATTCCATGATCTATTTTGGGTTAACTTTAATATAAGTGTGCAATTTAGGTAGAGTTTTTTTTTTGTTTTTTGTTTTTTTGTCTATGGATGTTCAATTGATAGAGCAATGGTTGCTGAAAAGACTATCCTTCTTCCATTGAGTTGCTTTTATGCCTTTTATGCTTCTCTATTCTGTTTTATTGTTTTATTATTCTGTTTTATTGTTCTGTATGCCTATCTCTCCAATTACTATAGCTATATAGTAAGTCTTAACACTGACTAGAGTGATTCTGTTGCTCTTTTTCAAATTTTTTTTCCATATAAAATTTAGAATAAGCTTGTCTACAGCTACAAAAAGTCTTCAGATTTTGATAAAAACTATGTTGTACTTACAGATACATTTCAGGAGGATTTGATTAAATTATTTTATGTGTTACTTCACGTGAAATTTTTAAAAACCTTTTAAAATTTAAATAATAAAAGTGTATTATTATCATACAATTATAATAAAATTGTGCATTTTACATGTTTCTTTTTTTCTAATTAAACCTTTTAATATTTCATAAGAAGATGGTAACACTGAAAAATAAAGATACCTTTCTACTAGTTCTCTACCTCCTTGTTACATTCCTCACCAATAAAGATTATATGGTACATTACTTTTTTATTTTTAAAAACTCACCAGATTAGTTATGGTTTTCATTAAAACCTATTATAAAATATTCCTATCAACAGTAACACCTCTTGATTGCCAAGCATAATTAATTAGTATTCTATTTTAAAAAAACATGTTAATATAAGGAATGTTTAATGTCATAATGGACAATTTTGCCCAGTAAAATTTTATCCATCTCTTTGCCAGTTTAAATTATTTTTCCTATTACTCTGGCTGACTTCTCTTTCTCCCAGAAAAAGAAATAAATTTAACACATGTTTTGCTCTATATATCACTCATATATATAATATATAATACATATCATATGTAATATATATCTATTTCAATTTCTATACTGATATACATTAATATTTTGGCACTAAATCCAAAGAGTATTATTAAGCAAATAGCAAACATGTTCTTGGCAATCTTGTTATATTTTAAACCATTTAATATAAATTGTGCCCATATTTATATATAGAATTATTTAGAGGCATTTAATTTCAGATTAAAAATAAGTTTAAATAAACACCTTAAATAACATTTTGACAAAGCAACAAAATGCGTATTGAGAATTTCACTCTTAATAGAAGAGAAAATACTCAAAAATTGGTAGAGTTCTGAGTCAAATATGGGCAGGTTTTGAATTTCAAAGCTAAATATAACTTAGAGAAATGAAAAACATTTAAGTTACAAAAATTTTTCCCAGAAAGTGAAAAAACAAAACAAAACAGAACAAAACCCACCTCTTTGATCTCATACTATTGATACGCTTTTAGTATTTTTTTTTCTTTTTCTTGAGATGGAGTCTCACTCTGTCACCCAGGCTAGAATACAGTGGCATGATCTTGACTCACCCTAACCTCCGCCTCCCAGGTTCAAGCAATTCTTTCACCTCAGCCTCTCAAGTAGCTGGGACCACAGGCATGTACCACCATGCACAGCTAATTTTTGTATTTTAGGTTGAGATGGGGTTTTACCTTATTGGACAGGCTGGTCTTGAACTCCTGACCTCAAGTGATCCACCCGCCTCAGCTTCCCAAAGTGCTGGGATTACATGAGTGAGCCACCATGCCTGGCCACTTTTAGTATTTTAAATGCCAAAAAGTTCAAAATGTAATAGCCTTAAAATCTAAAGTTATTTAATATAAACAACAACAACAACAAACTGTTTACACTGTCAACCTGGAGAATTTTTTAAAAGTTAAGAAAACAAACGTGCTAGTTTTGAGTCTCATCTAGTGTGGTAAAGTATAAATAATAAGAACCCAAGATGAGTATTTTACAAAAAATAAAATTTTCTTAAAGGAGACCATTATTTTTATTTACATTATCAGGATACTTTCACTTCCACTTATATTTGTCAGTATAACTGGTCTAAAATAGACATTCTTATAGTTAGCAAATGGCACAGAGATATGTACAAGCTCTTATATATGACTTACTCTTTGCTAAAAACAGAAAAAGAATTAAGTTTTAAAGAAATATTTGGACAGGTTTGATACTGTTCATGTTATCTGGGTGGCAAAGAGTGAAATCAAGTAGCCAGTGCATGCATTATATTGGTTCCCTAGGGTAATACTTCAGATGGTGTGGTTTCCAAAGCAGCAGAAGCAGTATCACAGAGATATTTCTTAGAAATGCAATTCTAGGGCTCTACCCCAGACCTGTAAGAGAAACTGTGGGGTAGGGCCCTGCAATCTGATTTAACAAGCCTTCCAAATGATTCTGATAGATATCCTAGTTTGAAAAGTAATGATTTAGGACAAAGCAGCATCTGCATGTCCTGCGTACCGGCCTTAGAAAAAGCTTTTGTGTTTTGGATTCCCTGCAAAGGAGAGCATTACTGACATTGTGGATCAGACCATTCTTTGTTTGGTGAACTTTTAGCATCCCTTGCCTTCTGGCAAGAATAGCAATAAATAATGTGCCTACATATTTACCATATACTCAAGAGTTGGTAAGAACCTAGTTAAGAATCAGTAATAGGGGAAAAGGCTGCCTTTAGCCCTTTCATTCTTCACCTTGTATCTGCCTCTTTCCAAAGACCTTGACCACACTCTTCCCTTGCTTCCCCAAATCACTTCTGCTGGGAGAAGAAAGAAGGGGTGCTGCTGTTGGTTTATAGAAACATACAACAAAGAAGTAGGGACTAGAGCACACAGACTTTTTATTGAAGCCAATTTTTATTAGTTATACATCACTACCTTGTTTTATATTTTTTCCTAATGTTAAGGGTCAGTTCATTCTTTTCAACTCCAAATATTTTACAGAAAATAAATGGGAAAAAACCAGAGTATTTATATAAATGATCCTCATAAGGATAAGCCTTTACGTTTAAAACTTTAGTCAACAATAATAACTACACATAAAGGTTGATAAGAATATCTTGCTACTAAGAGGATAATCTGCCACTAGAATTAAAAAAATTCATACTTCCTAGAAACATCAATTCAATCAGTGATCTACACAAAGAGTTAGAATATACCAGTTCATAATTCTTGTTCTAAGATTTCATAAATTATTATCCCAAGCAATGTCATCTGCTAGCTTTAAAGCCTTCTAGAAAGAAGACACTATAATATCTCCTTCTGATAAAACTCTTGCATTAAATTTTTTCCTTTTATCGCAGCTGAGAAGTATATACACTTGACCCACAGGTTTGAACTGCTCTGCCATCCCCGAGACTGCAAGACCAACCCCTCCACTTCCTCCTCATCCTTAACTTACCTAAAATGAAGATGACGAGAATGTACACCTTGATGATGAGCCATTTCCACCTAATAAATAGTAAATATATTTTCTCTTCCTTATGATTTTTATCACCTTTTCTCAAGCTTACTTTATTATAATACATATAACATATAAAATATGTGTTAACCAACTGTTTAGGTTATTGGTGAGACTTCCAGTCAACAGTAGGCTATTAAATTTTTGGGGAGTCAAAAGTTATATGCAGATTTTCAACTGCATGGGGAGTCAGCGACCCTAACCCCCATGTTATTCAAGGGTCAATTGTACTCTAAAGTAGGCGGCAAGGGATGAGGGTGAATGGGTGGTAATGTTTAAGGTTTTTATGCACTCTCCCCATATCACTCTCCCTAGAAGATGGTACTTTCATGTAGCTTAAAAGCAAAACTAAATTCTCAGGTACATTTAATGGGGCCATATTTCTAAGACATCAAATATGTGAACAAAAGAGATTATAACTGGAACAACACCTAAGCACCTATCTTTTTGTATTCTTTATCTTATGTAAGGTCATGCTTCTGACTATCTTCCCTCCTACATGATTTATATAGTTATTATGAGCTAGTAGCAACCTCTACTATAGGAACCACCTACCTAAGAACTACTGGAGAACAGAGAGGGCCACAGTGAAATAATGCATGGATTAAGTGGCTTAGGCCAGCTTTGTTCTAGGTCTTAAGGCAAAAGACCATAACCCTGTTTTATACTCAGAGGACAAAAATTCACAAGGCAAAAACAGAGGGTGACTCTGGACTTAACAAAAGGAGTCGTCAGGCTCAAGCACTGGTTACCCTTGTTCATCACACAGAGAAGGAAATCACACAGGTATTGAGGCCAAATAGTAAAAGAGTATGCAATTGCCTGGATGTTCTCAGTGAAGTAGAAGACTATCCTACTACCGAGTATTGATGATCATAGCCAAATCTCTTTTTGTTATGTAACATGATTAATACTAACTAAAACCTTTCATTCTTCATAGAATTCATTTTGTACAGAATAGAACAAGTATCTGCATGAGAACTTTGACTATACATCCTCACTTCAAAGATGAAAATAAAGGTAAACCATCTGGAATTCAACTCAGTAGGTATATTTTTCACACAGATGTGGGTATAGTAATTCTGAAACTACTATCCACATATTGAGAGACTGACAATATGAGCAAATGTAATAATGATATTAAGGGCTATTATTTTTACTGTTGGAAAAGGCAGATACAGATACTGAATTTGGAAAAAGCAGGAAGAATCCTGTATTGTTAGATTTGAATTAGATGTATCTGTATAAACTCATGATTTTTAGTATACATATATATAGATAGATGGATAAAAGATATAGATATATCAGTAGATATTGATGTGTATAGTTGTATATGTGTTTGTATATGTACACGAATGCATGCATACATCTATTTCCTAATAGATCTATACATACAGGTCCCTACTGAGATGACCTAGAAGCTGTAACAGTTCATTAACAATGAGCATACTTACTGCTCTAATCTTAATTTCTAAATGCTCTTCTCTAGTAAAGGGAGTCAGATCTCCTTAGAGAAACAGCTGACTCTAGGGTTGGGACAGGTAAATGATAAGATAAGCCTGTAATATGTTGTTATGCCAGAAATGAAGGAAGTCGCCATAGAATGGTTGGGGGCATTTCCAAGGGGTCAAAAGTCAGGTTGCCACTCACAACCTGGGACAACTTGAGCATTAAAACTAATAATAATAGTGTTGAACTATAAGTCACTTAATAAAATAAAAATTTATGAGTTGATACTGATGGTAAATAAAGAAATAAAAAGAGGAGAAAAAACTTTCTTACAGAAGAGTGGCAACTAATAAATATAGAAGGATGACAGACTTGAAAATCACCATTTTGTAACTATCATAGGCAAGAAGCATCCAATGAATATAAACTAGTGAGTGTAAGGTTGAAAAGAAACAAGGTATTACACAGTCTGAAAGTATCTCTCTACAAATTACTTATTAATTCAATAAAGCTTAACCAAATAGCACTGTGTGCAAACTGACATAATGTGCCTCCTGATAGGCTGCACTGAGAAGGATAAAACATCGCATCTGTGATATTCCTGCCCAAAATGCATAACTGGAATCTACTCATGAGGGAACATCAGACAAATCCAAATTGAGAGACATTCTATAAAAATATGGCCTGAACTATTCCAAAAATGACCATGTTATGAAAGACAAAGGCTGTAAACTGTTTCACCTTAATGCAACTAAATGTGCCAAAATCTGCCAGACTATAGGTTACATAATAATGTGTACTAAATTAAATATCCTGCTTGATAACTATACTATAACGATGTAAAATAATGTCCTGTTTTGGCGAGGCATGGTGGCTCACGCCTGTAATCCCAACACTTTGGGAGGCCAAGGCGGGCAGATCACGAGGTCAGGAGATTGAGACCATCCTGGCTAGCACAGTGAAACCCCATCTCTACTAAAAATACAAAAAAAATTAGCCGGGCGTGGTGGCGGGCGCCTGTAGTCCCAGCTACTCGGGAGGCTGAGGCAGGAGAACAGCGTGAATCTGGGAGGGGGAGCTTGCAGTAAGCCAAGATCGTGCCACAGCACTCCAGCCTGGACGACAGAGCCAGACTCCGTAAAAAAAAAAAAAAAAAAAAAAAAAAGAATGTCCTGTTTTTAGGAAATATTTAAGTATTTAGGAGTGAAAGTGAACAATGTCTACAACTTACTCCCAAACAGTCCATTAAAAATATAATAATAATGTACATTAAATCCTCAGTTCTCTTTTCTTCAAACTAAAAAATCTCAATTATTTCAGCCTTTGAAATCTACATGAGATAAAAGAATTTAAAGAGTTGCCTAGATAAAGCAGAAATTTGGGAAGTTTAAATAAAGGATCTGTAGTTTCAAGTCATTCAATTTAATAAAAAATAATTGAGTATCTAGCTCTAGGAGTCCTACATTCGAAGAGTTCAAAGTCTATTGAAGAAAAAAAACATGTACATAAATAATTATAGCGTATCAGAAGCATAATACAAGTACAAAATACGAAGTATAAGAAATTACATGCTGGGCGCGGTGGGTCACGCCTGTAATCCCAGTACTTTGGGAGGCCAAGGGGGGCAGATCATGAGGTCAGGAGATCGAGACCATCCTGGCTAACATGGTGAAACCCCGTCTCTACTAAAAATACAAAAAAATTAGCCAGGCATGGTGGCGGGCACCTGTAGTCCCAGCTACTCAGGAGGCTGAGGCAGGAGAATGGCGTCAAACCGGGAGGCGGTGCTTGCAGTGAGCTGAGATCGCGGCACTGCACTCTAGCCTGGGCAACAGAGCAAGACTCTGTCTCAAAAAAAAAAAAAAAAAGAGAGAAATTACAAAAGGTCCAGCCTAGGCAACACAGTGTGACCTCCGTCTCTACACAAAACTAAAAAATTAGCCAGGTATGACGGCATGCACCTGTAGTCCTAGCTAATTGGGAAGATAAGGTGGGAGGATTGCTTGCACTCAATAGTTAGAGGCTGCAATGAGCTATGATTGAGCCACTGCACTTCAGCCTGGGTGACAGAGTGAGACCATGTCTCTAAGAAATAAAAAAAAAAAAAAAAAGGTAAAAACAACAAAAAAAGAGAAAGTACTAATAGGATATCAAGAGGCAGTAATTAATTCTGACTTCCATATGAGCAAATATTTAACATTTGCAGTTTCCTAGGCACTGTGCTAATTGCTTTCCATATTAATGCACCGACTGTACCAACAATTCCATAAGGTATACACTATGATCTCCATTCTGCAGATGATGCAACCAAGGCACAGAGAAGTTGAGTATCTGGCCATGGGTTATCTAGCTAGGTAGCTAACTAAATTTCAGGCAGGTTGACTCCATAGAGAAGACTTAATGAAGGAAGCAGCGTTTGAACTGATCCTTAAAAGACAAGTATAATTTCAACCAGCAAGGGGAGTGGGAAGAATATTCAAGGCTGGAAGAAAAAAGGAAAGACATGTAAATAGTAAATATAGGTTGTATAAAAGAAACAGTAAAAAGTTCAAGGAATGGTAGATAAGATGTGGGGAGAGAAATGGGTAAGAGCAGAGGATGGCAGATTGGATAGGCCTAAAAAATAGCTTATATCATGAGGATTAATACAGCCTTTATTAGTAAAAAGAATGGTTATTATAATATGCACCAAAATCTTGATGTAATTAAATGAATTCAGTATAAAGAGTCAGTCGCTGAGACATCCAAATGAACCAAGTACCAATAAAATCTTAATACAGGTTGTATTAGAGATTTCTCCTGACAGTACAGAAACATGAATCTTGAGAATGTTTTCACAGTGATCCTCCATACCCCTACATAATTTTATTTCACAAAGATCTTATTATCATGCAATGTTTGAAATTACCAGAACTGATGAAAACAACAAACTTAAAATGCCACAATTCTGCCTTACTTTAACAGACTATAAACCTTTTAAGAAACAGTGAATGTAATGTGAGTATACCCTGTAGCCCTGCTGTTAGAGTTGCTTCTTTGTCATAATATTATGAAAACAAGATGATCCAATTATAGGGATGTAATGAGTAATATATTCCATGAACTCTGTTAGATATGAACTTCTAACCAGAAAAACGACCAGCCATGAATGTTTAATGTGAGATCTCCTTCAGCTGGTAGCTGATGTAATTGATTGCTCATACTAATAAGTGAAAATATTATTTTGTCTCCAAGTCGATGAATTATGGATAAAGCAAAACATGTGGCATTTAGAAATCTCTGTTTTCATTTCTTGATAAACATAAATATTAATGAAAATTGGATTTTTAAATTTAGTAAATTCTAAGTTTAGCTTCTTCAAAATCTATATTACAACTTAAGTGTATACAGCCAAAATTCAATTGTAAGTACCATAAAAATATTTAAATTTCTGAAATGTCAGAAAATATGTAAAATCAAAAGACTAACAAATTCTTTACTATCTTTGTATACAATTAATAAAACACCAAAAATTCAATTTTATTTTTATAAAATATCTTTGGGGCAGAAATCTTAATTCTCCAACATGATCTTCTTCCATACTGAGAGAATTCTAAATTATTTCCTTGATTAACAGAATAGAAATGACCCGTAAGATACAGGCAATATTAGGTAGCATCACAGAAAAAAGAACATGAAAAGGGAAGGCAACTACTTCAAAGAAGATTAAAAATTAAGAATTACATATGGCTAAATATAAAACTTAAGAATAAGTGAATAATTGAAGAAATTGAGCTATTATAAAGAATTCTCTATCTAAAAAACACCTAAAATGGTATTTAAAATTAAACAAGCATCCTTTACATGTCTAGGTGGGTTTCTCAGAATAAGGAAAATGTATAGGGCCTTAAGAATGTGAGGGGGTAAAAAGTTGGGGGGATTGCTGAAAATTTGTGTAATAGTCTTGAACTGACACTATGGCTGCCCTGAGGGTATTTGCTAATAATAGGGACCCAGACTTTAACAGTAGGACAAAAAGAGGCCAGTCCTTCATCCCAGCATGTTGGAGAGTTAGAACAAAAATCACTACCTGAAAGCAGAAACCTTCAAAAGCTATATTCCCTCTGAAAAGACGCATGAAAAAAGTTCTACCCAACAACAAAGGAAGATGATAAAAGGTAACTTGTCTGTTTAAGTCTCAGTTTTAGATGAAAAAACGTTTAAAGAATCTGTGCTTAAGAAGCCCCTAGCACTCCACATGCCCAAGCCTCCCATGCCCCCACCACAAAAACAGCCTAAACAACTAATAAATAACTACATCATAATGAAAATGACTAAAGGAGAGCGCTGGAGTACATCAAAGAAGTAACAGAAACTCAGGTGAACACAGGAACTCAGGATAGCCGTACAGAGAACTGAAGGAAACACCTGGTCTCCACCCGCCCATTCCCCAGCAGGGATCAGATGGGAATTAGGAGGAATTCTCCCCATGGGGAAAGGCTAGCAAAAGGCAAGCAAAACTATAGTCCTCACTCCAGTAGTGAGTCCTACTGGAGTGAAGACTATAGTTGTTCAAAGTGTTGATTGGTGTACTTAAGCCCAGCTGAGGGAGCTGCCTGTAGTCCGCATAGCTGTCATCCCACAGAGAAGGAGCTGACACTATGTCTTGCACCCTGGGGCCTACGTGGCTACTGCACAATGCCATCTGCAAACTGGAACTAATGTTGGAGTGTTGCTTGGAGGTGAGTACCCACAATATCCCTTCATTTCTGAGGCTAAGCTGCTGCCAAACCACCCCTGTCCAATGCCCTGACATCCCCAAGCCTAGCTGTGACCACCTCTTGTACCATTTCCTGTGGGCTCAAGCAGTAGTGGAGCTGCTTCATGCACTCCTCCTAGCCCCCACTCACAGCTAGAGCTGAAGCTACGCACTCATTCCTGAAGAAATGGTGTTCTGGCAGAACCGTTCCATCCCTCAGTCATGCCTGCACCTGCTCCTAGGGGACTGAGCCGAAGCTGCGCACTGCCTCTAAGGAAAACGATGCCCTGAAAAAGCTGTTATAAAAACCTCTCCCAGTCTTTGCTACACCATGCCTCTCTGGACCAGAACTGAAGCAACACAAGACATCCCAGGTAAATGAGGCTTTGACCAACAAAAGCAGTCATACCCCTCTGTGTCTGAGCTGAAAAGGTACACAGTCTCTTGGAAAAACAGTACATTGGCCACCAACTGCAGTCATGTCTTCCCAGTGCCTATGCTGAAGCAGTGTCCTACCTCCTAGAAATAGACCAATTATGAGTAACAAGATGGAATTAGTAATAAAAAGTCTCCCATCAAAGAAAAGCTTAAGCCCTGATGGCTTCACAGCTGAATTATACCAATCATTCAAAGAAGATCTAATACCAGTTCTTCTCAAACTCTTCCAGAAAATTGAAGAGGAGGGAATTCTTCAAAACTCATCTATGAGGCTAGCACTACCATGATACAAAAACTAGACAAGAATACAACAACAACAAAAAAACTTATACAACAGAAAAAGAAAACTATAGGCCAATATCCCTGATAAAGAGTGATGCAAAAATCCTCAACAAAATACTAGCAAACAGAAAATCCAACAGCACATTACAACACTCATTACCATGATCAAGTGGAATTTATCCCAGGAATACAAGGATAATTCAACATATGCAAATCAATAAATCAGATACATTATATCAACAGAATGAGGGACAAAACTTATGTGATTATCTCAATAGATACACAAAATGCAGTTGATAAAATTCAACATCCTTTGTGATAAAAATTCTCAACAAACTGGGTATAAAAGGAACACACCTCAACATAATAAAGGTCATATGTCAAACCCATAGCTAACATCATACTGAATGGGGAAAACTGAAAGCTTTTCCTCTAAGAATTGGAACAAGATAAGGATGCCCATTCTCACCACTCTTATTCACCTTACTGAATCCTACTAAGTCCTAGCCAGAGCAATTAGGCAAGAGAAATAAAGGGCATCCAAATTGGCAAGGAAGAAGTCAAATTGTCCCTATTTGCAGATGACACAATCTTATATATAGAAAAACCTACCAAAGAGCTCTATCAAGAAATTTTTAGAACTGATAAACAATTTCAGCCAAACTGCAGGATACAAAATCAACATGCAAAATTCTGTAGCATCTGTATATAGGAACAACAAACAAGACAAACAAGAAAAAAAAATGAATTTAACTAAAGAAGTGAAAGACTTTTAGAGAAAAACTATAAAACACTGATAAAAGAAATTGAAGAGGACACACGAAAAAATAAAGATATCCATGTTCATGCATTAGAAGAATATGTTAAAAACAATCACAGTACCAAAAGTGATCTATAGATTCAGTGTAATCTCTATAAAAATACTAATAACAATCCTCACAAAAATAGAAAAAAAATCCTAAAATTCATGTATAACCACAGAAGAGTCTGAATAGCCAAAGCAATCCTGAGCAAAAGGAACAAAGCTGAAGGCCTCATACAACCTAATTTTCAAATATACTGCAAAGTTATAATAACCAAAATAGTGTGGCACTGGTATTAAAAACAGACACATAGACCAAGGAACAGAATAGAGAACCCAGAAATGAATCCACTTGTCTTTGTCCATTTGTTTATTGCTATAAAGGAATATCTGGGGCTGGGTAATTTATAAAGAAAAGAGGTTTATTTGGTTCACAATTCTGCAGGCTGTACAAGAAGCATAAGGTCAGCATCTGCTTCTGGTAAGGGTCTTAGGAAGCTTCCACTCATGGCAGAAGGCAAAGGGGAGCAGGCATCACATAGCAAGGGGGAGCGAGAGAGAGAGTAGAGGAGGTACCAGGCTTTTTTCAACAACTGGTTCTCATGGGAACTAAGGGTGAGAACTCACACATTACCATGAGGATGTCACAAAGCCAATCATAAGGAATCTGCCTCCATGAACCAAACACCTGCCTTGAGATCCCACTTTCAACATTTGGGTTCAAATTTCAACTTGAGATTTACAGAGGACAAATATCCAAAGTGTATCTCCACTCATTTATAGCCAACTCATGTTTTTACAGAAGTGTCAAGGACATTCACAGGGGAAAGGACAGTCTCTTCAATAAATGGTACTAGAAAAACTGGATATCCATATGTAGACCTTATCTTTCATCATACACCAAAATCCACTTAAAATGGACTAAAGACTTAAATGTAAGACCCAAAACTATAAAACTACTAGAAGAAAATATAAGGAGAATGCTTCTAGACATTGGACTGGGCAAGTTTTTATGAATAAGACTGTAAAAGCATAGACAACAAAAGCAAAAATAGACAAATAGAATTATATTGAACTAAAAACCTATACAGCAAAGGAAACAATCAACAAAGTTAAGACACAACCAGCAGAAAGAGAAAAAATATTTGCAAACTATTCATCCAACAAAAGATTAATATCCTGAATACACAGGGAATTCAAACAACTAAACAGCAAAAATAAATAAGTAGTCATCAGGAAAATGCAAATCAAATGCACAATATCTTCTCATCCCAGTTAGAACCTCTATTATTAAAAAGTCAAAAAATAACATGGTGAGGATGCAAAGAAAGGGAAACTTATATACTGTTGGTAGGAATGTAAACTAGTACAGCCATTATGAAACACAGTATGGAGTTTTCTCAAAAATGAAATTAGAACTACTATAGGATCTAGCAATTCCCTTGCTGGATATATATCCAAAAGAAAAGAAATCAGTATAGTGAAGAGATATCTGCCCTTACATGTTTATTGCAGCACTATTCACAATAGGCAAGATATGGAATCAACCTAAGTGTCCATCAAAAGAAGAAGAGATAAAGAAAATGTGGTACATATATATGATGTAGTACTATCCAACTATCCAGCCATAAAAATGAAATAAATCTTGTCATTCACAGCAACATGGATGAGCTTGGAGGAAATTATGTTAAATAAAATAAACCAGGCAGAGAAAGACAAATATCACATGTTCTCACTTCCAAATGGAAGGTAAAAAAAGTTGGTCTCATAGAATTAGAGAGTAGAATAGTGGTTACTAGGGACTGGAAAGGGTGTATAGCCAGAAGTTGGTTAATGGATGTAAAATTACAGCTAGATAAGAAAAATATATTCCTGGGTTCTACAGCACTGTTTGGTGATTATAATTAATAACAGTTCAAACAGCTGGAAGAGCAGATTTTGACTGTTCCTAACACAAAGGAATGATAAATGTTTGAGACGATGAATATCCTAATTACACTAACTTGATCATTATGCATTGCATACACGTATCAAAATATCACACTGTTCCCCAAAAATATGCACAATTACTATGTGTCAATGAAAAAATAACAAATATAATTAAATTTAAACATTTTTTAAAGAAATCTGAAGCTGAAAAACCAATGCTAAGTGGTCTTAAGTCCTAGTAGGTATAAGCAAATATAATCCCTTTCTGTAGGAATTTACCCTTAATCCAAGCCCCACAAGATTACCACAGATTGAGGTAACCCCAAATGAATTCACAGTCTAAAATTACAAAACTCACAGGAAAATAAGGTACCAGAAATAAAGTCAACAGACAAAACAAACAGCAGCATTATACCTCTATGAACATTAAGTATCAGAAATAACAAGTACAAAATATAAAATAACTATTAACTATTAGAAACATAAAATATAAAATATAAAATAACTATGTTTAAAAAATTATAAAGAAACAAAAACAAACCAATAATTATTTCCAGCAAAGAAAAATATAATCATTTAGCTTAAAACCAAACAATAAAACAGTATTTCTCAAACAACATTTTAAACAATTGGAGAAAATGGATTATAAATTGGGCATTAGAAGATCATTAAAGTTTGTTAATTTTTATTAGGTATGATAATGGCATTGTGATTATTTAAGATATCAATATTTTTAAAATATGAGTCCTAAAGTATGACATGCTACCTGGAATTTTTTTTTTCAAAATATGTCAGGGGCAGTTCCAAGATGGCCGAATAGGAACAGCTTCAGTCTACAGCTCCCAGCATGAGTGACACAGAAGAAATCACACGGAGTGATTTCTGCATTTCCAACTGATGTACCGGGTTCATCTCCCTGGGGCTTGTCGGACAGTGGGGGCAGGACAGTGGGTGCTTCCCACCGAGTGTGAGCCAAAGCAGGGCGAGGCATCGCCTCACCCAGGAAGTGCAAGGGGTCAGGGAATTCCCTTTCCTAGCCAAGGGAAGCGGTGACACACAGCACCCGGAAAATTGGGTCACTCCCACCCTGATACAGTGCTTTTCCAATGGTCTTAGCAAATGGCACACCAGGAGATTATATCCCGTACCTGGCTCAGATGGTCCCACGCCAACGGAGCCTTGCTCACTGCTAGCACAGCAGTCTGAGATTGAACTGCAAGGGAGCAGCGAGGCTGGGGAAGGGGTGCCCGCCATTGCTGAGGCTTGAGTAGGTAAACAAAGTGGCCTGGAAGCTTGAACTGGGTGGAGCCCACTGCAGCTCAAGGAGGCCTGCCTGCCTCTGTACACTCCAACTCTGGGGGCAGGGCACAGTGGAACCCCTGCAGAAACCTCTGCAGACTTAAATGTCCCTGTACAGCTTTGAAGAGAGTAGTGGTTCTCCCAGCACAGAGTTTGAGATCTGAGAACTGACAGATTGCCTCCTCAAGTGGGTCCCTGACCCCCCGAGTAGCCTAACTGGGAGGCACTCCCCAGTAGGGGCAGAATGACACCTAACACGGCCAGGTACCCCTCTGAGACGAAGCTTCCAGAGGAATGATCAGGCAGCAACATTTGCTGTTCAACAATATTCGCTGTTCTGCAGCCTACACTGCTGATACCCAGGCAAACAGGGTCTGGAGTGGACCTCCAGCAAACTCCAACAGACCTGCAGCTGAGGGTCCTGACTGTTAGAAGGAAAACTAACAAACAGAAAGGACATCCACATCAAAACATCTGTACGTCACCATCATCAAAGATCAAAGGGAGATAAAACCACAAAGATGGGGAAAAAACAGAGCAGAAAAGCTGAAAATTCTAAAAATCAGAGCGCCTCTACCCCTCCAAAGGAATGCAGCTCCTACCCAGCAATAGAACAAAGATGGACAGAGAATGACTTTGACGAGTTGAGAGAAGAAGGCTTCAGACAATCAAACTTCTCCGAGCTAAAGGAGGAACCCATTGCAAAGAAGCTAAAAACATTGCAAAAAGATTAGATGAATGGCTAACTAGAATAACCAGGGTAGAGAAGTCCTTAAATGACCTGATGGAGCTGAAAACCACGGCAAGAGAACTACATGATGAATGCACAAGCTTCAGTAGCCGATTCGATAAAATGGAAGAAAGGGAATCAGTGACTGAAGATCAAATGAATGAAATGAAGCAAGAAGAGAAGTTTAGAGAAAAAAGAGTAAAAAGAAATGAACAAAGCCTCCAAGAAATATGGGACTATGTGAAAAGACCAAATCCACGGCTGATTGGTTTACCTGAAAGTGACGGGGAGAATGGAACCAAGTTGGAAAACATGCTGCAGGATATTACACAGGAGAACTTCCCCAACCTAGCAAGGCAGGCCAACATTCAAATTCAGGAAATACAGAGAATGCCACAAAGATGTTCCTCGAGAAGAGCAACTCCAAGACACATAATTGTCAGATTCACCAAAGTTGAAATGAAGGAAAAAATGTTAAGGGCAGCCAGAGAGAAAGGTCGGGGTACCCACAAAAGGAAGCCCATCAGACTAACAGCTGATCTCTCAGAAGAAATTCTACAAGCCAGAAGAGAGTGGGGTCCAAAATTCAACTTTCTTAAAGAAAAGAATTTTCAACCCAGAATTTCATATCCAGCCAAACTGAGCTTCATAAGTGAAGGAGAAATAAAATCCGTTACAGACAAGCAAATGCTGAGAGATTTTGTCACCACCAGGCCTGCCCTACAAGAGCTCCTGAAGGAAGCACTAAACATGGAAAGGAAAAACCGCTAACAGCCACTGCAAAAACATGCCAAATTGTAAAGACCATCCTGGCTAGGAAGAAACTGCATCAACTAACGAGCAAAATAACCAGCTAACATCATAATGACAGGATCAAATTCACACTTAATAATATTAACCTTAATGTAAATGGGCTAAATGCTCCAATTAAAAGACACAGACTGGCAAATTGGATAAAGAGTCAACACCCATCAGTGTGCTCTATTCAGGAGAGCCATCTGATGTGCAGAGACACACATAGGCTCAAAATAAAGGGATGGAGGAAGATCTACCAAGCAAACAGAAAACAATAAAAGGCAGGGTTTGCAATCCTAGTCTCTGTTAAAACAGACTTTAAACCAACAAAGATCAAAAGAGATAAAGAAGGCCATTACATAATGGTAAAGGGATCAATTCAACAAGAAGAGCTAACTATCCTAAATATATATGCACCCAATACAGGAACACCGAGATTCATAAAGCAAGTCCTTAGAGACCTACAAAGAAACTTAGACTCCCACACAATAATAATGGGAGATTTTAACACCCCACTGTCAACATTAGACAGATCAACGAGAGAGAAAGTTAACAAAGATAGCCAGGAATTGAACTCAGCTCTGCACCAAGCGAACCAAATACACATCTACAGAACTCTCCATCCCAAATCAACAGAATACACATTTTTCTTAGCACCACACTGCACTTATTCCAAAATTGACCACATAGTTGGAAGTAAAGCACTCCTCAGCAAATGTAAAAGAACAGAAATTATAACAAACTGTCTCAGACCACAGTGCAATCAAACTAGAACTCAGCATTAAGAAACTCATTCAAAACCACTCAACTACATGGAAACTGAACAACCTGCTCCTGAATGACTACTGGGTACATAACGAAATGAAGGCAAAAATAAAGATGTTCTTTGAAACCAATGAGAACAAAGACACAACATAACAGAATCTCTGGGACACATTTAAAGCAGTGTGTAGAGGGAAATTTATACCACTAAATGCCCACAAGAGAAAGCAGGAAAGATCTAAAATTGACATCCTAACATCACAATTAAAAGAACTAGAGAAGCAAGAGCAAACACATTCAAAAGCTAGCAGAAGGCAAGACATAACTGAGATCAGAGCAGAACTGAAGGAGATAGAGACACAAAAAACCCTTCAAAAAATCAATGAATCCAGGAGCTGGTTTTTTGAAAAGATGAACAAAATTGATAGACTGCTGGCAAGACTAATAAAGAAGAAAAGAAAGAAGAATCAACTAGATGCAATAAAAAATGATAAAGGGGATATCACCACCGATCCCAAGAAATACAAATTACCATCAGAGAATACTATAAACACCTCTACACAAATAAACTAGAAAATCTAGAAGAAATGGACAAATTACTGGACACATACGCCCTCCCAAGATTAAACCAGGAAGATGTTGAATCCCTGAATAGACCAATAACAGGCTCTGAAATTGAGGCAATAATTAATAGCCTACCAACCAAAAAAAGTCCAGGACCAGACGGATTCACAGCCGAATTCTACCAGAGGTACAAGGAGGAGCTGGTACCATTCCTTCTGAAACTATTCCAGTCAATAGCAAAAGAGGGAATCCTCTCTAACTCATTTTATGAGGCCAGCATCATCCTGATACCAAAGCCTGGCAGAGACACGACAAAAAAAGAATTTTAGACCAATATCCCTGATGAACATTGATGCAAAAATCCTCAATAAAATACTGGCAAACCGAATCCAGCAGCACATCAAAAAGCTTATCCGCCATGATCAAGTAGGCTTAATCCCTGGGATGCAAGGCTGGTTCAACATATGCAAATCAATAAACATAATCCAGCATATAAACAGAACCAAAGACAAAAACCACATGATTATCTCAATAGATGCAGAAAAGGCCTTTGGCAAAATTCAACAGCTCTCCATGCTAAAAATTCTCAATAAATTAGGTATTGATGGGATGTTTCTCAAAATAATAAGAGCTATTTATGACAAACCCACAGCCAATATCATACTGAATGGGCAAAAACTGGAAGCATTCCCTTTGAAAACTGGCACAAGACAGGGATGCCCTCTCTCATCACTCCTGTTCAACATAGTGTTGGAAGTTCTGGCCAGGGCAATCAGGCAGGAGAAAGAAATTGTCCCTGTTTGCAGATGACATGATTGTATATTTAGAAAACCCCATCGTCTCTGCCCAAAATCTCTTTAAGCTGATAAGCAATTTCAGTAAAGTCACAGGATACAAAATCAATGTGCAAAAATCACAAGCATTCTTATACACCAATAACAGACAAACAGAGAGCCAAATCATGAGTGAACTCCCATTCACAATTGCTTCAAAGAGAATAAAATACCTAGGAATCCAACTTACAAGGGATGTGAAGGACCTCTTCAAGGAGAACTACAAACTCCTGCTCAACGAAATAAAAGAGGACACAAACAAATTGAAGAACATTCCAAGCTCATGGATAGGAAGAATCAATATTGTGAAAATGGCCACACTGCCCAAGGTAATTTATAGATTCAATGTCATCCTCATCAAGCTACCAATGACTTTCTTCACAACATTGGAAAAAACTACTTTAAAGTTCATATGGAACCAAAAAAGAGCCCACATTGCCAAGACAATCCTAAGCCAAAAGAACAAAGCTGGAGACATCACACTACCTGACTTCAAACTATACTAGAAGGCTACAGTAACCAAAACAGCATGGTACTGGTACCAAAACAGAGATATAGACCAATGGAACAGAACAGAGCCCTCACAAATAATACCACATATCTACAACCATCTGATCTTTGACAAACCTGAGAAAAACAAGAAATTCCCTATTTAATAAATGATGCTGGGAAAACTGGCAAGCCATATGTAGAAAGCTGAAACTGGATCCCTTCCTTACACCTCATACAAAAATTATTCAAGATGGATTAAAGACTTAAATCTTAGACCTAAAACCATAAAAACCCTAGAAGAAAACCTAGGCAATACCATTCAGAACATATGCATGGGCAAGGACTTCATGTCTAAAACACCAAAAGCAATGGCAACAAAAGCCAAAATTGACAAAAGGGATCTAATTAAACTAAAGATCTTCTGCACAGCAAAAGAAACTACCATCAGAGTGAACAGGCAACCTACAGAATGGGAGAAAATTTTTGCCATTTACTCATCTGACAAAGGGCTAATATCCAGAATCTACAATGAACTCAAACAAATGTACAAGAAAAAAACAAACAAGCCCATCAAAAAGTGGGCAAAGGATATGAACAGACACTTCTCAAAAGAAGACATTTATGCAGCCAAAAGACACATGAAAAAATGCTCATCATCACTGGCCATCAGAGAAATGCAAATCAAAACCACAATGAGATACCATCTCACACCAGTTAGAATGGCAATCATTAAAAAGTCAAGAAACAACAGGTGCTGGATACAATGTGGAGAAATAGGAACACTTTTACACTGTTGGTGGGACTGTAAACTAGTTTAACCATTGTGGAAGACAGTGTGGTGATTCCTCCAGGAGCTAGATCTAGAAATACCATTTGACCCAGCCATCCCATTACTGGGTATATACCCAAAGGATTATAAATCATGCCGCTATAAAGACACAAGCACACATATGTTCACTGCGGCACTATTCACAATAGCAAAGACTTGGAACCAACCCAAATGTCCATCAATGATAGACTGGATTAAGAATATGTGGCACATATACACCATGGAACACTATGCAGCCATAAAAAAAGGATGAGTTCATGTCCTGTGTAGGGACATGGATGAAGCTGGAAACCATCATCCTCAGTAAAGTATCGCAAGGAGAAAAAGCAAACACCACATGTTCTCACTCATAGGTGAGAAGTGAACAATGAGAACACTTGGACACAGGAAGGGGAACATCACACACCGGGGCCTGTTGTGGGGTAGGGGGAGTGGGGAGGGATAGCATTAGGAGATATACCTAATGTAAATGATGAGTTAATGGGTGCAGCACACCAACATGGCACATGTATACATATGTAACAAACCTGCACGTTGTGCTCACGTACCTTAGAACTTAAAGTATAATTAAAACGAAACAAAAATCAAAATATGTCAGCAAAGAAAAAACAGTAACAAATAAAACAAATGTAGAAAAATGTGAGAAATATTAAATTTAAGTGGTGTGTGTATATATAATTTTCATAAGAAAAATAAAATGAAAACTCAACTGATAGTGTAATCAGAATGTTAGATAAAGCCAAAGAGAGATTTAGAGAATTAGAAGACATATCTGAAGACAGTATCCAAAGTATGAATAAAACTTAAAGAAAAAAGAAAACTCACCTTCCTTTGGGCTGACTGCTGCAGGGAGAACATTCCAATCAAGAGTCCAAGTAGGGCAAGGGTGGGGAGAAAACATCACTTCAATGCCCTTTTCCTAGAAAAGGAAATAGCCTCTTTCTAAATTAAGGAATTAATATAGTCTTATTATATTATTGAAGGCTAAAAAATTATATTTCTATATTGGTAAAGAGGAGGATAAATAGTAATAATCATCAGCTATTCCCCAAAATACATATTTTAATTAAATAAAAATACCATGTGTTGAGTATTTTGACATCACAATTACTTTCCTATTTTTTAATATTGTGATAATAAAAAGTAATGCTATTTTAAAATTATTACTAGAAAATCCATAGAAGTAATAAGCTACCTAGAAATATATTGGATATCAAAGAGAAAGTTCAGCTGAGGATGAAAATGTTATCAAAAACAATCCACATAGAAATAATAAAAAGAGAACTCTGCATATGTCCATCAAAGTCTCCCTTTACATATATGAAAATCGCCACAGCCTAAAAGCTACCACTTTAACACATACCCCAAAATACCACTCATACTAGTCTTTTATAAGTGCCTTTAATGTCACTAGAGAAAAATTCCTCTGGTGTAACCAAATGGTTCCCAATATTTTCAAGAATTAGGACCACTTTTCAATATATTAAAACATTTTCAGGATCCTTCTCCATCTTAGAAGCTGTACATTTGTTTATTTGATCTATGTACAGTGGCATGGCATACACATGGATTCACAGACCCCTTCCAATTACATTCCAGGTACACAGTCTATATCTATATCTATATCTATATCTATATCTCTATATCTATATCTAGATATCTCCATGGCTCTGATATTTTTATCTTTAGGAATAACCTATTCAAATAAAAATCTGTGAGACTCTAGCATCAAATGCTTTGTATCAGTTTATGAGATTACTTTCCATTATAAGATTACTTTCCATTATAAAAACTAGCTGAATTTGTGTCCCGAAGGAAATAGTACAAATAATCTTTCATTAGGGCTAGAGATATGGCTATTGATCTACAAGCCCAGAGCACTGATTTGCCTCCAGAAAGACAAACACACCTCTCTGACATCATCTACCTCTCTTCTATCTTCTTCAGTCTAGCCACACTGACCTTCTTGCTATTTCTCATTTCACTAAACTCATTCTTACTTTAGGGTCTTTTTAAAAAACACAACTATATTGAGATAAAATATATATATTAATACCATATAATTTATCCTTTTAAAGTATCCAATTCAGTGGTTTTTATATTATTCACAATTGTTCAATCATTGCCACTATCTATTTTAAGATATTTTCATCATTTCCAAAAGTAGTTGCATATTCACTCGAGAGGTGAACCAGAGGTCCCTTGGCAGTGTAGTAATATAATCAAGACACATCAAAATCTAGACATGCCTCAATAACTTCTAAAATCAACTATATAATCATGTTTCATTACTTAATCAATAGGCCACAGAGCTTAGCTGAAGAGTTAAGGGATTGGTATCCTTACCAAAGTCTTCCTGTCCATTTCTAAATCAGTAAACTCTGTTAGCTACCGAACTCAAATACTTCCTAACCCAAATAGGGAAATATAATGAATATTTTTCCAGTGTAACTCGATGGATAACCTACTTCATGAATTCTCTATTCAAATAAATCCTCACATCACCTATTAAAAGCAAAATATTTTTGCAGATCATTTCAAATGTTAGGGAAAGGAAAGCCCATTGTTGAAAACTTTACAATTAGTACTACTGAAAACAAACTACGCCCCAAGGAGAAAAAAAATAAAGCATATGCATTCTTTTTTTTTTTTTTTTTTTGAAACAGGGTTTCACTCTGTCGCCCAGGCTTTTATGTAACAAAAACATTAAAATCAAAGATTAAAGTAAAAATAAAATTCAAAGAATTCCAAAATTACAAATTTAAACAAAACCTTGGAACGTAAATTGAGATATTAATCTTTATATTTCTTTTTTTTTTTTTTTTTTCCGAGACAGAGTCTCACTTTGCTGCCCAGGCTGGAGTCAGCGGTACAATCTCGGCCCACTGAAACCTCCGCCCTCCGAAGTTCAAGCTATTCTGGTGCCTCAGCCTCCTGAATAGCTGGGACCACAGGCACGTGCCACCACACCCAGCTAATTTTTGTAATTTTAGTAGAGATGGGGTTTCGCCATGTTGCCCAGACTGGTCTCGAACTCCTGACCTCAAGTGATCCGCCTGCCTCAGTCTCTCAAAGTGCTGGGATCACAGGTGTAAGCTACTACACCCAGCCTCATCTTTATATTTCTTTAACTTGCAATCATTATCCAAACTAAAAAAGGCTGAGACCAAAACTTTGCAACAGAAAAACATTATGTTAAAATAGTATACTTGACCAGGTATGATGCTACCTTGGTCAATATCCTGAATATACAAAAAAAAAAAAAAAAGTTTTGAGAAAAGTGCTTTTTAAAAGTATATATTGTGACTTACTTGGCTCCAAAAATACATAATACTAAAAGTTTTCAATTTAGTATACTTCACATAAATGAAAAGAGTAGCAGAAATATTAACTGGTAAAGAGTGAAGAAAGCTACAAATAAAATTTATAACAAAAAAAATGTCAACAAATGATTACAAGTTGGAGTAGAATGCTCAGCAATATTATCACATAGAATTTTTCAAAGAAAATGTCAATAATTAAGTACCATTAACTTGGCCATGGTTGGTCTTGGTCCTCCTATAAATAAAGGATCGCTTTGCTCTTCTACACCTGGGACTTCGCATAAGTTTGGATGCTGTTCAGTTGAGGTTGTCAACAACTTTGGTAAATGGAGAAATTGGATCCCACACTTAGAAGCTGCTGTTTTTACTCCTGGCACTTCCTGAATCCTCTGGTACCAAGAGGCTAGCAATGGAAATTCTACCAGCTTCTCAGAAAATTTCCTGCTGATAATTACCTAGGTAGGAAAATAATAAAACACATTATTATATATATTTTGTTTGTTTATAATAGCTGTGTTGAGGTAACTTTACAAACCACAACATTCACACATTTAAGTGTATAGTTCAATGAGTTGTAGTAAATGTATCCAGTTATGCAACCATCTAGTTTTAGAACACTTACGTCACCCCGGAAATTTCCCTTGTAACCATTTACACTCAATCTCTGCTACCACAGTCAGTTGCAGACAACCGCTGATTGGCTTTCTGTGTTTATAATTTTGCCTTTTCTAGAATTTCATACAAATGGAATCATAAAATGTGGTTTTCTTCTATCACTTAGTATTATGCTTTTGAAGTGAATCCATATATTTACATTGACCAATCGTTTGTTTCTTTTTATTATGACTAGTAGTCATTGTGTGGATATACTATATTTTGCTTACTCATTCACTGGTTGATAGATATTTGCATGTTTCCAGTTGTTGGTTATTATAAATAATGTTGCTATACATTATAATGTAGCAGTGTTTATGTGGAACTGTGTTTCATTTCTTTGGAAATCCAAGAGTCAAATTGCTAGGTTTTATGGTAACTGTATATTTAACTTTTAAAGAAATTAAAATCTTCTCCATGGTTGCCCTTCCATTTTACAATTCCCATTAGCAATCCATGGAGGTTCCAGTATCTCCTCACAACTTGTCAAACCTTGGTATTATCAGTCTGTTTGATTTTAGTCATTCTTGTGGGTATATAGCAGTATCTCATTGTAATTTTAATTTGCATTTCCCTATGATTAATGATGTTGAGCAACTTTTCATGTGATTATTTGCCATTTGTGTATCTTCTTTAGTGATGTGTCTTATATGTTTTTATGATTCATTTCATAGCATAAAAATTGGAGCAACTCAGCAACGAGAAAATGAACAACACAATTAAAATGAGCAAAAGATCTGAGTAGACAACCAAAAAAGATACACAGATGGCAACTAAGTATATAAAAAAAATGCTCATCATCATATATCATTAGAGAACTACAAGTTAAAACAAGGAAATGCCACCTATCAGAATGGCAAAAATCCAAAACACTGACAACTCCAAATGATGGTGCGCATGTGGAACAACAGGAACTCTCATTCATTGCTGGTGGGAATGAAAAATAGTACAGCCACTTTGAAAGACAGTTTGGTAGTTCCTTACAAAGGTAAATATACTCTTACCATACAATCCAGTAATTGTGCTTCAAATGAGTTGAAAATTTATGTCCACACAAAAACCTGAACACAGACAGATGTTAATAGCATCTTTATTCATAATTGCCAAAACTTGGAATTAACCAAGATGCCCTTCAGTAGATGAATGGATAAACTGTGGTACATCTATACAATGGAAAACAACCATCAATAGAAAAAGAAGAATATAATAATTCCAAAAAGAATCAATATAAATAACAATGGCATTTGCAAATGTCTATAAATAGTACAACTGAAAATCATTTTGGAAAACTTTACATCTTATATTCAATTGTCTACATCTTTCATTGGTAGTATGTTTTTACCCTTCTCTAAGAACTCCTCCGTAATCAACTGCATTCCAATCTGGAAACCCTTTCATCTATAATTCATGGCCATGAACACATTCCTCTGTTCCTGACCCTCTATATACTTGATAAGTTCTTAACACACCGCATATAGAGAGTTAATTGGACAACATTATATCAAAAACCTAAAATCCTTAATATATACTTATGCAAATTAGTTTAACTGTTTAATGGGGAAAGAATTAAAATAAGTATTAAATTCCTCAACACAAATAATGTAACATGTTTAAATTATCACAATTTAATATCTGTAGTCTGCAATCATTGATGTATTTTGAGGGGTCTCATAGAAATTTTGTAGCTCACTGCAGAAGTGTAAAAATGGAGAGCTTGTACTATTAATAGTGATCTAAAGTTCCATTTTTTTGTGTTTGTGAAACTATCTTCTCTGTATGTGTGAACTATTAGGCAGAATCTAAATGATATTCCTTACCAATAATGTAAGAAGCATCTTTCAGAACCATATTTTTAAAAATTATACAATGAGGTAAGGAGAACATTTTACTAAAGAAAATAGTAAAAAGATAAAAGAGAAAATTGTAAATATTTAAAACTAAAAAAGATAACCAGCACTATTTAGAATTTTTTTTTATAAAGCAGCACTTAAAGTAAGACTTTTATTTTTTCAAATTAGAAAAATTTTAAATTGTTCTTCCTGATACAAACTCATATATTTTTGTTTTCTCTTGGTCAGATGCTTTCTCCCTAGCACTACCACCAAATTCTATTTTCTTGAAAATTTAGAGTGTTCTTGCTTCTTTGAGAGGCAACAAATGTTTCCGTAGAAACCATTATGATGTCTCAAACACATTATGACTTATGATTATGAACAGATTATGAATAGATTATGACCTTTAAATAAAAAGGTCAAGTCACAGGAAATCTCTACAAATATATTTCACAATAATATCAGAGCATGAGACAGAAAGGACAGAAAATAAAAAATTCATACATATATATTATACTGTATTTTAAGTGGACTTTAAGATTAAATGAGCACAAGTAATTGATTATAAGAACAAGGACTGTAACTCTCTTTGAATACTGAAGCACTTAAAACACTGCCTTGCAAATAATACCCTGTTGAGTGAATGAACAAATGATAAAGAATCCATTTGTTACCTTCAGAGAGTAATCCCCTCAGTCAGTATTTTTCAAGTTGCTATTTATCACTCATTTAGGGGTTGTGAAATCAACATAGTAGGTTTTTAAAAAATGAAATAGAAAATATCAGAGTACACATTCTATAAGTTATTTTGTAATTATTTATATATTTTTTACATATTATTTAAAGATATACATTTATTTCTATAATTATCCAACTTGTAAAATGTATTACAGTTGTCCCTCAGTATCCATGGAGGATTGGTTCCAAGACCTGTATCAGATACCCAAATCCACAGATACTCATACTCATGTCCCTGATATAAAATGGTATAGTATTTGCATATAACCTATACACATCCTCTCCTATACTTTAAATCCTAGATTACTTCTAATACCTAATACAATATAAACACTGTGCAAATAATTGTTATTCTGTATTGTTTAGGGGATCACGACAAGAAAAAAGTCAGTACATGTTCAGTACAGATGCAATTTTTTTTCCAAATATTTTAAATCTGCGGTTGGTTGAATACATGAATACAGAACCAATGGATATGGAGGGCCATCTGTATTTACTGAGTTAAAGTAAAAAAAAAAGTTTGAAAAATACTCTCTAAGGTACCCTGAGAGCCAAAAAGTTTATTAATTCTCTCAAGAATTGTGAATTGCTTGGAAATAGATGAGGTGCTAAGGGAATGGATCTTTAGACATGATAATCACACAAGAAATTTTCTCTTTTCCTCATCTTTCCTGTACTCTTCGTTCTAGTGACTTATTTTTATTTGTTAGATGTACGTGGCATCTTTCCTTTCTTTTGAAATGAAGTTGCAATTAAATAACAATAATTCACGTTTACAAGAAATTGAGGAGGTTTACTCTGACAGGTCACTCCATTTATCAACATGCCAGGCCACTCTACTAATATCCAGATAGCTCAGAAGGTACTGAACCACATTCATTACACTCATGAAGATATATTTAAGGAAGTTGCTAATGAAAACTCTGTGAAATGAAAATTAAATTTCTTCATAAGGAATGATTACCAAATAGTTACCTGGCTCATAAGATCAAAACCATTATAAATATCACAGAGTTCTTTAAGGACAAGAAAAAAAAAAGATGATCTATTTTTAAAACAAAGGTTTAAAAAAAAAGTATAGCTATCAAAGCAAAAATAAAATTTTAGTAACTCTGTAGTTAATTGTCAATAAAGGGCAGAAAAATTTGTCTGAATTAAAAGAGAAGCAAGATGTTGCATCTATTCAAAATATCTCCTCCTTTGCATTCCTTTACAATCACTTACTATATAAAATATTTGTTCTTATTTTATATCGTTTCCTTAGTCATACTTCCTTTTTTGAAAATATACTCACAGATGTTTAGGTAAGCAGTGTAAGCAGAGAAAAAACAGTAAACAACCTATCTAAATGAAAATATAATCCCAGCTCTCTGTTTTTTACTTATAAATTAGAACCAGTGAGTTAAAGCTAAAAGCTCTTGAGGACCTAATGAATAGGAATAGACACAGAAAATACAAATTTACCACTAAATAAGTGGCATCAACCATTTTTGCAATATGCCAGCAAAAAGTGAGGTTCCCAATTTTATGCCGATGGGAACACAGGAAGAGGTATTTCGTTTTGCTAAAAAATCAATTTCTAAAAGAGGAATGATTTTACCTAAGCTAATAAAGATGTCTGTGTGTGTGTGTGTATGTGTGTATTTAAACTCAATTCAAAGCATTAGAAGTTAAAATGTAGAAAATTAAATCATAAGTGTCAAATTACAAGATTTTATAAAATGATAAAATGCAACTTTCTGTCTTATAGGCATACAATAATGTTTTAAATATTTCTGTCAAAGTGTACTTGCTTACTAGTAGCAATTGAAAAATAATATACAATCTTCTAGTATTGGAACAGTAGGATTTTGCCCTAGTATAGCTATCCATTGCTATTTCTCCCATAATGTTGATACGCTATCTACTAGAAAATTCTAGCAAATAAATTGAATGGGGGGAAACATGAGTGTACATATTAATTTATTCCTTTTAAATCTATTTCTAAGACTTTTCAGAGGAGAGGTTATCGTCAGGCCCCTTTCCTTATGAGGTGCTGAACCATCAGGGGTTAACTTTGTAAAGTAATAAAGTATTTTCTGAAAAGGAAGAGCTTGCAGCAGGTTTATATATAATACCTTAGCATTTCCATGTTTGTCTCTGACAAATTAAAAAAAAACAAACAAAAAAACCACCTCATCCATTCTATTTGTTATTGTTTTCCATCTTTGGTTTTATTCTGTTTAGCAGAACTGGGTATTTTCCCTAGTTCTTCTAATTTTGACCCTTAGTAATTCAAACCTTGATTTAGCAAAATTGACTCTTACTTTTATGTCCTTGACTTTATTCCTGCAACTAAATATTCTGTCCCTAGATTCAGTTTTATGCTTCTGGTAACTTGACCTTGATTACGGATGTTGAACTTGATCCTGATTCTGATCATTTGGATGGCCACTCCATTCACCTCAATGTATGTTAATGCAAGCAAAAAGGCTTGCCAACATAACCACTATATGAATTAAAATGACTACTTTATTACCCAAGATGATTTAAAGAGAAAAATATAACAAATATCAAGGGTTTATCAAAGAAGGATGAATTCTGGAAAATATGAGGTGGGCGGATCACAAGGTCAGGAGTTCGAAACCAGCCTGGCCAACATGGTGAAACCCCATCTCTACTTAAAAAATACAAAAATTAGCCAGGCATGGTGGCGTGCACCTATAATCCCAGCTACTTGGGAGGCTGAGGCAGGAGAATTGCTTCAACCCAGGAAGCGGAGGTTGCAGTGAGCTGAGATTACACCACTGCACTCAGCCTAGGTGATAGAGCGAGACTCCATCTCAAAAAAAAAAAAAGAAAAAAAAATCCAGTAAAAATACAAAGCAACGAAGGAAAATATTTTGAGAATTAGTTTATGTATTCAAATAATTTTAATAAATTTCTTCAATAAAGGAATGGATATGCCACTTTGATTCAATTCTGATGAAACTGGAAACACAGTTATCCAAAGAAGTCAAGAAGACAGAAGACCAAGTACTTCATATTGTATCAGATGACTGCTCTAATGACTGAACTTGGTAATAGAAGAGAGGGATCATGGAGAAGAGAACCTAGGAATCATCTGACTAGGAAAAAATTTAAAAATCAATGTCTTCTTCCCACTCAACTCCATGGACTCTATGAAGACATATGACATCTGGCATTTAAAATAGCAATCAACATCTAAACAATTCCTGGATCTCTCTCTTTTTATATTGTTTTGGTTGCCAAATTTGGTTCAATTTTGAGGAAAAGAGAAATGTTCTTTAAGAAAATGACAATTGATGAATACTGCCGAGTTTACTTGTGAAGCAAAGCCTTCAAATACATAGATTTTCGATAGCAGTCTCTTCTGTCCATAGAGATACCTGAATTGTTGGTGATATATAATGAGAATGAAATCTAATATCTGATTCCTTAGTAGGGAAAAGGGGGAAATGCTTCCAAGAAAAAAACCCAAACAAAAGCAAAAAGCAATGCAGCTCTTGAAAACCAATTGGAAGGCTGCAGAGAGCTAAGCTTCTTATGTTCACTCTGGTATTATTTTCACCCTGTTCTTTTTTCCTCCACAGAGGGAATGTGTGTGTGCACACGTGTGTGCGTGTGTGAGTGTGTGTATGTAAGACAGACAGAGAGAGAGAGAGAGAGAGAGATCTTCCTACTCAGAAAACGTTCTATCTATTCTCCCCCAGCACATAATAACAGAGCCAGCTACTTTACTCTCAGAGAGAACAGAGAAAAGCACACAGGTCAGAATAAAATATTTTCAGTTTGATAATACCTAACATAAGATTAATTTAAGTGACTAACAATTCATTATAAAATTTAGCTGACAAGATTTTTAGTTTTTTTTTTTTAACTGGACCCTCTAATAGTAGACGTCCAATGGACTATCCATTGCACCACAGAGCCGACTTGGACCTTCTACTATTAGAAAGTAATCACAACAGAAACTTGAAATTAATAATAACAATTGTTAACATTTTAGCAACTTCACATTAAAAGTCATAGTAATTACTAACTTTGATTGAGAGCTTACTATGTGCCAAGCACTGTTCTCCATACTTCACACAAACTTTAATTTGTTCCTTACATTTTTCCTTTTAGATAGGTACTATTATTATCTCCATTTTACAGATAAGAAAATGGAGAAAGATATTAATAACTTTCCTAGCAGCATATTGACGATAAGAAGTAAAACAGAAATTCAAACCTAGGCAATTTCATAGACTGAAACTCATAGTAATGTGTACAGTCCAGATGAAACCTTACCAAGAAATGATGGATACAGGGCAAGAGCACAATATCTGCCAGAGTGAAGTAAAGCCCTTCTGCAAACACATGCTCCAGAGGTGGAAGGTCAGAGGCTTTTGCTTTTCTGATGTGAGAAGGCTCTCTGTTGGTAGTAGCTGGTTCTTCCTGTACTGTGAGCTTTGAGAATGCCACTTTCAGTTCCAGACTCTTGGATGAAGAATCCAACCCTTCAGATGTTTCCTGTGTGTGGACCTTGCTCTTTGCCTTTCCCTTAGTAACGGGAGGCCCAACTCCATCAGCCTTCTGTTGCTTGAGCTTCTGCCTGCGGAGTTTATCATCATTATGCACTCTAACAGGCTCACTAAGCTTTTTCTCTAGCTGTAGTATTTCTACAGGTATAGTTAGGGGCTGGTCAGAAGATTCTCTGAGAAAATTCTCAATAGCCAAAGGGATGGTGAGTTCACATAGCCTGGTCCACTGACTAACCTACAAAACAAAAACAAAACAAGAAATGAAAGGATTTTTAAATTTCAATATAACTTTAGAAAAAATAACTGTCTTATTGGGAAATAAGTTTTGAGCTCTATCATCCCTGGGCTAGGCTTTTATGTTGTATCAGGAGACACATCACAGTGCTTCAGAAGTAAAAACATTAAGCAAAGGAAGTTTAGCATTCCTGTATTCCACTTACTAAATAAATCATTACTTCCCAAAGCCTTTACAATATACCTCCCCTGTCCTACCCTCCTCCTAGACCCCACAATAAGCAGGGCTTCCAAAGCATTGCTATTTGAGCTCCTATTTATATGTAAATATTCCATTTAAAAATCAACATAACTAAAATAAAGAAAAAAGAGTTATTTTCTAAAAATGTCTCCAAACTTTATAAATTAAGACTTAAATTCTTATTTTTCAATACTGCACTGAAATATTGACACACGTAAAGGGTATATTAGCCCATTTGCATTGCTGTAAAGGAATAGGTGAGACTGAGTAATTTATAAAGGAAAGAGGTTTATTTGGCTCATGATTCTGCAGGCTATATAAGAAGCATCTGCTTCTGATCAGGACCTCAGGAAGCTTTCAGTCATGGTAGAAGGCAAAGGGAGTGCAGGCATGTCACATGGGGGGAGAGGGTGCAAGAGAGAGCAAGGAAGAGGTACCAGGGGCTTTTCAACAGCTAGATGTCTCATGAACTAATAGAACAAGAACTCACTCATTACCCCAGTGAGAGCACCAAGCCATTTACGAGGCATCTGCCCCCACGACCCAAACACCTCCTACCAGGTCCCACCTCCAACAACATTGGGGATCACATTTCAACATGAAATTTGGAGGGGATAAATATTCAAACTATATCAAAGGGCTACTTTATTTCATTGGTTACTGGGGTTTTTTAAAATAAATAAACTTTTATTCCTAATAGAAAGTTAAAATATTAAATGGTCAGGTAATTATGTTATCACTGTGTAACTTCAAATAACAGAAAAAAGACATTATACTTACTTCAGCACAGGCTTTCAAGCAAGTCTTTTTAAAGCCCAGAAGTTCCAAAAGTTCCTTCTTTAAGGGGTCTGCTTCATAGGATTTCTGGATTATGTGTCTCAATACAACAGCAAGTCCTGCTCTACAAAAATTGTCTGATCTTTCTACTACTGCAGGCAAACAGCAATTTTGGACGATTGGTGGGAGCTCCTGCCTTGAAATAATCTGTATTTCAACATCCTGGATCAGGTCATCTCTTAGTAGTGAACTATCTCTACTCACTTCTTTGGTGACAACTAGGCAAATTTTAAAGATTTTACAGTCACAGTAAGATAACAGAAATAAAGTTACAGATGTATGAAGAGGAAAGATGCATCCTTTTGTTTGGTGAGAAAAGTCCAGGTACAGGTATTCTTCTTCTGTAAGACTTTTCTTTATGGCTTTCATTTTCTTCTTTCATTGGGTCACCTAAAGTATAAATTGAAGTGATTATGGTCTTAGAATATAATCATTTAGAAGCTAAAATAAAAGATGAATGTTTCAAAAGCCTGTTCTAGAAATCAGTAAAAATTTGCAGTAGATAATAATGCTATAAGGTTTGTTTCTGAAGACTGACTAAACGACTTCCAAAAGAAAAAAATTCCACCCTGTGCAATTAACTAGCATTAGAGGAAATATTACACCCAGCTCCTTTAAAATGAGCAAACCCCAGTGCTTTGCAATAGAGCCCTCCCAATCAAGTACTTGGGGGTCTCACTATATGTGAGAACAGGAGATAAATAGAAGGGGAAATAAATTAATCAAAAATACTGAGAGCTGTCTGGGGATAATATCCTTGAGAAGTTTTGACAGTGCTGGTCCTTCCATACTGCTTCTTTTTTACAACCCTACAAAATAATAGGGAGGGGATATTCGTTCTTTCAGAAGAAGTGGATTCTCCTCAAGTAAGTGATAGCTGCTGAGTGCTGAATCATAATATAAAAATATTTAAATTTCCCCATAACATGGATACTGATAGCTATCTTAAAGTTAACATGTCCAAAATCCAGTTCCTTATTCTCTCCCACCCCTCAAACCTGCTCCTTATGTGTCTTCCCATCTCAGGTTACACCATTCTTTTCCTTCACACCCCCATAACCAAACCCTCCAAGGTCTTCCCATCCTCCTTAGAGAAAAGCCAAAGTTTCTGCAACAGCCTACAAAAATCTCCTTGATCTAATCCTCCTTTATGTCTCAGAGTTTGTCTCATTAACTTTCTTCATTTTCACTGCTCCAGCCAAAGTAGATTGTTATTCCTCTAAAACAGCCATCTCCAACATTCTTAGCACCACGGACCAGTTTCATGGAAGACAATTTTTCCATGGGAGGTTGGTGGGGGGATGGGGATGGTTTCCGGATGAAACTGTTTCACCTCAGATCATCAGGCATTAGATTCTCATAAGGAGCGTGCAACCTAGATCCCTCCTGCCTGCAGTTAAGAGGGTTGGAGCTCCTATGAGAATCTGATGCTGCTGCTGATCTGACAGGAGGCACCACTCAGGCAGTAATGCTGGCTCACCTGCCACTCACCTCCCACTTTGAGGTGGGGTTCCTAACAGGCCACAGAGGGATACTAGTACTGGGCCCATGGGTTGGGGACCCTTGCTAAAACACTAGGTACATTCTCACATCAGGGCCTTTGCATTTGGTGTTTCCAGTACCTAGAACACTTCCTCACTTCCTTCAGGTATTTATTTATTCAATGGCAACTTCTTACTGAGATCCTCCCTGACTACTCAATTTAAATCACAAACCCCAATCCCCATGCTCCCTGAAAAAAACCTTTCTATTTCCATCTATGTTTTTTCTTCCTAGCACTTATTGCTATGGTGATATACTATGTTATTATTTGTCTCCTCTAACTAGAATGTTCCATGAGTAAAAATTTTTTGTTCACTGCTTTATAGGTTTATTATATATATAAGCAAGCCGTATTTGACAAATGAAAGCAGAGATAAATATACATACTGGTTAAAGGTGCAAACACACACAGACTTGAGGTCAGATTCTTCATGGCTATTTTCAAGTCATATTCCTTAAGGTTTTTATCAATTGTCCTGTCTTTTTATGTTTATACATTTCCCGGGTCAAAAATTCCTAATGTTCTAATACATAAATTACAATTCCAAAACTGACACTAGATGGCACTCTTTAAAAGTATTCACCATGGAAATACGTACCAGAAACATGACATACTAGAAGGAAAATTACTTTAAAAGCTGTTAAAAAGTACACATGCACCTCTTGTCTTTTAAGTGTATTCAAAATGTTAGTGTACACTTAATTTTAGAAAACCTTCATCATACTAAATTTTCTTTAATATTTTAAATTCCTTTCTTAAAAAAATCTGAAACAAGACCTAAACACTTTAAGCTTCTTAGTTCTTCATTTTTTAAAACTAAAGAACTTGTAATCCATTATAAAAAATAAATATAGTTAGTAAAGTATTATCTTAGAAAGTTTCTTAATAATACAAATAATCACTACTGCTTTATTTTATATTTCTTCTATTAAAATATAACAGATATATACCATGATTTGTTACTTCTTAAAAGATTATCTGGGGGAAAATTGTTAAAAAGCAACAACTTTTTAACTTACAGATGCCATTTTCTCCCTGAGCTTATTTTTTTTTAATTTTTGTCACTGAGAGATAATTTTAAAACAAAAAGGTATTTATTAAAGATCAAAGTTCACAGAGTTTTTTTATAAAGCTGAATAGAGCTCTGGAAATATTTTCATTATTAATATAACACCTTTATGCTATAAGTCCTTAAAAACAGTCAAACAAAGTGAGATCTGTAACAACACTAGGGCAAAAAGGACCAACCACACTTTCCAGGAATTAACAGTCTTTTTGAGGAGTTTGCTCTGGACTCACTCTCCTGACAGTAGAAGAGTAAAAAGAAGACTCACCCCTAAGTGTTTCAAGAAAGCAGTTTTGAAAGAAAACATGACTGATTTCATCATTTGCCCAACAGTCTAAAAAACAGTGATTATGAGGCTTATCCTAACACTTTTTAAAAAACTGGAAACAAAGCCATGCTATTTAATAGCTTTTAAGATATGTAGAAATATTCTTTTTAAAAGTATGCCTATATTTGCCACGTTGTAAGGCACATAAAAATAAGAAAATAGGATTTTAGACATATTCTATAAACTCTTCTCACTGTTAGCACTTAATAAAATGCTAAATGTCAGCAAAACAGAATAGCAATAACCTGCCCATGGTGATATCTAAAAATTAATGAGATGCCTGAGAGAAAATGCAACAAAGTACTGTTGATTTTTAATGTATTTTTTTTTTAATATAGATGTTGGTTTTTCCCCTGGGAGATTAAAAATGTTACTTAATGATCTTAGAAAAAAAAAATTACTCTCCTTGAATAACGTCTCCCTATTATGTACTAATGTAATTTTTAAAATAAATATTAAATATTTGTAAACCTGTACAAATGTGATGTTTTTGGCTTGCACTGTGCCTTTTTAGAGAGTAGAACCAGTATTTGCTCCAAGTATGCAAATATCACAGGCCAAAAAAAAAATCCTTCCTCTTTTTTTTTTTCTAGCTTCAGAATGCCTTAGTTCACTAATTTTCTGTCACGAGCTTTAAGAAGGTAGGTACTACAGAATCAACTTCTGTCTCCAGGGCTTCTGCAGCACAGCTCTTGTTACTCCATATTACATTCCTGCCAAGCACAGAAATAGAGTAATTTACTCTTTCTCAGCTTTGACAGGTGCCACTCTGCAGAGAGGGAGTGAGAAAGTAGCAGACAAAACCACAAACTTCAGGATATTAAATAGAGTGTGCATCTCTTTCGTGGACATGCCAATTTGCTTGGGAATCTTGCCGAATGAATAAATAGGTAAAAAGAAAAGATTATGTCTTTGATTTCATTACTCAGGAATGTTCTAATATATTTTTAAATGGTGGAATTAGTCATAGGTTTAATATTTAGGCATTCAGATCTGTTTTTTTTTTTTCACTTTCATTCTAATGAATATATCTTAGCCTTGATAAACACAGAGAATGAGAGATAAACAGTAAACATATTAAAAACAAGCATACTTCTCCACAGTCCAGAAAAAATAAAGCTTGAAAATTTTGTGATCAAAATTCAAGTCAAGATCTATGGCATTATGTATAACATTATATATTAGATAAATTATATATTATATAATGAAGACCAAAAAGTGCATAACTGCTGCAAATGATTAACCTGTGTTTTGTTTTTTGTTTTTTCAAATAAGTTATCTTTGTGACTACAATTTGATAGGAGCTCAACAAATGTTAGGTAAATAAAGTTTTAAATATTACATACATTTTATTGTCCGCCTACTATGTGCTAAGCACACAGAACATGTGCATTACTTCTAATGCTCACAATCCTTAAAAGTATTTTATTTCCATTATAGAGATGAGAACTGTACATCAGTCCAAAAGTATTAATTAAATTCATAAAAGATCTTATTTAGAGACATTTAAGAATAGGTATTGTTTTAATATAACAGTACTATTTATAAATAAAATTTCATAAATTGAAGCAATTTTACCAAAGTGAAAATTGTCAGATATTATGTTATTCTAAGCAAGTATGCTGGTTTCAGTAATCCTTGATATAAACTTCCATTCCAAACGCTGGGTTATTTGACAAGTTTCTGCACTGGATTAAATTCTTTGGCAATTCTTTCCTGATTCCTTTCATTGGCTACTCTGCAGATGTCTCAGTGACCCACAGCTCAGTGTTTTGCTCTCTGCTCAATCCACACTCCATCCTTCGAATATTGGCTTTCAAACTTTTGAGCCAGCCACACAATTAGGTATATATTTTATAATGTAATACACAATACACTGAATAAAATGGAAACAAAAATGTCATGAAGCAATACTTATCCTACAATATGGGATAAATCTGATATTTTTTACTCTGTGCTTGTTTTTTTAAATGCTGGTTGTTACTCATTACATTGATTTCCTGACTCATTAATGGGGCACAACTCACAATATGACAGCACTGTTCTGGGTGATCTCCAGTGCCATAGCTTTAAATATGATCTGACTCTTACATGTATATCCCAGCCGTATCTTCTCCCCTAACTCCAGACTCCTATATTCTACTTGACATCTCCATGTGGATGTTTTTCTAAACCTGCTCCCCTTCCCTTCGTGTTCTACTCCCTGGTAAAATGGCAACACCAATCACCCAGATGCTTAGGCCAAAAACTCAAAAGTCCCACTCAACTTCTTTTTTTCTCTCTCTCATACCCTGCCATCTCTACCTTTGAAGTATATGCTAAATCCAACTCCTCAGCACCTCTACCACTACCACCTTAATCTAAGTCATCGCCAGTGCTTACAAGGACTACTGCAAAAGCCTATTAACTATTTTCCTCCACTTTCCATAAAACAGTCCATTCTCCAACAACAGGGTGATCCTTAAAAACATAAATCAGATGTCTCGTGCTCAAAACCATCCAATGGCTCTTCAGCACACTCAGAATAAAATCCAAATTTCCTATTATGGCCTATAGGCCTACTGTGACCCTAGCTATCCCTTTCTGACCTCATATCTTATCCTTCTTCACTCCCTTCCAGCCATAGCTGTCCTTGCTGTTTTTGGAAGGTGCCACTTGAGAATATTTGTACTTGCTATTGCTTTGCCTAGAATGCTTTTCTCCAAGAGATTCACAGGGCTTGCTCCCTCATTTCATTGATTTTTCTGCATAAATATTAACTCAGAACAGCCTCTCCTGACTGCCTGAATTGAAAAAGCACACCCTAGCCTCTTACCTAGCTTCCCTTTTTCTTCATAGCTCTTATCACCTAACACTATAATATCTCCAGTGTTTAATGAACTGAAACTTCAGTTCAAGGAATGAATGTACATACATGAATGTCAGAAATCACTGTCTGAGAGTATTATTAATAACTTTAGTCTTGGTACAATGTGTATCTCATTCTTCATGACACCATTCTTTCTTTTCCAAATTAATAACTATTTTAAGGACCAACTAAGTATAAATTAAAATGAAGAAATAAGATCACCTTTGTGAGGTGAATTGGGAAAAGCATAAATGGAATCTAACCAAACTCATAAATAAAGCAAGCACAGAAGTTTTTATGTATAGTTATATCCAGGGCAAAGGAACTAAGAATCTTAACTAGATTCCATACATGCGCCTAGCCAGAATATTTATAAAACAAGAATTATAAAGTAATAGATTAGAGCCGAGACTGTTGAGCCAGACCACCTGGGTGCAAATATACTGGTTCTGATTCTTAGTAGCTATAAAAAACTTTTCTGCATATCTTTTTCCTCACTTATATAATAAAATGGAGACAATAATAACTGTACCTACCATGTAGTGTGCCATACAGAACAAAGCTTGTCACATATTAAGTCCTTAAATAAATACTAGCTACTATTATTTCTTTATAATTTATAACCAAATTCCTTACCAATTGGCACTATTAAAATATGCAAACCTTGATGGGCAAAACCCAAATTATGGTTTATATTTTCAAGCTTCTTTCCATGAAAGGTAAAGGACTCATATTGATTGAAAAGTTTTTCCCAACCAAATACTGAAAAAAACATATTTGTTACTGAGGCTGAAAGCCAGGGAATCATGAAATGGTAAAATATAAATGTGAAACCCTTAATCCATGTGCATATCAACCTATTGTACAAAATAAGAAGTTCAACACAGTTTATAAGTATGAAAAATCACAAACACTTACTTTTCTTAAAGATTAAAATTTAAACCTGCCTAAATTCTCTCCTACATCATATGTTCAACATTTTGAATTTTATAACTTAGCTTGTGTTTTATGCTTTTCATAAAACAACAGTATTTGGTTGAAAATTGTACCCTATTTTATTACAATAATATAGATTTAACCAAAACAAAACAAAACAAAAAAACTTGCCCCTCAACAGATAGATAGCGGCCAATTACCTTAAATATTTAGGGTCAAAAACGATAAGAAAAAAACTGAGATTTTTTTCAAGCTCATTAAATATGTAATATGGGATGCAGTTAAGTCCTAGAGAACAAAAGCCAGTGATTAAAATTAGCTGTTTTCTTATCTGGTAAAGAAGTAGGAAAAGTTTTTAAGTGAAAAGCTTACCGTAACCTTAGCCACAAACGAAGTGTGTAATCTTCTCTCTGGAGAATCAGGGAATCATCTGTTGCCATGGAGTCATAACGCCTTCAGCTAAACCCGACCTCATAATTAACAGTGATCGACAGCGCAAATGGCTAACATGTTACCAAGTATGAAATAAAATTACTGAATTTTCACAGCAAACAATACCTGTGCTTGTTTTAATCTAAATGGTTTAAATATCTGCATTCCAAGTATTCCAATATTCTGCATAACAGAATTCCATAGCTACATTAAATACCTTAGAATTTAAAAAAAAAAAACCCACATACTGGGGAACTGTGTATACTACAGATGTATTAGCTGGCTCCAGAATTTGTTAATTTTGAGGCCTGCTAAATTGTTGCTATTAGAAAGGCTAATTGGATACTCAGTATTTATTCTTTGTTAGAAAAGCTAATTGGATACTCAGTATTTATTTTTATTTAAAAATCACAGATGATGATACAAAAGCTACAAGTAAAACAAGTTTAAAAAAAACAAAAACAGACCAGGCGCGGTGGCTCACGCCTGTAATCCCATCACTTAGGGAAGCCGAGGCGGGCGGATCATTTGAGGTCAGGAGTTTGAGACCAGCCTGGTCAACATGGTGAAACCCCTCCTCGACTGAAAAAAAAAAAAAAAGGAGCCGAGTGTGATTGTGGGCGCCTGTAATCCCAACTACTCGGGAGGCTGAGGCAGGAGAATTGCTTGAGCCCGGGAGGCGGATGTTGCCATTGCAATCCATCCCCAGGCGACTGAGCAGGACTCCGGCTCAAAAAAAAAAAAAAAAAAAAAAAAAAAAAAAATTGATGGGCCCACTACTACGGAAGCTCAAGTTTCAGCTGTGTTTAAATTAAAGCAAAAACACGTAGAAGTGCAAAATATATAAAATAAAAAGAAATGATTCTCAAATCTCATTGACCTTTTCAGTCTTATTTTTGAAGTGAGACCTCACAAAACGATACTTTCAGGTGTAATACAAACACAATTTTTAGTAATGAGTGTGCTTAAAGCAATCCTCTCAGTGGTGTATGCTCCCCATCAGGCAGTTAAAAAAAAGAAAAAAAAAACACCCGCATAGCTTAATGTTTATTAAATATGACAGCGAATCACTTGGTTGTGTTATAACAGTTTATTATCATGGATTTAAATGACCATGTTTACATGTTTAAAATTATCACATCACTAGTTCTTGCTAGCTTTTGCATTTTCTCCTGTAAACATTGTTTTTACAGATAAGCTTAGATAAAATAGAAATACACCACCTTCTTTATCAATAATGTAGCACACAATATATTACTAAAGCTGGCATTTTCTTGATATTCAAGAATTTATGACAAGGAATGGGATCCTGGCATTAAGAATAAAGCGGAAAAAAACAAGTCATCTCATCCCAAAACCAGGTAGAAAGTTGGGATGGGAAGTACGTGTATTAGCAAACGTTTTTGAAACCAAAGCAACTTTCATGCAAATTAAACTTTCTATAGAAGTTAAAAACCCAAGAGATACTGCTGTGATGACAAAACATAAGCAAATGGCCCCAAATGAAGCAAGTCCTTTGGAGCAAATGTTAAGTAGTATTCACATAGAACTGCTTTCTGCAATCAGGAAGGGCTGGAATGGAAAACTCAATGCCAAAGAGAGAAGAGAAGTTAGTGTGACCCAAGAGGTCTTGAAGTAACACTTAACATCAAATATCAAACCACCCCAACCAACGCCTCCAACTGGAAGCTGCCCCATTTCTCCATCAGCAGAGGAAGACATGAGGGACTGGCTAGGGGGAAAATGGGAAACGCGTACTACCGAGGAGCCCAGAGCCCTCAACCCGCACCTTCAGCAGGAGTGGCCAAAAAGGAGTTTGAGGCGGCCCCAGGGAGGGAGAAAAATCAGGACGATGATACCACTCCCTTGTCCTTCCCACCCTTCCCCCGCATCCTCAGCCCTGTAGACCCCCGAAGAAAACAGCAGTTCTTAGGGGGTCGCGGAGGCTGAGAAGCCGGCGGCCCGAGCGCCCTCTTTACCTGGTCGCAGAGGCGCGGCCAGGCAGGGAGGGTGCGTGAGCGTGTCGGCGACCTGGGCCGCCTGCGCCTTCCCGCCCAGCCCGAGCTGGAATTCCAAGGCTGCCTCTGGGAGCTGCTGCCCGCAGACCACTCGCCTCCACAGAGGCCAGGAGAAAAACGACAGCCAGTTTATGTGGAAAATACTCGCGCCGGCCGTCATTCATAATCCGGCGGACCGGAAAAAGGGAAGTAACGTCACTTCCTACTGTCGCACTGCCAAACGTTTCCCCCGCCCCTACTGTGGGAACCTCTGTTTTCCTGCTTTCGGAGCCGGCCAGTGCGGGAACCGTTTCCGAAGGGACCACCGGGAACAGACGGATCGGCAGGGCGGGGCGGAACGGTGAGTTATGCTGAGCGACTCTGCTCCTGGCCGCCTCCTGGAGGCTCGAGACCCCCCCGCCAGGAGCGAGGTGGGAGAGTAGCTACGTGGGGTATTAGTTTCCTCGCTCCTCAAGGGGAATCATCATAATTTACGGGCGGTTGCGTGCCCTAGACTGACTGCTCTCCCCTTTCAGCGAGGACTGTGCTTCCTCCGAGGGAGTTGCGGGCCGGGGCATGCGGACCGAGCATATTTCTAGGTCTAGGGACAAGGGACTTGGAATCCTGCCTCGGACTTTGTCGAGGGTTTTAGTGACTTCTCTACGTAGCTCCCTTATTGTCTCTCATCTTTTGGCTCCCCTGTCAAGGACCATCCCCCATTCTAGGACTTCGATGTGTGATGCTTTGATCAAAGGATTGACATTCCTTTTCTAAGTGTTTGCTGTCAGCTTTCAGCCACTTGATTGGTTTGGAATCGGAGCCTTTTCTCCTGCGATTCCAGGTGTCCCTAAGGTATCAGTGTTATCCAGAACCAAGAACTCAGTGGAGGAATGAAAAAGGCAGCATCTTTAAAAGAATGTTTATTGGAAGGGGTTGCAAGAGCTTGCGAAGTCATGAAGAACAAAGTTTTTTAGAGCCATTATAAAATGGCAAGGGTAATACTGCACTCTTTGTGAACAGTTTCTGTTTCCTTCATCTGGGGCACATGCATGTGATCAACTTTGGACTTCTTTTGAGATTGCCAGGTAGGGTGAAAAATGGATCTAGGAGAAAGCACATACTTATATTTATATATGAATGCCCAATTTAGATTGGAGAGATCACAGAAGCCTTATAAGGTGACATTTACACAAATAACCTAGTTCATTCATTCGATAAATATTTTTGAGCCCTTATTAAGTTTCAAGCACTAGGGAAATAACAGTGAACAAAACAAGTTCCTGCTGTCATCAAGTTTACAGACCAGTAGGATTAATGAATTTAAGCAAGACAGGTGAAAGATTATGAGAATTTTACAGATAGGAACATTGTACTACAAGTCCCCAGTCGTGAAAGAGGTGATTGCTTTGCTTTTGCTTTTTTGATGTTTGGAGTTTTTTTTGTGGGGGCAGGGGTGAGTTACTTTTGTGATTTTTGCTGAAGGGACCTTGGAAATGGCTACAATTGTGTAGAAGGAGAGATAAGACCACTATACTTTGATCACTTAATTCCAGTAATTCTATAGCCATTATTTTGTTGTACTTTGCAAAGTGGCAAAGAGATAGGCAAAAAGATAAATATAGACTCTGCCCTTAAAGTACTCAGAGTTTTGTAGGGGACATAACACTGGTGCCAAAAAAAAAAAAAAAAATGCTTCAAGGGAGAAAGTTGCAATACCATGAAAAAGCACTATGAGATATCCTTGAATGGAGAGACTATTAATAGGGTTTGGAATGGAGAGGGGCACAGCAGCTGTCAGTCAAATCTTCATGAGAAGTATTTGAATAGGGTCTTGATGGGATGTAGATATATAAAAATAGGTAAAGAGCTTCCTGGACAAAAAAAATAAGAGTGGCAGGGTCAGCTAGCTATAAGGCAGATCTGAGGATGATGAATGATAATTTTTATGCCAGTTACTGAATCTTCTTAAATGCTAGGCCAAGAAATTTGGTCTTTATTTCGAAGGTGGTAGAAAGCCCTAACTTCTCAGCAAGAATTTTTTTTTTTTATTTTAATGAAAAAGAAGAAAACTGGGTTTCAGGAAAATTCATATGGCAACAATGTTGAAGTCAAGGAAAATAACGAGGTTATTGCCATAGTTCAAGTAAGCTAATAAAACCTGAATTTCAGTAGTAGCAGTGGAAGTGAAAAGTAGAACAAGTGTGAAAAATATTGCAGTCAGAATCCACAGGAATTCTGATTATTTGAATATAAGGAGTAGGGAAAGACTCAGTGAAGGAAAGACTTTGGTCTCAAACCTGACTAAAAGAAAGTTGTGTCATTTATTGAAAGTAAGAGCAGGACAAGGAACTTTTCGGGAAGATAATCAGAATCTCAATTTTAGTTGTAACTGAATTTGAGATGCCATTAAGGAATCAGATAGACACATATACTAAGCATTTGGAAACATGGGATTCAAATTTAAGAGATTTGGCTCGCACTTGTAATCCCAGCACTTTGGGAAGCCACAACAGGAGGACTGTTTGAGACCAGATAAGAGCAACATAGCAAGACCCTGGCTCTACTAAAAAACAACAAAATTACCTGGGCATGGGTACGGTGGTGCATGCCTGTAGTCCTAGCTGCTTGAGAGGCTGAGGCAGGAGGATCACTTGAGCCCAGGAGTTCGAGGCTGCAGTGAGCCATGATCTCAGTGCACTCCAACCTGGGTGACAGAGCAAGACCATGTCTCAAAAAAAAAAAAAAAAAAAGATTGGAGTTGGGGTAAAACATATTAAATCATCTACCCAGAGATGATAGTTGAAAACCTGATGTGTATAAGATTACCAAGAAGAAACTGCTAGCAGAACTAGGAAGATAGCCAAGGACAAATACTTGGACAATACCAAAAGCAACAAAGAAGATAAGCCAAAGAAAGAGTAGTCAGAGATAGAAGAGGAAAAACAGAAAAGTTGAGTATAACAGAACTCAAGGGAAGAGAAAGTTTTATGAAATTGGAAGTAGATAACAATTATTTACTTGGCCAACATTTACAGTTATTTGTTGTTTTCCAGGAACTCTGCCAGACGGGTCACAACAGTAGGCAAGACCAATCCACTGCCTGCCTTCATGGAACTTACATTCTAATGAGAAAGAAAGATTATTTACATAATTAACAGTGTGATTAATATTACAAATAAGTACAGAATGTTTTTGGGCTATGTAACAGTGAAACTTCTAGTTTTGTTGAGGGAATGTGCAGGAAAAACTGAAACTTGAGAGGTGACTTAAGATGGAGGTGGGGGTGGCACACTTTCTACTGAAGTGCTAAGGTAAGAAAGAGTATATTGGAGGACTTGAAATAAGTCAGATAGCTATAACAGAGAGAGTGAGAATGGCCTGAGATACTAGGTAACATTTAATGAGTGTCAACTATGTGCCAGGTACTGTTGTAACTGCTTTATATGTATTATTAATCATGTAGAGCAATGGTCCCCAACCTTTTTGGCACCAGGGACCAGTTTCATTGAAGACATGGTTTCAGGATGATTCAAGTGCATTACATTTATTGTGCACTTTATTTCTCTTATTACTACATGGTAATATATAATAAAATAATTGGACAACTCACCATAATGTAGAATCAGTGGGAACCTTGAGCTTGCTTTCCTGCAGCTAGATGGTTTCATCTGGGGATGATGGGGTATACTGTGACAGATCATCAGGCATTAGATTCTCATAAGGAGCACACAACATAGATCACACACATGCACAGTTCACATAGGATTCACATTCCTATGAGAATCTAATTCCACAAGTGATGTGACAGGAGGCAGAGCTCAGGTAGTAATGCAAGTGATGGGAGTGGTGTAAATACAAATGAATACAAATGAAGCTTCCCTCACTTGCCTACTGCTCACCTCCTGCTGCATGGCCTGAAGGTTAGGGACCCCTGATGTAGAGAATTGGAGACCTTCTTAAGAATCTTGTTCTTGAACCTTTGGATTGTGAGAAGTGATAAAAGGATTTTAAGCAAGTGAGTGATATGAAAAGGTTTAAAGGGATGACAAGAGTGATTGTGGGAGACTGATTAAGCTTTTGCAGTGGGCCAGATAATAGATGATGCTAGGTTGGTCTAGGGTGCTAGTAGTAAGGATTGAAAAGGGTGGATAGATTTGAGGTATGTTTAAGAGGTTTGGTTATTGAATTGGGGGTGGGAATTAAGGAAGTGGGAAGAGTTAAAGCTGCTTCTGGGTTACTGGCTTGGGCAATAGGGTAAATATCATTTGAAAAAGGGATTACTAGAGGAAGAACAGGTTAGGAGAAAAGGGAATAGTGTATGAGTGGCTCTGTTGGAGACACGTTGCATAGGAGGCACCAATGATATATCCATGTCAAGCTGGCAGTTGGATCTTGGGAGAGACACATGGACTGCAGAGATGTATTAGTAATCACTGGCAAAAGACTATATAGATCAAATTGTCTAGGGCAATAATTCCCAAACTTTAGAGTAGATAGAATTGCCTGGAAGGCTTAACACAGATTTCTAGACCCTACTCCCAGAGTTTTTTCTTCAGTAGGCCTAGGAATGGAGACCAAGAGTTTGTATTTCTAAGTTCTGACGTGATACCTATGCTGCTGACTCAGAGAACACATTTTTGGAAGAAGATGTAGAACAAGTCAAGGAGAGACCCAGAACCTAGCACTGAGGAACTCATTTTTAATTGGATAGGAGGAACCTACAAAGATGACTGACAAAGAAGTAGGAGGGACAATCGTATGTATTAGGGTTACCTGACTGAGGCCGCGAATGACTCATGAGAGCATTTTCATGGAATAGTGGGACAAAGGCCGAATTGCAAGAATTGCTGTGTAAATAGAAGGAATGAAGAAAAAGAGTACAAAAGTATATGATTTCTGAGAAAGTTTTGCTATAAAAGAGAAAAGATAGAAGATGTTTGAATATATTTAATGTCAATGAAAAGATGCCAGTAGAAAGGCTGAAAAAAAAAAAGAAGATATGGGAAATAATCCATAGGCCAAGGTTCAAGAGGGGACAAGAAGAGATAGGATCCAGATCCAGGTGACACTACATAGAGAGCCACCTTCTCCTTTTTTATCAGATGGGAAAGAGGAAAGGATGAGTGCAGGTAAGTTTGTAGATGTGCTGGAAGGAAGTTGACTTAATTCCTCTCTGACAGCCTCTCTTTGTGAAGTAGGTGAGGCCATCTACTGAAACACAGAAGCAATTTTAAAAGAAAATGGAGGAAGTATAACTGATCTTTGCAGAAAGTGGGGAAGTGAGTTGACCAGAGAAGGATGAGAGAATTGCCAAGTTGTACTGAACGCCAAGCTGAGAATGGTGATTCTGAAGATAGAATGTATATATATTCCTCTCAGTTGCACTTAGAGTTTGGGTGCAGGCAGAGAGAGAATGGCTAGCAGGGTGGATGTCTATAAAGTAGGGAAACTACAGGGCTTTCGGGTGCCTAGAGTACTGAAAGAGGTATTGAAAGGGTGGACCACAGAATGTGAGCTGGATAGGAAGTAAACGGCATACTGCAATAAATCAACGATAATAAGAGATACAGAAAAAAGATCATTGTTCAGTAATGGCGATTTCTGTGCTATATGCATTTGACACAGCTAATTCCCAGCATCACCTAAAAATTCACTCCTATCAATACTACTACTACCACTTCCCTAGGTCAGCGAAAGCTTTAAAGTGGTAAATATTAATTTTCTCACGTTCTCCTTTTTGAAAGCAACATCTACTTTTTAAATGAAACCTACATTTAATATATTAAATATCTTTCATATATACATTTTTCTTTCATACACACACACAGGACTTTGTTTTCTAGAACTCTAATCCATAGTAAGAATGATATGGCTCTTTTACAGTCTGTTTTGGCCATGGGTTTAGGAATGAATATACAGGAAAGGAATTGTATGGAAGTAACATGATTTGGTGTAACTCCAGGAAAATATTTTTGTGTGTATAGATCAACATAGTTACACCAAGTTGCTGACCTCTTTATGACTGCTGTAGAAAGTAAACTTCTTTCACTATATGGATATTTGCCAGTAAGGAAGGAAAAGTAACAGAGATTAGAGAAGGCAACAGAAAAGGGGGAGTAAAGGTAAGATAGAAAACTAAAATATAAAATATAAACCACATAACCATAAGTGTTTTATTTTAGGCTCAACTACTGTTTTCTGTTTGGTGAGGAAACAAAAGTCAGGGCAAGAGGGTGCCAATAAGGAGAAAGCAGAAGGGACAAGAAATTGGAGCCTTCTGTAACAAAGAACAAGTAGAATGGGAATAGAGAAATGAATAAATACAGAAGAAAGATTGACTTGGCACTTTGAAGAGGTCCCTGGATTAAGGCAGTGGAAGAGATAGAGTAATGGAAGATTGTAGTCAGAAAGGAGAATTGATTGTAATAAAAGAGGAGAATAGTTGTGGCAAGTTTCAGATTTCACTGGCTGAAGATAAAGCTCCTTGAGGTTAAAGATCAATTATATAACACACTATTATCACTCTGTATATGAATAGATTTTTAAAAAATAAATAGAAATGGAAATAAATTGGCCGGGTGCAGTGGCTCACGCCTGTAATCCCAGCACTTTGGGAGGCCGAGGTGGGCAGATCACAAGGTCAGGAGATCGAGACCATCCTGGCTAACATGGCGAAACCCCGTCTCTACTAAAAAATACATAAAATTAGCCGGGTGTGGTGGCGGGCGCCTGTAGTCCCAGCTACTCAGGAGGCTGAGGCAGGAGAATGGCGTGAACCCATGAGGCAGAGCTTGCCATGAGCCGAGATCGCGCCACTGCAGTCCAGCCTGGGTGACAGAGCGAGACTCTGTCTCAAAAAAAAAAAGAAAAGAAAAGAAATAGAAATAAATTAAAAAGTTAATTTTTTTTTCTCTGTATTCCACCATGGGGACCACTGGGCCAAAGGGCCATGTTAGTAATTTAGGGGAGGGGTACAAAGCCTGTTAAGTTTTATAATGGCAAGATTGCATAAAAAGAACTGACTCCAAGGTTCCAACTGGAATGTTGGTGTTGATGACTTCCGCAGTCTTGTAATCTAGGTGCTGACTCTTGTCACCTAATCTGTAATGTAAACCTCTTACCTGTGATTGTAGAAATACATAGCAATAAATACTGGGCTTTCATTTTTCAGCATAGAAATTTCAAGAAATGGTTTTTCTAATATATTACAAGGATTCTTTTAGGTGTCAACCCTTTGGTCAGTACCCAATAAAATAAATTGTTTTATAACAATCTAGATAAGTAAACTGCTATTTCCTTTACCTATATGAAATAAAATCAGTAGAAAGATCAGTAAACTGTCACAGGAGTGGAATTTAAAGAAAAAAAGAGATTAGGCTGTTACCCTTGTATATGCTGGAGGAATGGCAGGTTTACCCTTTTAATCTTGGAAATTTTATTAAGGAGCTATTTTTTCCTCAGAACATACATGGTGACCAGCCCCATGAGTAAATTTTAAAATAATTTTTCTGTACCTATCATTATGTAGAGGTGATGTATATAATAATATAATTTTATGAAATGACAGAGGCTGCTTTTCAATTTTGTTAAATTCTTACAAATACAACAGTTTGAGATAAGGTTACTTTTTCATTATAGTGCTGGCCTTTGGATTCCTTTCCATGGGTGATTCAGATGATATTTTAGTACAGTACAGAATTCGACAGTAATTTTGTAGTTATCAGGTAGATAACTAATACTTTCCTGGGAACTTAAAAAAAAAAAAAAAAAGCTTAGGGATGTGTATGTGTGTTTCTTGTCAGATGTGGAGAAGAATGAGGAGTGAAGCTGGATGGGAGGGAACAACAAAATCCATTTTCAGATGTGCTTTCATATGCTAGGATTCAACCTACAGCAAGTTTTAATGGTGTTATAAACCCCTGTAAATGGGAGATAACTGTGGAATTGCTGACAGTTCCCTAACTATAGCAGTGCAAGTGTGTTGCATTAATGCAATATTAACCTCAAGGATAGAAGATTTCAAGCCATAGTATATTGATCAAAGGATTGAACACAAAGAATACATTTTTATTTTGATAATTTCTTGCCTGGAGAGGTCTTTGAAAAAGTGACAACCAGAAGCAGAACCACATGATAGCATTGGTATTAACTAAAAACAAAACTTTTTAGTATTGTGGAATTTCATAAGCCTTTGATGTATATCTTTATCCATCTTGGCTATTTTTTAAGCTCTTCAGGACACAAAGCATCATAGGCTCTGTGTGTGTGTGTGTGTGTGTGTGTGTGTGTGTGTGTGTGTGTGTGTGTGTGTGTGTGTGTGTTTTAAGTAGATATGATATTATCCCTCAGAGACCTTACTTTTAAAAATAGGTTGATGCATGAGATACCACAATCTAAATGTGATCAAATAAGGTTATCATTAATATGTTTTCTGAGACATTCAGGGTTGGGGCAGAGAACTAAAGAGGTCAGTTTAGGAAAAAAAAAAAAAGAGTTGAGGTAAAAGTGGCAGCAGTGACCATGATAGCTAATCACTTAATGCACCTTTTCACCATTGCCCTCTTACGATAGCCCTTACACACACAAACACATGCACACTAAGTCTTCCTTTGTGTTACGGAAATAAGGTTTGAGAGAAGAAATTTTGATACAGAGTAAACTTGATGTAAACCCATCAAGTTCTATGTACTGAAACTGCGAAGTGTATCTTTTAAAACACAGTTAGGAAGGAGTTCTGTGGCAGGGAGAGGCCTACCTGGATTTAAAACGTTACCATGGATATGGATACACAGAAAACTGATACTGCTAGTTGTTTCAGGGGGAAGGAACTAGATAATGCCTGTCAGGAATAAGAAGGAAATTTACTTTTATTTGTAATAACTTTTTGGTGATTTTAAATTTTATATCATGTGTACAGTATTATCACAAATTAAAAAACAGAAAAGTAAAACTTTAACATAGATAATTGTGCATTGTCTTCTAGATTACTTTCTCTTTTTTTCCTTCAGGCGTTTGCAATGGCTGCTACTGTGAACTTGGAACTTGATCCCATTTTTTTGAAAGCACTAGGTTTCTTGCATTCAAAGAGTAAAGATTCTGCTGAAAAGCTAAAAGCACTGCTTGATGAATCTTTGGCTCGGGGCATTGATTCCAGTTACCGTCCATCTCAAAAGGTACTTGAATGAATAAAAAGCTTGGAGAGAGTTTTGTAAGGCCTGTAGTACTACACTGATAACATATAGACCATCTCAAAACAATCTCTGCCGAAATAATCTTTCCTTGTAGCATGAAGAAATTATATTCTTTATTTTCTTTTTTCCCTTAAAGTTTTCAGAGAACTGTTACACCACGTAGAAAAATCAGCTGGGGGTGCAGGATATTCTGTTCTACTACTTTATGTGTATATGAATTCACTTGTTTACGACTTACTTTAATTTCCGATTCTTTATGATCAGAATTTTTTTTAAGCTGCTGAATGTAACCACAACTTACTTCTAATTATTGCCTAATATTTTAAGGATTAAAAAAAATCAAGTAAAAGGACAGATCTTTCAACAAAATAAATTGAATATGGGTAGGATAATTTAAGAGAAAAGGAGGTATGGATGAACTCTGAGAACTGTGTAGCTCCTGTCTTGATAATAACAAAGCAGCCAATGGCAGCTTTATGTGAAAAGAATATATGTTTTGATACCAAACACACCTGTTTTAAATCCCACTTAAATCTTATAATTGTGTGATGATAATAGACAACGTATCTTGATGTCCCAGGCACTTTTCTGAGTAGTTTATGTGAATAATTAATTTTAATTATGATAATGATCCTTTAAGATCGATACTGTTTTCTTCATTTTACGTAAGGAAACTGAGGTACGTAGAAACTTCATTTCACTTAGTCTGTTTATTGGTAAAATGGGGATAATAAGAACTACTTTGCAGAGTTGTAAAAATTGAAGGAGATACAGTAAATGAGTCACCTAGTGTAGTACCTGCCTGGTACATAATAGGCTGTCACTGAATGACAACTCTTATTATATTCCCTAATACCTACTAAGACATTCTATCAAATCCTTCTAAGCTCTGACCCTCAAACTCCAAATCACTCAGGTCTGTGGACTTAGATCCCAAACTGAGAAGGAGAAAATAGAACATGACTAGCTCAAGTCTAACCAGAATCTGAAGCTCAAGAGAGGATCTAGTCCCAGGCTCAGAGCCCAAGTAAACACTGGCATTTTGTCCCCAGCCTTCTTCAATACTAGGTCTAGTACTCCGAAGCCTTTTTATTGTACTTTGAATAGCAGAACCATTGTGACTTCATTTCTTGTATCCATTCTCATTGCAGTAGGTTCAGTGAGTTCAGATCGACCAAATCAATATGGCTCTACAAAACATACTACCAAATTCATTCCACTGTGGGTGTTGGTATTGTCCAGATAGGGAAACCTATTATTACTAAAGAAAAAAAATTGTTTTAACGGGGTTCTAAAATGGAAGTTTATCTCTTAAACAACATGAAAAATTTGTTGTGATTAAAAAGCACGCTGCCCTTAGGTTTCTAGCTAGAGTTTACTTCTCTTGGTCAGTTTTCAGAAACTACTTTGTTATAGGTTTTTAAAGCCCAGGTCCATTTAATTTTAGCCTTCAGCTGAATATTTTCATCACTAGATTTGTGTAAGAAGAGTGATTTATGCCAGTGTTTCTCAAACTTTAGCATGGATAAGAATCACCTGGAGGTAATGCTTACAAACATTACCAGGTCTCCAAGTGTATTCTAACATGAATATTGGTTGATATTCATTTACATTAATGAGGAAGGCAAATGTGAAATAATGCAGTTAAAACTTAACTCATCCGTCAACAACTAGAACAACTTTTTTGCTGAATTAGGTAATAGTTTAATACTGCATGACTTTGTCCTCAATTTTTTAGTTACACACAATACATGTTTTTGTTTTTTTGTTGTTTTTTGTTGAGACAGGGTCTCACTGTGTTACCCAGGCTGGAGTGCAGTGGCACAATCTTGGCTCACTGCGCTCTCTCCCTCCCAGGTTCAAGCAATCCTCCCACTTCAGCCTCTTGAGTAGCTAAGACTACAGGTGCATGCCACCATGCTTGGCTAATTTTTTTATATTTTGTGGAGACAGCATTTTGCCATGTTGCCCAGGTTGGTCTCAAACTCCTGGACTCAAGTGATCTGCCCACCTTGGCTTCCCAAAGTGCTGGGATTACAGGCATGAGTCACCACACCTGCCCACCACACATTTTTAAGTTTAATCTGCATTATTAACATTTTCTTCAACACTTTACTAAGTCTACACCAGTGGTCAAAAGACTTTATAAAGAGCCAAATAGTAAGAATTCTAGATTTTGTGTGCCAGATGGTCTCCATTGCAACTATTTAATTCTGCCATGGTAATGTGAACGCAGCCATACATTATAAAATGAATGGGTGTGGCTGTGTTCTAATATAACTGTTTATAAAAAACTATTTATAGGCCTCAGTTTGCTAACCCGTTGTCTAAACAATCAGCATAATAATATATCAAGCCCTGCCACCACTAGATCTGGGACCCATTCCTCCTTCCTTTTTCTTCTCTTCCCCCTCAGAGGTAACCACTATTCTGAAATTGTTGTGTATTATTCCCATTTATACTGTTGTACTTTTACATATTATCACAGTAAAATAGACTGCACTCAGCTGCCTTAGTTTTGTTTAGAATGGTGGGGAAGTGCCCTCCTTTTGGGGGAGGGGGAATTCCAAGAGCTGCCAAAGTTTATGCATACTATTAATAACAATAAATAACAAGTTATCTATATCAGCAAAGCTATAATACATGAATAAGGAATTGAATTTAAACAGAATGAAAAGACAAGCCACAGACTGAGATAAAATATTTGCAAATCATATATCTGATAAAGGCCTTGTGCCCAAAATCTATGAAGAACTCTTTTAACTCAATAATAAAACAAACAGATTCATTTCTTTTAAATGGGCAAAATATTTTATCAAATAGTTTACCAAAGAAGATATATGTATGCCATATGAACACTTGAAAAGCTGCTCAACATCATTAGTTACTGGGGAAATGTAAATTAAATCTAAATGAGATATCACTACACACCTATTAGAACATCTACAATTTAAAAAGAGTAGCCATACAAAACACTGGTGAGGATGGGAAGGAACTGGAACTCTCTCATATATGCTTGGTGGAAATATAAAATGGTACTGCCACAGTTTGGCAGTTTCTCAAGTAATTAAGCATATATTAATACTTACCATATAACCCACTCCTATTTTTTCTAGAGAAATAAAAACATAGATATATATATAAATACTTGTACATGAATATTCATAACAGCTTTATTTGTAATAGTCCCAAACTGCAGACAACCCAAATATCCATCAATAGGTAAATTGATAAATAAATTGTAGTCTATTCATTCAATGGAATATTATTCAGCAATAAAAAGGAATTAACTATTGATACACTAAACAACATGGATGAATCTCAAAATAAATATGCTGAGTAAAAGAAGCCAGACCAAAAAAGAATATGATTCCATTTATATAAATTTCTAGGAAATGCAAACTAATGTATTGTTACAGAAAACAGATAAGTGATGATAATGATGGGAGACATATTTTTCTATATGCCTGATGATGGGAGACATATTTTTCTTGCTTGATGATGGGAGACATATTTTTCTATAGGGTGTATACCTGTAAGAGAGTAATTACAAAGGGCCACAAGGAAATTTGGAGAGATGATGGATATGTTCATTATGTTGATTGTAGTGATGGTGTCACAGATGTATACATATGTCAAAACTTATCAAATGTTACACTTTAAGTAGGTGTAGTTTGGGCCAGGTGTGGTGGTTCACGTCTTTAATCCCAGCACTTTGGGAGGCCGAGGTGGGCGGATCATTTGAGGCGGGAGTTTGAGACCAGTGTGGCCAACATGGTGAAACGCCATCTGTACTGAAACTACAAAAATCAGCAGGGTGTGGTGGTGCACCTGTAGTCCCAGATACGTGGGAGGCTGAGGCAGGAGAATCACTTGAACCCAGGAGGCAGAGGTTGCAGTGAGCCAAGACTGTGCCACAGCACTCCACTCCAGCCTGGGCAACAGAGTGAGACTCCGTCCCAAAAAATAAAAATAAAAAAGATACAGTTTGTATATCAATTATTTCTCAATAAAGCTATTTAACTGTTTAAGAAAGGAATATTACAGTGGTTATAATGAAATGTCTTAATTTGTAACTGAAAATTGTTTATATTAATGATCTTTTTTTTATGATGATCAGTCTAAATATTTAATTACTGGTACCTTTTTTCATCTTTTAGGATGTGGAGCCACCCAAAATTTCAAGCACAAAAAACATTTCCATTAAGCAAGAGCCCAAAATATCATCCAGTCTTCCTTCTGGTAATAATAATGGCAAGGTCCTCACAACTGAAAAGGTAAAGAAGGAAGCTGAAAAGAGACCTGCTGATAAAGTAAGATTTTATTTTAATCTTGTTAAAAGAAAGTAAATTAGTTGTTCCATAAGCAGAAAGAAACAATGTTTTATGCCTATTTCTTTTATATAATAATGGGTATAGGTATATAATAATCATCACTCAGTGAATATATATTGATAGCTATAGATTTTGACTTTTCAAAAAATGAGTAAAATTTACAAATTTTAAAGTTAAATGGTTAAAAGTTATTGTCAATAAATATTTGAGTCGTAGGGAGTATAGTAACTTTGAGTGTAAACTTTAATCTATGCCTCAGAGATCCTAGATGGAACAGTTGTTAAGAAGAAAAGATAGATACACTTTGGGAGGCCGAGGCAGGTAGATTGCTTGAGCTCAGGAGTTCAAGATCAGCCTGGGCAACATGGTGAAACCCCATCTCTACAAAAAATACAAAAATCATCTGGGTGTGGTGGCATGCACCTGTAGTCCCAGCTATTTGTGGGCGGGTGCGGGGTGGGAGGATTGCTTGAGCCCAGGAGGCAGAGATTGCAGTGAGCGGTGATCGTGCCACTGCACTCCAGCCTGGGTGACAGAGTGAGGCGCTGTCTCAAAAAAAAAGGAAAGCAAGAAAGAAAAGATGGGAAAGAGTATAGATGTAAATGACTAAACATAAACTTTATAGAGTGGTATGCACCTGAACAGGGCCAAAGATGATTCTTGGATTGTCTATTTTTAGGTGATTTCTACATATAGTAATTAAGATTTTAGTAGTTAGAAAAAAATACATTTGAAAGATATCTTCAGTAACCCTTGCCCTCAAGATGGAGTATATTATCCCGTATGTTTTCATACTTTTGCTAAATAATGGCTATTCATAAACTACATTAGATTATTTCTCTGCTTTTAGATCTACATAAGTGAAGCTGGGTGTGGTGGCTCATGCCTGTAATCCCAGCACTTTGGGAGGTCAAGGCAGGAGGATCACTTGAGGTCAGCAGGTCGGGAGTTGGCCACCCTGGCCAACATGGCAAAACCCCCTCTCTACTAAAAATACAAAAATTAGCCAGGTGTGGTGGCGCACACCTGTAGTTCCAGCACCTCAGGAGGCTGAGACGTGAGAATCACTCTAACCCAGCAGGCGGAGGTTACAGTGAGCAGAGATTGTGCCACTGCACTCCAGCCTGGGCAACACTGCAAGACTCTGTCTCAAAAAAAAATTATGTAAATGTTATCATACTGTGTGTGTGTATATCCTTTGGTAACTTTTTCTCCACTCAACTATGTGCTTTTGAAATGTATCTTTGTTAATGCATGTAGATCTAGACTTCTTTTAGCTACTACATAATACCAGTTTATCATTCCCCTACTGATTTATCATAATGATAAACTGGTTAATCATTCCCCTACTGATGCACAATTAGATATTTCTCCTTTGTTTCTATTACAATGGAGTTTGAGTGAGCTACTTTATACATATGTCATGTTAATAGTTTCTATAGGATGTATACCTATAAGTGAATATAATAGGATATGACATCTTCAACATTACTAGGCATTGCCAAATTTCTATCAAAAGTAGATGTACTAAATTTACACTGTCATCAACAAAGTATAAGAATTCCAAATTCCATGTCTTATCAGACTTTTTGATTTTTGCCAAATCTAATGGGTATATTGATAATGTTTATATCTTAAAGAAGGGAATCCGAATTTGCTTTGAAGCAAATATGTGTTAAGTCTGTATGGTAGATACTAGTCTAAGTAAATCCATTGATCTTCCATAATTCTTTAGTAGATAGAAGAGTACAAAGAGAAATACAAATATTTGTTAAACTGTTCTGATTTATTTATTTCTATCTTGCTGGTTTCATTTAATGTACTAATAAATTCATTGCAATTCTTCTACAGATCTTTAATGTGCACATCTGTCCCTAGCTATGTGAATATATCTGTAAAATGGACTTGATTGTTGCCAATTGTTCTTCTTACTCATCTTTCAGTGACTTAAAGTTTATTCTACCACATTACTTTATCATTTTCTGATGCCTGCTTTTTATAGATGAAATCAGACATCACTGAAGGAGTTGATATTCCAAAGAAACCTAGATTGGAGAAACCAGAAACACAGTCATCTCCCATTACTGTCCAAAGTAGCAAGGATTTACCTATGGCTGACCTTTCCAGTTTTGAGGAGACCAGTGCTGATGATTTTGCCATGGAGATGGGATTGGCCTGCGTTGTTTGCAGGTAAGTTGCACCTTGCCACAGATTCTTTTGTTACTTTATAAAGAACATATGACCCTTTCCACTCCTCAACCCCCAAAATCAGAAAAATTGTTGTGCATTTTCTATTTTGTTTTTTACTATTTGGAACTGGGGTGGAGATAAGTAGGTAATTGCCCATATAACAATTTAGCATATTGAAAATTGTCAACTATTTTGTCTTTCCCAACTATGGCTTTTAAATCTGTTATGTTGTAACATTTTCTGCATTTTTGGGTTCCAGAGGGAAAGTGATTATTATATGATGATATATATGCCTTTGATAATCTAAGGCTATGGTGATTGCTTTTTGTGCTGTTGAAATTTATACTTTTTTATACACACATGGCTTCATTCTATTAATCTGATCAGACATTTATTGAGCACCCTATGTGTGCACAGTAATGTGCTAAGGACTGTGGATAATTAGGTCCAGTACTCACCTTTAGGTGACTCATATTAATGAAGAACAACAACAACATATAGCTAACTAATATAAGGGAATTTAATGGAGATACAAAATGTTATGAGGCTGTTGGAAGACTAATCAGAGTCTACTACCTTCTGAGAGAAAGGCAAAAATTATGATGAGAAATGACGAGAAAATAGCCAAATTTAATCAAGGCATTCTATATATTTATTAATGGTTGACCATAAGCTTTAAAAGCTTATGCTTTTGTGCATGCCAAGTTTTGGGGTTTGTTATTTGCTCTTTGGGTTTCTGGGATTTTTTTTCTTTTTAATATACCAAACTTTACCAGAACAACCTGGAAATAACTTTTTTTTTTTTTTTTTTTGAGACAGAGTCTTACTCTGTCACCAAGGCTGGAGTGCAGTGGCATGATCTTGGCTCACTGCAGCATCCATCTCCTGGGTTCAAGCGATTCTCCTGCCTCAGCCTCCTGAGTAGTGGGGATTATAGGTGTGTACCACCATGCCCAGCTGATTTTTGTATTTTTAGTAGAGACAGGGTTTCACCATGTCAGCTGGTCTTGAACTCCTGACTTCAAATGATCCGCCTGCCTTGGCCTCCCAAAATGCTGGGATTACAGGCATGAGCCAGCACATCTGGACCCTGAAATAACTTTAAATTATGGCATTTAAAAAAGTAGTGTAATGTTTAATGGTATGTTTTCTTAGGCAAATGATGGTGGCATCTGGCAATCAATTAGTAGAATGTCAGGAGTGCCATAATCTCTACCACCGAGATTGTCATAAACCCCAGGTGACAGACAAGGAAGCGAATGACCCTCGCCTGGTGTGGTATTGTGCCCGATGTACCAGACAAATGAAAAGAATGGTAGGAATCATATTTTTCTTTATTTTAAACAGTCTGTCAATGTTTTTGTTGGTATGTGCTTTCAAAACAAAGATTTGAATATTTAAGATATTGAAAAAATAAATAATATAAGCTGATTATTTAAATATTTATATGTATAGTATGTATATGTGATTAATATTTCTATTGCTAAAGACCAGACCATGTTATGTGCATTTTTCTCTTTTTAGTTTTATCTGATTCTAATATAGATAAAACAAGATTGGTGACACACAAATTATGAATATTCCTTACTAGTCTGTCAATGTATTGACAAACATTTTAAAATACCATGCAGCACTGAGAAGTGGTGAGATACAAAGCCCCACTCTTTGTTGAGATCTGGTAAGGAAATATAGAAAATTTCTGAGTGAGCTTAAACCACCGCATGGATAAGATGTGTACAGAGGCGATATTTATATGTGCATATCTGTCTTTCCAGCTGCATTTCTCTGTTGCTTAGTCTTTCCTTCTCGTTGTCCTCAAGTGACCATTACCTCATTCTTCCTATGTACTTTCTCTTTTTGCTGTTCACTAACATACCTGCCTTTAATATCATAGTGAAATATCTTTTCATTTGTTATATTGGATACTTTTCTAACTTTTATTCACTTATAAAATAGATAAATGATAAATGAATTTCATAATTTTTCTTTTAAAGAAAACAAGAAATTGCCATAATGTCTTATTCTCCACCTCTCCCTCCCACTTCCATCTCTCTTCCCCTGCCTTAAATTAGTGATTCTCAATTGCAGAGTTCGCATGTCTGTTAATCAAATGAATTTCTATATAAATTTGTCTAACCAATATATCTTTTAAAGGTCAGAAGTACTTAGTTAAAAGTAAAAATTCGGGATACCCATTTTACTTTTTAATCAGTTAAATCAGAAATAGGAAGTGTTTTTATTTATTCCTATGAAATAAAAAGTAGTAAATGAAAAGTGTGTATATCAATAGTGTGTATATTTCTTATTTGTAACAGGAAATTTCTGTGACAAGTTACAATCTGTTCTGCTCAGTTTGGTTTTTATTTAATTTATTATTTAAACTAGCCCTCCAGGATCTCAAGTGAAATTATTACAGATGAGCAATGCATTCCAGAGCATTGATAAGAAACCACTAAGAATTGGAAATTGTCAAAAGAAACAAATTGTGACAATAATCTATCTTTCTTTAGTATGTACTCAACTGTTTCATTATTATTATCACTTTAGCGCCTTTAATATCTAAAGTAAGCACTGTTCTTCCCCCAAGTTTTTTCTCCTCCATTTTTTCTGATTTATTTTATGTCAAATCTATGTTTATGGTTCTAACCCTCTTCCTGGGTGAGCTTCTATAGCTAACTAGATAGTCTATAGATACTTTAAGATCAATATATTTAAAAGTGAAAGTTGTTCTATTATCCAGTTTTTTTTCTGCAGTTGCCTGAATTAGAAAACATCTTTGATGCCTCTTTTAATTCCATATCCCGTTGTTTACCAGATTTGCTAATTCTACCTCTTATATGTCTCTGAAATCTATTCACTTCTCTTTTATTACCCTGTTCCACAAATCCATTACTTGTCTACTGCAATAGCCACTTAAGAAATCTCCTTGCCTCCTATCAATCCACTTTGCTTACTATCATTAGAATTCTTCTAAAATATTTACCTACTTATATATGCCCAGTGGCTCTCAATTACTTATATAATGAGGTTATACTCATTAGGATGCATATATGGACCTTCTCTTTTTGACCCGACTCTACCTTACAGCCCTCTCTCTCACTGCTTCAGCATACACATTCGTACACTCTGGCCACTCTGACACAGACTAAGTGTGTCATTCCCTGAATATGTGGAGAACTTTCATGTTCCCATATGTTCTGCTTCTCAGCTTCTTCTCTTCATCTGGGATACTGTTTATTCTTTTGTCTGCTTTGCAAATAATATCTAATTTATCAGTAAGAGCATGTATTCATTGGCATAGCACTTAAGCAGAGCTCAAGACTGGACACATTCTACATTCTGTTGTTCTTAAGTTAAATAAAATGAAGCAAATGTAATTTTTTTCTTTTTCTGAGACAGGGTCTCACTCTGTTTTCTAGGCTGGAGTGCAGTAGCATGACCATGGCTCACTGCAGCCTCGACCTCCCAGGCTCAAGCAATCCTCCCACCTCAGCCTCCCAAGTAGCTGGGACTACAGGCATGTGCCACCAGGCCTAGCTAATTTTTTTTTATTTTTTGTAGAGATGGAGTCTTGCTACATTGCCAGGGCTGGTCTCGAACTCCTGACCTCAAGTGATCCTCCTGTCTCGGCCTCCCAAAGTGCTGGGATTATAGGCATGAGCCACCATGCCAGGCTAAATGCAGATTAGTACCAGAAATCAACAGTGAATCTGGTCTGTGTGTCCAGAAGTCAAAGTACTAAATGGGGAGTCATGGCTAATATTATAACATGACTAGAATACACCAAGAGCAAATGTGGGGAAATACCAAAAGACATGATCTGAAGTGAGCCTAAAGATCAGAATCCAGGAAATGTAAGGTTTAATGAGATAATTTTGGAACAGTGGGGATTCTAAATACAGTCATTCTAACTATAATTGCTTTGAGTGAGATTCTCATATGTGCATTGGTTATTGTTCCAAGGTATCTCAAAGATATTATAAATAGGACCTGATATCCCCTTTCTCCTCAAACAGATTCCTCAAACTGGGGCAAGTTCTGCAGTACACATCATTGTAGGAAGACCTAGTTAAGAATGTTGTGATCGTGTATGGCAGGGTCCAAGGTTATTCTTCAGTTCTATAGTTTTCTCTCTACCCAGTAGTGGAGTTTTTCCCCAGCTTCAGGTGAGAGACTCATATCACTTATTGCAGTGGTTCTCAATCTAAGGTAGTAACACACTCCTATTTTGCAGCATTTAGAAATAGGTGGGGTTTTTAGTACTGCCATTCTGGCAGTTAGTGCCTTAGTGGAGAATTTTATACATTTTGCAATGTTTGAAGCAGTCATCCAATGAAAATTTTAGTACCTTTGTTGAACAAAACTGAATCAGTAATTATATCCTAGTTCGCTAAACTAGTATTACCAGTAAAGGACAAAGGGTTGTGGGTATTTCTTACTCAGTTTCTAAGATGGCTGGATAAAACAGGGAAGGCAGAAGATTGAAACATGATCTCACAGGCAGAAGTACTTCCTGGGGCTTCATCATAATTAGTCTTTATCTGTTAAAACATACAAGTTAGATGGGTCCTCAGAGTCTAACCTCAGGAGTGCTAGATGTGGGTGGAAGGCAGTGTTAAGATTGAAAGCCATGGTTTTGGAGCCATATGTTTCTGTTTTACTGTGAGGGATGCATTCTCGTAACATGGTTTTGCAATGAAGGATAAGATGGCTCTCCTTTCCTGCTAGTACCAGTAATCAAGTAATCAACAGTGAATTACTTCGAACATTCTTAATATTCTTGATCTAATTGTTGCTTTATAAGTGATGTTGAAGGTAGGTGTACTTTGATGTGGAAGGTATGTAGTATAAAAAGTGATACGAATTGAGATTTAAGGACCCAAACTATATAGTATGGCAAACAATAGCCCAAGATTACACAAGAAGGCCCAAACAAGAGCAAAATAGGCCAAATTCTGGCTTCCAGAAATGGTGACAAATTGTTAATAAATTCCCTGGTATAGTACTGTATGGGCTTATGAAGATTATCAAAGACTATGGAATGGCTGGCGGGAAGCATCTTTCCCCGTTCAGTATGCATGGATTTTTCTGGATTCAGTTTGATTATCCTTTGTAAATAATAATGATGAATAAACAGTAACTTTTTGTTAGCACTCAACATTTTCCAGACACTATGCTAAACTCTTACATAATCATAATTCATCCTCATAACCCACCTTTGAAACAAATGCTATTACCATTTTACAGATGAAGAGAATGAGGCTTTTAGAGATTCACATATTTTGCCTGAGGTAATATATCTAGAAAAATAGTTGCTGTTTTTTTTTCTGTTGTTTTTTTTTGAGATGGAGTTTCGCTCTTGTTGCCCGGGCTGGAGGGCAGTGGTGCGATATCGGCTCACTGCAACCTCCACCTAATGGGTTCAAGCAATTCTCCTGCCTCAACCTCCCGAGTAGCTGGAATTACAGGCACCCGCCACCATGCCCAGCTAATTTCTGTATTTTTAGTAGAGACGGGGTTTCACCATGTGGGCCAGGCTGTTCTGGCTGTTCGCAAACTCCTGACCTCAAGTGAACCACCCGCCTCAGCCTCCCAAAGTGCTGGGATTACAGGCGTGAGCCACTGCACCCAGCCAGTTGCTGGGTTTTAATCCTAACTGTGTTTGACTCTGAAAATTACTCTTAAACGTGGCACATAACCATTTATAAACAGTTATAATTATCTACCTAGAAAACACTAAAAAATAAACTCAAAAATGATTAGAGTTTATAGGAAAATTTAGTCAAGTACCTAGTTATAAAATAAAGGAAAAAATCAATTATTGGTCAAAATAAAACTGAAGATGCTTATAAAGTAATAGTGGGTGAAAATTCTTTCATAACATAGAAATTTGTATTTATTAACTTTCTCTAAAGATTTAGTGTGCCTAGTTTTGCAATGTGGAAAAACCTCAAAAAGTTTAATCGTTTATCAATAGTTTTTTTCTCCCTGTTCTATATTTAAAACCATATAAATTATCTGAGCTGTGTTTTAATTTGCCCTCAGCAACTGAGGAGTTGACTTATGCCTAGACCCCAAGAAGAAAACTCCTGTGTATTTGACAAACCCCAATGAGAAATAAATGTACTTCATCATGAGTAAAGCTAATGGTTACATATAGTTTGTGATTTTGCTCTTTAAAAAACAATTTTATCTTGTTAAAATGGTATTTAACTAACCCTATTCTGTATTATTTCTAAAGCTTAATATTATCTTTACTGTTTAGAAACTAATACAATCTGTAAGACCATTAATATGATAATAATTTGTCAAAGAGCATATATATTCATTATCATCACACTATTTTTTAAAATGTTCAACTGTATTTCATTTCAGTGATGAGTCAAGTGAGAGATTATTAGCTTTCTGTATATTCAGTTAAGATTTTGTATCTGATTTAATCCACTGATTTTTGCAGGCTCAAAAAACTCAGAAACCACCACAGAAACCAGCCCCTGCAGTTGTTTCTGTAACTCCAGCTGTCAAAGATCCATTGGTTAAGAAACCAGAAACTAAACTGAAACAAGAGACAACTTTTCTAGCATTTAAGAGAACAGAAGTCAAGGTATAGTAGATTCTATTTTTATCTAAGATTATATCTTAAAGTTTAGTTGACTAAAAAATAGTTGCTTGATAAAAAATTTAATGAGAAACTTTATATACTAAATGGCTATATTTTAGAAATTAAGACTTTACTACTATTAGGTAGAAAGGGAACATTTATATCATTAATTAATCTCTAACTCTGTTGTTTTTGTTTATATCACAAATACGAGCAGTCTATGATCATTCCAAAATGACATTCTTTACCATTCTCATCTGGTTAGATACTTATCTTCAATCAGAAATCTGGTTGAAATTCAGGCGAGGTGCCATGACTCACACCTATAGTCCCAGCACTTTGGGAGGCCAAGGCGGGTGGATTACCTGAGGTCAGGAGTTTGAGACCAGCCTGGCCAACATGGTGAAACCCCATCTCTACTAAAAATACAAAAATTAGCCAGGCGTGGTGATGGGCACCTGTAATTCCCAGGCATGGTGGCGGGTACCTGTGATCAGCTACTTGGGAGGCTGAGGCAGGAGAATCGCTTGAACCCCAGAGGCAAAGTTTGCAGTGAGCTGAGATAGCACCATTGCACTCCAGCCTGGGTGACAAGAGCGAAACTCCGACTCAAAAAAAGGAAAAGAAATCTGGTTTAAATTCAGAATACCTCTGCCCTCAGTAGCAACAATTTTGCTCCCCGCACTACTTGAGCAGATTGGCCTTGTAATTTTTTTTCCTCCCTTCTTATTGGCTGTTGAAGGAGTTTTCTTGCTTTGTCTTGTTTTGTTTCTTTATAATAAACTTCCAGTGTTATCTACCTCTTATACCAAGGGACCACATTGTCTAGTGAGGGTATCACCTTTCTCATTCCTAAGTTTGCATCCTTGAAATCATACTACATTATTTCTTAATATCTTGGCCTTTTTATATCATGGAAAAAAATAATTTTCTAATCTAATTTCATAAAAAAAGAATACTTTTACTGAGGTACACATTCCAATATTAAGCATAGCACTAAATATGGAAGAAAAAAATATTAAAAAAAAATAGCCTCAAATTCTCAAAGATTGACCTGAGAAAACGCTAAAGTTATTGCCTTATCTAAGTGACTGTAAGTAGTAAGCTTCATACCCTTGATGTGATGAAAAAGAATATGAATACGAAGTACTTTTAAAAACTTATTGATAATTATATTTGGAGATTATTTTTCATTTTAATTTGCCAGGGAAGATTTGCTATCCAAGGCATATCCATTATTGATTTGTCATATAGGAACTTGGTGAATTGGAATAGAAGTAAGAATAACCAGTTTATTGAAAGTAATTAGAGTTGCTATATTCTGCATATAATCACTTTTTAGTAGATTTTTAGACTAATCTGTTACTACTAAAGTTTATTTTTAGAAAATTCAACATGAAATCATTTTATGGCAAACAAATTAAAGACTTTGCTGTCATATTTGTTTTGATTAAGAGGTTTTGTGTTTCTTTAATAAAAAATTCACTTTTTATAAAAGTGAATAAATTTATACTATAAAAAAATCGTTCCCATTCACATATAAAAAGCAAATGTCTTTTCTAACTTGCCCATCTAGCAAATAGGCAAGAAAATATTTATAGTTAAAAACTTGAGAAATTTGTTTTCTACACTGAAATAGTAAGAAATCACTTGGTCTTCATTGTTTGTGTTATATTACTTCTATGTGTCCTGATAGTATTATAAACCATCTGTCATCCTGTTGAAAAGCAATACTAAGCAACAGCAAGCCATTAAAATGAAATGCCAGACACATAGAACATACTTTCTTGCTTGTACTTCCTAAGTGTTGGTCTTTTAATTACTAAAGGTGGGTTTTCTTTTGTGAAGTTTTTTGAAAGATCATTTAACCATATGGCAGACAGTTTTATGTTTAATAGCAAGAAAAGGAAAAAAAATTAGGTCTTTCATAACTGAAAAGTAAAGGTTTACTTCTTGACTAACTTTCTCTCTCATTGCTGGTATATATTCCTCTAGGAATAAATGGTTTATGTAGTTTTTCTTCTCTGGATAACTTCATAAGATAGTTAATATGTAACTGTAAGAAAACATCCTATCAATTTTCAGAGTATGTGGACAAATATCTGGATTCCTTCTCTTATAAATCAAAGATCTCAGAACTCTATTTTTGTTACTTTTCACATTGATTAAAAATGTATGCATGCAGACAATATTGAAGGCTACCTCGATTTCAAGAGCTAAAAATGTTTTATCAACTATTTCAGAGTAAAGTTCTAAATTATAACTGGATATATTTTAGGTATAATAACTACCATTTTTTAAGTAGGATGTTATTTTGTAAAATTTTATCTTTTACCTATATGTGAATGTAATGCTTTTGTGAATCTTCTTAAGAGTATAAAGGTAGAAAAGGTGTCAATAAGAAGTTCAATTCAAAATTAATTTGAACTATGTACATTTGTGCCTAATGTGAAAGTGAAAAAATATATTCTTGTGTGAACAAGAGCAATATGTATTTTTATAGTGGCATTGGTACCATTGTGAGCTTCTGATTAGCCAGGAAAGTTAATCAGAGAAGTTGAAGTGTTATACCCTTATGAAATATATCAGAGAGTGAGATCAGTCCTACCCAAAATGTCACTGTGCAGCCTAATGAGGCAATTGATAAAATCCTTATTAAAGGAGCAGGAGACTCTTATATGATAGTTTAACCGGAATCATGGGCAAATTGTGAAACTAAAATCATGAGACCTTTTTAATACATCATACAAGTTGTACACTTCCAAGTAATTAACTTTGCATATATTTTGTACTCCTGTAACTGTTGCTCAAAATTTAGGAGGACATTTTTTTTAATGGGTTTAGAATCTGTACAGCTGTCTTCTTTCTCTCACACAGTCACTCAGTAAATAAATATTGACTGAATCTCTTCATCTTGGATATGTTCTCCTGAATATTCTGGGTATGGGCATTTTTGCTATTAAGAGTGAATTAAATTTTTGAAATGATCCCTAGTTATTTGGAGAAAAGTCTAAAAGAATTAGATGTTTAACTAAGCTTGATAATACTTTGTTGGGTAAAAAGTATGTTAAAGCACTAAATCTGGTTTTCAGATATAGCTTAGAATTGAATCTAAAAGCAATTCCCAAAAAGGAATTTCATATATTTTCTTTTGGAATCATTAGAACAAGAATATGGTATCAAAAATTTTCTGCTTTGCAAATGATGATACCCACTAGATACAGATAAGTTTTGTTCTGTGTGGTTTTTCAGATCAGCTTCATAAGAACCTAATTTGGTGGTGTGATTTAAATTTCCCAATTCATAACTTGGGATGTTTATACAGGTATTGATTAAACTTGGCTCTAATGTAATTATTTACTTTATTTTTTTAGACATCCACAGTTATTTCAGGAAATTCTTCTAGTGCCAGTGTTTCCTCGTCAGTAACTAGTGGCTTAACTGGATGGGCAGCTTTTGCAGCCAAAACTTCCTCTGCTGGTCCCTCAACAGCAAAATTGAGTTCAACAACACAAAACAATACTGGGAAACCTGCTACTTCATCAGCTAGCCAGAAACCTGTGGGTTTGACTGGTCTGGCAACATCATCCAAAGGTGGAATAGGTTCCAAAATAGGTTCCAATAACAGCACTACGCCCACTGTACCTTTAAAACCACCTCCACCTCTAACCTTGGGTAAAACTGGTCTTAGTCGCTCAGTTAGTTGTGACAATGTCAGCAAAGTAGGTCTTCCTAGTCCAAGTAGTTTAGTTCCAGGAAGCAGCAGCCAACTAAGTGGGAATGGAAATAGTGGAACATCAGGACCTAGTGGAAGTACTACTAGCAAAACTACTTCAGAATCCAGCAGCTCTCCCTCAGCATCCCTTAAAGGCCCAACTTCACAAGAATCACAGCTCAATGCTATGAAGCGATTACAGATGGTCAAGAAGAAAGCTGCCCAAAAGAAACTCAAGAAGTAATGTGGCCAAGTAGGTTTTTATATCATATTAGCCTAAAGATGAAAGGCTTATTATTATGATATAATCTGTAATACACTGTAATTTAATAAAAGTCTTCATAATCAAATTTCTATTGTTTCTTACCTTAAAATGCTAAATATTATATAACAAAACTTGGAAACTTTCATTTTAAATCAATCTTCAACATTTTTATTCTAATGATTTCCATAGTGTGTGAAAACAATGATTAGAATGACTGGTTCTCAATGAGATCTTCAGAAGATTGAAAGCATCTGTGAATTTAAGGAAAAAGAAATAGTTCGTCTTCTAGCAAAGCCCCAAGAGTTGATCCTGATGAATGAGGTGCCTTATGTGGCGGCAGGGATGACCCAACATAGTTTTCTATTTTCCTCCCCGTATTCTGGGTGTTCATTTTCTGTGCTAGCCCCATTTCAACTGACTCTCCCTCTCCCTCCCAATTATTTCATCTTTTTCAAAATTATTTTTTCATTATTGATTTCTCATATCAATGGATTTTCCTAATTGATTTATCATACTTCATATTATATCTTTACCTTTTTATCACCTCATTTCAATTATTTAAGGGTATATCTTTTTCCAATAAATTGTGAACTCTCTTGGTGCTTAATACAATATTTTTTCTCACATTGCTCACTTTTCTACATTGCCAATGTAATACATGCATATAGTACGTAATAAATGTTGAATTTTGATTCATCTTGGTTATGCACATTCCTGATAAGTTTTGAAGAAAAATATCATTTCACAAGGGTCTTTGCAGATGAAAATGTATGACTTGTTCACACACTGATGGCTTCTTCCTATACCATGAAAGAAAAGGCTATCTTACTTAGTGCTCAAAATGTTATAGCATTTTACCTAATTTTAGCTAACTTTGTATACAATAAGCTCCTATATAATGATTAATTCTTGAGATTGTTTTGTACATTGTTAACCCATGTATGCCAGAGGTTGCAAATTTTTTTGGTGAAAAATCAGACCTGATGATGACCTTGAACAATAGGATATAAATAACTCTATAAGCTGAGCATTGCAATAATGGAACACTAGGCATAAGTGGGTTAAGTCAGAAAATGTGGAAGGTCTGCGTTGTTGTCTTACTTGCAAGCTAACAAATTAACCAGCAATTGTTGTACATGTATATTCTGAGAGAAGATAGGAAGCCCTCTGCATCAGAGAAACAGTTTATTATTCACAGCAAAAAAACTGGATATCCAACAAATTCACACATTCACAAGACTATGAACAGCCTGTTCCATCAAATTTGATTTGTGCTACTAAATCTTCACTCTACAAATCTCTAATCTCAAACTGTCTTCCTTAATCCCTAGGTTTTTCTAACATCATTATTTCTAAAGTATATTGATAGGTGATCTCTGTAAACACAAAGCTTTTAAAATTAAGCTTGGTCTTTTTTTTTTAAAGGAAAGATTATTATTTTAAACTGCTCTGTTAAATAATGGTGCTAAATTATTTGTAGTAAATTAGAATCCAGGATTGAGATAATCCATTATCTCAATTATGATCTCAATAGGCAGTAAATGTCTGTTTACCCTATATGTAAATAATGAATTATCTCAATCCTACAGAGACTTTTGCTTTGAGAAACAGATTTATTTTGATAAAACATCAATTTGACATAAACCCCAATTTCCCTTTGGGGTCAAAGAAACCAAAAAATACATATCCATAATTGTTTATAGTTCAAAACCAGTTTGGACTAAACAAAATTACCTGACATAAAAACTCAGCTCAGCAACTATAACAGTTAATGTAACCTCCATACCTACAAAAAATGAAAGCAGTAATGTTTATTACAGTTCACACATTGGCACTTGAAATGAAAACATTTATCCCATCATGGAAAATACCTGCTACGTAGAGTTGAGAAGAGAAGCAATTATTTTAATTTCTGTTGTACCTCAGAGGGGACTTTAGTTTAGGAGGTAATTTATCTTTCACTGAGTATGGCTCTTTGTATAGATAATGTGTGCATACATATATTTAGGTTATGTACATATGTATAAGTACACATATGTAATACAGTATTTAGCTCAGTTTGGTATTTTATAGAGGTATATTTGGTATTAGAGTTTAAATTGTCTCAAGGAGCTTTTAGACCTTGATTTTTTTCATATCATAAAATGAGCTACAAGACCCTTTAACTGAGCAGTAATGAAAGTAGCCAGTTTTATATAAATAGCATTTATTATTTTATGATCATTTTATTTAGTTTGTTATGTGCAGATGTTTTCCCCACTAGAATTTAAGTGGTATGAATGGAGGGATCTTGTTTGTCTTGCACAGCATTGTATTCCCACTAACTCTCAATAAATACTTACTGGTTCAATGAATGAATGGACAGATACGCAAGTGTGCTAACAAGTAAGATTTTAGGATTGTACATTTTAATCCCATTAGTAGATATGTGGTGACTATCATTTTTCTATTTTGCACATCATGCTTTATGTAAGATTATATAACTACAGATTTTAGTGACTTAAGGAAAAGAAAAGGGAAAACACTAAAAGAAAAGGCTTTAAAGTCAGAAGACCTGGTTTTAAATCCCAGTCCCTCCATGTGAGGTCCTCAATTTCCTCCTTTATAAAACACAGATGATAATGAGATGTCCTTCAAGTCTACAGTGGATCTGAAGGGAGGGCTATTATTTTCTGTGAGATGAAGAAGAATGTAACTGACATGGCCATGAATCCGCACAAAACAGAATGCACTGTGTTTACATGGGGACATTGCACAGTCACAAAGAGAAATTACACTAAAAGGCTTCAGAGAGGTAATTATAAAGTTTTGGTGGCAACCAATGTGGCTCCTCGTGGTTTGGACATTCCTGTAGCTGACCTGGTGATTCAAAGTTCTCCTCCTCAGGATATTGAGTCCTATATCCATCTCTCTGGATGCATGGGTAAAGCTGGACAGACAGGGGTTTGTATATGTTTTTATCAACCAAGAGAAAGAGGTCAACTAAGACATGTGGAACAAAAAACACGAATTACTTTTAAATGTGTAGGTGTTCCTTCTACAATAGATTTAGTTAAATTTAAAAGCATGGATGCCATAAGGTCTCTGGCTTCCATTTCTTATGCTGCTGTTGATTTTTTTCCAACCATCAGCTCAGATACTGATAGAAGAGAAAAGGGCAATAGATGCATTGGCTGCAGCTTTAGCCCACATTTCTGGTGTATCAAGCTTTGAACCATGATCTTTAATCAACTCTGATAAGGGGTTTGTGACCATGACTCTGGAAAGCCTAGAGGAAATACAGGATGTCAGCTGGGCTTGGAAAGAACTTAGAAAGCTGAATAGTAATGCAATGTCTCAGATTACCAGAGTGTGCCTCCTGAAAGGAAATATGGGTGTTTGCTTTGATATTCCTCCAACTGAGTCAAAGGTTGCAGGCAAAGTGGCATGATTCTGGCTGGATACTCTCAGTGCCAGCTAAATTACCTGAAATTAAAGAATATTATGATGGAAATATCTTCTAATTCCAGACAGAGGAGTGGCTGGTCAGGCCAGTCAGGTGGTCGATCTGGCAGTTGGTCAGGTAGAGAGAGTCGACAAGGCAGTCGCTCAGGAAGTCGACAAGATGGTAGAAGACGAAGTGGAATAGAAATAGATCAAGAAGTGGGGGCCACAAACGGAGTTTTGACTGAGTATTTAATAGTTAATTTACCAGTGTGAGCTTGCCTATTTCTACCTAATCATGTACATTATGGATCAAAAATTAGGTCATCATTGTTGAGGTATGTGTCTACTATTTGCAAAGAAGTTGATCGTATTTTTTTAAAAAAGTATTTCACAAGAATGGTTGTAAACAAATCTACGTATCCAGTTATAGCTTTGAATAAAAAAACCTCCTTTTATTGTCGCTTAAAAAAAAAAAAAAAAAAACAAGAAAAGAAAGAAAAAAGCCCTGGCTGAGGGGGAAGTCTATTTAGATGGTTGGAAGCCTTAGAATTTTATTTTTGGTTTACACTACCTAGGTTTAAGTCCAGGCCCACCACTTAATAGCAATGTGATTTGGATTAAATTACTTCACCTTTTTGGACCATGGTTTCTTCATAATGTTTTGAGTATTAAACAAGTTACTACATATAAAGCAGTTAGAACAATGTCTGGCATATAGTGTGCATTCAGTAATGTTACATGTTAATATCAAGTTATTCAGTTTTAGTTCAAAACATATAAACAAAACATTAACAAAATATATTATCAAAGACTTCTAGTTGGTGGTATATTCTTCTTATGTATATTTGGTGTATACTCTGATTTATACATATAGGTGTATAATTCATATTATCCACATATGTGTATAAAGCTACATAATATATATGGTTTATATGTATGTATATAAACATGTATGCATTTGCAAGAGAGCAATATGAAAAACAAAAACATTTAAGGCAAAATACATCATACAGTAAAAAAAACCAGTAAATTGAAAAAACTTTGGATCCAACCTTTCTTGATGATAAAAGAATATAATTACTCTTTCAAAAGATCTTCACTTTTAAATAGTTGAGAGTTGAAGCTTGGGTCATTTGCTTTGCTATTTCTGTTGGCTTAGTATTTCTTTCAGCATGTATCCTTTATAATACATTCGTGCAATAATCCTGTTAGGAAGTACAGTATTCCTGAAAACCCAGTACAGTATCAGTTTCTGTAGTTCAGAGGTTTCTTGCTTTCTGGTCCAAAGTTTTGTAATGTCAGTTTTATGAGGTAGTCAATCAACAACTTGCTGGAAAATAAAGTTGAAGGCTTATTTTCTTAAGCATAAGTCATCTTTCCAAGGTAGTTAGCTGGCACGTATCCTTTCTGCCCTTGAGCTTCAGCTAACCACCACTCTTTATTGCCACTTAGGTCACAAAACCTGAGTATATGAACTCTCTGGTATTCCTGAAGGCTGAGTTCATGGTCACTCCGTGCTTGAAAAGCATGAACTGCATAGAAAATCTAGACAAAGAAACAAAAGACATTATTGGAATTGGAACCTGAATATTAAGAGAAACATCATAAAAGTTTCCAAGCTTTTAGAAGCAATGCTAAAGTTTTTTTGTTTTGCCAAAGTCACATTGTCCAACTCCTTCTATTGGATGTATTTTGCTAAAATATAACCCAGGTGAGAATGGAGTAAAATAGGTATTCTTATTATTCTGTTAGGAGGAATATAAATTGTCCATGCTTGAAGGCAACTTGGCAGTTTCTATTAAAATATTTTCAATAATGTTAAAATGTTAATTCCTTGTGAATCAAAATAGCTTGAAGAATCTCTTCTACAGAAACATTGGCAGAAATTTTTGCATAACAATGTTACTGGATTACCCATACGAATGGTGAAAAGTGGGAGAGTAGTAGGAATAACACTAGAAGTTTAGCAAGAGAAAAATAGTTAAATTCCAGACCCTCATACTAAGGAGATTTGTAGTCATTAAAAACGGTGCAGGCCGGGCGCGGTGGCTCACGCCTGTAATCCCAGCACTTTGGGAGGCCGAGGTGGGTGGATCACGAGGTCAGTAGTACAAGACCAGCATGACCAACGTGGTGAAACCCCGTCTCTACTAAGAAATACAGAAATTAGCTGGGCGTGGTGGCGTGTGCCTGTAATCCCAGCTACTCAGGAGGCTGAGGCAGGAGAATAGCTTGAACCCGGGAGGCGGTGGTTGCAGTGAGCCGAGATGGCGCCACTGCACTCCAGCCTGGGCGACGGAGTGAGACTCTGTCTCCAAAAAAAAAAAAAAAAAAAAAATACAAAACAACAACAAAAACGATGCTTTCTGAGACTAATAACATGGGAAACACTTATGATAAAATAGTAAGCCTTAAAAAGAACATAAAATTAGATGTACGATATAAGTCTAATATTAGTTATTGTTTCTTTGAATGGTACAATTATAGCTGATTTTCATTTTCACTTCCTTGTTCCCTTCTTTATTTCCCAAACCTTTATAATGACAATGTATTAAATTTATAATTTTAAAAATTATTTTATGACCTAGAATAATAAAATATTTCAGTCAAAAGAATTTTTCTCTGACCTCAAAAGAACACTTTATTAAGTGCGTAAGAAGCCCCAAAATAAGTGTTTATTCTTCCAACAAAATCATAAGATTGATAATAAAAATGTTTAGTTATGGCATAAAATTAAGCAACTGGCTTAGTTTATTCCCATTCATTTATTTAAGCAATATTTATTCCCATTCATTTATTTAATAAAAATTTTTCAAGTACCTACTAAGTGCCAGTTATTATTTTTTTGGACAACTTACAACTCAGCTAGGAAAAGAAAATGCCAGTGAACAAAACAAAACACACCAAAACAGCAACAACTCTACACACAGATGATACATCAGCTAATGGTGAGCTGAATTTTGAAAGAAGTTATCTTTCATAAATGACAAAGCTGACAAAAGGCGTGAATATGCCATATTTGAAGGTACGGAGATGAATACATGAAAACAACATATAGGAAAAGACAAGCAGATTAACTCTCAAACTTGAGATTCAATAGGTAAGGGAAACTATGAGAAATAAGATGACTTCATTACTTCATTAAGCAGGAAAAGAGAATGGGTAGTGTGGAAAGGAGACTATAGCTGTAGCTGAAGTTGTTATTTAAATATTAAACTGTTATTTAACTTTTGGTGAAACTTTGATTCAATTGATTGGTATATTGATTTATCAACTAATATGAGCTGCTCCCCAAGGAAAGAACCACATTGCTATGGTCTGAATGTTTGTTTCCCCTCAAAGTTTATGTGTTGAAAGCCTAATCCACAAGGTAATGCTATTAAGAGGTAGGGCCTTTGGGAGGTGATTAGCCTTCAACTTCCTGAATGGGATTGGTTTCTCTTTAAAAGAAGCCCAAAAGAGACTCTTCACCCCTTCCACCATGTGAGGGCCCAATGAGAAGGTGCCATCTATGAACCAGAAAGTTGCCCCTCAGCAAACACCACATAAACTGGTGCCTTGATCTTGGACTTCCAGACTCCACAACTGTGAGAAATAAATCTCTGTTGTTTATAAGCCAACCAGTTTATGGTGTTTTGTTACAGCAGCCCAAATGCACTAAGACACACATTTAAACTTTTCTCCATTGACCACATTATGGTACAAAGTAGGAATTCAAATATTTATTGATTTGACCTGAAAATTAGTAGGAATATTCAAATATTTATTGAAAGGCATGGATATCATACAAGACATCATCTTGTATCATAGAAGATACATACAAGAGATTGATGAACATGGTCAAATTATCACATAATTTTTTTAAGTAAAGAAGAAAATTAAAAGTACTATAAATTCTTTAGCAATGGAGTGGTAGCAATAATAAACACCTTTTACAGAGCGCATGGCAGTTATATGTTAAATGTGCTTTGTCCTCAATAACCCTATGAGTTATGTCTTACAGAAGAAACATATTTTTAATTATAGAGCTAATTGGTGCTGCTATGACCAATATCTTCTAACTTCAAATCCTGTGCTTGGTCCATTTCTCATAATGCTTTAGAGACCAAACTCTTGTTCCAGCAAGTATGTACAGGGTGTATTCTTGTGGAGAGGGACTGGAGTTTCTAGTATATTGTAGATGGTGTTGTTTTGTTGTGTAGAAAGTGAAAACACTGAATAAATCCACAGGAACAGAATGGAAGATTTGGTTTGCAAAAGTATTCGGGAATGTAACGTACTATAATACATCTGAAACATCTGTAAGAGCCTGCATTAGTGGTTGGTAATCATCTTTTACAATTTTTATAAATAATAGGTAATGCTTTACCTATGCAACTATAGATTTTTTTAGCAGGTTAGATTGCCTACTAATAGAGCATTTCTAAATATTTGTGGTAGTTTTTCACTTTAGCAGAATTCTCTCAAGCGAAATATAAACTCTTCCATCTAGATCTGTTTGGTATGAAATTATAGTTTATATTCTAAATATTAAAATATATTCTCATGAAATTGTAAATTTAAAGTACAAAATTATATACTTTCAATGCTTTAGATAATCATGACCCAAAATTTATTTAGGATGAGCACTTTTTAGTTTTTATATAATTTATGTTAAATGGGGGCATATATTATATACTCAAAATGGAAGTAAGCTGCTTTTAAAGAGACAGCAGTCTATTTTCAGTCTCTTTTTTTTTTAAGTCTCCTTTTTAGTATTTTTAGTCTCCTTAATGTTAGACTACAAGTTATAAATTTTTAACCTGTCATGCGTTTAAGAACTGAAAGATTTCTCATTATCTTCAACATTTTAGTTGTTTCAGTCTGTATCTTTCTAACCTTAACTGCTAATATGTTTTGGTCCGGGCACATTAATTACAATGTTGTTAATTTGAGCCATAATCACCTAATCTTCTTCTGTTTTTCCTTGGCACTTTTTAAAATGTATTTTATTGATTGCTTCTTTCTACTCTATAAAGCTCTGACTCATTTTAGGTGCAGTATTCTGTGAATACAACTTAGTCTTCTACCACACTTACTTTTTTTATAACACTGTATTATTGACTCATACCTAATTTATTACCCACTGCTTATAACCACTAGATCTTTCCCTGTGGTAACATTCCCAGTTTGGCATTCCCTTATTCTATATTTGTGCATTTGATTTTTCCTTCCTCAGTGAGCCACATTACCTGACTTCACTGAATATCATTTTATTTTTATCCCAATTCTCCAATTAACAGCAACAAAAGTCATAATATATGTTAATCTTCTTTTCTAAAACTAAAAGGTACAGAATCAGCATTTATGGTACATTATATGTATCTCTGGAAACCAAGGTAGTTGTATTGCATGAAAAATGCTCATTATTCTTTCTTACCCTTCAGGAGCAAGCTTTCATGTTCTTCACTTAACAATTATATGTTTTAATTACACGAGCAATTTTGATGAAGAAAAAAATTTTAAGTAAAGTTAAGCAAAACAAAACAAAACAAAACAAAACCCACCCAACTGCTATTAGTATCTTCTTTTCCTTCCTCCAATCTTCCTCTCTTCCTTTCTTCCTTCTTTCCTTCCTTCCATTTTTGTTTTCTACCTACCTACCTGAAGTGGTAATAAAAATGGACTTATAGTATACATAACTTTGCAAGCTGTTTTTTACCTCATACTATTTTTGAAAATCTCTTCATATTAATAAGCTGACTTTTTAAAGCACTTTCTAAACAATGACACAGTAGCATCATCATCATAGGTAGCTGGAAAATGTAAAGATGAAGGGCCAGACTATGAACGTGGGATTGGTAGCAAAACGACTACTTTTTTTAGAAGTCAAAAATTACATTTTCAATATTACTTATGTGGAAAAAGAAAACAACACTGATTCTCAGACACTGAACTGCCCCCCAAAACTGGGTTTTAGCCATTATTAAACCTAGTCCTTTTTGAGAAGTGCCAAGGACAAGATTCTGCTTGCCAAACAAGGCATCTTAGACACTCTGGAAGGCAGAATTCTAGGATGGACCCCAAGAATCCCACCCCCTATTGTACATGTTCTATATAATCTCCTCCCCTTGACTGTGACTGGAACTTCTTAATAGATGTGCTATTACTCCTGTGATTAGGCTACACTCTATAGCAAAGGTAAAGAGATTCTGCAGAGGTGCTTATTAAAGTCCCTAGGAAATTGACTTGGAGTTAGTCAAAAGAGGGATTATCCTGGATGGGCCTGACCTACTCAGATGAGACCTTTGAAGTGCATTCAGGCCTCCTCTGAAGGGAGAGATTTGAAGCCAGAGAGATGCTCACCTACTGACTTTGAAGAAGCAAACAGCCATGTTGTAAACTGCCTATAGAGACAGCCGCATGGCAAGGATTTGAGAGCAGCCTCAGGTTGTTGAAAGTGGTCTCTGGCTAATTGCCAACAAGAAAAAGGAGTCCTTAGTCCGACCGGAACAAGAAATTTAATTCTGCCAATGACCGTGAGCTGGGAAGAGAACCCCCAGTTTCAGAAGCAATACAACCAGCAAACACCTAGATTGCAGCTACGTGAGATCTTAAGCAGGGCACCCAGCTAAACCGTGCTTGGACTCCTGACAACAGCCCCTGAGAAATATGTTTGTATTGTTTTAAGCCACCAAATTTGTGGTAATTTGTTACGCAGCATGGAACACTAATGCAGAGCATGCCATTACTATTTGATGGACAAAAGGAGAGAATACATTAGAATGGGAAGGCATATTTACGTGAATGCTTTTGTTATATTCTTTGATATAGCAAAAAACAAAATGAAGAACTTAAAAATTAAGAACCTTGGTATAAATCAGTACTGCCAGGTTGTGAATATCCACTAGCTCATCCCCATTATTCAACAAAGGCTCCAGAACATAATTTGGGGGAACTTTTTTGTAGCAATCTCTCTTCTTACTTGAGGTAGAGAATGGATAAGCAAGTTAAATCTCTACAGCAGTGATTTCTAACATTTTAGATAAAATTTTCTTTTAAAAGTCTGTTTAAAAAGGTAGACTTCTTTTACCATAGATGTGTACATATGCAAATAAGCACAATATTTCCAATGTATTTGAGGAGACTCATTAAATCCTCCCAAAACTCATTCATAGACCACTTCAGGTCTTCGCGTCCAGGTTAAAAATTCAGCTCTAGTGTAAAAATCACGGAGCCACTAGAATCTAAGTTTGAAATTGCCTATATGTGAATGATCTTTAGAGACCCAAAGATACCCCCTGAGTATGAGGTAGAGGCCACCTGTCCTTTTTGTCAGGGCCCACTAGACCCATCAATAAATCCAGACTACATCCTACAACACCCCTTGGAAACATGCTATAGCAATTCTGGAAGAAATAAAAAAAGTGCTACCACAGTAGGAAGGGAGAGGGAAATAAATGATAACAAAAAGTGGCATCCAATTAAGCCAGTACAAGTTTCAGCTGATGTTCCTGATAATAAAACAAAATCAAGAACGAAAGTCTAAATAGCCACACAGAAAATTGCTTTGTAGGATACCGCAAATGTGAAATATTACAATATGTACTGTATTCTCACTGTTGGTAAAGAAGATATAATTTTCTTCCACTTTTGATCACATTACAGGGACCTCTATAATGTATTGACTTATACTATCACATCACAAATACAGAGGTTAATCACTTTCTTCTCCCCACAATTTCTCAAAGCCAACAGAATAGAAACATCGGCCCTGGGGCAAGGATTAGGCATATAATATACTCCTTTCTCTCTGTTTTCAGTATTATGCATTATGCATTACAGGGGGAGTCTGGAAACCACTGGCCCAGGTGCATCTATTGGCTAGAGTTAAGACATTAAGGGAGATATTTCTATGCGGCCTTCTCTTCTCCCTTGTAGAGGAGTTTCCAACAGGTGCATCCTCTTCCGCATCTTGCAGTAAGTTTATTGGGACAGACTTTTTCCCTGCACAGGGTTCACCTTCAGTTTGAGTTAGATAATTTCTACTCTGAGGGAAAGTATCAGGGATCCCATGTGCTACCGATCCAAGATGCATCTTCAATCCAGTTTTATTAGTAATAATGCTTATATGTGCTTATATTTATATTCCTGATGCTATGCCTATTTTGAATTGGTGCCAAATGCAGAGGAAAAAGAAAGCAAATAACAATTTATGTAGATATGCCATTAATATATTTTTTGTTTTGAAATACTATCTCATTTTTTTTCCTCTCTTGGTAATGGAAATCTCTAATGGATGTAATTCACATTATATATATTGATAGGATTGCTTGGAGAAAATTGCTTTGAAGTACCAGCTAGTAAGAACTAAATGCAGTCTCATACTACAAACACCAGGCAGAAAGTCTATGTGAGGTGCTCAGTCCAAAGTCCCTGTAGAGCCAAGTAAGAACAAGAACTCAACATCAAGCCAGCTTTAGAGTGTGCTGATAAATTTGGCCCTCAGATTTCTGTCCATCTAGGTTATTGGGACAAGGCAAAGTCTGACAGGACATTTAATCAGGTACATAGATTTCACTGATAAAAATTCATTAGTTAGCATTATAATATGTCTTTTAGAAACTGAATAAACAACAGAGTGAACAAGTAATAGAGAAATAGTGTTTTGAAACATCAAGACAGAAGGGTAATAAGAACAAATAGTAACGTCCAGACAAGTTAAGAGTCAGTTATAACCAGGGGAAAATATTTGCAAATTATATATCTGATTAAAAAAAAACTTGCACTCAGGTTTATAAAGAACCCTTACAATGGGAAAATAAGAAGGAAAATGACCCAGTTTTTTTAAATAGGCAAATATTTGAATAGACATTCACCAAAGGAAATAAAAGAACGGCAAATGAGCCCATGAAAAAATGTTCAATAGCATTAATCATTAGGGAAATGCAAATTAAAACCCCAGATAGATACCACCTCATACCCACAAGATGGCTATAATTAAAAAGACAAATAATAACTAGTGTTGACAAGGATGTGAAGAAACTGCAACCCATAACCCTCATACTTTGCTGGTAGGAATCTAAAATGGTGCACCCACTTTGGATTACAGTTTGGCAGTTTCTTAAAAATTTAAACATACACTTATAAAACCAATAAGAAATTACACTTCTGGGTATCTACTCAAGAGAAATAAAACCCACAACAAAGACTTGCACATGAATATTCATAGCAGCATAATTCACAATAGCCCCAGACTAGAAGTTACCCAAATGACCATCAACTGGTGAGTGGATTAACAAAATATACCCACAGAATGGAATATCAGTAGGCGATAAAAAGCAACAAAGTACATATACATACTACAACATGAAAGACTCTCAATAAATTTTGCTAAGTGAAAAAAAGCAGCGGTAAAACACCACATATTGTACAATTTTGTTTATACAAAAGATACAGAAAAGGCAAATGTATGGAGACAGAAAGTAGGTTAGTGGTTCCCTGGGGTTAGGGGTGGGAAAGAGGAGGGACTACAAATGGGTGCAAAGGGTTTTTTGGAGTGAAAGAAATGTTTTAAAATTGGATTAAAGTGATGGTTGCACAACTTTGTAAATATACTAAACTTGTACAACTCTGTAATATATACTAAAAGTCATGATTGTACACTTAAAAATGGATTAATTATATGACATGAATATAAGATATTGATAAGCTGCTTTTGAAAAAAAACACCAAACCAAAAAAAAAAAAGTCATGAATTGGACAGCAATCAATAACTGTTAATGAAAGAAACTGAATAGAACCATACTTTTGAAGGTCAGTATGGCAATGTCTATAAAGACTTTAAATGTACATACCTTTGGCCCTCTAATATTTTAGGAATTTGTTTTACACTTATATACTCATATAAATGCACAAAAATAGATGGACAAGGCCCTTCCTTGAAATATTGTTTGAAATTTTTTAAAAGCCCAAAACATTCTATGTATCTATTATTAGGCTGATAGTTACATAAATTATATACATAAAATTAAATACTGTGTAGAGCTTTTTAAGGAATAAGATAGCTATTTAGGTTTAATTGTGTCTAAGATATATTGTTACTTGGAAAAAAACCCTATATACCATACATGCTATGTTTCCCACTGGTATAAATGTGTTTGTATATGCACAGAATATACAAAGGATATACCCAAGCATTGTCTCTGAAGCACAGGACAAGGGGAGAAGGGACTAAAAACCATTACTTTTATTATTATTATTATTTCTAAAGACAGAATCTCCCTCTGTTGCCCAGGCTGGAGTGCAGTGGCATGATCATGGCTCATTGCAGCCTCAACCGCCCCGGCTTGTGCAATTCTCCCACCCCAGCCTCTCCAGTAGCTGGGACTACAGATGTGGGCAACCACTCTTGGCTAATTTTTTTGATTTTTAGTAGAGATGAGGTCTTGATATGTTACCCAGGCTGTCCTCAAACTCAGCCCAAGCAATCCTCCCACCTCAGCCTCACAAAATGCTGGGATTACAGGCATGAGCCACCAAGCTCAGCTTACTTTTAAGTTACGTATGCTTTTCTACTATTTTAACTTCTCTATCTATCTATCTATCTATCTATCTATCTATCTATCTATCTATCTATCTACACATATACATATACATAACCTCTATAAAAATAAATTTAAATAAATTATTAATACAACACTAAAGAAAAAGCAAGGTAAATAAATAAAGGAATTAGATGGTCACCACTGGGGAATGAACCATTAAGTATACTGAACCTTTCTGATATAGCAAAAACAAGTCTTGCACTATAATTAACTTACCATTTTGCAAAAAGATTGTACCAGTAGCTTTTGCATTAGTGCAGTGAGGGAAATATAGCTCTTACAAGTTTCAGTATAGACCAGTCTGACCAATATGGTGAAACCCTACTAAACTCTACTAAAAATACAAAAATTAGCCAGGCGTGGTGACGTGTACCTGTAGTCCCAGCTACTTGGGAGGCTGAGACAGGAGAATTGCTAGAACCCGGGAGGCGGAGGTTGCAGTGAGCCGAGATTGCGCCACTGCACTCCAGCCTGGGCAACAGAGTGAGACTCCATCTCAAAAAAAAAAAAAAGAAAGAAAGAAAGAAAGAAAAAGTTTCCATATATAGTGTGTGGTATTATACATGAGATTAAAACTGGCCAATTACTAGATAGCTCAATGAAGATTATGCTCTTAGAGGAATCATGGGCAATTTCCCATGTGCTATTGATGGCAGCAATCTGTTCAGTATTGAACTACTTTTCTTTGATGGGGGAGTATAAAAAGATACTTTGCTGTAAGTATGTAACAGCAGGGTAGTAATAGTAATAGCTCCCATTTATTGTGTGTCTACTTTGTGCTGGCTACTTTACATACACACTTTATCTCTAATTCTTTGCTTCATTTAAGGAAACAGGCTCAGGGAATTAAACTCCTTACAAAAAGATCCACTGTGCTAATAGAGCCAGGTCTCCTTGATGTCAAAGCTGGCACTTTTCCACCAAGTGTTACAGTAATATAGAGTACAGTAGAGAGATACTCTTTCATGATTTGAACAACCACATACTTTTACATCTAATTTTTACCTGTTCGTCTACTTCTTGAAAACTGTCAACATCAGTACCATTTGTTTCAAACTTTCCACATGTGCCACTAAGAGATGAGCTGCTATCACCAATGCTGCTTTCTGAGGTGCCTGTGACACTGTCACTAGCTGGCCGTGAAGACACGAAGAGGCTGATATTCTCAAAATCATCGTCACAGAACCTGTTCTCAGCATCCACTTTCTGCATTTTTGCTGGATTGTAGGGTTTTAGGAAGGAGGAATAAACATATCCTTTCACATCTGGATAGGAAATAAAAAGAAAGAAGAACCAAGTTCATGGGTATACTCTTCCCAAACATGTGCCCTCAGAAAAATCTCAGTTTAAAGAAGAGTGGTAATTCTGGGGAAAAGCTTACTTCCTGTGTCCACAAGCCACCTGCTTGTACTCCCCAGTGGATCTTTCTGTTCTATCACAGCCACCAAGTCTCCTTCCAGAAGATTGATGTCATATTCTTGTGTAGCATTGCACTTGCGCTTAGCTTGATAGAGTTCCTTTGCACTATATGTGGATAGAAGTTTGGAGCGATGAATGTCAGTTTGATGTGGCATTTCTGGCTGGGAGACATAAGGAGAAGTTTTGGTTTAGACAGATACATAATAAAATCCTCATGGAGTTAGTAAATATTTTTTCCCTGGAGATTTTTAAAACGTAGGAGTCATATATTTTTAGAGGATTATTTCAAGGTGCAGGCATAGAGCAGGCTATTATCGTAAAGTACCCAGCTGAGTTATTTAGTGAAAAATGTCTCTAGTAAGCACAGGAGGGCAGTGTTGTAGAGAAGAAAAAACAAGAATAAGAAGGCAGAGGTTCTAATCCCTCTTGGATGTTGCACAACCATTTTAAACTCTTTGCCATTCTGTAGACAACCCCTTGCATATTAAGCATTGATAAATAATATTCAGCTAAGTAAATTGTACATGTACATGTCTTTATCTGGGAAATATCATCAGCAAATTAGACAAGAATCAAGACGCTTATACTCCCCCCTCAGCTCGGGCCCTAAGAGACTTTGAGAAACCCGCTTATCTCTGGGGTCTGGTATGCCTTATGTAGAAAAGGAAACGGCTGGACTATATGATTTATCTTTATAAAATCTTATTCAACAAATATTTATTGAGTGCCTCCTACCTTGTGACAAGCAGACAAGCACCATTTTAGTCATTTTAGGCACTTTGGGGATACATCATGTACAAAGTAGAAAAAAAATCCATGATCTTATGGAGCTTATGGTATATAGGATAGAAATGTACAAGAAATTCTACACATACGTAAATTATAGGATATTAGAATGAGATAAGTGATCTGGAAAATAATATGATACTACCACTTGGATAAGGCAAAGAGGTGAAAGTTATCATTGTCATGAATGCTGCCAAACTCACCAGAATCTGCACAGGTTTCTTCTTTTCAAAACTGAGTTTCCTCTCAATAAAGGTGGCACTGTTTTCTTTCACACAATTCAAATTTTGGATCTCTTCTAGTACTTGATTCTGAATCTCAGAAATGCTTGAAACCAACAGTGGCACCTATAGGTAGAAATAATATGGCATTGTTTCCAGACACCTGGATAATCATATCAGGTGTTAAATGTATTGAGCTGTGATGAACAGTTGAGGAGGTGTATGGTAGCTCCACTGTGAAAAGTTAGGGCAACTTTAGAACTTCCAGATAAATATAGTCTAATTTATTGTCTCTAGAAACCTCACAAACATGATAGAAATTTTTTTTAAGTTTCAAGCCAAATGAAAGAACAGAAGAGAAAAAATAGCAATGAAGTCTTGGAAGAAAAGCTCAGGAGCTCATGGCAGTAGGTACCTCCCTTGTGGTGGGGTAGGATGGTGGCAAGGGAAAGCAGCTAAAAGAAGGAGCACTGATTAAGAGCCTGTGCTGGTTTTAAAACAAATTCTTCAACATTGCTTCTTACAAAGAAATGGAGTTTACATCCTTACCCCTCAAAAACTGGGTAAGTCTGGCATAGTGGCTCATGCCTGTAATCACAGTCAATAGGGAGGCTGAGGTAAGAAGACTGCTTGTGCCCAAGAATTTGAGACCAGCCTGGGCAATGTAGCAAGACCTTGTCTCTAAAAAATTTTTAAATCTTAGCCAGGCATGGTAGTACATGCCTGTAGTTCAGCTAATCAGGAAGCTGAGGCCAGAAGATCACTTGAGCCCTGGAGTTCAAGACCAGCCTGGGCAACTAGTCACTACTAAAAAAAAATTTTTTTTTCAGGCTGGAGAGCAGAGGCACGATTTTGGCTCACTGCAACCTCCAACTCCCTGGTTCAAGTGATTCTCCTGCCTCAGCCTCCCGAGTAGCTGGGATTATAGCCACGCATCACCACGCCCAGCTAATTATTTTTTGTATTTTCAGTAGAGACGGGGTTTCACCATGTTGGCCAGGATGCTGTCCATCTCCTGACCTCATGATCCGCCCGCCTCGGCCTCCCAAAGTGCTGGGATCACAGGCATAAGCGACCGCACCTGGCCTGCTACTAAAAATTACAAAATAATAATAATAATAATTAATAAATAAAATTAGCCCGGTGAGGTGGTGTGTGCCTGTAATCCCAGCTACTCTGGAGGCTGAGGCAGGAGGACTGCTTGGACCTGGGAAGTTGAGGCTGCAGTGAGCTCTGTGATCACACCATGACACTCCAGCCTGGGTGACAGAGTGAGATCCTGTCTCAATAACAACAACAGCAACAACAAAACAGCTTTCTTGCTCTCTGGCTTCCAAATGGATTCAATCAATCCATCATTAAGGAGCACCTGTAGGAAATTAGAATGGGGGAAGAAAATGAGATAAGGATATTTATTTCCTAATTTTGCTTTCAGTAGTATTGACAGAAACACACAGCTCCTATCAAGTCACCCTCTCCACACACCTCTCTCTCTACACATTGCTGTGACTGCTCCCTCCCCATATTTCTTTGAACCTAGATGTTGTTGTACCCCAAACCCCTATGCCTGCCCAGGGCAAGGCACTATTTCTAAAGGTTTTCCTGTGCCATACTCACATTTTTGTAAATAGTTATTAAAGTTTTCTCCAAATGCCTAACTTGAATGCATTATGTTTTTCCTACTGGAATCATGACTAATACACAAATCACATACTTTACATGCTTAATGTGAACTCAACCAAATCTATGCTATAACTGTATTGAAGGGGGTATAGAAAGAGTGTGCCTGACTATAGCAAATGTAGGGGTATAGAGAGAAGAGAGAGCTAAATCCTCATTTTTCATAGTGGAATGTATTATACCTAAAATGTATTAATAATGAAATGACAACACAAGAGTCTTATTTTTAAATATGAAGGTAAATACCAAGAGAATCATCTAAAAGAGTTGGAAAGTAGTTACCACTGAGGCGGGAGAAATGAAATAAAGGGAGCGAAGGACAAATGTTTTTCGTCATCAAACCTGAATAACTACTTGAATCTTTATGTGTATGCATAACTCTAATAAAAATGAAAATTAAAAACAGAGCTTTGAATTCTTCAAAAAGATAGAATTACCATATGATTCAGCAATCCCACTTGTGGGTATATATCCAAAATAATTGAGAGCAGGATCTTGAAGAGATATTTGCACACCTATGGTCATTGCAGCATTATTCACAATAGCCAAGAGATAGACACAACCCAAATGATCATTGACATATGAGTAAATAAACAAAATGTGTTTTAGGGGTTTTTTTTGTTTTTTTTGTTTGTTTGTTTTTTTTTTTGAGACGGAGTTTCACTCTTGTTACCCAGGCTGGAGTGCAATAGTGCAATCTCAGCTCACTGCAACCTCTGCCTCCCAGATTCAGGTGATCCTCCAGCCTCAGCCTCCCGAGTAGCTGGGATTACAGGCATGTGCCACCACACCTGGCAAGTTTTTGTATTTTTAGTAGAGACAAGGTTTCGCCATGTTGGCCAGGCTGGTCTTGAACTCTCGGCCTCAAGTGATCCGCCTGCCTCAGCCTCCCAAAGTGCTGGGATTACAGGCGTGAGCCACCACATCCAGCCCAAAATGTGTTTTTTATATATAATGAAATATTCACATTTAAAAATGAAAGAAATCCTATCACATGCTACAACATGAATGAATCTTGAGGGCATTATATTAAGCAAAATAAGGCAGTCACAGAGACAAACACTGTATGATTCCATTTACATGAGGTATTTAAAGTAGTCAAATTTGTAGAAACAGAAAATAGAATGATGGTTGCCAGGGACTTGGGGGAGGGGAGTATGGGGACTTGTTTAATGAGTATAGTTTCAGTTTTGCAAGATGAAAATGTTTTGGAGAGCTATTACACAACAATATAAGTATACTTAACACTACTGAAATGTACACTTAAAAATTCTTATAATGGTAAATTGTGTTTTTTTATACAATTAAAAATTAAAAAATTATTTACATTATTATTCTCATTTTAATTCATATGAGAAAATTTAAACAGAAGGATACATTAATTTACACAATGTAGTATAGCAGTGAGCAGGTATTAAAACAAGGTACTCTAGTGTTCTCTAATCACTATTCAATTCTGCCTTTCAGAAATACATGTAGTTATGCAAGATGTGTTACCATTGGGTAAGCTGTGTGAGGGTTGTACAGGATCTCCGTAATACTTCTTACCACTGCATATGAATCTCTAAGTATCACAAAATAAAAAGTTTAAATATACAGTACATATAAAATAAAGAATAAAATCATTTTAATGACGATAACTTCTCCAAAATGCCTTTTACTTTAAGATGCTAGAAATTTCTCAAAAAAAAGCATCTCTATGCTCTTGTTTGGCTATGGACTGCAATGTGAAAGATAATCAGATAATTTAAAATAGAAACTGAAAATGCCTTTAAAAATCACATGATTCAAAGTGGGGATCAAAGATACCTAAAATAACATGTCTTTTCTGACTAGTAAATTCCTGCCAAAGCTCAACTTTGTTCTGAACTTATGAACCCACCTTCTACCATGACCTCAGAATGAAATTATTGAAATAATTTGCAAATTAAATGTGTTTCATTGAGAAAGTAGTAACAAGAGATTATTTTAAAATAAATAGTGTTGGAGCAACTGGAAAGTCATTTGGAAAAAGATAAAATTAAATCCATATTTTACAACATGAACCAGGATAAAATCTACATGGATTGATTATTTAAATAAAAAAATATGAAACCCTAAATATACTAGAAGAAACACTGCTGAATTTATTTGGAACCTTAAAATATGGAAGTCCTTTATAAGATTCAAAATCTAGAAGTCATAAAATGAAATTAATAAATCTGACTGCATTTTTTAAAAACACAAACATTAGCATGAAAAAAAATCACAAGTGAAGTCAAAGACAAATGTTAACTTGGAAAAAGTAGTCTCAATTTTTATCTCAACAAAAGGCTTATCTCCCTAGCATATACATTGCTGCTAGAAATTAAGGAGAAAAATACCAAGAACCCAAAGAAAAAGGAGTAAAACACATGAACAACTAACTCACAGGAAGATAAATAGCCCTCATATGTGAAGACTCTCAATCTCACTAATACTTAAAGAAATGCAAATTAAAATTACACTTGAAACCTATTAGATTGGCAAAAATCCAGAGAAACCAGCTTTCTTACATGTTAGAAGTGGGAATCCAAAATGGTACATAGTTAAGCAGGGAATCTGGCAATATCCAGCAAAATTACATATGTCTTTACCCTTTGACACAGAGATCCCACTTCTATCATTTCTATAAATCTGTCCTACAGATACATCTGCCCACGTATCACGACCCGGCATTATTTGTAATAAAAAAACATTGGAAATAGATCAAATACTCATCAATAGGGACATGTTAATACACAAAAGAATACATATTGTATGATTCCATTTATATGAAGTACAAAACAGGTCAAACAATGTATGGTAATACAGGTTAGAAAAATGGTTACCTTTAGGTGCCTGGGAATGGTCATGAGTGATCTTTATGGGGAACTGGAGAGGGATTATATCTTGATCTGGGTGGTAGTTACATGGATGTGTATATGCAAATATTGATTGAGATGTGCAGTTCAGACTGGTGCAGTTTAATTATTGAAGTTATTACTTCAATTTAATAAGTTTTAAAACAGAGTGCTGATCAGGGAAATACAAATAAAAACCACAATGAGATACCACTGCACACCCATTAGGATAGCTATAACAATAATAATAATAATAATAAAGAGGTGTGGAGAAATTGAAGCTCTCAATCGATACTGCTGAGAAGATAAAATAGTGTGGCCACTTTGGAAAACAGTCTGGTAGTTTTTCAAAAGGTTAAACATAGAGTTAACATATGATCCAGAAATTCCACTCCTAGGTATATAATCAACAGAAATGAGAACATATATCCACTAAAAACCTGAATGTTTATAGAAGCATTGCTAATAACAGCCCAAAAATGGAAATAACCCAAATGCCCATCAACTGACGAATGAATAAGTAAAGTGTGGTATATTCATACAATGGAATGTTATTTGGCGATAAAATGAATGAAATAATGAAACATGCTAGGCATGAAGAAACCTTGAAATGTTATGCTAAATAGAGGAAGCCAGTCACAAATAACCATGTACTGTATGATTTCATTTATACAAAATGCCCAGAATAGGAAAATCTGTCCAGGCAGGAAGTAAATTGATAGTTGCCTAGAGCTGGGGAGGTTGGGAAAAAATGTGAATGGGTACAGGGTTCCTTTAGGGGGCTATGACAATGTTCTAAAATTGGTTGTGGCAATGGCTGCACAACTCTTGTGAATATACTAAAAATAATCAAATTGTATACTTTAAATAGGTGGAATGTATGGTATACAAATTATATCACAATAAAGTTATTTTAAAAATAGGGGACTGGTTATACATTATTATACAGCCATGCAGTAAGTTACTATAAAGGTGTAAAAAGAATTAGGAAGCTCAGGCTGGGCGCAGTGGCTCATGCCTGTAATCCCAGCACTTTGGAAGGCCGAGGCGAGTGGATCACCAGAGGTCAGAAGTTCGAGACCAGCCTGACCAAAATGGAGAAACCCCGTCTCTACTAAAAACACAAAAATTAGCTGGGCTTGGTGGCACATGCCTGTAATCCCAGCTACTTAGGAGGCTGAGGCAGGAAAATCGCTTGAACCCGGGTGGTGGAGGTTGCAGTAAGCCGAGACTGGGCCTTTGCACTCCAGCCTGGGCAACAAAAGTGAAACTCCATCCCCCCCGGCCAAAAAAAAAAAAAAAGAATGAGGAAGCTCTTTATGTACTATTATAGATGCATTCTCAGAATATATTGTTAAAGAGCAAGTGCAGAATGGTATATATAATATGCTGTTTTTTACTTTTAAGAAATAAAAATATATATTTGCATTTATTGTTACTGGCATGAGAAAGCACTAAATGCATAAAAATAAACTAATAAAAATGGGGATGAGAGTGGCGAATGGGATGCTAGAGGAACAGGTATGAGTGTGAGACTGATTATACATTTACACAGTTTTGGCTTTTGAACCCTGTAAACATAGCCCTTGTTTATTCAATTTAATTTAATTCAAAGTATAAGTTAAAAGTTAATTAATGCACAATAGAAAATAAAGTAGGGACAATTGTTTCTGCTCCAGGTGTTACCCATTGAATAGCTGTCCATCTCATTCAGATGAGAACTAGTGTACTTGAAACGTAGGGCCAAGAAACCAAGCTAATTTTTCAAAAGTTGATATAAGTTGTAAATATCTTTCTTCCTCATCAGGAAAATCATTATAAAATTATATCCTAATGGGAGGCGAAGCTACACACACACACACACACACACACACACACACACACACACACACACACACACAAAACCAGGCTTCTCTTTCTTGGGGAAAAATGAAATCAAAACAAAGCATGGTTTGAACGTTATCCTGCATCTTTCATTATGCTGAGATGGCCTTCTTTTTAGAGCCACATCTTAAATAGTCACAGTTAACATCTAAGAACTATTGATCAGAAAAAAATACAAAATATAAATTGTTGATAAGCTTCAATGTTGCATCAGGCAGGTGGAGCAAGGCTGAAAGGTGTTTGGTATTTGAAAAGGCATCTCCAAAAAAGAATTACAAATGTGTAAGTCACAGTAAACCTGAACTAGGAAACCCTCTTTGAGTTTCCCATGGATAAGACAAATAAGGAACAGGAGACTATCTGACTGGTTTTAGTTAAAATAAATACACACACACCACACGGCACACATGTGCACACTCTGAACAGGGCTTTTGTATGGGTGTGGTTTCTAGCAGATCCAGTAGGCCAAGGTAGCTAGCTAGGTGTTGGTGCTGTGCTTACCGGCACAAGTGTGGAGTAAGCCTGCTGTGCCACGAGCATCAGGTCCCTAAGGAGGGTAATGAAGCTGCATAGACAGTTCAACAGAATCTTCCGAGCAGCCTGGTTGAATGCCTGGAGCTCCTCCACAAGCTGGGCGTTGAGGGCCTCATACTCCTTTTTGGCCAAGTCTGACTCCTCTCCCGCTGATCGCTGCAGGTAGCTGTTGCAATCCAGCAGTTTGTCATAGCGTTTCTGGATGAGCTTGTGAGGCCCTGGGAATAAGGACAGCAGGGCTGACAAGGGGGTCAGGATGAGTCTCTGTAAGTGAGATGCCTGCCAAAAGAAAAAATGAGCCCATTTCAGAGAGAGGATCAGCCCATACCTTGTCCAGTTCTGCTATCCATAGGTTTACCTTTTCCCCCACTAGAAGCACAAAAGAAAACAGGAAAGCACCTACCCAGATTAAAAGAGGATCTGATCATTTTGTGTCTGGCTAAACCTATTCAAAGACTTAAAACAGGAGCTCTAGGTTGTAACATTGAACCTAAAAAGTGAGCAGGAAGAGGAATACAAAAGTTAAAGCCTGCTCACCCAAAATATAACTCCACTTTTTTCTCTACAGTCTTTGGTTTTGTCATTGTCATCTCCTTCAACACTTTTTCACTCCCCTCCTTTCTCATCCCAGAGCCAGCACTTGAGGGTAGGGGGAATCTCTAGCCTTTGACTACCAAGACTGTGTAAAAGATTCACCATATCGCTCCCACCTTCTGCTGGCAGCAAAAGTAATATAGTTCATCCCATAGGAGACTGTACCCTATTCTTCCCATATCAGCCCCAAATCCCTGGCTACACTGGAGGCTTATGTTTGATAGTGGAATTATATCCCCTATACAGATAGTAACCCCTTAATAAAGGTATTTTAATCTTGACACAGAAATGACCACAGAGTTGTAACTTGTTTTATTTTTAATTAATTAATTAATTTTGAGACAGGGTCTCACTCTGTCGCCCAGGCTGGAGTGCAGTGGCACTTTCTCAGCTCACTGCAGCCTTTGCTCAAGCCATCCTCCCACCTCAGCCTCCCGAATAGCTAGGACTACAGGAATGTGTCACCATGCTTGGCTAATTTTTAAAATTTTTGGTAGAGATACGGTCTCACTCTATTGCCCAAGATGGTCTTGAACACTTAGGCTCAAGCAATCCTCTCACCTTGGCCTACACGTTCTGTTTTAAATACATTAAAGGATTAAGCTGATGCTGTTTCTGTGTCTTAAATTGTTTACACTTTTTGGCCTGAGTCATTGAAAATGAACGTCATAGAACTGCCCAACTTCATGACATGACCTGATCATCGTAGATTTAATTTCTTCTATTTCTCTTCTGTTTTACATTTGCTGGCTGCCCTACTTTACCCTTTATCATATATGCTTATATGATATTTTATGATAATTTGGAAGTAGGTTTCTCTTTTGTAACCCGAAAGCTATCCTAGGGAATCAGCATCTGAGCAGCAGCTTGTATTAACTAACTTAAATGGCCCCTGGTAAGTTGGTCTGAACTCATGGGAAACCTAGGGGAGAGGGAAACCAATCTCTTATTGGCACCAGCAATAGCCAACACAAATTAAATTTGATGTCTAGCTTATGAGATAATCAATATACACCTACAGACTGTTTAATGAGTCTCTTGATAAACAAAGAATCTATTTACTGTATCTGGGATAAATTACTATGTTTGTGACTTGACTGGATTCTACAGGTAATCTAATTACAGTATTTTATATATATATATATATCCAGTGACTCACAGACACAAAATGATTCACCTTTACTTAGGAATTGTTGTTAGAACAAATAAGAATTAGACTTTATTATTTTGTCCTAAAAAAGTGTAGATATGTATTACTCATGGTTAGATAAGAATAACTGCTCTGCCTTTAGATAGATTTTGAGTTCTTAATATTTGATTTTTAAAAAGAGTTCTATATATGTTATCCATAAAAGTTACTTTTATATTGAGCCTTCTCACAATTTTTTTAACTTAGCCTAATTAATCTTGTGGTTTTATGCAAGGTATGCAGGACACTTCTGGCTTCTTTCCATCAAAGTCTGGAGCATGCTTGCTGAGGGAGAAGCTACATATCACACTTTCAGGTGGTACTCAATAAATATATATTAACTTAATGTATTGGAACTAAGCTAAAGAGCAAACCTTTAAAGACTTTTCTAGAATGTGTGCTCTCTATAATTAAATGCAGAAAATACATAAAGAACTAGCCACATCTTTTCCATTAAACATATACTGTAAAAACATCTATCTATCTATCTATCTATCTATCTATCTATCTATCTATCTATCTACCATCTATCTATCTATCTCATCATCACCATCATCTATCTGTCTGTATCTATCCATCCATCCATTCATCTGTCGTTGACCTGTTTCTCTATCATTTTAGCTCAGATGTAAGCCTGACTTTCCATTCTCCAGTGCCAGAAAAGCAAAATGTTCCTGCCTGGTTTTTCTACTAGATCGGGGGCTGTATGACTTCCTAGGGTTTGGAATTATGTGAGGCTCTTCACTGGTTGTCACAACGTCTTGATGTGAGGGGATGTTACTGAGATTTTGAGCCTGGTGGGCCAAAAATGCTGAACATCCTCCACCAAAAGGCCACTCCATGATGATTTGTCTTACCCAAAATGCCTATAATGCCAACACGAAAATGCCACTTTCAAGGTGATCAGTCTATCTTCTATATAATTCTTGAAATACTACTATGAAATAATAATACCTATAGAAACACAAGGCACTAAATTAAAATTAATATTACCCAGAGTAACTTACTACTAAAATGTGTTATTGGCTCAAGCATGATTTTATGATTCCCAAGATATATTTTATAGAACTCTTACAAAATAAATGTTTCACCATATAACAAAATAAATAACATATGACTCTTAAATAAAAGTCTTTCTCAATAGGAAGTCTTTGCCTTCCAGTATATAGCATGTTAATAAGTGTCATATCCTCAGTGAGTACCTTTGCTCTTTCTGTAAGGACTCAAGGCATTTCCAGAGACTTGTTTAAGAAAAGCATAGCTCACTTGACCCCAGGAGTTTGAGACCAGCCTGGGCAACATGGTGAAACCTCGCCTCTACAAAAAATGCAAAAAATCTTCTAGGTGTGGTGGTGTGCCCCTTTAGTTCCAGGCTACTCGAGAGGCTGAGGAACAAGGATTGCTTAAGCCCAAGAGGCAGAGGTTTCAGTGAGCTGAGATTGTTCCACTGCACTCCAGCCTGGGCAACAGAGCCAGATCCTGTCCCAGAAAAAAGAAAAAGAAAAGCAAAGCTTTCTAACTTAATAATTTCTTAATATTTCACATGCAGACTTAAACTAAATATTAATTTTAAAAGCTGCACTGACACTGGCTACCCCTAGAAACACAATCTGTGGTCCTCTTAAATTTCCATCATAGTAAAATCCTCACTAATCCACTTTAAAAATATTAAATGATTTTAAAAAATCCCGTTTAAATCTACTAATTTGACATTAATATTTGCTTTAGTGCATGTTTTATTTCTGACTCCAGAAAAACAAACAAAAAGCAGCTTTCCTTTCAACCTCACTATTTAATTTGCATTTATCTGTGAATATAAATAACTTACAAAGTCATGACACGAATTTAAGGCATTACTTAGGGTCTCAGAATAGTCCATCTCATCGTCTTTGTTGTATGAAATCTCCTGAAGGTCCATCACACTCTGCAGAGCCAGGGGCATGGCATCCTGAAACCCAAGAACAAAGTTACAAAAAAGGCAAGTTTTGAGGTCAGTATAATTAACGTATCCCAAATGTGGACTTCATCAGCATAACCCTTAATTATCACTGAGAGGTTATTTAAAAAGGAACAACAAACATTTTATAAATGCTCTGTACAATCAGGTTGCTTGTAAGAATATATTTCCTTACATTTTCCTTATGTCTCTTTCTCACAGTACTCTGTATACGACCCTCTTTGATTAAACAGTCCATCTTAAATTCCCTCATTAGCTATTCTTTAGCTTGCAATTCTTACAAATTTCTTATTTTAAAAATCACTCCTCTTTGATTTAAATTCATCAGTTTTCCTTAGAAAATTTAATGCTCTCTTTAAGAGAAAATGCTTACATTTTTTTGTTGAATCTATTAGTGGAAATAGAAGACTTTCCTGTAGATGTTCCCAAGAGACATTTACTCCTTGAAAGATACATAAAGGATGGGGTTCCCACTACTCTCTGGCTGTTATAACTGTTTTTGGTTTTCTTTTCACAGAAGGCAGCATTTTAGGAAGAAAATAGCAAACCGGATTGTAAAGTAGGCTTTGTATCAGATAATAAATAAGAACAGAATGGTACATGTACATGGAAACTTGTCTCCAAATCATTCTGATATTTTATCTAAGAGTGCAAACATCTGCTTCCAGAAACAGATATCTAAGATATCCAGGAGAAAATCTTCTGGAATATAGAAGGGGACAATTTAGTAACTGATTTACATGTAACACTACTAACTTTCTATGTGTCATGGTCATAGCCATTGTCAAGGTGGCATGAAGGACACTGTTTCCTCTTTATGAGATCCATTAGAAAAAACCTCTGACTGGTTTTTCTACCGAGCATAATCATACTGTACTCCAATTAGTCGGTTGAAATCAGTGATTCTCAAAGGGTCAGGACAACTTCTTATGGGATTGGAAATTTCTGGGAGTATTTCTGTTTTCTAACATAATCTCATGGGAGCATTTCCATATTGTAGTTAATAGGATTTTGTAGTTCAATTTATTTTCCTTTATATTGATTTTTATAATTTTAGGTACTAGAAAGAGATGTGTTAGTACAAACAAACAAATTTTCTGTCTCTTGCAATTTTGTGTTAATGAACTCATCTCTGTTGCAAAGAAAGCATGCTGATAGTCCATGAAGCAATCATCTGAGCAAAAAAGTCCCACAATATGACTATTTGGACTGGGGAGAGAGTGGAGCAGGTAAGAGGTCAAACAGCAAAACACCTCTATATATTGGCTTCCTTTACCAGCAGTTTGCAGCCTTCCAATTTTGATCCGGTGTCATAACATAAAGGAAGGAACAGTCACATTTACTCTTCAAAACAACCATGGAAATCAATGGTTTGTATCAGATGTTCCTGTAGAACACTGAAAACAGTTGTGTCTCACCTACCTGTATGTGTTGAAGACAGAGTGAAATGTTCTTCACACAAAGCCTCACAGTTTTTTCTAAAGCTCTAAACAGCTTTTCTTCTCTGTTAAAGGTATTGTCTTTAACCTAAAATATATATGAAATTATTTTCATAACTCAAATGAAACAGATATTTTTTAAAATAGCACAGACCATATTGGTCCAGCACATTACAAAAGAAAATTCTTTGATGATATGAAAACATTTGATGACATGCTGTCTGTCTTAACACATACTTTCTCTGTTGGTACATAACACAACTGATGCTCAGTTAGTGTAGTAAAGCCAAGTCCTATAACTCAAATTGCTGTTGTTAATTTCCACATAACTTCACCCATGTCACAGTAGATGTGGTATTGTAAAACTTTCTCTGTAGTTTTTAATGGCATATATTATGTATGTACGCAAACCATATTACATTTTTGGGTTTATAAAATAGCCACATTTGATCTATTGACTAGAACTTCTTGTTTTGTTCGTATGATTCATTCCAATTTATTTAACAGTGCTTATTTAGAAAATATTCTTAGATTCATGGTTAAATAAATGTGGCCTGTAATCCCAGCACTTTGGGAGGCCAAGGCAGGCGGATCACGAGGTCAGGAGTTCGAGTCCAGCCTGGCCAATATGGTGAAACCCCGTATCTACTAAACATACATAAAGTAGCCAGGCCTGGTGGTGTGCACCTGTAGTCCCAGATACTCAGGAGGCTGAGGCAGGAGAGTCGCTTGAACCCAGAAGGCGGAGGGTGCAGTGAGCCAAGATCATGCCACTGCACTCCAACCTGGGCAACAGAGCGAGACTCTGTCTCAAAAAAAAAAAAAAAAAAAAAAAAGAAATGTGAAAATTCTTTATCAACTCAAACTTGAAGGATAATATATAATCTTAGCAAAAATAGTCCTTCTGTTAAGATAACTCAGCAGACTTAAGATAGTGTCACATGTATTCAGTTTTTTTTGTCATCTTACATGTACATCCATTAGAATTCAGAAAGATATGCTTTTTATACTGTGACAATTTCTAGGAGCACACATTTATTGCTGCTATTAATAGCAAACAGTATTTCTTGGCTATCAAAATGGCTACAAAACAAGATCGGAACCAGCCTCATCCTGGCAAAATCTGTGTGAACGTGCAAATGCTTCATGGAATAGGGTATGTATTATTAAGCTTGGCACTGGGTGATAACCATAGCAGTGCTTGGTTCATCTGTTTTTAAATTTAAGATGGTTGATATTAGAACTCAATGGATCAAAAATGGTGACATTTTATTTTATTTTTAAACTTCTTAATATTGTTTATCTACAAAGCTTTTGATTAAATAGGCAGCAGAGTTCTTTGGAATCCCCAGAAAATCCAACATTCTCTGCCTTAGGGTTGCTATGCTCCAACTCAGTCTAGTGTGTATAACAATATGCTGGGGCAGATTTTTTTTAAATGCAGTTTCCAAGGAGGCGTCACCAGATATTTTATTTTGTATATCATCTGGCTAGGACCCAGATGATTCCAAAGTAGAAGGTTCAATAATCACACTGTGAGAAATATTGCCCAATTCTACTTTCCTATAAGCAAGACTTTTCCATGCTGTTTTCTTTTGCTGGAATATACTGCTGTTTGTTTCCTGCCTTGCAAAATCCTGTTTATTTTTAAGGACTAGTTCAAATGTCACCCATTCTATAAATCCTCCCTTTTCTCCTATTCTTCCCACTGTAGAAAATTAATTGCTCTCTCCTATGTGCTCTCATAACCCTGGTTAATGATTTAAGTGATTCTCTCCATGATGGATTTCGGTTGTTTCAGATTAACTATTGTTGTTTTAATGAAAATAATAGCGAACATTTGTTAAACACTGACTATGTTCCAGACACTGCCAAAACCTTTCTTCCATTTTCTCATTGTAATCCTTACACATATATAATGGAATTATGATTACTCCCATTTTAGAGATAAAGAAACAGAAGCTTCAGGAGGTATGGCAGAGATTGTTAACATTCCTCCTACTGTCCCTTTATTGATAGAATCCACACCTCTATTTCAAGTTGGACACTTGCCTGCCCTGCTAGAGACTACATTTCCCAAACTCCCTTGCAGCTGGCTCTGCCCTGGTAACCAGGTTTGTGCCAATAGGATGTGGATGAAGCCTTGTTTTTCATGTCTGAGTCTTGGCCTTATAACATTTCTTTGGGACTTGAAAGAAGACATGGCAGGAATACAGCTTCAACCAGGCAAATGAAAACAATATGTTTAGAAAAATCACTAAGGGAACTGGGTTCCTGAAGGATCTTATGAAGCAGAGCTCATCTGGATTCACATCTCAGGACTCTTAAAACAGAGAGAGCGGCCAGGAGCAGTGGCACATGCTTGTAGTCTGCACTGCTTGAGAGGCTGAGGTGAAAGGATTGCTAGAGCCCAGGAGTTTGAGGCTGCAGCGAGCTATGATAATGGCACTACACTCTAGCCCAGCTTGGGCAACACAGCAAGACTCTGTCTCTAAAAAATTTAAAAAAAGAGAGAGAGAAATAAACAACTACCTGACTTAGCCTACTATGCCTTTGGAATCTCTTTGTGACAGATATGTTGTCTTTACCCTAGTTAATATGGGGAGTTAAAGAAACTTACCCACGGTATAGTAGGATCAGGATTCAACCCCAAGCAGTCTGAATTCAGAACCTATACCTGTTCATCTTTGTAGTCCCAATCTCTAACATGGTGCTGGGTACAAGAGAGTTCAATATATGTATGATGAATTGAATAGAATCTTCCTCTTCGGTAATAGCTTTATACCCTAACTCTACCAATATTTCACCTGAGCTGCTGACAAGTGCAAAATTGATTGATTTGAGATTTATCTCTTTTCCCGTCCAGCCTATGCAGCTGATTTTCTGATTAACAGTAAAATGCTTCATTGCTGACAGGACATCCTCTCAAAAGATTAAGGGGAAAAATCTAATTAATATCCCTTCAGGCTACTTTAACTACAATTCACTTTTAGTTCACAATTGAGAAATATAAGAAGTTGGTGATAAATGTCTTAAAGAATATAACAGCTTATTCAAAAGCCTGCCCAGAATTAGAGGCTGCCTATTATTCCTCAATAGAATTGTCTTGAGTCAGAAGCAAAATCCCAAAGACTGGGGGGGAATTGTTTGCCCTACATTTACACATGCCTATCTCTATTATGGCTACAATCTCTTCTTAAATAAATTTCCAGTTTGATTTTAATATGGTTGTCTTTAGTTGAAATGTCTTCATTGTCCTTTCTCGGATATGTGAGTATATCCCATAAATGTCCCAAACTTCTTACATTATAGTTCCACGTTGAGAAGAGGAACCTCTTACATGCAATGGACCCAGTTAGCCCCTAGAAGGATATTAAGGAGTAAATACAAAAATAATTCAAGCCTTGTGTTCTAAGAATGTACATGTTGGTAAATTTGGTACAGTCACAAGAAGAAACAAGAACATGACCTGGAAGGAAGAAGTTTATTATACTCACAGGTCCCAGAGAGAGGAGTCACCACATGCCACACAGGGCTAGAGGCAAAGCACCAGGTTTTGGTGCAGTGGCAGAAGATAGGAGTAAAGAGAAAGTCTAGACCAGAACCTCTGTTGGGATTTCCTTGCAAAAGGTGAGGCAGGGGCAGAGTAAAGAGTTTAGGACTGGCTATTTTAAATAACTCTAATGGGCTTTGGGATATAGGGGTAATCTCTAGTTGCCGGTACTGGGCCCTGAAATGATTTAGGGCAGGGGAGATATTGGCTTGGTGTGTAAGAATTAGATAAGGATGTGGTTAGAGCTATATACTCAAGATTGTTTGGTTTGCATATGAAAGTTGTGTTCCAGCCATTTGCTATCCCTAAGAATTGGCTAGCCCTAGAAGGGCAGTCTGCTCAGCCAGAAAAGTATTTTAAAATGTCAAAACATTATAAAATACAGAAAGTAAAAAATACAATTAATACACCATGTATGAAGGACTTAACATCACATAGGAAGAAAAGTCTGCACATTCAAAGGTAAATAACCATACAAGGTGATGATATAAAATAATAATGATTAAATTTATGATAATAATGACAGCCAAAGTATATTGAGTGCTTACACACTATGTTAGGTGTTTTCTTGATGTATGCATCATCTCATTTAATCCTCACAACCATCCCATTTGTTAAGTACTAGGAGAATCCGAATTTACAGATGATTACATTGAATTTGTTATGTGCCCCCAAACAAACATTTACTAAGTGGCAGAGGTAGGGTTCAAACCCAGGTTTGGATAACTTCAAAGATGTTGTTCTTAATTTCTTCCCTGTGCTGACTCCTGCAAATATGAATAGTGTCAAGATTGAAATATAGAGTCAATATATTAGCCCTTTCCAGAGGAAGAAGGGGCTGCTAAAAGTGGTTGGAAAGCTGCAAAGACTTAACGGAAGGAGAAAAGACCACAGCAGCTACCAAAGCCATCTGAAACCAACATGAACCACCATACAGCTGCCTCTTGTTCAAACTAAAAATCTTAGAGATATTAATACATGAGTGATAAAAACAGGCAAATGAGAAGGAAAAAATAAGGACTAGATAGTATACTAAGAACTATCTTCCCTAATTTTGGTTAGAAGCCCACTGTATTACCATCTCAGGACCATGAACTTTCTATCTTGTGATTCTCAAAGAATTGCAAGTGTGTTCTGTTGATAACTTACTTTAAAATCATTGGCTTCAAAATACCTAGAGTGTTTGCAAAAATACAGACTTCTAGATTGTACCCTTGAGGCAAGTGGAACCCTAGAATCTGTCTTTCAGCAAGCTTTTTAGGTAATTCTTAATGCACATTAAAGTTTAAGTGTCTTTGCTAATCCATCTATTATTTATTAGGGATTGGGATGACAGTGGCTCAAGCTAGGCTAAACAGCTGACACAGGACTGTTACTCACTAATATAATGTGCATCTGGGGAGTGAGGGAAGAGGAAGGGGATAAGGAGTAGAAAAAATAATTGCACTAAGTTATGCCTCTAAACACTTTGTTTATATAGATGAAATAAAGAGAAAATGAATATCAAGGGAACCCTAAAGAAAAGTACAACTTTTAAGAGCAGAAGTAAAACAGGATGGAAGAAGGGCATTGCCTTGAGGGAGAATATGTGCTAGTTGATGATGAGCATCAGGACTCCTGGGGCAACCTTATGTCCCATGTCCGTGTCTCTCTTTTGTCTGTCTCTTGAGTAGAAGCACCACAGCTAAGACAGTGTCAATTCTATTCCCACTCCCACCCCTGTTTTCCAGACAGAGAGAGAGAGAGAGAGAGGGAGACAAGAGAACAGCATAGGGCAATTACCTTGATTCTCAGTATTCTAGAAATAGTCCTCACAAAACAAAACCTCACAAAAATATCAGCATTCATGTTCCCTGGGAAAAGGTGGGTGGTCCAAGAAGAAAAATTACCTGTGATTCTCCTCTGGTCAGAATCTTCAGATGATTTGTCACTCTTTTTGATTTCTTGCTAATTGAATGAATATTTAGTTTAGACAATTTGTCTTTAAGTGATTCATCCTCGTCATTTTTCTTGTATTTTAGAACTGAAAAGGAAGAACGTAATAACATAGCTGAACACATGCAGCATAGAAAGTGTGCACTTCACCCAAAGTTTTCAAGACGAGTATTTATATTCAAGATAAATATGTATATGATTTTTGAGCCTCTGCTGCAGAGGCCATATGCTCCAGCCCCACTGTCCACCCATGTCCCAGTCAGGCACCCACCCCACTGACCTCCAGAAACAAGGACAAAAGCCCCTCAAGGATTAAGTTTGATTTATCTACAATATTAAAGAAATCCCTGATACTAGAAAAAAGTTCTCCCTCTCGTCTCAGATAATACATTTATTATCTGAGGCCTCTGGAATGGGGAATCAAGATCTAACTAACGAAAAGACAACTCAGCCGGGCACGGTGGCTCACACCTGTAATCCCAGCACTTTCGGAGGCTGAGGTGGGCGGATCATGAGGTCACGAGTTTGAGATCAGCCTGGCCAACGTGGTGAAACCTCGTCTCTACTAAAAATACAAAAATTAGCCTGGCATGGTGGTGCGTGCCTGTAGTCCCAGGTACTTGGGAGGCTGAGGCAGGACAATCTCTTGAACCCAGGAGGCAGAGGTTGCAGTGAGCTGAGATCATGCCACTGCATTCCAGCATGGATGACAGAGCAAGACTCTGTCTCAAAAAAAAAAAAAAAATAGAAAAGAAAAGACAAGACAACTGTGCCCAATGTAAGGAGACCTCAGATCCTAGAGCACCTCTTCACTGGCTGAGAGATTTGGGGCAAGCTGAATAACCTCTCTGAGCTTCACTTATTTATCTTTGCAATCATTTTCACCTTTCATAATGTGGAAAACATTAAATGTCTCTAACATTCAGTGTTGGTAAAAGTGTGGGGAGATGGACAATCTTACAGACTGCTGATGAGAATTAAACCAACACATTTTTGTAGAAAACAATTTGGCAGAAACTAACAAAAAGGAAAATATTCATAGTCTATTACCAGGAAGTTCATGCAGAGAAATCTGCTTTCCATAATCAAGTATACAAAGTTTTATTTGTTAGAGTATTTTTTTCTAACAGCAAGGTATTAGGAACATCTATATGTTTATCCTTAGAGAAATAGTTTAATAAATAATGATATACTCATAAATAAGATGCTATGGAAACATTAAAAAGAAGGCAATATTAATTGAAAGAATGTTCATGATATACGATTAAGTTTTTTAAAAAACAAACTATAGTACCATATATGTTGCAAGAAGTATGGAAAGAAGGAAAAGGGAGACAGGGAGAGGAAGAGAGAGAGAAAGACAGAAGAAAAGAGAAAAGAAGATAGAGTACGTCTGAAGAAAACAATAAAATGTTAGCTATGCAAACTGGAATCATGGTGGGAAGGGAAGAATTTTACTCTTCAAAACTTTGAAATAGTTTAAGCAAACAGAAAAATATAAAGAATAATGTAACAGCCATTATCTAAAACCTTGTCCAGTCTTAACATTTTGCTTTGTTTCCAGTCTTCTTATTTTTAAAACAACTCACCTAACAGTTGAGGCACCCTGATCTCCATGTATGATCCCTAAAGGGAACTGTTATCCTAAATATTGGGGCTTATAATATCTGTATCTATTTTTATGCTTTTACTGTGGATGTTTGGAATTATAAAGTACATTTTGAATGTTTTAAAACTTTATAAAATAGTATCATATTGCACATATTGTTCTACCACTTGCAAATTTACTTTAAAAAAAAACCCTCTGGATTGTGTTTTTGAGATTAACCCATTGATACGCCTACTTTTTTATTTAGTTAATTTTTATCTTCTTGTGGTATTGTAGTGTATAATATGCAGTTTATCCACTATCTGGATTAATGTGTCTTTTTTATTTGCATTTATGAACAATGCTAGTTACCAGTACACCTCTCTTTGAGCACATGGGCAAGAGTCTCTCTTGGGCAAATACTTAGAAATTCATTTTCTGAGTCTCTGGTCTGTGCATCTTCAACTTTACTAGGTATTGTCAAGTTGTTCTCTAAACTAGTGATTCCAAGTACATTCTCACCTGTAGATTGAGATTAAACTTTTAGCGTATTCATTACTTTTTCCCCCCAGTCTCTTGGACTGGAAATGGTATGTTAGTGTGATTTCAATGATTACATTTCCCTGAGTATAAATGAAGATTAGAATTTTAAAACTGTGAATTGCTTCTTTTTATTTTTAACCTTTTTGTATTACAATTTTTTTTATTGATTTAATGTCAGTGATTATATATTCTGGACAGTGATCCTTTGTATACTATCTCTTAATTTTGTTCACGGAGTTTTCTTACTCCATAACATTTACTTTTTACTCTACACCTTTCTTTTTAATTTACTAATACAAATATATGACTTTTGAAATAAACATCAGAAAATAAAACAAAAATAAATAAAGTGATTAGACCATTTAGCTCTAAAGTCCTGCTGTGGCTTTAATGTCAAACTGAGATTTAATATTAGCAGTACAACACCAACTAAGAACTTATGTGAACACAAATCACACTGAGGGAGGACCCACAGCCTAGCTCAATGCATTACTACCTCTGGGATGTATAGGAACCATGTAATTATCCCTTCTGTTTTGAAATTTTACATTAAACACTAATTTTATATTTTAGCTTACAAATAGTTAACGATAATTTGCTAATTCTAGAAAGAAGTATACTTGCTCACATCAGTAGAGAAATTATTGCCACAAAAGCTCCATTCTCTGTGTGCCAGAACCAGATGAATCCAAAAGACTAGATGGCCTCTGTCACCTAGATCTTCCCCTTTCCTGGGTGCTTTCTGCATTTGCTTCCCACTGCTATTGCAACGTGGCCATTTCTCCTTCTTACCACACATATCTCCAGTGACAGGAGGACTATATGCAATGGGTTTCTTCAGCCCACAATATGTCACCAGGATTGCAGTGGTCCAATGAAGTTGAGCACATGGCTGCTTGATTTATTTTTTAATTTCATTTCTTGTGCCTCTTAATCTTCTCCTTAACCCAGCTGACAAGGCAAAACCACACTCTTCTCTCCAGCTTCTAATTCTAGATTTCAAATGATCAGTTCACTGCAGCTGCTATAACTACTTAAACATTCTGATTCTCAGAAACATAAAGCAAACACTCCAATAATGGAAAACAACCAATTCATCATGTCTCTTCCTACCTAAATCTTTCCTTCTTTTAAGTTCATTGATGTTAACATTAATGTCCTTCACAGCAGCAAAGGCATCGTCCAGTGCTCTATAATCTGGGTGAGAGGGAGGGGTGGAATTCCGAAGTTCGCACAGTAATAGGGGGTATTTCATCACACGTTGAATTGGTTTGATCATCAAAGAGCCCATGTCCAATAAGTTTGGTTTGCCTCTACAATACAGATAAATAATATCAGTTTCACAAACATATGTTTTATTAACACATTTTCATTTTTGTGTGTTTTTATGATTACTTCTAAAACATTTTCTCTTTTTTCCATTTGTATATCTAAAATTTCTAAATAAAAGCAAGAGCAAAAGACGACAGAAAGAAGCAAATCTGAAAGACCCTACTATGAAACAAAAACCTAAAAGAAACAAGTATATCTTTCCATCACATTGTCTCAAAGCATGATTTTCATCCATATGCCATGTACAGTTTACAAGGTTTTTTATAATTGGCTTTATAATATAATGGGAAACAATTTCAGAACGTATTTTACCATGACAACAAAGAAAAATGCATTTTCCTGATGGCATTTTGGTGATTATTATTGAGGAGAATAACCATTTAAAAATCTTAACAGAGGCTTGCAAAGGTATAGTCAAAAGGAAGTCTTGGCCTCTCTCTTCCACCAAATTGAGAAGTTGCATTTACAATGTTTTGTAGGTTCTACCACAGTCCCCAAAAGGGACTTCTGATAAATGTGATAATTCTTTAGTTATTATTATTACTATCCCTATCACTAATCATTGCTATCACACAGTGACATTCCATGGGGAATTCTTAGTCAACAAATCTTCAAATGACTACACAAAAGTGAGACTCATGCCTGACTTTTCCTTTAGCAGCTTCTGAGACGAAGTTGGAGCCATTCCAACTGGTTAGGCAGTTCACAGGAGGGGAAGAAGCTACAGGCTTGGTCATGCCATTGTCTAGCCCACTCTCATTGATCATTCAGACAGAAGGCAGTGATTTCTAAAAGCCTCTTTATGCAGAGACCAATAAAGATACACTGTAGATAGGAAATACAGACACTGTTTTCAAATCCCAATAGGTGGATGTTTTATACTTCAGTAATTTTTTAAAGTATTGCTATGGATAAATGACTGACCGTATTATTAGAATAGTAAAACAGCTATAAAAATGTTGAACAAAATTAGAAAAGTTGCATCATTAGAAAGGGTCGGGGGCCAGGCACAGTGGCTCGGGCCTGTAATCCCAGCACTTTGGGAGGCCAAGGCAGGCAGATTACTTGAGCCCAGGAGTTCAAGACCAGCCTGGGCAACATAGCAAAACCCCATCTCTAGAAAAAAATGCAAAAGTTAGCCAGGCATGGTGGCAGGCACCTGTAGTCTCAGATACTTGGGAGGCTGAGGTGGGCAGATTGCTTAAGCTGGGGAGGTCGAGGCTGCAGTGAGCCGCTGCACTCCAGCCTGGGCAACAGAGTGAGAGCCTGTCGCAAAAAAAAAAAAAAAAAAAAAAAAAAAAAAAAAAGTAGGAAGGCATCTTAGAGACCATCTAATTCAATTCATTTGATAAATGAGAAACAAAAGAATGTATTATCACATGTACATGCACACGTGTGCAGAAATACACATGCACATACATTCACAAACATACACTAGTCACTATCATATCTCTCCACTTATCACTATCTGGAATCATCTTGTTTCCCTATTTACCAGTTTATGATCAGTTTCCCTGTCTCCACTCTACCTCCCGCATGGCATACAGTATTCTCTCAATGCATATTTGTGGACTGAGAAATGATAGAGTTCTCAGATTCTCTGTAATGTACTTTTATCTTATACCGAACATTTTTTCCAAAAACGTGAATAAATGGCTGAGGAATTTTGTTTACATGCAGAGAAAATGATGATAGCATAAGAGAGACAAAGACTAAAGCAAACCCAAAGACAACATTTTTTTAAAAAGAAAACCAGAATAAATATTAAAGGTCTGCAAGGGAGTAAAGAGTTGCTTTAATAGGCTGTATCTTCTACTTCATACCTATTTGCACCAAATCTATTAAGGAAGAAAAAGAGGAAGGTAAGGAGAGAAAGTGACAGAGGGGGAAGGAGGCAGAAAGAGGGAAAAAGAGAGACTCGGAAACAGGGAGGGAAGGAGAGATGGATTATTGGTTTCCAAGAGGACTGAGTGAAGTAGATTTTAAAAATAAATCTATTATAAATACTGAAAATTGTTTTCATTATTTATACTGAAAAAAAAAAAACTAACAAAAAACCCAGAAGATATTTTCTAAGTGATGGTGTATCAGTAGCAAAACCTTTAAATATGAAGGACATTTTCTTATATATTGTAAGCAGAGATTCTTCAATAATACAACAGTTTAGTCACTTAAGTAGAAAGTAGAAATAATTCCCTTAAATAAGAAACAAGTCAAGGATATGAAAGGTATTAACTTGATTAGAGGAAATCATATTATCTACATGAATATAATCAGAATTTCTTTTGAATTTTTATTATCAAATGCTAACTTATTTAATCTTTGAAAATCACTAAAAGACTATCAAAATATAAATATAATCAAACATTTAAATCAATATAAATTCAACTTTAATAAAATAGTTTATTGGTGTGGTCTTTTGTTATATATATGCTCTTATTTTTAATTATAAAAAACAAAAACCCAGATGTGCAGCCATCTTGTAGGAATTCCCCTCCCATCATCCTGGAGATTCTCTTTGCCTCTTTCCTGTGTTGGTTCTTCCTCATTTTGGTAGAGTACATCCTTCAGTAGTTTCTTCTATTCCTCATAGAATGAATGGGAAGTAAAATGTTAAGAACTTTAACTTTAAATGTTAAGAACTGCCCTCATTTCTTTCTTATCCAGATCTATCAAAAAACCAACTTAGGCTCTGTTGTGTCTAGATTGTATCATTACTTTTTATTCATCACTCTTTGGGATCAAAGTTCTATCTCTCCCTTTTATATTTCAAATGACAATAATAGTATTTATACATGATTGTTGTTTCTCCTAAAAAAGTCATAAATACAAATCCTAAAAAAGACGTTCTCAAAAATGAGAAATCTCCCAGACACTTTTGTGTCTGGAGATATACTTGAGAGAGTTGCCCAAGTGATGAGCAATGATATTCAGATAACTGCATCGCACAGACAAGCAATATGGTAGGAAAGATAGAGGGAGTGTTATAAGATAATAATACTCCATGCTTTCAGTGCCACAAAATTCACCCCATCTAATCTCCCACAGTAAGATTCAGTTCTGGTAACCATGCGAGGCAGATGAGTCCTATGTGTGATATAATCCATCTCAGCCAGGAAGTCAATTATCCCATGACTCCCCACAGTAAGTAAACAAACGTGTAACAATTGCTCATACATATTGGGCCAAAAACTAAACTACTTATTAATTTGTAATTCTATTTCATCTTCCTCTGTCTTATCATAAATACTTTGGCAAGTATTTAGTGCCAAAAGTAGCTACACTAATCTCATTACAAATTATTTTTGGGTCTTTACAAAGTCAAGTAAACACAGCTGGCTTTGTTTTAGCAGCATCCAGTTTTGCTGCAGAGTTTCATATCAAATACAAGAAAAAAGTACAATGAAAATTAAAATGACTTTTAAATAATATAAACATTATGCTGGAAAACAAAAAAAAATTAGATATTCAACATGCAGCACATCTATATTTCTTAATGGGAAGGAAAAAATAAGTAAAAAAAAGAATAATTATGTAACTATTAACTATATTACTTTGAATTTCCTTTATTTCATGATCACAAGCATCCTAAATTTAATATTTATTTTACAGTAGCCACAAGCATTTATGCTGTTACTTTTTTCAATTTACTCTCCTTTTAAAACACCTAAGTCAATTTTAAAGGAAACTGTATATTGTTACACAAATAAACAAACAGCATTTGTCATAAATAAAAGATAACAGTGAAAATAAATACGTCATAATAATTATTAAATTAGAATACATAAGGGAGATAAATGAATAGTAACTGATGTAACAGACCAGATAGAACCAGTGAAATGGTGAGGCAATGTTTAATCATTTTGCAAATGTTAATCAATTACAGTCACTGGTTACCCATGGAAATAGGGAATGAGGGGCTTAAGGAGGGTCCATTGAAAATCTGTTTAAGAAAGTGTCTAATTCTTACAAGTGTTGGAGATAATGTCTTGAAACTTTCCAAAGAGAAGAACAAACACACAAAAGAATAGAAAATAGAAAAAAAAATGAGAAAATTAGATGACTGGTCTAGGAACTTCATCATCTACTAATAAGAATCACAGAAAGGTAAAACAAAGCAAATATGAGGAGTAAATAGTGAGCGAAATAATTCAAGAAAAAGACAGGAATTTGCAGGTTGAAAGAACTCACTAAGTGTCCAGAACAATGGAAGAAATGGAGTCACACCTTGGAATTCATGAACTTCAGAGTGCTAAGGACAAAAAGAAGACTCTATAATCCTTCAGAAAAAGAAATAAGCACATAGGTATAAATACATAATTAGGAATCAGAATGTTTCAGATTTCTAATAGCAACTCTGAAAGCTAGAAAATGATAAAGAATTACCTCTAAATTCTGAAGGTGAATGGTTTCCAATTTAGAATTCGATAGCAAATCAAACTATAAACCAAGCGTGAGAGTAAAAGAAAAGTATTTCAGATACAAAGTTCTTAACATTTTACTTCCCATGCATTCTGTGAGGAATAGAAGAAACTACTGAAGGATGTACTCCACCAAAATGAGTTAGAACCAACACAGGAAAGAAGCAAAGAGAATCTCCAGGATGATGGGAGGGGAATTCCTACAAGATGGCTGCACCTGGTGTCACCAGTCCAACTGGACTGGAGACTCTGGAAGGGGCTCGTTTGGGGAGATGAAATTGATAGCATACATAATGCATCTGGTTGTCTTGAAAGATGACTTAGTTAACTGGCTGTGAGTTTGGCATTAATTGTTAATACAAAGAAAACTAAGTAAATGAAGAACAAGAAGCAGCAGAGAAAGTAGATGAAGTGGAGGAGGAGGGCACAATGAAAACGATAATCAACAATTGTTAACTCATAGAAAAATAAGTAATCACTTTAAGGTTTAGCTCTGAAAAGAAGTTTACTTAGATATAATAATCAGACATTGATTATTGCTCTAACAAAATTACAGTGTAACCACTTAGGGGGAATGGAGAAATGGAAAAGGCGTTTGTGTGTGTGTTTGTTGTGTGTAGAGGAGATAGGGATAGGAAAGAGAAATAAATTCTTGTCTTCTACAGGAGAAAGTTATAGATAGTATCTAAAAAGGAAACAACCAAGCATGTTTTTAGAGTAATAAAGATAAATACCAAAATAGACAGCTAAAGATGTGAAAGTAATGTATTCTAATGAGAATTTAGGGGCTGGCAGGAGAAGAGGGGATTACTATTTTTCTTGACAAATCTTGCAGAATGATTTGGCTATTGAAACAAGGCTATATATTATTTTTAATAAAAAGTTCTTTATAAAAAAGGAATATGCAAGAACACTCAAAAAATTGTAAAAGAAAAGTACTGAGCTGAGACTAATGATACTCAATATTAAAATATATTATAAAGCTACAAAAATAAAAGCAGTTTGGTATTGATACATTTATGGACAAATGAGTAGCACAAAATAGAAAATCAAGAAATAGATACAAATATGTATAGAAATAGAGTACATGGTAAATTTGACAATCCTATTCAGTGGGAAAAAGTGAATTATTCAATATCAGATGTTATGAGAATTAACTAGCCATAAATAAAACAATAAAAATGGATTTTGGCCTCATTCTTTACACTAAAATAATTTCGAGATAGGTCAAATATTAAATCTAAAAATTAAACCATATAAGAATTTGAAGAAATCATAGGATCATCCTTTATAAACTAATGTTGGAATTTCTAAGGAAGACACAAAATCTGAAAGCCACAGTAGAAAAAAATGATGTCTATTTAAAAATTTAGCTCCGTAAAATTTTATAGATTAAAAACAGCCACAAACTGTGTTAAAAGTCAGATGATAAACTGGAAAAATTATATATAATACATAAGACAAAGGTTAATATGCACTAATTAAAGAGACATTACAAACGTATTAGAAAAAATGAACATCTCAGTAAAAGTGAATAATCATTTAAAAACATCATTCATTAGAAATGAAATACAAATAGTTAAATACATAGGAAAAATGCAAATTAAAATAACAGGATACTATTTGGGCCTATACATTACAAGTTATAAAGATATCAATATTATTTGTATCTAGTGTTGGCAAGTAGTGGATAAATGAACAATTGACATAAGAGTAGTGAGAATATAAATTAGCTCAGCTTTTTTTGAAATGTTCTGACAATAAGTATCAAAAGCCCTTTGATCTAGCAATTTCACTTTCAGAAATTGATCCAAAAAATCAGATTATTATACCAAGATCATATATAAAAATAAACTTATGACATCAATAAGACAGACAAAATTCAACTGTCAGTAAGGGTTTGGCAAACTAAATTATGGCATATATATCAGACAGAATATTATGCAAGTATAAAACAATGTGGATTTATATTTACTGACATGGAAAGATATTCACAACGTATTGATGATGAATGAGGTAGCAAGTCGACATACAAGAAACGTATAGTGTTCCTATTTTAGTCAATGTATGTGTGTGAAGAAAAAAGTATGGTGAAGTGAGGGACTCACTGCAATGCTACAATAGTTAGCTTTGGAATGTGACTGCTGATTGTCTTTACTGTCCTCATTTTTATTTTCCTTTTTTTGCAATGTTTCTTCAATAATTTTTAAAATACAAAGAAAAGAGAAAATAATTTATAATATTTTGTGATTAATAGGAACCTTGAAATCCAAGGTGAGAATAGCTAATCTGACAGGGAACACATAAAAAAAAGAGTGAAAGCATAAAGATAACAAAACACTGCATTTCTGAAGATAGCTGTGTTTAGAATAGGCATTTTTTTCTTGCTTTTAGTGGGAAGTTCTACGATTGTTGTCACTTTAATACTGTCTGATGTTTGTGTGAGGTTATAATTCAAAGTAAACATTTTAGAAATTACAAATATCTTTCACTTTGTATTTTTAAGAAGGTAGGTTGTAAAAAAAAAAACTAAAAAACAGATAATTTTTGATTGCCATAAGTGAGGGATTATTGAATGCCATGTAAAAACCCACATCTTGTACTCTTAAATGCCCTTTTGGCTGCAACATTGCTGGCCTTTGCCACTAAAGAACCCAACAATTACACAGCACTTGACATTGCCTTTTGCCCTTTCCTGTAGCAGTATGTGTGCTTCATGACCTGAATGAAAGGAACAGGAAGGAAAATAATTCATGGCAGACTTGGCTTTGATGTGCATCCAGCCACATGCTGGGATTGCTCTTCTTTTTTAGTTCTTGATGTATAGAATAGTCTAGAGGGAGCAGACACAACATGGCTAACTCCTACACAGCAGGATTGCAGCAAGTGCTAGGGCCATTTTTAAGCGTGTTTCAATACAATGAACTGTTTAAGTATTCTGTATGTAGAAGTCCGTGCATGCAAACTGTACTAAGAAGAATATCTCCCTTTTCTCCTCTGAATCATTCTCTCCTCTCTCCTTGTTTCTTGGTTCCAAAGACCTAATGCAAGCTTTAGAAAAGGAAACCTAAGCAGAATTTGTAGCACATGAAGTTCTTCTCTAACCACTCAGTTATGCAAAGCTCCAGTCCTTGGCACAATGCCAGGGACACAGTCTGTATAATGAGGCAGAGACATTTCCCAGCCCCCATCAACTATCTTTGAAGAGAAGCCAGGAGGCCGATGCACCTCTTTGAATTCAAATGAGCCTAGAATTGGAAACTCATAAGACAAATCTACTCATATCTGTTTATACTGTCGGATAGTTTTTCCTTTTGAAAAAAGAAAAGAAAAGAAAAGAAAAGACTGATAAAGTGAGAGAACTGGTTGCCTGTCTGGTGTCTCAAAAATCAGCTTCTCAACTTGACTGAGATATACAGCCTTGGTCTACAGATCTGTATGATGCATGACTCCTTCACTTCAGTTCCAGAATTCCGTTCTCACTGTTGCTCTGCACCAAAATATGAATGACAGGTATTTGCTGCTTACATTAATATAATTTATATTTTGTAAGCTCTTTATTTCTTCATATAAACTCTTAGGAATTTAAAGTACATACACACACACAAGCAAACACACACTAGAAGCTTGGGACCTTAAAGAGTTGCTCATCATAAGCCAAACATGTGCCTGATAAATAAATTGGAGTTTGTATTGAAGTCAATTTCATCCTTTCAGCATTAATCAGCCTGGACACATTTTCTTCTAGAATAATGGACCTCTTTCAGAGTGTTTGTATAGGCTGTTTTTCTAAAATGATTTCTATATTGTCCTAGTAACCAACTATTTCACCTTAATATTTCATTTTCATGCTATAATGTGTATGATTTTTTTCTCCATAAATCATACAAGACTTGAAATTAGAAGAAATCTAATATTTTCATAAAATAATCTTTTCTTATGCATTAATCTATAGAAACTTCAAATGCATTATGATATTAATCTGAGATTTTTTAAAGACTAATATGTTTCATAGAAAGAAGTGTTTTTGGACACATTAAGATTCCCAAACATGTGTATGATGAGCAGTTCCCAAAGACTTTCTGGCATCAGCAAACTTAGTAAATTATATGTTGGGATTCTTCTAAAAGGTTTGGTAAAGTATATGTGATAATAATTTAATGAGTAAAATATGCACCAGTAATGGGGTAAATGCCTTTGCAATCCTGGATTATTAAAAGCAATACTCATGATTAGAAAAATCAGAATTTCTGATTTGGAGAGGAACAGTCAGCTGCATTTTCTCGTGATTTTTATATTTGATTTATATTATTTTAAAAAGTACTTACTCTTGCATGTATATTTTCCTGTAAGAGAAGAAAAAGAAAGTAAATTCATGTAAATCTGTATATTTAAAGTAATATATAAACATTATAAATCCTTTTAAATTTTCTTATGTAAAATAAAATAAGTAATTTTCATGAATGCCTTATAGAAGTAGTCTCCTTATTTTATAATCATGTCCCTAACAAATAAAGAAGATGAAAATTTTTATCTAAAAGCCTCAAGTGGCTATGGATAAATAAAATAATATCCTGTGTTTATTATCTGATCACTGTGGCCTTTGGTTTCCAACCATTTGGAGTACAATAAATGTTTTCAATAAAAAAAATTTTAAGATCCATCCCATAATAATAGATGGTCTTTTTACATTCAGTGATTGAGGAAAAATTTAGTAAGTGCCTAAGCTGCATTTTGTAAAATTTAATGGATTTAATAAGTTTTTTTCCATTAATCTCAGTACTTTGTATATGTGGAAAATGGTGGGGGACATGTGTGAAGCAATTGTTTCCTCAATCTCCAGACATGCTATATGAGTGAATTGCTAGACACCCTAACATAACTAGGTTTTGCTTAGTCTAAGACCTATTAGATGGGAATCAAGCACAGAATTACAATTTTTTAAAAATCAGCAGCTGCTATAATTTTAGGTAATTATTCACGACTGTTTAAAGAACTCTCCTATTGCAATGAAAGAAATACCACCACCACCCCTTGCCCAATATTTCCTTCCAATCATTTCCTTTAAGCTCACACGCTTCCTTCTTTCCTCTTCTAAAGGGAAATTCTATTTGTCAGATATGCTTTGTGTGTCATAGGTCAGAAAATCTGGGGAAGAAAATGAATAAAAATAAAAATGCAATTTTTCATGCAAATAAGTGAATAATGTGATCATTTAGGAATCAAAACACATACATTGAAGTTGAAAGAGAAGGTTATTCTTTTAACTCCTACAGAAAACATGGGTTTTTTTTTCTATTTCATTTATTTTAGCCAAGTAAAACCTAAATATCATAACATAAATTAAACATTGTGTTTATGTAGTATAACGCTTTATGAAAGGGAATCTGAGAGATTTTCCAGTACGATAAAACCACAATCTGTGGAGTAGTGGCACTGTATTATAACATCTTTTTATTTGTTCATCATTTTAAAAAAATCTCTTTTAGGCTGAAACTTTGCAGAAGCTAATCCCAACCAAGGGCAATTCAGGAAGGAAGAATTTAAAATGTGTCCATTTACCCTTTTATGGGATAAAGGAATTTAATATATCTATCACTATACCTCCTACCCTCATGAGCACATTATACTTTGACTCACAATTAACAAGTCTTTATGTGACTATTCCTTAAGGATTATAGTCTTTGTTCAAACATGATGCCATATAACAAGGAACTGAAGGGCTTTCCAAAAGTGATTTTAATTTTTACTTGGAACGCTCCATTAGAATAATGAGTATAAAATGTGGTGAACAAATTGAAATTTATTCCTTTGGATTTTGCATTGCATGAGCTTTTAGCTTCCTCCCTGAATGGAGAAGCTCCAGGAGTAATGTGAGCAGCCAAAGTGCCCAGATGACTAGAAGTTAGAAGTTTTCCTCCTGGGGATGATGGCCTTGATTAGCAAGAAGAAAAATACAGATACATTTATAACAACTAGACATGAAGCTAGAAATGTGTCTTCCATCCATCAAAAAACTTAGAAAATCCCCTTCATTCTCTTTCTATTACAAAATAAACAGATCTCTGGGGCCTCTGAAATGCAGCAGGGACTTTAGTGGTATTTATAAATGGAAAAGCAGAAAAAGGAGGCAACAGACAGGCTATTCTAATTATAGCTACATTTGCATTTATAGCCACGCTATCTTTCACTTTCCTCATACAGATCAGAAACCTTAAATAACCCCAAGAAGGCTAAGTAATAAGATCTTTAGCAAATAACTTCCATAACTTTGGAGACTATTTTAATACAGTATTTCACACAATCTTAGGGGTCACTAATTTGACTGTCAAAACTTCTTGTTGAATAAATAAAAACTTGCTAATTTCCAATTTGTAGGCTATAGATGCAGATGTGTATTTGCTTTTGGAGAGCCTTAGAATCTTTTCTTTTTGAAGGTCTCCAAACTCTGAAGTTACTGCTTAGATTGTATCTATATTGATGAAAAAACCCACCTGCTTCAGGGAAAGCAGCAAGTATGATTTCTCCCACTAATTTAGTTCTTAACTTGAGTGTGTATGGAAAATCATCTGAGGTGGCTTGTTAAAAGAGCAGACCCTGAACTGGACCACCAGAAATAGTATTTTTTTTTTGGTCCGAGGCAGAGCATAGGAATCTGTACTTTTAATACACCATCCTGGTGGATCTGGCGCAAGGGAACTCCACACGGAAAAACACTGCCCTCACGTTATGAAAGGATTCAACATTATTCTCTCTTTTGAAAGATAATTGGCTTCAAAGAATAATTGGAAGTTAGAAACTTGGGTCTTTTACAGAACCAGGTAATATCTCTACTACTCTTTTGGGAATTAGTCTTGAACTGCAGCCACTGTGAAAGCTTCTGGTGTTATTTAAATTAATTCTTGTATTGTTATTAAACTTTCCACATGGTTTTGTTTATCTCCTCAACTAGGATTTGTGTTCCTGAGAGGCAAGAACTATGCTTATATATTTTTAAAAAATATTTTCAACATTATTTAGCACTCATTAAATATTTATTAGGCCCTCAATAAACATACTGTCATTTTGATTTAAAAGCAGCCTAAATTGCTTTAAAATCCACCTTAACTTCTGAGGCATGAAGCCACCTCTCTCGTGGATATTGCTTCGAACAAAGATTTCCGATATCCCCTTGCACAGGATAAAATGGAGGCCACACCTAGTATTCATTAGAAATTGGCAACTGCACTTGGGCTGTGTTATCTAGCCACAAGGAAAAGGCAGAGTGACAGTAATAGCTTTGACTGATTACTTGGCCAGGAAAACCAAGCCCTTAGGGTGTTCCAGACTCTCTTTGGCCTATAAACCTGTTTGAAAACCTGTTTCTCAGAATTTAAAGCTTAGCTCCATTGAGGTCAGTATTATAGTAATGTCAATAATTCTACTGCCCTCAGCCTTCAGGCAGACCAGTACAATCCATCATTAACTTTATTTTCATGGAAAGGCAACTTTTGGGAAAATAGCTCTAACTTCAGCTACTTTATTTGATTTTCTTTCCCTTAAGAAATAGTTGTGCCAATACTGCTTCTTTTGGCTTTTTTGCTTTCTAAACCTTAACACCTTCCAGTGCCTGCAACTGTTACCTAAAATCAGAATAGCTCTAAACCCAAAATTTGGGGCATGGCCAGGGGAATTACCTGAAACTTGCAGAAAAAGACCAAATAAGCCATTGGGTCTGAAAATAATTTTCAGTAACTGAGACTTCATGAGGTTCTAAAATCACCTCTGCCTTTAGCTGCTTTGTGGGGATATGATACTGGGCTATACTGCCTAGTGGAATCTTCTGGCAGGGTCTGTTTCTTTCTCTTAAAAGTTAAAAGTTTAATGAATAATAAACTGATGTTCTTTCCTCTCTGAACAGACTGCTCCACTTCTGGTGAACAGTTAGAAGCGCATGCCTAAAGTAGATGCACTACATTCTTTTCAGGCAAGGACCTCCATCCCCAGGGCTGGCATTGGGTGGGGGTGATCAAAGGTGCTAAATGTTCACTTGCTGTGACATTTCTCACTCTTAGTTCTAGAACCCGAAGAAGGAAAATGGCTCCAGCTTTTATTGGATCAGATCTTGCCACTTGTTTAAGGTAGGAAAGGTGTTCATTCAAACCCAGGATAACACCATTTCCTTTTTTTTTCCCAAAGAATAAAACATCTGAACATTTAGAGGACTGTGCTTCTAATATATGAATTTATTAAAATGAACACAACTTCAAATTTGAATGTTTCTCTGAATTGATATGCTAACACTGAACCTAAACTGAAAATAGAAATAATTAACTAGAGCTACTTGCTCATTACATCTTATATTTAAGACTTAACTGATCATATTGAGTTCCTTAGGGCAGAATCTAAGTCGTATTTACTTTTGTATACTTAGCCCCCAGAACTACGCTTGCCACAGCATAAACACTAAATAAATGCTTAAGATTTGGTGACTTGAATTCTTTTCCATAGCATGGAGAATGGTTTAAAACTGCAGTAATTTAATGACCAGTAGAGGGCAATAAAGTTGAAATTTTATTTATTTAAAAAAAAAATCACTGGGCTCATTTTAAACTCACTTTCAGACCCAATTCTAGCCGGGAAACGCCTCCTCCAGAGTAGTATCATGATTTCAATTTAGTGCAGCTAAAAACCTTTTGTACCACGTTAGGATCCCCATCCCCATCCCCGTTGGGGATCCCTCTTTCCCCTACCACATAGAGTAAACAGGGGAGGTGTGCTACAGGATCAGATGGGTGTGCATTGACTTATACACCACAGCTCTCTGTGGTTGTTTAATTCCTGGTCTAATCAAAATTATTTGACAGTGAATACTACTTACAAGTGAGAGTCTGTAAGAGAGCCACTGGGTAAGATGTGGAGTATGGTAGAGATTTTGGCTTTAAGCTTCATGTGATAGGAAACTGCATATTCAGAAAGATACCAATTCCATTTAAAAGAATCAATCCAAACACATACCCACATTTATACATATAAATAATATCAGAAGAAAATGATTATTAAGAAGAAAGGGGCTAATAGTGAAATAGCAAGGGGCTTTTATCTTACACATACTTTGTCATATTTTTCAGATTTTCATAGTGAATAGATACTTCCCCTAGAAAAGAAAAAGTACATTGTGTAGCACCCCCACCAATGTTTTAGGGATGAGAAAGGAAGGCATGAGTAATTGTTCTGAAACTAACTTTAGCAAGGCCTGACTTGTCTTCACCCATCTCTCCACAGTGAGTTTGGGGAAAGAAGACGGCCATGCAGAGTTGTAGGCCATTCCCCTAACTCCATTAACCCATGTGCTCCAGTGGTCATGGGGCCACGTGTTATCTCACATAATCCTTGAACTACGTGGGGCCAGGCAAGTTACAATAGCTTTAAGAAGAGGCTTTTCTTCCACATTTTATATTTTGATATTGCATTTTTCAATCGCTGCAGAGCTCTAAATCTTCTCCCATGTTATTTTTAGTCATTCTCGCAGGGGGAAAAAAAGTCAATCAGGGCTTCTGGCATGTGAGCTTTTTATAAAGGGAATGCAAAGCAGAGCTCCCAGCAAGTCTCATAAAACATAGGATTTATGTGAGATCTTTCATCTACATCCATTTAAAATGTTCCCTGCTAGGCAACTGAGAGGAGATGGGAATCATCATTTGAAAAGGCCTTACTTTAAGGACTGGATACAGTGGCTCAAATGTTCCTTTAGCTCTTCTTCCTTTTCATAGGACTCCAGTATACTATGTGCTTCATCATGGTGATAGCAGTAGATTTTATAAATATCTTCCAGTGGCCCTTTAATCTGCAAGAATACTTCTCCTGATAAATGCAAAACAAAGGCACACATCATCAGACAAAGCTGGCACTTCACATGATTATTTTCAACAATGTCGACTCGTGTCAAAAAGTTGGATGGGACCTACTTTATCCCCAGGTTATTCAGGAAGGGTGGAAAACACTGAGTGATTTTTTTTTCCTTTTCTTTCCTTTTTCCTTCTCTCCCTGCTTTCCTTCTTTGCTCCTTCTCTTTTTCTGTCTTTTCTTTTTTTTCTTTTATAAAACAAAGGATGAACAAGTTATCAGAGATGGGCAGCAAAAGAAAGCTGGTTTTCTCAAAGGCAACTTTACACACAAGGTTGATGTGCAGAATTGCGGTTAAGAGTTGCAGTGTGGCCAGGTGCAGTGGCTCACGCCTATAATTCCAGCACTTTGGGAGGCTGAGGTAGGTGGATCACGAGGTCAGGAGTTTGAGACCAGCCTGGCCAATATGGTGAAACCCCGTCTCTACTAAAAATACAAAAATCAGCTTGGTGGCAGGCGCCCTGTAGCCCCAGCTACTCAGGAGGCTGAGGCAGGAGAATCGCTTGAACCCGGGAGGCAGAGGTTGCAGCGAGCCGAGATTGCACCACTGCACTCCAGCCTGGGTGACAGAGCAAGACTCTATCTCAAAAAAAAAAAAAAGAGTTGCAGTTTAGAGCTGGTGTGCATGAATTTGAGTCAGGCTGTGTTACAGACTGGCACTGTGACTTGAGCAAGTTATTTTTACTCTTTAAACCTGATGACACCAATAGATTCAATTTTAGAGAGTCATTGTAAAAAGTAAAAGAGGTGGTATTTGTAAAGTTCATAGTATAGTAAATACATATGAAATACTCAAAATGAAGCAATTTTTTGTTAATTTATAAGAGACACAGAAGGTGAAATTTCAAGTGCTGGGTAAGTATTTTTCAGTATTTACTGCACTAATATTTCCTGAGGCTCTCTGAAAGGCAAGCAATGGAGTTTAGAGAAATAAAATATTTCCTTCTATGTGATAATAAAATAGATCATTATTTTAAAAATCAGTTTAATACCATGAACAAAGGTTATGACTGTATCTTCGTAAAGCAACTTAGACTAATTGTATCCAGGCATTTAATGAATCCTTTTTGATATTATGATGAAATAGGGTCTATAACTGGTGACTAAATTAGATATTGGACAATAGTTTGATTTGATCCACACTTCATTACTTAAAGATAAGTATTATGCATCCACTACTCAACCCAGCACTATAGAAATTATTTGGCAAATATCCAAGAAATATGTGACAGGGTCAGCTCTTAAAACATTGCAGATTTGAGACTAATAATGATTTGGTGGCTGAATTAATTGGGATGGCTGAATAGATTGACAGTGATCTGGACCTATTAATCTGGACCTATTATAGTTAACAGGAGTAAGTCATTCTTTCCACAGAAATAAAAGTGCCCTTAGTATTTTCAACATGTTTTTCACACATTAACTTCCTACTTGCATGAAGAGATAAAAGGTTATTTATCCATATTAATTCAGGATGAATAAATCTGAATTTGAAACAAATAAATGATTTTCCCGAAGTCCTGTCTAGAGGTGGAAAGGCAGAATTAGAGGCTGTATTCTTATTCTTTCCCTGGATTTTAGCACATACCCCACCCCAGCCACCCAATTCAGAGCTTTGCTGAGCACTGTATGAGGTGATGCACTTGGAAAGAACACTAAACTTGAAATCAGAAACAATTTAGGGTTTGTGTGGGGAATTTGAGAATGACTTTTTAAAATTTTAGTAGCTTTTAGGGTACAAGTCGTTTTTGGTTACGTGGATGAATTATACAATCGGAGAATGATTTTTTTGTAAATAAATTATTTGAGTCTTAGTGCCTTCATTTTATTTGCAAAATAAAAATAATAGTAGCCATTGAGATTCATTTGAGAATGAAATGGGGTGATAGATATAAAAAGTGCCCGCCACTGACTAGTTGCTCAAGAATTGTCATTTGTCTCTTAAGGTTGCTTTGCTACCTCTAGAATTAAAACACTAACACTTTTAAAGTATCACATTCTTTTCTAATTTATTTACAGCCAATAAAATATTTTTCCTTTTCATGATGTGGGATTTTCCTGTGATTATATGCTTATAGTTAGACTCTGAGGTAATGTGAGATAATGTGCACACATGCGAGTGTGTGTGTGTGTGTTTGTGTGCATGTGTGTGTGTGTGTTTTAAGGTTTTTGTTTGTTTGTTTTAGTAGTGCTTTCTGGGGGCGTATAAGAAAACTCAATAACTGTGAGCATCTTTGGAGCTGAAGGACACAGGATTCTTGTTTTGTTTCTGATATCCTATAGAGTTCATCCTTCAACTAGTGTAGGTCATATAGATTTGTTCTTCGACACTGATAACAACACAAACAGTAAGAGCTATCAAGTAGAGGAAAGAAAACAAAATAGAACCGTGACTGAATTTAGGGAAGGGAGCCTCCCAGTAGCAGAACCAGGTAGCAAATGGGAACTAGTGGCTTTGGCTGGGAGGGCCCAGAAGTGGGACTGGTGACAGGCTTAGATCACAGACTTAGCTGGACGCTCAGCAGCAAGTCAACAACAGTGGACCTGCACACACACCGCCCAACACAAGATGAAGCTGTAAATAAGTGTGCTTACTACAAAGAAGCTAAAAGCAGAGACCAAAAAAGGAAAGAGGTAAGGACAATCTCACAAATCCACAAGGTGATCCAATTAGAAAGTCAAAAAACAAAGAAGAGCTAAAACACTTATCTTTATACACAATGAACCCATTAATTGTAAATTCTCTTGCATTTTCTTTAACAGGAGTGGTGTAGTTTGAAAGAATTTATAGCTCTTACTTTAACAGAAGAATCTTTTTTTTTTTTACTCTTTTCCAAGTAAAATTCTGTTGAGGCTCTAATAATAATTATTAAAGTTAAAAGATATTTAAGTACTCTAATTGAAAGTCATTTATTCACCCAAAGGCCAAGTACAACACTGTCAGGCAGAATATTTTATTCCCCTCCCAGCCCTACCAATGTATTCTGCTTCATAATAGTGCAGATGAAGCAGTGTGTCTTGCAGCAAAAAGTGATTCTGTTTCCACGGTAACATAACTCTCGGCTGCATTTCTTTAGTAGTGAAGGACAACCGCTCTGTCTAATGTATGTGGGTTTGAGGGGATGATTAGGAGCAGAGGAGGGACTAAGCCAAGACCATCGAAGGTAATTTCACTTGTGGTTGCCTCTCACAAAGGCACCAGAATCCTGTAAAATAAATAAAACTAGTGTGCTCTTCTTTTTAAAAATTCTACAACCCAAGAATTTCTGCATTGGCATCCCCAAAAAGCAATCGCCATGCAAAGGAGGAAAAAAAATGCACCCTTTTAAGTCTCCTTAGTTATCTTCATTAAAAATACCTTCCCAAAATATTGATATTATGTCTGGATACCATGACTCCTATGTTTCAATTTGTTCCCTTTACTGATGTGAATAAACATATGCTACTCTTTCTATTTCCATACTCTCACGTGCAGCCCCAACATGTGCCACACCAAACCAGGTGGCCTTTATAGTATTGTGATCCTGCTCCAAGATGAATTTCTCCCGCAGGTAAGTAAACAAGGGTAACGTCAGTGATTTTCAAGGGATCTCCTTGTCCTGGGTTTTGTTTAGGAAAATGCCATAAAAGGGAAGAAGCAGTTGTGTTCCTTAGTTCATCCTTTTTTGAAAATTACTCGATGATTATCATGCACCAAACACTTTGGTAGGTACTGTAGATACAAAGAACCAACTCTTCCTTCAAGGAAATTATACAGGACACCAAGGGAGAGAGAGAAGACTGAACTTCCATTTACCATACTATGTGAAAAGTAAATAAAGTACAGAGGGTTACTTATTCAGCCCTTGGGGAGCTTTGAGCAACACTCATAACGGTGTACTTTTGACATAGGACCTCTGAGTGAGTGCAAAAAGCAAGGAGATAGGTGTGGAGAGTAAGATCTGTTCAGAAACTTGGAATGATCTAGTGTGGCTGGATGGGACCATGTCTGTGAGGAAGTTCCAGAAGGGACTGTAGAGGTGTGCTGGGGCCAGATCATGAAGGGCCTTGTGCAACATTAAGGAGGTGAAACTTTCACCTGAAAGTGATGGTGAAGCACCGATGGATTTTTAGGTAACTGACCAGATTGTGTTTTAGAAAAGCTATTCTGGTAGTTATTCGTATGAAAGATGGAATTTCGGGGAGGAGTTGGTGAGATTGAAGAAGATAAACAAATTGAAAGGCTTCTATAATAATAAGGTAAATAAACAATGAGGGGCTAAAACAGAAAGTTATTGCAGTTAAGAGAGAGTGCACTGGAGTCGAATTCCTGGGTTCAAATTCTGGTTTTACCATTTACTCGATGTGTGACAGTTGGGAAAGTTACTTATCTGTTCCTTAATTTCCTCATCTGTAAAATGGAGACAATAATAGTAGGGTTGTTTGCAGATTAAATGAGTTAAAATATGTAATATATTTGCATCAGTAGCTGGCACATGCAAATGCTCAATAGATGTTAGCTATAACTAAAGCAAAGCAAAAGCAAGGAGGATGCAGAAGAAAGGAAAAAAATGGACATTGAACATGTGTGAGAGATTATTCCAGGCATATCCCAGAATTGTGGTTTAAGTGACCATGTGGGTATAGACACTGATGGCATAACAGAGTTTAATGAGAAAGATGATGAGTTTAATTTCAGATGTATTGAGTTTGAGTTGCTTATTGTATATTCAAGCAGTGAAGCCCTTTAGGAAATTGGATATATTAATCTAGGATTTAAGAAAATAATATCTTGGACAAAGATGTAGGTTTGTAAAAATTGGGTAGTATAAGACATGAATTTATGTGGTCATGCGAGAGTGTTCACAGAGTGAGAAGAAAAGAGTGCCTGAGGACCAGATGGTGGCAAACACTAACATTGAGGACGGTATAGAAGAAAAAGAGACTGCAGAAAAGCCTGAGAAGGCATAGCCACAAAGAAGGATCAGCATGAGGAAGGACAGGAACAAAATAATGAGAAATACTGTCAAGATTGACTAAGTTGGTGGGGTGGGTGACAGAGCCTGCTAGCTGTCTCCCCACGGTCATAATCTGCTTCTAAAGAGATAGAAGTTTTGGCTGCCCCAAATCAAAATGACATTTCCCATCCTCCCATCCAATTGGTGTGGCCATGTAATTAAAGCCCACAGTGGCATATAAATGAAAGTGTCCCATGACAATGTCCAGGAATTTTCCTGAAGAGGCAGCTGGCTCAGCCTTTACACTGTCTTCATCCTTGTCTCCATCTGCTACCTAGGATTTGGATACTATTAATACCTTTACCTTGTCCACGAAGATAACAGCCACCTCTTGGTGAGTGGAGCTGTGAGCTGGAAGGAGCTTGCATCCCAGAGCACCTTGTGGAGCAGAGCTGCCATACAGCTCTAGAACACATCCCCTTCAGACTTTTACGCATAGAGAAATCAACATCTGTCTTATTATGCTAGTAATGTTTTGTTTTTGTTTCTGTTTCTCCCAGCTGAACTTAATTCTAATCTACTCACTGTGTTCTGTTTTGTTTTCTCTTTGACAGGAAAATATTTTGGGAGAAATCCTGATGAGTTAAGCCCCCCTCTATACCACCCATTTTTACATTTCATTTAAAAATTATATGAAAATATGACGTGAACTATTAGTTATGGAGGATATAAAGTTGGATGTTGCTTGTATTAACAAGAAAAACTATGCAGTAAGTTCAATTCTAAAAACCAACTAAGATAATGTTTACAAAAATAATTTTAGTTAAAATCTCATGTATAAATTATGTCCTGAGATATATCCCAAAAGGAAGTTATCTGTGGTTCTAAATAAAACTTGTGGTCAAGGCAGAGTATTTAGAATACAGAGAAGGGGGTGTGATGAACAGAGGGTAGAGATGGCCCACTCTCTGGAAAGAAGGTCTGAGATCTGGGTGCAACAATACAGGCCTCTGACTGTCATTTCCCTGAGCGACACACACAGCTGAGCGAAAGCTCCATGGTATGCCATCTCCAGTGAAAGAGCTTTCCTGGCAGCTTTCACCCCAAGTTCAAGGGTTGCTCCCCGCGGTCTTCTTATCCTCCTTGGATGGGAGCCCAGCTGCCATGACTAAACAAGGCAGTAGATTCGCCAGCCCAAATGCCAGATCATCTGAATACTTTCTCCCTTTCTTTTCTAGCCTCATTGTGTTCTCCAAGGGAGCATAAAACAAGGAGAGGAAGTGAGAAGAAAGAAACTGAAAGAGTAAATGCTGCTTAAAGAAGCCACACTCCCTTGCCTTCAGTCTCATTTAGCTTCCACCTAGCCTAGGGGATAAAACTGCTGCTGTGGATACCCAAGAGACCCTGGCTAGGGTTATAATATTCAAACCAAATACAGGCAGCAGGTGAGACATGCAGCCATGGGATTAAAACAAGTGTATCCTTTGAGTATCAATTTTATTAAGAAATTTGAAGAAAAAAACGCTGGTTTCCTAGAAGAGTAGACTGGAAAACTGACATGAATTCTTACGACAAAATGAGACTTCCAAGTTATTTCATGCCTGTGGCTCTAGCTTCAGATCATAACTCCACACTTCCTGAGGCTTATGATATTTCTCTCTTGATATTGGGAATATTCTGGTAAAATTTTTTTTCAGAAGCACTAGAGTCAGATAAGTTCAGAAAAAATATGTGTCCATTGGATTTGACAATTCTGAGGTCCCTGGTGATGCGGTAATAGCATTTTTAGAGGGTTGAGTTTAGGAGGGAATGAGAGATGAAGAAGAGGGACCAATGAAGGGAGCTGGACCCTAAAGAGAGAAACAGAGAAAGGAAAAGAGCAGAGTGGAGGATGGGAACCTGTCATGATCATCTCTGTGTCCAGTGCCAGGGAAGACGATGTCATAATTGTGGTGGGGCTCTCAAAGAAGGGGCCGTTCTGAAGCTAAGGTGGCATCCACTCAGCACATCTGGCCATGGGAGGTGGCTAGCAGCTGAGCAGGACAAACTGGGGGGTGCTAGTGGGCTGTGGAGAGGGTCAATGTTTGGAGAGGAAAAAGCTCTGGCCTATATTTGGAAGAGCTAGAGTCCCTTCTGAGAGTGTCCAGAGTTACTAATATAAATTGGGCAAATCAGCTCTTACTGTTTTTGTCTCAGTAATGGAATAGATGCTCTTGAAATATTAGTCCAGTTCTAACATTAAAAAATACAGCTGTATATTTTGATGATAGCTCATGATGTCTTCCTGAACCTTGTTGACTTCTAGATACTTTAACTCCAGGTCAGGATTCTTTAACAACTGACATCTTGAGGCAACACTGGTTCTCTGAGAAAGTGAAAGTTTTTGCTGGCTGGATCAGGAAAAGGTACAATAACTTTCTTTTAATGTAAGGTTGACAACGCTGAGGAAAACCCTGTCTTAGATCAATCCATGATTTTCCATTTAACTCATGTTAGTAAATACCTCTCTTGAGAAAGCTTGCCTCTGCTGTAGCTAGTTGCTCTATATTACCTAGCAATCTCTGGCAATGACATAGACTTTTGAAAGTGACATTTGACAATGACATTGACCACAGACAGACTCAGTGATGACAGTAACAACAATCACCTCCTGGACCCTCTGTGTGCCAGCCAATGCACTGCATGCTTACTATTATCTCTAATTTCATCCATTCAGCAAATAGTTATTAAAGACACTGTTCTGGGTGCTGGTGACACAACAGTCATAAAACAGACAAGAATTCCTTCCCTCATGGAGCGTACATTCTGGAGGGGTTACGCCCAACGTTTGATATTTTCCTGCCATGGAAGTCTTGTTATCCCCATTGAAAAGATGAACAAATGCATGTGGAATCCATTGCTATTTACTTATCTGTTCTTCCTTCTTCCAAAGGCATAGAATTTGGACTGGTAACGCACCCAGTTAAAAATATTGACCTTTCCCCAAATCTCTGGTATTTAGATGGCCAAGTGTGTGTGCAAAGGTGTGTTTGTGTGTGTATGTATGTGAAATGAAATAACACGTGTGCAAAATAGAATGAGATATATGTAGAAGTCACTGGGAAAGTGGTTATATTCCCCCCAAATGACAAAAGCCTTCTGAAGAGGTGATTTTGCTTCATTGTCTTTAGGAAGTGATGCCTGGAAATGGAGTAGCCATCTAAGGGATGATATCAAAAGCCACATGCTGAGCATTGTGAAGGGAAGAGGTTGAAGGAGCAGCAAGCAGTTGCACTAGTCCTGGACTTGTGAGTTACGGATTTCTTGTGACGTGAGAAAAATAAACCCCTTTTTGGTCAAACCCTGTTGGCCAGCTTTTTATTACAGGAAGGCAAACTGAATCCTCACTGGCTCAAGTGACTTGCTCACAGCCATCAAACTAGTGATGACAGCCAGGATTAAGACTTGGATCTGTTTCACTTCAAAGGCCATGGTCTTTCCAGGCTATTGGGCAACTTCAAGGTTTGTTACTCTTTCTATGTACTTCTCATTTTAGCTTCCTGGAGGCTGGGAAAGTGTTCAGGAACTCACAGACTCTTACATTCCTTCCTGGGATTTAGAAATGTATTTCTATGTGTATCCTGCGCAATATGTGACTTTTCGCAGGTCCATTCAAATCTGACCTCAACTTTCCAATACTCCTCCTGGCACAGCTAAGCCACTGACTTCCACTGGCAGGCTCCATCAGCATAGCATCCTAGAACTTACCATCCTCCTCAGAAATCAGAACTGTAAGACTTTTTACTAAGCCTCCTTTATTTTATTTTTATTGTAAGAAATAAGTCCCAGCAGCACTGGGACCCATATTCACCCCACTCAGGAGACTGGAAGTCCAACCCCCATGTTACAGCCTGGTACCTGCTTCCTGCTGATTTTTTCTTTCTTGTGAGGATTGGTGTATCCTTGATCCTGAAAATACCATTTCCCCATTGTCATTTTCTCCGAAGCGGACAGCTTTCCTATTACTTCTAACATTTGCATTCTGATCTTCCAACTGTTGCATCTGGGTGTCCCCCAAACTTCTGCACTGACCTTATACATTCAAGTATGCAGGTCTAGGACCCTCCCAACCAGTCCCAGTTGGCCAAAATTAACCAGGTCAAGCCTATTTGTGTCCTGAGTAAAACATGCACACACTTACACACAATAATAATCCTGAAAAATTCATTTAAGTGAGCTCCGATGTAGTATCTCCCACACAGCATGATGATATGAATTGTCAGCAACTAGTACTCTTCTCACAAACTCACTGCTAAAGGCACAGATTTCTACTTCAGGGACCTACAAGAAACATTGCTTTAGGAAAACAAAGCACTGCTATAGAACAACAGTGCATCACCTACTACACCTTCAAAGAACAGAAAGCTCTAAATTATTTCTCTCCAAGGAGAGAGTCACCCTCAGGAAAATGCATACAAGAAATTACAATTCCTTTATCAAAAGCTTCTTTCAGTCTGATTCTCAGCACACTATGCATGAGGTAAGCCAGTAAAGTAGACTCAAGCATGTTCATGACAGTCTTGTTTTAATACTTTGAAACATTATAATATGCAAACACATATAAGAGGACTATTGCTGTTGGGTTATTTATTGCTATGTAACAAACCATCCCAAAGCTTAGTATCTTGAAACAACAGCCATTTTTATTTTCTGTCACAATTTTGTAGATTGACTGGGCTCAACTCTGTGGTTCTTTTGCTACACTTGACATCCACTCTGGCTGAGTCATCCAAGGACTTATCTGGGTTTTAATGTCCGAGATGACTAATTTCACAAATCTAGTGCCTTGGCAGGAACAGCTGGGAGGCTGGCCTCTGCTGGGATTCCGGGATAGCTGTGCCACTTTCTCACTCTACATAGTCTCATCTGCTGTCTCTCTCCATGATACTTCCAGTAAGGTATCTCAACTTTTTAAATGGCAGGCTTCCAAAATTATGAAAGTAGAAATTGTCAGGCTTTTCTAAGGCTTGGGCCCAATTACTGATACAGTGTCATTTTCACCACATTGTAATAGTGAATCAGAGGGCCAGTCCAGAGTCAATATGACACTAGACTATATAACAATGTGAACTAGGAGGCATGGTCCCTTGAGGGCCATCTTGGGAGACTAATTACTGCCATTGCTGTTCACTCTACCAAATGTGAAAATGACACTTGATATGTTAAATCTCCCTTCACAGAAAAAAATATGTCACCATATTAGATCCATGAATCATTAAGATGCATAGATATTGGAAGCATCTATAAATCAAACACATCCAGCAAATCTGACTTGTTTGAAAAACATGATCAGGACCTCTAAGAAAAAGTCACATTTTATTCACTTGTTACATACAGAAAAAATCAGGCATTTTAAATAGACGGGTAAATCTAATATTCTTGGGATAATAATTTATAACATCATCTATTGGATATTAATTAGGGATAAGCACTGGGCTATCATTCTGTACACATAATTTTGTCAAATCTTCATAAAAACCATATGGGATAGGTACTATTGCCTCCAGTTTCCAGATAAGAAACTGAAGTTCAATTAGGTTTTGTAACTTGCCTAAGATCGCACATCTAGCAACAGGACAAAACAAGATGTAACCCAAGTCAACCTGATATTAAAACCCATGTGTTCTTAAACTCTACACTGCCATCTAAGTGGAAACAAGAGCCACATTTCATACTCCCATCTATAAAGATTGAAAACCCATTTCCTATCTAGACACTGTGCTTAAGTCAAGATTTTAAAATCCACTTTGTATCTTGGCATGACAGTACAGACAACTTCCTCAGAGCTCTCAGATCTGTAGGCATATGCCCCTGTGTTTAAACTTAAACCTTATCCAAACTCCAGTGTTATTATTGAGTAAAATTTTCTTCCTAGTTTATCTAATATCAGGAAAATTCTCCCTTTGGCACTACAGCTGTGAATCACAAACTCTTATTTGTGCCATCTAAGGACAAAGAAATGGGACACCTGTGCTTTTCATTTGTGATAACATAATTTTGGAAACATCTCACCAACAATCAGTTTATCTTATGGAATGAAAGTGCTTTGGTAAAAGGTTTAGCAATGGAAATTGCCAGTGAACTCGTATTGGTGTGTCTACAACGTTTGGCTCAGAGAGGCCTTCTCGGCACTATGCTCCAGTCACATAGGGCTGCTGCTATCCTTTTTCAGAATTTCCTGTACTCTTGCTTTGAGGCCTTTACCCTATTTCTCATTTAGAAAGCCTTTTGCACCCAATCTCCACTTTTCTAAATCTTTCAAGTGCAAGCTCAAAAACCACTTCCAAATCAAGTTTTCCCTCACCATTTGAGTTGAAATAAGTTAATCTCTCACCTGTTAATCTGTATTAGTTAGCAATTACCACAGGAAAAAAAAAGAATCACTCCAAAACTTAAAAGCTTAAGACAATAACTGTTCGTTTGCTCACAATTGTATGGGTCAACAATTGGGCAGCATTTAACTGGCATTGATGAGGTTTACTTCTGTGTTTCCCGTCAGTTGGTGGACTGGCTGGGGGCCAGCTGGCCAGCTGACAAGGACCTTACTCTCAAGCCTGAGGCCTTGGCTGTGTTGCTTGGAATGGCTGGGCAGTTTGGGCCTCTCCCCTCACAAGCAGAAAGCAGAAGTGATAATGCTCTTGTAGAACATCATTTTGCCTCATTTCATTGATCAAAGCAAGTCACAAAGCCAGCCCAGATACAAAGGATAAGGATATTAAAATGAGACTCCAACTGATTCTTTTTCAAATATGGCCTCATTGTCTTAATTTTTTAAATAAAATTTTCTGTAATTTTCCTCAAAGTTGGAATTCTATGATTAGTGAATCTGAAAGTATGAACATCTTCAATTGAGTTTTCTCTGTAAATCATAGTTTTCAATTTTTTATTTTGAACGAATTTTTGATTTACAGAAAAGTTGAAAAAATAGTGCAAATAGTTTTCAAATACTCTTTACCCAGCTTCACCAATATTAACATCTTACATATCAAAATACGATTGTCAGAGAAGGAAAATTAACTCTAGATCTCTAGATAAAGGTGGCCCCTGCTAGGTTTCTCAATGTAAAGTTACCACCTTTCCCTTTGAGGTTAATAATTACTCGGGGAGAAAGTTTTGAGACTATGAAAAGTATATTTCTCCTCTAACTTTCACCCACTAAACATAGCATCAACCAGTAGATTTTGTCTGCAATAGTTGACTGTGGTGTTCATGTAATGTGAATTTGATTTTCCATTTTCTTCTTTTTTCTTTTTTTTGAGACGGAATCTCGCTCTGTCACCCAGGCTGGAGTGCAGTGGCACGATCTCAGCTCACTGGAACCTCCACCTCCTGGGTTCAAGCGATTCTCCTGCCTCAGCCTCCTGAGTAGCTGGGACTACAGGTGCGTGCCACCACGCCCGGCTAATTTTTGTATTTTTAGTAGAGTAGGGTTTCACCATGTTGGTCAGGCTGGTCTCGTGATCCGCCCACATCAGCCTCCCAAAGTGCTGGGATTACAGGTGTGAGCCACCATGCCCAGCCGTTCTTCTTTCTCTCTGTATTTATTAATTAAAATCTGTAATGGACAGCTGTCCTTTCTCCACATTTATTTATATCAGCAAGAACTCATTGATATTTCTGTGGGTTATAATTCAATATCAGCATATTTATTTTACTACTGAAATTTGTAAACCATAATATTTAAAACTGAGAAAATACTTTATGAGCAAGGAAATATCTATTGAGCTCAAAGGAAATTATGGTAAATAGAAGCTTTTAAAAGTCTCATTACTATACATATTAAACAAGTAAATATTTGAGCTGAAATATTTTTATAGGCATTATCTTTTTGCTTCCATTTGAATTGTTTTCTTTCATTCTTTCTTTTTTTCAAAATAAAACTCACCAAGTAAGTTGTTTCTATTTGTAATTTTGGAATATTTTCCCAAATGTAGATTGTGAAATCTGGTACAGAATATTACTTTATCCTATTAAAGAGGAGCTCCATCAAAGGCTTCTCTTCATAAGTCAGATTTTCCAAAGCATGATTATGGACTTCCAAAATTAAATATTTTATACATGAGCTCTCATTGCTTATTTTTTCTAAACTTACTCCTTGTTTTCATAGGGATACATTTCAATGTCTTCCTATTTGCAATTTTGTTTTTAATAATTGTTATTTGTAAAGATTAAAAATTGAAGTTATTTTCTCCATTTGATGAGTACCTTAACTACAGACTTCCAACTGATTTTTAACAAAATGCAATTCAATTTCAGAGGCCTTGTTTACAAAAATAGTCCAATGTCATGTTAGGACACTCTGGTTGATTTATAAAGTGGTGCTTCAAAGAATCAAACATTTCCAAAGACTGATTAATGACCAGCAGGAAAGAGAGTGTATAGTTTCATACATAAGATTATTTTTAATTCAATATCAAATTTATTCTTCAGGTAGTGTTATTCACTCTAATTTTGTGTATATAAAAATAAATGCAAATTTTCACTACAGTTTTTACTTCAATTAATAAATTCCAAAACTTCATCATATATACACCAATCATTTTCAACTACACGTCTGCTCTATAGATTTTTATTTTAATAAAATCATTGTTTTACTATGATGCTGTGCTCCACTAATATTTGTATTTGCGTTATCATTTGCAGTCACAATGTTTAATTTTTAAGTTAAAGTGACAGTAGCATTTATAATAAGGTCAGACAATTCACCATTGACATGATAAACTTCTAAAAGCTTTTCTTTGGTTCTGTGAATTGAATTTTTAAAATTTTAACTGCTATTGGAACTATTATTCGATTCATCTGCTCACACTGATATAAAACTGTCATCATTTAACTGTTTGCAGTACTCTTTTGCTAACGGTGTCAACTCACTAGTAACCATTGTTTTATATTTCTCATAGGCCTAAGGAAACTCAGAATTAAAAAATGAATGTAATTCATCTAGGAAAACTGTTGTCTGACCTAAACGAGAAGCCATGCTGCATGCAGTGAAATGTAAACACACCTTAAGCAGCTGCATGCGTTTAATCACTTGCTTAGAGCACAGTCTTTTAAAAATAATGACTAAACTTTGACATAGATGTTGCCGCTGCTTCAGCAGATTTCTATCTTCTGATTGTCTATGGTCAATGATAGCATTGAGGACCCTTTGATGGATGGTATTTTGTGTGTTATAGGCTCAGCAACTTTCTTGAGATAAAGAAAATCAAAATTTTTCTAAAACATTGATATGGTTTGGCTCTGTGTCCCCCCCCGCCAAGTCTCATCTTGAATTGTAATCCCCACGTGATGGGGGAGGGGCCTGGTGGGAGGTGATTGAATCATCGGGGTGGACTTTCCCCTTGCTGTTCTTGTGATAGTGAGTTCTCACGAGATCTGGTTGTTTGAAAGTGCATCGCACTTCCCCCTTGGCGTGCTCTCTCTCTCCTGCCACAGTGTGGAGAAGGTCCTTGCTTCCCCTTTGTCTTCTGCCATGATTGTAAGTTTCCTGAGGCCTCCCAGGCTTGCTTCCTGTTAAGCCTGAAGAACTGTGAGTCAATTAAACCTCTTTTCTTCATAAATTACCCAGTCTCAGGTAGTTCTTTATAGCAGTGTGAAAACGGACTAATACAAACATGAATATATTAAATTCTTGCTTCTGAAAAGGTTTATTTCAGAATGAAACATAACCAAAAAATTTGTAAAAGAGTTGTCAATTTATAACATGCAATAGGTAACCAAATTACCATAGCAAGAGCCTCTAGACACTCTGTAGCATGATTTCTCAGGCCCTATTTTCCATACATATTTTATGTACATCTATTCTGTAATAACGTGTCCCATTAACCCCACTGACTGGCATCCCGATGGCTTCATGCCTCTCATAGGTCATGACATGGGCCACCCAGCGTGGGTCATGACACAACTAGCTGCTACACCCAGTAGATGGTGGGGTCTGCAGCATCCAACACATCCACAACCACCAGGACAGAAAGGAGTTAGCATTTTCTAGCTGTTCATATCCAAATAGCATCATTTAATCAGCCACTTCCCTGTATGTGGCAATTCAAAGAAAGATAGAACTTTCCTTGAGACTAGAAAAGGTTGGCGTAGGAGAGATGGACTATGTTTCAGAGTTTACCATGTGTTACAGTGAGAACCGTTAACTGCACATTACACTCTACTAAAAGAGATTGTGTCAGAAGTTGAAGTATGATATAAAGGTCTTATAAAAGCTCTTCTGATGCAACTAATAATAATAATAATTTTTAAAAAGGAAAAGTCCATGACAAATGCTAAACTGGACTGAATGCTTACATAATACACTAAAATCAGTATGTTCTAGACAAACCACAATACATGGTCACCTTAAATCTGGAATTGTTTTTGACTTCAGCACATGAATCAACAACTTGTTTATGCTTTCTTCTACATTTCTCTTGAAATGACCCCATTTTTAAAAATTTTCACTGTATCTCCCTTAGTCTCAATGCTTATTACCACATGCCTATATTACTTATAACAACCTATTTACTAGTCTAGGACTCAGTTCTTCCTCTGCATGCTGTTCAGACCTACCATATTTTTCTCTCTCCAGAAACTTTTGTGTCTCATCACACCCTTGCCAGAAATCTTGTAATGGCTGTTTATTACTTGTACAGTAAATTCCAAACTTCATTTCCAAGTGCTGCCAGTCCCTACTCTGCACTTTCAGGTTCATTTCTCATTTCTCGCTTACATGAGTCCTTCACTCCAGCTTGATGACTCTTCATTTCCTAAACACGCTTGGCATTTGGCATTTGTTTCACACTTGTTTTTCATGCTGTCATTTCCATTTGGAATCTTCTCCTCAACATGGACCCTATTGTTGAAATAGAATCTATACTTTAAGCCCAAGTAACATCTTCAAGAATCCTTGGAGTTTCCATCTAGAAATGTTTTCTTTATCCTCCAAGGTTTGCAGTAGTGTAGAAACTGCTTTGTTGGTGTATTATACCCACGCCTTCAATTCAAGGAGCTGTTTGATTGAATGTTTTTGAAAGACAGAAATGAGCCCTTTCACCTTTTGATACCAAGCAATGTGGTACAGTACCAAATCTTGTGAATATGCTGCTACTTCATAACTATTCATTGATTGAATTAATAAATGAATAGCCAATGAATTCACACTAATGCATTAGTGTGGTAATGAGTAGAGTTCTTCTTTTAGGAAATATTTTTACAATTTGTTGGGGACATTTCCTCACAAAGAACAATTAAATTTAAACCTATCTGTGGAAGAAATCTTTCTGAGTGGGCTGGCCTTATTGCCCAGTCCTTTCTTTCACTATATTTCATCTCTTTGATCAGCTTTCCTCATTAAACTTTGGTTCTCTATAAATATTAAACAAGAGCAGTTCCATGACATTTTTATAACTCCAACAAATAAAAGGTAACAAAGACATAATCAGTAAGACATAAAGTGTTTGTGTGTAGTCTTTGTGTGTGTATCTCAAAGTAAAGATCTACATCAAACAAGGGGTTACTTGTGGGGAAGGCAGTGGCATTGGAGGGATATATGAAAGGAAATTTTACTGTTACTCTATGTGCTCCTGAATTGTTTTAGTACTTTTGTAATGAGGAGTTATTGTATATTAAGTGTGAAATAGAGAAACGATAATTTTTAAAAACTCTTAGCCTACATGACACTGTTTGTATGATGTCTCGAAGTGCAAACTGCCTTTAAGGAATTCATAGCTCATATTCCCTTGGAAATTCCCAAGAAATGGAGAGCATAAAAATGTGGCTCAATACTTTTCAAATTATATTTTCTGTTGTTATTTTTGAAAATCCTACCATAGTAAGAAAATAAATATATCTGATTGACAGTAAAAACATATTTGGAAGGTAAATAATACAGAAAAAAGGAGAGCATGAAAAAAAGTAGAACTTGTGTAAATTTTTAATAACTTACATTCCTTTAATAGTTTTACATTCCTCAGGTAAGAAGTTTATAATCTAAAAAAATTGATTGATGGGCATAAGATTTAAAAAACATTGTAATGAGAAATCAGTAAAGCTATTAGAATATTTAAATAATTAATTCTTTAAGGATCAAGTAAGTGTTAGCCATTAAAAAAAATTACAGAACATCTGGAAAGCAAAGAGATTGAAAGATTGGAAATTAAAAAGCAAATGGTATGTTTTGTGCTACTGAGGGACTTCAGCAAATGGATATAAACCCATTTGAAAATAAATACAGAGTCTGTATAATTACAATGAGCCCAAAGATGGGTTTAGCATTTATACATCTCCTGGGAAGCATGGTGAGTCAGGAACAAAAAACCAAAGCAAAGGGAGGTTATTAAAAAATTATTTCCTGTTGTATTGTAGAACTCGAGAAGAGAATAAACATACCAATTACTTGCATGGCAGGTTCCACGTCTGTTGTGGCCTCTTCCAACAATGACAGCAGCTTGGCTGATATCTGATGTACGGACTCAATGTTGCTAAACAAGCTATCCACATCCAGCCTATCAATCTGAAGAAATAAAAAACATTGAGCTGATGGAGAAGCACTGTATTTAGGATGTTTTCTCCTCCTAAACAGTAAGCATTTTAAATGCCAGCGCATGCTGTCTCCATTAACCATTTCTGTTAACATTCTTATTTAGGAATTCTAGAGTGCAGTTTTTTTTTTCCAAGAAATTGGGATGATGCATCTGTTACTTCTGTCTTTTTAAAAAAATTTCTGAATATGTTTTGTATCAAACATACATCTATATATTCCTATAAGAACCAGAATGGGAAGATTTGGGCCTAATTGGTATTAACTGCCCTCTATGAGGATATGTACTAGTGTGTAAGGATTTAGAATATTTTACTGCTTATACAGCAGAAGTCAGACCTTACCCGAGGCAAGTAACTATTTTCAAAGCTGTTTTTTAAACCACAGATGTTTGAAAAGTGATGACAAGTAGATGTGCTGGGTTTCTTTTTCCTTTTTTTTTCTTGATATAAATGTAAATGGAAATCATTAAATATATTCTACTAATTAAGGATTCATTATATTTTGTTATTTCATGCACACCCTTAACAACCAGTGTAATTATTCTTAGATCTTATAGCAAGTGTTTATAATAATTTATTTATTCATTTATCCATCCTTTCATCAAATAATTTCTGAGAAGCTTCTATGTACCAAGAATTACAAAAGAATCCAGACTGTGTTATAGGTAGTGATTGGTTAGTAGAGGGATGGACAACTATCCTCAGCTATCTGAATATGGTGAGATATGTGCTCTGATTTTGATGAATCTTATTCAAAATAATTCCCTTTAGTTTAAGTTGGATCTCCTTTCATAATTATATAGTGACTGGTCAGGCCACAGCCGTATTGGTGCAGGCTCTACTGGGCTACATCAGGGAACAGGAGTAGGTGCCTTTTACTCATGACTTATTGTGAATGAGGTCATAGATGGATAATTAATTCATCAATAATCAATTCATGGAGGAGTAGCACAAGTGAAAATCAGAGTTGCTGGCTTAAAACCAGCTCAGCAAAGTTAGAGAAATGAAAGAGACAGAGAATCCAGTTAAAGAAAATGTGCCAAGAAATTAGGGGAACTGGGAACAAGGGATATAAAAGGGAGACATGGAGGAATTCTGCAGACGAAGGCCAACAACTACAGCTTTTTTCCATTATTTCAGACTCAGTTTCTTCAGGTGTGTGTGGGGTCTATTCAAGGGGTAAGGAAGAAAGCAACCGGCTCATCTTTTTATCCCATCCCTTTTTGACATTGTCCCATCCACTGTTCTCCATATTGGATACCAATATTATTTTGGTAAGGATATTCTGTCATTGAATGTGGAAGCATGACTTCACATTGCACCTTTTCAAAATGTGGTGACTATGTCAGTTATTTTTTATGCAATATGGTCTTGCTGTATACAAGTCTTTCAACCATCTTGGGAAATTTTTCACTTTCCCATCATTCATCCTGTCCTCAAGATAACCCACAGCCTCACTTGTAATCAAATTCATATGATTATATGCAGTGGTTTATTTCAATATAGGATTAGACAACTTTTAAAAAACTAGTTTTATGTATTCTGAAATTGTCTATAATTCCATTCTAATTATTACATTGTAATCACTATTAGTTCTTAGGGTCTTTAATCCAGTGTCACAAAATATTCGTTAACTGATCATTCACTTTAATAGGAGATGGCACATGTGGTTTTTTGCTTGTAATCTAGAGAGGTTCAAGATTTTCAATTTCTATGTTAGAAAGTATATTTAATATCACAGAAAATATTTAAAAGGCATATAACAGTTACATGGATTTTTGTTAATCATTATTTAATAATTTATTATTAAGTAGTTAACATGAAGTTGTCATTTAATAATACTTCATTATTATCAATGGCTCAAATGTAATATATCCCTGAGTACCACTGATTTAACACATTACTTATCCTAAAGAATTGCCTTATGTGTTGGGTATTAATTAAATCCACAAAAGTATAATAACTCTGAATAATGCAAGATGTTTTCCAAAAGTTGTGTATGAATCAAAGTTTTATAGATTGGTTTAGTTCAAATTTACTGATTGTATATTTCTTAAAATCATTTTTGAAATAAATCCTTCTAATATATAAAATTTCAGCCCCTAATTTACTTGCTTTATAAGATAAACTATCAGCAGTAAATCATACAGTGTATCCCTGTTATTATTTCATTTTGCTCTGGAAACTTTATTCTGAGAAACTTGAAGTGTTTCATGTTTATTATTTCATACATGACTCCAACTTCTTTGTAAAGGATGAACCATCTTGAAGATACAGAAAATAATGCAGGGTGAAGAGAGGAGCCATGCTCAAACTTATGCAAGAAGTTCAGGGGAGAACTGGATTCAGAAATTGGCCTTTTTGTTCTATGCCTTCGTTCTTTACCGGGAAATATTAATAATAGAGTACTTTACTATCTCTGTTTAGATTTTTTGGTTTGTTCCTGAGTTTTTCACCAATTTGTCACTCCTACAATTTATTTCCCAAGTTCAGTTTCCTGTATATCTGTTTAATTTAGATTATGAATCCATTTAGCAAGGATCTAATTCTACATTTTATCTGTAAACTTAGCTTAGTGCAACAAATACTAAATAACAAAAACATAGATTTTAATTCCACTTCTTCCTGAAGGACAGAAAGGATTAAAATATCAATTGGCCTGATTTCAAATGCCCATATCACCATGAGCCCATGGGGATTCTGTGAATCATAAAATGAATTCATATCCAATCATTGCTATGCCAAGGAACAAACAAATGCCTGGTACACGTAGACTTTTAAAACTGATAGATGATTTTATGATTACTGATATCAATTCAAGGAAGCATGTATTTATATTTATTAATCATTCACTGGAAACAGGTAATGCTCTAAAAGCTTAAGTTGAATTACATTTTAAATGGATTAAAATTCATTTTTTTTAAAAAAGTCTGAGTACACACTATTCTAAGTCAAGTCAATATATAATAATTCAGACTTACAAAACATAAAAATTAAAGGCCAATGTTTCTTTTTTAAAATTTTCTTCTGAAAAAAATGGGATACATGTGCAGAACATGCAGGTTTGTCACATAGGTATACATGTGCCATGGTGGTTTGCTGCACCTATTAACCCATCCTCTAAGTTCCCTCCTCTCCCCACCCACCCCCTAATCAGCCCTAGTGTGTGTCGTTCCCCTCTCTGTGTCCATGTGTTCTCATTGTTCAGCTCCCACTTACGAGTGAGAACATGCCGTATTTGGTTTTCTGTTTCTTTGTTAGTTTGCAGAGGATGATAGCTTCCAGCTTTATCTATGTCTCTGCAAAGGACATGATCCAATTCCTTTTTATGGCTGCATAGTATTCCATGGTGTATATGTACCACATTTTCTTTATCCAGTCTATCATGGATGGGCATTTGGGTTGGTTCTATGTCTTTGCTATTGTAAACAGTGCTGCAGTAAACATACGTGTGCATGTGTCTTTATAGTAGAATGATTAATATTCCTTTGGGTATACACCCAGTAATTGGATTGCTGGGTCAAATGGTATTTCTGGTTCTAGATTAAAGGCCAGTGTTTAAACTGGCAATTTAATTTGTTGCTTTACAAAAGTACTTATCGCAAGATATACTTCAAATAGCCAGTTCCCATTACATTTAAATAATTACTAGGTTTTAAAATCAGGTATTGTGATGCCTCCAGCGTTGTTCATTTTGCTCAAGGTTGCTTTGGCTCTTCAGGGTCTTGTGTGGTTACATATAAATTTTAAGGTTGTCTTTCTATTTCTATGAAACACATCATTGAAATTTTAACAGGAATTGCATTTAGTCTATAGATTGCTTTAGGTAGAATGGATATTTTAACAGTATTAATTCTTCCAATCCATTAACACCAGATATCTTTCCATTTATCCATGTCTTCTTCAAATTCTTTTATCAATGTTAAGTAGTTTTCAGTGACTTCAAAATCTACTACAAAGCTATAGCAATCAAAACAGCATGGTACCAGCATAGTAACAGACACATACACCAATGCAACAGAATAGAGAGCCCAGAAATAAATCCACACTTTTACAGTTGATTGATTTTCAGCAAAGATGTCAAGAACACACAATGGGAAAGGACAGTCTTTTCAATGCATGGTTCTAGAAAAACTGGCTATCCACATGCAGAAAAATGAAACTAGACCCTTACCTCACACTAAATCAACTCAAAATGAAGACTTAAACATAAGACCTGAAATTGTAAAGTTACCGGAAGAAAACACAGGCAAAAAGCTCCATGACATTGGTATGTGCAATTATTTTTTGGATATGACCCCAAATCACAGGAAACAAAACCAAAAATAGACAAATGGTATTCCATCAAACTTAAAAGCTTCTGCACAGCAAAGAAAACAATAATCAGAGTTGAGAGACAACTTGTGAAACAAGAGAATACATTTGCAAACCACACATCTGATAAGGGGTGTTAATATGCAAAATGTATAAGGAGCTCTACTCAGTAAGAAAACAAATAATCCCATTAAAACATGGGCAAAACTAATGGATACTAGGCTTAATACCTGAGAGATGAAATAATGTGTACAACAAACCCCCATGACACACGTTTACCTACATAACAGACCTGCACATCCTGCACATGTACCCATGAACTTAAAATAAAAGTTAAAAAAAAGAAAGAAAGAAGATACAGGGTGACTATAGTTAACAATAATTTATTGTTATGTTTCAAAATAGCTAGAAGAAAAGATTTGGAATGTCCCAACACAAACAAAATTATAAATGTTCTGAAACCATCCTTGAAAATAAATTTTAAAAAGAAATGATAAATGTTTGAGGGGATGAATATCCCAATTACTAAGATTTGATCATTACACATTGTATACTTGTATCAAAATATTACGTGTACCCTGCATATATGTACAAGTTTTATGTATTTATAAAAATTAAAAATAAGTAAATAAAAATAAATTAAATTACAAAAATGGGCAAAGGATCTAAATAGACATTTCTCAAAAGAAGACATAAAAGTGATCAATAGGTATTTAATGCTCAATATCACTATCGTCAGACAAATGCAAATTAAAATCAAATGAGATATGACCACATACTTGTTAGAATGACTACTGTTAAAAAGTTGAAGGAAAACAAGTATTGGTGAGGATGTGGAGAATAGTGAACTCTTGCACACTGTTGGTAGGAATGTAAATTAGTACAGCCATTATGGAAAATAGTATGGAGGTTACTCAACAAATTAAAAAGGTTACAGCTAAAAGATGGCAGTCTAGAAAGCGGGCCCTCATCAGACACTGAATCTGCTGGCATCTTGATCTGGGACTTCCCAGCTTCCAGAACTGTGAGAAATAAGTTTCTGTTGCCTATGTTACCCAGTTTATGGCATTTTTTTTTAAAAATAGGAGCCTAACTGGACAAAAATAGTATGTAAGTTTCTATCTTTGGCAGTCATCTTTGTGGAGAACTTGTCTGTGAAAAAGTCACAAAGAGGAAAGCTAAGCCTGGTGGCAAAGTCTTGTTAACCCTTGGATCCAGCCTTGCCTAAACAAGAAATCCTTATTCCATAAGCCGACAAACTGTCTTTTTTATTTAAGCTAGTTTGAACTTTATTTCTGTTATCTATGACCCAAAGAAGATTAATACACTTTTAATTGCAGCCAAAATGTTACTTTCTCTAGGAAACATTTCCTGTTCCTTGGTTAGAATTAACCTCTCTTTCTCCCTCACTTCCATGACTCTTGCTTTGTATTACTCACTGCTTATATGGAAGCCCATTCTATTCTATTTATCAGAAATATTTACTAATTTATCTGTCTCTGTGACAAAACTGTGAGTTCCTCTAAGACATTTGCCTTTATGAGTACTCTACTGTGTCTAACACGGTTCTGGGTATGTGCATAGTTACTCAGTAAAAGTTTAAAAATTTGAACTGAATTGAATCTGTACAATGCACATGATCTATTTACTCTTGTAGGAGTCAAAAATGAATATTCTTTGTAATCAATTCACTAGGCTCTGAATAACAAGCATGCAAAGATCAAAAGTGGTTTAAAGGGAAAAAATTACCAATCTAGTTGTTCAAAACAATTACATGGATATTTTATAATTTTATGCTTAATTTTATCTGCAAAGGCACACTGGGGTGCTTAGTTTGGCCATTGGTATAACTGGCTAATTTGCTGACAGAAGCCAATCTTCCTCTAGTTTACACCTGCGACATGCCTATTTATAGGCTTCTGTTTAATGAGCACTGGATGAATCGGCCTGAACCCCATCACAGGGAGGAAAAACCAAACTTTCTTAGGTGTCCTACAGACCCCCAACCACTAACATCTCTAAAAGTCACACTGTAAAGAAGTCTAGGAACAAACATTGTCTGAAAAAATAAATTAGGCTATTATTATAAAAGTAGTTCATGTCACTGTAGAAAATTAAGGATGAGTAGACAAAAGAAAGTAAAAGAAAGAAAATACAATCACCTGTAATTCTACCACACAGAAATAGCCACTAATAATGTTTTCAGATATGTTTTTCCAGATTATTTTTCTCTGTGTGTCTGTGTGTACATCCATACAAAAAATTATATACTTCAAATAGTTTAAATTTTTTTTGCCTTAACAACATAACGTGAACATCTTTTCATGTCAGTAATTTTCCTCAATTGCACCATTTTTAACATTTTGTGGAAATACTGTAATGTACTTAACCATTCATAAATTTTTGAAATCTAGATAGATCACGCTTTTCATTATTATAATCAGCTCTTAGCTAAAGTCTTATTCACACTCATGATTATCACTGAGCCAAAGTTATTAATTTTTTAAAGGATTTTAAAAAGTATTAACAAATAAACATTGCTTTTTTCCTCTGACAACCAATGGATTTAAAATTGTCAATTGGATATTGCTGTTCTGACCTCAATTTGGAACTATATTTTTGGGCTCCTAATTTGATGATCAAAATCACACAACTTAAAAATTCCATATATATGTGCATGACATATATATTTAATACAACAATTGTAGAAGAAGGGAGAAAATAAACAGCACTGCTTTCAAGGGCCACGGTGATTGCCACCAACCAAATCATCCTCTGGAAATTGTTTCTAGAAAAGTCTTCAGTGTTTGGATTTGGTGTAGTTTCGCAGTAAATCCAGGTTCAAATAGGGCCCCAATTCTGGGCTCTGAACTT